>NC_059103.1:27042499-28242499 GCF_020740685.1 Jaculus jaculus
AGAGACACAGCAAAACAGCTCCAGCCACCCCCTGCAAACCAGAGAGAGGGTTACTATGTTTACTGAAGGCCAGGTGGCTTATGGTACCCAAAGTCCATTCTGTCAGCTTTGGATGGCTTCTCTACAGGATCACTTGGTTAGTAAATTTTACATTTTCAGATGGACATATTGTGGAATATAAATTGGAAACTTGTGTTGTGTGTAAAATTAATCCAACCAGTAGAAATGAAACTTTTTATTGGAACATGCCTGCATGCCTTACTTTAATAGATATAAAATTATTAAGATGAAATATAGATTAAGTCCTATCTTTTCTTTTCACCAACGATACCAGGGATCTTTGGGGATTACAAGAGTAGCAGCTGAATAAGCTTTTTATTTTATATAGCATTTTCTGGCATATGCTTCATGTAAATTTAAAGAGTTTTTGCATGGGAAACAAAAGGTAGGGGAGTGTTGCAGCTACCTTCTCATTGCTGGGACAAAACATTTGACTAAAAACAGCATATGGAAGAGAAGGTTTATTTCAAGCTTGCAGTCTCAAGGGGACTGTCTCATCATGGCACAGCAGAGCAGAGGCTGGGCAGCAGCAGCAAGAACGAGCTAGTTCTAGCAAGAGGGGCTCGGGATGTCACCTCTCAAGGCCTGCCCGAGGGACCTACCTCTCCCAGCATGGCTGCACCTCCTAGGTTGCCTCCAGCTTGGACTGAGTATGAGACTTAATCATAAACACGAGAGGCTATAGGGAACATTTCACACTCAAACCACCGCAGGGAAGAACAAGGGGGTTTGATCGTGTAAGTTTGGTTCTTAAAGTATTCAAATATGGTGCTTTTTAACTGTTTCAATGTGTTCTCTGAGCGCCTCCAAAAAGTGTCAGCAGATATGACATTTCCCAAGTGCATTTGCCATTATATGACACAGGGAGTTGTGGGACCCAGGGAACTGTTTATTTCATACACCAACCTCACAGATTCAAGCTACTTGCCATGCTCATCTCCAGACTGTCATTGCCTTCAGCCTACACTGTCAGCCTGTATGCGCGCCAACAGTGAGCTGACCTTTCCCTGCCTCCTCAGAGCACAGTGGTGGCAAATAGGCAGCCAGTTTGTTGAGAAACTTTTCTGACATTGGTATACCCACTTAGATGAGACCTCCAGGATGTTGGTGTGAGCAGGTTACCCGGTGGGTCCCCACCACGCCTGACAGGCAATCTTGGTAGTGGGTTCTTTCAGATGTTCTGCATAGAGAAGTCAATCCCACACCCTGGATTCTATACTCTTCATTACTTGCAGTTCTCACTACGCACACAGCGTAAAGAACCAGCCACAATCATGTGCATTGCCCTTTGAGTGAGGCCTACACAGAAATTAATTTTTAGGCTGCCCTTGCTAATTTCCCATTATGTCAACTAATGGCTTTTCTGCCCCATTAAGTACTCTCACACGCACTCCCAGCAGCACTCATTTGCTAAGGGAGGTGGAACAAAGCACAGACTGAAGCTTGAACAACAGAAATAGATCCTTTCATGGTTTCAGAGGCCAGAAATCCAAGATCAAAGAAACAGGTATAATAGCTTCTCCTAAGGCCTCTTCCCAGACTTGCGGCCTCCTTCTCTCTGCCTCCTCTCATGGTCTTTCCTCTGCGTGCATATCTGTGGTATCTCTCCTGTGTCCTGACGTTTTCCTGCAGAGACACCCATCAGCTTGGGTTTCTCACTGACACTTCAGCAAGTTACATCTTTAAAGGCTCGGTCACCACATGTAGTCACACGGAGATGTCATAGTGCACTGCTTTCAGTGGATGGGTGTGGGGAGGCAGCGCTGCAGTCCAGATCACACACTTAGCAAAGCAGAGTTACCAGCACCACGTCAGCTTCTGTTGAAGGTCGACTCTCCTCCACACGGGGATACAGCCGAGCATTAGGGGGCATTTTGGTAACTGCTTCAGAGGACTATCCTGATGTCTTTCTTGAAGATTAATTTTATTCAAGCATGCTTTGCAAGCAGCAAAATGTACCCACTTCACTGAGTTGGGTATTTTTTTTATTTTGTGTATTTATTTTCACATATGTGTATGTGTATGCATGTGGGAAAGGGTGGTTATCAGGGCCTGTTGCCACTACAAACAAATACTTGACACTTTTGACACTTTGTTTTTCATTTTTAGATTTTCGAGGTAGGGTTTCACTCTAGCTCAGGCTGACCTGGAATTCACTATGTAGTATGGTGATCCTCCTACCCCTGCATCCTGAGTGCTGGGATTAAAGGCGTGTGACACCACACCTGGCATTTTTGCCACTTTTTGCATCAGCCTTACATGGATGGCTTGGGAACTGAACAAGCAGAAGCACCTTTAACCTATGAGCCATCTCCCCACTCCCCACCCTTTCACTGGGTTTTTACAATCATCTACTCATGTATCACTGTGACTATTAAAATTCAAATATTCACACTCTTGTCCCTTCATTTTTGGTCTTCTCAACCCCTGGCTCATTGAAAGAACTGACCTATTATCTTTCCAAATAATTTGTTGCCCTTTCTGGTGTATCAGATTAAGTACCAGACTTACACAGTACATGCACTGCTTGGCATCTGTCTTCTTTTGCTTAGCAGACTTTTGACTTTTGAGATTCACCAACATTGTTACACCAGCAGTTGAGTAATGTTCCTTTACACAATTAGGCCACAATTTGTTTATGAATTCATGTGCTGCCTGGATACATCACAATTCACTTATCCACCCACCTGCTGATGCACCTGTTAATTCCAACTTGGAGCTGCTGTGGACGTTGGTGTTCAAGGCTTTGTGTGAACATATGTTTTCATTTCTTTGGGGCAAATACCAGAGTATAGAATTATGGGATCATATAAGAAGGATGGATTTAACTTTAATTTTTTAATTAATTAATTTATTTGCAAGCAGAGAGGGATAGAAGAGAGGCAGACAAAGAGAACGGGCACACTAGGGCCTCTAGCCACTGCAAATGAACTCCAGATGCATGCACCAGTTTGTGCATCTGGCTCTACATGGGTACTGGGGAATTGAACCAGGGTGCTTAGGCACTAAAGGCAAGTGCCTTCACCACTGAGCCATCTCTCTAACCCTAAACATTTTTTATTACTGTATATTAGTTGCACAAAGAGGCTTCATCATTGTGATATTTGCTAACATGCATTTAATGTATTTTCATCATGTCCGCCTGTCTATGACTCTTTCTTAAATTCCTATCCTCTTTTCCTCTTCCACATTTCTAATAGTCCCCCCTCCTTTTTGGGGGTGTCTGAAACAATGAATGAGTATATGTCTATTTTTCAAGTTTAGCCTGTGTTTGTTTTAGCATCCTTAGCAAATAAGTGCTATGTGTGGTTGTTAGTAAAATATACAACACTTGTCTTTGTTAGACTGGCTTATTTTTTTTTTTATTTCACATGATGAGCTCCAGTTCCTTCTAGTCTCCTGCTAATGTCACAATTTCATCCTTCTGAGCAAAACTCCATTGTGTGTGTGTGCATGCATGTGTGTGTGTGTGTGTGTGTGTGTGTGTGACTTTTCTTTATCCATTCTTTCTTTGAGGGACACCTAGGCTAGTTGCCTGTTATTAAAGTTCTGGAATGACATGTGCATCTTCCCCTCCTGCAAGTACAGGTGTGCACTGTAAAGAATGGATGTTTTAACTTTTTATAAACCACCAGCCAGGTTCCCAAAATAGTTGCATAATTTTACATTGTAATCAACAATGTGAATGGGCTCCAATTATCCCACTGGGGCATTTTTTAAAAAATTTTGCACACACATGTGATGTGCATGTGCTTGTGTGGGTGCATGTGTGTGCTTTCATGTGGGGTCCAGAAGTTGATATAGATGTCTTCCTTGATCGGTCTCCACTTTAGTTACTGAGGCAGCATCTCTAGCTTGGACCCAGAACTGCTGAATTGGCTTGTCTAGCTTAGCTACCCAGCTTGCTTGTGGAGTCCTTGTTTCTGCTTCCCAAATACCCCAACATCCTGTACTTTACATGGGTAGTGAGGATTCACACTCAGGGCTTCTTGGTGCATGGCAAATACTTTCCCTACTGAGCTGTCTCCCCAACTTCCAAATTTACTTTCAAAAGTTGAATGCTAGTGGTGGGGAGATTGCTCAGTGGTAAAGGCACCTGCCTGCAAATCTTGATATTCCCAAATTAATTCCCCAGCACCTACATGAAGCTAGGCACAAAAGAGGTACGTGGGTCTGGAAGCCATGTGCAGCAGCAAGAGATCCTGGTGGGCACATGCATGCACACACACATGCACACATAATTAAATATAAGTAAATTTTTAAAAAGTGAAAGCTGAAGTAAATTCACAGGGAGAGCCAGGCATGGTGGTGCAGGTCTAAACAACTGACTGCCGCCTTGAAGCTGTTCCGTTCTGCATGTTATTCAACAGTAGCTAACTGACATGGCCCTGGAGCACTTTTGAAACCAAATTCCTTCACGTGTCAGTTTTCTTCCCTTTTTTTTAAAAAAGAATAGGGCCTTGACAGTAGAACATGTCTTCCCTGTTAACCATCATTTCTCAGACAACACAACATCAATAAAAGGCCCCTTTTATATTTATATTAAGGGCATCAAAGCGACTGAATTGTAATTTTACTGATTGTGCTCAAGCATATGTCTGAACACCACCACCTTCCTCCTTTCTTTATAAATGCGCTTTCTTTGTTTTTTAAGGCCACGGTGAGACTGGCTGTTCGCACACACACTAGTGCAACATGAATGCCACAGTTTTCCACCCTTATGCCGTGAGGCTTCATCCACAGCCTCCGCCCTGGGAGAACAGATTCATTCCTAGGAATCAATTTTCCTAGCCAGGGCTTCTGATGCCAGCTCATCTCCAGTGTGAGAAAACAGCAGAATGCTTTGGTTTCTCAAGCTTCAAAGCTTATTTTTGAAATATCATTTTGTTCTCATGAAAATCTCAAGTTTTAAGGGAATGCACAGTGATAAGTTAATTAAATAATTTGCTTTCTGACACCTACCTCATTATACAGAGGACTTCCAGAGGCCATGGAGGGCTTGTACTACAAGCTGAGAGATTAGGAGGCCTCTACAAGATGTGAATTTAATGAAAACTGTTCTATCTAGTATCTGTTCATACCTGCATTATGCCTGGATTCACCCCATTATCTTCTGATTTCATCTGATCTTAAAGGTGTTTTGTTGTTTACGAGTTCCTCGTTACAGCTAAGTCTCCTGCAATCATCACTTTCCCGCTCGGCTGACAGCTAGTTAGGAGAAAGAACAGGCCCTGTGATGGAGAGGGAGAAAGAGCAAGAGAGAGAGATAGAGATAGAGATAGAGAGAGAGAGACCCTTCTATGCATCTATGCATCTATGCATCTATGTCATCGTTTTAAACATGAGAGCTTTTCTCTAGAAGGTTCTGTCAACTGGTAATTAGTAAATGACAATCCACTTTCATTCTTTGAGATGCTGGGATCCCCTCATTATTTCTTGGGAAGCAGGTTTATGGTATGCTGGAGTCTGAATCTATGGATCCTTAAGGATGTCCTCTTCTGATCCTCCCCCCATCCTGATTTTCTAAACCCGTAAGTGAAGGACCAAGAGCAGGAGTGACCGGCTTAGGCTCTGATCCTCCAGACTTGGCTCTTCTTCACACACACACACACACACACACACACACACACACACACACACACGTCCTAAGAATTCTGGGGCATGGAGGAGTTGATTTGCAATTTAAAGGGAAAGAAAGAGAAATGAGAAAGAACTAGGGAGTTTGAGAGAAGGAAGAAGTCTAGGAGAAAGAGAAAAGAAAAGGAGGAAGGAAGAAAGGAAAGGAAAGGGGAAGGAGAGGGAGAGAGTGAAGAGAAGGAAGGAAGACAGGCACATATTTTAATGGTGAGGGGGAGATCTAAGGAGTAAAGGTATTGCTAGATAATCTGAGCCTCTCATCTGATAGAAGCTGTTGCTCTGTGTAGTTAAAGGTAGCCCAGAGAAAGTCCCCACAGGGCGAGACTTGCATTGTAGCTATTTAATTGTCAGGTAATGAAAATGCAATATCATTCTCCATTACCTCTTTTGAAATAGAAAACACAAGACAAATTATGGAGGACATCAGTTATTGTTCCCTTTGATTCCAGTGATGCTTATGAGCCATCCCAAGTCACTTTTCATAAGGTCCATGTCCTCTTGCTTTGGGGCACTGGCATCTTAGGCTCCATCACTGGGTACTGTTAAACCTGAGAACCCTTAGATGGTGAATAAGGAAAATCTACAAGGACAACAACAGGATATAAGGATGTGGTCTTAGTTTGGGTGCCCTGGACACATTGTCTGAGTCCAGGACTCAAGGCTGGTAGCTGACTTGGTTTTGGGGGACAGGAGCAAGAAGCTGGAGGATGCCTCAGGGAAGGAAAGGCCAGGATACTGCTTTGGTCAACAAAGG
Organism: Jaculus jaculus; assembly: GCF_020740685.1. Taxonomy (NCBI): domain Eukaryota; kingdom Metazoa; phylum Chordata; class Mammalia; order Rodentia; family Dipodidae; genus Jaculus; species Jaculus jaculus. Next base: position 27,048,951 of record NC_059103.1, read on the forward strand.
ATCAGTCCCATTGTGGACCCAGAGTGCCATGCAAAAATCTTAATGCCCTACCACCACCAAAAACTTAAAGCTGGACATGTCCATCCATCTTCTGGATGTCTGTTCTACAGCAGAGAAGAATGACAGCTCCTCATAATTGTACCAGGGTAGGATCATGGTCCACACAACAACTTAACTCCCTGATTTCTTTCTCCAACATGGAAGGCATAGTTAGGCTTTGGCAGAGGTAAAGTACCAAAAAAATAGTTAACTGAAACCTTGAAAACTTAACAAATATCAAGTTATTAAAGGGTGAATTGCCCATGGTATATTTTGGGGGGATGGAACATCTTGATGATTGCTCATTGTAGTGTCTGGAAGCCTGCAATATGTTGAGAACCATACCATCCTGACATCTTCAAACCTTTTCTAACATCTATCAAATTAATATTTTTTTCCTTTACAGACACTAGAATGAAGTCAGTCCACCACTAGCTACGCACTATGATTTCATTGCAAAATTTACTCCCACAGGCTTTGAACAATTTGAACAATTGGTGGCTAGCTAGTGTTTTCATTTTGAGAGGTTATTGAACCTTTGGGAGTGTTGTCTGGTTAGCAGAAGTGGGTCAGTAGGGAAGAGGAAGAGCTATTGGGTTCTGGTTGAAGCTCTCTAATTCCTGGTCAGTCATTATGAGAATAAGCCATAAACTTTCCCCTGCTATGAACTGAGCTGCAACATCATGCCATCCCCATCACAACAGACTGGACCTGTGAAATGTTAGCCAAAATAGATCCTTCTTCCCTTAAATGGCTTCTGTCAGGTATTTTGTCATAGCAACCAGGAAAGCCAACCAACATTCTAAATAAACTTTGCTTTGTATCAGCATCTAGTAAATAGGAATAATAATAATGGGGAATCAACCCCTTTGATTGTGAGATTAAATGCATTTATGTACTTGTGTAATGTGGCAGTTCATAGAAAAAAAAAAAACCGCTTAGATAAATACCAGGTTCTGTCGTTATTATTCCACGACATTTAAAAAAAAAAAAGTATGAGAGATTGAGAGAGAGAATTGGTGCGCCAGGGCCACTAGCCATTGCAATTGAATTCCAGACACGTGCACCACCTTGTACACATGCATGACCTTGCAAATGCCTCACATTGTGTGTCTGCCTTACATGGGTTCTGGGGAGTCCAAGTTGGGCCCTTAAGCTTCACAGGCGAGCACCTTAACTCCTAAGCCCCCTCTCCAGCCCTACTCCCGGGCTCTTTCAGGCAGACTTATTCTTACGTCCTCTGTTTCCCAGCACTCTAAGTGTCTTACCTTTTGTACTGTGGTGGTCAGCCTGTCCATTACCCTACTGGTCTATGAGTCCCTGGGGGAAGGTGGGACTAGATTTTCCTTGTAATTTTCAGAGTTGAGAGAACACTTGGCACACATCTGGCCCTTTGAATAAATGGTTCAATGACTTCAAAACTAGTTACAGAAGGAAGGCCGAATGTGTGAGCAGAGCATCCAGGCTCCTTCAGGAGATGACCGTAACATCACGTTTTTATCTCCCCTGCTGCTTTCCTGCCTCCACACCTCATTTTCCATCCATGAAGCGCCACGCATGGCTCCCTGCCACAATTTGCTCCCACTGTCCCCACTCTCACATAACACGTCCTGATTTCTCTGCCTGGTCACTTTCTTTCCTTCCTTCCTTAAGCCCCCTGCAATGTCATCACTTCCCTGAGCTCTTCCAGACAACTCCCAACCCCCTTTACCAGATTTATTAATTTTTTGATGTCTCCTTCTGTCTTTGTCCTGTAATGTAAGGCTTGTGAAAATAAACTGTGCTCGGTCACACACACCGCTCTCGCCCCTTTATGTTTGTCAGCTCCTCTAAGGGAGGGCATGTCTAGGCTGCCAGATATTCAATAAATATTTGTGGAAGGTTAATGCCCAGGACTTGGCTGCTTTGGGTAATGTTTGGATTTCTGTCTGCCACATCTACTTGGGGGTATGGGAGGTTATTTCTCCTGGCCAAGCTAATCAAAGGCAGGCATGGTGCTAACTAGGTGGTCTGTGCCTGTTGGACACACAGATAATTAAACTTTTTTTTTTTTTTTTTTTTTGGTATTCAATGAGCGGTTTAGTAAGCCACACTTTTGCAAGAAGCTCCTATCTCTGCTATTCTCTGTCCTGTGCTGTTCAGCCTGAGCCTATGAATCTGAAGCAAATGTTTGGAAACTAATGTGTTTAACATCTTATTTGAACTTTCTTGACAGAGCTCTACCTATTTTTATATGTTAGAATTTCTCTTCATTTTTTTTATGGATGAAAAGGTTTTGAATACTTAATTAAAAAGAAAGGATTTTGGAAATACTTTGCTATGTTCACTGAATGGAATCTAACACTGCCCTGAAAAAATATATAACTCTATTCTTGTGTAGACAGATAACACTGGAGACAGGTTTGGGGGATAGGTAAGGAAGAGAAATAGTAAGTCTTTCCCAAGGAAGGGCACAGGGAGACCAAATGTAGCAGCTTCTCTGAATGGTGGCTGCAAGGTGACAGACCAGAACAATCATCAGGTACCAATACACCTCCTTTCCTGACCCTCTTAGCTTAGCTGTTCTGTGTCCCCACCTTCTCGAAAGCCTAAATTCTGCATCAAAACATTTCCAGGGATCTTAAGTTCCTCATGGGGCTGAACTACATGAAACTAAAGTAGAAACGAGTAAACCTCTTCCATATTCTCAGAGACCTAACTATTTCCACACACGTCATCGCCAAAACTATGCATGTGCATATGAACATGTGCACACAGAAACCATTTTCACATAAGATACAACACAGCAGGCACACACTATGTATGTGTGTAGTGTGTGTGTGGTGTAGGGCCTGTGTCATGTGCATGTATAGCATATGCACATGCATGTGGCCTGGGAACACATGCGCAGAAGCCAGAGGACAGAGCCGGGCACCCTCCTTGATTACTCTTCATTGTTTCTTGAAATGGAATCCTTCACTAAACCTGGAGCTGACTTTTTTATCTTTTTGTTTTAGAGGGAGAGAGAGAGAGACAGAGACAGAGAGAGGCAGAGAAAGAGAGAGAATTGGCAGGCCAGGGCCTCAGCCATTGCAATGGAAACTCCACATGCTTGCACCACCTAGTGGGCATGTGTGACCTTGCACTTACTTCACCTTTGCGCATCTGGCTTATGTGAGATCTGGATAGTTGAACACGGGTCCTTAGGCTTTGCAGGCAAGTGCCTTAACCACTAAGAAGTCTCTCCAGCCCCCCGACATTTTTTTTATCAGACTCACAGATCACTGAGCCCCAGACATCCTCCTGTCTCCACTCCACATAGAATGGGGTCACAGTTGTACATGACAATTCTTGGCTTTTTATGTAGGTACAGGTGACCAAACTCAGGCCCTCCCTCTCATGTCCTAAGGATAAAGATTGCACAGTGTGCCATCACTTCAGTCCCAGCATATACATTTTTGCCTTTTTTTTTTTTTTTTACTTAAGCATTTCTAGATTTTTTTTTTTTTTTGGTTTTCCGAGGTAGGGTCTCACACTAGTCCAGGCTAACCTGGAATTCACTATGTAGTCTCAGGGTGGCCTCGAACTCATGGCGATCCTCCTACACCTGCCTCCCAAGTGCTGGGATTAAAGGAGTGCTCCACCACGCCCAGCTTCTAGGGGATTTTTTTTTTTTTATTAATGTTAAGAGCTTTCAGTGAAAGAATATGACATTATTTTAACAATATTTTACAGTGACATATAGTACATTGGATTAAGTAGTGGTATTTCAAGTGTGAAAATTTAAAAAAATTACAACCTAAAACTAATATTCACAGCATGAAACAAATGTATACAATATTCTGTTGCTTTATTTTTATCTCTCTATTGTACTTGTAGTATGAGTTTGAGTGTATACGTGTGGGCACGAGTGTGTGTGGAGGTCAGAGATTGAGGTGTCTTCGTCTGTTGTTCTCCACTGTGTTCACAGAGGCAGGATCTTTCAGCTGAACCCAGAGCTTGCTGACTGGACTACTCTTCATAGCTAGCTTGTCCCAGGGATCTCCTATCTCCCACTTTCTGTGCAGGGATTATAGACAGGTGGCCACATCCACCTGATGTTTATGTGGGTGCTAGAGAGCAAAACTCTTGCAAGCACATTATCCCCTGGGCCATTTCCCAGCCTCGGTATTTGTTTTTATAACAACTTCTACTATGCATAACCCGATAAGAAGTACAGTCACTCAGCACTGCTTACTAGCTCCACAGTGGCTCTGAGCCCTCTAGTGCATTGTTAATATGAGAAATGACCAACAGAATAAGACCTATCAAATGGTCATATGGCAACAGTAAAAGATTGCTACTATGCAGTTTCATTGAAATCCTTTCTCCATATAACTAGGTATATATTATGGTTCCCATATTATAGATGAAGAAGAAACTGAGGCTTAAGAATCTTTTTTTTTTTTTTCATTTACTGTATGAGTAACTTGCTTATTGGTTCAATTCCCCTCATGTTATCCTGTTATATTCCCTCTTCCCCACCTCCATTCAACTAAGGACCTTCCTCAGAGGATTGTTGGTATTCACTATGGGGTGATGAATGCATAATTCAGTCTCTAGGGCAATGCCTCAGGATTCTCCTTCCCACCTTGTTGCTCTTGCAGTCTTGTTTTCCTCTCTTTCACACTATTCTCTGAGCCCTGGCAGGTGTGTTATAAGTCTGCTTTAGTGTTGAGCTCTCAGCAACCTCTGGATTTCTGCTTTGATGAGTTCTGACTGTCCTCATCCACTGTCATCACCCTGGAGCAGGCTGTCAGAGCAGCCCTCGTGTTTAAGTTTCTCTTCCTCTGTGGTGTCCCCTGGGCCCTGGCAAATACATGTGCTAGAGGTGGCTTGTTTCATGCTAGGCAGTCGGCCATCCTTGACATGTTGACGGATCTTGGTTCTCCCTGGTTAATGCTGTCTTCTGTAAAAACAAAACAAAAAAACAGATTCTCCAAGAGTGAGAGCAGCATGGATTAAAGGGGATAAGCATGGTTAAATGAGAGGCATTTTGATGGGTATAACCACTCTTCTTGGCCAAAAACTAGTGGGATCTTCTCTGTAGAGTCTATGATCATTGTATCCATAGGATTCTGACTTAGTTCTCAGTACCAGACATGAGTTCTCTCCCACTGAATGGGCCTCTTACTCTAACCAGAGAGCACTTGATTACCCGCATAGGCCTGTACATCTTGTCCAGTTGGTTGATCCTGTAGCTTGCAGGAGAGGCTTAAGCATCATTAACTGAGCTGCGTGTGGTAGTGCACACCTTTAATCCCAGCACTCAAGAAGTAGAGGTAGGATTATTGCCATGAGTTCGAGGCCAGCCTGAGAATACAGAGTGAATTTCAGGTCATCAGTCTGTACTAGAGTGGGACCCTACCTTGAAAAAGGAAAAAAAGAAAGAAAGAAAAGAAAAAAAAAACAGAAAAGAAAAAAGAATCTTTAACTGCCCACTACAGGCAAGCCTATTGTGCACCACACCATACACATACACGTACCCATACACACACATACATGCACACACACACATACACATACATACATACACAAGCAACAAAAAAGAACAAATTCAGTTTTGGGCTTTTTTTTTTTTTTTTTTTGGTCTGGTCTGTGGTGGATATCCAGGAAAATCTTCACAAATTGTGAAGTTTTTCCCTTGAAAATCCTGAGGTTGTATATTAAAAGGTCAGACCTCTTTCCTCTGGATCATCAGGATGCATTGTTTATACTCTGAACACCTGGTACTTAACCTAAACAGCCTTGTGATTTCACCAGATGTACACAGTTTATATTTCTTCATGTAAGCACTTTAAACGTTGAACCTTAACATTGAGCCTAAAGTAAGTACTCAAAAAAAAAAAAAAAAAAGAACCCATTCAAAATTTTCCTGTGAGCAACATAAAATGCGTTCGTTTGATTCTGAGTCTGGCTCTCCACACTCTTCACTCAGCCATGCTGGACATTCCAAAATGTCGTGAACCCCATTACCACCTCATGCTAGGCACTTACTTTTCTTCCTTCCCTTATTTCAGCCTCCCATTCCCTGGGCTCTTCTTCCTTGAACCTTGGTTCTGTTCACCAGTCTTTAAAATCTACCTCTGGACTTGTTAACTTCATTATCACATGTGATGTCAAAAAAAGGAATTTAATCATTATTCTTATCTGATTCTTGGCATTCTATCTTGGAATAGTCAATATCTATTGTATGTAACTTGAACCAATATCAAATTGTGTCTCCTTCAGCAACACTCTGGCCTGAAAGACTAACACTACCTGTGTCTGACCACCCTTACTACTGCCAGAAAACACAGCTCTATACATTGTTCTGAAAACTTATAGCATATAAAATTCTCCAGCCATGGAGTGCTGGATAAATTGGCCAACAGGTACCTCAGACATCAAAGACATCAAAGGATGTTGATAAGAATGCTTCAGAAAGCCTTGCCACATTGAGCTGAAAGGGACACAAGAAAATATGACAAAACATATAATAGCAGCATCCTTTTTGGAGTTCAGACACAAATACCCCACCTCTAACACAGTCAGATGCACACAGTAACAATACTGTCTATTAACTTTACTTTGAGAGCTGTGGAAGGGAACAAATGAGACAGTAAGTGTGAAAGATCTTTGCTGATCATAAATGTCACTTGGATAAAAGATACAGCCATTCTCTCCCATCCCATTTTCTTTCCACAGTTTCAATTACCTATCTATCTGTCCTCCAGGTCCACACTGAGGACATGCACAGTCCGTGTGAGTGACTCCCGTTGTTGCTACAACCCCAGAGTTCTGGGTTGGCCCTGTTGTTGCCTCATCTTCTGACACAGTCATCTCTCTCCTAGCATCGTAGGATGTGAGGGGCAAGCTAAGTCAGGTACTCAGCAGCTCTAACTGCTTCTGTGGAGTCTGACTTCCTAGATCCCTAGAACTGACCTCCCGTAGCTCCCAGGGTACTAAACTCACCTCCAAGAAGTACAGGACAACTGGGCCCTGTCGATTTGACTTCCCTGAGGCTAATGTTGAAGGAAAATCTGCTATAAATTGTGTACAAACTTCCTTCTTCCTGGTGACATGCTTCAAGTCACATCTTGGCTGACTCCCATGTGATGGCACAGCCAGCTAAGTCTCGGTGAGAAGCTAGGCCAGTTGGGAAATGTAGCTCCTGGGATTCACTTTCCTTCCTCCACTTCCTCATTTCTCTTCCCTGGGATCACACTCTTGAAGGGAACATTGGCACTGTGCTTTGCCTTGGCTTCCAAGTTCTGTTGAACCTCCACTGAAATAGCTTACCAATACAGAGGCTTCTTGCCACTCTGAGCCTCAGTTTTGGTAGTGCTACAGTGTTTCTGAGCAGTTTCCCATAAAGAAGAATCTTTATTGCCAAACAACACTTTCTTGTTATTACACACACAGTGATTTGGTGGCGAAATCAAAAGTCACACCTACGAATAAACAGTTTTTGAAAAGCTATGCTGGTTAATATTCAAATGCAAACTATAAACTGTATGCATGTTTGCCATGCTGCCTGTGAAAGCAGCTTAGTGGCAAAAAGCATGCCTGGGAAGCATGGGCATTGGTGTCTGAAAGGTTCCTGCTCTAATGTTTCATATTCCAGAACACGTAGAAATGTAGCTATTCACTTTTTTTTTTTTTTTTTTTAGCATTCTCACAGAACCCATTATGTTCTTAAGGATAAAATCAGGAGCTGGGAATATTGCTCAGTGGTTAAAGGCACTTGTTTGCAAAGCCTGCTGGCCAGGTTTAAATCCAAAGCCACATACATAAACCAGGTACAGAAAGTGGTGCAAGTGTCTTGTGTTCATTTGTAGTGGCAACAGGTCATAATATGTGGGCATATGCATACACACAGGGGTAAATAAATGAATAAGAGATTTAAAAAATATTTATTTATTTATTGGCAAGCAGAAGAATACAGAGCAAGAGAGAGCTAAACAAAGGGTGTGTAAGTATATAGTGACACTGCAAATGTATCCGTTTCTGGCTTCATGTAGGTATTTGGAAATCAAACCCTGGTCATGAGGCTTTATAGGTAGGCACATATTCCCAGCCCAAATGTTTTTTGTTTGTTTGTTTGTTTTAAAAAAGAAAGAACTAGAAGGGAAAAGAATATCATGACATGGCACCCAGGTCTTTATGAGTGTGGGAACCAAGAGAATTGTTGTTGGGGACACAGTCAAATCTCAACAGGTACAAAGGAGAAAATGTTCCACTTCATGAAACAGAGTAAACAAAAATGCAGAGAAACATGAAAAATGTGGATATGGCATGACTAAGTAGCCAAACCTCAGGCAGCTAGGCCCACGGATAATAGCTCAGGGTGGGATTCAGAACACGTTGGGGCCAAGGAGTTGTTAAGTAGAATCTAGTTTGAGAACTTGGGTAATGCACACAGCTCTGCTGATTTTTGTTAGGAGTAATTTACTGGAAACAACTGCAATTAAATTGGAAATTTGCATGGTTTGTGTTAATAGCTTGCAGAAGCTTAGATAATGAAAATGGAAAAATGGTCAATGAAGTGATTGTATCTCCAGTCAACACTGAGAAATTGAAGTGTGAGAGAGGTCCTAAGGATCCTCAGAGCATGTGTAAAAGCTCATCACACGTGTGTACTAGCAGGGAGGAGGAACTTGATGTGACAAGGCCATGGCTATGAATGACTTTAAAGCCCAGTTTTCTTTGTTGTACCTTACTTGGTGTTTTGACAAGACACAGAACATGACTCATATCAGAAGGCATTTCCAGTTCTTGTTTAGAAGTGTGCATTTGAACTTGCATATATTTGACTTTAGAAAATTAGTTTAGCCATTTCCACTTTCAATTAGTCATGTGATCTTTTTGTAGGATCTTTAAAACTATATCTATGATATGGCTAAATAGCAGTTGATTGAAATGTTAGGCTGTAACTTAACTTATAGTTATTCAATTCTGAACTGGGTAGGTCTGAGTGCACACCATGAGAAAGGACTTTGCTCATGTGTCTTTTTTAGAGAGGGGTTCACTGTTGTTGGACAAAGTCAGGCCTAAATAGACTACATGTACCATTTTCCTATAGAATGATATGAGGCTTTAAGAGTCAGAATAAAGATACTTGTGGGAAGGGGTAGCTGGGACAGATGAGGAAGAAGAAGAAGTAAAGACTCAGTTTGTGTACCTTCTCATTGCTCAGAGGAAACATCCTACCAGAAGCAGCTGATGGTAGGAGAGGGTTTATTTCAGGCGCACAGTTTTGAAGGAAGTTGCATCAAGGTGGTGAAGTCATGGCAGAGCAGAGGCTGGGCATCACATCTTGCCATAGTGCAGCAAGGGTGAGCTCCAGAAAGGAATTTTGGGCTCTCAAAGATCAAAGCTTGCCCCAGGTGACATACTTCCTTCAGCAAGCCTCCACCTCCCCAAATGTAGATCAAGTATTCAAAACACATGTGATTATGAGGGATTCTATACCAACACAGCACAAAGGTAAATCAGTGACCACCAAAGGGATATAGACAATGCACATATTGCTCATGGGAAATTTTTCTGAAGGTGTGATGAGTAATATTGAGTCTCAATTTGATTGGATCATGAATTCACTAACCCTGTCTGAGCAGAAAGGGCATTCCCAAGATGAATTAACTGAGTGGGGAAGATCTTCCTTCAAAGTCAGCAGTGCCTTCCTGCTGTGGGCCAGATATAGAGATCAGAAGGATAAGGCAGTACTACTTTTTTGCCCTCCTTTGCTTCTTGCTTGTGAGTGTCTTTCTGGTCCTGCCACTGCTGTTCTCCTTTGCTGACACCAGAACCCAGCTTGTTCAGCCTTCTAACATGGACTGAAGAGCAATAGCCTGTCAGGAATCCTGCAGGCCTTCAGTGCCAGATTGGGACGTCTGAGACATCCACCAGCCTGGTGGATTGAATTACTACCAGTCTCTTAGCCTCCCCAACCTTCAGACATATAATGTTGGACTACCCAGGCACTATTGTGTAAGCCAATATGATAGAATAAATAATAATAAATGTCCATACCTTCACCTGTTGGTTCTGTTCCTCTCTGACTAATCCAGAAGGCAAAGGGAATTATGCCACCGAGCACCTTCTTTACAAGTATGTCACCCAAAAGATGCCACCCAGGCAAAGCTGACACTCATCTTAATGATCAGGTTGGTAGGGACAAGGTTGCAGGGACAAAGGCATTCAATTGAATGGAATCTGACAATGTGACTTTGGGGCAGCTCACATTTTTCTATATCTGCTGATATAACCCCATTCTTCAGGAGTAACTGATTTGGAATCTGATGTCCAGATGGTGTTTAGAATATAGCGTCTCTTTCAGAGTGATGCCCAAATAAGTCAACTTGGATTTAAATATGCTTCTGATACCTGAATCAAATCAAGTCCTGGCTTTATTGCAAAATAGTAAATCTAGCTATTGGACCCAGGTGTCCTTCCAACATTAAACCTGAGGCTTGAGACGAGGAAGCAAGCTTATGTAGACTGAGGTGATGTTATGTATTAAAGTAGCCATTTAGGACAACCTTCTCTGCAAAGCTCACCTCCCCTCTCCTGCACAGGAAGGCCCTTCAAGTGGCTGTTCCCAACTGCCTGCCCACGGGAGACCAGCAGTGGCCCCTTACAGGTAGGACAAAAGCTAGGGAGTAAGAGCTAGAATTCAGAACTGGGAGTTTGCAAGTGAGGTTATAGTGAGGAAAGGAAGCTGAGCCCAAATGGCCTCTCTAGAACTCAGCAATCCTTGGGACAAGTCAAGAGTTGCTGGCCCAAATGTCTGGGGTCTGAGTAAGGCCAGACTAGAATAGAAGCCATATTTTGCACACTGCCCTGGCCATCCTCTGCCCAGCAAAGCAAGCCCCAAAGTCCTCAACAGTACATCTCTGCATGCTTGCAGAAACAGAAACAACTCTCACAGATTAAAACAACAAAGAATAAAGAGAGGAGAGTGCTGCTCTACAGTGTGGGCAGAAATCACCATGCATTTCACTGGCCTGGAATGCTTTCTTTTTTATTTTAATTTAATTGAGAACTTCATTATGTGAACATACTGTAATTGGATCATATTCCTATCTCTTTATCCCCTTTTTTCCCCTTCCTCCTCTCCTCCCTTGCCCCATTCTGCTAAGGACCCTCCTCTCTCAAGGTAGTCCTTCCTATGTTTTGTTGTCTCATTCCCTTTGTCCTCCTCCATTCTCTATGTCAAAATGTTGATGGGGTCAGAACAGGTCTTCTGGGGGTATCAGTGACCACCATAGGGTCATGAACATACCAGTCAGTTCATGTTGGGAGGGACGGTGCCACAAAGTACTCCTTCCCATCCTGTGGTTCTTACATTCTTAACGTCCTCCTTCCACAGTGTTCCCTGTCCCTCTTCTCTCTATCTCTCACTCTGCTTGCAAATGAATTTTTTTTTTCAAAAAAGAAACAAAGAAAGAAAATATCACGTGTAATCAGGATAGAATCTATGCCAGCACAGCACTTTGCAGAAAGCAGATTTCCATATTAAAGTGCTAGATGGACTTAAGGTGGAAGGGTGGACCTCAGGCAACTCAGATATGCACATGAAACTCACCATGACCCACATTTCCTCATCTTTTTCCTCACCCACTCCCTGCATTTGTTCACCAAGCTCTATTGACCTTCTCATCTTATTGCTTCACATGCATGTCTCTAGCCTTGGAAAATGATAGAAACTACTCTGGATGGAAGATCCTGAAGAAGATGGATTTTAGCAGCTGAACTTGGTCTTGATGCATTCTTTTCATTACTGGTATCTAATCTCACCCTCATCTCCTGTCTGCAATTCTCATTCTCTGGCTCTTCAATAAACTTCCATAAACCAATAGAGCCAAAAATTGCCTACAGAGATACTGTGGTTGTCCAAAAGACCTCACAACCAAGATGTTAAAAGCAGCAAATGAACTGGGCTGCCTGTAGGCCAGAATGTCTGTAACCTGAGTGTTACCCTGTTAGCACTCCTCTCTTATCCCTAAATCTAAACAGCATAGCCCATAAAAGCACATAACAATGTCATGTACAAAAGGAAACTGTTTATGAACAATCAGTAAACAAGATCATATAGTTATCCTTAACCTTTAAGCCTTGCTTAAATGTTAAGCTTTGCTTAATCTTTAAACCTTGTAAATGACAACCTCTGAGGAATACAATTTAGAAAGCCACAGGGTCATATATGTACACAGCCATTGTAATGACACTTAAGTCTCTCTCTCTCTCCCTCTCTCTCTCCCTCTCTCTCTGTTTCTGCCTGTACTCATTTCACTATGTTATTCCTGTATCGCCGTCTGTCTAAATAACTATGTTCCCATGTCTTGGGCCTGTTCACTGTGCTATTCCTGCATCACTCTCTGTTAACAACTAGGGAGATTCTTTTCTGCAGCATACTCAGGGTTCTGTCTTCACCTGGGTGGGCGTCCTCAAAAGGGAAGGGAACCCCCCAGACTTCCAGTCTTCTTCCCACACAGTTGTTGACCCTTTTCCTCGGTGGCAAACAAGCAAAAGCCTTCTCTACAGCTTATTCAGAACTTCTACCCACTCCCAGCACACACGGCAGTTCAAGGCTGTGCACAACTGAGACCTGACTTGCTTTGTGTCCTTCTCAATGCCACTTCTGCTTCCTCTGAGTACGCAGTGGCTTCCCTCGAAGTACTCATGTGAAAGATCAAAACTGCTCATGGAAAACAAGGAGAATTGGAGAGATTGTTCAGTGATTAAAGGTGCTTGGTTTGTAAAGCCTCCTGGCTCAGGTTCAATTTCCCAGTACTCATATAAAGCCAGATGCACAAAGTGGTACATGTATCTGGAGTTTGTTTGTAGCAGCAACAGGCTATGGTTCACCCATAGTCTCTCTTTGTACCTCAGAAATAAATAATTAAAAAGGGAGGAAAAATTAATTTTGGCAAGAAGTCCATTCTTTACTTCATCGTTGCTGATATCCAGTCATTTTAGTTTAACCTGAAATAACCAAAACTCTTGATTTTGCAAGGCAACAATAAAAACCTTTTTCTTTTTCTTTTCTTTTCTTTTCTTTTCTTTTTTTTTTGTTTTTATACAAAATCACCATGAGAGCTGGGGAAATGGCGCAGTAGATAAGAGCACTTACTGAGAGTCCACCTGAGCTCTATTCTCCAGGACCCATGTAAACAACCGAACATTGCTACAAACATATGTAAGCGCAGTCTTATGGAATTGGGAACCGAGATCGGAGAATAGTTGTGTGAAAACCTGCAGCTCTACACTTACAGAGACTCCCTCGGGAGGAAATGTGCAGAGGAGTAACAGAGGAAAGACACCCGATGCTCTCTTCTGGCTTGTGCATGCCTGCACTTACACATACATATACCACACACACACACACCTACCTTTTCACCACACATAGTGCACGTGTAAGAAAAGGTCAACGTGAAAGTAGAGTAGAAATTACTAGGGATTGGAAGATGTGTGTGTGGGGGGGTGTGATGGTCAATCCTCCTTGCCAACTTAGCTGGATTTTCAATCATGTACAAAACCCAGCTCAGTCTGGACATGTCTGTGAGGATGTCTGCGAAGAGTTTTAATGGAAAAGGGAAGCTCCACTCTGATTGTGGGCAGTACCGTGTATAGACTGGGGTCACTGACTGAATAAAATGCAGGCAGCGAGCTGAGAGCTAGCATGCTTCTCTTTCTGGCTCCTGGCCGCAGACGTGGCGTGACTGAGCTCCTCACACTCCCGCCACTCTGCCTTTCTTGGTGGACGGCAACACTTTTCAAACTGCGAGCTAAAATAAACCTACTTTCCTCAAACCCTTTTCTTAGGTAACAGAGAAGTTACTAGTATAAAAGTGAAGGAGGGCTGGAGAGATGGCTTAGTGGTTAAGAAACTTGCCTGCAAAGCCAAAGGACCCAGGTTTCATTCCCCGGTACCCATGAAAGCCATATGCACAAGGTGGAGAATGCGTCTTGGAGTTCCTCTACAGTGGCTAGAGACCCTGCTATGCCCATTCTCTCTCCGTTTATCTATCTGCCTCTTTCTCTGTCTCAAATAAATAAATAAATAAATAAAAATTTAAAAATGAATAGTGGAAGAGGGTGGGTGGGTATAATCCATGCACATGTGGAAATACCACAATGAATCCCATTAGTATGAATAATGAATATGTGTTAATAAAAATGGATTTTTGGCATTCTTGTGTGTGGTATGCATGAGTGTGTATATTCATGTTCATATGTATGTATGTGGTTACATGTTTGTGTGCACATATATGAAGGCCAGAGGTCAACATGGGGTGTCTATCTCAATCCCTCCCCACCTTATTTTTGGAGACAAGGTTTGTCACTGATTACAAGTCACCAGTTCAGCTAGACTACCTAGCCAGTAAGCATAAGGAATCTCCTAGCTCTGCCTCCCCACTCCAGGGATTGTAGGTGTACTCAGCTCTGTATGGGCACTGAGCATCTGAACTCAGGTCCTCACGCTTGCATGACAAGAATTTTACCCTCTCAGGCATCTCTCCAGCTTATGCCCTTGTTTACATCTTTCTTTTTTCATATATTTTTTGTTTACTTTTATTTATTTATTTATTTGAGAGCGAGGGACAAAAAGAGGCAGATATGTAGAGAGAGATAATGGGCATGCCAGAACCTCCAGCCATTGCAAACTAACTCCAGGTGCATGTGCCACATTGTGCATCTGGCTTAGGTGGGTCCTGGGGAATCAAGCCTCGAACTTGGGTCCTGAGTCTTCACAGGCAAGTGCTTAACCGCTAAGCCATCTCTCCAGCCCTTGTTTACATCTTTCTTATACTCAAATGAGCATACCTGTTGCTATAGAGATGGCTTAGCAGGTAAGGTTCTTGACTGTGAAGCCTAAGGACACATGTTCAACTCCCTAGATTCCACATAATGCAGACATATAAGGTGACCCATATGAAAGTTTGCACATGTGCACAACATGGTACACACATCTGGAGTTTGACTGCAGTGGCTAGACACCCTGGCTCACCAATTCTTTCCCTTCACTCCCCATAAAAAGCATGTTTGGTGACTTCGTTTTCTGGGGAAAAGTATAGATACATCTATTCATCCCAAAGACAGACCAAAGAAATTGTTGAATCCATCCAGCTTGGTGAATTAATGAGTTGATTGATGTCACTTACAGAAGTATGGGTGACTGAAAGGTACAAACCAGTAAGTCTCTTGGGCAATTTGCTGGCAGCTATGCCACTGAAGAGTCTCTCTCACAACATGGATAACTCATGAAACAGTACACCACTGAGGAGTCCCCTGGGTAATAAAGAGGCAGCTATATCAGGGAAGTCTCCTTCCACTCAGAGAATTTTCTCATTCATATAGCCTCAGAGAAGAAAGAGAACTTATCAACCTCTTGAGTCTTGTCAGTCTCCACATCCCCTCCACATGGGAATGGTAATAATCCTGACTTCAGGAGAATCTCACTCAGGAGATCAAAGTGATAGCAATATGGACTGGAAATATGGGCTCAGTAGTTAAAGGCACTTGCTTGCAAAGCTTGATAACCTGGGTTCAATTCCTCAGTACCCACATAAAGCTAGACGCACAAAGTGGTACATGAATCTGGTTCTGTTTGCAGTAGCTGGAGACACTGGCACATACACGTGCCCTCCCCCTCCCCTGTCTCTCAAATAAATAAATTAAAAAAATATTTTTGATTGTTTTTTTTTTAATGATGGGGGGAAAACACATCTAAAACTGAAGTTTCTGGAAGAACCACTTGCTCTTGCCCGTCTTAAATCCCTCCTCAAACTTGACCTTGGCCTCCAGTCTGGCTTTACATTTCAGAGCTGGGTCTCTGAAGATAAATCTGTTGAAAACAGTTTTGTCCAACGGGATATCCACAGCATATCCTGTGGGCATGAGGTGATTATAGTTATAAACCTTCACAAAAGATTTGATCTTTGATAAGTGGCTATTTTCTTTTAGCCCAAGGAAGCTGTCACTATGCTTGGAAAGTCGTCAATTCCAGCCACCAGAGCATGTCTGTAGGGTCTGTTGGAGGTGCCATCATCAATATTCTTCATGATGACCGCTCTGAGTCTAGAGTAGTGTCCAGCCAGGAACAACACCACTTCTCTGGCTTTCATGAACTTGCCCGCGTGAGTGTGTGTAGTTTTGTGAGGTAGGGGTTCACTCCAGCCGAGGCTGATCTGCAATTAGTCTAAGGGTAGCTTCGAACTCACAGCAATCCTCCTAACTCTGCCTGCCAAGTGCTAGAATTAAAGGCATGTACCACCATGCCCAACTAAAAATATTTTTTTAAATGATAGCAATGATCATTTTCAGCCCAGAGGAAACAGCTGCACGATGAAGCAGAGTGTTCACTGTCACATAAGTGACCCAAGGGATTCCACATTCCTCCTTTTCAATGTACCACCAAGAAGGTCTTAGACACTCCATCGTCACCCCTGGTTCTTTCAGCCATTCTTGGGCCCCAAGCTCACCATGTTTCAGGACTCAATGCCCTACCATTTCAAGTACTTTCTCATTTGGGGCAAGTACTCAAGAAATAACATCACTAACTTTAGAATATTCTACATGAAATTTTTACCTTACTATTAACACCATATCACTAGAGAAAAATCTAAAATGAGCTAGTTTTGTTTTTATGCCACTGTTTTCCATTGTTCCTAAACATGATCAACAAATTGCTAAATCATTGAAAACTGAGAACATAGTTGCCACCAGACTGAGCACTGTTCAAAAGTAAAATTATAAGCCTTGATAGAAAGAGAGAAACATGTGGTTCGAATAATTTATCAATGGCTTAAGGCCAATGCAAATGAGAATTTTAAAACTCGCATTTTCTCAGCAGTAGGAAAGCACTGAAACACAGTGTCCTCACACGGAACTTTTCAACCCCCCAGGGGCCGTGCAGTTCAGGCTAGACTGTGAAGTGGAATGAGGTCTCTCTATTTCCTTCTGCAGGTAGGTCTAGCCTAGGAGCCTAGAAGACATTAACAATAACTGAATAGATGGGCCTCCCCATTATGTGTTCCTCTCTGCTCGGGCCGGCAAAGCACAGCTGCATGGACCAACTTTGTGTAAAATATTTCTTAATCTCATTGTAGTGTTTCATCTGTCCTTCAGCAGGTGCTGAAACCTGGAAGTAGCCCATTAGGAGCTAAAGGGTCCTAACTGTATGTCCTTTTCTTTGGTGGCATAGATATGCTTATTAGCAATCATTTCTACCTTAAGGAATATGTTCATCTTTCCACAATGGATGTGGTCTTAGATATTGATCAGGGGTGAGCTAGCTATTCAGACTGCCGTCTCCCTATTCCTGTTTCTCACTCAAGGTAATTGTCAATGTGTTGTACGGTTTATCAGGCAGTCCAGATTCCTGGACTCCTTACTTGCTTCATGGTCTTTGGAGGTTGGATGTCTGGGCCAACCCTGTAGGCGGCACCTTTTATTCTGTTCAAGTTCAGGTCAGGTCAATGGATACAATCCTCTGCTGAGGAGGCTGGGTATGTGGTCTGACTGAATGCCCCAAACGCAGGCACACTTGGCCTTGAGAACACAGCAATATCCACGCCACATACTATTGTTTTAGAATGTCCGTTTTCAATATGCTAGCAATGTTTATTTTGGCAAATGGACCATGTGTAAGGGATTTACTCCAGTAAGGAAAAAGCTGTATGCTCTGAGTTTTGTTTTTTAATTCTATTTAATTCTTGTTTCCCAAGTCTCTAGCTTTCCATCAATACTTACCATCCCTGGAGATTCCCTTAGGATAGTTTTGTTTGTTTCCTTCTCTTAACTCAGCTCACAGCCAAGTTCAAATGTAATTCATGGTAGGAACAAAAGAAGAATGAATGCAAGAGAAAGTGAATTGTTGAGACTGGGCTAAATCTGCTCACATGGAAAGAAGGCAAATCATGGGGGACTCCTGCCAGATGTCATTAGGAAGAAACATAGGCCAGTGTTGTTTTCACTTATTTAAAAATGCAGAAGTCCAGGTAATTGGGTGAAATATCTTCATTTGGACACAGTGGCAACTAATTAAAACTATCTTTCACCCTATGAGCAAGCCAAGCAAAATATGTTGGATGGTGAAATTCGGCAAGAAGACTTCTATTTTGAAGAGTATGGTTCCTTTCCAGCTCATGAGCAAAGGCAAAAGTTCCAAAGAAACCAAAGTAGAGAGTCCCAGCTTTCCATGTGGCTGGAGAAGGGTGCCTCTTGCTTCCTCAAAGGGTGGGTTTTGGAAGTTCAAGGGAATTCATATCTGCCAAGATTATTTACACACGATTCTGTATGTTGAGCACTTGGTTATTATTTTTGCAAATGTTAAAAATACTATCTGTTTGTATAAAGACAAAGTTCTCTTTTTAACAGGAAAAATGAAAAGGTATTGTTAGATCGAACTTGAGTATTCCTCAGCAGGAAACCGATGATTCAGGACAAAAGAGGCCTGAGAATCCAACACATGGAAGGCTGAGGCAGGAAGATTGTCACAAGTTTGAAGCCAACATAAGTTACAGAATGAGAATGAGACTGGCATTCCCTGGAGAAAGTTCCCATCTCACTAAGCAAAAGGCCAGATCCCTACAATCTTTTTTAAGGAACAAATCCCCCTCCCAGCTCTCATTGAATAGGAGATTGGTATAAGTGGCCCTAAGGATCCCTGGCAACAGTGGGATTCTAGGACTACTGAGATAGGAGTTGCTAGGAGAAAAGATTATGTCCTGCTAAAAAATGTTTCAGTTTCGGGCCAGTTAAGATGGCGGCGTAGGTACCACGCCAAAGCAGCCTAGGGGAGAAAAAGACCAAAAGAACTCAGCAAAATACACACTTTTACTAAAAAGTGAGGTGTATAGGAAATTGAAGTGGCAGCGGAGAAGTAGAAGAGTTCCAGAGCACCCAGAGCCTGCACAGGCGGGAAAAGCAGCTCCGGCAACCGCCGCGACCGCGGCGCACCAGAAAGCCACCAGGCTCGGCTCCAGCTGCAGGAAAAGCCAGGTGCCGGAGCTTTCCCTCACACCGCGCTCTCCGCAACTCGGGAAACATGAGGGGAGAGCGGCAGCGAGCAACGGAGGAGCAGACCACGAGGTAGAAGAACGTGTGGAGCAGCGAGAGAACCAGAGCAGCTGAGGCTCCCTCCCGTCCCCCACTGCCTGAGCCCAGCTCCGGCGAACAGAGCAGCGGCCCGGGACCCGGCCACACCAACTTGGGTTGACAGCGGGACCCAAGCAGGAGCAGAGTTCGGCAGTAACATCAACGGCTCCAGCACCGGTAACAGCGGCCACAGCAGCGGCAGACCCAGGAGTGGCAGCAGCGGCAGACTTGGCAGCAGCAGCTTCAGGGGGAGCAGCGGCAGTGGACACAGCAACAGCTTCAGCAGCAGTAGTGGCTCCAGCAGTGGCAGCTACAGCAGCAGCAGAGGCAGCAGCAGCGGTGGGTCCAGCAGCAACACCTTCAGCAGCAGTGGCTACAGTCCCAGCAGGGGAAGCTTGAGCAGCAGCAGTTCCAGCAGCAGGGGTGCTGATCTGCAGTGCCACACTTGCCAGGCTCGGTTTGCCCCACAGGAAAAGCAAGTGCCCAGCTCCAGAAATCAGAACAGCAGCCCGACGACCCAAGCACCAACTTGACTGAGACCAAAATCATCCAAGGTAACTGGGATTGCAGCAGGGAAGGGTCTCACTTGGTCGCAAGCTGACTTGGATCCCTCAACAGACCAGAAATCTAAACCTCTTTGTTGATAGAGGATCTGGTCGTTATAATAACTACTCTTGCATACATACTCGGGGATGTTTTTGATTGAATGTGTACACTGTTTAGTTAAATTTTAGAACCTACCTGTATTTTATTCCATTCAGCCTGCTTGAATACTCCTATAGCAGGGAAACTCAACCCCTAAGAACATCTTTGTAGATACTCTGAGAGTCTTAACAGCCACACCTAACACCTTAAGGTCCTACCCTGAAAGTATATTACACCAAATCAATTGACACAGGTAAGAATACACAGCTAGCTAGAAAAGCCAAGCATTAACTTAACCCAAGATGCAAAAATACATACATTATAACACAAGAAACACTAAAAAGCAAGACGATATAAATCCACCTAAAAGTATTAATGCATCAGAAATGTCCTCCAGGGAGAAAGAGTTAGAGGAAATGCCTGAGAAAGAGTTCAAAAGAATGATTATAAATATGTTCAAAGAGGTCAAAGAACACATGAAAACAATCAAAGAAGAAATCAAAGAGGAAATCAAAGGAATCAAAGAAGATGCAGGACACCAATTTAATGAAATAAAGAAGGCAATACAAGACATAAATAAGGAAATAGAAATAATAAAGCAAAACCAGTCAGAATAACTAGCAATGAAGAACACAGTTAATGAAATAAAAAACTCTGTAGAAAATCTCACCAGTAGGATGGATGAGGGAGAGGACAGAATATCTAAGCTAGAAGACCAGGTGGCAGACCTAATGCAGTCCAACAAAGAGAAAGACAAACTTATAGAAAAGTATGAGTGGGAATTTCAAGATATTCGGGACACTATGAAAAGATCCAATATAAGAATTCAGGGCATAGTAGAAGGAGAAGAATTCCACTCCAGAGGCATAGTAGGCATGTTCAACAAAATCACAGAAGAAAATTTCCCCCAAATTGGGAAAGAGGTGCCAATGCAGATACAGGAAGCCTTTAGAACCCCAGCCAGACAAAACCCAGAAAGAACCTCTCCTCACCATATTATAATCAAATTTCCAAACACACACACCAAAGAAAAAATATTGAAATCAGTTAGAGAGAAAAATCAAGTTACCTACAAAAGCAAGCCCATCAGGATTACAGCAGATTATTCAACACAAACTTTTAAAGCCAGAAGGGCTTGGAGTGATATATTCCAAGTTCTGAAAGATAACAACTGTCAACCAAGGTTACTTTATCCTGCAAAGTTATCCATTCAAATAGATGGAGAAATAAAGACATTCCATGACAAAAGCAGGTTAAAGGAGTATTTGAAGACAAAACCAGCTCTACAGAAAATACTTGATAGAATCCTCCATGCTGAAGAAAAGGAAACGCACACATATAAGGAACCTAGAAAAAACAAGCTATACTCAAATACCAGTTAACAGAAGAGAGCACAGGTAGAACCAGTAACAGACACACACACACACACACAAAAATGGCAAACATAAATACACACCTTTCAATAATATCTCTTAATATCAACGGTCTCAATGCCCCAACGAAAAGACATAGATTTGCAGACTGGTTTAAAAAGCAGGATCCTACAATTTGTTGTCTCCAAGAAACTCACCTTTCTACAAAGGATAGACATTATCTTAGGGTGAAAGGTTGGAAGACGGTGTTTCAAGCAAATGGGCCTAGAAAACAAGCAGGGGTTGCTATCCTAATATCAGACAGGGTAAACTTTAGTCCGACGTTAGTCAAGAAAGATAAGGAAGGTCACTTTATATTGATTAAGGGCACACTCCAACAGGAGGACATTACAATCCTAAACATATATGCACCTAACATGGGGGCTCCCAAATTCGTCAAACAAACACTATTAGAACTAAGGTCACAGATAACACCAAACACAGTGGTGGTGGGTGACTTTAACACCCCACTCTCATCAATTGACAGGTCATCCAGGGAAAGAATAAACAGAGAGGCATCTGGACTAAATGAGGTCATAGAAGGAATGGACCTAACAGATATATACAGGACATTTCATCCAAAGGCTGTAGAATATACATTCTTTTCAGCAGCACATGGAACATTCTCTAAAATAGACCATATATTAGGACACAAAGCAAGTCTTAACAAATTCAGGAAAATTGAAATAATTCCTTGCATTCTATCTGACCACAATGGAATTAAACTACAAATCAGTAGCATAAAGGCTATAGAGCATACACAAAATCATGGAAACTAAACAATACACTACTAAATGATGAATGGGTCAATGAAGAAATCAAGAAGGAAATCAAAAAATTTATACAGTCAAATGATAATGAGAACACAACATACCAAAATCTCTGGGACACAATGAAGGCAGTTCTAAGAGGTAAATTTATAGCCTTAAGTGCCTATATTAAGAAAGTAGAAAGGTCGCAAGTAAACAACCTAATGCTTCGCCTTAAAGCCTTGGAAAAAGAAGAACAAGGCAAACCAAAAATCAGTAGACGGGAAGAAATAACAAAGATTAGGGCAGAAATTAATGAAATAGAAACAAAAAGAACAATCCAAAGAATTAATGAAACAAAGAGTTGGTTCTTTGAAAGGATAAACAAGATTGATAAACCCTTAGCAAATCTGACCAAAAGAAAGAGAGAAGAGACACAAATTAATAAAATCAGAGATGAACAAGGTAACATCACAACAGATTCCAGAGAAATTCAAAAAATCATAGGGACATACTATAAAAGCATATACTCCACAAAGTATAAAAATCTGAAAGAAATGGATGATTTCCTTGAAATATATGACCTACCTAAATTAAATCAAAATAAGATTAATCACTTAAATAGACCTATAACAAACATGGAGATCCGAACAGTTATCAATAATCTCCCAACTAAAAAAAGCCCATGCCCAGATGGATTCACTGCTGAATTTTACCAGACTTTTAAGGAAGAGCTATCACCATTGCTTCTTAAGCTTTTCCAGGAAACAGAAAAAGAAGGAATTCTACCAAACTCCTTCTATGAGGCCAGCATCACCCTGATACCAAAACCAGGCAAAGATAGAAAAAAAAAAGGATATTACAGACCAATCTCCCTCATGAACATTGATGCAAAAATTCTCAACAAAATATTGGCAAACAGAATACAAGAGTATATCAAAAAGATCATTCACCCTGACCAAGTAGGTTTTATCCCAGAGATGCAGGGATGGTTCAACATACGCAAATCTATAAATGTAATACATTACATAAATGGGTTGAAGGACAAAAATCACATGATCATCTCATTAGACGCAGAGAAAGCATTTGACAAAATCCAACATCCCTTCATGATAAAAGTCCTACAGAGACTGGGATTAGAAGGAACATATCTCAATATAATAAAGGCTATTTATGACAAGCCTACAGCCAACATATTACTAAATGGGGAAAAACTGGAAGCTTATCCACTAAAATCAGGAACAAGACAAGGGTGTCCACTGTCCCCACTTTTATTTAATATAGTTTTGCAAGTCTTAGCCATAACAATAAGGCAAGAGACACACATAAAAGGGATACAAATTGGAAAGGAAGAAATCAAATTATCATTATTTGCAGATGACATGATTCTATACATAAAGGACCCTAAAGACTCTACTAACAAGCTGTTAGAGCTGATCAATACCTACAGCAATGTCGCAGGATACAAAATAAATACACAGAAATCAGTAGCCTTCATATATGCTAACCACAAACACACAGAGGATGAAATCAGAGAATCACTCCCATTCACAATTGCATCAAAAAAAATAAAGTACCTTGGAATAAACCTAACCAAGGAAGTAAAGAATCTCTACAATGAGAACTTTAAAATACTCAAGCGAGAAATTGCAGAAGACACTAGAAAGTGGAGAAACATCCCTTGTTTCTGGATTGGAAGAATCAATATTGTGAAAATGGCAATCTTACCTAAAGCAATCTACACATTTAATGCAATCCCTATCAAAATAACAAAGGCTTTCTTCATGGAAATAGAAAAAAACAATCCAAAAATTCATTTGGAATCACAAAAAACCTCGAATATCTAAAATAATACTGAGTAACAAAAAAGAGGCTGGTCGTATCCCCATACCTGATTTTAACCAATACTACAGAGCCATAGTAAAAAAAACAGCATGGTACTGGCACAAAAACAGACATATAGATCAGTGGAACAGAATAGAGGACCCAGATGTAAGCCCAAGTAGCTATAGCCACCTGATATTTGATAAAAATGTCAAAAATACTCATTGGAGAAGAGACAGCCTCTTCAGCAAATGGTGTTTTGAAAACTGGATATATATCTGCAGAAGGATGAAAATAGATTCTTCTCTCTCGCCATGCACAAGAATTAAGTCCAAATGGATTAAAGACCTTAACATGAGACCGGAAACTCTGAAACTGCTAGAGGAAAAAGTAGGGGAAACCCTTCAACATATTGGTCTTGGCAAAGACTTTCTGAATACAACCCCAATTGCTCAGGCAATAAAACCACAGATTAACCACTGGGACCTAATGAAATTACAAAGATTTTGCACTGCAAAGGACACTGTGAAAAAAGCAAAGAGGCAAGCTACAGAATGGGAAAAAATCTTCGCCAGCTATATATCTGATAGATGATTAATATCTAGGATATACCAAGAACTCAAAAAGTTAAATAATAAGGAATCAAACAAGCCAATCAAAAAATGGGCTATGGATCTAAATAGAGATTTCTCAAAGTAAGAAATACGAATGGCATATAAGCATCTAAAAAAATGTTCTACGTCACTAGTCATCAAGGAAATGCAGATTAAAACTACATTGAGATTCCATCTCACTCCTGTCAGATTGGCCACCTTCATGAAAACAAATGATCATAAATATTGGTGGGGATGTGGAAAAAAAGGAACCCTTCTGCACTGCTGGTGGGAATGCAATCTGGTCCAGCCATTGTGGAAAACAGTGTGGAGGTTCCTAAAACAGCTAGAGATTGATCTACCATATGACCCAGCTATAGCACTACTAGGCATATGTCCAAAGACTCATCTCATTTCCTTAGAAGTACGTGCTCAACCATGTTTATTGCTGCTCAATTTATCATAGCTGGGAAATGGAACTAGCCTAGATGTCCCTCAACAGATGAGTTGATAATGAAGATGTGGCACATTTATACAATGGAGTTCTACTCAGCGGTAAAGAAAAATGAAGTTATGAAATTTGCAGAAAAATGGATGGAACTGGAAAGTATTATACTAAGTGAGGTAACCCAGGCCCAGAAAGCCAAGCGCCACATGTTCTCTCTCATATGTGGATCCTAGCTACAGATGACTGGGCTTCTGCGTGAGAATGAAAATACTTAGTAGCAGAGGCCAGTAAGTTAAAAAGGAGACATAAAGGGTAGAGAAAGGAAGGGAGGAGGATACTTAATAGGTTGTTATTGTACATATTTAATTACAATGATTGTAATGGGGAGGTAATATGATGGAGAATGGAATTTCAAATTGGAAAGTGTGGGGATGGGGAGGGAGGGAATTACCATGGGATATATTTTATAATCATGGAAAATATTAATAAAAATTAAAAAAAATGTTTCAAATTATAAGGGCATAGAAAAATATTCAAAGAAATTTAGAAACATTTAAGGGAAAGTGTGACTAAGAAGGAAGAAGAGGAAGAGCAGACAGGAATTAATAGTAACTTGAGATTAAAGATTGACAAATGTTTGCAATTCATAAAAGCAAAAGACTGTGTGTGTGTGTGTGTGTGTGTGTGTGTGTGTGTGTGTGTGTGTGTGATGTGGAAAAGGTGGTTTCTCAAAGTCTGTGCTATATATAAACCCATTTCCATGGCGGTCTTGCCATGTGCCCTTCCCAGCATGTCTCCTCTTGCCCTGCAGTCACATCTGTCAGCCTCACATGTTGTGCAGAGATCCGGTTTCCAGCCTCTGACACACGATCTGCACTCAGTAACAGATGTGGCACTGCATAAGTGTGCATGAGGGTACTGTGCATTTATTCAACAATATCACAAGCAGAAAGTCTGCACATTCTTTACATGTCACAGAGAAGCTCTGGTCTATGAAGTCTTTCCCTATGTTACAATTCCATTTGTGGAGTCTGCTCTCACTCAGGGATAGGACTCTAGTGTTGTACTTGGTGAATAGCCACTTTCCAGTGAATATCTCTGGAGGTGTTTTGTTTTTTTTTTTTCTATTTCCTAAACCATTCTACTTATATGGAAACAATATCTAAGCACATTTTCAAAGTTAGCATAGACCTAGACCATGGTGACATAAACCATCAATAAATAAAATGTAAGTGATAAATAGAGTTTTATTTATCATAAGTTTATTGTTTATTTTCTTTTCTTTTTCTTTCAATTTTATTAACATTTTCCATGATTATAAAATATATCCCATGGTAATTCAAGTTTGTTGTTTATTTTCATGAATTGACTGTGCATATCCATAGCTTTCAGTGTAATGTTTTTTAATATTTTATTTTTCTTTCTTTATTTATTTGACAGAAAGAGGGAGGGAGAGAGAGAGAATGGGCACACCATGGCCTTCAGCCACTGCAAATGAGCTCCAGATGCGTACACCCCCTTATGCATCTGGTGAATGTGGGTCCTGGGAAATCAAACCTGGGTCGTTTGGCTTTGTGGGCAAATGCCTTAACAGCTAAGCCATCCCTTCAGCCCCAGTGTGATGCTTTAATACATGCATACAATAGACAATGATCAAATCCAATTTTCACCCCCACCCCAACCTCTAGTAATCACTATTCTACATTTGGGTAGACACTTTTCTTTTTCACCTTCTACATGGGAATGAGAACACATAGCACATGTTTTTTTTTTTTTAATTTTTATTAACATTTTCCATGATTATAAAATATATCCCATGGTAATTCCCTCCCGCCCCATCCCCACAATTTCCCATTTGAAATTCCATTCTCCATCATATTACCTCCCCATTACAATCATTGTAATTACATACATACAATATCAACCTATTAAGTATCCTCCTCCCTTCCTTTCTCTACCCTTTATGTCTCCTTTTTAACTTACTGGCCTCTGCTACTAAGTATTTTCATTCTCACGCAGAAGCCCAGTCATCTGTAGCTAGGATCCACATATGAGAGAGAACATGTGGCGCTTGGCTTTCTGGGCCTGGGTTACCTCACTTAGTATAATACTTTCCAGTTCCATCCATTTTTCTGCAAATTTCATAACTTCATTTTTCTTTACCGCTGAGTAGAACTCCATTGTATAAATATGCCACATCTTCATTATCCACTCATCTGTTGGGGGACATCTAGGCTGGTTCCATTTCCCAGCTATGATAAATTGAGCAGCAATAAACATGGTTGAGCACGTACTTCTAAGGAAATGAGATGAGTCCTTTGGATATATGCCTAGGAGTGCTATAGCTGGGTCATATGGTAGATCAATCTCTAGCTGTTTTAGGAACCTCCACACTGTTTTCCACAATGGCTGGACCAGATTGCATTCCCACCAGCAGTGCAGAAGGATTCCTTTTTTTCCACATCCCCACCAACATTTTTGATCATTTGTTTTCATGATGGTGGCCAATCTGACAGGAGTGAGATGGAATCTCAATGTAGTTTTAATCTGCATTTCCCTGATGACTAGTGACGTAGAACATTTTTTTAGATGCTTATATGCCATTCGTATTTCTTCCTTTGAGAACTCTCTATTTAGCTCCATAGCCCATTTTTTGATTGGCTTGTTTGATTCCTTATTATTTAACTTTTTGAGTTCTTTGTATATCCTAGATATTAATCATCTATCAGATATATAGCTGGCGAAGATTTTTTCCCATTCTGTAGGTTGCCTCTTTGCTTTTTTCACTGTGTCCTTTGCAGTGCAAAAGCTTTGTAATTTCATGAGGCCCCAGTGGTTAATCTGTGGTTTTATTGCCTGAGCAATTGGGGTTGTATTCAGAAAGTCTTTGCCAAGACCAATATGTTGAAGGGTTTCCCTTACTTTTTCCTCTAGCAGTTTCAGAATTTCCGGTCTGGTGTTAAGGTCTTTAATCCATTTGGACTTAATTCTTGTGCCTGGCGAGAGAGAAGAATCTATTTTTATCTTTCTGCAGATATATATTCAGTTTTCAAAACACCATTTGCTGAAGAGGCTGTCTCTTCTCCAATAAGTATTTTTGACATTTTTATCGAATATCAGGTGGCTATAGCTACTTGGGCTTACATCTGGGTCCTCTATTCTGTTCCACTGATCTACATGTCTGTTTTTGTGCCAGTACCATGCTGTTTTTGTTACTATGGCTCTGTAGTATAGGTTAAAATCAGGTATGGTGATACCACCAGCCTCTTTTTTGTTGCTCAGTATTATTTTAGATATTCGAGGTTTTTTGTGATTCCAAAGGCACATGTTTTTCTGTGTCTAGCTTGCTTCATTTAATAATGTCCTCTGTTTCCACCCATTTTGGTGTAAGTGAAAATTTCACTCTTTTTTATTGCTGAATATATATATATATATATACATATACATACATACATATATATGTATGTATATATTTCATTTTCTTTATCCATTCATCTGTTGATGGGCATCTGTGTTGAGTCTATACCACAGTGAACAGAGTGGTTGTTAACCATTATCATATAAGTATGTCTTTGGTCTGATTTCATTTTTTTTGATATATACCCAAAGTGGGAACTGAATCATATGGTAGATGAACCTATGTTTTTAGCTTTTTGATAAATTCCCATACTGTTTTCCAACAATGGCTGTGCTAATTTACATTCTTCCCAGTTGTGCAGGCTTTAAACTTTAAAGTGGCTTCGGGTTACAGCAAAATTACAAAAAGCCTGACAGGAAAAGATGTCTGATAGGTATTCTCTGCCACCACACCTGCACAAATTCTTCTGTGATCAACATCCCACACCAAATAGAAACATTTTGATTTGAGTTAGTTAGAACTAATGATTCTACAAGGACATGTCATCAGCACCCAAAGCCTCAGGGTGCGGGCTTACTTACAAAGCATGGAGAGCCCCAAAGATCTGGCCCCTTCATCTGCTGCCCTCCCTATGCTTCATCTCCCTTGGGACCCATGTGATATCTTGCACAATTGCACGCAGCTGGAACAGGGGGCACCCGCGATCTCAGGTGGGGGTCTGATGACCTTCCCCACACCCTTCCTTCTAGGGAGGAATGTCAATAGCCCCATCTCGGGAATCTCTTGAATCTCTCATGTTGTCCCAGCTGCTTTTGATAAGGTTGGCAGTATTTCTGCACTGATTTCAATTTGGAGGAATTTGCCCTATAACAGCATTTAAAATAGTATTTTTACAGGCCTCCCATCAGCTCTCTGGATTCTTCTTTCCCACCCCATGTAACTCTTGATAACCACTGATATTTCACTTTCTTCATAATTTTTTCTATTCTAAATGTCATATAAATGTAGCTCAGTGGTAGAGGGCTTGCCTAGCATGGGCAAGACCCCAGGTTCCCCAGTGCCACAAACAAACAAGTGACTGAAATGTTATAGAGTTGGAACCCTGCAGTATGTGGTCTTTCCAGATTGGTGTCTGTCACTTAGTAATATGCATTTAAGTTTGCACCATGGTTTTGTGACATAGAGCTGATTTCTATCACTGAATATTATGCAGTATGTTCATTTACCTACTATGTTGGCTGCTTTCAAGTTGGCAATTACATATAAAGATGC
This sequence comes from Jaculus jaculus, assembly GCF_020740685.1. Classification (NCBI taxonomy): domain Eukaryota; kingdom Metazoa; phylum Chordata; class Mammalia; order Rodentia; family Dipodidae; genus Jaculus; species Jaculus jaculus. The sequence continues at coordinate 27,078,395 of NC_059103.1, forward strand.
AATGATTAAAATGGCTGTGAAGATCATTCATTTGGTAAAGGGCTTATTATTCAAGCATGAAGAACTGAGTTTAATCACCAGAACCTATGTTAAGAAAACAAAAGAGCCAAGCATGGTGGCACATGCTTGTAATCCCACCACTGAGGAGGCAAAGACAGGTGGACCCCTGGGCTTGCCAGCTAGCCAGTCTAGCCTAATTTGTGAGCAGCAAGCCAGTGAGAACCATGTCTCAGAGAAACGTGGATGACAAGTAAGAAATGATGCCCGAGGCTGTTCTCTGGCTTCCAAACACAAGCACACAAATGTGCACATGCATCTCCACCCCCCCCCCACGCTAAATGGAAGTCATTAGTTAGGGTTTATTTAATCTACTTTTTGTTTTTCATACATAAGGAGATAGTTTAAATCTGTATGTATTGGTGGAGGCTTTGAAAGTCGTCTGTTTCATTAGACAACACAGACTCTTGGAAACTACAGGCCTTGTAAGGGCAGGAGTGTTTACATACAACTCTCTCTGTGTAAAAGCCAGGAATTTCTATGAACCTGATATGCTTGAAGCTGAATCCCATTTCTTTCTATTCTTTTTCCCCTCATGTCAAATTGTTTGCATATTTTGAAGATACTGGGTAGAGGCAAAAAAAAAAAAAATCAAAGAGGAACTAGAATTGAAGGTAAATCTTTGATACCAATAGTAATATGTAAAATTTTATTAAGGCATACAAACTCATTTTTTAAAATTTTCCATTATTTTTGTTTGTGTGTGTGTGTAGTGCAATGTAGCATGTGTGTATATATATGTGTGTGTGTGTGTGTGTGCTTGGTCTTGTTTTAAACCAGAATCTCAGGGGCTTGTGGGTCTTCTCTGATTCTCAGGTCTCTACTCCCCTGCAAGACTGGAGTTCTAGGTACACATGGCCACAATCAGCTGTTTTTGTGGGTTCTAGAGTTTTGAACTCAGACAGTCTTAGTAGCCCTCAGGTCCTCATGCTTGCATAGAAAGCTCACCTAAGCATTGAGCCACTTCTCCAACCCCACAAACTCTTTGACTGGAAACAGACCTGTGTAAAATGCCAAAGAATCCAGCTGAAGCAGAGACTTCATGTCCCTCAGCTCATTAACTTTGTTGACAAGACAGCACTATGTTTACTAGTGCAATGCTGGGCCTCTGCCCAGTGCCCCTAGCGTCCCACCTGGACAATGGAATGGAGCTTGGGAGAGATTAAAAAAAATACCTGTGATCCCCAAGCAAATTTGATTCCTTTCCAGCTGTCACTTAAGATGAAGCCAAAAGAGAGAATAGGAATGGAATGTCTCACAAAGCAAGCCAGCACAGCCACCACCCACAATAGAAAGTCCACAAACAAACAAAATTGGAGGGTGGGAGTGTCTACTGCCTGGTGCCTGTCATTTCAGCACTTGAGAGGCAGAGACAGGTGGGTCACAAGTTCAAAACCAGGCTGGTCTGCATAGTGAGACTTTGTCTCAAAAAAAAAAAGAGGGTTGTGGGCTGCAGAGAGGATCTAAGCATATTGACATGATCCCTTATACCATGTCTCTGGGACATATGCCCTTAGGACAAGCTGGTACCAAATCAAATCCCCAAAATAAGCAGGGAAACGTAGCACAGGAAAGAATGGCAGAGGAATCTTACCCACAGGTTACAGTATGAAATGCCAAGTTCAACAGAAAATAAGCAGTTAAATTCACATTTGGTAGGAAATGCCTCTTACTTGAGAATTTCTCCCATAAAGCAAACACTAAAAGGAAAATGTAGAAACATTTACCAGGAATGAGAAGACATGAGGTGTCGTCGTCTTCCTTCACCAAGGTGTTTGACTCAGGAATGCCCAAATTGAGTTTGGTGTTGCTTTTTGGCTTGTGTGTAACTGTTGGGTGTGTTTAGCAAAGAAAGAATGTCTGTTTATCACATTTAGCCCAATAAAATTGGGTAGCATAAAAATGTTGACCCTGTTTTGGAATTGTGAGTTCCAAAATGTTAGAGATGTGGTCAAGTAATTATCACAATAACTATTTCATTATGATTGTTTAAATTATTGCTCAGGAACATAAGACAATAATAATGGCTTTGGAGGATGCTTATACTAGCCTAGCTCAGCAAAATTTTGATGTGTCCATTATGTCAACTTAAATTCTTGAGGTTGTTTGAGAACGTTTTGAACTCTTAGCTCAGAACTTGGAATTAAACAGTATTCTTTGGTGTTATAGGCATGCCCAATGCTCATATAAATGGATGTTGGGAGTTGACTCTGCTTTGAGCTCACACCTTTTTAACCAAGGTACAGGTGTTGTGTCTAGGATTTCTTTTTTGTTCTTCATTGGTGCATGCTTTTATTAGGGAGACATGATACAACTGCCTTCCAGGCCAAATTCTGTTCAGGGATACAGATATTCTAGCTAGATCATTCAGACTGCGAAAGAGAAATATATATATTGCTAGGGAATAGTAACAGCTACTGGAAAATGTCCTCAAAGATACTTGTCTGCTATTAAATTTATTCATTCATTTGCTTTTCCATTTCTTTATTGCTTCATTCATAACATGTTCATTAATGTCTAGTATATGTCAAACCCTAGTCTTAGAGCTCCAGATCTGATTCTGAAGAGCAAGGAGAAGAGAAGGGAAGGGAGAAAAGACAATAATCTACAGTGGTAGCAGACAAATCATCATTTAGGTACCTATTGTATAACGAGGACTCTACTACATGGACAATCTCCTTGAGACCTGTGGACTCCTTGAGGTAAAGACCATTGTTGATTGCCACTTTCCCAGGGAGAATGTTGAGCTTCACTCAGAGTAACTTAAAGTCTTGGTCAGTGGATGATCTTGTTCTTTCTAGATTTCAGAGGCACCAGTGTCTCATGGTCAAAGACCATGGTGTCTACAAACAACGGCCAGGGCTCAGTTGTAGGTCTTTGTGATGTTGGGCAGGGTAAGTGATCTCTGCTCTGACTTCCTATTGTGTGAAATATTAAATGAACTAGTGCATTTAAAATATTCAGAAATGTACATGGCTCATAATATGCACTACAAAGAGTACTTTATTACTTCAAAGTCTATCTATTATTTCAAAGACTGCCAATCCCCTATCCTCGTGGAATTTAAAGTTTTACAGAGTCAAGGCTCATAGGCAGTCCATTGCAAGGCAGTGTGTTTGGGCTTGAAAGAGAAGATGAGCAGTGTGCTGATGGACAAACTGAAGAGTGCCCAATCCAGGGAATTGGTGCCTAAGGCAGGAAGACCTGGAGGACGAATATGAGGGGAGAGAGGAAGAGGAAGAGTGAGCTAATCAGTAATTGAGGAATTTAGGATTATGTGCTCAGGTAATTGTTATTAAGAAGCATAAGTTTTGAAAAAAATAATTCAAAATAGCATTCTAAGACTTCACTTGTGTTTTCATGTCTATCACACCAGGAGGCAGTGCACTGGATGAATAGAGTATAAGTAATATGTGCAAATATAGGCTCACTAAATTGGGAATGAACCTTTCAAACATCAAGAAATCTTAAAAGTGACTATGCTCATGACTGTTATTGCACAGTTAGCCTGAGTGTTTACATTTCCAGTGCTCACTGGGATTGGGCATGTTTTCATTCCTCCCCTGTGGCCTTCCAGTCCCTGCTCCTCCTTCTTACCCCTAGCCTCTGTGCTCCCCCTGGCCACCCCATCCCCCACGATGGTGGTCACACTTGGAATAAATGTTTACTTTACACTTCTCTATCCTCTCAGTGTGCCTAACAGCCTCAGAGATGGCCCTGTCAGGGGCTAAAGACTGCTGCTTAAGAAATGAAAGACAAGGAGAGGTAAGGAATATTCTGGGGAAAAAATTGTCTCCCGCTGTCTAGGTTTTCTCTAGTGCACGCTGGTGTTTGTCAGGCTATCTTGGCACCAGTGCCTGCTCTGGTGACAGAGGCTGCTGCTGGAACTCAGCATTTTATGGCATGCTATAAAAATGTCTCCACACTCCAAGGGTAGCATTTTTATCCCAAACAATATTAGTAATAGAACATGGCTTTAAGACTATTAGAAAATCCATTCTAGTGGAGAAAACATCCCAGGTTTGGAATGCTCATGGTTCCCTTCTTAGAAAGATGGGCCACTCAGCTGAAGCAAGCCACACAAAAACAAGATGAGAGCTGGGGAGATGTCCGAGCACTTAAAGACACTTGCTTGCAAAGCCCACTGAACCAGATTCAATTCTCTAGTACCCACATAAAGCCAGATACACAAAGTGGTACATGCATCTGAAGTTTGTTTGCAGTAGCAAGAGGCCCTGGTGCACCTATATTCACTCTCTCTCAAAGAAAGAAAGAAAGAAAGAAAGAAAGAAAGAAAGAAAGAAAGAAAGAAAGAAAGAAAGAAAGAAAGTTAGATCAATAGATGATAGATAATGAAAGCAAACTGAGAAAGACATGGAGAACTCCCAATCTCTATAAGGAAAACATCACCAACCTCCTCTCTGGCAGAAGGAGAGACAAAAATGCCTACCATTTCTAGTATAAAATTTCAGATTTTCAAAAGGAATTTTAAATTAAATTTAATGTGTTTCCATGCAAAAATTTTTAAACCAAAAAGTAATTGTGTTCTTAAAAAGATGTCTCAAAAAAAAAGCAAGTCTAGTTAGTGCTGCCTTATTTTTGTTGTAAGATTTCTTTTCCCAACCCCAGAGAGCTGCTGTTTTACTCTTTGTAAGTGAGGCGGCAGGTCATGGAGTGAACTACACACACAGGGGAAGCGCCTGCTGGCTGGGAAGGCTGAGCAGGACCACCATTATAAAAATCTCTGTCTTCTACGCGTTCAAAACAGGAAACCCTGCTTTCAAAGTCCAGCTAGATCTCTTACTTTTGCTGATTCAAAAACAATCTCATGCAAATCTCTTTTCAGTTCACGTAACAGGATAATAGGCATACAAAAAAAATCACAGAATAATTTTGTAAACTCTATTTAAAAACTAATCATATCCTGGCTTTCTTGTAAAAGAAAACCTAAAAGTATCTCATGATATAAATATTCAAATGCTTAAGGCCAAAATATAGATAGGTTGAACATCCCTAGTCTGAAAATCAGAAATCTGAAATGCTCCAAACGGAAATTATTTTAGCACTGGCACCATACCACAAATGGAAAATTCTATACCTACCTCATGGGCCAGGTCATTTTCCAAAGCACAGGAGTACTAAACGTAACTTATGCTACGTTTATGTGTGCGAAATGTAAATTCATTCATAGATTTTGGTCCCAAAATATTTCACCCATGTATGATGGTTAACTTTTGGTGGTCAACTTGGGATGATTTATAATCACCATGGAGTCAAATTTCTGGCCATGTCTGTGAAGGAAAATCTGGATTAGGTTGGATTAGATTAGATGAGGTGGGAGGATGCACCCTAACTGTGGGTAGCACTATTCCATGAGCTGAGTTCCTAGACTATATAAAACGGAGAGAGCTAGAGAGCTGAGCACTCAGCATTCAGCTGTCTCTGCTTCCTCTCCTCTCTGCCAATATGACAGTGTGATCCTGACTTCTTTCTCTTTCTATGCTTTTTTCCACCACAATGAAACTTCTCCGTAAAACGAGGAGCCAAGGGCTGGAGGGATGGCTCAGAGGTTAAGTGTGCTTACTGATCAAGTATTCAAGGCTCACAGGGGCTCGAAGCCACCCAAATTTGAATCTCCAACACCCACCCATATAAATGACTGGACACGGCCACATGTGTCTGTAACCCTAGTGCTGTGGGAGTTCAGAGACCAAAAAATCACTTATAAGGTTTATAAACGGCAAACTCTAAATTATTAAGAGTTTCCACTGCAAGGAAAAATGGGTGGGTGAATGACAAAAAGGGACGTCTGTTGTTCTTTGACGGCTGCAGATGAGTGCATGAGGGACTGGATCAGCACACTCATGTGCATACAAGACCTGACCACACATGCTGCCCACATCAAAAGAAATACAAAGGTAAAGAAAGAAGCAGCAAGCTGAAGATTAACCCTTTGTTTGCATAAGCTGTTTCTGGTCAGTTATTTTGGCCCAGTGATAAGACAGTAACTGACACACTATGTGTATCTGAGTGCTTCAAAACCCAAAATACTCTGAAGTCTAGAACACTTTCAGCCCCCAATATTTCATGTGATAGCTCACCTTCACTTGCTTGAGCCATTTCAAGTCAATGTGTGCTGAAATTGTGTTCCTGATGTTTCTCTATATTATTAATTCATAGGAATATCAGCAATGAACTAAACACCAGGATATCTGATAGGGTTATACAGTGATTGTTCTCCTTAGAATCTCTAGCCATGTACTTCATAAGTACCAAGTCACAGCCAACTCACTGGAGCACTGAGAGCCACAGGCAATGCAATACAAGCAATTTGGTAGGAAAATATATACTTGAGGAACAAACAGTCAGTGTGGTGGCTTAGATGATATACCCCCCCCCCATGGTTTCATGTATCTGAGTACTCAGTATCTAGTTGGCAGTGCTCTTCTGGAAGGATGTGGAACCTTTAGGAGGTAGAGTCTTGGAAGAGGACGTGTGTCATGGTGGCCAGGACCTCGGCTGTTACAGCCCAGCCTATGTAGTGTTCTCTCTCTATTTCCTTCGCACTGGTGTGACAATGTGATGCTAATTTCCCACTTCTGCCGTGCTTTCCCCATCATGATTGACTCTGTCCTGTGGAACTGTAAGATGAAATAAACACTTTCCTTCCCTAAGCTGCTTCTGCTCTTATCCTAGCAAGAAGAGAGTAATTGATAAAGGCACTACATGTTATTTTACTACAACAGCACTACAAGCCTGGGAGAGTATGCTGACTCTGTAAGAAATGGCCCCAGACCTCAATGCTCTGCCTGTAATGGCCGGTGTACAACTGTGCCAATTCCCATATGACTAATGTAATGTCAATAGTCACTGCCTTGTAATGGTTCCAGTTTGACTTTTAAGAGTCCTTTCTGTATCCATTGTTACTAATCAATTATAGATATCTAACAGAAAGGCTGGTGAGCGAATGACTTATGGCTTGCATTTTGGTGCTCAGGAGACTTTTATTGCTTTGTTCCTGCTTATCAGGATTGATCTGGAGGGTTGAGGGTTTGAGATAAATGAGAAGCTTGGTGTATATGCCGATAGCGTTTGAAATGGAAACTTTCTGTCTGAGAGTAAGTAATTCTGAATGCGAAAATATGCTTCCAATTAAGATAATCTGGCTGCCTATACACCAGCATACCAAAACTGAAATGAATTCTAATTCCTCTTTGACATGGATGTGACCAAACCCAATGTCCTTACTATGAAAAATTATCCTATATATAGCTTTATCTTCACTTCATGCCAAATGATTATTAACTTATTGCTATAATCTTTTGCAGATCTCATGCCACAGCAATGTGGCTATGGAAATACATAGCTCTTTATTTTTTAACACATATGAGCCTGATTTTAGCTAAAAACAATAGCAAATGAGCAAAACATCGAAGCATATGGACAAAAGAACACTTAAATTGCCATGGTTATTAAATCAGTTTATGATTATGACAAAACTTTTCTCGTGCAAAACATTTGCTGAGCATATGCTTGGCAGTCTTCCAAAATAGTCTCATGGAGACATTGAAGACAAGAAGTCAAAGTGTTTTCCACTGTTTATTACAAAGTCTCTGTGGTGCTTTGACTCAGGCGTCTCCCATAAACTTAGGTGTTCTGAACGCTGGGTTCCCAGCTGATGGAGATTTGGGAATTAACACCTCCTGGAGGCGGTGTATTATTAGGGGCGGGCTTATGGTTGTTACAGTCAGTTTCCCTTTGCCAGTGTTTGGCACACTCTCCTGTTGGTATTGTCCTCCTTATGTTGGCTAGGGAGTGATGTCTACCCACTACTCATGCCATCATTTCCCCCTGCCATCATGGGAGCTTCCCTTCAAGTCTATATGCCAAAATAAACCCTTTTTTTCCCCCAAAAGCTGCTCTTGGACAGGTGATTTCTGCCAGCAATGTGAACCTAAGACACCGCAACAGTCTCTTAGCTGCTGAAAGAGTGTTCATACAGTTCTAGAAATACCAAGGCTTGGTGAGTTGCTTCACTGCCATTTTATTTTCTTTACATTTGGTGGGTTTTAAAATTTTTGATAGTGCTAGCCAAATCAAAATTTGCTATAAGGACTGGTGATATTGCTTAGCAGTTAAGGCATTGTCTGCAAAGCCAAAGGATCCGGGTTCAGTTCCCCAGGACCCACAGACGCCAGTTGAACAAGTCTGGAGTTCGTTTGTAGCAGCTGGAGGCCCTGGTGCTCCTATTTTCTCTCTCTCTCTCCCTGCCTCTTTCTCTCTCTCAAATAAATAAGTAAAGGTAAAATATTAAAAAATTACTCTAAGGTGTTCCTTGGCAAATTAAAAGAAAATCTCTCAGAGGCATTATTCATATTGAATGTCTTCTTTTTGTTGGAACCCTCTACCTTATTGTCTAGCCAATTTGATACTGAGGAGACAAAATGAAGAACTCAGTGAAATAGCCACATAATGATTTCCTAAAATAAGAGTCATTTCAGTATTGGGGGATTTTTAGCTATAATACATCCTAATGGTAAGCACCCAAGCAATATGGGAAATTCTCTTTGTTAAATCCATATTATAATACAATCATGCAATATTAACCCTGGAGAAAATCAAAATAGTGTGAATAAAATAAATGTTATTCCTAATACTAATACTGAAAGTAAGGCATCCTGAATGCATAGGGGAACATTTCAGTAAGCAACTCTCTATACATATACATACACACACACACACACACACACACACGTGTGTGTGTGTGTGTGTGTGTATATATATATATATATATGTATGTATATATATATATATATATATGTATGTATATATATATATATATACATACATACATATGTATATATATATATGAAACAATAGAAACATATATGCTAATATATGTTATTTTATAAAGTGTGATACTTTGACTATGAGTTGTCACCCATAGCCTCATTTATCTGTGATTAAGCCTTGTTCTTTGTCTCCAACTGGTAACAATTTGGGAGGTAGGGCCTGGAGAAGGTGTCTCATTGGGAGCTGACCTGGAAGTTTATTAGCCCAGATCCAAGCTGAGTACTGAAACTTCTTTTACCTAGATAGGCGAAGGCTTCCTGCTCATGCCATCCCTTCCTCACTGTGATGACACATTGCCTTGAAAACATTAGCTTAAAATAAACCCTCTTCTCCCATAAGTTGTTCTTTGTCAGGTGTTTCATCCCAGGGAAGAGAAGATAATGGCAATATAATCTGTACTTAAATCACTATGTAATATACATCTTTCCTTGATTGTGAAGGTGCTCATGAGCTTTCCAAATGTCTCACAGTAATGATGATTACAACGATGGTGTTCTAGCTTAATGATGCATTTATTTATTTATTTTTAGTGGTGAAAAATATACCATGTGACAAATATTCTGGTCATCAGTTTCAGTCCATTATGCAGTAAGGGACATGAAATACTCAACACCTTCATTATAAAATAAGTTTTGTGATAAATGTTGCTGCCTAAACGGGGCTTGCATGAGTGTTCTGAGCATGTTCAGGGTGGCAGGGCTAAGCTATGACATTTGTCTGATTTCAACTTCAGATGGGTTGAGCAGGACAGAGCTGTATTGGAAGGCTATGACCAATGGTATTCTATCACATGGCTACATTGTAGTGTATTTCAACTGTCCTGTGCAAAGATATTTATGAATGAGGAAGGGCTACATGTCTGTAACTCTAGTAACTCAGGAAAATGAGGCAGGAGGATTGCAAGTTCAAGGCCAGCCTGGGCAACGTAATGAGACCCTGTCTCAAAAACAAAATGTAATTTTGGTTGATTTGTTTTAAGATGCTATGGTGTATATTCTTAGGCTTTTTCAAGTCTGACTTTTATCTCATAGGCTAAGTCTGGAAAGCCTTGGGCATACTGAAGCAACAATTTTATTTTTCTCCTGGCAAGTACAATTTACAGCCCAAGACCTGAATCATTGTCTGTGGTCTTTTGTTGTTTGTATTTGTTTGATTTTGTTTGTTTTTGAGGTAGGGTATCACTCTAGCCCAGGCTGACCTGGAACTCACACTGTAGTCCCAGGCTGGCCTCAAACTCACAGCCATTCTCCTTCCTCTACCTCCTCAGTGCTGAGATTAAAGGTGTATGCCACCAACTCTGGCTCCATTGTTTGTGATTTTAAGCAACTACTAGAAGGATCTTCAGTGGCATTTTCAGAGTGGAGAATGTGTGCTCACTTCAGAATTCTCTATGAAAGGAAGCCGTTTTTCCTCTGTGTGGATCCAGTTTTCTTTTGTGCATGGTATTTTATTGATCCTGGAGAGAAGAAGAAATGCAGTTCCTGTGATAAAGTTCAGCTGGATAATGACAGCTTTAAGGATATGTCTCTCAAAAGGAAAAAATAAGGCCAGTCTTATTTTAAGGAGTTATGCTTAAGGTAATAATGTTATTGTCAGATAGACCTTACCCCTCAGGAAGGAAGCTCCCTTCCCCCCAAGACTTCTTGTTAATAAAAATAAATTCTTTGGATTGTTTGCTTTTACTTGCTTTCAAAATAAGGAATCAACAAAAATCGAAAGAAAACATTTCCAGGGTCACCAAGTGGCTTTAAAGACTAGAATGGAGGCTTTCTGCTAAAGGAGTAACCTGACCCAATTATGCTGATTTGTTTTGAGACGTTCCAAGGGGAAAAGAAAGCGATTACTCTGGGACTGATGCAGAAAAAGCCAAGAATTATTTAAAGCTTCCAGAAAACTGGGACAAATCAATAGGCAAAGGGATTTTTGTTTATAATGGAACCTAAAAAGAGTCAGCAGGTCTACAGAGACATCTGAAGACTTTCTGGGTGAGTGAGTTATTACTGAGACTTGGTGGCAGTGGGGGGTGGGGGGGGGTTGCCAGTGGACAGAGAAGTGGGACAGTAAGAACTCATATCAGATGATTTCAAGGAAGGAAGGGCCACAGTGTCCCAAGCAATGGATTCTACCATGGGAACTTTGACTTTTATTTTTATTTATTTGAGAGGGAGAGAAGAATGAAAGGGCATGCCAAGGCCTCTAGCCATTGCAAACGAACTCCAGACACATGTACCATCTTGTGCATCTGGTTTACATGGGTTCTGGGGGAATTGAACCTGGGTACTTAAGCTTTGCAAGAAAGCACTTTAACTGCTAAGGAATCTTTCCAGCCTATCATCTTGGAACTTTCAAAAGTCTAGAGTGAATGTTTATTGACTTTTCTTCTTTCAGATCGTTTGAATTTTGTCTGGTGCCCAGTGGAGATCATCAGCCTTCCTTTACAGTACAGCCCTCTTTTTCTATCAGGAGCCTGTGCAGGAGTGTCCTCATAGGGATCCGTGTACTCATTACATAATGGAAAGATGATGTGGATTGACAAGGGTACTCTAGCTGTCTCCCAGACCACCATTTCCACAAATGCTGGCTAGATTGTTGAGATCAACCCTGCTGTTGAAAACAGCAAGAACTGGCAGTTTTCTACACAAGGAACTAAAGAGGCATGTGGACTCTGGGATCTGGCAATGTCCTTCCTTCCTTCCTTCCTTCCTTCCTTCCTTCCTTCCTTCCTTCCTTCCTTCCTTCCTTCCTTCCTTCCTTTCTCTCTCTCTCTCTCTCTCTTTTTCCTCTCCTTCTTTGTTTTGTTTTGGTTGGGTTTGGTTTGTTTTCTTGAGACTAAATCTCTCTCTCTAGGCTGAGCTGACATCAAACTCACAAGAGTTATTCAGCCTTAGTGAATGATGGCATTTCAGGCCTGTGTCTCCACATCCATCATAGTAATGTTCTTTCTTCTGGTGAGGATTTCCAAGTAACAATTACATCTCTTGACATGGATGGTAATTACATAGTTTCACATGTCAATCAATAAGACAAAGTATGGAAAACAATTTAGTTACATAATTCAGTCCTCAACTTTCAGGGGCAATGAGTTTAACTATGATCTACTTTTTAAAATTTACATCTGTGGTGGGGGGTGCAGCACCAGAGTTTCTTGGGCTAGAGACTTATACCCTAGGCCAACAGACTTTGCAATTAAGCACCTTTAACCACTGAGCCCCAATCATGATGTTTAATCATACATGAATAGAAATTCTATCTCCTATAGGAGACAAACAGCATGTTAAAAAGTCCACTTCTTAGTGGCTCCAGTGCTTGATCTAATACAGAACACAGTAAGATTCAGGCTCAAGCAGAAAATATTGAAATCATTCCTATGGCATTTTAATCTACAGCATTAAAGCACATGAGGAAGACCATTAGAATAATTTATAAGGGGGATAGTGCCTAATGCTTGTCCACCATAATTTTGTTTTGGCAAAGAATTCATACTCCTTTCATATAACTACACTAAATCTTGCACTAGGGAGTTATTTTCTGAAATTTTCCTGCAAATCAAAAAGCAGTGCTATATTTTTTAAATAATTGGGGTCAAAAGCTCAAGTCTCAGCATTTAGCCAAGAGACAATTTGGACAGGAAATACTCATTATAGAGATTCACTGTTCATTGGGATATGAGATATGTTCTTACACAGCCTCATCAAATGCCCACTAGATACAGGCATTGTGATCCATGTGCAAACACTCTCTCATTTGTCAAGCACACCCTGGGAGGCAAGTTGTGTCGTGCACAAGTTCCATATTTTAATACTTCATTTACTTAAGAGAGAGTGTGAAAGAGAAAGAGGCAGATAGAGCAAGAGAAAAAGAATGGGAATACCAGGGCCTCTAGCCACTGAAAATGAGCTCCAGACATACGCTCCATCTTGTACAATTGGCTTTACGTGGGTACTAGGTCCTTAGGCTTTGCAGGCAAGCACTTTACTGCTGAACCATCTCTCCAACCCCCAGTTCCATATTTTAACCAAGGAAACAAGATCTTGTCCAGCATATGACACTTACTAAGTAGGTGATCTGATATTCAAATTTAGGTCCGTTTGACAATGGCATTGCATAATCACTTTCTGTCCTACACAAGCCATAACTAAGCTAGTAAAAAGTTATTGGGAATTATACTTGATCCACATGAAGATTTGGGGGGGGGGCATTTTCCCCCTAGAGGATCAAATTGAAAGTAAGATTTTTAAAACTTGAAATCTATAGACCATTTTCTCTTTTCTGAAGTTCTTATAACTGCATTTCCTGAGTTTACTTTTTCATTGAAGAGCTGTTTATGATTTTCCCTCCCATAATTTGGATTATATCTGATCATCTAGCCTTTTCTAAAATATAGATTAGTGATTGATTAGTTTATGACTCCAAGTGAGATTGAAAACAGACACTTAGAAGAAATGAGAGATTTATTTTACTTAAGTGTAAAAGTAGATTACAGTGACCTAGCAAGTGACCTGATATGGATTTGAAATAAAGTTCCCCCTCCCGTTAAAGGTTCATATGTTGAAAGGATGATCCCAGTTTGTCACTACTGAGAGGCGGTTGGGTCATGAGAGTGCTAACCTCATGAGCAGGTCAATCTATTCACGAGTACACACGTGAACAGGTTATTTGCAGGTGCAATTGAGATAGAGGAATTCAGTCACTAGGGCTATACCTTTAAAGGGCATATTTTGTCCTTTGGCTGTTCTCCTTGCTCTTTCTACCTCTGTCCCTCCCTCTCTGTCTCTTTTTTCTTCCTTGGTCTTTCTCCACCACTCACTTCCTAGTTTCCATGAGGTGAATGTCCTCCACCATAGTCTTCTGATGAACATGGACTAAACCCTCTGACATTAGGAGCCAAAATTGAATCTTTCCTCCTTTAAGTGAATTTCCTCAAGTATTTCATCATGGTGTCAGAAAGCTAACACAGGAGCTGATTAACTTATCTATCTAGTTGAAATGGGAGTATTGTGTCAAATTGGATTCCAATAAGATCAAGTGACTCAATTTCTGGGTAGTAATAAAGTCTGTGGTATAGCAACCAAAAGTTAGTTGATACTAATGATTTATGTAGAGAATATTTGGTGGTGATATATAACCTGCGGAAATTAATCCCGAGCTAGGGGAGTGTTGTAGTTTGGATCTGGGATATCTCTCAAAGGCCCATGTACTAAAGGCCCAGTCCCTAGCTTGTGGATGATGGGAGGTAGTGGAAACTTTAAGAGGTGGCAGTCTCCTAGTAGGAGTTCTGAGGTCACTGGAGAGGTGCCCTTGAAAGGAATAATGGGACCCAAATTGCTTTCCCTCTCCTTTCTTAGTTCACATCTTGGCCATGTGGTAAACAGAGCACACTCCCATGATGATGTCTTGTGCTACCATAACTCAACAAGGCTCTTCAGCCATGACTGAAACTCAAATACTATGAGCCAGAGTAAGTATCACTGTACAGCCTACACTCGTAAACTCACTATCACGAGGAGTACGGGGCTTTGTCATTCTCCACCAAGTAGTCATCACATGTGAGCTGCTTGGGAAAGGGGCTATCTTGTTTAAAAACAAGCTCCCTATCACTCATCTCTACTCTGAAGTAAGTATACTATCATCATTCAGTCAGTCCCATGTTGGAAGACTCCTGTTCCTTATTTGAACACTAATTTAGTCAGCTTCTGGGGCTGAAAATGTCACTTAATGGTAGAGCACTTGTCTAGCATACATGAGGTCACAGGTTCATCCTCATTAACACGTTCAAAAAAAATCTACTTAGAGGTTATGCTGAATCAAAATAACAGCAAAACAACTAACTCTGTCTTGAAATTTTGAAGAGACTCGGCACAGTGAGGAGCTCTCGCTGCAATCAGTCTCAAGGACCACAACAGACAGAAGGAACTGCAGATTCATATCTCTCATTTTATACACAGTGCTGTGTATGGTGGACAGAGTGAACCACACTTTAGGTAAGATGAGCAAATTGAATAATTGTATGCTATGATTATGTATATATATACATATATATATATATGTACATATAAATATTTTTAGAAAGGTTATGAGCTCTGAGTAATTTAATTTTATCACTGTGTGTTGCAATTACCAATTATTTTAACAGCATATGTCCTTTAATTTTTTTAATTAATTATGAACTTTACTGTGTGAATATATCACATGTTGGTCATGCTTTTTTTAAATCTCTTTTTATTGTGAATATAAGAGCAGCAGAAAACCATCGTAGAAGCATTAGAAAAATCCAAGTATCATTAATGAAGGATATATTCTAACCTGCCACCCTGTTGCAGTCTGGTTCACATTGCTGGTAGAAATCACCCAACTAAGAGCAGCTTCTGGAAAAAAGAGATTTATTTTGGCTCACAGGCTCAAGGGGAAGCTCCACGATGGCAGGGGAAAACGATGGCATGAGCAGAGGGTGGACATCACCCCCTGGCCAACATAAGGTGGACAATAGCAACGGGAGAGTGTGCCAAACACTGGCAAGGGGAAACTGGCTATGACACCCATAAGCCCACCCCCAACAATGCACTCCCTCCAGAAGGCATTAATTCTCAAAACTCCATCAGCTGGGAACCTGGCATTCAGGACACCTAAGTTTATGGGGGACACCTGAATCAAACCACCATATACCCCATCATCTACAGAAAACAGCTGTCAATATTTTGGCATACTTCACTTCCATTTATTTTTATGCACCCAAATCCAGATGTGGACTAGGTCATAGATCTTGCTTTATTTTGTTTTACTTCACTGAACATTGTATGGGGAGCTTTTCAGCTTATCCTTACTTTATAAAACACTTTTCCTAATGAAGGCAGGATATTATGGTACACACTTCCCTGCAGCTAGACATGAAGATTATCCTGATATAAATATTAAAAATATTGGTGAAGTGAGGAACAAAGTTGCATGTAAATATTAAACCATATTTCAAATTCTTTCCCTTGGAGAGACCAGGAAAAATGGGACAGAGATTACTTTCATCATCAGAAAAACATTTTTATTGTATTAGTCAGAGTTCTCTAAAGCAACCAATAGAATGATTTGGTATTATCAGGGGGATTTATTAGACTGGCTAACAGGATACTATGAACTGGGCAGTCCAACAATGGCTGTCTTCAGCCTGGAGAAGCTGAGAACCCAGTAGCCACTCAGTCTGCAAGGCTGGACGTTTCAGCAGTCCCAATCTGGTGCTGAAGGCCTGGGGGACTCCTGCAGAGTCGCTGGTCTTCTGACCACAGTCCATGTTGGAAGGCTGATGATGTCAGGTTCCAATGCGCATGAAGGACAGCCAGAACACAGCAGATGGACAAGCATGCATGAGTGAATTGACAGTACAGCCAGGCCAAGCGCATGTACCCTAAGGAGCACAGGCAGCCAGGCAGGAAAGGGGGCTGTGTTTCTTTATATGTAGCCAACCACCAGAACGGTGGCCCACTCTGGAGGAAGAATTTCCTCCCTTATTTAATCCTTCCTGGAAATAAACATCCTCATGACCCAATAGGTGTGTCTGTTGCTTGATTTCTAATATGATCAGGCTAACAACAGAACTCAACCATCACATTCATAAAAAGTATCAAACTAAGATGTGGTCAAAAGGACCTGCAAGAGAATGGCAGGCACCAGTAGGCTTTAAGGAAATGAGCCACATTTTCCTCATCCCAGATGTGACAGACCCCACCTACCTGGACCTTCTAAAAGAAGCCTTTTCCGATACAGGTGGAAGGTATAAGATGACTTCCCTTTCCTTAGAGCCGCAAGGTGATAGGCTGAGGAAACACTTCATGGTAGATGGAAAAGACATGTGTATGTGATGCTTGTTTCTAACATGGGGAGCAGTTCTGCAGCCCCTACTGAAGGAAAACCTCCTCTCTTCCTCAAGAAATAGCATGGTGTGGGCTGGAGAGATGGCTTAGCGGTTAAGCGCTTGCCTGTGAAGCCTAAGGACCCCGGTTGGAGGCTCGGTTCCCCAGGTCCCAGGTTAGCCCGATGCAGAAGGGGGCGCACGCGTCTGGAGTTCGTTTGCAGAGGCTGGAAGCCCTGGCGCGCCCATTCTCTCTCTCTCCCTCTATCTGTCTTTCTCTCTATGTCTGTCGCTCTCAAATAAATAAATAAAAAATTAAAAAAAAAAAAAAGAAATAGCATGGTGTGGAGATAAGCATCCTTGAGGAGAGCAGCCACTTTAGAGGGCCAGTGCGGTGTGTGTGACTTATCTGCTCCTCTTGCTGGCTAAGCCTAGAAGAAACCAACCCTGGTTGAGGGAGCCACCCTTTCACCCTCAACACCAGATAACTTGCATGTGAAAGGTTCTTCCTCACTACTATCAGGCACCGCACTTCACACCGCTCATGCCGGTTTGCTAAAAGATTTAGAAGAAATTATTGCTGTACTCTGGGAGGGCATGAGGTATCATTGCCACATGAGCCTGACTTCTCTTTATAAAGCCTTGAACTTCACCTCAACTTCATTTCACTCTCTGCCTATCAATATGTTTCTCCTTAGAGAAAACAGCTCAAGCCACATGCAAAAAGAAACTAAGAAATAGTGACATTTACTTATTGAGAACTTTAAGAAACCAGACAATTCTAAGAAATAACCTTCAAAGATGTGAGATAAAGTTTAAATTGTCTCTCCACAATAAAAATGAAAACTATATAAAAATATTTCCCATAAAGAGAGAGATATGTGTTAATTTCTCCAAATAAAACACACAGTATAATTCCCGTGGAGCATTGCATCCCATAAAATTATATAAATGTGGGCTGGAGAGATGACTTAGTGGCTAAGGCACTCGCCTGGGAAGCCTAAGGACCCATGTTCAACTCTGCAGGTCCCACATAAGACAGGTATACAGCGATGCAAGCATACAATGTCACATATGCATACAAGGAGGCACACATGTATGGGGATTGATTGCAAATACTGGAGGCCTGGGCAAATCAATTACCTCTCTCCCACATAAAAGAAAAGACCAATCTGTTTATCTTGCTATATATAAGATTAGTATGCAGTTGCAAAAACTACATTAAACCTGTGGTTTCTAATTCAGCCAAACTTCTCTCCCTGAGAAAACAGAGCACTAAACTTTAGCACAGTACATTGTTAATTATAATAATGGGCACAATAGCTCTGGTGAGGACTGGCTTTTCTTTGAAGACAGTGACAGGCTCACTAAGGCTCACTAAGATGCACTAAGCCTCTATGCAGCTAAATCAAAACCCTCAATCATTCATCATGTTGGATTTGTTGAAATGCTTTCGATGTCAGGCTGGCGCAGCACTAACCTATTACAGTGGCTGCCATGCTTCTTGCTTTATTTGTTAGCCCTGATTCATTCAGAAGAAGCAGAGTAGCATTAGATGTGAAAGGAAGGAGTTCATCAGGCTGTGATGAAAGAAGCACACACACACACACACACACACACACACACTGAAAGGTGTGAAAGCTGGCAGAGGGGTGAAGCTTAAATGCCTCAAGCGAGTGCGGGGGATAGAAAAATGAATTCCAAATAATGAGCATGAGATAAAAAGAAAAGTTACTCATGTCACTATCTCATTGAACTTAATTACTGGCATGTGTGTCATGTTCTAGAATTTCAGAAAGTGTTTACTCACGTGTGCTTAATTTTCAATACCACACTATAAACGCTCTATTATCTATGTTCTTTGGATAACATAATGAAAGAGAAGAAAGGCGAGTGGACTTGGCCAGGCATGGTGGTGCGCGTCTTTAACCCGAGCACTCGGGAGGCAGAGGTAGGCCAGTCTGTGACTGTAGAGGACGTCTGAGGCCAGCCTAACATGACAAAGTGAATTCCAGGTCAGGCTGGGCTAGAGCCAGATCCTACCTCAAAAAAAAAAATCAAACAAATGAAATTGCAAATGTAGTCAGTAGCAGACATGGGATGAGAACCAAGGACGTCTGGTTGTATGGCTACATAGACCTCAGCTCGTACTTGGATGATATGCCTGCAAGCTGATTTTCTTATTAGGTTAGGGTTTTTTGTTTTTTTTTTTTGCTTTTGAAAATTATTACCTTTATTAAGATCTCTTTTATTAAAATGTTCACCAGTCGATAATAATGTCTTGCAGTTTCAGCCCAATACTTCCACCATTAGTTAATAAACTGAGACGAATAGGATAATGTTCTCACATGCCTGGGACTAGAGTATATCTATATTTTTCCTGGTGATATTCAGTTAGAAGCACAATACTATGAGTTGATTTTTAATTTTTTAAAAAAATATTTATTTGCAAGCAGCTAGAAAGAGAGAGGGAGAGAGGGGGAATAGGTGTGCCAGAGCCTTTTGCCCCTCCTAATGAACTCCAGACACATGTGCTACTTTGGGCATCTGACTTTATGTGGGTACTGGTGATTTGAACCCAGGCCATCAGGCTTTGCGAGCAAACGCCTTTAACCACTGAGCAATCTCGCCAGCCAAGAGCTGATTTTTAAAGGGTGACAACATTCATTTAGCGAGGGTAAACTAATTTCATAGGAGTCAAAGAGCACATAATATCAAAATATTTACATTATGAAATACTAAGTAACTTAAACAGGCCCAACAAAAGGTTGAGTAGTCAGTCATAGCACAGTTTCAAAGGCTGATTAATCCCAACTAAACATTTCAGAGCTCTAGAGTTTGTTGTGTTTACTTATTTTTAAAGCTAAAGTCTCAAATAACCCAAAGGCAGAGAATGCAGTTTCCTCATCACTTTTGCATACAGTGAAGGTTAAATGATGAAAACATTGTCAGTATTATTTTGTATTTTCATCCTTTTTTTTTTTTTTGTCCTTGAACAGAATCTCACTACGCAGTTCAGGCTAACCTCAAACTCAAGTTCGTCTCACTTCATTCTCGCTGAAGGTGTGTCCCACCACCTCTGGCTTATACCCATCCAGTGACACAGGGAGCATTTGTTCCACTTCAAGAACAATCCCTGATCTGAAACTTGAGGATTGTAGATCTTACATTTCTTCAACTCACTCTTCCCTACCAAGTACTTCCATACCATAATATCCATGCTCTAAATGAAACATATTAAGCCAGTAATGACAATAATGTTGTCACTTCTCAGCAGAGAAAGCGGAGGGATTTAAGAGCACCCCTAAGTCCGTTGCATGACAAATCAGCACGGAGACTAGGAGAGCCAGGGCTCCGAAGCGTTATGGCTTGCGGTGAAGCTGAGAGAGTCTTGCACAGCCCATTGTCCTCTCCACAGAGCCCAGGTAACCTGGGAATGTCCTTTACTGGGACTCATGCTCATAGCCATGCCCACAGTGAGTCCTCCGTTGGTTTCTAATGCTTGGCAAATTGAGACCACCTCACTTCCACTTCCATTACAGTTCATGTTTTTGTGTCGCCTGTGTTTCTTTCATGCCTGCCTATGAGGGAACACACAGATGAGCACAGGTTGATATGTATAGGATGGGCTAAGTCGAGAGCCTCACTCTGGTTCGTCTTATCCTGCCTTTCCATGACATGTGCCTTTCTGGATATGTGCTGTGTGCTCAGCCCTGATGCAAGTGTTAGATGTACTGAGGGTGACGAGGCTTGTCTGGGCTCTGGATAGATGCAAGTTAGGGGTTAGAACACTGGACACTAATTCTTCAAGCTGGTGACTCTCAGGTTCTTGTCTAATGATCAGCAAAAGAAAAAGAAACTGACAAATATAGACACCAAAGAAGGATAGGCTATAGAGGACTTATGTTTAAAGCAGACAGCAGAATGTAGAATGAAGCAGAAAAGCCCCCAGGCTGTGAAGTTGGGAGGGACCCTGAGCAAGTAGCCCTGTGAAAACTTGCAAACCAGGTTATTACCTTGGAGATGTAAATTAGGAATCCAGTTGGGATGAACCTCACTGCCAAGTTCAAATATACAGAGAGAACTTTGATTGGTTGGTGGGTTAGGGAAAACACAGACTCAAAAAGAGCCTTCTGGGCTGAAGAGATGGCTCATTGGTTACGGCACTTGCCTGCAAAGCTTAAACACCTGAGTCTAATTCCTCAGTACTCATGCAAAGCCAGATTCACAAAATGGCACACAGGTCTGGAGTTTATTTGCAATGGCTGGAAGCCCTGGTGCACTCATTCTATCTCTCTTATCTCTCTGCTTGCCAATAAACCATTTTTTTAAAAAAAAAGCTTGATGGGCTGGAGAGATGGCTTAGCAGTTAAGACACTCGCTTGTGAATCCTAAGGACCCATGTTCATTTCCCCAGGACTCAGGTAAGCCAGATGCACAAGGTGACGCACGGGTCTGGAGTTTCTTTCCAGTGTCTGAAGGCCCTGAAATGGCCATTCTCTCTCTGTCTCTCTTTCTCTCTCTCTCACCTTCATCTCTCTCTCTCTCTCAAATAAATAAAAATTAAAAATAAAAGAGCCAACGCAAAGCATGCTAGTGCATGCCTTTGATCCCAGCACTTGGGAGGCAGAGGTGGGAGAATCAGCATGAGTTCTAGGCCACTCTGAGACCAATTCCAGGTCAGCGTGAGCTAGAGTGAGACCCTACCTCGGAAAACAAAACAAAACAAAACAAAAATCCTCCCACCAGAGAAAAAAGCTGGTGAAAGCTTCCTGTCTGTGATCACCATACTGAGTCAGGCTAGAGTAGAGTTCCCGTCTAGTCTCTTCAGGGCAAATCAGTATCTGTGTTCTTTGGGCCCTGTGTCCCTAACAAACTACCTGCAAGACAAGACTGCGTTGCTAGTCTCCACCACTCAGTGCTTCCTAGGCAGCTCCTTGTTTAGTTCCCCAGACTCTCTCGTTGTTGTGGTTTATACATGAAGTCACCCCCTAACCAAAAGGAAAAAATAATCCTCATGTGCTGAAGGCCTGATCTCCAATGCAATGCTCCGCATGGGGGTCTGGGGACGTGATTAGGTCATGGAGATCGACTATAACAGCAGTTGCTTTGTAATGGCTGGGACCAAACAGAAGCAGCTTATGGAAGAACAGGGTATGTACAATTTCAAGAGAGAGTTCCTTCATGGCCAGAAAGCACAGCAAGAACACACATCAAGCAGACATCATATCTCCACAGCAGCAGGAAAGTAGTCTATGCACTGGACTTGGGACTTCAGAGTTCACGCCCAGCAATACACCTCCTCAATCAGTGCTCTACCTCCCAAAGGTCCCATTACTTTCCCAAATTGCCACCAGCTGGGAACCTAGTATTCAAAACACATGAGCCTATGGGGGACATTTCATTCAAGCCACAAGGCCTATCAGTGCACCTGTGGAGAACTTACCGTGCTTTACTGATGGAGTTCTCATTCTTTTCCATCCAAGCACTAACAAGGGCTGACTCTGCTTAGTTTCCACAATCAAATGAGATTGGGCACATTCAGGGTTGTATGGTGGTAAACCAGTTCGCATTCGCTAAGAGAACTTGTAAACTTGGTACAACATTTGCCTTAAGGCTCCTCAGAACTTACTGTCATCCCCAGCATGACACTCACTCTGCAAATGTGTGATAAATGCCTTGTTCTTTCAGCTGCTGTGAATTTCTGTGTCATTGTCAATGATGTCTGATAAAGTCCATGATCTAGGAAGGTGAAAAGTCTCCCAGATATCACAATATGTATTGTGACACAGCTTTGTAGATCATTTACTACATTCTCAAACTGCTGAACAAAGCATATAGTCTGACTTCACTCATTTTTTAATATATATTGCCCAATTTGTCAGCCCATTCTTTTTTCCCCTTCTTATTATTCAATCTTTAGTCAATCATCTATCATTTTTATATTAAAATTTTAAAACTTTTTATTGACATTTTCTATACATATACACAATGTGGCCTGATCATAATCCTAGCACCACTTTGTACTGAAACTCCTCTTTTTTCCAACGAATCCCTCTTCTATTTTGATGTCTTTCTTTTTTTTTGTTGTTGTTGTTTTGCTTTTGGCCATCCTCCATCATCTATGACAATATGTCAGTGGGCCCAATATTGTGAGTGCAATTACAGATGCTGTGAGGTCATGAATATACTGGTCACTTTGTGTCTGGAAAGCAGCACTCCAAAGCACTCCTCCTGTCTCAGTGATCTTTACATTGATGGGACAAACATCTCACCAAAGCAGCATATGGGCATAAAAGATGTATTTCAAGCTTATGGATTCCAGAAACTTCATCATGGCCGAGGAAGCTGGCTCACTTCATCACACATGCATCCATAGCAGAGGGAGAACATAGCATACACCAGTAAGCATGAGGTGACTCTGAACATAAGGGGCTGGACTCCACCTCCAGGTTCACCAGTGGTGAGACACTTCCTCCAGCAGGGCTCCACCCCCAAAATGCTCCCAGTTCAAGACTAAGAAGGAAACATAATCACCACCAGTTGAGGCTATGGAGACATTTTACATTCAAACCACCACACTTCCCCATCCTTTGCCTCTTACACTCTTTCTGCCACTTCTTCCTGGAAAAGCTTGGGAAGCTAATAAACTTTTGAAAGTTACTAAACTTACTGAAAAGTTGTGGGATACAGGAGATAAAGAAATACACTTCAGAGGTTCTTATGTAATTTCCTTCTCATTTCCTATGTGTATTGATCTCTGTCACTTCAACGCACAATAGGCTTCTCATTAGCTGACCTGGAAGTTTCAAGGAAGAATATGCAGTTTTAATGCAAAGATTGTTGTTTAACTTGCTGGCATTTTGTTTAATGTAGATACCAAGCATGTATGTCCACTACAAGTAGCCATGGACAGATGAAAATGTGAATTTTTCCAAATGTAATTATCACCCTACAACTGGGTGCAGCTTAATGCATTTAAATCTGTCATATATTCATGTTTACAAAAAAAATCATTATCCTTAATAGGACCTGAATTATAACTTGTTAATTTGCTAAATATATTTTGAATTCAGCACAGTGTGTTAAAAATCACCTTTCTTGGCTGGAAAGATGGCATAGCAGTTAAGCACTTGCCTGTGAAGCCTAAGGACCCTGGTTCAAGGTTCTATTCCCCAGGACCCATGTTAGCCAGATGCACAAGGGGATTCACACATTTGGAGTTCGTTTGCAGTGGCTGGAAGTCCTGGTGCATTCATTCTCTCTCTCTCTGCCTCTTTTTCTCTCCGTCTGATACTCTCAAATAAATAAATAAAAATAAACAAAAAAATTTAATCACCTTTCTTTGGTATCAAGGTTATCTAAGCAATGGTGCCAGTTTGTTGACCCAGACTGAACATTGGAAGGCCAATGACTTCTTTCTTAGAAGGTTCAGAGATATGCAGAAAATACCTAGTACAGATTGTCAAAGGTACAGAAAGGATGGCATCACCATCCTTAAGGAGTTTGTGGGACAGAATGGTACACCCTAGAATTGTTATTGATTGCCTTCTACACTCAACTTCACTGAGCTGAGAGCTCAGCCACACCCCGACCAGCTTCTTTGAATCTTTTTCCTGTGATGAAATCCTTATGGACCCATGTCTCTTCCCCTGTAATTGGGAGGGACTGGCCACTGCTCAAACTCTCAAACTTGACTTTTGTCTATGTCTATAGCCCTGTCTTTTTTTTAATATATATTTTATTTTTATTTATTTCTTTGGCAGAAAAAGGTGGGGGGGGAGAGAGAATGGGCACACCAGGGCTCCAGCCACTGCAAACCAACTCCAGATGTGTGCACCCCTTGTGCATCTGGCTAACATGGGTCCTGAAGAATAAAATCTGGGTCCTTTGGTTTTGCAGGTAGATGCCTTGACCTCTAAGCCATCCCTCCAGCCCTAGACCCCTTTCTTTATCACACATGGTATTCACAGTGGCTTCAATAGCACTGCTTTTCTACCTGCGATGGTAGTCAAGGGTTGAAAAACTCTTTCTAAATACACAGGCATCTTTCCTCTGGGCTACACACTGCTTTCAGGAATTTCAGGACAGGAACATGGCTTCCACTCACACACTGGCAGACCTTGGGCACCGGGTGGCCTCAGGCATTTCCCATAGCCTGCTTGGCAAGAGGCTGAACTAACAATGATGTTCCTGGCAGCTCTTGTCGAAAGTAATGGTGACTCACTGATCTCCCTTCTTACAATCCAGGCCGTATAAGCTGAGGAATCTAGCTCTATTCTCTTTCAAACTATTGTTGATCCATTTGTTTCTAGTTCTTACATTCTCCACTGTCTACAAACAGAAATAAAACAAAAATATATTCTCAGTTGTTAACAATCAAATCTTATCTGCCCTAGACAGACCCCACTTCCTGGCCTCTTCCTTTTGAGGCTCTCAAGGCCTGCCTGAAGACAGCCTTGTGGCCTCTGCACAGCTGCACTGTCAGCCGTGGGAAAGGCTTTGGCTGCGCAGCCTCTGTAGAGCAAACTCACCAGTGCCATGTGATCAGTGTAGGCTGAGCTCCAGGCTTCCTGTGTGGCTTTGGTTTCTGCGCTGCCTGTCTGCTGGATGATGTGCTTGAAGAAAGAACCTTGCACTTCCAGTTGTGCCTAGTGAGGGCTGGGAACAGGAGTGAGAACCAAGGAACAATAAAACTGCTGAAGCCAGTGGGCTGGAAGTTCCTCCCAGTGTCCCAGCAGGCCTGAAAGGATCTTGAGAGAGCATAGGATCAGCGAAGATGGGACATACCCAGCCTTGAAAGGGCCCTGCCCAGCCTGCAGTGTCCTTCCACTGGATGGTCCACGTGATTGCTCCCCTCCCCACATCCCAAGGAATAAATGGTACAGAAGTTTTTAGGAGCCAGGAACATTGCTGGCAGCTCAGAGTCCTGGGCCCTTGAGCAGAGATAAACATTCATCTGCTCTGATGTCTACCACTGACTCATCAGGATGCCGGTGACCACCTGCCTTTGCCCATTGTCCCATTGTTCTCCCCATTTCCTGTGCCCACAACTTTCTTAGAATTTTGGCAGGCTCCCCTTGAGCTTCTACAATCCCACTCTACCTCTTCACCAATCAGGGACCCCTGGGTGTGTTTATATGGACTTCACACATCTGTATCTGTCCAGTGCCTAACTTTCTTGAGTCCTAAGTTGGACTTATTCCAAATCTATAAGAGCTGCTGCAGTCCTGAGTCTGTCCTACTGATGGCAACTCTTCTTTCCTTCTTTATGGGCAGCATTGCTCTCTCTTTTCCAGTCAATCTTCCCTGCATGCCTTCCTTCTGTCCTCCATTCACTGTTCTCTGTGATTGGGAGATAAAAGAACTTCATAGCCACTGGAGTGGGGAGTTGTACCGTCAGGCACTCTAACACCCAAGCTAAGCCCTTCCAGAACCTGAGAAAGGCTCTCAAACACCCACAATAAATGAGTGCCCATAAGGAATAATTGTGTTCAGATGCCCAGGCATAAAGCAGGTCAAGGACCTGAGAGGCAGGTCAGTTCCCAGGCATCCATGCTTTAGGGCAAGATTAAGTATCTCCATTAAGGTTAGAAAGAGAGGAAAAAAATGAGCCTTTGCTAGCCATAGGGCTGGAGTGGTGGTGGGTACTAGGAAGAGGTGGGGAGCTCACTACTGCTTTATGTCCCAGCCTTCAGAACCCTGCTGGTGCTCATGTAGAACAGTGTGTGGCAAACTTCGATCTCAACATATTCCTTCACGTTCAAGAACTATTGAGGATCCCTCACAATCTTGGATTTACCCTTTTATGCTAATTTTACCGCAGTAAAGCTGTAGTTGGTTTGAATGGTAATTATCTCCCATAGTTTCATGTGTTGTTATTAAACTCCATACTCAGTCCCCAGCTGGTAAAGACTTTGGGAGGTAGAGCTTTGCTGGAGGAGGTGCGGGATGGGTCCTGGGGCTTTTATAATCCAGACCCTTATTGCCAAGACTGGTCCTACTTGTCTTACTAGTCTTACTTTTCTTGCTTCCTCCCTGCTAATTTATGATGTGAGCCAGCTTCCTGCTCTTGCTATGCCTTTTCCCTGTCATGGTGAAATTTCCACTGAAGGCTATAAGCAAAATAACCTCTTGTCTTCCATCATCAGTTCGTGGTGGTTTGAATAATATGCAACCTCCTCTCCCCTCAACCCCCGCCCCACCATATGTTTTAAATGTTTGGCCCCAAGCTGGTGGCAATTTGGGAAAGTTGTGAAACAGCTGGATGATGGAGCCTTTCTGGAGGAGTTGTGTAATTGGTGATAGGTCTTGAGGTTTATTGGTCTCACACGACTGGGTGTAGCTAGCTAGCTCACTCATGTTGCTTACTCTCTGCGGAGATGAGAAGATGAGACACTCCATCACTTTCTCTGTCATGTTTTTGCCACTATGTCAAAACTATAAGCTAAAATAACCCCTTTCCTCTTATAAGCTGTTCCTAGTTGGGTCTTTTGTCCCAGCAACGAGAAGTTCACTACTACACAGGTTATGAAGTTTGCATTGTATTCCAAGTAAACAGGCCTGTTTGTTGATGTGAGTTGCACACTAAAAGGACCTTGTGTTTGCTGTTTGGAATTGGACTTATGAGGGAGAGGGCAGTAGCAGAGAAATTGGTTATGGAACTGTAAGCTTGTCTGGACTTGGCTGGTTGGATTAGGAAGTAGCAAAATAGATGAATGATTATGGGATATATTTGGAGACAGAAACTTTCTAATAGACTTATATGAATTAAAGTAAAGGGGAGATTAAGGAAGATCCCCTAACTTGCTAAGATGAAGACCAGAAAGAAAAATTAATTTTTTTTTCTTCTGTTTTTTTGAGGTAGGGTCTCACCGCAGCTCAGGCTGACCTGGAATTCAATATATAGTCTCAAACTCATAGCAATCCACCTACCTTGGCCTCTCAAGTGTTGTTATTAAAGGCATGTGCTACCACCCCAAATAATAAAAATTTTAAGGGAATGGGAATCACTATTTTACTGTATTAATTTTGAGAGACTAATTTTGCATTTAGGTGTAGCTGCCAAGGAGGTAATTATGTATACAAGTTTGTGTCTCAGTGGGAAAGTCAAGTCCACAGATATGTATTCAAGATTCACAATCATAATATGGTAATGTCTGTAGGACTTCAGTGACATCTCCTAAAGAGGTAGAGAGGGAAACCCCTAGGGTCAAAGCCTAGGTTGTAATAATAACATGTCACATGACAGAAGAGTCAGCAAAGAAGACTGAAATGATAAACCAAGTCAAAAGATTATTTTCAGGTTCTTCTAGAGAGAAGGGAAAGACAGTTCAAATAGTGGTGACAGGTTGGATGGGAAGTGAAAGATGGCGTTCTTGGACTTCCAACATAGTGGTTATCAGTGACCTTAAGAAGAGTAACTTGGGGGATGGCTGGGGAAATGGCTTGGTGGTTAAGACGCTTGCCTGCAAAGCCTACGGATCCAGGTTCAATTCCCTAGGACCCTTGTAAACCAGATGCACAGGGGGCATATGCATCAGGAGTTTGTTTGCAGTGGCTGGAGGCCCTGGTGAGCCCATTCACTATTTCTCTCTGCCTCTTCCTCTCTCTCTCTCTCAAATAAATGAAGAAATAATTAAAAAATAATAAGAGCAACTTTGGCTGGAGAGATGGATCAGGTGCTTGCCTGCAAAGCATAATGACCTTGGTTCAATTCCCCAGTTCCTACAGAAAGCCAGATGCACAAAGTGGCACATACATCTGGAGTTCATTTGCAGTGGCTGGATACCCTAGCATGTCCATTCTCTCTGTCTCTCTTTTCTTTATCTCTCTTCCTCTTTCTCTGCTTGCAAATAAATAAATAAAACATTAAAGAAGAATAACTTGACTAGAGTGGAGGAGATGAGAACCTAAATGAAGGACACTGAAGAAAAACCCTGAAGTGAGGAAATAGAGAGATCTTTTCACAAACAATTCGGAAATCTAAAGTAAGCTTTGCTCTATCTCAGTTGAAGTCCTGAGTACTCTCTTCTCTATGTGACTAGGATCTCTTTTAAATATTTTTATTGAGAATTTTAACATATGAACATTCTGTAAGTTGATTGTATTCCCTTCCTGTGACCCTCTTTTTATTCCCTCACCAGTTCCTATTCTGCTGAACACCCTCCTCCTTTCAAGTAGTCCTTCTGTTTTAATGTCTCCTTCTCTTGGTCCTCCTCTGTCCTTTGTGTTAAAATGTTGTTGGGTTCAATATTGTGTAGCTCCTGTGGGGGAAATTATATCCACTATGAGATTATGAGTGTACTTGACAATGTCTGACTAGAGGAAACTGCCCCAAAGAACTCCTTCCCATGCTGTGGCTTTTACATCCTTTTTGCTCTCTGTTCTACAGTGTTCTCTGAGTCATCCTTTCATTGCTTGGACAAAACACCTGACCAGCAGCTTATGGGAGGAAAAGGATTTATTTTGTCTTAAAGTATTAATGACAAGCTTCAGTCTCGTGGAGAAAGCATGGCAAAGCAGACCAATCACACATTTTGACATAACAGCAGGGAAGAAGGATCCAGAGTGGGTATGATAGTACCAGCCATAGTCTACAACATAGACCGAGTGACACATCTCCAGTAAGACTCCACCTCCAAAAGGCGAGACCAGCTGAGAACTAAGAGGCTTAAGCACAAATACTTGAGGCTACGAGGGACAATGCACATTCAAACCACCACATTTCCATATAATGCCTGGCACTCATCCATACCATCTAAGAATTACAGCATTAGCCATTCTTGATAGATAGTCAATAAACATTTGGTATGAGGAACAACTCACAATAATACTGGAACCACTGAACATCCACTTACAAAAAGATCAGGCTAGACATAGACCTTATGCAGTTCACAAAAATAACTTCAAAATTTTTCCCCAAAGGATGGTACTATTGAAGGCCAACCAAACACTGTTCCAAATGTTTAGAATACACTCTGTGTTCCAGATTATTAATGAACTGGGAAACATCAAGGGGTTGTTTACACACTGCCTGCTCTATTATCCTTATCTGTGAAAGGGAATCATTACACTCTCCCTTTGCCCACCAAATAAGATTGCTACAGACAAATGAAATAAAATATGTAAAAGTCCCTTGAAAATTCTAAAGCCCTATGAAAATCTAAACTATTATTGTCATTATGGTGCCTCCTTAATGCAACTCCTATTACCTTCATGGGAAGATGAAAGTACCCTCATTTGCTTTCCTGCGCTTAAAATGTGGTATCCTCTCAGGGGTACTTACAATAAGAGGAGATGGCCTCAGCCCTTATCTCTTGTTCAAGAGCAAGCTTCTCTAATGTGTTTATTTGGATCCTGTTGGTTGCCTTTGTTCATTTACTTCTCCTGGGAAGAAAACAAGTCATTTGTGGTCTTGGACTCTGTAGGCATAAAATGTATTCTTCTTTTTATTCAGAAGCAGAGGTAAAATTTGAAATGAGATATGTAAGGTGCTGTGTGATTTGAGGTAACTACATTTCACCTGATAGAAAATTATAAATATGAAAATACTTGTGTGCTACAAGAAGTCTTTCCAATGTCCCTACATTGTACATATGGTAAATGTAGAGTATTTTTTCCTAACAGTACAGAAAAATCTCTTATTACTTGGTAACTGGTAAACTGATATGTCCATTATTCTCATACTTTCTCAGTTATTAGAGTGCATGACATAGAGATACAATGATCTTGATATAAGTTTACTATCCATAACTATGAAATGAATGTGTAAGTTATTCCCCTAATTTTCCAGAGGATGTTGTGGGGAGTAAATTAATTAAGATGGAAAAAAATAGCACATAATGAGTGCTAAGTGACAATCACTGTAATATATATGTATATATACATATATTTATATATATTTATTATGCCTATAGCATACTAGTTATATGATCTTCTAATAGGTATAAACATACCATAATCTAGTGTTGAGAATATAATCAATATTCCCACATTAATACATTCTGAGTTTCTTCTTGCTGTGGATAAAATTGTGCCCCAATATTCCTGGCATAGTCATATGTTGGAGTTTGAAAGTCAATAGTTCAGAATGGGTTCTTACCTACAGAAATAGTCATTGCAGAGAAAATCAAGTAAAAATGAAGTCACTAGGGTCGTCCCTAGCCAATATGGATGAGAGTAGGAGAAAGAAGGATAGGGCTGTGGGGAAGAAAAGCATTATAAAGCTGGTTCCAACAGGCTCAAGCCAGCCCCCAGGAAGCTACCCCCAAGAAACATATAATAAGCAAGACACTGGGTTATTTTTCATCATTGGTTATGCTCTGCTTTGTGCTTGCAAAGCAACCTGGAAACCAAACTGTTCATGTCTAGAGCTACTCCCTTGGCGCTTGCATGTGTGCCCTGGAGCCGGTCATAGAAACAGAGAGTTGTGAAACCAGTTGCCTGATTAGGGAAGGGATGCATGGACACTTTGTGGGGATTGATGATTGGGCCAGAGCTATGTTTATCCATAACTCAGTCCATTCACTTTAAAGTCCATTCACTTTAAAGACTTAGGTCTCATGTTAAAAAGCCTTATCTAGCTATCCAGTGGCAACACATCAGGGACCCTTTCCATCCCCTAAAAGTGCTAATTTACTGACCTTAATCTTCTACAGCTTCCCTCCCTCCCTCTCCCTCTTCCCCCCCCCCTGTCTCTCTCTTTTCTCTCTAACTCTTGTATATTAGTTATCTTTTTCCTCCTTTTCTTAGTGGGCACTGACCTGTAACTCCCAGTACCAGCATGTGGCTATCATCCACAATGAGCTTTTGATCAGAGAGAACTACAAGGTTTCCTAAAAGAAAGACAGATTTCTGTCAGAGTACTTGATCACCCACCAAAGGTTAGTGGTAAGACCCTACTGCTGAAGACACCTTATGTGGTTGACACGTAAAATGGAATGGCATGGCTGGAAGCTGGAAGAGAGTCAGTCCCCAGACAGTCAGCACGTCTAGTGCCAAAGGTGCTACATGGGCAACTGGGGGAAAATGACCAATATCTGTCCAAGCAACTCATGGTCTACCATGGTCTAGCAGCAAATAACCTGTTATGATGCCCACCCAAGTACAATAGTGGCACACAGCTCTGGATTCGGCTAACTGATCCCCTCAGTGGTACGGAACCCATAACTGGAGCTGTGAAACAAGTCAGAACCATATCCAAACATAAGCCCACTCTCTTATCAAGCTAACATCAATCTTGGGCTACAAGAGGGCCTACACCTATTAAATTCTCTATAAAAAATAGTAAGGGCTATCTCATTTGTCCTGGTGTTAACTCACTCTTCTTTGGAGAATCTGCTTCTCTTTTTCAGCTAGATGTAGATCCTAAGGAGAGAGCCACCCCATCGTACCTCAAAAGGGCCCTGGCTGAATCTAAGAAAAATTGGTGAAACAAGCAAAGGTGCTGTTTTCCTGGTGAACTGGGTACCAGCACAAGGGTGAAGGAGATCAACACAGAGAAAAATCAACTCCTATCAAATCAGAGAGCCAGAGACCCAGAGGCCCCCAACACCCCATTAGTGAAGCAGACCAAAAACGAACCCAACATGGCTCAGGGAAATTCTGTGGATGAGGAGGTGGAAAGAATGTCAGAGCCACATGTTGGGTCATGATATGCAGAGACATTTATCCTACCCATAACTGTGGGCTAACTCCACAATGCACGACCCATATACCTCAACAAGGAGGGACCAAGGGGAGGGGGTAGGTCACGTATGAGCCTAATAATGGTACCAAACTGACTGTATTTGCTGAATACAAAACTAGTTAATAAAAAAATAAAAAATTTAAAATATAAACTTGCTTTCATTGATTATCTTTTCTAAAAATCTCCATTCATTGTCTGGGAATTTCATTCTTTAAGTTCATAAGACCAATAGTCCAAAACCTCTGGCTGAGCATAGCTTTGGTGACCTTTGAAAGGCCAGCACCCTATTCCCTGAGTTAAGCCCACCTTAGAGCCAAGATAAGGATCTGTTGCTCTCAAAGGCAATGATGGGGAGGAATAGAGTATATTGCCAGCAAACCACCAGAAGCTTGAGAAGAGGGATGAATAGAACTCTGTCACAGACAGTTCAAGTTAACAACCCTGCTCCACCTGGATCTTGAACTTTGGCCTCCAAAGTGATGAGGCAATAATTATTTTTGTTTAAGCCCCTCCGTTTGTGATATAGTAGTTCCCTACAATTCAGTTTCCTTTTCCTCAGTTGCAGTTACCTGTGGTCTGAAAATATGAGATGGAAATATTCCAGAAATAATTCATCATTTTTGACTTGTGAAGTTTGGTGAAATCTTGTTTTATTCTACTCAGGATGTGGTTTGTCTTTCGGCATTGAGCATTGAGCTGGAGAGAGTTTCATGGTCAAGTGCACTTCCTGTGCAAGCAGGAGGACCTGAGGGGCCTGAAATTACCCAAGTTTGAATCTCCAGAACCCACGTTATTAGCTTGGTGTGGCCACCTATCTCCAGTCCCACAAAGGAAAACAGAGACCAGGGAATCACTGTAGTTTCTCAAAAGCAGCAAGCACTGGTATCCGTAAGAGACTCTGGCTCCAACAAGAACAGGCAGAAGAGTGATGGAGCAGGACATCCAATTTTCTCTTTTAGCCACCACCGGTAAGTGCCCCCTTCCACAGGCAAGTGCTAGGGGACACCACAAGGGCACATATGCATGAATATACTACCCATATCCACCTCCACATCACATGCACACAAACAATAAAAAGTTATTGCGGTGCCTATGTAGCAGTTACACAACAGCTTATTGCCTTATTTGTACACAAAGCTTTGTCATGAGTGAGTATACCATACAGACAAAACACACGTACTGTAGGAAGCATTGCGGTTATGTACATAAA
The DNA here is from genome assembly GCF_020740685.1 of Jaculus jaculus. NCBI lineage: Eukaryota > Metazoa > Chordata > Mammalia > Rodentia > Dipodidae > Jaculus > Jaculus jaculus. Next base: position 27,112,043 of record NC_059103.1, read on the forward strand.
CATTTATAAATGGACAGCTGTCTAAAAATAGTTCTTCTGTGTGGTTTTAATAATCATTCTGTTTGTATCTGCACAGATCCCTGTGGTTGGTATTGAATGTGGTTTCAGATATCCACAGGGTGGGGTGTCTTGGTATGTATCCTTCACAAATAATGGAGGATGATGGATGGTACTTGGCTATAGCAGACAAATATACTTCTGATAGGAAAATGAGCTAACAGAGCAGAAAGGGTTTTGGAGACAATAGCTAGACAGAGTCATGAAGACCATCCCTCTGTGCATTCATTGTCTACTGATAAAATCTTTCTGTCCTTCCAAGTCTAATTCAAAAGCCCTTTTGACCACAAAGATCTTTCTACACTATTGCTCAGGGTCTCTTATTGCCATTTTTGTGCTCATAACATGAAGAAGCAGGTATATTTTCCTAGCTCATCTTTCCCCTGCCATCCATTTTGCACTTCAACCATATTGATGTAGCATTAATCTTGCCTCTGTATTTTAACTATTTTTCCCAACACCATCTCTCAATACTAAGGGTTTTTCAGGCAAAGATTATCTTTTGCATTGGGGGTTTGTCAGCTCCATACGTGGGGGAGGGGCAGTAGGTACGCAGTAATTGAGGCACTAAACCAGTCTTTCAATGCTGCTTTATCGTCTTTCATTCCTGAGAAACTTTTAGAGGAGAAATTATCTGGATAACTAAAAGTAAGTACCCAAGATATTAGTCTTTGTTTAGCGTTGTGGAAAGGGAACTTGTGGCCAAAGGCAGCCAGGGGATATTAGGGAGTCCAGTGCATACAGCCAAGTAGAAAAACTGTGTCCAGTTGAAGTGGGGCATGGGACTGGATTATAGCTTTGAGAGCAATTCAGGACTGAAAATATGAAGGTTGGCCAGGTTGGGAATACTGGCTGTCACAAAGAGAAGGAAGGTATGGTTGTAATTCCAAAACAGACCATAGCTGGGGTGTTCCTTGGGTGTTTGGAAGGAGAAAGGGGAATGAAAGAAAAGGGAAGTGAAGGATTGTTTATGTCTAGCAAGTGGTCAGGCTGGAGGAAGTGGGACTATGGAAGGATTGAAGCTGAGGCTAGGGTAGATGTTGATTCGTTAACAGTATTTCCCAGATTAAGCATTAGAATGTATAGATAAACAGAAATAATATATCTGAACAAAAATACAGAATACTTGAAACTTGAATGACACAAGAAAAATAATAGCATATGCTGTTACTATCACTATAAAAAGGCTAGGCAGGCCAGGCTATGGGTGATGGCCTGCCACTTCTTGCTGGACTCAAATACATTTTTATGTATTTGAGGGAAATACCTCTTTATGATTTTTAACTTAAGAACAGGTGAATTGATTTTTTATGTTTTTCTTTAAAAATCCAATTATTCATTTCATATGACCATCAATGGATTTTTTGCAACATTCAAGTTTCCACACTTGCTCTAAGTCTAAGACTTTCCTTCTAAGAATGCTTATATTCTCTTCTATTTTTCCCCAAGACCAAGAGAATTTCTACCTTGCTCAAAAGTACTGGATAAACAAGGAAGGGGAGGAATACTTTGTAACACTGTCCTCCAAACACAAGTGGCCTTGGCTTCATGACCTTGTAGGGACTGACACCACCTATAGAAGACCTGCATAATAGGAGCAAAAAAAAAAAAAAAAAAAAATTGGATGACATCAAAATAGAACAGGGGCTGGATAGATGGCTCAGCAGTTAAGGCATTTGCCTACAGAGCTTGATGACCTGGGTTCAGTTCTCCAGTACCCACAAACAACCACATGCACAGGGTGGCTTATGCATCTGAAGTTTGTTTGCAATGGCTAGATGCCCTGGCATGCCCATTTTCTCTGTCTCAGTCTCTCTTCTCTCTCCTTGCAAATAAATCAATAAAAAGATTTCAAAAACAAAACAACAATAAAAACACAATATAAGAGAGACTAGTTGTAAAGGAGCAGGGGCTCAGTGAAGGGGAGGCAGGGGATGGTGGACCATGGGGCAGTGATCATGGTGCACTGGCTATATGTATGGAGGCTGTCAATAAAATGCTTATAAAAGGAGTACCAACATCTTTAGTCATCAGGAAACTGAAAATCAAGATGGCAGTGTGGTTATAGCTCACCACAGTCAGAATGGCTGTCAAGACATAAGACAACACATGCTGGTACATGAACATGGGAAAAATAAATCCTTATTCACTGTTAGTAATAATAGGAATTTCCTCAAAAAGTTAAACATAGAGATACCATATGACATAGCTATACCACTCCACTCCTGGGTAGGTAACCAAAGGGCAGATGTCAAGAATATTCCAAAAGGGAATTACATGACTTAAAAAACAAACAAACAACCCTCACACCTTTCAATAATTATCAAATCACAGTCAATTTTCTTCTCCATGTATTTGTGTCACTTCCATTTCCTTGTCATTTTGATGAAAATTCCAGATATAACATCATTTTTGTTTATAAATATTTCTGTATGGATCACTTAAGAACCATACTATGGGATGGCTTAGCAGTCAAGGCATTTGCCTGCAAAGCCAAAGGACCCAGGTTCAATTCCCCAGGACCTACTTTAGCCAGGTGCACAAGGGGGTGCACACATCTGGAGTTCATTTGCAGTGGCTGGAGGCACTGGCAAGCCCATTCTCTGTCCCTGTCCCTCTCTCTCTCTCTCAAAATAAATTTTAAAAAAATTAAAAAATTAAAAAGAAAGATAGTGCTCATTTTAAGTGTTACCCTTGGTAGCAACATCACACTCACTCAACCAACCTTCTATTATCAGTTTCTTTGCATTTCTTTCTTATTATTAATTCTAGCAGCTCTTTGTTCTGAAGAGTGTCATTTCATCAAAGCATCATTAGTATAATGTCCAAAGCTGTGCCATATAGCACATTCTTCTGCTCAGGGGACAAGGAGCTAGATCTAGGCTTATCAATTTAGGTTAAATAGTTTTTCCCCACCAGAATTTACATTTAGCAGGAAATACACTATTAGTGTGTCTCTCTTTAGCAGATGTTAGTAAACATGGACGCTCATTGAAGCTATTGTTGTTGTCTAATGTTGTTCCATTAGACATTGTAAACAGGTGGAATTTTAATTCTCCCATTCCTGTCTTAAGAATTTGTTGGAAAACTTCTATAAGAAAGATCCATTCTTGTGCTGGAGTGATAGCTTAACTGTTAAGGCATTTGCCTGTGAAGCCAAAGAACCCAGGCTCAATTCCCCAGGACCCATGTAAGTTAGATGCACAAAGGGGCACATGCATCTGGAGTTTGTTTGCAGTGACTGGGCACCCTGGTGTGCCTGTTCTCTCTTTCTCTCAGTCAAATAAATAAATATAAATATATAAAAAAAGAAAGATTCATTCTTGTTTCGATTGCCTTGAATATGGTCTTTATAATAAGCATAAAGTTAACATCAAATTATTTTTTTCAGAGGGAAGTTGCTGTAACCCAGTCTGACCTGGAATTCATTATGCAGTCTCAGGCTGGTCTTGAACTTTCAGTGATTCTCCTACCTCAGATTCCTGAATGCTGGTATTAAATGAATGTATCACCACACCAGGCAACATTAATTTTTTCTTTATTTATTTCACTTTCACAATAAAGAATTGGTTCATTCAGAATTGATAGATTGAAAGAGATTTGCTATATTTCAATGTGCTCTCCTTATTTATTTGTTCATTTTTATTTATTTGAGAGCGACAGAGAGAGAAAGAGGGAGAGAGAGAGAGAGAGAGAGAGAGAATGGGTGCGCCAGGGCCTCCAGCCACTGCAGACGAACTCCAGACGTGTGTGCCCCTTTGTGCATCTGGCTAACGTGGGTCCTGGAGAATCAAGCCTTGAACCAGGGTCCTTAGGCTTCACAGGCAAGCGTTTAACTGCTAAGCCATCTTGTCAGCCCTCTTTATTTATATAATATTTTCATTTCTTAATTTTTCAAGTTGAATCCCTCATTCAACTTTTGACAAAATCAGAAATTATGGCTTGGGGAGATTTCTCAGTGCTTAGAGGCACAGAACTTGCTTGAAAAGTCTGATGGCCCATGTTTAATTCCCTAGTACCCATGTAAAGTCAGATGTACAAAGTGGCACATACTTTTAGAGATTCTTGACAGCAGCAAGAGGACCTGGTACATCCATATTCTCTGTCTCTGTCTCTCTCTCTGTCTCTCTCTCACACACACATGCACACAGACACACACAAATATGTGCACACACATGCTCTTACTTTCAAATAAATAAATAAAAATCAGTAACCATTAGCTATCAATGTGACAATACTGCTATCAGCAATATGATTATGAAAAGATTTGGTTTTATAATGTTGTTCATATTAATATATCCTGCTATAAATGTGTACTAAAATCACTATGTTCTAGGATCATGTAGTCAGTTAGGTAAGTTTGATTAATGGTATTATGCAAATACTTTATGTGTTCATTAATTTCAGTCCTTTTCTTTAGTCAGCTACTGACAGTCGAAAGTTTAAATATCCATCAATAATTACAGGCTTGTCTATTTCTCCTTTGGGTTCATACATTTTGGTTTTGCATGTTTCAAAGCCTTGCTGTTAAGTAAATAAACATTTAGGATTTTATATCATTTTGATGAATTGATCTTTCTATCATTATGAACGATCTTCTTCTTATTCCTGGAAAATATTGTTTCATAGTTATTCAAGCTTTCTTCTGATTTGTCTTTTCAGATTTCATCTGGAGCTAAAGGTGGTGGCTCATGCCTAAAATCCTAGCATTCAGAAATCAGAGACGGGGAGGTGGTCTTCTGTAAGTCTAAGGCCAGCTTGGTTTATATAGTGAATTCTAGGCCTGACAGGGCTATATACATGAGACCAGTCAAAAAGCGAAAAAGCTACTTTTCTCTGTATTTTTACTTTTGTGGCTTTATATTCAAAATGGGCAATTCTTTTCTATAGAAAATGTATGTTTAGGTATTACTATTTAAATCTAGTCTTGCAATCATTGTCTTTTACTTGAATGTATAGATTATTCACATTTAGTAAAATTATGCACATGGCTGAAAATAAGCCTACCAACTTGCCATGTGATCATTGTTTGCCCACTCTCTACCAGATTATTTTCCCTCATTTTTGCTTTCCTTTGTATTAATTGAGTTTTCTTTCCCTTAATAGTTCCAATTATTTTTTGATTCTTCTTAATTTAATAATGCCTTTTTTATTTTTATAAATTCCCATGTGATTCACACTAAATTATTTTAAATTTATTATTTATCTTAAATACTATTATAGCATCTTGTATGTGTTATAAGAACCTTTCTGAAAGCACACATCCATTTCTTCATTTAAAACATGTGCGGGGCCGGGCATGGTGGTGTACACCTTTAATCCCAGCACTTGGGAGGCAGAGGTAGGATTGCTGTGAGTTCAAGGCCACCCTGAGACTACATAGTTAATTCCAGGTCAGCCTGGGCTAGAGTGAGACCCTACCTCGAACCCCCCCAAAACATATATATATATATGTCGTGTGTGTGTGTGTGTGTGTGTGTGTGTGTGTGTGTGAACCATGTAAGCCCGATGCACAAAGTGGAGCATGCTTCTGGAGTTCATTTACAGTGGCTGGAGACCCGGGCACACCCATTCTCCAATGTCTCTGCCTCTTTCTCTCTCTATCAGTCTCAAATAAATAAAAATAAACAAAAATATTTAAATGTTGTGTGTGGGAGAGGGGGTGCTTTGTTTGTTTTTCTGTAGTGATTGATTTAAAAGATCAAATATGAGACAATATCATTTATGTTTGTACCTCCATTTACTATTTCTGGAATCTTTATTATTTGTTTTTTTTTTTTTGTTTTGATTTATATTTGTTGTTGATTTAAAATTTCTGTGTGGTCATGGACAATGCTAATAAAAATTTTTAAAAAAATTTCTGTGTGGTATAATTTTTACTCTGCCTGAAAAAACTTTATGAGAGTATGAGACTTGTCTCTTGGGTGGGTCTGTGAGGAAGTCCTTCCTCCAGAGTGGGTGGTCCTTCCAGTGGGTGGGGGACTTTATAAGGAGGCTACAGGAGCATGCCAGGGATCTTTCTTTCTTTCTTCCTTCCCTTCCTTCCTTCCTTCCTTCCTTCCTTCCTTCCTTCCTTCCTTTCTTTCTTTCTTTTTTTTTTTTTTTTTTCCTGCTGCCCATGCTTTCTGCCTTACTCCCCTCACTGCTCACTTTCATGAGCTTCTGCCATTCATGTGACCTGTGCATTGACTGGCTGCCCACCAGGTCCTAGGACCCTCAGATTGCACCCAGCCTAATGGACTGAGCAGCTGCCAGATTCATGCATTTTCCAGGCTGTGAACAGCTGTACTTGGATAGCTCAGCCTGTCTTGTGGGCTTATCTGTTAAACCCACCCCCCCCTCCTTCATTTTTACATATTCATTCCATGGGTTCTGTTCCTCTAGAGAACATTGACTAATATGCTAGCCTTGAACTGCCCATCCTCCTTCCTCTGTCTCCAGGGCACTGGGATAGTAGGTGTGTCCCATCACACCCAGTTATCACCATTATCTCATTTTCCCAAAAGTGGCCCATGAAAAATTTCCCTTTTTGTTCTTCACTTCAGTTTATGTGGTGTGTCCTTTTTGTCTCTGCCTACTTTTTAGATTTTCTCATTCTTACTGATTTTCAGTAACTTTATGTTGATGTTTTATTTGAGTTTCCTATTTCTTCTGGTGTTACATTTCATTGAGTTTCTTAGTGTCTACAGGTTTTAAGTTCCAATGAACTTGGAGAGATTTCATCTAACTTTCTGGTCTCCCCTCTTGGACTCAATTCATATGACACTGTCACTGTTTTTCCTCACATTTTTATTTTGGGAGGATCTTATGAATGTCCTTCGGTTCACAAATCTATTATTATTTTCATTGATTATTTATTTAATTTGGCAAATTTTTATTTTCAACTTTAGGTGTTTCAGATAGGTCTTTTTTATACCACCAATTATTTCCTTTTTATATAAAAAATATTTTATTTATTGACTTGATAGAGAGACAGAAAGAGAGAATGGGCTCTCCAGAGACTCTGTCCACTGCAAAGGAATTCCAGACACATGCACCACCTTATGTGTATGCCTTACCTGGGTACTGGGTAATCAAACCTGGGTCTTTTGGCTTTGCAGGCAAATGCCTTAACTGTTAAATCATCTCTCAAGCCATACTTCTTTTTTAAAATAATATTTATTTATTTATTTATGTATTTATTTATGAGATAGTAAGAAAGAGAGGAAGAGAGAGAGAGGGACAGAGAGACAGAGACAGAAAGAGAGATAATGCATGCATCAGGGCCTCTAGTCACTGCAAACAAAATCCAGATGCATGTGCCACCTTGTGCATTTGGCTTTACATAGGAACAAGACAATGGAACTTGGGTCCTTAGGCTTTGCAGGTAAGTACCTTAACCACTTAGCTGTCTCTTTACCCTCCCACTATTTCCTTAAGAACGGGGAAAACTTCAGAGAATAACCTCCAGGTTTGTCTTTTCATATCTTTGAAAGTGTATTTTTGGTTAGATTTGTATACATGAAATGACTGGGTTAAAAGATAAATGTTCATTTGGCTTTGCTAGTAATTGTAAAGTTACCCTTCCTAAGAGTGGAAGTGCCATTATGAATCCCCACCAGCAGTGTATGAGAATAACCATTCACCAAAGGCCTCATCAACATATTGTATATTTTGCTTTAAATTTAGTGACCATTTCCATATTTATATACAATGTACCTTGATCATAATCATCTTTCACCACTCTGCTTTGTCCCCTCTTCCCAGTCCTCCTTCACTCCTTCACTGACTACCCTCTTCTTTGCAACTAGTCCCTCTTCTGTTTTGGTACCATCATTTCTTCCCTCCTCCATCATCCATGACATTATAAACATATTTTACATATTTAACTTCTGTCAGTATATTAGAAGCTGGATATCTTTGTACACAGTTAAGAAACATTTTATTTAATTTAATTTTTTTGTATCCCTTTCTATGTAATATTTTTTGGATTTCTGTTTTTTTAATGTATGTTTTTTTTTTGAGATGAAACCTCACAATATAGGCCAGGCTGGCACCAAATTTATTATTCTTCTGCCTTAGCTGCCTAAGTAGCTGGGATTACAGGTATGCATCACCATGCTCAGCATGTGTAAAAGTTTATATTTAATGGTATTTATATAAACAACTTTATCAATATTTTTTTTTTTAAGATAGTTTCTCACACTAGCCCAGGCTGATCTGGAGCTCTGTAGACCCAGGCTGGTCTTGAACTCAGTGATCCTCCTACCTATGCTTCCCTAGTGCTAGAATTAAAGTTTTGTGCCACCATTCCTGGCTTTAAATTTATCAAGTTTTGACAAAAGTTTTTTACCATTAACAAATTATAAATAAATTCACTTATTTTTAATATTGCTTATAGGGTTTATGTGGGGATTTTTTGCATATAGTTATTGATCCTTATGGAATTTATCTTGCACCAAAGGCCAGCCACTGTGATTTGACCTAAGTGACAGGGATATAAAAGGGTGAAAATGTTGGGCAGTATAGCACAAATTTGTATAAGATACCACCTGTGTATCAAAGTGCTCTTGTGAAGAGAAGAATCCAGATAGTTCTGAAGGACAATTAAGCAAATAAATATCATCAATTTGTATGGAAAGATGAGTAATAAAGAAATCAGCTCTTTCTAAATGGACTTAATGATTTACCTGAATACATAAAGATGAATAAACACACACACACATATACATGGGGGTGGGGGGAATGAGAGCATAAGATAAATTGAGATAAAGGTTTTCACACATACAAAAAGATAAGACAAAATCATTTTATTTCATAGAGTAGTTATGATACAGGTGAAATACCAGAGCTCAGTTTAAAGGACAAGTAGAGTTCTCAACACTATGAAAGTGAAAAGAAAGGCAATTTTTTTTTTTTTTAATCAAAGGGAGTATTTACATGAGAGGAACATATTTCCCATGTTCTTGGGGAAAAACAAAGTTCAAGAATGTCCTTAGCTGGACTACTCACATCTGTGTTTCAGGGAGGAAGGGATCATAGGGAGAATTCAGTGTTCCCTCTGGACAAAAGTCAGGACATTGTTTGGTAAGGTTCAGATTGTCATATTTCAGGCGAGCAGACCATATGGTCACCACAGTCACCATCCTCCCTGGACTCTGCTGTTGCACCACGAAGGCAGCTGCAGAAGTAGGTAAGGAAGCTGGCACAGCTGTGCCCGGGGGGCACTTTATGTTTTACAGTCCACAGTGGGTCACAGCCAACAGCTACCTTTTGCCAAGCTGAATTGAAGGAATGGGGAGAGGGAGCGCCCAGCGGCATGGAGTGTTGAAAAAGAAAAACAAAACACGACAAAGACCAGGAAGGGAAGGGAAATGCCAAAGTAACATCAGTGTTTCTTTCTTTTCATTCATACCCTCAAAGTGCTGAGATGCTAGGGGTGGCTGTTGCCACTGTAATTTTACAGAAATAGAATATCAATTTTGAATCAGAGTCATCTTGACCTTTTCTAACGAAAACACATGAGTTGTGGGAATAAGAAAAGGGTAATGATTTCATTTTTGCCTTGCCCAACTGGGAGCAGGACAAGCTCATGTCCAGAAATTTGTATAATTTTCATCCAGTTATACTTACGTACCACCCTTTGTCAGACCTCTCCCAATCTCCCAAAAAGGGAATTTGAGCTTTTGGAACTAGTCCATTAGTGTGGTTAATGGTAGTGCTATCATTTCGATGAGGAAGTTTACAGGAAACTTACAGGCTATTCAAACATTATATAATAAAGCCAGATGAGTCAGGTTAGATCTAAGAACAGAAGGGACTTCTTTTTCTTTTAAAACAGGGTCTCATGTAGGCCAGGCTGGTCATGAACTATTAGGTAGCTGAGGACGACCTTGAATGCTTCATTCTCCTGCCTCTACCTTCTGAGTACTTGGATTCCAAGCCTGTGCCACTATGCTCAATTTATGTGGGGCTGGAAATCAAACTCAAGGCTTCATGGGTGTAAGACAGGCACTCTACCATGAGCTACATCCCCAACCTGGAAAAATCTTGTGATGAAATGTAATATCTCGATTTGATCTGAAGGCAGATTAGAGGCAATGTAAATATTATATTCTGACTCTTAGATTTCTCAGATTTCAACAGCTTAGGGAACAGAGCCCATTAGAATGCTCCTTCTCATTTTTTTTTTCTTCTTGTTTCTTTATTTCCCTCTTCATTTCATTTTTCTTTTAAAAAATATTAGTGTGTGGTGTGTGTGCACTTACACACATCAGAGTCTCTCACTGCTACAAATGAATAGCCAGCCTGCTTTATACAAGTGGCTAGGATATTAAATCTGGGCAGGCAGGCTTTATAAGCAAATGAGTTTAACTGCTGAGCCATCTCCCTGACTTCTCTCTCTCTCTCTCTCTCTGTCTCTCTGTCTCTCTTTCTCTCTCTCTCTCTTGAGATAAAGTTTTTCTGTGTTGCTCAGGCTACTCCAAAATTCTGGGCTCAAAGCAATCCTCTCACCCCAGCATCCCTAGTAACAGGCACTGCAGGCATTGGGCACTCGAGGCATGCACCACCATTCTCAGCACAGAATGCCTACTTTCAGCTTTCTGTCACACATTGGAGAAGTTCACCTGGGTCAATGCATCTTTATCTTGGAAGCTGTCCAAATAATTACTGCTAATTTGTGTGAATGTCAAGGAAACCATCAGTCTGAGTACAAATCTTAAAAATCTCACAAAGGGAATGATTATTTTTAAATTCTCTCTAACAAATAGAAACATAAAGTGAATAAAGAAATCAATTCTCTCTTTCTTAAAGATAGAAGATTTCAACTATATCCTGAAGGACAACAACTTAGGAATTATGAAAGTAAAACTGGTAATTTTCATGAAGGAGCCAATGGTATTCTCATAGTTCCTGGTTTTCAGAAGAGTGTTTGAGTAAGCCAGCACATAATTACATTTTAATTTTTAGAATACGCTGGAGACTGAGAAAATGATTTTTGAGCAGGATAGTCACTGGGAATGTTAGCCAGAGGGCAAATTACCTTTCAATGAGATAAATTTTTCACATTAATGCTCAGTGAGATTCTCTAATGTGTCCCCAACCATTATGCTATGTTACTTTTGAAACATAGAAATAAATAACTTGGTCATTGACACCATTTATTTTTTCTTTCTGTGTTCCATTTGTCAGACAAGATACAGGCATGAAATATGTTTTCCATTTCTCCCCCACTGTTGTTCGCTTTGTTACTTGTGCCCTTTTGTGTTTTTCCCAGCCCTCATGATTCTTGACAAGTAAAGTTTTTCCATGCAATGACAGATATTTTGCCTCCACAGTAACCAACAATCCTGTGATCTGGAGGGAAGGATCTTTTGCTTAAATTACCTATTGTTTTTGACACTTTAGCTTCCATCTCCTGGACTGACACTCAGAGGCCTGTGATGATCGAGAACTGGGTTGAAGGAGGTGAAGTGTAAGCCAAGAGCCAAAGGGTGATGTTGATATCATGAACTGGGAGGCCACTGGATGAGGCAGGTTAGCATCTGGCTTCCTCCATAAGCAACTGAAAACCAACACAAGGGGAATGGACCATCAGATAAAACAGGTGAAACCAGTCGGAAAACACCAAACAACTTCTAAGTAGGGCCTTTCCCATGGAGTGATTCAAATGCAATCTCTTTGGTCATCCAAATGTTTTCTTTGCCTCTCTTCCTCTAAAAGCCATCCTTGTGGAGAGCAGACCTGCTTGTACTTCGGATTCAACCACAGCATGCATTAAAAGTTTTTCCAAATAAAGTTCTTCAAATATTTAATATGTCTCACTTTCTTTTCTTTAATTCTTTTGTTTGAGGAGACAGGGCTTTGCTAGGTAATACAGGTTGTCCTCAAATTCACAATCCTCCTGCCTCAGCCTCCTGGGTGCTAAGATGGCAGGCTTGCATCACCATGCTAGGGTCCTTAATTCCTGAGTGTACAGTGAATTGTGAATTGGAGACAGACTAGATCCCAAGTAACACTATTTTCATGTGATTTCATGCAATAATTGTAACATCTTTATATATTAGGTATAGGTGGCCCTTTGTAAAAATCCAGGTGGTCACCCTTTAGGAATTCTGAGAAGTCCTACTGAGGCAAGACTGAAATAACCATATAGATGGTTTTCTACCCATGTTTTAGTGCTTTGGCCAGGATATCCAAAAGGAAGTGAATCTCTGTTATATATTATTCTCAGAAAAGTTACTGTGAGTTTAGACAAATAATATGTGATCTTCACCCAGATCTTCCTTTCTTTTCTCTTCCACTTCCCATGTCTTCCTGACAACAAGTGTCTAAACAAAATATACATACTTAGGTATTTCTTTATGTTATGTCAAAAGAAAATAGAAATGTTGCTCAGTAGTTAAGACCACTTTCTTGCAAAGCCTATCTGCCTGGGTTTGATTCTCCATTACCCACGTAAAGTTGTATATACAAAGTGACATATGTATCTTGAGTTCATTTGCAGGGGCAAGAGGCTTGGCATACCCATTCTCTCTCTCTCTTCCATTTCTTTCTCTCCTCTCTCCCCTCACAACTATATAAATAGAAATAATAAAAATATATATTTAAGAAAAGAAAATGAGATAAGACTGAGGAAGCAGTCAGTGTGTGTGTGTGTGTGTGTGTGTGTGTGTGTGTGTGTGTGTAAAATGGTGTGCCATACTAGCTTATTTGGCAACAAGGTCCAATAGAAAGTTTTTTTTCAGTGGAATGGAGTATATTTCAGGTATATTATTCTAAAAGAAATGTAAATTTGGAGAGCTATAACTGATGGCCAAGAAGATGAGTGTGAAAGATCCTGAAATGTCAGGCATGGCGGGCCGAAGCTAATAGAAGAAATGAGGACAGAGAGATAGATCCAAAAATGAATCACCTATTATTGGTTATGGGTAGAGAGGAAAGAGGGCAGAATCAACAATAACAATACCTTTGAGATTCCTTACCATTTGCTTAGCACTTGGTAGGAGGATCAGAATTTCAAAAGGGTCATGTACCCATAGCCTCATATGTCTGTGTCAGACTCACAATTACCAACTTGTCTTGCTGTTTGGGAAGTTTGCAGGGGATTTAGGGGACAGAGCCTTTCTGGAGGAAGTGTGTTTCTGGAGCAGGTCTTGGGTATTACAGCCCAACCCAGCTTGTCATGCCAAACTCATTTTCTGTACTTCTTCCCCGATGATATGGAGATTGACACTGAACTATCTGCTCCTGCCATGCTTTTCCAAGCCTTGAAGAAAGTTCCATTCAAAACTGTAAGCCAGAAAGAAATCCTGTCCATCCATGAGCTGCTTTTGATCAGATTGTCCCAGCCATGAGAAAAGAACTACTACAGAAGCCAACCTCACTATGTAGCTTGTCCTCCATAGGCTAAAAATCAATGAATAAATTCAAAAATTACAAAAAGTTTTTAAAAATAAATGAATAGAAACAATCTTAATACATGCAATTTGATTCAATGTATCAAAAATATTACCATCCAAATTTATAACAAATATAAAAATTGTTCCAGATGGTGGCTCACACCTCTGTGTCTAAAGCTTGGGAGGCTGAGACAAGAGGCTAAGAATTTGAGGCCACCTTGCAATACAATATGAGTTCCAGGCCACAGGAGGGTACATTGTGAGGTTTTGTCTCAAGAAAAAAATAATAATGCAGCATTTTGTTTTATTTCATATGAAGTCTTTTAAATCAGTGACTGTTATATTTACAGCCTATCTCAACATGCACTAATTTCACATAGACTGTTGGATGGACCTATGTGGCTAGTGGCTATCACCCTGGACCATGTGAGTGCTGAGGATCCTTGTCTACTTAGAGAAAATATGTGCTTTTCTTGGTGTTCAGAACCAAGCCCAGGACCCTTTACTTGCTAGGCAACTGTTCTACCTCTGAACTATGCTCACAGTCTGTGAAAAACATTATTTATGTAAGAGTCATAGAGTTTCTGAAAATTTACTAAAATAAATGCTTATGTGTGGCCCAGAAAAACTACATTCAACCTAATAAGAGACCATATTATCAGATGTGGCATCTGCCTTGGGTTCTAATGTGTAATCCATGGTAAGCTAATTTTTCTGCACCAGGGTGAATCTAAGGTGAGGACTCAGTTTGCTTTTAATACTTCTGAGTTAACTAACTGGGTATTTTGTGCACATCAGCAGCAGTAATTTGGGTTATATTGATAGCAGCAGTAGTAATAACAAATCTTTTACAGCACTTACTCTGTGTTAGACCTGTACCAGATGCTCTGCATATATCCACAAATAGGCACATGACAACTGTATGCAGAGATTCCATTGTCATGCTCATCTAAAAAGACAGAGAAACTAGTTAAACAGCTGGCACAGTGAGCTGTTTGCAGCTTGGAGTTTAGGATGTTGGCACTCTCCCTCTCTCATCCATGCCCTTAACCATTGGACTTCTGTACACTCTTTTTAAAATAACTATTATTTTCCTTCAAACATCACAAATTTAAGTAATTTTACAAGTGTGAAAATAATTTTAAAGCCACAAAACACAAGTTTTGGGGAAACAAAATGGTTGTCTAGAGTAGCACAGATAACGCAGTGTGCTCATGTTTGTCTCCAAAACAGCATTTGATTGTATAGAAAGCAGGGGAATTATAAATGCATGGTAAAAAGTTCTTAAATACATACTGTGACCCTTTTTGTGAACTCCATACAGCAATTGAGTCCCACAAAATGCTTTTGTTGATTTTATTTTTTTCTGATCCCTCTGAATCTGTAGCTAGCCTACAGTTACAATAACGGATGTGTAGTGTAGTTCCCGCATGCATGCTGGTGTTTGCGCATGAAAATAAGTGAGAACAGTGAAGTCAGAGATCCAAGTGACAGTGAAACAATGACGCATGTATTACACTGTCTCTTTCTTTATTTCTTTCTTTCTCTCTCTCTCTCTCTCTTCCTTTTGTTTCTTTGTTTTTCTAGGTAGGGTCTCCCCCTAGCCCAGGCTGACCTTGAATTCACTATGTAGTCTCAGGCTGGCCTCAAACTTTCGGCAATCCTCCTATCTTTGCCTCCCAAGTGCTGAGAATAAAGGCCACACTATCACTTGAAATGATTTGAGTCACTTTGCTGAATGAGAAAATGGAAGAATAGCTCATGTATTTGGCTATTTACATGTAGGTCATGAACACTTTTCTCCATCATGTTTGAAGTGCAGGTAGTCATTCAAGCAATTGGGTCCTCATTTGTAATAAATGGTTTGCTGGTTTATTTGTGCATGTGCCTTCATCTGGGCTACTCTCGAGCTATCAGCAAGATGTTGCAGAATGTAGAGTTGGGAAGAGGTGTGTAGTAGCAGACCATCATGTTGCATTCAACCTTATAGGAAAATAGCCTTGAAGGCATAAACATCAGTGACATATAATAAAATAATTAGAAAATATTTTATTTGCTTTATATATAATTTATTTATTTCAATTAATTAATCAATTAATGTGTGTGTGCAGGCATGTGTGTGCATAGCATGCTAGGGTGTCCTGTTGCTGTAAATGAGTGCCACCAAATACTTGTGCCACTTTTTGTGTCTAGCTTACATGAGTGGGTTGTGAATTGGACCCAGGTCATTAGGCTTTGTAGTAAGCACCCTTAACTGCTGAAGCATCATCCCAACCCCAGTATAATTTATTTAGCTATAAATTTATACAATTCATTTTTTAACAATAACTGTGGTTAATGCCTGACCCACAATGTTTATGGAAACTTAGTAATTGGTTGTTAGGAGCCAATGCAAACCAGCTCCTGCATATAACTGGCATAAGAACGGCGAGTTTATATGCTGACTTACAAAGGAATGCACAGGGGAAATCACATCCCCCAGCCTAGATATGCAAGAGATACAAATCATCATGAGATTGCACACTTGGAAAGATGATAATAGGGGACTGCACTCTAGAGGCATCAGTAAAGTATAAGGCTCTTTGGTGTAATCATCAAAAAAAAAAAAAAATTCTGCAAGAACTCCTTGGTCAGAATCTCAATTTTAATAACAAGTCCAGTTGCATACAGATAATGATATTTAGCTTAGATTTTTATGGACACATCAAAATCATTATATCCAAAACATGTAAACTCATACTCTGTAATAAGATCTTCACATGATTGGGAGCATTAGAAGTTAATGCTAAGGGTTTTTGAGAGTGCTTTCATACAGGAGTCTAGTGCTTCTTTGCCAAGGAATTGATCACCGTGCTTTATCCAGTGTGACTGAATGACTTTGTGAGGCCCAACATTCCTTCTGCTGTGGTGACTCCAAGTCTACTCTGTCCTAAACTATCAATGGGTGGTTCAAAGTTCAGGGCACAATGTCAGACCACTTCTTATATAGATGGCTCACAGCCATCTATAAATTTTGGGCCTTATGTGTCCCAGAACATAGGCTGTACAGATGTGTTTTCTGGAGTCTTCTCTCTTAGTATGCCTCATGGACCATGTCTCTGAATGTGTGATTTAGCTAGGGACTGTATATTCTTCTGTGGTATTGCCTGGGTTTCCCTAATACCTTGCTTGAAAGTGTTTGGGAGGATAGTCATTTCTGAAAAGGAGCCTGGTCTGAAAGAAGAGGCTCTGTCCCTGACATTTCTAGACCACCAGCAATAAACATAGCATAGAAACCTTGCCTTCCTCCTTAGCATATCCAGTGCACATATCTGGGATTACACCACTTCTGATACTAGCTAGGATTTAATGGAAAAAAAAACACATAAAATTAAAGATGTTACAAATAAGCTATATGGAAAGCTACTTGTTTGTTAGCTACTTAAAAATGTATAAGTTAAAAATAAAGAGAGAGTGCTCACTCAGGCAGAAGTATCCTATAGGGGTGGATAATGCTGAACCCAGAATTGTAAACATAGGTTGTTTAAAAAAAAACAAAACAGCACCAGAGGTCAGACATCTTCCAGTGAGTTATTGGTCAAGAAGGCTCCTGAGGGCTAGGGAGATGGCTTAGCTCTTAAGACTCTTGCCTGTGAAGCCCAGTGACCTGGGGTTTATTCTCCAGTACCCACATAAAGCCAGATACACAAGGTGGCACATGCATCTGCATTTCATTTACAGTATTAGAGGCCCTGGTGTCCTCATCCTCTCTCTCTCTCTCAAGTAAATCAATAAAATATTTTTTTAAAGAAGGCGCTTGAGGTCCCCAAAACAATGCAGACTATTGCCAAGGCTGTTAGTTGCTCATCATAACTAGATAGTAAGACCCTATTGCTAATAACCCTGCATGGTTCAGTTGCAAGACACTGAGAAATCAAGCTAGTGCTGAGCTAGGAAACTTCTCCTTGCTGATTAGCTGTCACAGTACTAGAAAGAGATATTCAGTCTGCTGGGGGGGGAAAATCATCAACAGTCTTAACCAACAGTGGGTCCTGAAAGCTACATAACTGGCCAGCGTGGCGAGATGTGCCCATTGGTGTAATCGTGGTATAATAGTTGTGGGTATAACCACCTGCTTTGTAACTAGACTTGAGTCCCACCTCATGGAGATAATGCATGCCTAGTACTAAAAACCCAGTGAGTGACTGTTTAAGATCATGAGCTACTGGGGGTTTTGTTTAGGAAGTCTTTTCCCATTCCTATATCATGGAAAGTACTTCCTATATTTTCTTCCAGTAGTAGTCAAGTTTCTGGTCTTATATTGAGGTCTTTGATCCATTTGGACTTGAGTGTAGTGCATGGCGAAATGTGTGGATCAAGTTTCAATTTCCTGAATATGGTTATTCAGTTTGTCCAGCACCATTCGTTGAAGATGCTTTCTTTTTTTCCACCCTATATTGTTAGGACCTTTGTCAAATATCAAGTAGCTATAGTTGCTTGACCCAAAGTCCGGGTCTTCAAGTCTGTTCCATTGGTCTATACTCTGGTATTTATGCCAGTACCATGATGTTTTTATTACTATAGCTTTGTAATATAGCTTTATATCAGGTATGGTGATGCCTCCAGAGGTATTTCTTTTGCTGAGAATATGTTTGTATATGAGAGGCCTTCTGCCTTTCCATATGAAATTTGAGATCATTTTTTCTATCTCTGTGAAGAACACTGTTGGGATTTTAATTGGAATGGCATTAAATCTGTATATTGCCTTTGGTAGGATTGCCATCTTCACAATGTTAATTCTGCCTATTCAGGAGCATGGGAGGTCTTTCCATTTTCTCAAGTCCTCCTCAATTTCTTTTTTGAGTGTTTTTATTTATTTTTTTTTTTTTGTTGTATAGATCTTTCACTTCCTTGGTTAACTTTATTCGAAGGTATTTTATTTTTTTGTTGTTGCTATTTAAAATGAGATCATGTCTTCTCTGTACCTTTGTAATTTGCATATAGAAAGGCTACTGGTTTTTGTGCGTTGATTTTGTATCCTTCTACTTTACTATAGGAGTTAATCACCTTCAGGAGTTTTGGGATGGAGTCTCTCAGGTTTCTTACATATACAATCATGTCATTAGCAAATAGAACTAACTTAACTTCTTCCTTTCCAAATTGTATCCCTTTTATTTCATTCTCCTGTCTTATTGCTTGAGCTAGGACTTTCAGTACTATATTGAAGAGCAGAGGTGAGAGTGGACAACCCCATATTGTTCCTGATCTCAATGGGAATTCCTCCAGTCTCTCTCCATTAAGTAATATTTGGGCCTTAGGAGCTTTTTATATTGCCTGTATTATGTTAAGATATGAACCAACTATGCCAATTCTCTCCAATTTTTTGATTATGAAGTGATGTTGTATCTTGACAAAGGCCTTTTCTGCATCTATCAAAATGATCATGTGCTTTTTGTGTTTAACATTGTTTATGTGGTGTATTACATTGACAGATTTCCTTATGTTGAACCACCCCTGTGTTCCTGGGATGAATCCTACTTGGTCAAGGTGGACAATGCTTTTGATGTGTTGTTGGATTTGGTTTGCGAGGATTTTGTTCAGGATCCTTGCATCTAAGTTCATCAGAGAAATGGGCCAGTAGTTTTGTTTTCTTGTGGCATCTCTGCCTGGTTTTGGAATTAGGGTGATGCTAGCTTCATAAAAGGAGTTGGGTAGCTTTCCCTGTTCTCCAATTATGTGGCACAGTGTGAGGAAGATTGGTTTGAGTTCTTCCATGAAGATTTGATAGAATTCAGCTGAGAAGCCATCTGGTCCTGGACTCTTCTTTTTGGGGAGTTTTTTTTTTATTACTTTTTCAATCTCAATGAGTGTGATAGGTTCATTTAGGAGATTAATCTGCTTTGAGTTTAGCTTTGCTAGATGGTATGTGTCCAGGAATTTCACCATCTCCTCCACTTTATCCAGTTTTGTGGAGTAGAGGTTTTTGAAATAAGTTCTGATGATTCTTCCAATTTCACTTATGTCTGTTGTGATCTCTCCTTTTTCATTTTGAATTTTGTTAATTTGAAGTATCCCTTTTTTTTTTTCTTGATCAAATTGGCCAGGGGTTTATCCATCTTGTTTATTTTTTCAAAGAACCAGCTCTTTGTTTTCTCAATTGCCTTAATTGTTTTCTTGGTTCTCAGCTCATTAATTTCTGCTCTGATTTTAATCATTTCTTTCCTTCTGGAGCTCTTTGGGCTGGATTTTTCTTGCTCACATGAAGCTGAAGAGTTTCTTAACAGACAAACATACAATAAGCAAAGCCAATAGATTACCCATAGAATAGGAGAAAATATTTGCTGGTTATCCAACTTATGGAGGCCTAATCTCTAGAATCTACAAAGAAATCAAAAATCTAAACAGTAAAAAGTGAAACACCCCACTCACAAAATGGGGCAAAGAGCTCAACAGGCAGTTCACAGAGGAAGAAATATAAATGACAAACACACACTTAAGAAAATGTTCACCATACCTAATCATTAAGGAAATGCAACTTAAAGCAACAATGAGATTCAACCTTACCCCATTAAGGATAGAAAACATCAAAAGTCAAATGAAAATAAATGTTGGCGAGGATGAGGAGAAGCAGGAACACTCATCCACTATTGGTGGGAATGTAAGATAGTACAACCACTTTGGAAAGAAATCTGAAGACTCCTGATAAAGCTGACTGTAGAGATACCAACAGACCCAGTTATTCCCTTACTGGGGCATCTACCCTAAAACCTTCAAACCTCAGGCCAGAGAGATTTTCTCATCCATGTTTATAGCGGCTCAATTCATAATAGCTAAGAGCTGGAATCAACCCAGATGTCCATCACTAGAAGAATGGATAACTAAGATGTGGTATATCTACACAATGGAATTCTATACAGCAGTAACAAAAAATGACACAATGAAATATGAGGAAATGGTTGAACCTGGAACAGATCATTCTCAGTGAACTTACCCAATCACAGAAAAAAATTGCCACATAGTCTCACTCATCTATAGCACCTAACCAGAATCTACCCACGATACCTTACATACCCAGCAAGCTTCTCATGGACTAGACAATAGGATGGGTGGGGAGGGGAGAGAGAGGAAGAGGGGGTGGGAAACACAAATCTAGATCCAAACAGCAATAGTACCATAAAATTCTACATCCTAAAAGGCAGACCAAATATCTGAACCTTCATCAGGCCCTTAGAGGGAACACCTGACCCACAAGACACTGGAGAGGATATGATGAAGACTGACCTTAATCTTCTACAGCCTTTCTCTCTCCTGCCCCCACTTCTCTCTATTGCTTTTATATTAGTTATCTTTTTCTTCCTTTTCTTAGTGGGCACTGACCTGGAACTCCCAGTACCAGCATGTGGCTATCATCCACAATGAGCTTTCCATCAGAGAGACCTACAAGGTTTCCTAAAAGAAAGACAGATTTCTGTCAGAGTACTTGATCACCCACCAAAGGTTAGTGGTAAGACCCTACTACTGGAGATACTTTATGCAGTTGACATGTAAAATAAAATGGCATGGCTGGAAGTTAAAAGAGAGTCAGTGCCCAGACAGTCAGCGTGTCTAGTGTCAGAAGGTGCTACATGGGCGACTGAGGGAAAATGACTGATATCTGTCCAAACAACTCATGGTCTCACCTACTTAGCAGCAAATAACCTGTTGTTATGCTCACACAAGTGCAATAGTGGCACATAGCCATGGTGGGAACCAACTGCTCTTGATTCGGATAACTGATCCCCTCATTGGTACGGGACCCATAGCTGGAGCTGGGAAACAAGTCAGAACCATATCCAAACATAAGCCCGCTCTCCATTATCAAGCTACCATCAATCATTGGCTACAAGCAGGCCTACACCTATTAAAGTCTCTATAAAAGAACTTAGGGTAATCTCATTTGTCTGGTGCTAACTTACTCTCCATTGGATAATCTGCTTCTCTTTTTCAGATAGGTGTAGATCCTAAGGAGAGAGGCACCCCATCATACGTCAAAAGTGCCCTGGCTGAAACTAAGAACAATTGGTGAAACAAGCAAGGATGCTGTTTTCTTGGTGAACCGGGTACCAGCACAAGGGTGAAGGAGATCAACACAGAGATAAATCAACTCCTGCCAAATCAGAGAGCCAGAGTCCCAGAGGTCCCTCAACACCTCATCACTGAAGCAGACCAAAAATGAACCCAAAATGGCTCAGGGAAATTCTGTGGAAGAGCGGGTGGAAATAATGTCAGAGCCGCATGACGGGTCATGATATGCAGACATTTATCCTACCCATAACTGTGGGCTAACTCCACAATG
This sequence comes from Jaculus jaculus, assembly GCF_020740685.1. Taxonomy (NCBI): domain Eukaryota; kingdom Metazoa; phylum Chordata; class Mammalia; order Rodentia; family Dipodidae; genus Jaculus; species Jaculus jaculus. The sequence goes on from NC_059103.1 coordinate 27,133,796, forward strand.
CATGACCCATATACCTCAACAAGGAGGAGCCAAGGGGAGGGGTAGATAATGAATGAGCCTAATAATGGTACCAAATTGACTGTATTCACTGAGTACAAAACTAAATGATAACAATAAAAAAGAAATACCCAGTGGAAAAGGCATGGCGGGGAGGTACTACTGTTGTTTGGCTACATGGATATTTTTGTTATGCCCACTAAATAGCCCTTTAAATATTTACGCCCATGTATTAATGTTGCTGTCACTTTTAATTACGGATGCTTGTCTTTTCAGGTGACAGTGACTAATGAGGCTCCAAGCTTATCAAAGTGCTGAGAAAAAGTGACAGTGGAGTGTCCAGCACTAACTGAGACGTCACCATCACCCCTTCAAAAGCTCGGGGGCCATTGTAGGAAAGGTGTAGGAAAGAATATAAGAGCTAAAGGATGAGGAGGAGTTCTTTGACATTCTGTCCTCCAGACACAAAGCCACAGTTGCATTTATGCCCTCCCAGCAACTGTCGTTAAGTGTGCAAGATCCACATAATACTGCCTCCATCACCAGGTCATGAAGGATGGCAACATAAGTGACCTCAAAAGAGGAGAGGGACTAGTTGTTGCTGGTGGCATTGTCATGTGTGTTTAAAGGATATGCACTAGCAAAGTGGAAAAGGTTTACACAGTATGGACATAGATCCATTTCCTGGAATGGAATGAAATAATGACTCATGATGATTTCCATTGAACATGGAGGTGTGTGTATTCATGTGTATGAGTGCAGGCATGTACATGTCTTGGCGTATGTATGTGTGTGTAGTTTAGAAGACAACTTTAGTGGCTGGTTGCAACTTTCCATGTTGTTTGATCAGGGTTTAGAGTTACTTATGGTGGCACTCACTGGGCTAGCTGTGAGCTTCCGGTGAGAACTTCTGGTTGATTCTCCTGTTTCTGCTTCTCTTCTTTCCTGAGGTGGGATAGGATTCATGATGGTAGCACTATAGCTTCTTGCAATACATGTGGTACTGGGGATCAAAACCCAGCTACTCATGCTTCCACAACAAGCCCAAACCATCTCCCCATCTTTGATTTCAATTTTTCTTTAGGCAGAGGTCAATCTGTAACATCGCATTTGAACCATTCATTATCTCAATATTCCTTTTTGCAAAGTACCATTCTCAAATCATTTAGATTGCCCTTTAGTGAGTCTCATGTTGCACTGTTTCGCCCAACTGGCATTGCATTATTTAAACTTTTTATTTGTTTGCAAGCAGAGAGAGACAGATAGAAGATAAAGAGAGAATGGGTATGCCATGGCCTCCAACCACTACAAACAGAATCCAGATGCATGTGCCACATTGTGTATCTAGCTTTATGTGGGCACTGGGGAATCAAATCCTGGTCATTAGGCTTTTCAAGCAAGTGCTTTAACTGCTGAGCCATCTCTCCAGCCTGGCATTGCATTTTTGCACAACATTAGTTGTACTTGATATAGTCTCCCAAAAGCCCAATACAATTAAATGTGTTTGTCCGTAATCTATCAAGATGAGTCAGATGCAAAATTATATGGTAGAAAACTTCTAATTTCCATGCTTCAACTTATGACACATTCCTATAATACTTAAGCTTATTTTAGAAATATTTTTATTTGTTTGCCCATGAGTGTGTTTACTCCAAGGTCTCTTGAAACTACAATCCATCACCCAATTGTTTTGTATCTGACATTATATGGGTGCTGAGGAATTGAACCCAGGCCAGCAGGCCTTGCAAGCAATTACCTCTAACCACTGAGCAATTCTTCCCCCCAGACCTGATTTTAAGCTTCTTAAAGCAAGAATTTTTATCATATTCTTCTTCACATCATGGGTTTACCTTCCTTTCATTGTTTCAGTCCAGTTTACAAAATTTTTATCCAAGAAGAGTAGAAGTTTAGCTTAGTAGCAGACCCCTTGCTTAGTATATGGAAGACCGAATTCAGTCCCTAGCATTGGGGAAAAACATTTTAGCCTTTCCTTCATTCCTCATATATCTTTTTTACATGAAAATATTTCTTTTTTTTTTAAATTTAATTTATTAGTTTTCTCTTCAGTAAATACAGGCAGTTTGGTACCATTATTTAGGCTCATCTGTGATCTACCCCCTTCCATTAGACCCTCCTTGTTAATGAAAATGGGTCGTGCATTGTGGAGTTAGCCCCCAGTTATTAGTATGATAAATGTCTCTGAAAATCATGACCCAACATGTAACTCTGACATTCTTTCCGCCCCCTCTTCTGCAAGATTTCCCTGAGCCATGTTGGGTTCATTTTTGGTCTGCTTCAGTGCTGAGGTGTTGGGGGCTTCTGAGGCTTTGGCTCTCTGATTTGGTAGGAGTTGATTTTTCTCTGCGTTGATCTCCTTCCCCTTTGTGCTGGTATCCAGTTCACAGGAAAACATCACCCTTGCTTATTTTGCCAGTTGTCCTTAGTTTCAGTTGGGCCCCTTTTGTGGTATGTTGGGGAAGCTCTCTTCTTAGGATCTGCATCTATCTTTTTTTCCCCTTGTTGTTTGTAGTGCAGCTAGGCGGTTGCCATCTTGACCAGAAGTCCTCCATGAAAATATTTCTGTTGCAATCTACCTACTATAAAATTAAACTATAGGACTGATACTTTATTGTGTCTTTCTCAACAAATATGAGGATTTAGAAATCATTGGACAAAGTTGCCCGTGAGCATACCAGGATGAATCTGAATAGATAATGCAGGTTAGAATGGTATTAAAGAGTGGCATGCTGGGCTCCATGAAATAGTAGCTGTAGTAAAAACTTATAGTAGAGAGAGAGGAGAGAGAACAGTTCCAATCCCTGCTCTGTCACCTGTGTGACTCATGTGTCCATGTGAGTGATTGATCTCTGTCTAATGGGTTCATTGGGACATCATTCTGGGTGCTGTTTTACATAATTTTGAGCGTAATGTCGTTTAAAATGGGCAAATTCAACCCTCTGGCCTCAGAACTTATCACATGCCCAGACCTGACCTCAGTCATTGGCTGGGCGCTGGATGGGTATTTGGCCATCCCTGGGACCTCTCCCAGATCTTCATATCAAGAATTCCATCCTCCCTCCACACACATACTTTCTCTGTATGGGGAGAGCAGCGTGGGGACTGTGAGTGGCCAAGTTGTAATGACAAAACCTGATTGCTGTAGTAAAGACAAGAAGAAACAATGCTGGCATGCTGGGAGGATTCCTTATAGCAAACTGTGAAATTGTTCTAAGGCACTTCTGAAGCAAATAGCACCATTTCTCCCTTGCTGTGTAATCTGGGTGAATTGCATTCTCATTAGTTGGAACCACAAGAATGACCACAATAGCTGGCACTTACATGACATTTATCAGATACTATGACTCTTTGTAAAGCACTTGACTCACTTAAGTCTCACAACAACCCCACGAGGTGGGCACCATTATCTTCATCCTCACCATTTTCCTGGGGAAATGGGAGCCCATTAAGTTTAATTTACCCAAAGTCACAGAACTAGAAAGAAATACCTGTCGGAATCAACCCAGGTATCTGGAAACTTGAAAACTAACACTGTGAACCTAAGAAAGGAATGAAACATTTTGATCTTCCAATGTCAGTAATAAAAAAAATTTCCCATTATATCATAGGGAATATTTCGGTAAACAATAGTGTTTAGAATATTTGTATTTGACTATTTTATCCCATTTTATTCATTATGACTGATGCTCAGTGGGTGGAAATCGGTGAGCTTAGACTAAAAATCTGGATATGAAGACTCATGATAGTTTCCCCCCTTGAAAAAACTGACATTCCTCACTTAAAAAAAAAGTCTATTTATTTATTTGAGAAAGAGCTACAGGCAGAAAGAGAGAGAGAGAGAGAGAGAGAGAGAGAGAGAGAAGAGAGAGAGAGAATGGAGGTGCCAGGGCCTCCAGCCACTGCAAAAAAAAAAAAAAAAACAAAAAACAAAACTCCAGACGCATGTGCCCTCCCCTTGTGCATCTGGCTTACATGGATCCTGGAGAGTCGAACTGGGATCCTTTCGCTTTGCAGGCAAATGCCTTAACCACTAAGCCATCTCTCCAGCCCCTTCCTCACTTTTTACAAGAGAAATGCTCATAGTTTGGACCTGGTGAGTTTATCATGCTTCTGTCACAGCCACTTGTAGGACTAAATGGTCACTTGAAGCCTAGCTGTTTTATTTTTTAACTTACTGATTTTTTTTGCAAAAAGGTTGCACATATAGACCCCTCTCTCCTGCCCAAATCCTGCTGAGGGTCTTCAATGGGGTTATTGGTGTTCACTGTGAAGACCAAGAGGCCATAGTCAGTCTCTGCAGGGATAGGGGAAGTGTAGCTCTTAAAAAGTTCTCTCCAAGTATCTGAAAAGAAGTTTAAGATAATGAGATACTTAAGAAAGAAATATATCTTTCACAGAATACTTCAAAGAGTTGAGAATCTGCTTGTTCTGTGTTCATTTCAGCTGCCAATGGAAGAAAAGGTTACAATTCCCAAATTAGAATTATCTAGGGGTCTCTAAATATTATCTGAATGAAATATGACTCTAAAGATAATTGGATTGGTAGAATTCACTTGCATTGGGCAGAAGTTCCCTGCTATGCCCAGAAACAATAGGCTGCTACAGGAAAATCCTAGTGCTAGAGGTAGAAAACCTACCACTGAATTGTTGATCACGGAAACCCATGAGGCCCCAAAACCAATACAGGTTATTACCAATGCTCTGAGTTGCCCACCAGAACTGGAAAGTAAGGCCATATGGGTGAAGATACCAGTGTTATTAGACACTGAGAAATCAAGCCGGAACTGAACTGAAAGCTTCCTCCCTGCTGGCTAGCTGTCATGGTGCTGAAAAGTGCTAGGGGAGAAAAGTCATCAGCAGTTGTAACCAGCATTTGACCAGGTGACTTATGCAACTGACCAGGACAGCAAGATGAGCCCACTGGTGTAATAGTGGCAGGACTGTTATGGGGACAACAAGTTGCTGTCTGATTGGATCTGAGGGCTGCTCCACAGGCGGGAATTCATAGGTGGTACTGAAGATCTAGTCAATATCCAATGGCTTGGAAGGTCATAGGCCCTAGTGGAGAAGCTGCTTCTACTACTGTGGTTTTATGTGGATATGTTGTACCTATCAAGCTTTCCTCTACAACTTATGACTATGCTCATATAGTAGAACTGCTCTCATTTCTTTTGTCAGGGAAGCTTCTTTTCCCAGATGGCAATGACTACTGGGGAGACTCAAAGCTCATCAATGAGCTAAGAAGAAGTAACAGTCAATGGCTCTGCATTAAATGAGACACTCTTTCAGCTCTGCCAAGGCTCAGAGAACAGTGCAGAAAGATGGTGGGAAGAATGTGAGAGCCAGAGGGTGGGTAGGAACACTTTGAAATGGTGTCTTCTGGACATGAGATGGCCATTGCATTTATATCCTCACAGCAGCTGTTGTTACCTGTGCGATATTGAGACCATCAACCTGTCATCATGGATGATGAAGGAAATCAAAAGAAAAAGATTAAAAGACGTCAGAATAGAAGGAGCACTGGATGGAGGGAGAAGGGGCTTGGTGGAAGGGGTATAGAGGTGGGAGGACAAGAGAATGAAGGGAGGGGTTTATGATCCAAATAGATTATGTACATGTATTAAAAAAAAAAAAAAACTTGCCTTTTCCTCCAGTAGCTGGAATCAACCTTTCCCCCACCCCCATTTTTCTTTTCCTTTTTTGTTCTGGACAAAGTCTGGACAACAATCCCAGGCTTATAATCCTTGTGCCTCAGCCTCCCAAGTACTACAGGTATGCACCACATGTCCATTCTTATTTGGATCTATCCTCTGCAGCTATGATGAAAACTAGCTATTTCATCCTTCCTTGCTGGTTGGCTGGGCTATGCTTCTTGGCGTTTGGGCATTCTTGGGTACAGTCATTTGGCTCTAGTCATTGAATGGAAAAACCCATCCTCATTAGTTTCCTAACTGTATGTCTACAGTATTGGAGGGAAGGGAGGAAATTCTACAGTTCTCTGTATGGATGTTCTATTCATTTATGGATTTATTCATCCCTTCATTAATGTAAATGGTTTACATTGGTTGTCAACTTAACAGGATTTAGAACCCCCGTGTGAGGGATAATCTACTTTAGGTTAGCCTCTGGCCATGTTTGTAAGGGATCATCTTTATTAAGTTATTTGAGATGGAAAGACCCACCTTAATTGAGGGTGGCAGAATTCCATGGGCTAGCATCCTGGGATATACCAAAAAGAGATAGTTGGCTGAGTATCAACATTCATCATTCTTTGCTTCTTCACTATGGGCTCTATGTCATCAGCTCTACTTCGAGCTCCTTGCTACCATGTCTTCCTATTAATGATGAACTGTAACCTGGAACTGTAAACTGAAATGAACACTTCCTCCAATCCCAGAGAGATAAAATAATCATTCATATCACAAGGCATTCATTTAAAGAAACATGCCTGACTCCACTCTGTCCTGTTCTAAGCCCTGTCTTCCTTCCAATTTTAAACTAATTTTCAGCTAAAATGTAGAGCCCATTGTGGGGAGGAAAGTGTGGCAGGAGCAGGAAAACTGCTTCAGCCAGCTCTCCCCTTTTTATTCACTCTAGAATCTTAGTCCAGGGAATGGCATCACCTACAGTCAGGGTGGATCCTAATCTCAAAGAATTCCTTACACACATGATCAAAGATTTGTTTCCATGGTGATTCTAAATCCTGCCAAGTTGACAACCAGGGACTAACCCTCATAGTAACTAACAAAACTTATTAAACATAAGTTTATAAGTTTACATCTTGAAAACACATATGTCAGACCCAATTCTGTGTTATGGGGCTAGAACTACAGTGACATGTCATGAAATTTATTCACATGCTTCTATGTTGTTATTTCTCAAGGGACATTATTTCTATGTGGATTCTCCAGAGAAAGGATCACAAACAAAAGAAATACATTGTAGTCTCATGGCTAGTGAGTGACAGGGCAGCTGTCCTTTTCTATATCCAAAGGTTCAGTACTATACTGACTGTGAAATTTAGTTCTACATGTCTATCTTCTGAGTCACTCTCATCCAGCTGCATACACAACCTTTGAGACATTTGCTTATAACACTTCGTCTTCCCTAGTACTGAGACCCAACAGCACCAACATCCTATAATGTCTGAGTCATCACACTCCTTGAGAAAGTAAAGATCAGTCCTAGGGTTTGATGTCATAGTAACTACAGTGCTGAAGCTGGCTTAACATCTGCATTCACAGATACAGAAACGGAACTGAGGGAAGGTATTCTCATTCATTCATTGAGCCTACTGTAAGCCAGATGATGCACTAAGTGTGCCAGAATTTGAGACCCCCAACCCTAAATGACACACTTGGAACACCAGCACTGTGAAGTGATGTCATCAGAGCATGCTAGCATCATGGCCAAGTGACACCAAGGCATCTGGGCTTTCTAAGATGACAACCTGCAAGAACCAGGTGCATCAGTAACATTTTAACTGATAGGCAAGTGTCCCTTTCCTCCTATCTTTTATTCCAGTGTCATTTCAAAACATGGCTTTTCTTAGCATGTCACTGTAGAAATGTTTTATAGCCTTTGGAAGAAACTGAAATCTCCTTACTGGTGGTTGGAGTTTACTAAGTTCCCCTTTGAAACCTCAACTAGGTATTGCTAACAAAATAGAAAGTGGAAGAACAATTTCTAAAATGCATAACAATAGAAGGAAGCCTGTTAGTTGAGCAATGCATACAGCCCATTTACAAGGCATGCTCCTGAGATCCTGGTCACAAACTCTTCTTGATAAGTACTATTGCTTCATTTTGCAGACGAGGGGAATAGGATCCCAGAGAGATAAAATAATCATTCATATCACAAGGCATTCATTTAAAGAAACATGCCTGACTCCACTCTGTCCTGTTCTAAGCCCTGTCTTCCTTGCACCATACTGTTCTAATTAACCCTCTGAGAAATCTGTTTTAAAATTATACCTCTAATTCTGCCTACCCAGGAGACTCCATTCATGTCATGTAAGTCTTGCTGAATGATGTCACCCACACCACATTTAAGGCTTGAATCAGCCAACATGGGTTGGAGCTTTCCTATTTCAAAGCCCTGAGTCTATTTGATTTATAAACATCATCAGGAAATAGCACTCTCTTATTCGGGGCCATACTTAGGCAATACAAAGTGGGCCAGAGTCTCCTTTCTCTGATCATTTCCTCATCATCTCACTTTCTGCACCCCCTGTCCCTTCCTAGATTCCCTTCCAAGATCCCTCCATGTCCCGAGTGTGTCTCTTGATCAGTGCTGTAGACTAGCCTTGTCTCTGTGAGGATTCACCAATTCCTCCTCCCTGGCACCACCCAGCATCCCTTCAACACGTGGGTGTTTTGACTCTGCCTTAACTTTACATCAAATTAAGATGTGGAAACCATTTCTCTTTCTTTAAAATGTGCTATTTATTTATTCAAGAGAGAGAGAGAGGAAAAGAGAGAGGGAGGGCTCACCAGGGCCTCTAGCCACTGAAAACGAACTCCAGACACATGCACTACCTTGTGCCCTTCTGTACCTGGCTTTCGTGGGTACTAGTGAATTGAACTTGGGTCCATGGGCTTCGCAGGCAAATGCCTTAACCATTATGCAATTTCTCCAGCCCAAGACCATTTCTCTCAGCACCCTGGATGGTGAAGGACAAGCATGTGGCCTAGTAATCAATCTAGGTCAATATTCAGATTCCATGTATCATGAGAACAAGGATCCAAGGATGGAAAGAAACGTTAAAATTCATTAATTGTATATGATGCTAGAAAATTTATTTTCTGTCATTATTGTGTTTCTGTCTATGTTTATTTCTGGGTGGAGATCTAACTCAGGGCCTTACATGTGCTAAGCAAGTGTTGTGCCAGTGAATCACACTCCCAGACCAGACCTGAACGTCTTTCTTACCTCTATTCTAAGCTTTATTCTTCAACCTTGGATTCTCTGCTGTTTCCCAGATCTTTCCGACTTATGCTTCCTTGTCTTAATTGGAAAGGTTTCTGTGCTTCCAACGCCGGAAGTCTTATAATGAGCCTTCCCTCCCTATCAGGAAACTTGTATGCTGCCTGTCCCCAAAGCCACTCACTGACATGGTCTCCCCTCAGAATTCCTAAGTGCGTCAATTTCCAGGTCAGATAATCTATCCCTCCCAGGGCTACTACTAAGCAAGCAGGCAACTAATCTGTCATAATGAGCTAGCGACAGAGAAAGGAGCTGCCAAGGTCCCTTCCCCAGATCTCCCTCCAGATACTTGTGTGAGACTTTAAGCTGAAGTTCTTTCCCAACAACCACTTAATTCTATCTTGGTCTTTCTCTTAGCATTCTACTTGGGACTTAAGATCTGGCCTTTTATTGCGAATCCCTTCTTCACTAACACATTCTTTCCAAAGGAAAGTGAGAAAGGGGACGTGAATCAGAGGAGTAAAGTGAATAAAACAGTTGTGTGTAGGGCTGGAGGGATGGCTTAGCAGTTAAGCACTTGCCTATGAAGCTTAAGGACCCCCGATCGAGGCTCGATTCTCCAGGACCCATGTTAGCTATGTGCACAAGGGAGCGCACGCATCTGGTGTTTGTTTGCAGTGGCTGGAGGTCCTGGAGTGCCCATTCTCTCTCTCTCTCTCTCTCTCTCTCTCTCTCTCTCTCTCTCTCTCTCTGCCTCTTTCTCTCTCTGTCACTTTCAAATAAATTTTTAAAAAAAGGTTGTGTAAGCCAGGGATGGAAGGTACAGTTGATTCTGGAAATGCTGTGCTTGGAGCCTTCAGTGGACCTCCCATCTGAATTTAGGGAGAAAGTTTAAAATCATCTCAAGGCACTCTGATCCACCCAGGGCTATGTAACTGACTGTCTCTCTGTTTGCTTTTAATATTCTCTGCTTTACACCCTTATTCTCTAGCAAAGCTAAAGGCCATGGTGACTCTTTTCTGGGATTTTTTTTCCCCCTACTACATTACCTCTCTCTGAAATGCCTTTCCTTTCATGCCTCCAGCCACACATGAGTGGTTAAATTCATATTCACCTTTGAAGACTATCTTTAGCACTATCTCCCTGGGAAGTGTTTTCTATTTTTTGTTTTAATTTATTTTTGTTTCTTGAGGCAAGCCCAACAGACTTTTTTTGTTTGTTTTTTGTCTTTCTGAGGTATGGTCTCACTCTAGCTCAGGCTGAACTTTAATTCACTATGTAGTCTCAGGGTGGCCTTGAACTCTCTGCCATGATCCTCCTACCTCTGCCTCCCAAGTGCTGGGATTAAAGGCTTGTGCTACCATGGCCATTTTTTTTTTGTTTTTGCTTTTTTTTTTTTTTTTAATGAGAGAGTGTGAGAGAGAATTAGAGCAACACCAGAGCCTTCAGCAACTGCAATCGACTCCAGGCATGCACCCACTTGTGCACATGTGTGACCTTACATGCTTGTATCACTGTGTATCTGGCTAACATGGGACCTGGGAAGTTGAACATGAGTCCTCAGGCTTCTCAGGCAAGCACCATAACAGCTAAGCCTGAATGTGTGTTTTTTGATGAACTAGTTTTTCAGCCACTGCCCTGCTAAAACCAGGTCAGTCTGTACTTTCAAATTCTTACTTACTTTGTGTCCTTGGTACTTGCTTAGTTGCTAATGATAATTATAGTTTCTTGAGATGGATGGATGGATGGAAGGCTACATGGAAGAATGAATGAATGAATGAGAGAATAAAGCCCTATATCTTTGTGAATCATGGTAATGCAGGAACTGTCCCATAATGTAGCAGTTACCTCTTCAAAGCTGGGACAAAACACCTGACGAGAAGCAGCTTATGGGAGGTGAGAGTCTATTTCAGGTTTCCAGAGGAAGTTTTATCATGATGGGGAAATCATGGCATAGGCAGGATGGTGTCACATATGTGGGTGGGAGTGGTCTAAGTACTGGGCTTGGAGTTGTGCTAATAAATCTCAGGGTCCACCACTAGTGACACACCTCCAGCAAAGGCTCTCCCATCTGGGGGTTAAGTGTGAGGCTTAATCACAAACACATGAGGATATGGGGGAGGGCATTTTACATTCAAGCCACCACATAAATGTAAGTCTTTCAAGATTAAAAATTTCACATCTGTGGCTGGTCAATATTCCCTTCCCCCACGCTGCCTGGATCTTTTAGTAGTGATTCACTTCCAATCAATAATGATTGAACTTATTTGTAGAAGTCACTTAGGTGAAAGTCAGTTATAATCACCACATAAATAACACAAGTCTTGTCTGGCTGATGGCCTCTTGTGGTGATATAATCTGCTTAAACCAATTACCAAATGGATCACATGGCCCAGAACAGTTAATGAAAAAAAAAAAAAAATCCCAATTTCTCTTCTAAAGTAGATTCTATGAAACCAAATTAAAAAATCAGAGATGTCTAAAAATTTTGTGTTATCATGAGAACACTCAGAAAATAAATTTGTACAATTCAAGTCATGCTGATTAATTAAAAAATATGTCATGGCAACAATTAGAGATCTATCAGTTTAATGAGAATAGAGAATTTGCACAATACCTTTGTTTGTTTGTTTCATGGTAGAGGTTCATTTTAGCCCAGGCTGACTTAGCACTCACTTTGTAGCCCCAGGCTGGCCACTAACTCACAGTGATCATACTACCTCTGCCTCCCAAGTTCTTGGATTAAGAGTGTGCCAGCATGTGTCTGGATAAATGCTTATATTGTGCTCATCAAACTGCCCAGAAAGCACTTCTCTTAATGTTCATGCCCATACATTAATGCTACTCTCACTTTTGGTTAGAGCAGCTTCTGTTTTCAGATGGCAGTGACCTTGGGATGACTCACAAGGCACCACGGTGCTGAGAAGAAATGATAGAGGAGTGCTCAGCAGTGAAACATCTCTACCACACCTTCCAAGGCTCAGGATCCATTGTGGAGGAGGCGGCAGAAAGAATGCAAGAGCCAAAGCCAATGCACTCTTCCAGACACAAAATGGCTTGGATATCCATGACCTTGAAGTGCAAGTAGTAGTTATCATCATAGGAGGAAAAGATGATGACATCAAAATAAAAGAGAGACTGACAGAGAAGGTGAGGGAATATGATGGATTGAGGAGTTGTAAAGGAGAACGTGTGCGTTGGGGGGAGATTATCATGGTCTGTTGTCTATAATTATGGAAGTTGTCAATAATAAAAAAAAATTAAAGAGTGTGCCACCATGTCCGGCTAAATATTTTAAATATTTAAATAAAGCCCTTGTCTCAATAAAGTATTTTTTCTTTATGTGCATGTCAATGTGAATTGATTCCCTTAATTTTACTCAGACTTTGCAGAAGATTTGGGGGCCACGGTAAAGTAAAAATAGCGTACGTGGATGTGGATGGTGAGTAGAATTAACCAGGATCCCCTTGCGAAGTAAGGACTGTGCCTTCATTTCCTGTAGGTCAGGGCCTGAGACTAAGTGGCCTGGAGGAGAGTGTCAGCTGGTGGCCTGCCATACAGCCTCCAACAGCCACAGCTGTTTTCCGGTTCCAGTGCTCAATGATTACCCAAGCGACAGTTCTGCCAGATAAGCAGTAAGGTCACAGGGGCCACTTTTCTTTTGTCCATGTGGACGTTTTGCATACATATTCTATTTCTTGCCTTTCCTGATCGGACTGGGTAGGCTGAGCGACCTGGGGTCGATCAAGACTTCCCCAGGTAGGCTGCACTGAGTAAAGTCTGACTCACCTCTTAGTGAAGTTTGCAAAATGTCTTGGAATCTCTAATTCCAGGTTGTTTACTCCTGAGGACTGAACTCAAATGCTGCCTCTGAAAGAGCTGATAGGGAGGCCAGGTAACTAGGGAATAGAGAACACACATCCATCGAGCCCTGGCAGGTTGTGTGTGTGTGTGTGTGTGTGTGTGTGTGTGTGTGTGTGTGTGTGTGCAAGTGGAGGTCAGAGGTTCATATCACTGTCTTCCTAAATCACTTTCCACATTAGTTTTTCAGATAGGCTTTTTCACTGACTCTAGAGTTCACTGACTTACCTGGGCTAGCTAGCCATTGAGCCCTAAAAATCCACCTGTTTCCACCTTCCCAGAGCTGGGATTACAGGTGCGCATCACCATGCCCCAGCATTTTTTGTGGGTCCCGTGGATCCAAACTCAGCTCTTCATACCTGCACAGCAAGGACAATACACATGAGCAACCTCTCTACCTCTGTGACAATGTTTAAGATATGATGTTAATGCATGTTTCCATCAAGCCTGGGAGGATATATGATGAGACCTCATACAAATTAAGAAATTTAAACAAGAGATAGAAATGAAGATATCATATCCAGTAAGTAGCAAATTCATAACTCAGGCTCACATTCAACTGTTTGACCTTTTTTGTCTACTATTCTCCCTCCTTTGTTCATTTAGAAAATGAAGTCTGTGTGTAACTGCAGCCTGCATATTCTACTATTCTCCAGTGCCTTATTTTTGTCAATCCACTGACCAAGCCATAAGGTAGAACAAAAGACTACATAGTGAATTTCAAGTCAGCCTGGGCTATTGAAAAACTAAAAAACTAAAAAAAAAAAAAAAAAAAAAAATGATTAGATGCCTAAGAACATTTCATTATAATAATTAGTATACACATGAAGAAACAAATATACAACTGAAAATAGATATAACTCCAACTTTGTTTACTATTTTCATCATTGCTATTATATACAAATATTCTCTAATATACTAAATGGGCTTATGAAAAGCTACCACAAAGGAATACAGAGCAAATTCTACTCATTACATTAAATAAAGAGGAATGCATTTTGAGTTTCAGCAAACCTTTTATTTAATACTTAAGTGTCTGGATTCAGGAGCCAGACTGCCTGGGTCTGAGTCCTGGTTTTGTCACGTCCGGCCTGGGTGTTCATGGACAAGTTGCTGCAGCCCAGCTGTAACATGGGGCTGTAAACAGTGTGTTTACCTCATCTCAGAAGGTCTGGGAGTACCTGGTGAGGGGCTGTTCCGATGCTGAAACCAGCATTTGGTAAGCATTCAGTGTATGTGACTCATTTCAATTATTTATTTATTGCACATTCAGGAACTCCTTCTGGAATGTCTATCTACTCTGCAAAACAGGATCAGTTCTGAAGTATAAAGACAGAATATGACCCCAGCCCTTCCAGAAGCTTACAGTTTTGTTAATGGTTCTGATTTGTTGGAAAACAGTGATTTGGTTTTGAGGTAGCAAATAATTTTCATCTTCCCATGTTCTTGCTGCTTGGGATCCTGTTTTAGAGAAGGGTTTCCTGGCTCCATCTGGTACGTATGTCAGGGGTAGGAAAGGCACTATAGCAGAACATGATAGGCTGGTGTAAGAGTCTTGACAGTGACAAAGTATTAGGTTAAAAACAGGCCACACTAAGAAGTTTTGACTTTATTTTACAGTAAGGGGGTTACAATTGAGGATTTTTCAAAAGAACATTCTATATCCTAGGAAAACTGCTGAAGCAGCTTTTTGAAAGGGGTGTGGTTTATTAAGAGGAAGCCAATGGAAAGTCACTTTGGCAAATAATGGCTACCTTGAAAGGGACAGGGATGGTGATGGGGAGCAAAGACCTTAGCAGTGGGAATGGATTCATTGGTGGACAGGCACTCCAAAGGACAAATGACAATTGTGGGCTGGAGGGATGGCTTGGCAGTTAAGGCATTTGCCTGCAATGCCAGGGGACCCGGGTTCAATTCTCCAGGACCCATGTTAGCCAGATGCACGGGGGGGGGGGGGGCACAAGCGTCGGCAGTGGCTGGGGGCCCTGGCACACCCATTCTCTCCCTCTCTCCCCCATTCTTTCACTGTCAAATAAATAAAAATAAAATATGTTTAAAACAAACAAACAAACAAAAAACAAATGACAATTTGGAAACAGATGTCAAATGTGAACCTAAGGTGGCTGTCTAAAATGTTTACATAGAGGAGAGAGAAGGCACACTGTGTCACCATGTTGGACATCTTGTGGTAGCCTTCTGGCCTAAATATTTGCAAGGAAATACCCAGCAGGTATTTGAAATTGTGAGTCAGATTTAGGGGAAAAATTCCAGGGAGAAATTCCATGCTCAGAAAATATTTCACTATTACAATTACCGATGGTGAGTCTAAATCTAAAAAGCTGTAAGTTACATTTTAAAAATGTTCAGAGCAAAAAAATTATTATATATCAGACCTAAATAAATGAGAAACTGTGTAGATTTGATTATACTCAGGGTCAATATTCATTTATTTGGCTGGAGGAATAATGTGTTTCAAATGGGGGTCATTGTTCCAAATTAGAGTGTCCTTATGCCTTATGTAATTTAATATTAAACCATGCATTCAGCAAATTGGCTTTTAAGGTCAATTAGTGCCTATGTGTGTATATATATATATGTGTATATATATATATATATATATATATATATATATATATATATATGTACATGGTAAATTTATTTTTAAATAAATTTACAAAAATTCTGAGGCATATATGACCCCAAAGTTTTACATGCATCATTGTAGACTTACATCAATTCTTACACTATTTTAAGAAAGTATTGACTTACTTTTGATGCATTTGGCATAGCAGGTTAAACAATGCCTCCTTTTATCTGCTTCTTTTGGGAAAATTAAGATTCTTTTTACATGTGCCTTTGCCCCTTTGCTATGTACTGTTTGTTAAGTATGTTTAGCCATAAAATTGGGATAGTAATACCCCTTCCATGACAGAGGTTGTGAAGTGCTAATAATAAATAGAATCTAACATATTTCAAGAATTTTAGTAAACATTAGCCATTATTATTCTACTGCCATTAGTCAACATAATTTTTTTAAAGAGTAGTTGAGATGAAAACTTTATGATTTCCCAACTTCTGAAAGTGCAACGAAAAATAAATGTCTTCCTGAGAGATCTGCAATAAGTAGTGGAAAGAACCAACATTTCCTGGTGCTTCAAGCCCCATGAGATGAATGGTACTTCCCCATTTTATAGATGAAGGAACAGAGATACAGAGACGCTAAATAGGCCAAATCCAGGTAGCCCTCTGGTAAGGGGCAAGCCAACTTCCCTCTCCACCCGATGGGGGAGAGGTGCATCAGAGATAGCAGGTGCAACACACTTATTGGTATGTGAAGCAGCCACATATCTTTTTTTTCAGCACATTTCTGGTTACCTTTTAAAAATATTTATTTATTTATTTGAAATAAAGAGATAGAGAGATATAGATATAGATATAGATAGATAGGTAGATAGATAGATAGATAGATAGATAGATAGATAGATAGATAGAGAATATGTACTCCAGGGCTCTAGCCACTGCACATGAACTCCAGATTGGTGAGTACTGTTGAATCTGATCTGGGTCCTTAGGCTTTGCAGACAAGTACCTTAATCGCTAAGCCATCTCTCCAGCCCTGGTTGCTTGTATAATTACTCATAAAACAGTTCTGTTTCTAGGGGCTGGAGATATGGCTCAGCCTTTAGGATGTTTGCCTGTGAACCCTTACCACTTGGGCTTGATACCCCAGTAAACATGAAAGCCAGATACACATAGTGGCACACGCATCTGGAGTTCATTTGCAATGGCTAGAGGCCCTGGTAAGCCCATACACTCCTCCCTCTCTCTTTTTCCGTATCTCTCTGCTTGCAAATAAATAAATAAAATTTATATTTTAAAAAGCCTATACTGGGGTGGAGGGATGGCTTAGCTGTTAAGGCATTTGCCAGCCAAGCCAAAGGACCCAGGTTCAATTCCCCAGGACCCACGTTAGCCAGATGCACAAGGGGGCACACTCATCTGGAGTTCCTTTACAGTGGCTGGAGGCCCTGGTGCACCCATTCTCTTTGTCTCTCTCTCCCTCTTTCTCTGTCAAATAAATAAACAAAAATATATATGTATATATTTAAAAAAAAACAAAGCCTGTTGTGTTTTCATCTGTAGTGTATGTGTGTATTTATATCAGTTCTTGCCCTGCCCCAACCTCCAGTTTAAAATAAGCCCTCTGGAAATACCAACTGTTCAGTTCATTGCAATTGGGTTACATTTATGGACAAGTTGGAATCATTATCTGTGAGTGTGATTAAGACTGGGTCAAGGTGAAAGGGCCTAAGCATGAGTAGAGAAAGAGAATCTGTTTGCTGGGGTCTTGGGGATGTGAGAGGAAAATGTGATCTCTTGCTGTTAGAATTACCTGGCCCCAAAGGAAATCAAGCTTATTTTAACTTGACTAAGTCAACAGCAAAGCAACCTAGTTCTTTCAATGAAAGTGTGTCACACTTTTCACCTTTCTTCCCTGGGAAGCACCCATTTCAGACCTTGCCTCTCCCCTTCCTCTAAGGCATGGTTTCTGTGTCACTGGCTGCCAGTTACGCAAATGTTCCCATTGGAAGGGGGCAGAAGCAGTTGGGTAAGAAGAGGCGGGGGAAAAGAAAAAGAAAAACACAAATTTTACTAGGGTAGTTGTTCAGAGTCCCAAGCACAAGCATCGCGAGCTGGTTTCCGGGCTCCCAGAAGCTGGGATCCGCACCGCCTGTTCCCGCCCGGTGCTCATGGGCGTGGCCTTCGGGGTATGCTAATATCTCCCTTGTGGGCGTGGCTCTCAGCCCGTGCTATCCGTCCTCCCGGTGCCCTGTGGGCGTGTCCCTCCAGTGTATGCTAATCAGGATGCGGGCGGGGCCGTCGCGCCCGGGCCGCTGCGCTGGGCGCAGTGACAGGCTCGCCGGTCCACGCTGGTCCGGGTCTTTGTTCTGAGGCCAGCGCCGGGACATGCGCGGCTGACGATGGAGGTGCAGGACTCGGGCGGCGTGGTGCTGACCGCCTACCACTCGTACGCGCGCCCGCAGCCGCCCGGCGCCGAGCCGCGCTGCGCGCCCCGGGCCGCCGCCAGCCAGCCGCTCAGCAGGTACCGGGAGCCCCGCGGGCGGGGAGGGCGGTGTGACCCTCGGCGTCCAGCGCAGGGATAGGATTTTTTTTTTTTTTTTTTTGTGGTGGGGGGAGTCGTTGACTGAGCCTGTTCTTTGTATTGTGCTAACTGGAAATGGGAAATGCACTTTTCCCAAGTCAGGGGGTTGGGGAAAGTTGTTGCTTAGCAAAACTTAGCGGGATGGAGGAGTTGAATTCTTGTTACAACTTTGTAAGAAGACATATAGACATCAAGTCTGCCAAAGCTGCCTAGAAAGTATGGGAGGAAAATTTCTGAAGCATCCTTTAGAAAGGAACACAACAACCCAAATGAAAAAGGATTTTTTTTTCTTTAAATCCTAAATCCTCAGGATAAACTGCTTGAGCTAAATAAAGAGTTTGATGGGTTCTCTTTAAAAGTACATATGCTGTAGACTTTCAACAATTGCATTTCTAGCTGTTAAAAAAAAAGACCTTCGTTGTATAAATATGACGATGTTATTATGTGGTTATTGCTAGTGTAGACTGAATTCTGTATATGCAATTGTAATTTGTTTCTTTGGGGTCAAAAGAGATTTATAACCATCTCACTGGGCATTTTGGGGATTCCCTGTTGCAATTGCTGTGGGCAGTGCCTATCTATCTGATGAAAGATGAAGGGGCAATTAGACCTTCTTTAACTACTCCAAAAAGGTTTGCGGCTAGGCAAAAGTAGTGCTGGGGCCAGTAGATGGTCTGATACCTGATGCGTCTTAGGGGAAGTTCTGTTTGTTTACATATGACTATCTGCAGTGAATACACTGATTTTGTACCTCATGAGCGAGCACTTCTGGTGTGTTTTTATTTCATTGTTTCACTTCACTTTATTTCACCATTATTTTCCACGATTTATTTTTTCCCTCATATTTTTATTTCTGGTTATGTGACTATAATTTCGTTCTTTCCTGATTTAATAGATTTGCAACCCCATGTTCACAAAGCACTCTTTTGGCTGGTATCCATGAGTGACACAAACTTCACTGGCTTATGGTCTGTGTTGAACTTTGCTAAACTAAAGCAATGAGTTGCTTCTAAAGGAAGCAGGTTCAGTCAGATCTCATTTTTATATACAGATTGAGAAGTGAATAGACTTTTTTTTTCCAGCTAGAGGAGCAGAGCACATTATTTTAAAGGGTTTATAATTCTTTTTAGAGTGTTTTCAAGAACAACATCTTTGACTTTCATGTCTTAGATTCTGAGTAACTAAACTGATATCCGTGACTTATTCAGAAGCAAGGACCGGGTCTATGCATTTTTGAATGGCTGGGGTGGAGCTGCCCTGTTTATAAGTCCCAGCAGCTGTTTAGGAGTACCAGCCAGATATCTGAAACTACATGAGTTTCCAAAGCAAATTGGAGGGAGAAGTTTTATTAGCTCTGCATGTGGTCCTGTGGGATGATAATACATGACAGCATGAGAGGCGCATGCCACAGCTAGCTTTACCATTAGCTGCCAGTTAGGTTTCTGTTCCAAGCTTGCGCTTTGGGTCACTACCCTGCACTCTCTACAGGAGCCTTTATGTCGGTGCTTACCCTCTGATGCAGGGGGTGAAGGTGGTCCCTGCCCCCTGCAGCAGACTCAGAGGGGCTAGCTGATTTCCTGCATCCTCAGTGAAAGCATTGAAAAAAAAGAGAGAGGTTCTTGTATATTACAAGAAGCAAGAGGACACCACCTCATTAATCATGAGTCTGATAGCAGAGACAATCAGGCCCAGTTATTAACCTTTGACTTGCCAACTACTGATCAATACTTCCTTTGAAACTAAGAAGCAAGATGGTATTGTTCTGTTTCAGAATAAAGTACTCTGTCTTTCAAGAATAGTCTTTCCTTTAACTTGCTTACATATTTGGAGCCTATTTGTGGAGTTATTGGAAGTAAGGTCCTAGATGTATGGATAATGGCTCCTGACTTTTCAACTATCAGTCTTTTTTAAAATAATTGTTTTATTTATTAGAAAAAGAAAGAGACAGATAGAGAGAATGGGTATGCTAGGGCCTCTACCCACTGCAAACAAACTCTAGATGTATGCACCACCTTGTGCATCTGGCTTAAGTGGGTACTGGGCAATCAAACCTGGGACTTTAGGCTTTGTAGGCAAGTGCCCTAACCGCTAAGCCATCACTCCAGCCCTCAATTATCATTCTGTAGCTCTTGCTAGTATAGGTTGAAATCAAAGTGAATTCTTTCCATCTCCTTTCCTAGGCCTTGACTATACCAGCTTATGTGTTTTTGAGTTTGGGGCCCTACTTTCCCTACCAAAATACACTATTTACCCTATGGCTTTGATTTTCTACACACATATATGTGTGTGGTATGTATTCATGTGTATGCGTATTTTCATATGTGAGGTGCACATGCATGTGCTAGTTTGTGCTCATATAGAGGCCAGATGTTGACATTGAATATTTTCCTTGACCACTCTCCCGCTGGGTTTACTGAGACATGGTCTCTCACTTGAACCCAGAGCTTACCAAATTAGTCTATCTAGCCAGTGGGCCTTGAGGCTCCCCTGCCTCTGCCCCCTGAGCTCTGGGTTTATAGGCAGACCACCACACCCACCTGGCTTTCACATGGGGGTGCTGGGGATGTGAACTCCAGTCCTCATACTTGCATGACAGGTGCTTTACAGACCCATCTTCTTACCCCATCTCTGTGTTTTGTCCACTTATTTTCACTGTAGTATACCAAGTATCCAAAACAGTATGTGGCATAGTGTAGTAACTCAATAGATATTTCTTCAGTAGGTTAATGAAACCTTAATAAGATTATACAATAGCCATGATAAAGTGCTGGACATTATAAACAATATTTTATTTATTTATTTCAGGGAGAGAGAGAAAGAGGGAGAATGAGACTATGAGAATGGGTGTGCCAGGGCATCTAGCCAATGTAAACAAATTCTAGATACATCACCATTTTGTACATCTGGCTTTAAGTGGATACTGGGGAATTGAATTAGGGTCATTAGGCATTGAAGGCAAATATCTTACTACTGAGCCATCTCTTTAAATGTTAAGCTTTTTAACAGCTGAATTTAGCCTATTTACACCTGCTGTGTCAGCAGTAACATGTTGGGTACTGAAGATACGAAAAAAAATGAGATGTTCTTTCTGTCATCAGAATGTGGTCAGATCAAGGAAATTTTTAGGAAAATAAAGATGAAGTGATAGCATTTTTAAAGCACTGGAAGTGGCAATCGTTTCAATATAAGAGGCTTCAGATATAGTTGGAGTCCCAGCTACCCATTAAAATCATGCCAAAAGATGTAGGAACTGGGGCCAATGCTGCCTCCCAGTACTGTCTGAGATGGAAGATTAGTCATGGCCGCCCCACTGTGCTGACCATGGGAACTTCCACTTGTCATGTTCTCCCGGTTGCTCTTCCACACTGAAGCCAGGTGTCCATTACAATTGTTTTTAGACCTATTTTAAAAAGTTTTAATTAAATATTTGCTGTTGTTCTTGTTGAAGTAAGTAGTCACTAAACTGAACTTGTTAGTCAGAATTAGGGTCACATTGCCACAGAGTGTCTATCACCTACACCAGTTATTATCCTGTAGTTTTGAGTGGTTGATTTGAACTGTTAAGAATATTGACTACTGCAGGGCTGGAGAGATGGCTTAGCAGTTAAGGCACTTACCTGAAAAGCCTATGGACCCATGTTCAACTTTCCAGATCCCACATCAGCCAGATGCACAAAGGTGAGGGAAGTGCAAGGTCCCACATGCCCACTAGATGGCACAAGCACCTGGCGTTCACTTGCAGTGGCTGAGGCCCTGATGTGCCATTTTCCTCTCTCTCTCTTTCACTGTCTCTCTAAAATACATACATACATAAATACATACATACATACATACATACATACATATATATATACACATACATATACATATACATATACATATACATATACATATACATATACATATACATATACATATATATATATATGTATATGTATATATTGACCACTCCAGAGGAGGTACCACATATTCTGTTAGCCATATTATAGTGACAGTCATTGTTCATAACAGTTGTTGTTCTAATAATTTTTGATTCTTGGATCCCTTGCAGGAAAGTAGGAAAACTAAACAGGATCACAGAAGAATTCCTTGGGTACTGGAGACAACTCAGTGGGTAAAGTACTTGCCATGCAAGCCATGTAACATCCCACCTGCCTGTAATTCCAGTAATAGGGAGGTGGAGACAGGTGGGACCCTGAGGTTTGTTCGTTACCTAGTCTAGCCCAATTTGTGAGCCCTCCATTCAGTGAGCAACCCTGTCTCACAAAAATAATGTAAAAAGCATCTGAGGAAGACATTCTATGTCACTCTCTCACCTTCACATGCATGTGCATTCATGCATCTGCACACACATGTATCCACATGTGTGAACATGCATACACACATGTCTCTCTCTCTCTCTCTCTCTCTCTCTCTCTCTCTCTCTCTTTCTCTCTCTCTCACACACACACACACACACACAAACATTCAAAGACAGCCCATTTTTTGTTTAGTTTAAATATTTGGGTATTAGATTTCCCATTTCAGGATTTTGGAGAATTCAGGGAATCACTTATTCTTACCTCTTTTGATTGATTGGTTACCATTAAATCTGAGATAAATGAATGAAACCATCTCAGATTGCATGGACTTAAGAGGAATTTTTTTGTTTATATTTATTTATTTGAGAGCGATGGACAGAGAAAGAAAGAGAGAATGGGCACACCAGGGCCTCCAGCCACTGCAAACAAACTCCAGATGCATGTGCCACCTTGTACATCTGGCTAACGTGGGTACTGGGGAAGCGAGCCTTGAGCCAGGGTCTTTAGGCTTCACAAGCAAGCACTTGACCACTAAACCATCTCTCCAGCCCTTAGAGTGATTTTTTTGAGTGCCTAAAAGAGTCTATATTGGGATTATTTGACAGTAAGTCCTCTCCATATTTAAATTGTTTTAAAAATCATCATTTGATTTAGACAAGCTAATATTTTATTCTGTAATACATCTTTTGTTCATACCATCCTAGAAGCTCAACAAGTTGTACCAGTAAATAAAAAACATTTCATTCCTTGAATTGGCAGGTGGGAATCTGCTGGGGCATGTAAAATACTGCTGCATTTCCTTGTGAGAACTTCTGAATTCTCTTGTTTTCTAAACCACAACTACCATATTCCTTGATTCCAATAGAGACAGCACAGAGATGGATAAATTTGGTAATTACATATTCTTTTATTTTCCAGTGTCATTTGTAATCTTTTAAAGTTTTCTTAGGAATTAATGTAAAGGAATCTGCAAAGTTATCACTTTCTATGGCTTCTCAGCAGTAATCTTCACGTACTTGTATCTTTGGGGTTTAATTTGCTTTATTTGAACTAATGTCTAAGATTTTGTAAATTTCAAGTTCTATTAAAATAAATGGTAGAAAATGTCTTTAGAATCATGATTTTTTTTAAAAAAAAGCTAAACTACAACATAGAATTCTGAGAATGTTGACATACATCCAAAATATCTCCCCTTACAAAATTAGAAGTACAGCTGAAGATGAAGTTAGATGTCCAATTTTTTCCCCAAGTATTTCCTTAGTTATATGCAAATAATGATGTGCAACATTTTGGGTTTTGAGTGCTTAAGACAAAAGGCTATGATTCTTTCTGATGTTTATCTAGTTGTAACATAAACTTCCTGACAGAGGACAAAAATAGAGGAGGAAAAGAACAAGTTCTTTCTCAAAAACAAATATAGACACTAACCAAGGTTATCCCCTGGAATTCTTGGTCTATAGCATTGTTTCAACTTTTATGAAAGAGATACACATTCTTCATATCATAAACATTTTTATAATGAGAATGACTTGTTAACAGCTGGATAGATTAGACTGTAAACATTTTAAGGAAAAACTAAGTTTAGCAACTTTTTGTGGTGATGTATTTTTCAGTGACTTTCTGAGTTGAAATGAATTTAAAAGGTTTATTTCAATATACCAACGTTTGCTAACATAAATATTTATGTAAGTCTGCATGAGTGTGCATGTACATACAGAGAGATGCCATATTCTATGTGGCAGTATGGCTCCTTGTTCTAAAAGGTTCAGAAATGGTAGTGGAAATCGGATTTTTAGGAGAAAATAGGTGTTTATAGATTATTTCTATGGTGTGGTTGAAATGAGAGTTGGTTTATTCAGACTCCTTTTAGTAGGGTCCCTGCTGAGTTTGGATACCTCCATATGTGGAGCTGTTGGGAAACTTTGCCTTTGATCCTGTCATATGGCTAAACATATGGCCAGTTGCTCTATCCATTTTTAACTTGCTCAGTTCTTCATGATCATTAACCCCTAACGAGTCACACAAAGCCAGGGAGTAATCACCTTATGTAGAGGAAAATGGTGATGTTTTTCTTTCACTTTTTAATTTTCCTGATATGCTTAGACTTACTGAGAACTTCCAAAAGTAATCTTTATCCAGATCCCTCACATGTTAACACCTTACATAAGCAGAGTTACCATGGTCAAAACTAAACAAATTAACTATGGCCTAATTTAATTAACTAAATATAGATTATATTCTGATTTTTACCAATTTTCTTACTAAAATTGGCATTGTCCTATTGGTGAATAGAGTTTAATCTAAGACCCCACACTGCACTTAGCTGTGACCCTTGAGACTCCTTCCATCTAACAGTCTGTCCTTGTATTTTATGACCTGGGCACTTACTGAGATCTAGTTGATAATATTACAGGAAATCTCTCAATCTGAATTTGTCTTATGTCCAGTTAATTCACTGAGGTGGTGAAGTTTTTTTTTTAATTTTTATTAACATTTTCCATGACTATAAAATATATCCCATGGTAATTCCCTCCCTCCCCACCCCCACACTTTCCCATTTGAAATTCCATTCTCCATCATATTACCTCCTCATTACAATCATTGTAATTACATATATACAATATGAGGTGGAGAAGTTTAATGAAAACTCTGTAATATGATGTTGGGTCATCATCCATATATGGTGAGACTTGACATCAATCAGTGTGTCACAGTTATGCTGATGTTAAATTTAATAATTGTCTTCAAAGAGATACTTGGAGACTATGACAGTTACTCATTTGTTGTCAACTTGATAGGGTTTGTAAGCACCATGGAAAGAAATCTCTGGTTCTGTCTGTGAGGAATTTTATAGATTAGACTAGTTAAGGTAGGAGCGAGCACCCATCCTAACTGTGTGGCTGGCACCATTCCATGGGCTGTGTTTCTAGACTGTATAAAAAGAGAAAGCTAGTTGAGCATTCAGCTTTCATCTCTCTCTCTCTGCTTCCTCCCTAATGATGGGGTGACATGATGCTAGCTTTCTGTTCCTGCCTTGCTTTCCCTACCACGATGGACTTTCCCTTGAAATTATAAGCTAAAAGATAAAGTACTTCTTTCCTTAAGTTACTTCTGGTTGGGTATCTTGTCTCAGCAACGAGAAAGAAAATGATACAGAAAATTGGTATTGAGAAGTGTTGCTGTTGCTGTGACAAAAGTGAGCATCCTACTCTTTTGGAACTGGTTTGCAGGAGAAAAGGTGGGAGGGATTTTAGGACTCTGGACTAGAGAAGCCTTACAATACTATAAGAGGCCAATGATCCATTCTGGCGTGAGTTTGGAGGCCTAGAAAGACAAGAGAAAGGTGGACTGTGGAGGCTTGGCTTATGAGATCTCAGAGGGAAGTGAGTATTCTTATCAGGAACTGAGATAGAGGCAGTTCATGTGATTATCTGGCACAGAAATTGGCTGTATTCTGCCTGTGTACTGAGAATTTGAGTGATGTTGAATTAAAAGTAGTAGACTAATGGGTTTGGCAGAGGAATTTTCAGGACAGAATAACACTAAATCTATGGTGTGGCTTCTTTTAGAGTCTCTGACTTGATTCGAATGTACAGTGAAAGAGATATGAAAAATGCAAAGTTAGGCAGGGAAAAAAAATGTAAGCAAGCTTGAAGTCTGAGGCATAGACATCGGCAGCTGTTTCAGCTGTAATTGTTAAAGAGATTACCACCATTAAAGATAAACCAACTAAAAAAAAAAATAAAGATAAATCAACTTTTCTGCACTGGGAAAATCAGAAACATGCCCAGAGTGCCCAACCCACTGATGCTCAAGATATGAAAAGATGCAAATTCCTCTGAAAAGTAAAGGTCTGAAGTCAGAATGCTGAAAGAATTTCCTGCTCCTCAGGACACAGAGGCTGCTATGGCCATGTTCCATGAGCTCCAGGCATCACCCAATCGGGCAGCAGTACCTGGCAGTACCACCCATATGTGGCTGGTTTGGGAAGAATGAAAGATACAGGATTGAGGAGGCCATAGAGCATTTCACCACAGTTCCAGAGAGCTCCCCCCACCACTGCCCTGAGGCTAAGCAATGTGAGGCAGGGTCACAGTCCTTGCAAGGAGACCATATAAGGCCACCGTGTGGAGCTGTGAAGGTGAACCCTCAGTTGCCAAGAAGATCTCATGATGTTGGAGATGCCACAACCGTGGGACATCTGCCAAGAAAGCTGCAGGTTCAGGATGGATCGGGCCTATAGAATAGCTACAGGCATCACAGTTGGAAGGGCAGAGCCACCCAAGGCTTTTGGAGCCCTGAGGATTTTATCATGAGTCCCAGACACTGAACATACAACTGTAGGATTTGGTGTTTGCCCCACTGTGGTCTGGTCTTTTTTCTGGACCAATCTTTTTTATTCCTCCATTTCATAATGATAATGTTTACTCTGTGTCTTGCTCTGTTGGAAGTATGTAACTTGTGTTTTGATTTTATATGGCTCACAGTTAAAAGCCCGCCTTGAGTCTCAGATGAGATGTTAGACCTTTGAACAGTGTTGGAACTATTAAACACTATTTCAAGCTGGACTGATGCATTTTGCTTCATGAGATGCCCATGAATTTATGGGGACAAAGAGTGGAAGGTGTTGGCTGGACAATGTGATGTTTGAGTGTCAAGTTGACAAGGGGTTGACTTGTGGTAGTTAATCTCTGGTTGTAAACTTGACAGGATTTAAAATTACCATGGAAATACATCTCTGGTCATGTCTGGGAGAAATTTTTAAGATTTAGTTGAAGTAAGAAGACCTACCTTAACGATAGGCAGTGCCATCCTATACCTATATTGCTATATTGTTTTGTTTCTTCTATCATTTCAATAGTAATAATAGCTATTATTAGCTGAGATAGTACTTCTCTCTGCAACCTTGGTTGGCTTGAAACTTCCTTGTTAGTGTAAGCTAGCTTGACTTGTGATCTTCCTGTCTCAGCCTCCCAAATGCTAGGATTAGAGTCATGTGCCACCATGCCAGATTTAAGTTATTATTTATTGTTGATGTTAATTTCCCCATATGGTCTAGCACCTCTGAAACTCTTACAAGGCTCTGTTTGTCTAATATTGTTACTTTTAGCATGCTTTGTAATGGAATTTAGATAACCAAGTTCCCGTGTCAGTACAATGCTGTTCAAAGTTCTGTAGAGTATGATCTTTTGTTAAAGAAATTGATATCCTTCATTTTTTTTTTTCTTGGAGAGATTTTGGCTCTTTTGAGGTTTTTTTTTTTGTTTTTTTTTTTTTTTTTTTTTTGTGCTCTGGTTACTGGAGTTGGCCAGCATGTTATTATCACATGAAGTTTCAGGTATCTGTCTCTTTGATTTCTGGAGGAAGTGCATCAAAACAAAATAATCTTTTTTTTCCCCCAATAGCTTCAGGTTGCTTTATTATCTAAAATGACAAGGGGAAACATAGTACACTATTTTACTGGATACTCATCTCCTTAAAAAAAGGGTTTGTGTCACATTCTTTGAGTATCACATGTGTGCTATCTCTCTTCAGTAAATGAGTACTAAAGATAAACTGTCCATTTGAGGCAGGTAACTCCAGGGGTGGGAGAACTTATACCAAGCCTCTCTTAGAGGACCAGCTGCATGTCTCATATTTCTCCCAACAGTCCATTAGGTCCATGCATTCCTTTCTGGATCCCTCTGCTGAGTACATGATGACATCACACAAAGGCAAGAAGGGGAGCTTGGAGACCAGTGATCACACAGTATGTAGGAATGCTCACACTGTCAGGTTCTTAAGATTTAAGTGTATTATTTTAGTCATTCTAGGTGGTACTGTCTTTTATGCAGAAAGGTTAATCTTTATGTTAAACATCGTGGTTAGCCACGAAACTGGCTTATGTACATCTGTAATGTAGAGGGATAAGAATTCTTTTGAAGTTTGCTATTTGTTATTATTTATGAGAATCATCTTAGGTAGTAAACATTGACCAATGCTTTTGCCTTTTAACAAACACCAATGTATTTGCCTTTACACAAAAGTCTATCAATGCATTTGTAGTTTTGACGGTGATCTCCAATCCCCTCTCTCTTTCTTGCGTTGCCTATTCTTGAGATGGAATCCTGCTAGATATAGATAGTCTCGGCCTTTGTCATAGAACCCAGTTATAATGGTGTTATTTGGAAGTTAGTGTTTTTTGTTTTTTTTTTTTTTTTCTTCTATTGCTGGGAATTGTACCCAAGGTTTGGCAGTACTTGGTAAGTGCTATGCCACTGAGCTCTATTGAAGTCTTTTTGGGACAGGGCATCATCTTGTGACCTGGTCTAGGTCCTCACACTCACATGCCTCTAGTGCTGGATAACAGGCAGATGTCATTATGTTTGGCTTTCATTTATGTTTTTTCAAAACACTAGATATATCTCACAGGTTCTAGAAAAATTTTAAACTTCCCAAAACTGACATTACAACTAGTACTTTAATAGTTGATTTTTTCTTCCCCACTTCTTTTACCATGACTATTGTGTTTTAAAAAATTCACATAGTAGCAAAAGTTATTGTGTTTGTGATTGGGATTAAACCACTTTTTAACTGGAAATGGATGCAAAGCAAAGGTAAAGAAAACAGATGCAAAGAAGTAAAAAACTGTTCTTGATGATAGTGACTGGGACAACTCTCGCCTACCCACAGTGACAGTCTTCCACTGTAATGAGCATTCGCAATTGGTGGAGATTTCTGTCCTTTGATGTCAGTTTAAGAAGATTCTAGCTTTACTGGTTGGGGGCAAGCAGCAGGCTAAAGAGCTTGACATGCAGATCTCATCTAATCCTCACAACAGTCCCGTGACACTGAAAACAGCTCATGCGCAGAGAAGGAGCTAAGACCACACAACAAGGTTATGAGAGCCAACCTCCCGCTACTGATGCTTCAACCTGCGAGTTCAGACTTGCAGCACTGCTCAGTGTAGTAGGGACGCAGCTTTTTCTGCCCAAGTTTGATGATGGATTTATTGAGGGCAAGCACGGTACTTGTTAGAGTTTCCTTCTCTTTGCTGGGACAAAACACCTGACCAGAAACAGCTGATGGAAGGAAAGGGTTTATTTCAGCTTGTAGTCTTAAGGGACGTTTTGTCATGGTGGGGAAAGCTTGGCAGAAGAATGGCTGAGCAACACGTCTTGTCACAGCAGCTGGGAAGTAGCAGCAAGAGTGAGAAAGCTCTGGCAAGAGGGACTTGCAATGTAATAAGGTAATAACCCAAGGCCTGCCCCAGGCCACATTCTTCCTCCAGCAAGTCTCCACCTCCCAAAATGCCACCTACTGGAGATTGATCATGAGGCTTAGTCACAAACACATGAAGCTATGCGGGACAGTCACATTCAAACTACCACAGTAGTATTGAGTAATTGTAACAGTAGCAATTTTCAGATGCTATAAATATTCCGTTTTCCTTAGTCTATTATTCTGAAAACGTTTCTATTCTTTTTCAATGCAGTACTGTTATGAAGTGGGTTAAATGTGAATGGATATAAATTATTGGGGAAATATTTTTATTATTTGCAAGAAGTTCTGTAACAGGACCTTTCCCACATTTAAAGACTAGTTTCTTAAGACTGGAGAGATGGCTCAGCAGTTAAGGTGCTTGCCTGCAAAGCCTAAGGATCCATGTTCCATTCCCCAGTACCCATGCAAAGCCAGATGAACAAAGTGGCATATGTGTCTAGTGTTCATTTGCAGTGGCTAGAGGCCCTGGTGCACTCATTATCTCTCCTATATCTGCCTTTCTCTCTCTCCCTCTCTCAAATAAATAAAATATGAAAAAAAAGTTTTTTATTTTATTTATTTATTTTTTTTTTTAGGACTAGGTTTTTGGATTTCATGTAGTCTGTTTGCAAGAACAACTTTTTAGGAAACATTTGTCAGAAAAGTAATTAGAGTTGACCACAAAAGTAGGAGCCAAGCAATCAAGAGGATGAAATCTCCTGTGGATTTAAAAAGAAAAAAATATTTTATGCATTTATTCATGAGCAGAGAGAGAGGAGGGGGAGAGGGAATGAGAATGGGCATGCCACGGCCTCTTGCTGCTGCAAACAGAATCCAGATTTATGCTCCACTTTGTGCATTTGGCATATGGGAAATCGAGCCTCAGGCTCACAAGCTTTGCAAGCAAGCACCTTTCATCATTGAACCATTTCTCCAGCCCTTCTAGTGGATATTCCTTTCTTTTTCTCTCTCTTGATCCCTCCTCCCCTTCTTCCTTCCTTAATAGAAGGACAGAGGACAGTCTGTATGTGTGTAGGGGGTGGTATGTGTATGGTGTGGTAGGTTTCTATGTTGTGTTGTATTTTTTTGTGTGCGTGTGGTGTATGTGTATGGTATGGT
This sequence comes from Jaculus jaculus, assembly GCF_020740685.1. Taxonomy (NCBI): domain Eukaryota; kingdom Metazoa; phylum Chordata; class Mammalia; order Rodentia; family Dipodidae; genus Jaculus; species Jaculus jaculus. The sequence goes on from NC_059103.1 coordinate 27,164,423, forward strand.
GTGTGTGTTTGTGTGTTGTGTATGTGAGGGTGTATGTGTATGCTATGGTGTGTGTGGTGTATGTGCATGGTATGGTGTGTTGTGTGTGACCTGTGTATGTGATTACCCAGATGTACTTGCAGATGTGCAGAGGCCAGAGGAGAACCTCAAATGCCCTTCCTCTATTGCTCACCCTTGTACTTTCTTGAGATAGAGCTGTAGTTTTCTTGAGCCTTAGCAATTCTCCCGTCTCTGCTCCCCTCGGGACTGGGATTACAGACATGTGTGGTCACCTCCAGCTGTTTACATGGATCCTGGGGTCTCAAAATCAGGTGGTCTCAGGTTTCTCTCAGGCCCTCATGCTATAGCAAGTGGCTCTTTCCCACTGAGACATCTCCCCAGGCCTGGGAGGGAAGTTTCTAATCCTTTAATCCTTAAATGCATGTTCTTAGTATTAGATCTCAGGAGTTTTCAGTTTAGTTTTATTAACTGACTTCCTTAGCTACTAAAATAGACCTCTCGACTTCTCTGTTTAAAACATTTTCACTTGGGCTAGAGAGATGGCTTAGCAGTTAAGGGGTTTTGCCTGTGTAAGCCAGATGCACAAGGGGGCGTATGCGTCTGGAGTTTATTTACAATGAATGACTGAAGGCCCTAGTGTGTCCATCATTCTCTCCATCAGTCTCTCTCTCAAATGAATAAAATAAATATCTAAAAAATACACCTAATTTGTTTCAGTATGATAAATAACATGAGAGTCTTTTTTATTGACGATTTATTTTATTTTTATTATTTATTTATTTATTTATTTATTTATTGAGGTTGGGTCTTACTCTAGCTCAGGCTGACCTGGAATTTATTCTTATTCTCAGGGTGGCCTAGAACTCATGGTGATCCTCCTACCCCTGCCTCCCCAGTGCTGGGATTAAAGGCATGTGCCACGTGCCCGACAACATTTTTCATATGTGTACATAATGTATTTTGCTCATATCCCATCCCATCATTTTCTTTTGCCCCTCATATCCCTTCCATAGAAGCCTTTCTTTTCCAACTAGTGTTTCTAGTTTAGTGTCTCTCTCTCCTTTTTGTCTTCCTTCATCATGTATGACGATATGTTGATGGACCCCATGCTGTTCAAGTAACAACAGCCGCTGTGAGGTCATGAATGCTGTGGCCACTTCTTGTCCTGAAGGCGCCATTCCATGGCACTCCTGCCCATCCTCTGCCCCTTGAATGCTTTCCTCCACATCTCCCACCATACTCTCTGAGCCTTGGGGGATGTGATAAACATGTCCTACTTGGTGCTGAGTCGTGAACTGTCACTTCTTCTCAGTACTGTGATGAGTCTTGGGTCTCCTCAATCGTTATCCCCATCTATAAAGAGAAGCTTCTTCAACCCAAAGTGAGAACAGCCCTAATGTGCACCCATCCCAAGTCCTGCACAGGGTGAAGGGATGAGCAACATGAGATTCCTGTTGCAAATCAAGAAGCACTACCCCGTGGGAACTGACAGGTCCTCCTGTCTTCTTTCCTTTAGTCTGTCAGGATTTTACCTCAGAAACCAAATAGGGCTTCTTAAACATTTTCTACTCCATATTCCCCCCTCCTTTTTTTTTTTTTTTTTTTTTTTTTTTGCCTGAGAAATTTTTAAAACTTGGGTATGAGGTATATAAAAATAGGCAGAGAAACTAAACATTTACTGACAAGGAATCATAAAGTAATTTTTTTTTTTCAGGCTGGGCGATGGTTCAGCAGTGAAAGGCACTTGCTTATAAGGCCTGTTGGCCTGGGTTCAATTGTCCAATACCCATGTAAAGCCAGATGCATATGTCTGGAGCTCACTTGCAGGTGCAGGGGCCCTTGGTGTACCCATAGGTCCTCTCTGTCTCTTTCTCTCTCTACCTTTGCCTATCTCAAGTAAATCAATAAATAGGAATATTAAAAAAATATTTTCAGGGCTAGAGAGATGTCTTAGTGGTTAAGGTGCTTGCCTGTGAAGCCTAAGGACTGTTTTTTGTTTTTCTTTTTCTTATTGACTCTTTAGGTCCCACATAAGTCAGATGCACAGTGACGCAAGTGCTCAAGGTTTCACATGCACACAAAGGGGCACATGCATCTCGAGTTTGATTGCAACGGCTAGAGGTCCTGACGTGCCAATTCTCTCTCTCTCTCCCTCTCATTCCCTTACTCTTGCATAAAAAAGGCAGTCTGTTGGGCTTGCTTCAACAATATTTTTCCTACAGTTTTTTGGTATACATATAATTTCACCATTTATTAGAGATGAATGCACATTTGCATACTAGTAAGATTAATTTGTTTATTTTTACATAAGGAATTATATCTTCCTTGAATATTTTATGCTCTAGGCTATAGTATCATTTCTCAGAATTGATCAATATTTTGATTTTATAAGCATCAGTACTGAGAATACCACTTTGCATAAATACATAGTATAAAATGGGGAAATACATTTAGAGCCACACTAGAGATCGTTGGAAATTCTGCCTTAATCACAACATAAAGTGCATTTACCAATGCTTCATAAAACTAGCTGAGCAAATCAAACATTCTTTTCAATTGAAGCTTTCTAGTACTGTTTTGATGCATATTGGAGATTGAAAGTAGAAAAATATTTGAAGTCTTTGTTTGCTGTAATTATGGTTTTACAAGCCATTATATTTCTGTAACAGCAGACAACTTTGTGTGTACAGTGAAAACACTTTCATATCATCCAGTTGTCTCAAATATGAATTGAGGTGTCTCAGGCAGCATTCACTTCCCAATAACTTGCACAGTGAGTGCAAAGTACATGCAGTGCGTGTTCAGAGCCAAGGCTGCAGGGAGGTCCCACAATGCACTGTGGGAAAGTGCTGCCAGAAACACCTTGGAGACATTATACATTTGATTGTATCTATGCATGTGTCTGCACACATGTGTTCGCATGTTCATGTGTGTGCAGATGCACAAGCATGCGTAGGCCGAGGACAATCTCAGAGTGCTATTTTTTTGCTTTTTGTTTTATTTTTGAGGCTTTTTAGTCCACTCCCACTAGGTGTTCATGGCTCACTCTCCTTCCTCCATGCTGCTGTGGAGATGTCACACCCAGCTGTCTGCTCCTGCCATGCTTTCTCTGCCATGATGAAACTTCCCCCTGATTTCCTCTGATTAAGTTGCTTCTGGCTGAGTGTTTTGTCCAAGCAACAAGAGGGCAGTTATAGTAGTCCCTCAGTAGCCTGAAACTTGCCAAGTAGATTATAGTAACTGACTAGTGATTTCCAGGAATCCATCCACCTGTCTCTGCCTCCCCAGTGCTAGAATTATAAGCATGCTCTACTATACCTTTTTAAAACTTTTTTTTAACATGGGTTCTAGGATTGAACTCAAGTTCTAATGCTTGCAAGATGAGTACTTTACTGACTGAGCCATCTCCCCAGCCCCTGTGAGTTTGATTTTGAATTAATTTTTGGCCAGTGCATGTTCAGAAACCTGTCATTGCTACCAAATTACTCATGACTGTCACATTCAGTTATGTGAAACCATATAGTTTAAGAAGCCAGATCCTAACGTGTGACTTTGTAGGATCAGTTATTTTTGAAATCTTTGTGAAAAATTAGAATAATGCCTAGAGAAACACCCATCGCCCCAATTACCTGGGATACTGAGGTGAGAGAATCATATGGGCCCAGGAGTTAAAAGTTCATTCTGAATAACATAGACCTCAGGCCAAAACAACAGCAACAACAAAACACAAGATAAAGGATAGCTGGGATAGTGGGTGGGAATCCCCACATCTAGTTTTCCATGGGGACTGAACACAACCTTTACCCATCAGTGACTTGGGACCATGGATGAAGCTCTCCCAGGATGGGCTTCAAAGATTTCTGCTTAGAAAACTCATCCTAGAACCATGTTAGTCCGGCTTTGAATCTTCTCAGAGACAGCAGAATCAGAAGGGCCTCCAGGCTCTGGTTACCTGCGTTTATTTTTCAAGGTGTTTGCTGTGGTAAACTATTATTGCTGGGACATCAAAACTCCTGAGATGGGACAGTCTTTTTGAGTAAACAGTGGCCTAACTTCGTATCTGAAGGGGAATCTTCTCCATGCTCTTAGTTGTGGCTTCAGAACCTGCTGCTGTCAGGAAGCTTCCTGAAGACCAACCAGGAATGAATGGTAGTGAGGAACCACCTTCTTGCCTAGAGGCTCACAGGGAATAACCACTCTATTGAGCTGGGCTTTGAATTTCACTCAGCTGCCCCCTGGCCACGTGCTCTCATCACCACAGCATTCATTTAGGGCCATGATAGGGTCTATAGTACTCGGGCCGAGAGCAGGGAATTTCATGGAGTAGGAAACATGGACCTTCTGCCCAGGATAGATTTAAGATTTAAGGAAAAGTGATATAGATAAGAATGACATTTCTTATTTATTTATTTATTTGACAGAGAAAGAGAGAGGGAGAGAGAGAGAAAATGGGCATTCCAGGGTCTCCAGATACTGCAAACAAACTCCGGAAGTGTGTGCCCCCTTGTGCATCTTGCTAGCATGGGTCCTGGGGAATTGAACCTGGGTCCTTTGGCTTTGCAGGCAAGTGCCTTTACTGCTAAGCCATCCCTCCTGCCCAACAATGACATTTTTTTTAACTTCCTCTCCAATACTGTGACAACCATCCAAGCATGTTGTCTCTCCGGGTGTAACTCGCAGTATGAAAACAGCCATGCTGAGCCTTTTTGTTGGCATCTTTAAAGAAAACATTTAGTGACCTCAATAGAGAAAGTAATTAATGAGGAAAGAGAGCTGACTGAAAATTTCCACAGATGCTGTTTTGAAAACTCGAGGATGCCTGGCCTTGCAACATCTGACATACTTTTAACTCTGCTCCCTTGTCATTGACACAGCTCTGGAATTAACAAGGGCCACTTGGCAATTGCGTTTCATAAAAGTCAGATTGTGCTTAGTTGCAGAAAGCCCTGTGCCCGAACACTCCCACTCAGCTGGTTGCTTGCAGCCTGTAATTGGGAGAAGCCGGCCACGCACTGTTTAGAGCTGTGTCATGCTTTGTGAGGCCATGAGTCGGTGCCAGCTAAACCAACATGCGTCACTGCTTATGAGAAACCCCACGGGAGCAGATTTTTGATTATCCCAGACCTAGCTAAACAAATACCATACTTCCCCGCACCCAGTGCCTCAGAAGTTCTTACAATGCAAATTCCAAAGGTAGCACCAATTCTCTTGAGTTCATGGCAGTGTTCTGCTAGTCACAGGAACTTACAAAAGAGTCTTAAGAGAGAAACTCTTCAGTTAACCAGGTCTATCCTCTGGTCTGTCTCTCACACTTTCACATACACCCTGCCCAAGTTGGTTTTTCCCACTGGTCTTAAAATTTTTTTTTTCATTTTTATTTATTTGAAAGTGACAGAGAGAGAGAGGCGGGGGGTGGGGAGGGAGAGAGTGAGAGAAGCAGATAGAGAGAGAGAATGGGCACGCCAGGGCTTGCAGCCACTGCAAATAAACTCCAGATGTGTGCATACCCTTGTGCATCTGGCTAACATCAGGTCCTGGGGAATCGAACATCGAACCTGGGTCCTTAGGCTTCACAGGCAAGTGCTTAACCACTAAGCAACATCTCTAGCCTCCCATTGCTCTTTTAATCTGGTTTAAGAGTAATCCATAAGCAGTATAATCCTTCTAGCTCTTTCCTTATTGCTCTTCAGTGATCTCCCAGTCTGTTTCATTCCCCTGAGGAAGAAAAGATAATTTTCTGGTAGACAATGGAAGGTAGATGTTTCAGTTAGCATCTTGTTGCTAGGACAAGACATGTGACCAGGAGCAGTTAAGGGGAGTCAAGGGTTGACTTCAGTTTACAGTCTCAAGGGGAAGTTTCATCATGGCATAGCAGAGCAGAGCAGAGGCTGGGAATCCTATCTTATTATATCAGTTGGGAGGTAGCAGGAAGAGTAAGCTAGCTAGGGCACACTCAGTAGGGCTGGGCTAGCGAACTTCAAGGTCCACCCCCAGTGACATATCTCCTCCAGCAAGGTTTCACTGGGACATCTACCAATTGTGGAGTGAGTGAGGTATAATCACAAACATCTGAGGCTATAGCTTTTCTGGGGTTTCTGGGGATCCACACTGAGGTCCTCACACTTGCATAGCAAGCATTTTGTCCATCAGAGCCATCTCACCCAGCCCCAGAAAAACTCATTTTTGATATGAAAGAGAAAGAGAGAGATTACAAACTGAAAGTGGGGGCTTTAATTCATTCATTCATTTATTTTTTATTGGTTTGATTTATGCATGCATTTACTTTTTGATATTTTATTTATTTATTTACAAGAAGAGAGAGAGAGAGAGAGAGAGAATATGGGCACACCAAGGCCTCCAGCCACTGCAAATGAGCTCTAGATGACTTTACATGGGTACTGGGGAATCAAACATGGGTCACTAGGCTTTGCAGGCTGGCACTTTAGCCTCTGAGCCATCTCTCTAGCCATCTTTCTTTTTTATTTGATTTTTTTGAGGTAGGATCTCACTGTAGCTCAGGCTGACCTGGGATTCACTATGTAGTCTCAGGGTGGCCTTGAACTCATGGCGATCCTCCTATCTGGGCCTCCCAAGCCCTCTTCTTTTTGAGACAAAGTTTCTAACTGGAGCTCACTAATCTGTCTGGACTAGCTGACAAGCCAGCCCGAGGGATCTTTCTGTCTCTATGCCCGCAGCACTGGGATTGCAGGCACATAGTAGTGCTGGTGATCTGAACTCAGGTCCTCATGTTTGAGTGCATGCCCACTGAATTATCTCCTGGCCCTCAGACCTAGCATTTCCAAACCACAAGATTTGCAAAAACTTTCTGGTCTAATGTAACAATCCTTTGATACTACATGCTGTGGTCTGGAAATGGGTTGAGTCTGGCCCCCAAATATTCAGTGTTAGAAGCTTGGTCCTGAGTGCGATGACAGCAAGAAATGGTGCATCTTAAGAGACAGGATCTGAGAGAAGGTGATTAGGTTATTGGCACAGCATTCCCAGATGAGATTAGTGTCTTGAGGGTAGATTGTTATAAAGCAGGGCTGCTCTGTGGGCCAGGACTGTTCTTCATGCAATTACTTCTCTTTCTACTTCCTTGCCATATTGTGACACAACCAGGGACCCTTCAATAGGATATGGGCACTATGCTGCTTGGACCTTCTAACCACCAGACTCATGAGCCAATTAAACCTCTTTAGCTTACAAAATAGCCAGCCTCAGATAGTTCATCATAGCAACACAAAAGGGACTAAGAAAATCCATTTTTGATTATAGGATAAAATTTAGTCTTTAGTGTACAATAGCATGGAAGCATTATTAGGGCATGACTGCTTTCTATTTTCTTAATAATCTTCCTCCTCCCTTTATGTCAGAATGTCACACTTGCAGCCCTTGAAAGTAGCAGTTCAGTAAACACAGTAGAGGCTGAAATGTAGAAATGGGATCTCTTCTTGGTGAGATTTTAACAGGAATGTCTTACAAAATCTGAGCATCCTTCCTTTACAAAGTCTTCCCTGATATAGAAGATGGGTTCTCTAAATTAACCTTTATTTGGAGGATAACATAAACTATCCATAACATGCTGTCAACTGAGGAATAACCTATACAAATCCAAACCCATGCAAGTTGTAACAATCATACCTTGACATGTAAGAGAGACAAAGGGCAGCGTGGATGGTGCTTGGCTAAAGGTCAGTGTGTGTCCCATTGCTTCAAGTGCTAACATTTGTCTAGGGATCATTTCATTCATTAACTCATGAGAAGTTTGAGCTTTGATGATCACAATAGCAAAAGTGAAATTGAACAAACTTTGTTTGAGTTTCTATAGATCACTCCTGTCATTGAGAGCCGGTGCTAAAAATAAATAAATAAATAAAAATAAAAGGTTGATAGCTTACCTGTAAATGAGAATAGGTATGCTCAGGATCAATTTCAGGTGAATCCAAAATGAGAACTTCCAGAGAACAGAATTGGAATTTTCACCTTGGTATCTCCAGTGCTCAGCCTAATGGGCCCAAGCAGACACTTGATATTTGAATGAGTGAATGAATGGGGAAAACGTACGTGATGCTCTGTAAAAGCAGAGATGTAACTAACACTTGGGGCTCAGGTTAGTGAAAGACGTTAAGGGAAGCTTCTTGAAGGAGTGGATGGCACAGTCAAGTCCAAGGGATGAGCATGAGTTAGCAGGGAGAAGTCTGGGTTGGGAGAATGTCTGTGGCAGGTGAGTTGGCAGAAGAACAAGGCACTGGGTGGGGTGGGGGAAGAGCTGTTGTAAAGTGCTTGCCAAAAGTGCTCACCTTGTAGGCATGAGGGACTGAGTTCAATTCCTAGGAACCTTGTAAAAAAAAAAAAAAAGCCAGGCACCAAGGTATGTGCTCATAATCCCAGTGCTGAGAGGCAGAGATAGGAAGAACCCTGCACAGCCATTCTAACCTAACTTTTATGGTAGTGAGAGAGCTTGCACCACAATAGGTAGAAAGAGCCTGAGGAACAATACTTGAGGTTGTTCTCTAGCCTTCACATGAGTGCACACTAACGTGTGTACCACACACACACATACATGTATACACACATATGTGCCCATGCACACACACATGCACACATATACATACATGCACATGTATACCCACAAGTGCTCATGTACACACATGCACATGCATATACACACATGTGTGTGCACGCAAATGAACATGCATATAATAAGCACACACATATATGTGCATACATACATATGCACACACGTGTATACACACATGCACATGAATACACACATGCACACACAGATAGAAAAGGCATTGTGGGGCTGGAGAGATGGCTTAGCAGTTAAGGTGCTTTCCTGGGAAGCCTAAGGACCCATGTTCGACTCTCCAGATCCCATGTTAGCCAGAAACACAAAGGTGTGAGGCAAGCGCAAGGTCGCACATGCCCACTAGGTGGTGCAAGTGTTTGGAGTTCGATTACAGTGGCTGAGGCTTTGGAATACTAATTCTCTCTCTCTCTTTGTCTTTGTCTCTCTCTTTTGGTCTAAAATAAATAAATAAATAAATAATAAATAAATAAATAAATGGCATTGTGACATGTGGCCACAGTGGTTTGTATTATACTCTATATGATGTGTGACAAATGAGAGATGGTCAGGGACATTGAATGTACACTGGTAAAATGATTAGGACTGGGCTTAGTTACATGACAGCGCTTTCATTTGGATAATTGAAGGGGTTCCATTAGTTGACCTCCAGGGTGCCCAACAACACTTAAATTATGTTCCCCTATGATTAAGTTAGAAGTTAAGTTAATTAGGTAATTCTAGAGTTTTAACTAAAACATGATTTTGGACCTGTAGTAATTTTATAATAACACCTTTCTCTCTTAACCTTGCTTATTTTATTACCTGATTTATCTCTCGGGTACTTACACTGTTTCTACAGTATAGAGTTTTATTCTATTCCATTACTGGAGTTTGGTTTATTTCAACTTAGTAACCATACTCAGTACAACTCAGCAAAATCTTTAAGCTTCTCTTTGAAAACATATAGCTTATTTAAGAAGTAGAACTGACTTAATTTTTTTCAAATTATTGTAAATTGATATATTTACTAATAAGGGTAAGAATTCCATAACCCTTTTTTTCAAGGTTAAAGACACTATAGACTTAATGGTCTCTGTTTTGAAATTTAAAAACTGTGTTAAAATTGTCTGCACTAGTGTAAATACCTTATAAAGTATAATTCAATTATATTTAATCTAATTAAAGTAATTTAATTTGCTTTCTATTTTGGTGTACAATTAGAACAAACTTAATAGTATTTTAATAGAGACTTCCAAGAACATGAGAGCATATTACAGAATATTTTCTGTTATTCAATGTTCTAATACAATTTGTCAAATAAACTTATTTCACTTTTTTTCTCTTTTTTTTTAAATTAGTTTTCTATTTAGCAAATTCAGGCAGTTTGGTACCATTATTAGGCTCATCCGTGACCTAACCCCTCCCCATTGGCCCCTCCTTGTTGAGGTATATGGGTCATGCATTGTGGAGTTAGCCCACAGTTATTGGTACGATAAATGTCTCTGCATATCCTGACCCAACATTTGGCTCTGACATTCTTTCCACCCCCTCTTCCGCAAAATTTCCCTGAGCCCTGTTGGGTTCATTTTTGGTCTGCTTCAGTGATGAGGTGTTGGGGGCCTCTGAGGCTCTGGCTCTCTGACTTGGTAGGAGTTGATTTTTCTCTGTGTTGGTCTCCTTCCCTGTTGTGCTGGTATCTGGTTCACCAGGAAAACAGCACCCTTGCTTGTTTCGCCAATTTTCCTTAGTTTCAGCTGGGGCCCTTTTGAGGTATGATGGAGTGGCTCTCTCCTTAGGATCTGCATCTATCTGAAAAAGAGAAGCAGATTCTCCAACAGAGAGTAAGTTAGCTCCAGAACAAATAAATACCCTTACTTTTTTTTTTATAGAGAGTTTAATAGGTGTAGGCCCTCTTGTAGCCCATGATTGGCGGTAGCTTGATATTGGAGAGAGGGCTTATGTTTGGATATGATTCTGACTTGTTTTCTAGCTCTAGCTATGGGTCCCGCACCACTGAGGGTATCAGTTAGCCAAATCAAGAGCAGTTGGTTCCCCACCATGGCTGTGTGCCACTATTGCACTTGTATGGGCATCACAACTGTTTATTTGTTGCTAAGTAGGTTAGACCATGAGTTGCTTAGACAGGTATTGGTCATTTCCCCCAGTCACCCATGTAGCACCTTCTGGCACTAGATACCCTGACTGTCTGGGGACTGACTCTCTTCTGGCTTCCAGCCATGCCATTCCATTTTATGTGTCAGCTGCATATGGTGTCTTCAGCAATAGGGTCTTACCACTAACCTTTGGTGGGCCATCAAGTACTCTGACAGAAACTTGTCATTCTTTTCTTGTGGATGATACCCTCATGCTGGTACTGGGAGTTACAGGTCAGTGTCCACTAAGAAAATGCAGAAAAATATAACTAATATACAAGTGTTGGGGGTGGGAGAGGGAGGGAGGAAAGATGTAGAAGGTTTAGGTTAGACTTGATCCTACCATCTCCAGTGTCTTGCGGTTCAGGTGTTTCCTGTAAGGGCCTGGTGAAGGTTCAAGTTATTTTCTGACATATCAGGTGTTAATACTGATATTTGATGAAATATTATGAAAAGATGCCTGTGAAGGAAGTGGGGCTTAGAAAGGAATTTTCCTCAATCACAAACCATTCCTCTCTCCATTTTCCATCTCTCTCTCTCTCCCTCTCTTTTCTTATTAACTTTCTGTATTACTATGGAAAGAAAATCATATGATGAAAAGGACCCCAAATTTCTGAAAATGTACCTGGAAACAAAACCAAACTTTTTTTTTTTTTTAATGAACTATATCAGTCACTTTCAACAATAAAGGAATATTTAGTCTATGGAGACATATATCGTTTGATCATTGATTTTACTTCTTTGTGTGTAATGTTGTGTGTATGGGTATGGGTGTGGTGGATGCACATGTATGTACCCTTGTTCAATTCCATATGCTGCAGCAGGGGTCACTCATCTGCAGTGATCATAGTGCAACATCAGGCGTGTGGCTCCATTGCTCAACCACCTAGAATCTCTTTTTACTAATTTTGTATTTGAGGGCCTCTAATGGAGCACTAAGCATATAGCCATGTGTGGCCCTGCTCACCTGTTTTAGGTGGGATCTGGAGATTTGAACTCTGGGGGTCTCAAGACTCACCCTCCAGGCACTCAGTGGGCCATCTTTCCAGCCCTGGTTTTATGAATTTTGACCCATGTAATTATCGTCCTAAACAAGATACAGAATATTTCCATTACCTTACATATTTCTCTCAGGTTCCTTTCTCTTCCATTACCTCCTCCTTGCCAGGCATCCTGCTTCTGACTCCTGTCACATGGGTTACTATTGTCTATTCTTGGAAATTGTGCAACGAGAATATTACAGAATGCATTAATTCGTATCTGGCTTCCTTTATTCACTGTCATAGTGTTTGAGATTTGATCATACTGTTTTGTCAGGGCCTGAAAGTGCTCATTATATGCACAGACCATTGCTGCTTTTATTTGATTACCATCCCTGACTGTCATACAGCTGTCTTGATTTGATAAGAGGGGAGATAGACACAGAAACAGACTTAGACCAACATCCATCACAGTACCAGAAAAACAATTCACATCTCTCTCCTCTCAGGATGTGAGGTTGGGAAAGCAGCCTCTCCATGGTATATGCAGGCAAAATTTGGGATGTAGGGAAGTTTATTTTTATGTTTGCCCAGATTGCATTGGCTTCCCATAGCCCTGCTATTTTCTCTGCTTTATCTTGGGTAAAGAGTGGTGAAACTCTAGAGGCATTTTTTTTTGTAGTTTTCTTTTTTATTTTTTTTTTTTTATGAGAGAGAGAGAATTGGTATGCCAGGGCCTCCAGCCACTGCATTCAAACTCCAGATGCGTGCACCACCTTGTGTGCATGTGTAACTTTGTGTGCTTTTGTCACTTTGGCTTAACATGGGATCTAGAGAGTCAAACATGGGTCATTAGGCTTCTCAGACAAGCACCTTAACCACAAATCCATCTTTCCTGCCCTAGTTTTTTCTTTAAGTAGCAGTTTTATTAACATTTCCCATGAGAGGTTGAATACATGAACATACTGTAATTTTATCATATTCCCTTCCCATGGCCCTCTTTCATTTTCACTTCCTGCCCTTATTCTATTGAGCACCCTTTCCTTTCCTTTCCTTTCCTTTCCTTTCCTTTCCTTTCCTTTCCTTTCCTTTCCTTTCCTTTCCTTTCCTTTCCTTTCCTTTCCTTTCCTTTCCTTTCCTAGTAGTCCTTCTTCTGTATTGATGTCTCATTCTGTTTGCTCTCCTCCATCCTCTCTGTTACAATATTGATGGGCTCAGAATTGTGCAGGTCCTGGGATAATGATAACCACTGTGAGGTCATGAATACACCAGTCATTTCATGTTTAGATGGCAGTGCCCCAAAGTATTCCTTTCCACCCTCTGGCTCTTACATTCTTTTTGCCCCCTCTTCTGCAGTGTTCCCTGAGCTTTGGAGACCATGACAGAGATGTCTTATTTAGTGTTGAGCTTTCAGAAACCTCTTATATACTGCATTGATGAGTTTGAGTCTCCTTAGTGTGTATGGCCATTTCCAAAGAGAAGCTTCTCTGCCTAGCAGTGAGAGTAGATTATTTAATTTTTATGGAATGTTTGAAACTTAGAGAAATTTTCAATAAAAAATATTTTTTTTCATTTATTCATATTTACAAGGGGGAGATAGAGACAGGAGAGAGAGAGAAGGAGAGAATATTTGTGAATACAAGAGGGCCTCCTGACATTTCAAGTGAACTCCAGATACATGTGACACTTTGTGCATCTATCTGGTTTCCATGTGGATACTGGGGAATTGAACCTGAGGAGTCAGGCTTGCAAGCTAATGCCTAACTGCTGAGCCATCTATTCAGTCCCTCAGAAACATTTTATAATCATGAATCCCCTCTCTGCTATGTTTCTTTTGAATAAGTAGATTATAGTTACAGTCCTATATAGTATAGAGTTTAATGGATTTTTCATATAAAGTTTTTAAAGCTTTATTTCTGATAATCCAAAACAACACACACTGACTTAGTGAGTATCAATGTTTACAGTGAGCCAAGAACTGAACATGTGCACGTGGTTCCTAGGGGTTATAATGTTTCTTTATGGTCTTGGGTAGCCTGTGCTTTGGCTGGCCAGTATGTAGCCCATAGACATATAAAACCATTTATTTTTATTTTTTGGAACCATTTAAATTGATTAAAATTAAATAAAAGCTAGTTTTAAGTAAAATTCAACCAACACAATTGTTCAGTTGTGGTAGCACAATGCAGCAAGTTTTGTTAAACAGCTCAGGTTTATGTCAGGGTACCCCAGCTGGGGTTCTCTAGAATACTCATCCTCGCTGGTATTCTTGGAACTCCATCTTCAAGGTCAATGAAGCGAGGAAGGATTCTATGGGAAGAAACTGACCTGAGTCTCTTTGTAGTGTCTATCAAGCCTGGATTGCTACATTAAGCCAAGCAGGACTAAAGAAATGAAGTTATTCTTGTCTGGCTATCTAGTTAAGAGTTGTGGATTTTTTTAATTCTGAAGGTCAGGATCAACGTGCAGGGAGGTTCAGTGTCTGGTAGCTCTCTCTTTCTGGGTCACAGGTTGTCTAGTTGTGAGTTGTCAGTGGGAGAGACAAAACTCTGGGCTTTGGGGAACAGAGGAGAGTGCTAGAGGCTGGACGTCACACATCTATCTGAATACACATTGTTTAGGACAAGATTTCTTTTTCACTTATGACCACTTTTCACTTGTGAAATTTTTACACAATCTAGGGTATATAAAGTATATATTAGGTATATAAATTATCAAACATTTACTGATAATAAATCATAAAGAACTTTATTTTAAAAGAATTCTTTGATATACACATATGGTCTTACTTTAAAAAATTCACATACTAATGAGACAGATGTTTATCTTTACCTAATGAATTAAAATGTGGCTGAATATTTGATACCAAGACAGAGAGCATCGTCAATATTTTACAGTTGATTGATATTTTGATTTTGTAATCAATAGTAAGAATGCTGCTTTGTTTACATGCATAGTGCATAATGACAGGAGTATGTTTAGGACCATTTCAAAAATTGTTGGAAATTCTGTCCTAATCCAAAGCCAAATTTACTTATTTTATTTAATTTTATGAATTTATTTTCCTTAATGAATTTTTAGAAATGAAACTCAAGTCAGTAACTTAACCATCAACTTTAAAAATATTTATATATTTATTTGAGACAGATGAAGGGAAAGGAACAGGGAGGGGAAGGAAGAGAGAGTATGGGTGCACCAGGGCATCCTGCCATTGCAAACAAATTTAAGATGTATGCACCACTTTGTGCATCTGGCTTTATGTGGGTACTGGTGAATTGAACCCGGGCATCAGGATTAGCAACTAAGAACCTTTAACTGCTGAGACATCTCCAGACCTTAAATAGTAACTTTTAAAGTCAAGTATTCTAGCAAAATATAATCCAAAGTTAAGCTAATTTTATACATGCTGAGGAATGATGTATGAAAATATAAAAGAAGCTTTGTTTTACATAAATAAACCATTATACTTTGATAAGAGCAGAAAATGCTACAGGTACAGTAAAATCTTTAACTCATAGCATCTGAAATTTGAGCAAGAGTGTTTGGTATAGCATTCGTTGGAGTTTTGTGGTGTAATATGTCGTGGAAAGTACATGTGTTATGTGGTCAGAACCACGGCTGTACTGAAGTTTTATTATGCAGCATGGGTGGGAATTGACTGCCAGAAATACCTCAGGTTCATATGTGCTTGATTTTGAATCATTTTTTTCTTTTTCACACATTCACAAAGGTTTTCCTGGTGCCAGATTTTCCATGATCCCCACATTCAGTTATGACTTATGAGCTGTGCAAGGTAGCTCATGCCTGTAATCCCAGCATCAGGAGACCAGGTAGGAGGATTGCTGTGTGTTTGAGGCCAGACTGGGACTAAATAATGAGTTCCAGTTCAATGTGAGCTACAGAGTGAAACCCTGTCTCAAAAAAAAAAAAATCAAATGAAGAAGAATAAGTCTAATAATAATAACAAGAGGAGTAGGCAGCTGAATTTAGAACAGGGATTGGTGAGACATTCCTGTAAGACGACAGTATCATGGACTTTGCTGAGTGTATAGTCTCTATTGCAATTTTGTTATTGTTGCTAGGAAAGCAGCCACTCATAATATGTAACCCTATGGGCTTGATTGTGCTCTAATAAAAAGGAGTCATTACCCATAGAATTCAAACTGAATTAGACAACTTCTTCCAGGCCCCACTTAAGAAACTTGGATAGGAAGCTTGTCCTACAGAGTGAGTTCTCCAGAGTACAGGATACTGGAAGGAGCATGAGGTGTACCTGTAACAAACTCACTTTTATGTGAGAAGGCTGAATGTCTTAGTAGTAACTCTTCAAGGCCACAAAGTGTTAGCAGAAGAGGTCTGAGCATGCTACTTCTTAAGTGTCTAGCTGTACTCTTTACTTTAGTGATGGGCAAGTCACATTAACTCATACACTCCATCAGATTGACATTTGGAGAAACTCTCTTAGGCTACTTCTTTATTTAAAAATATTGTTATTTGTATTTATTTGCAAGGAGGGGTGGAGGAAGAGAATGAATGCACCAGGGTATAGTGCCACTGCACATGAACTCAAGATGCAGGCACCTCTTTATGCATCCAGCTTTACATGGGTACTGGGGAATTGAACCTAGGTTGTTAGGCTTTGAGCCATCTCCCAAACCCTTAGTTCACTTCTTAAAGAATAAAAGAGAATGCAAGAGACAGAGAAACAGATGTAGGAATTTGGGTAGCAGGATTCTGAATATAACTAATAACCAAGGGTTGGAAAAAAAGATGGTTGTTATAGATTTAGCAAGGCGATTAATTATTGGGGGGGGAGGGCTCAGTAATATTGATCACTTTATCAAATTATTGCTTTAAGAGTGTAAGATGTTACATGGAAGAAACAATAAAATGTTTACAGAGAAAAGAGATTTCTAGATTTTCTGATTTTGAGCTCATTTATCTGTCCTTTTCTTTTAAAACTATTTTATTTGAGAGAAAGATACAGAGAAAGTATGAGCACATCAGGATTCTTGCCACTGTACTTGAATTCACCTTGTGTGTCTGGCTTTACATAGGTACTATGGAATTGAAAACTGGCCCTCCGGCTTTGCAAGCAAGTGCCTTTAACTGTTGAGCTATTTCCCTGGCCCCTTTCTTTTATTTTCTTTCTTTCATTCTTTGTTTGTTTCTCTCTCTCTCTCTCTCTCTTTCTTTCCATTTATTTATTTTTTAATCACACAGAAAGACATAGGGGGAGATGAGAGAGAGGAAGAGAGAGAATGGGTATAACTGTACTTCTTGCAACAGCAAACCAACTCTAAATGCATGTGCATCTGGCTCTTAATGGGTATTGGGAAATTGCACCAAGGTCATAAGGCTTTGCAAGCAAGGGCCTTAACTGCTCAACCATCCCTCCAGCCCACCTTTCATTCTTTATTTTAATTTTCATTTTGCTTTAGCAATCATTTATTGGGTGTATTCTTTGAAGATGCTGAAAAGTCAAAGCTGAATTTCAGATCAAGTCTTGTGACTACGGAACTCAGACTTGAGCCCAGATGATTGGGAACAACATTGTATTTACATTATTTAGTATTGTAGCTTCTGAAGACAAATAGGTTTTGACTCAGGGAGGAAATGATATTACAGCTGGATACTGTGTGATATGTGTCCATTTGTGTATCTGTCTCCAGTAGGGAGGAGGGCCAGTAATTCAGGTTGAATGTATTGAAGGATTAGTGTGGGAAGCTATAGAAGATTCTATAGACATTGTTGGCAAGACTTTTATTTGTGGGATGGACTTGGCAGAATAGACAAATTGTCAAACAATTTCAACAAATTAACAAAAAGTGCCTTATTTGTGAGGATGTCTTCATTTCTTCATGAATACCATATAGGCATATTGAAATAAAACATTAATATTTTAAAAGAGCCATACTCAAGCAAAACATTTATTCTTTTGGAACTTTTGAAAGATTTATACTTTCTACCCCCACAAAAACCACCCTACTAACTTATAGAAACCTGCCTGCACATTGGGAGTAGGAGGCTGCTTAAGAGTCACAATCATGACATATACAGGGATCCTAGTATTCACCCAGAGCCCCTGTGTTCTGACTTTACATGTAATGGAGACAGATAGCTCTTCTCTATGACACATGCTAACTCAGTGTGTAGTCTGCCTTGCTGTTGGGTGACCCTGTTGGGTACTGTGGAACAGGGTTTTCCTGGTATATATTAATGGCATGTAGGACAGGCATGCAGAACAGGGTTAGGTCACCTCTATTGAAACCCTGACCCTTCCTAAGCATTTTGATTATTTCATGAAAGCAAAATAATAACTAATCACAGAGTGGATTGTGGAAGTCATTTGAGGCTTAATCAGGTGTGTTTAAAATTATGCTTCTGTTGTTATTGAATGCACTCCTATTGGTTTTGGCAAAGTGGCAAAAGAGATTTATTTAGATGCTTTCTGCATTTCTGAAATGTTATTGCCCAAGCATAGAATTCTCTACATCCCCAAACATGATTGGGCTTCAAATTCAGCAGCTATCCAATCGCATAAACCATTTATTGCATCAGTTTCCATTTTGAGAAACTATTTAACATCTTGGATATCTTTCTAGCTGTAGATGCCATGACCTTATTCTATACTGGGAGAGAACTCTTGTTGTATTGAGTGTTTCTCTCATGTCCAGAGATTAACTTTGAACAAATGTAGGACAAGTTTAATTTAAAAATAGCATGTGGCTAAAACAGGAGTGGACTAGAATGACTGCCGGCTGGGAGGCCGCTATTTAGTGTTGTCCCCCTGTAATCAGGGTGTTTCTGGGCAAAATGACCATGATGAGTAACTGCTGTGACTGGGACATTCTGGCCCCGTGTGAGAAAGCTGGCAGGAGAAAGCCTGGGAGGGTCCTGGGCACACAGGGTAATGTATGAATAGGGATGTTTCTCTTCTGTGAAGTACAAAGTATGAGCAATAAACCTTTGACAAGTGCAGAGTCTAAGGAGACAGCGAGTTCTAGTCATTTTTCCAGGAAGACGAAGAAATGGAAGTGCCTTGGTATTCTATACATATGTAGTGGCAGTCTATTAATCTGTTAATTGTTACCTAGAAGGAAGACAAGAGAAATCAGTACAATTTTGTTTTTAACCTTTGTGTCCATGGTCCATGGACCATTCTTTTTTCTTTTTTATTTTTTTTAGGGAGCAACAGACAGACAGAGAAAGAGGCAAATACAGAGAGAATGGGCAGACCAGGGCCTCCAGCCACTGCAAGCGAACTCCAGATGCATGTGCCACCTTGTGCATCTGGCTTACGTGGGTCCTGGGGAACATGAGCCTTGAACTGGGGTCCTTAGGTGTCACAGGCAAGTGCTTAACTGCTAAGCCATCTCTCCAGAAAATGTGCAGCCCGGGCTGGCCCCTAACTCCTAATCCTCCTGCCTCTGCCCCTTCAGCAGTCTCCTACCGGCATGCGCCCCCACAACCAGCCCACCGGCCATTCTTCACTGAGAGTTTGTTCATTGTTTCTAGCTCTACTCAGGTTCCCATCCAGGTGTGTGGTCTACATGTGAAATCACCTCTCTCTTGTCCTGTGTTCCAACATGAAGGGGAAAGTGTTTCTTCATGCAAATGGAGCATTTCTGAGATCTGAGATAAAGCTTCCAGCACACCCGTGACCTGTGTTATCACAACAACATGAGACAGAATGTTGGAGCTGAAAGTGAATCATAACAAAGGATGTGATCTATGGGCATATTATCTACTTAATATTTCATAGAATATTGGAATTATGGGTTAAAGAAAGGTCAACAAAAGTCAGGAGTAGCAAACACCAAAGCCAAAAGCCAGATACTGTTCTGTTCTACAAACATTCCATAGTAATATTGTCTGACAAATTACTGGACTTCAGAAAGGCTTCCTTTTATTCAGGGTTTTATATTCTGCTTTAATTCCACACAGTCTTTTAATCAGTCTATTTGTAGAACATATGTGTACCAAGAATCTTTGGAAAACATCTAACCTTATTTTACAAATGAAGATCCAAAAATTATTAGGCAACTCAAGTCTCCAATGTTCTAACATTTCTGTGTTAGTTTTCCATAATCAGAACAAACTCCTCAGATAACTCCCCTGTAAAGAGGCCATCATGGTTTGCATGTGAAATGTCCCCCATCATAGCTTCAGGTGTTTTGAATACTTGGTCCCTCCTGGGTGGCAGTTTGGAAATGTGGAGCCTTTGGGAGGTGGAGCCTTGCTGGAGGAGGTATGGCACTGAGGGTGAATCCTGAGGTTTATTAGTCCAGCCCACTGGATCTTCAGAGCGAGCTCCCTCAGACGATTTCCTCCTATTGCTGTGACAAGAAGTGATGCCCTAGCTGCCTGATGTGCCCTGCTTTCCCCACCATAATGAATCATCCCCTAAAAACTAGAAGCTGAAATAAATCCCTTCCTCCCATGAGCTACTGTTTCTGGTCTAGCGTTTTGTCCCCACAAGCAGAAGGTAACTTCTATAGAGACAAGTTTTATTTTGGCTCATGGTTTCAGAGGTCCCATCCTGTGATGAGTTGACACCATTGCTCTTGCTTGTGGTGAGTCAGCTCATCACGGCAGGGTAAAAAAGCAGAGCAAAGTTGCCAAAAGACCTGTGACTCAAAATCTCCTTTGAGTGCACATTGCCAGTGACCTAAAGACTTTTCCCTTGGTTCAATCTCTTGAAGTTTCTACTATCTCCTAATAATACTAAGGTAAGGAAAGAGCCTTTAATGTGTGGGCCTTTTGGGGAACCTTCCAGATCCAAGCTCTAGCAACTGTGTAGCATTTTCTTTTAAATGGGAAATCTCCCATTGTTTTGTTATAAGGTCTTGTGTCATTCCTTCCCCTATGACTCGTGGCATCTGAGTATCTCACAATATCCACAGTCTATGACTCATGTGTACTCCCCAACTGGTATTTGTCTAAATGTTACAAATCTGTGGATTTAGGTTTGTACTTCTCAGGTGCCAGAATAGAAACATTTACCAGTGCTATCAGTTTACTTTTCAAATGGGAACATTTTATTGGAAAAGAATTTTGAATTTTTAAAGTTGTAAATCAAGACAGTCAAACATAGTACTGCATGCTTGTAATCCCAGCACCTGAGACGCTGATGCAGAAGGATTGAGAGTTTGAGACTAACCTGGGATGCATACTGAGATCCAGTCTTAGAAAACAAGAAGGTAGGAGAAGAGGCCGAGTGGTAAAATGCTTGCCTGGCATGCACAATGGCCTGGGTCTAAACTTCAAAACTGAAATGTATATATGAAAATTTCAATAAAAAATGACAAATAGGGTTGGAGAGATGGCTTAGTGGTTAAGGCACTTGCCTGTGAAGCCTTAGGACTCAGGTTTGATTACCCCGTATCCACTTAAGCCAGATGCACAAGGTGGCTCATGTTTCTGGAGAATTTTTTGTGGTGCCTAGAGGCCCTAGCATGCCCATTCTCTCTCTCTGTCTGCCTCTCTTTCTCAAAATAAGTAAACAAATAATTTTTTAAAATATTGTGACAATCCAGATGTGGTGGCTCACCTTTAATTCCAGTACTCAGGAGGCAGAGGTCAGAGGATCACTGTGAGTTCAAGACCACCCTGAGACTACATAGTGTATTCCACGTCAGCCTGGGCTACAGTGAGTCCCCATCTTAAAAACAAAACAAAATAAATTAGGACATAATTGTGACTGAATATAGTGTGGGGATGTTAGTAACTTCAAGAGGATCCCCTAGGTGAGGACTCCAGGAAGGAAAGAGGTGTATCTTCACAGTGTCATTTATTTTCCTGCTTCCACCTTCTCTTTTTTCTCAATTTTTATTAACATTTTCCATGATCATAAAAAATATCCCATGGTAATACCCTCCTTCTCCCCCCAACTTTCCCTTTTGAAATTCCATTCTCCATCATATCCCCTCCCCATCTCAATCATTCTGCTTACATATGTACAATACCAATCTATTAAGTACCAGTGCCATTTTTGATGACCATTGGCTTAGTTCTCTCCTTTTTTAAAATTGAGAACTTTAATGTTGAACATACAGTGATTTGATCATGTTCCCCTTCCATCAACCCTTATTGTTCACTGTCCCCCACTTCCATCTACTGAGGACCCTCCTCTTTCAAGGTAGTCCTTCTGTTTTGTTGTTTCTTGCCTCTTGTCCTCTTCTCCTCCATGTCAATGTTTATGGGCTTATAAACAGTGTAGGTCTTGAGGGGTATTGGTAACCACTGTGGGGTCGTGCATGCTCCTGTCAGTTCATGACAGAATAGTGCCCTAAAGTATGCCTTCCCACACCAGGAGGTCTTACTTTTTGTTTAACCCCTCTTCTACAATGTTCCCCGGACCTTGGAGGCCATGACTATTGTACTTTTTCTTTTGGGGAAGGTGACCCAAAGGGGCCATGCCTTCTAGGTACCCTCCCTCTCTCACCTTAGGGCCCATGCATGTGATAGTAACTGCTCACATTGACCGAGTGCTTGCTGTAGTATAAGCACAGCTCCTCAGGCGTTTATGAGTTATATGCCTATGACGTTATTCCTAAGAAGCAGACACTATTTGCATCTTGTTGTTACAGATTTTACAACTGAAGCACACAGCTGATTTATCCATTTTAAGTAAAGGTATCTCACCCTAAAATCCATAATGTCACGTTATACTTTAAAAATTGAGGTGAAATATAAATACGGTGACAGAGTTCATGCCTCTTCACTGGTCTTCACCTGGTTAAGTTGCCTTGACCTTGGAGAATGGGCTATTTTCTAATACTTCCAAGTGTGGCTATTATTTATCCTCATGTTCCCAGTCAACACTGAGCTGACTGTAGCCCCAAGTTTATGGTTCCCACTGGTAACTGAGATGTGACCTTTTTGTAACTGACCCTGACTCCAGGGTTGGACTGCAGCTACCTGAGGCAGGAGTCGTGGCTTATCATCAGAGGATCTCGGGTCATAGCAGCAGGCCATCTAAATGTTTCTGCAATGGAAGGGGGAAGTGCATGTGTTCATTTTCTATTCCAAAATTGGGAAACTAAATAATTAACTTTGGTTAAAAATTTATCACAGGAGATATTTTTACTTATCTATTTTACTGAGAAATGGGGGAAAAGACACTAAAGAAAAGCAATTGCTAATCAGAGTCAGGTTCCATGCAGCCAGCTGTTTATATTTTTACTTTGTGAGATTTTATCTCTTGCAAAGAAAAAGAAAAAAAACATTCTGCAGGTGAAAGAGAAAGGGAAATGCTTTTGTTTTGTGAAATGTGAAGGTGGAGTTTCCATGACCTCATCTCACGGGGTAATCCTTCTTGGAGATCAGTTGTCTTCTGCTAAAAGTATGGTATCTAATTTAAGGCTCAGTGATTTGGGGTGATTCCAAGGGAATCAGAGGATGCAATTTTAAAGACTGGAAAATGATAGCCACAGAAATATGTACAAAAACTCAGATTGTTGGGGCTGGGACACTGGAGGGCAAAATGATCTCTGAGGATTGAGCCTATACGGGGCATGCAAGGACTGGTTCTATCCCAAGAGTTCCACCCACTGCAGGGAGCACAGACCCACTCCCCCACATCTCAGTTGCTTCTGGGCTGCATGATAGGTTTCAAAATACAGTTGCCCTGTCTTTGTAATTGTGCAAACCATAACATTTACCCTATAATTTTCCATTCTGATTTCTGTTTGATTTTCTACCCTTGAAACTTCCTAGGGTTGTAAACATAATTGCCAATTGCTAAGCCAAAAAGCCAATTTTCTTATTACAAGAAATAGCAAACTCCCTTCCATTTTTTTTTTTGAAGACTTGCCTACATAAATTTTAAAATATTCCAGGCATCTGGAAAATCCAACTTCACAAACTAGGGTTTAATTAGAAAGAAAGGAGGACTATATTTGTAGAGCAGACCAACTTGATTATATTTAACTATTAAACAGATTAGTTTTCAGGGTGGTCATTCATTATTATATAAATTTAATTGACATGTGATTATATTAAGATTCTAATTTTAGCTTGCTCTACAAATTGGCCAGTGCCCACTCACCATTGGTAGAATAATAAGATTTCTACTCAGCAATGGTTTTTATTAACCCTCATTACTATTCAGAGGGAAAATGATGAGGGCCTAATAGAATTCTTTCCCTTTCTGAGTTCCATGACCACTATTTCTGGAAAATTGTTGAGGGAACTTGAAGCTTGTAATGAAGTTGTTAGTCTTCAGAGCCAAATCCAAATAGTAAAAAACAAAAACAAAAGCAAAAAAAACAAAACAAAACAAAACAAAAAAACAGACTTTTCTGTCTGTACATATTGCATCATGGACATCTTGGAGTCAGATGTGCTTTAAGAAAACAGGGGCTGGAGAGACAGCTAAGGCACTTGCCTGCAAAGCCTAATGGCCTGGGTTCGATTCCCCAGTACCCACAAAGACAGATGCACAAAGTGGCACATATGTCTGGAGATTGTTTGCTGTGCCTATAGAACCTGGAGCGTACATTCTCTTTCTCTCCTTTTTTCTGCATGTAAATTAAAAAAATAAAAATATTTGTTTATTTAAGAGGGAAGAATAGAAAGAGTATGGATATAAGTGTGCCAGGACTTCCTGCCACTGCAAACTCTAGACACATGCTACTTTTGCATCCGGCTTTACATGGGTACTGGGGAATTGAACCCAGGCCATTAAGCTTTGCAAGAAAATGTCCTTAATGGATGAGACATCTCTCCTACTACAAATTCTGCTTTCTTTAGGAGCTTTTCCTTGATCCTTTATTCCCCTGCCACCACCACCTTGCTTTTTCACAATGTTTTCTTTCTCCATTGGAGGCCATGTATGTCTTTAGGGAAGCATAGTCCAGGGTAACAAAGATTCTAGGCTCAGCACAACTAGTTGTTGCTAAGGCCATGTCAGTCTCTACACTAGAAGATCCATGGGAAAGATTGCCACGAGTAGGTCTAGAAACTTCTCATCAAGCTCAAGATAAGTTCTTAGCCTGGAATTACTGAGTGACACAAGAGGATTTTTCTCCTCTCAGCTAAGGAGCTTAGACAGGTAACAATGATGTTCCTTGTTCCCCTCACCACTCCATTGTGGTCACAATTCAGGAATGCAGAAGTTCAGCTTCTGGGAAATGAAGTCAGTGTTGCAGTACAAGGTGACACTCATCATCATTTTTTAAAAATTTAAACCCTTGACAGTGCTGTTTTTTTTTCTGTTGCTATAAATACTATTTGTCAGGTAGCTGATAAAGTGAAAAATCGACTTCCCAGCCTTTCCTAATAAATCAATAGCTTGTATGTCTAATAGGAATGCTATCTAGGCAAGTGTTTGAGTGTGGGCTATGACTGGGAAAGGGTCAGAGAAGTAAGGGATTTGTATTCAATTTGCAGTGGCAACTCTTAAAGATTTCTTTTTAAGGGAAGAATCCTTGAAAGAGAACATCAAATATGTCAAGTTACTCT
Source organism: Jaculus jaculus (assembly GCF_020740685.1). NCBI lineage: Eukaryota > Metazoa > Chordata > Mammalia > Rodentia > Dipodidae > Jaculus > Jaculus jaculus. The sequence goes on from NC_059103.1 coordinate 27,189,598, forward strand.
CTGTACAGTGTTGTAGTCATAAAAGCTTAAAACAAGACCATAAAATTGAGGTGAGCTCATTGTCCATGTCTAAAAATTACTTCCTTCAAATTAGTCTTTTAAATATGTTTCTTAGATATTCCCTTTTTATCTAATGCACGGTGATAATAAAAATAATGTTTTCTGAGACCAAATTTAGATCAACCATATTTTCTTCTTCCCTGTTGTCTATCTATATTTGTGATGCAATTACTGGTTCTGTATCAAACCAAAGGTGGAAGAACATAGTATAAATAACCTCACATAGTGTGAAATTTGGTTTTAAAAAAATTTAATGAATGATAGGTATCTTACTTGATTTTGTTCCTTCACTCATTATTTTTAAAAATTATGTATTTGTCTCTCTCTCTCTCTCTCTCTCTCTCTCTTTCTCTGTGTGTGTGTGTGTGTGTGTGTGCGCGCACATGCGTGTGTGCCAAGGTCTCTTGTCACTGTAAACAAATGACCATCAGGCTTTACATGGACAGTTGAGGAATTGAACTTGGGTAGGCAGGCTTTGCAAGCAAGTGACTGTAACACTGAGCTATCTTTCCAGGCTCTCTTTCCTCTTTTTTAAGACAGAGTTTTGCTTATGTAGACAAGGCTAGACTCAAACTCATGGTCCTCCTGTCTCAGCTTCCAGAGTACTGAGGTTATAGGTATGTGCATTCATGCCCAACAAGCAGGTAATGTCTAATTTAAATAAAAGGGTAATATTTGGAGAAATGGGGATGAGTTTGGTTGAAACATCTTATTTTTGTTGTTTCTTTTTTTTTAAAAAACTTCTGTTCCATGGTTTTCCAAAGATACAAATTTTTATTTTATGGATATTGTCTGCCCATAGAAGACAAAATAGTTGCTGAAAATATGAATCTCCCTGTGAACCTGACCCACTTTTTGTGATGGGGAGTTGGTCAATTTTTAGTCTATGTGAATAAATTTGAATTGACTTTTACATTATTAGTTCTCAAAATGCATTACACACTTGTTTCTCTGGTTACATTGAGTCTATCTTTGTTCTCAATATCTACTTAACTCAGACATAATAATTTTTTATGAAGGAACAAGGTAAAAGGTAATTGGGAAGAAATGGCTTTTGAAAATATTATTTTGTAGTGGAATATGTAATTTGTTTTTGGTCATATGATCGTGAAGCTGTAGATACTTTTATTAAATCTTTAATGAAATTTATTTCTTCTTGTGAAATGTTACTCAGTTCTTATTGTAGTTCCATACATCCAAACAACCTTAGTAGACAGTCCCATGATGACATATTATTTCTGTAATGAGATTGAACCTGCCTTTGGATAACTAAGACCATTTAGTGTTGCAAAGTCATAGTCAAGGAAGAGAAATTAAAGATGAACACGCTCCTTTCTTCAGTGTAATAATCAGGATATGTTGAACTACTGAGACCTGGCTAGGAAAGAGAACATAGACAGAGGACAGAGCTCATGTCCCTTGCACACACTCACCCCTCACAGAGCAGCTTTACAGGACCAGGGCTTGACCTCAACCTTTGCCTCCATCAACTGGCCTGAGATGGAGCAAAGTCAGGAAACCCCATGCTTCAGATGTACATAGGCAGATGTGTTGCAGACACAGGTCAGGTCAGTGAATATCCTTTTTGAATAGAATTGTAGTTACCCTCGAGCTGTTGGGATAAAATACATGACCAAAAGCAGCTGATGGCAGGAAAGGGTTTATTTGGCATATAGTCTCTAGGGGAAGAGGCTGGATATCACCTCACTGACCCAGTAGCTGGAAAACAGCACCAGGAAAATGAGCTGTGCTCTGGCAACAGGGGTCTGGCTGTAATGCCTCAAAGCCTACCCCCAAAACACGCCTCCTCCAGCAACGTTCCCTTTCCCAAATTGCTACCAACTGGGAAACAAGCGTTCATAACACATGGGTCTGTGGGGAACATCTGATTCAAACCACCACAAATAGTATTTAAGCAATTTCTTTATAGATCAATAAACATCAGAATTTGCCAATTCAATTGACTTTTAATATCACCTATTATAGTATTATGTAGAATCACCAAAAATCAGAGCATTTTGTTAAGTCTGTTAATTTCACTTTTCACCTCACTGATGTTGAAATCCTCAACTCTGTTAGCTTTGAAAGAAGCACATGAATGGTGAAAGATAGGATTTCTGGGGCCAGTCTGCCTGGATTGGAGTTTTGGCTCTTCCCCTGACTGAGGGGTTTTGGACAAGCTCTTCAGTCCATCATTGGCTCAGTTTCTGCCTTGGAAATCATAAGGTTACATCTCACAGATTTATAGAGACCTTAGAAAAGTCTGTGTAAGAATATGTTTCTCTTCTTGCTATATTCTCTGCAAGCACCATTCTTTTCCTTGCATAGTCTTTACTCATCATTTTCTATCCTCCTTCCCTTCCCCATCCCTGCTCTACCTCCACCATCTTAAGGTGTTGGATATCTAAAATGAATAGTAAAAATAAATCTCACAGAAATGTCTCAGAAAAATATTCTTTCTAACCATTTATGGCATATGTATTGTTTAATAGTGGTCATAAATGGGAAATAGCAGTATTTTTAAAAAGTATAAACAGATTAGTTGAACACATCATTTTTCTTTACCATGGTAAAGGTTAGAGGATAGGAAAAGAAAGTCTTGTTGCATATTCCTTTGAGAAAAATGGGGGAACGTGGAGACAGAGTTGAAATACAAGAGAAATCAAATAAAACTGACTGAAGCAAAATGTCTCTGGAAAGATGGGTCCAAATCAGAGATCAGTGATCACAGGAATATGGCCAGCATTACATATTGGAAGGAATGTACTTGAATTAAGAATTTTAGGAACATATGGCTGGAGAGATGGCTTAGAGGTTAAGGTGCTTTCCTGAAAACCCAAAAAACCCAGGTTCAATTCCCCAATACAGCTGCACAAAGTGGTTCATGCATCTGGAGTTTGTTTGCAGGGGCTAGAAGCTCTAGCATGCCCATTCTTTCTCTCTCTCTTTCTCCCTCTCTCTTCTCGCAAATAAAAATAAAGAATTATAGGAATACATGGATAATTGATACAAAGCCTGGAGTTTACAGTTAACATGTTGCTGTCCTAGGAAAAGAAATTGCAGATTTCACATAAGGAGCACTCAAACGGTCGTTGGAGCTCTTATCTCCTCATCCTGCTGAGTTAAAAAGTAAACAGAGATGTGATGTGTCCAATTATCCAAAATGTTGTGATCTCTCCCTTTGTGGTGGTTGGATTCAGATATCCCCCATAAACTCTTTTATTTTTGAATGTTTGATCCCCAGATGGTGGCAATTATGGAGATGTAGCCTTGTTGGCGGAGATGTGTCACTGGGTATAGTAACCCCCAGCTTGCCTGTACTAGCTCAACTCACCCGCTTGCTGCTGCTTTCCACCTTCTGTGGCAAGATTGTGATGTCCAGCATCTGCTCTACTCACCTTTCTCTGCCATGGTGGCGCTTTCCCTGGAGACTGTAATCCAAAATAAACCCTTTCCTCCCGTCAGCTGCTTTTGGTCAGGTGTTTTGTCCCAGCAATGCAAAGGTAATTATGATACCTCTTAAGTCCTTCTCCCCCTCATTCCCAAACCAGTGGGACCATGATATCAGAGACACAGAGCAGATGGAATATCCAGGGTTTTCAGCAACATCGGTCAAGTTGTAAAGCTGATATCCAGGCTCCTGCCAGGTATGAGAAGAATAACCATTGAGTAGGGCTGGGGGACCCGCACCAGCAGGGTAAGGCCTCCGAGTCTCAGAATGCTCTGCCCCAGAGGAAAATGGGGGAGGCACACAGGATTCCCATCAGGATCAAAGGCCTTGGGGGTGCTTTCCACAGGACTATCCCTTAGCAGTTTTGTGCTGTACTTTTGTTTTTGACTCTGAGAACCATTATTTTTTTTTGCATTTTCTTTATCTTATTTTTATTTATTTATTTCAGAGCGTCAGACAGAGAGAGAAAGAGGTAGATAGAGAGAGAGAATGGGAGCGCCAGGGCCTCCAGCCAATGCAAAACGAATTCCAGACACGTGCGCCCCCTTGTGCATCTGGCTAACATGGGTCCTGGGGAATCGAGCCTCAAGTTGGGGTCCTTAGGCTTCACAGGCAAGCGCTTAACTGCTAAGCCATCTCTCTAGCCCTCTGGGAACCATTTTATAAATACATCACATTCTATTTTACAAGGTTAACTGGGGAGAAGGTTTGGACAAACTGCCTGTTGAAGAATCGTAGGTTTGTCAACAATTCTCTTTAGAAGATTCTAGGGGGGCGAAATCACTAAGGCAAGCATATTGCATTGATAGCATCAGACCCCCCCCAAATGGGGAGGAACCTTAAAATCCACAAGGCACAAACAAGTAAGATTGTTGTTTGCTTATTTGGTCTAGAGCATTGGTTCTGTTTTTGCTGTTACTTGATTTTCTGTTAACAGTACAACAGAGCACAGGAAGGGAAATGAGGTCATACATTGTCCATGCTCCTCCAGGCTGGGAGGTCTAGTTAGAGACCAACTTAGTTAAAGACAGCTGTAGGTAGTAGACAACCTGACAATGTGGTTTTATTGTAATGGGATTTTTTAAAAAAATATTTTATTTATAGAGAAAGAGACTATGAATGAGAATGGGCACACCAGGGCTGATAGCTGGTGCTCTTGGACTCCAGACTGCATGCGCCACTTTGTGCATCTGGCGTTATGTGGGTACTAGGGAACTGAACCTGGGTTGTTAGGCTTTGCAAGCAGGTGCCTTTACTGCTGAGCCACCACTCCAGCCCCAGTTTTTCTTTTGTCTTTGTATTCATTTGTTATTTCAGAGAAGTGAGAGTTGTGGTTCTCAGAGAAGACCAAAGGCCAAATGGGAAGTATAGTTCACGACATAGGCTTGTTTTAGATTTGTTCAAAAATGGTCTGGAGCTGGGCATGGTGGCACACACCTATAATCTTAGCACTCAGGAAGCTGAGGTAGGGGGATTGCAGTGAGTTTGAGGCCACCCTGAGACTACATAGTAAATTCCAGGAGAGCCTGAGCTAAAGTGAAACCCTACCTCAAAAAACCAAAAAAAAAAAAAAAAAAGTCTGGGGTCTTATTGATCTATTAAATGGGTTTTTAATTCATAAAACTTTTATCACCCTCATGAAATGTAGCAGTAGGATGTATGCTTAAGCAAAATAATTGTTTATAATCTGTTTACGTTTAATAGGTACTACTCAGCATGTGTGGAGTGACTTCTCTTTTTAAATGCGTATCACATTTTCTTTTCATTGTTGTTTTGCCATTGGTACAAGGCTTTTGATAGGAAGTATATACAGGCATGTCAGCAAATGGAGATTTAGTTTTCTTCTCAAATCCTTTTAGAGATGGTTACACAGGATTCAGAAAGTTTTACTAAAGAGTTGGAAGGCAAATTTGAAATATATAAGAATTTTCAAAATGAGAAGTTAGACATAAATAGAGAAGATATGTTTTTATTTGTAATGAAGGGGGCCATCCTGGGAGAAAGGTTTCTACAATCTTCCTTCTTTATTTAATCTGTCAGGCATCCCTGCCAGTCCAGTTGTTCCACATTAGGAACCATATATGAGGGAGGACTTGCAGCTTTTGTCTTTCTGTTTGTGTGAGTTTGCCTGCTCTGCTTTGTTCCAAGTCTGTCAGTTTTCCTAAAAATTCCATTAGACCATCCAGTTAGTGGTCGAGAATAGCCTTGCATTTTTCAGCCCTGCCTTTAAACTTGAAGTGATGTCTTTATTTCTATGACTTGCTAATTTCCTTTTTAAGGAAAAAGGCTCAAAAAGGCCTTATCCAGAATTATGCTGCATAACACATGGCTCGTTAATGCTTTCAAACTTACATATAGGGCTTGAGCTTTGCTCGTAGTAAATGTAAGGATATTTAAACAAGCCAGGTATTCTCAGGGCATATGTCAGTCTTTAGTGAGTAAAGGGACTGTTGTACCCAAGACCGGAAATGGATTGAACATGGTGGCACACTCCTGTAATCCCAGCACATGGGAGAGAGATGTAGGAGGATCACTGTGAGTTCGAGGCCACTCTGAGACTATGTAGTGGATTCTAGGTCAGCCTGAGCTAGAGAGAGACTCTATCTACCTAAAAAAATTATATATATATATATATATATATATATATATATATATATATATATATGATAATAACAACAACAACAAAAAACAAGACCAGAAATAAATATGGAACTTATAGTAGCAACTACAAAGTGACAATGTAGCTAGAACTTGGATACTTTCGGATTGTTATTTTGTCTTGAAGGTAACAGAAAGGAGCTCTTCTACCCAGCAGCTGACATGCAAGCTGACCTTGAGGTTTAGCCAGGCCTGTCTCTGGCCCTACTTCCCACCGTGTTTAACGATAAAGCATCCTGGAGGGAAAAGTGTGGTCACAGGCAGTTGATTCTTTTCTGAAAAGTCAATTTGTTAAGACTGGACTCATAGCCTTGTTAGGTGAGATATAAAGGTTGTGGTCATTGTTAGCTATATTCTGGAAAAAAGCATCAAGATGTAATCAGGAATTTTAGTGGTTTCAGAGGAACTTGTGATCCAAACATTCACTGTAGAAGTTCACACAAAGAATTATCTGTGATTAAAACAAAAGAAATGAGGGCTGGAGAAATGGCTTAGCTATTAAGCACTTGCCTGTGAAGCCTAAGGACACTGGTTCGAGGCTCGATTCCCCAGGACCCATGTTAGCCAGATGCACAAGGGGGCACACACGTCTGGAGTTTGTTATCAGTGGCTGGAAGCCTTGGCGTGCCCATTCTCTCTCTGTCTCTCTCTGTGTCACACTCAAATAAATAAATAAAAATGGACAAAAAAATTAAAAAAGAAAATAAAAGAAATGAAGTGACTCTTGTCCATCATGGAATTGTATCCTGACAATGCTCACCTAAGTAAGTTTAAACAACTGCACACTCAGGGAACACACACTTGGGAGAACTACTGTGAATATCTTTTCTTTAAGAACACTGGAAAATGTGAAGTTTGTTGATAATTTGCAAATATCATAGTTTCTATTTTATAAGTAAAGTATTTAAGATTTTAATGCTGTGATTGAAATTTTAAAAATCACACAGCTCATATAAATTAGAGAAATCTTAAAGTTTATGCACTGTTATCCTCAATATCAGATTATACTCCCCACCACACCAAGAAATTCTTGGACCCAGGTAAGAAACAAACACCGAATTCAGTGAACACCATGTAAAATTGTACACTATAATGAAAATCCAGTAAAATAACGAAAGTTAAATGCATGACTTCTATGATATGCTTTAGTAAAAAGCTTTAATTAGTCAAGTTTGCTAACTGACATTTCTGTTGTTTTATACAGCACATTCAAAACTCTTTTTTCCAATAGTTTTCTAAAGAAATTATTACTTCTTAGAAAAGTGAAAGGTTCCTTTTTATGAAAAGGTGTTGCAATGACAAAGCAATAATTATAGACTTTATTTTTGCTATTTTAAAAATACTTTAATTAATTAATTTATTAGAGAGAGAGAGAGAGAGAGAGCAAACGAGCATGGCCATGTCAAGGCCTCTTGCTCCTGTAAAGAAAAGAAAAAACAATCGGAACACATATACTCTTTGTGTATCTGGCATTACATTGGTATTGGGAAATCAAACCCAGGATGGCAGGCTTAGCAAGCAAATGCCTTTAATGGCTGAGCCGTCTCCCCAGCCTATCACAATAACTACTTTAGATGTGTTAGTACCAACAACTTACTCGACTTTCTCAGTGCATCTTCTTCAACAGAACTTTCCCTTTAAAGTCTTCCTCACCACCCCTGCTACTTTCCTGTCTAATCTTTAATTCATAGTGAGTATTTGTTACAGTTAGTCAGGTCAGTGACTCAATCTCTTCAAAAACATGGCACTGAAATAGGCCGTGCACTTTCCCGGATTCATTTCACTTATTTTCCAGTGGCATAATACAGAATACAGACCTCTGAGGCCTATATGTTCATACCAGCGGCCCTTAGAGTATGGGATGATGTGGCATGTACTTATGTCTGCTATTGAAACAACCTTTTTATTTTGAAATTGCACTTTGGACTTTCAAATGTCTATAGACATGCACAAACAATCACATGCACAGTACATTTCTATTCAGGAACTATACAAAAGTGAGCTAAACTATTCTATGGTATCAGAAGTCAGGTGAGTGGTATCCTGGAAGGAGTGGGGCATGGGAGCAAGGGGACACGTTAGAGTGTGCAAGGAACAATGGGTTGCTTCTGGATTAGTTTTGATTTCAGTGTTGTTTGTAGGTGCGTTTTGCTTCTGAAAAATCCACCCAAGTTATCACTTGTGGTCTGTTCACTTTTGTGATATGTATAGCATGAAAATATTTTTAAATAAGTTATTTATTTGTGTATGTGTATGTGCTTTGAGCACACCAGTGTCTCTAACAGACTACATCAGAACACACTATCCACTTTTATGCTGTCTTCAAGAAGTTCACCTCTTTATCAAAGATAGACATTACCTTAGGGTAAAGGGATGGACAAAGTTATTTGAAGCAAATGGAACTAAGAAAAATCAGAGGTTGCTATTCTAATATCTGACAAAATAAACATCAAACTAAAACTAGTCAGAAAAAATAAGGAAGGACACTTACTGATCCAGGGGACAGTCCACCTAGAGGACCTTATAATGCCACATAAATGTGCATCAAACACAGGGACACTCAATGTCATGAAACAAATACTGGACATGAAGTCACAGGTTAACCCCAATCTAGCTGTAGTACATGACTTTACCACGACACTCTCTCCAGTAGACAGGTCAACCCGACCAAAAAAAAAAAAAAAAAAGAAAGAGAGAGAGAGAAACACTGGAGGAAAATGGTATCACAGAGCAAATGGACCTAACAGATGTGTACAGAACATTTCATCTAAAAACTATGGAATGCACATTCTTCTCAGTAATCCAGGGGACTTACTTTAAAATATCACTTATTTGGACAAAAAGCAAGCCTCAACAAATTTCAGAAATAACTCCTTTTTTATCTAAGCACAATACATTAAAGGTAGAAATTATTAGAAAATACACAAAATCATGAAGATTAAACAATACACTATTTAATAATGAATGGTCACTGGAAAAAAAAAAAAAAAAAAAAAAACAAGCAGGAATCAAAAAAGTTCCTAGACCTGAATGGAAAAGAGAACACAGCATGCCAAAGCCTATGGGATGCAATGGAGGCAGTCCTCAAAGGGAAATTTCTAGCTCTGAGTGTATCCATTAAGAATAAATAGATAGATAGATAGATAGATAGATAGATAGATAGATAGATAGATAGAAACCGAAAGGACTTGGCATGATAGTGCCTTTAATCCTAGCACTCGGGAAGCAGAGCTAGGAGGATCACTGTGAGTTCAAGGTCAGCCTGAGACTACACAGTGAATTCCAGGTCATCCTGGGCTAGAGCAAAAACCCTACTTCTAAAAACAAAAACAAACTAACAAAAAAAGAAATCAGAAAGACTCAAATAAATAACTTAATGATGTACCTAAAGGCCCTGAAAAAAAGAGTAAATCAACCCCAAAAACAGTAGATAGGAAGAAACAATTAAGATCAGAACATAAATTAATGACACAGAAATGAAAAATATTCAAAGAAATGAAGAGTTTGTTCTTTGAAAAGTCAAACAAGATTGGCAAGCCATTTGCTAAATGAACTAAATGAAATAGAAGATCCAAATTAATAAAATTACAGATGGAAAAGAAGATATAGCATATACCAACAATGTTCACAAAGTCCTATATACTTTAAAACTAATACTCCACAAAATTGGATAATCTAAAAGAAATGGATTCATTTACAGATGTGCAAGACTTACCAAAATTTGAACAAGATTAAAATACTTCCAAAAGGTCTGTAATAAGCAACTAAATTGAAGCACTAATACCCCCCCCCCGAAACAAACAGCTCTGATTTACAGCAATTCACTACAAAAATCTACCAGCCCTTTAAAGAAGAACTGAAAGCTATACTTCTCCAATTACTCCACAAAATAGAAAGGGAAGAAACACTTCCAAACTCTTTCTATGAAGCCAGTACTGCTCTGTTACCAAAACCAGAAAGAGACAATAAAAGGAAATTATAGACCAATCTCCCTGACAAACATCATCACAAAACTCTCAATTTAATACTTTGAAACCAAATTCAAGAACACAAGATCATTCATCACAGTCAAGGATAGTTCAACCGATGTAAACCAATGACTTTAGTTCCTCACACGAATGGACTCAAGGGCAGAAATCACATGATCATTCTCAGTTGATGCAATAAAGATCTTTGACAAAATCCAACATCTCTTCATGATGAAAGTTCTAGGGGTGAAGATCAGGATGAAAAGAACATACCTCATGTTTACAAAGACTCTAGATGACAAACCCATAGAGGACATCATGCTACATGGAATATTTAAACTGGAAGCAGGTCTAGGAAAAGGACAAGGGTCTCCACTCTTTCCATGCCTATTCAACATTGTATAGATTGCTGTCTTCTACATGTGAATTACCCACACAAGACTGAGCCTATGAATGTTTCATCATTGACAAGCCACGGGATCCATGAGACCTCACATATTTGCAGAATAAATAGTGGTAACTGCTGATTGATAAGCAAGAGGGAGTCATTCCTCCAGTGGTGTTGTCACTGTCTCCAGTAAATAGTTTCATACCTATAGCCAGGCAAGCAATCCTAATTTCACTCAGTGGGCCAAAACACAAACAAGATCAATGCATGAACATAGTATGGGAATCTAATGAGAAGTAGGGTTTTAGTGGGAGAGAGGGAAAGTGAGAGAAAGAGGAGGGTAACTGAGGGAAGTGGGATCAAAATGCTTTGCTTACATGTATGAAAGTGTCAAAAAGAAAACTAAGTGATTGTTCTTTAGAAGGCATGCATGGGTCTAGGGAGATATCTCAGTCAAGGATGAAATGTTTACCACTCAAACATGGGGACCTGAGCTCCATCTCCAGCACTCATATAAAATGTCAGGCATGGCAGTGCATACCTGTTATCCTCCGGCTGGGGAGGCAGAGACAGATGGATCCCTGAGGCTTGTTAATTGGTGAGCTCCAGGCCAGTAAGGGACTCTATTGCAAAGGAGGTGGATAGCATTCCAGAGGATGACACACAAACACACACATGCCGATCGAAAGATAGATGGTATGTGGATACATACATACATACATACATACATACATACATACATACATGAATGACACGTGTTCTTAGAAGAATTGTGTTTTGGCTCCCCAGCTTGGGTTTTGGATCCTCAGCCAACTATGAATTGGAGGTGCTGCTTATGTGTGCTCATTTCCCACAGTTCTGGACACCAGCTGACTGATGGTGATGTGAGGAAGAGACATTGCAGTTGCTCATGATGTAAATCCGTGCTCCTATGCCCTGGTTCCAACCAGCAACCTGTCAGCCACGTCAACATCTGCTAACAGGTCTGGATGAGGACCAAGGAGAGTGGAGCTTAGCCAGTGGTCAGAGGGAAGTAAACCCAGTTGGCTGGGCAGTCATTGTCATCTAGTAACTTCCAAATACACAGCTGCATACCCCCCACTCCGACACACACAAACACATGCTTTTGTAAGTTTCAGACCAAGACAGTGGTGGTTTCTAGCTTGGCATATGCAATGGGAAATACTTGATTCCCCTTTTGCCATTTGCAAGCTGTGAGCCTTTGGTCCAGTAATGGTATCTCAGGTGTAAAATAGTACCTATTTACCTACCATGTATGTTTTTGTAGCAATCATTGTTTTTTTTAATTTTATCATTTTTATTCATGATAGAGAGAGAGAGACAGAGAGAGAGAGAGAGAGAGAGGACATGGGCATTCCAGGGCCTCCAGCCACTGCAAATGAACTCCAGATGCATGTGGCACCTTGTGCATCTGGCTTATGTGGGTCCTGGGGAATCGAACCTGGGTCCTCAGGTTTCACAGGCAAGCACCTTAATTGCTGAGCAATCTCTCCAGCCCCTTTTGTAGTGTTCTTGATTCAGGGAATATAGTTGTGTCCAGCGATGCCCTGGTACTTCTTTGCATTTCTCAAATCCAAAAGGTCTAGTTTTCACTTGGTTACCTTCCTATGTTCTACCCATCTTCTGGGAGCATAGGAATCACTGTACTTCCCCCACTTATGTCCATTTGCACACCCACTGATGAGCTTTCGAGAGCATATGGTGGCCTGGCATCAGCATGCCGCAACTCAAGCTATCAGGCCTGCTCCGTTGTCTTATTTCATATGCCCCTCGGATGCTCTCCCTCTCTAGCAGCTACTTGCCACTCAGCCAGAGCGATTTTTCTAAAAATCCAAGTTCAGTCACACCACACATTCACTGTGCTTGAAATTCTGCAATGGTTTCCACTGCCCTTAGGGTGTCTCCAGCTGCTTAATGTTTCATCCTGTCTTCTAAAGCTTTGTGTGCCCTGTTTGCCTTCCCTCCTTTCCTGAGCTGCAGCTCCTGCTATGTGAGTATTGCTGCAAAGGTTTCATTTTGTTCACTCTTCAACATGCTGCCCCATCCTCTTTAAATTTTCACCTGTTATTCCTTCTGTTAGATACAGTCCTCTTCTCTTTGTCTTTTCCTGTCTATCCTATTGTTGTGGGGTGAATAGTGTCCTCTGTATGTTGAAACTCCAACAGTCTAACTTATCTATTTATAGGAAGAGAGAGAATGCAAATGGGAGCATCAAGGCCTCTTGCCACTGCAAACACACACCAGATGCATGCACCACTTGGTGTACCAGGTTTTACGTGGATTCTGGAGTACTGAACACAGGCTGTTAGACTTTGCAAACAAACACATGCCTTTATCCGCTGAGCCAACTCCCCGGCCCAGAACACAGGGTCTTTAAAGAGTGAGTAAAGATAAGATGAGGGCTACTCCATTTGCATTGGTGTTCTTATCTGGGAGGATAATGAAACACACGCAGAGGGAGGGCTGTAGGGAGATACAAGGCAAAGATGGCCACCAAGCCAAGGAAAGAGGCCTCAGGGTGAAACCAACTCAGACACTTTGATCTTTGACTGCCAATTTGCTGAATGGTGAGAGGTGAAAAGATATGTGATTTTAGTTACTCAATACATTATTTTTTTGCTTGGCTTATAAAATGGGCTTCTAGGCTTTAACAGACTGATACTACAGTGAATTCACGATTGAACTTAGAGGTCATTCTTTCTGAAATCCTCACCTTTAGGCCAGGCTCCCTTCCAAATGCTGTAACAATGTCAAAGATGGCCTCGTGTCTGCTTATAAGATTTGTGTCATTCTTTTTAATTCTTACAGTTTTACGACAGAGGTAGTTTTATTATTCTGAATTTGCTGATTAGAAAACTGAAGAAAAGAGGCGTTCCCAACATGTGATTGTAGACAAACGCACTCAATCTCTCCTCAGATCTCTCTGTCTAGGTAGAATATTTGTACAAAGGAAGGCAACTTCAGAGAAGCCTGACTTACTGCATGTGGTACTTTTGATGTAAAGTGCCTCCCCCAAAGCCTCAGGTGTTTGTGATTAAGCCTCATACTCAGTCCCAAGCTGGTGGAGCCTTTGAGAGGTGGAGCCTTGCTGGAGAAGGTGTGTCACTGGGGGTGGACCTTGTACTGGCTGTTAGTAGCTAATTCATGCTTGGTGTTCTCGTCTTACTGATGTATGAAGATGTGAGCCTGCTGACTGCTTTGTCATGCTTTTGCAACCATGCTAAAACTGCTCCCCTGAAACCGTAAGCCTCAAGTAACCCTCTTCCTCCCATAAGCTGTTTCTGGTTGGGTGTTTTGTGCAGCAATGAGAAGGTCACGGCTATATTGCATCATAGCCTTCATGCAACTACATTGCAAACATTTTTTAATTTTTCTAGTTTTATGATTCTCTCAGAGATTCAGGGACACAAAGTCTATTCTGGATTCCCCCTCTCTCCATTCCTCTATCAGCCAGCATGTAGCATAGCATGTGACCCAGTAATATTGGTTCGGTGTTTCTTAACTCCAGCGCTCAGGCAGGAGAGCAGCAAGAAGATGTCCTGCCTGGCCTGTACTCAGGAAGGAGGACAGCAGTGAGGCTGTGTCAGTGAAAAGGCTGTGAGGGAAAAAACGCATTTAGAACTCAGATGAACACTGCACCTCTGGCCTCCTCCCTCCACAGCTTCTGTAATTCTGTGTCATGTGGGGTTAGAGGAAGAAATCATTAATGCAGAGAAATAATCATCAAGAAATAGCCTATGTCCAATATGTATCCTTACAATATGATTGGCCCTTTCTTGGCTGTTCTGTCCTATCACAATTTGAAAGACAGAAATTTGGGGTGTATCTGACCAAATCTAATTTTACACCCATGAAGTTGTCCATGGAAGGATTCCTTATAGCTGCAAAAGAATAAGACTGAATGGTTTCAATGAAATGAATGGAAGACAGTCTCCCAGTGGTTTGATGTTTGCAAAACAATAATGTGGGTTAGCATGGTTTGTAGATTTCCCAGGCATTTCCTACCACCTAGGTTCCATGAATATTGGCAGATAAGCCTATGTTTAGACCCCATGAGCATTAAACCTAGCTACGGAAAATTAAAGCTGTAGACTCAGAGGCTTTTAGTGTCTTTATTTTGGTGGGGTTGAATATTATTCAGCACTTTCTGTGTGTATAGCATTAGGTTGAAAATGATAATAGCATGACCTATGCAGAAGGACTTCCCTCAAGTGGCAGACAGGAAAGTACCACAATGGAGCTGGGACAGGACTGTGATGACAGCAGAGCCAGCACATGACTGCTCGGAGAAGCCAGGCTTTTATCTGGGCCAGGGGTCTATGGGCTGAGCTGTGCATTCAACTAACGCAGCCACACTTAGAAATGAAACCAGGTATTTCAGACAGCTCATCTGGCACATGAAATAAAACTTTTGAAAGAAAAGGCACATCACTAAAAATGACTTTTGTGGGGTGGGGAGATGGCTTAGCGGTTAAGTGCTTGCCCGTGAAGCCTAAGGACCCAGGTTCGAAGTCTCCATTTTCCAGGACCCACATTAGACAGATGCACAAGGGGGCGCACACGTCTGAAGTTAGTTTGCAGTGGCTGGAGGCCCTGAGTGCCCATTCTTCCTCCCTCTCTATCTGTCTCTTTCTCTGTCTATCGCTCTCAAATAAATAAATTTTTAAAAAAATGACTTTTGGGGCTGGAGAGATGGCTTAGCGGTTAAGTGCTTGCCTGTGAAGCCTAAGGACCCCGGTTCAAGGCTCGGTTCCCCAGGTCCCACATTAGCCAGATGCACAAGGGGGCGCACACGTCTGGAGTTCGTTTGCAGAGGCTGGAAGCCCTGGCACGCCCATTCTCTCTCTCTCTCTCTCCCCCTCTATCTGTCTTTCTCTCTGTGTCTGTCGCTCTCAAATAAATAAATTAATTAATTAAAAAAAAGACTTTTGGACATGATGCAAACACAATCCAAGCATACCTCCCTTCTAATACTAGAGTTCTGTTATTTTATATGTCACGTGACTTTGCTTCTGTACCCACATTCATTTGGAATCTATGTCCAGTAATTGAATTCAACATGGAAATAATTTAATTGAATACTTAGTTGACGCAAAGCACTATTCTGGGGTTGCCAAACAGAAATATTTCTTGCCATCTAGTTTGCTATAGCATCAGGATGCATAAATTTAAATAAATAATTTAGAATGCAGGTGTGATATGAAGAAGCTCATATCGGGACTTGAGAGATGGCAGAGTGGGCATAAAAGCGCCTGCCATGCTGGCATGAGGACCTGAGTGTGGGTCCCTAGTCATCATGTAAAATGTAGGGCATGATCATATATGCCTGAGATTCCTGTGCTGGTGGGCAGAGACGGGGAAATCCTGGATAACTAGTTGAGAAGAATCCATGAACTGTCAGATTCTTCAAAAGACCCTGTCTTGAAGAATACAGTGGAGAGCAATAGAGGAAGGCACCCTATGTTACTGTCCGGCTTGTATACACATAAGCTTTCACATGCCCCTCACATGTATGCCGATGAACATATGAACATACTAAACACATGGACCCCTCGACACACACATGCAGCATGATCAAGTTGTTTTGACTCCAGGAAGACTTGAATTCAGCACTCATGTGTAATACATGCATTCTTACCACTGAACTACACCTCAACCCATCTTTTTCTTTTTTCTTTCTATTAAAGTGACATACTAGAATATAGTCATTGAAAAACAAGATAGCAGAGTTCCTTGTAACATGCAGTTCAAGCAACCTGAGCTGAGGCAAAGAAAGAGAAGTCACAAGTTTCCAAGTAATGCAGTGTTTGGGGACACTCTCCTACAAAAAGTACAGAATTCCATTCATGAAGCTGGGCATGGTGGCACACACCTTTAATCCCAGCCCTTGGGAGGCAGAGGTAAGAGGATTGCTATGAGTTTGAGGCTACCCTGAGACTATGTAGTGAATTCCAGGTCAGCCTGAGCTAGAGTGAGACCCTACCTTGAAAAACAAAAATAAATAAATAAATAAAAAATAAAAAAAACCTTCCATTCATGACTGCATGAACTTTCACACTGTAACATGTACAAGAGCGACATAAATACTTGAGTCTATTTTGCATTTAGAAAGACTTGCTGTTCCACAGTTTACTAATATGATCTCTATTATCTTAATCTCATTATGCCAGTATTAATATCATAATTACCTGGGAAAGAGAAGCTGATGAGGTCATTTCTGTAGAGGGTGGGAGTGGTCACCTCTCTATTCAAAGCATTCATGTGTACTAATTGATAAATTTAACTTTGGTGTCCTTGGCCAGCACAGAGAAGAATTTTTCTTTTTATCACTATAAACTGAGGATTAAAAAAAAAAAAAGCAGGGCTGGAGAGATGGCTCAGAGTTTAAGGCGCTCGCCTGCAAAGCTAATGACCCAAGTTTGGTTCTCTAGTACCCGCATAAGCCAGATGGCGCATGCATCTCGAATTCCTTTGCAATGGCAGGAATCCCTGGGGTGCCCATGCTCATTCTTTCTGTTGACCCTTCTTTCTCTCTCTCTCTCTCTCTCTCTCTCTCTCTCTCTCTCTCTCTCTCTCTCAATTGAATAAAGAATAAAATACAAAAAAAAAAAGCAAAGATAAATGGTAAAATACTTTTGCTGATTAGAGAAAAGATGAAAAGCATTTAATTTGGGTGAAACTCAGAGTCAACCTAAGTTTCAGACAAAATGAAAGCTTACTAGGGTCTGTTTGCCGTGTGTGTCTCTGCGGGAAAAGTGTCTTCTCATCCCAGTGAAGTGGAGGCAGAGAGGAACACGATGGAAATAGAAATGGCTGCCTTCGTCAGTGATTGCTAGTTTTCAGAACCGAAGTGGGTTCTGCTGGCCAAGGCAGTAGGTGTGTTGGACTTACACAGTCATGCTTCATTTTGTTCTTTGCTCTTGGTTGAATGCAGATGTGATTGCATGATAGGGGCTGTACTTCCGGGCTGTGTTGTTTCTGGTAGAAGAATTATCAAACACAGTTGTTTACAACATAAGCTGGTGAAAACGGGGTGGTAAAATCAGGTTTCACCAGAAATTACCACATAAAAGCAGCTGTCACCCCGTGGCTTCATGACCTCAGTGGATGGTAGAGTTAATAACCCTTGATAAAGAACAGCCCATGGAGAGAGCTGGCTGTTCAAGTGATCTTCTGTCCAGCCTGCATTCACTAGATAGTTCCTCCTGACAAGTCATTTTTACCTAGTAGCTATTCTGGGACTGCTCGAGTTATCAAGGAATCTAGAGCTTCCCTTAACACTTTTCACTACCAGAAAGTGGTAGGTTGAGATTTTGAGAATCTCAAAAGAGATTTTGACACTAGAATTGAAACTTACTTGAAACTCGCTTTTGGTTAAGGTTTTAGTCACTGATAATTTAGACTTGAATGCTCAACCTTTATTGCCCTTTCGGCTCTATCAGGTATTTTGGGGTTCCTTTTGGAGTTTTTTAAATCTATTGCTTTTCTTATATGTCAGTCTTTGGGAAGGTGATCACTTGTCATTCTGTGATGAATTTCAAATGACTAGAATCATGTCTGTGTCCAGTACATCATAAATATTTAATGAAGGAAAATTACGACTTCTCTTTCTTTGCATCAAGTTTAGTCGCTTGAATTGAAATGAAGGCGACTCTATTATATTACACTGGGAGGGACTCTACAGCCTTAGAGACGCCATGAAATTATTGCCATTTCAGAGCTTTCTCTTAGTACAGGTTTGAAGAGGTAGAATTAAAGCTCCTCTTAAGCCCATCCTTAGTGGCTGAGCCCATTTTCCTCTGGCCTAGCCTCCTCCTCTCTTAGCACCTCTTGACTGCCTTTCTCAAGTGGTCCAATGCCTTGCATGCCCTCTTGCCTAGAGGCCAAAGACATTGGTGATTGCTCTGCCACCAACCTGGCCACTTTCTATCTCCCTCAGCTTGCCATGTCTCAAAACAAACCATCTTGCTCAGGGTGTATCGTTCAGTAGCTCCAGTCAGCCCATCCCGCCCATGGTGCCTTTCATTCTCATGGAACATATTCTGGACATAAATATTTGGGCATAAAAATTGTGCACATTTTGGGGTAATTCTGTGACTTACATGTTGGTTATATACATGTATATATTGTTTGATGTTCCAAACAGCATTTCTTTATGGTGAAATATTTCAAGCGTCTTTCAGTAATATGTAGCATCTTACTGTTATCCAGAGTCACTCCATCATACAATGGAACACCGGAACTTCGATCTCTTCTGTAACTAAATCCCTTCTCTCATCCTTTCCACATCTCTTCCTTCCTCTCATAGGCCGCATCCTCTGGTAACCGCTGCTCTACCCTCAACTTGTGTAAAGTTAACTTGGTTAGATTCTACATCTCAGTGAGATAACAAAGTGTTTATTTTTCTGTTCCTTTTTCATGCAGTATGACCCAGTTCTACCCATGTTGCCTCAAACAGCAGGCCTCCATTCTTCCTTGAAGCTGTGCACTTTCCCCTTGTGTACACGCATTAGCTCTGCTCTGTTCCTCAGCTGGTGTGCACGTTTGGTTGTTCCGATTTCTTGGCTCCTGTGAACAGTGCTGTGATAAGCTACTGAGTACAGATGACTCTTTGCCATACTGATTTTACCTCCTTTGGCCATACACCCGGAGTGAGATTGTTGGATCATATGGGGACGATTTTATTTTTAAGTTTTTGAAGAATCTCCATATTGTCTTCCATAATCACTCTACTAATTTACATTCCCATCGACAGTGTGCAAGGGTTGTGTTTTTCTCTGTATCCTTGCCAGCACTTGCTATCTCTTCGACAATCGTCTTGACAAAGGCAGGGATGGTATGTCTGTCTTTGCTCACCATTATGCCTCTTGTCTGTAATCCAGAACCTGGTACTGGGCAGGCACCCAAAAATATTTTCTGAATGAAGGGATCTTTTCTTTTCTTTCTTTCTTTCTTTTTTTTTTTTTTTTTTTTAATCTCAGCACTAGCTTAAGTCAAACTGAAACATACCATATGCTTCAGAGATTCTACTCATACCGTGGGGATCAGTTAACTCTCCATTTTTTCTGACCCTTTATCCTCTTTCTGGCCGCCTGCCTATATTAGCCACATCACATAAAGCTTAGTGAACAGTTGCCTTAGTTATGGGCCATGGAGCTATAAGCAGGAGTAGCAAGAGAAGACAGAAATCAAGCTGTCACTGAATAGTAATACTGAATCAAGCTTGTGCTGAGTTGCTTGTGCTGTCCTTATTTAAGAAGAAAGGCATTTTATCAATACATGGCTCACTCTGGGGTTTTGTTTTGTGCTTAAGGTAATAGGTGCCTTTGTTTTATTCAAGAAGTCTGGTACCTTGATACTGAGATCAAATCCTCCATAGTATGGAAATCACTTCCAAACATGAAGCACATTATTAAATTGTCCCCATGTGTAATGTTATACTACAGGGAGATTTCCCCTTTGCAAAGGGCATCCAGCTCATGTGTAAAAATAGTTGATACAGGCTAGAGAGATGGCTCAGTGATAGAAGCACTTGCCTGCAAAGCCTGCTAGTCTGGGTTCAATTCCCCAGGTACCACGTAAAGCCAGAATCAGTAAATAGCACAGGCAACTGGCATTTGTTTGCAATGGTGAGAGACATGGGCATACACATATGCAAATACATTTTAAAAAACTAACGTGGTGCTGCTTTTTATGTTGATATTTAATAATAATAATATTTTTCACCATTTTTCTTAATATACCAATTTTGTAGGAAGAAAAATTAGCATTTAGGAACTTATTTTGGCTTTAGTATTTGTTTAAAGTGTTATGAAATATAGCCATTGATACATGGAGGCAGTGACCTCACATGTGGTGCATGACACGCATGTTGATGATTAAGGATGTGTTACCAAGCCCAAGGCTCTGAATCCCTGATTAGGATCGAAATCCCAACATGGCATTATATCCTTTTCTGAGTCCACAGAAACTGTGCTGAGGGTAAAGGTGAAATGAAAATGACGTTCTGGGCTGGAGAGATGGCTTAGCAGTTAAGGCATTTGCCTGCAAAGCCTATGGACCCAGGTTTGGGTCCCCAGTATCCACATAAACCAGATGCACAAGGTGGTGCAGGCATCTGAAGTTTGTTTGCAGTGGTGAGAGGCCCTGAAGTGCCTATTATCTCTCTCTATCAGCCTCTTTCTCTCTCTCTTTCTCTCTCAAAAATAAATAAATAATAAATAAACAAACTATTTAAGAAAATGAAGTCCTTTGTGGAAAAATATTTGAGCTAGAGAACTTGTGATTCAAATTGTGTTAGATTTGCATATGCATGATGTAAATGTTCCCCCTACAAATTTGTTTTTAATAGAGTGATGCTGTAATTGTTTCGATGACATTTTCATTAAAAGAAGTGCTGAGTATAACCTACCTGAGAAAGCAGTGAACTTTTGATATTTGGTTAAGAAAGAAGTATGAGTTGGAAAAGAGCTGTCAGCCTGAAAAAAGAAAAGAGTATCCTAAAACCTTTGAGCATGTTGGTAGGTCTCTAGAATGTACTTGAAGAAGACTGCTGAGCAGGAGGAAAGTGAAGAACACTGCTCTGGGCTGTTGTGAATCCTAAAGAGCATTGTATTCATGGCAGTAGCAAGGCTGATATCAGTGCCAAGGGAAAATGGAAAACAATAGCAATGACCCCACTGTGTATGCAGATGTTATAAGGAAGCTTTCCTCTTTGTGCTTACATTGCTCCCAATTATCAGAAGAGTAGCCCATGATCATATTAGCTGCTAATGGAGGCAGGCACCTTGAGGAGCAATCTACTATGTCAGTGCATCTTCAACATGCCCTTTCCTTTATTTTCAGCTAAAAGGTTAAAATATATTTTATTTATTTATGTAATTGAGAAAGAGAGAGAGAGAGGGAGAGAGAGAATGAGAATGGATGTGCCAGGACCTCCAGTCACTGAAAGCTCCAGACACATGAGCCCTGTTGAGCATCTGGCTTACATGGGTTCTGGAGAATCGAACCAGGATCTTTTGGCTTTGCAGGCAAATGCTCTAATTGCTAAGAAATCTCTCCAGCCCCTCAGCTAAAACTTTATAATGTAAGCTCAGCATGCCTGAGGCATTCTAACCTTTTAAGCATGTGCTATATGATCTGGAGTTAAACATGCCTACAATATGTGCATTGGATTTCCTTCTTAACTTACGACCCTACAGTGAACATGCTCAGAGATGTGTGCTCCTTAAGTGGGCAAGCTCAGGAATGGTCAACTTCTGCATGACTGTATAGGCTTCAGAAATCAAATCCTCCATGCTCACTTTTTTTTTTTGGACATTGCTTTGGAACTATCTCTGGAGCTCTCCTTACTTGTTGTAGGTAGTAAACCATACTCTACTCTCCTTTTTCATGCTTATTTTGGTTGCGTACTCACCAAGATGTGAACACATTGTATTCAGTTACAATAATAAGCACATCCCTTAAGAGAGGCTTCAATTGCTGTGCAAGAGTTCACAAGAGAACGACTCCTCAGCTAAGGAGGAACTTGGTCTGAACATCCTGTCTTTAAGAACTCAAGCCCATCACATTCCTTCAGGCTGCTATCCAATGGGTATGAACTGTGCTTGCAGAGTGAGCTAGCTAAGACGGATTCTGCTTGTAAGCTTGCTTTAAAATTCAACCAATAGTAAGTTCTCCCATTCAAGTACTAACTGGGCCCAACCCTGCTTAGCTTCTGAGATCAGACGGGATCAAACACATTCAGGGTGGTATGGACATGGACAGTAATAATTTCTTACAAGGTTATTCTGCATCCTATCTGTGTGTCTAATCAACCAAAGTCTGCAAACAATGACTGCATGAACTAGTTGACCCTACTAACATGACTGTGACACACATGTTAAAAAAGGGCTCATGTTTTATATTATATATATAAATGGATTTTTTAAATGTTTTTTTTCCCGTGTGTGTCTATGTGTGTGTGTGTGTGTGTGAGAGAGAGAGAGAGAGAGAGAGAGAGAGAGAGAGAGAGAGAGAGAGGAAGATCCACTGAGTATAACTGTTTAATTAAGGTTGATCACAGCATGGGTGGGCGTTAGAAGAGGGACTTGTTGGGAAGTTCAGTGGGAGGGGTTGAGAGGGAAGTTAAAAAAAAGTTAATGGGAGGGATTATGATCAAAATATATACATGTATCAAAATTGCCAATACAATGTAGGTGGTTCTCAGGTACCTGCCCTTTTATTGTGTCAATTCAGAGCATAAGGCAGTGTGTTTTACTAGGAATGCTTACACTACTGAGGATAAGCCATATGACCATACACGTAACAGTCACCTTCAATAGTCAAGTTATAGTGATATAAGGAAAAATTCTAGCCTTGACAGTGATGAGAACTGCAGAGCTTATCAGGCAGGCTTGGTGTCCTCAGCTGGCAGTGGGTTTGATTTGCTAATGCACTGTTGAGGATTTCTGCCTGTAAAGTCTTGAGGGATACTCATCTGTAGATGTTTTTGCTCTTATAATGATCTGTATGGCTTTATCAAGGTAAATCTGGTTTTAGGCAATGTGTTGAGTGTTCTCTGTATCTGTATTTTTCTGTGCTCATTGGTATCCATCCTTAAATAACTGGCAAAGCCATCTGGGCCTGGAGTTTTCTTTGTGGGAAGGTTTTCCATTATGAATTCAATTTGTTTAATATATATGGGGGTAGATCCCTTTACTTCCAGTCAGTTCTAGTCACTCATATCTCAAGGAATATAACTATTTTATATAAGCTGTGGAATTTCTTGGCATAAGCTTGCTTATAATATTCCACTATCATCTGTTTTCTATTTATAGGATTTCTTGTGACAATCTGCTTTTTTTCTTTTCTGACATTGATTATTTATGTCTTTTTTTTCTACTTTTCCTGATAAAGTCTGGATATAAATTTAGCAAATTTATATATACCCCAAAAGCTGGCTTTTAAAAATATTTTTCTCATACTTTGCTTATTAATAACTGTTTTTTAAATTTTTTAAAATGTTTTAAAATACTTTTTATTTATTTAGAGAGAATGAGTGAGTATGGGGACACCAGGGCCATCTGCTACTGCAAACCAATGCCAGATGCATTTTCTGCATCTGACTTCACTCATGGGTACTTGAGAAGTGAATCTAGGTGGTCAGGCTTTTGCAAGTAAGTGTGCTTGACTGCGGAGCCATTGCTACCCCTTACTGACTTTTGATCTTGTCTTATTTCAGCTTCCAGTCACTTTGGATTTATTATTGTTTTATTATGAGTTTAGGTCATTTTTCGTTGTCTTTCGTTTGTTTGTGTGAGACACTGTCTCACTATACCCATGCTGGCCTTGAACTTGGAATCCTGTTGCCATACCCAGTAGAGTAGTTACAAAAGTATGATATCATACCTGGTCATTGCTATATTTTTTTTCATTTCAAAAAAAGTTGTTTTTTTGAAACAGTGTCTCACTATAACCTAGACTGACTGAAATTCACTGTGGAGCCCAGGCTGGACTCAAATTCATGATGCTCCTCTAACCTCAGCCTCCTGTGTGCTGGGATTTATGGCATGTGCCAGCATGCCTCACTGTCTCTTTTCCATTTCAATATAGCCATATGTTGCTGTAAAATAATCTCTGAGACTTGCTTTAGTAGTGTCTCACAAATGTTGATGCATTCTAGTTTTCATACTAATCAACTCAAACTATTTTCTTATTTCCCTTGAGATTTCTTCTTTAACTTCCAAGTTATTTAAAAGCAGATTATTGCATTGACATTGCTTGGAGATTTTTTTTTTTTTCTAAGTGTCTTTGTTTTACGAACATATAGTTTCATTCTGCTGTGATTAAAGTTCACACTTTGGATGAGCTGAGTCGTTTGAAACTTGAGATGTGGTGTGTGGCCTGGAGCATGCTGTACCTTGATGGTGTTCCCTGTAGACCCCAAAACGTGTCTTCTGCTCCTTTGGTACGAATGTTCTATAAACACACATTGTGCTCATTGGGCCAATGCTACTAAGTTTTCTGTGTTTTCTTAATTTTCTACTTGTTCTGTTAGGAACAAGGGATTGTGGAATTTATGAATTCTACGTGTGGAGCTTTTGCTTCAGGAATTTTGAAGGCCTGCGCTTCAGTGAAGAGTTATTAGTGGTGTTTCATGGATTTAGCCTTTTATCATTAAGAAACAGACCTCTTCACTTCGGTGATTTTTTTTTTTTCAAGGTAGGATCTCCCGTATCCCAGGTTGACCTGGAATCCACTATGTAATCTCATGGCCTGGAACTCCTACCTCTGCCTCCCAAGTGCTGGGATTAAAGGCATGTGCCACCGTGCCCGGCCCTCCTCTTCATTCTTGGTTATGCTTGTTCTGAAGTTGTAGCCAGTGTGGTTGTGCTCCTTGTACTTTCCTTTTCGAAGTTACAGGGCTGGAGAAAGGGCTCAGCATTAAAGGTGCTAGCTTGCAAAGCCTACCAGCCCTGAGTTCTGTTCCCCAGTAGCCACGTAAAGCCAGATGCACAAAATGGCACTTGTGCCATGAGTTCCTTTGCAGCACTGGAAGGCCTTGGCTCACTCATTCTCTCTCATTCTTTCTTCCTGTCTCAAATTAATTAATTAATTAAGTAATTAATTTAAAAAAATATTACTATAAGCTGGGCATGGTGGCACATGTCTTTAATCCCAGCACTTGAGAGGCAGAGGTAGGAGGATCACTGTGAGTTTGAGGCCACCCTGAGAATACAGAGTGAATTCCAGGTCAGCCTGGACTAGAGTGAAAACCTACATTGAAAATAAATAAATAAATAAATAAATAAATAAATAAATAAATAAATAAATAAAAACTCATTATACATGGCCTCTGTCCTTAGTTGCCACCTTTAGGATGTGTCCCAGTTTTCTAACAGAAGCTTTTCCCCTCAGGATAAGGTAACCCCGTGACTGTGCCCTGTGTGGTCTCAGTGCTGATCTTTCCTGTCTAACTCTAGCTCTTTATATGAACAGTGTCTGACCAGTGTCTGATGAGGGCTCCCTATGGGCTTGGCTGAAACTCTGGGGACATCCACAAAGAATATGAGACTTTTGTTCTGACAAATATCTTAGAAGACAAGGCAAAAAGAAGCAAGGTTCATTCTGGCTTACAGTTACAGAGGTTTCAGTGTGTGGTCATGTGGCTCGGTTGTTTTGGGGCCTGTGGTGAGGCAGAACACCATCAGAGGGGGTCATGTAGCAGAACAAAGTAGCTCATCTCATAATGGGCAGGAAGCAGAAAGAGGGACCCAGGAAGAGGCCAGGAGAAGATACAGCCCCGAGGACAAACCCCAAGTACCTTATTTCTACTAGTTAGACCTCACTGTGGTGGTTTGAATGTAACTGTCCCCCCACCCACCCACAGCCTCACGCGTTTGTGATTAAGCTTCCTACTTGAGTCTGCAGCTGGGCGGAGCTTGAGAGGTGGAGCCTTGCTGGAGGAGGTGTGTTGTTGGGGGTGGACATTGGGACTGATGAGTGTGTAGCCTACTGTGTGCTTAGAGCAAGCTCACGTGTTCCTGCTCTGCTGAGGCTGTGTGACATCTTGATCTGGTGGCTTTTCTGTGCCACAAGGAAGCTTCTCCTCCAAACTGTAAGCCTGAAATTTCCTCTCATGAGCTGCTTCTAGTGAGGTGTTTTATCCCAGCAATGAGAAGCTAACTGCAACAGCTCTCCAAAGAGCATCACCACCAGGAGACCACTTCAACATGTGGGCTTGTGGGAGACATTTGATACTCAAACCGTAATGCTTCCAGCCCAATCATCTTTTCCAGTGACGTTCACAGGTTCTCCATTCATGTGCGAAGGCCTTTCCATGCCTAACCATGCTGAGTTATCTCAGTCATTCATGGCTATTTTGCTGGTACATTTCCTGACCCTCTAATTGGGTGACACCTGCTTCCCACAGGATCCTAGTGAACAGGGCAGCCTACTGTGCCTGGATGAAGACGTGAATGGACATGGCCACCCCAGCTTTCCAGTGCTCAGTGTCTGCATGGCGCACTGTAGTCTGTGGTCTCACCTCCACTGCCCAGTGCCCACGTCTCCATGGCTACCTTGTGTTTCTTGTAGACAGCGTCTACGCTTGGGTTGAGGGTCCTCTGTTGCTATTTGTTTCCTATGTAGACCATCAGTTTTCTCTCTCTCTTTTCTGTGCTTCTTTTGGATTACTTGAGAGAATTTTTTAATCCAGTTTTATCTTCATTCTTGCTCTTTCTTTACAACTTTTAGTTGTTACTCCAAAGTTTGCACTCTGCTATTGTATGTCATTGTATTCCACGCTCCGGAGTCATTTCCTGCATAAGGTAAGGAGCTTATGATTGTGACTTCATGTCCTCACTGTCACGACACGGTTGTCATCTCTTCTGCTTACCACGTGTGTTACATATCTCCTAATGCATCCCGATTGTTTTTGGTTTAAATAGATAATCTTGTTCCAAGAAATAAAACTAAGAAATTCCTTTCTTTTACACATATCTACATGCTTGCAGTTCCCTACAGCTTAAATGCTTTTGTATAAGACTAACTTTCCATCTGTTTTGGCTTAGAAAACTTATTCTCACGTTTTCTGAAGCTCAGATTGACTGCCTGTGAATTTCTCTCTCTCTCTCTCTCTCTCTCTCTCTCTCTCTCTCTCTGTGTGTGTGTGTGTGTGTGTGTGTGTGTGTGTTTGTATAAAAACACTTTTTATCTAATCTTCATTTTTGAAGGATGATTTCATTGGATGTAGAATTTTAGGCTAAGTTTTCCTCCCCCAGAGCCATTTAAGAATATCATCCTCTGCATTTTGCTCATGGTGTTTCTGATGAGAAGTTTGGAGTCACTCTCACCACTGTTTTATATGTGACATATCTTTCTACACTACAGCCTTTAATATTTCTCTTTATCTCTGTTATTTTTTTCTTCTGCCAGTACATCTGTGTTTTTTTTTTTTTTTCTGTTATCTGTGCTTGGAGTGTGCTGACTTTATTGAATCTGTGATTTATAGTTCACAACAGGTTTTGAAAAATTTTAGCCACATTCTGCATCCAACGCCCATCCCCACATTTCAAGAACATGCACGTTAGATTGTTCTATGTGGTCCCTCAGGTCAGGCTCTTGAATGGTTCCAATAATTTTCCCTCTAATGCTAAACTTCATTTTTTGGGTATTTCCCATGTTCTATAATCTTAAACTTTTGCAAGATCTTCTTCTGCAAGTAGCCCCAACTAAGTATATTGTTTTTCATTGTGTGTGAATCTGTATGTATGTGTAGATGTGTATGGTGTGTGTGTGTGTGTGTGTGTGTGTGTGTGTGTGTGTGTGTGGCTGTGCATGTGCCATAGCACACATGTGAAGATCTGCAGGACAACCTTGGAGTGCTTTTCCTCTTTGTCCACCCTGCTTGATACAAGGTCGCCTTTGTTGTTTTGTCTATGCAGTTTTGCTTCACGTGCACCAGTGTAGCTGGCCCATGAGCTTCTAGATTCTCCTAGCTCAACTTTCCATTGCCATAAGCATATTGGGGTCATAGATGCATGCCCCACTTTGTATCCAGCCTTATGTGGTTATTGGGGAGTCAAACTCTGGCTAGCACACTTGCAAGCAAGCACCTTTAACCACTGAGCCGTCTCCTTGATTCCACCCTTCACAACTAGTACATTCTTGATTTCAGATTTTTTTCCTCCTAAAAGTTTCACATTTTCCTAACTTCCCTTTGTCCCACATACTTCTTTTTAAGTCATTAAGTAATGTTTATGCTTACATGCTCAATGTTCATGTTCACGTGTGTGTGAATTCCTCAACACTCAACACCACTGTGTCTGAATCCCTTCTCATTTCCTTGGTCTTTGCAAGTGTAGCCATTTTTGATTGACTGTTGCACGTGTTTTGTTTTCATGTTTTTTTTTTTCAAGGCTCATGCAAGATTTTGTTATGTTTTATTGTAAATTTTTAAGGCAGGTCTAAATTAATCTGTAAGCACTGACATCCCTCCTAAAACACACACAAAAAAGCAGACTTTCGGTGTCATGACCTTACCCCCAGACTATCAACAAAGACTTTCTTTTTCAACTCACCAAGACTCACATGTCTGTCAGCTGTAGGGGAGCTCTGGGAATACTTTAACTTATAGATATTCATTTGTTCTTTTCCTCTGGCTTTAAGAAGCTGACCTTGCACGTGTGACTTTAATAATCAGTTACCACCCCAAAGAAATCCTGTATGGGTTTCTTGAGCTCTTTGTCTGCATACCTCCTTCCTGTCTGGTACTTTTCCTAGCAGATTCCTTCTGCCTGACCTCCAAGAACCCCATTCTGCATCCCCTTAACTCAGTGAGATCACAGTGTTGTTGGGTTTGCTCCACCACACTGCTGTGTCAGCTGTGCGCCCGGACAGAAGTCTGGGAAGACTTAACTTTCGGTAAGATGCACTCATTCTCCTTCTCTTTGTCAAATATCTGTAAACAATTTTCATGGACTCAACCCAGTTTTGTACTTGTTTATAGTGGAAGGATAATCCAATTCAGTTGCTGATAATATCCTTCGTGTCTTCTCCTAGACACTACGGTACCAGTTGAGGCACTCTACAGAAGTGTCCCCCAGGCATTGGCCCTGATCAGCTTGTGCTGGACTTAGATAAGACTGTGGTTGGTGGCTGCACATCCCTGAAGGGAAGGGTGTTTGGCAGTTGGGATATAAAGGGTGATTCGGGACTCCTGCTCTTCATGGGCTCTCATTCTGAAGTCATCTCTCCCCTATCAGGGATATAGGCCAAGGACAACCTGAACGTTCAGACTTGTCCAAGCCAAGAAACCTGTTTCTGTGCTGGAAAACTCTGCATCTTATTCCATGGCTGTAAAGTTTTGTTTTTCCATCCGAATATCTGTGGCTTCTTATTTTCTTCATCATTCTCGAGCTATTGAGGCATTCCAAAGGCCAAACATTTTGTTAAGATATTTGCATTCATAGTTCATTTACTTTTTATTGTAACTCAGAAGATAAGTACTAGTGGGATCTCTTACCCATGAAGAAAGCACAGTTCAGAGAGATTGGGAAATTTGCCTGAGATCCCATAGCTCGGAAGTGGCAGAGCCAGGATTTGAACCTACACCCTTCTCACTTTGTGCTAAGCATTTATGATAGGAGGCTGTATCCTCCTTTCCATTCACCTCATACCCCTTAGCACTATAGTTTCTGTGCTCATCTTAATGGGGTCTGAATTGGTTTAAGAATAGGAAACTCATACTGACACAGTGGTGCCATCTAACATATACTGGAGCTCTTCCCCACAACAGCTTAGGAGAGAATCAAGATGAAGAAACAAAGTCTCCCTTGTTACTCATTTTGGAAAAGAAATTACCTCAAACTCTAAGAATGTAGAGTCAGAATACTTCCAGGTTGGAGGGGTGGCTCAGCAATTAAGGCACTGCAAAGCCTAATGACCCGAGTTCACTTCCCTAGTACCCACATAAAGCCAGATGTACAAAGTGGTGCATGGATCTGGAGTCCATTTGCAGTGGCTGGATACCTGGCACACCCATTCTCTTCGATCTCTCTCTGCCTGCAAATAAATAATTAAAAATATTAAAAATACAAAAAAATACTTCTTATCATGAACATAACCCTTCAACTGACATTGGAATTTTGTTATAGTCATATTAGTGTTCACAAATGATAGTTACTGGAATCAACTGGTAGGATATCTCCACTATTCTACAAATTAGGGAACAACAAGGAAAAGTAGCTGTTTCTGTGTTGAGAAGGGTACATACCTCATGATTACAGACTGGGGAATAATATGTTCTATGATACCTATTTCATGCCATCTTCTCTTACAAGGCTGTGTTTTAAAAATATTTTTAACTATTTACTTGCAAGCAGAACAGAGAGAGAAAGAGAAGGGGGGGTAAGAGAGAGATAGAAAGAATGGGTATACCAAGTCCTCCAGCTGCTACAAACTAATTCCAGATGTATGTACCACTTGTGCATCTGGCTTTACATTGGCACTAGGGAACTGAACTTGAGTTATTAGGCTTTGTAGGCAAGAGCCTTAACCATTGAGCCATTTCTCCAGTCCCACAATGTTTTTATTTTTTAATATTTATTTGCAAACGTGAGGGTGGATGGACACACCAGAACTTCTTGCCAGTGTAAAGGAATTTCAGATGCATGGGCCACTTTATTCATCTGGCTTTATGTGGGTAATGGGGAATCAAACACAGGCTGTCAGGCTTTGCAAGCAAGCCTTTTTCACTGTTGAGCCATCTCTCCAGCCCCACAAGGCTATTTTTAAGTCTCATGTTCTACTAACTAAGCTAACCCATGTTCTAATGCTGTTCTTATATGTTCTACTTGTAGAATATGTTTATTATCAAATGCTAACAATGTTAGGTGGTTAGCAATTATGTCATAAAATATTGTTAAAGTAAGATATATGGGTTTACATAATGACAGAAGTAATACAACATCCCATGATCAATTACTAGAAGCTCTTTTATTTGTTAACCAAATAGAGTCCATGGTGCTCTTGACCAAATATGTGAAGTGGCAATAAAGCTTTTCTACAGGAACTAGCTGGCACTACATCAGCTTCCCTGGGGAGGATTTAAGTGTTTCTGGGTGCTTCTGAGAGCAGATGAAGGATGAAGCTCACCTATTGCA
This sequence comes from Jaculus jaculus, assembly GCF_020740685.1. Classification (NCBI taxonomy): domain Eukaryota; kingdom Metazoa; phylum Chordata; class Mammalia; order Rodentia; family Dipodidae; genus Jaculus; species Jaculus jaculus. Next base: position 27,220,789 of record NC_059103.1, read on the forward strand.
AGGTAGTTTTCTCAGTCTGTCTCCCACTTCTACCTCCCTAGGGTCAAATGTGCATGTTCTGGGAAGCAGGCTGGAAGCCACATCTGATAACCCTGTGTAGCAGAACTTGCGAGCTTCACATAGACTGGCATTCCTCAGGCCAGGGGCGAAATGTAAAATGAGAAAGCCTGCATGCTTGAAGCTGTTAGGAATCTATTTCAGAGCTCCTCAGAATCTGTAATTATTCAATTTTAAAATGCCTCCAGGATTTGGGCAGCTGAGTGTGAGAGGAGAGGTAGGGAGGGAGGAAGAATTTGGAAGGAACATTCTCTCAGGCTGTGAAACTTTGAATTTAGAGAAAGTGTAAAAATAGGTACTTGATCATAGCGGTCAGTTTGTTGTTTGTTTCATCACTGGCTGAGCAACCCTTTGCCTCTCATGTGCTAGCCAAACAAGCACTGCCTCTTCCACTGAGCTGCCTCCACCAACAGAGTCAAACCTGTTTTCATTTCACCACTACATTCTGTTCTTCAGAGGTTCTTTGGCCCAAATATATAGAATCTCCAGGTGTAAGACAAGAGATTCTTTTCTATATTTTGGGACTAAATTGACTTCCTTCAAAATGAATGACTATAAATCTTTAAACATTTAAAAACATTAATTTCATTATATTTGAGAGAGATAGAAAGAGAGAGGGAGGGAAGAAGGAAGAGAAAGAAAAAGAGAGAGAAAATGGGCATGCTAGGACCTCTAGCCACTGCAAACAGACTCCAGACACATGTACCACCTTGTGCATCTGGCTTATGTGGGTCCTGGGTAATCAAACCTGGGTCCTTTGGCTTCACAGCAAACACCTTAACTGCTAAGCCATCTCTCCAACCCTGACTACAAATCTTTATGTTCCATTATTACCATTTGCAAGGACATCTGGTAGGATAGCTCTCCTTCTCAAAAAAAAAAAAAAAAAAAAAAAAAAAAGCAGCCCAGAGGGTAATGAGTTAAAAAAAAAAAAAAAAGCTAGACATGGAGATTTATTAAGTGGTTGGCGGGGTGGGGGGGATTGAATCCTGAGCAGTAAGAGGAATGTAGACATGATCTTTTCAGTTTTTCAGGTGGGAAGAAGACCTCTTTTGGTAATTTTTTTAAATCGACAAATCCCAGTCAAGTCACTTTCGTTCTTACACTTGGTTCGTGAGTGACAGCCATCAAGGAATTGGTCTATCATTTCTGGCAACAAAGAGAAGGCTCAAATCCAAATGCCACCAAGCCAGGGTTGAAAGGCCAACAGAGAAAAGAGAAAGTTTGTGTTTAGTAGGAACAGGCTCGATAAAGGATTTGAGGTGTCCCTAAGAGAAGCTAGTGTTTTTCTCAATTGAATTCGTTTGTACTAAAAGTTGTGCCTGCCATTCATGCTACTAGAAAGAAGTTCCTCTGCACATTAACTATACTAGTGATGTGTTTGAACAAGGTGACCCAACAGGATATGCAGTCCTTTTAATTTTTGTTCTGTTTTGTTCCATTTGGAGGCCTGTTTTTGGCAGCTGATTCCAAAAGCTCCAACACATCTTAAAATTGGATCTAATTGCATCCCCTGGGATATTTCTCTGTGGAAAAGAAATTGGGTTCATTTGCTAATCCAATAAGTACATATCAAGCACCCTTTATCCCAGATGCTCAGGATCTAATCTAAGTTTTAGATCTGAGACTTTGTTTTCCTTCAGATTTTGGAATGTTTGCATAGACTTTACCAACCGAGCTTCTCTATCTGAAATTAAAAATGCACATTTGGGGCTGGAGAGATGGCTTAGCGGTTAAGCGCTTGCCTGTGAAGCCTAAGGACCCCGGTTCAAGGCTCGGTTCCCCAGGTCCCACGTTAGCCAGATGCACAAGGGGGCGCACGCGTCTGGAGTTCGTTTGCAGAGGCTGGAAGCCCTGGCGCGCCCATTCCCTCTCTCTCCCTCTATCTGTCTTTCTCTCTGTGTCTGTCGCTCTCAAATAAATAAATAAAATTAAAAAAAAAAGAGTTGTTTTCCAGAAAAAAAAAAAATGCACATTTGTAGGATGCTCAAAAAATTTCAAGTTTTAGAGCATTTCATATTTGGGCTTTTTGGACAAGAGCCATTCAGTCTGTGTTTCTTTCTGGCTTGCTGTCTAAAGAACATTGCCCCTGATCATGTCAGCAATTGTGTGTTTATCCTTTATTTACCTCTTGGATATTGATGGTGTGAATCTTGTAAGGACTGTTCTTAGCAATGGATATGATAAAGCAGTATAACAAGTGAAGTTTCCACCCCATCTGTAGCCTTGGTGTTCGTAGGGAAGTCAGTTAATATATAAGCAAAATATAATTTTTAATTTAGAGAATGTTTTTGTGTGTGCTAGGTATCGAATCTAGGGTCCTACCTCAAGCATGATCAGCAAGTTCTCTACCACTAAGCTACCTCCCTCTTCCTCTACTTCTTCCACAGTGTAATTTTGGAGAGGAAATACGTTAGCTCTATTATCTAAAGACTAATGTCTGATAAGTGTGTGACAAGAGCCAGAAGGTTAAATGCCATGATGTAATTATAGCATGATCTGCCTCTCTCTCTCTCTCTTTCTGTGTGTGTGTGTGTGTGTGTGTGTGTGCTGGTTACAGAGCCCAGAGCCTTGTGCATGCTAAGCACCCACTTTTTCCACTAAGCTTGAAGTCCATGTGTGGGGTCTTTCATGATTATCTTCTGCATTTCTCATGAGCCCCACTCAGATGAAACAATTGAGGCTCAGAGTGAGTGTAAATTTTTCAAAGTCTCAGAGCTAATCAGTGGCAAACTTTTTGGGATTCAAACCCTTTTCTGATTGTGAAGGTAAATATTTCTGTCTGCATCATAGCTTGATGCATATTGGATTAATCATTCATGGCTTCTTTTTAAATACTTCATGTTAAAAGTCCTTGAGGAGTAGAAACACTTATAAATCACAAGAAATCTAGTTTTTGCTTTTGACTTTTAAAGCACCATTAGTAGAACGTCTATCTGCTTAGGGGAAAACTGTTTTTAAAACTCTTCCCTGCACACTATGCACACTACACCGGCTTCCCCAGATCTCTGCCTCCTGCAGGCTAATTGCACTTCGAAGTCTTCCTTAGGGAAATGGATGGAAGTTTGAGCTGAGACACAAACAGGAAGGCGGTGAGGCTGGGTTTGTCCTGCAAGCACCACCTCTTTAAATAGCTCCGTTGCAGAGGGAATCAGTTCTCCACTGAGCCTAGGAACTCCATCGGTCTTTGTTTCTGACGGGAGGGCCCAGGCTGTCCTGTGGAAGCTGGGGCAGCAGTCCGAGCAAGGTGGTCTGTTAGATGCTGGCTGGAAATGGCCTCCCTGCTTTCAGGCCATGAGGACAGCCCATGGCAGAGCTGTTCTGTTCTCCCTTAAGAGTGTCATCTGTGAAACTTTCACCCTGTTTGAAGGTAAGGTTCCAGGCACTTTCTACATCAATGACTTGGGTCACAGGTTTCTTTTTGCACAATGGTTCTCTCTTATTTAAGGGAAGGGAGCAATACAGTTTTCACTGGATTTTATAATCTTAATAGCTGTTTATGGGCACATCATGTTAGGAGATAGTAAATTGTGATTATGTTTTAACCCTTAAAAGCAGATTGTTGGCACAGATGTGACTTTATAAATGCTTAGGTAGAGGAAGGCAGTAGAGAAGTCCTGGTACTAATTAGAAAAGACTAGTTTAAAGAGCGATCTTAATAGAAGCCTTAGCACAAGTGCCATAGGCTCAGGATCCCAAGTCCTATTGTGTGCCAAAGGCTTGAAACTGTCTAAGCCAATCTTTCCAGGCAATTGCCTAATTGTGGTAACATCTTCTGAAGTATGAGACACTTCTTTAAGCAAGATATTCCATCCTTGCATGGAATTAACGTCTGCTATGGCCATGTTAGCCAGCCTTCGGCTTGTTTTCCCCTCAAGCCTCTGGACAAAGGGGACCGGCCTGCAGCCGTGGTTGCTCTGGTCCCCCAGGTGAGCAGAGGCACCACGTTCTGTGCTGGCCCAAAGGGAACGCTACAGTTCTGAGAGTTGGGTGACCTGCATCCGTCCCTTGCCTCTCACTTTTTCCTGGCATCTGCCTGCCCTTCCTCTGTGTTCCTTCGTCCAGATTAATTAGCACTTGTGTTCCCAGCTTGTCCTGAAGCCCGGGACCTGATGAGTCTAATTATAGGGGCTTTACTTCCAGAAACACAGACACAATGCCTGCTCTTCCTAGAAGGCTACCGAAGTAAGATTGATTAACCTCTCCTTCCATTTAATGAGCCCATCCTTGTCTTCCATAGCCCCCCCCACACACCATCCCATTCTTTGTGCTGGGTATGGGAGCATGTGAGGAGCTTCGGGGAGGGGTATGGCTGTTAATTTGAATTTCGTTTAACTTCTTTTAATTAGATTTGTATTGTATGCTTGAGTGCTATGGGCTTTTTTCTTTACTTAAATATGTTATATTAATTTTTGAAAATGCATTCATCATAGCTCCTTTATTGTTTAAAGTTGTTCAGCTACCACACATTGTCCTTAAAAGTCAACTGTTTTGACTCATGGGACCTTCATTTCAGAGCACTGTAGAGTCTAGTAGGAAGCCAACCTTGGTGACATGCCGCTGGTTTCTATACTATGTGGAGGGTGAGGTAAAAGAGTTTTTTTTTTTTTTTCTTTTTTTAAATATTGCCACAGGTTTCAGGGTTTTCCTTGTTTTATATATATATATATATATATATATATATATATATATATATATATATAAATTTTTTTTTTGGTTACATGTTGAATTTCATGCATAAGCATAGCTAACCATGGTCCACAATGAGGTAGTTATTTCTAGCATAATTCCTAGGATGGACTATGAGCTTGATGTGGTCATTTGTAAAAATAATAATAACGTGTGCTCTAATGATTGTCACTAAAGAGGGAGGCTTTCCTTAAATGATTAAGTGATGATGACTTTATCTGGATGAGTTGCTTTGAATTTTCACATTCTGTTTCTTCTTTTTGATACTCCACAGATCTTAATGTACCCCTGCTCCCTTCTATACCATCCACTTTGGGCTTTGAACATGTGTCTGTCTTTTCACAGGCAAATTTTACCAGGCCCCTGCTAAACTCTTAAGCTAGACATTAATGGAAGAGCAGCCCAGCTATTCAAAAGCAAGTTTAACAAGATAAGACTCATGCTTAGATTTGAAAATGTGAACAAAGGACTGCATTTTTATGATCTCAAAGACAAGGAGGGAAAAATCAAATGGAAAATAGAAGAGCTCTTAGCTACCTAAGCAAGCAGGATAAGGAATTCTAAAGACAATGGCGTAATAAAGCTAGGCCACTTCGCAAAGGTTCTGCACAAAACAGAAAACAACAAAATTGCCTATGAGATGAGCTAAGAGGAAATCAATGCCTCTTGATAATAAGTAGAATGGCAAAGCCAAGTGCAGATTTACTGGAAGGCATCCTACTGATTGCGGTTGAGCTGACTGTAGGAATGTGGTGTAATGCCTCTTTTAAAGCCCTAGAGGTGGTGTTTTCAATCAGTGCTGGCGACATAACCCCAGATCCTGGCCTAGAATTAGTCCAAAAGTAGCATGCAAAAGCAGTTAAACCTAGATGTGCAGTATTGTTGCATGTGTACCAGGACAGACTGGCTCTTCACCGTTGTCAGGAGTCACAAAGCTGAGCAGAGCTACTGGGGCTGACGGTGTTGCTGCTCTGTGATAAGGATAGTCAGACATGGAAGATTCCACCAGGACAATCACCCAACACGTATCTAAACTGAGGAAGGAGAGACCAAGGAAAGGGGAGTTGTTTCTTAGGGATACCAAAGCCTGTGGAGAATGTAAGGGTTGGAAAAAACAAAAACCTATTGAGAGGAGTGTTTGACAAATGTAGGAGCTGATTAGATGGGCACTCATTGTTCAGTGACCCTCGTCACAAATAAATGTCGGGCTTCCTGAGCTCATTTACCAAACAAATTTGAAGAAGTCAGCAAACAAGCATGGATCTGAGCAATAAAGACATCCAGTCTCCAAGCTGCCAGATGCCTTTGATTAAAAGAACACGTAGATTCCTCTTTTTCATTTCTCTTATACACAGATTGGGGCCTGACAGGTAAGGCTATCTCCTGGTTGGCTCTAGATCACAATGGTTTACACTTCCTAAGAATCCATGCTGCTGCTTCACAAAAGTCTCCATCTGGACCCCTGAACAGTCCCTTGTTTTGTTTTAAAGACAGCTGGAAAGCATATTTCAGTTATGTGTGTGCTGAAGAGGTGCGTGACCATCTGAATCTTTCAGCATAACAGATGACAGTAGACATTCTTTGGCCTGGGTTTTCTTCCCGCCCCACAGTGGGCAGGGCTCCCATCACCTTGGGAGGGAGCAGCTCCGTGAACTGTGGTGTGGCTGCACAGCCTGGGGAAAGCTGTTTTATTGGACTGCCTCAGACTGCAGCCTTGTGGAGAGAGCCCACAGTGATGTTTGAAGGAGAGTCCAGGCAAGGGGCTTTGTTATAAATATAATGAAAATGGAAACTTGCCCGTGAGTATGCTTTTTATTTATTATTGTTTATATTTTTAACTGTGCTTTGGCCTCAAGCTTGCTATGTAGCTGAGGATGACCTTGAACTCTGGATCCTTCAGTCCCCAACTCCCTAGAGCTGTAGAATTACAGCAATGTGCCACCATACCTGGCTATATTTTTCTTTTCTTCTCTTTTCTTTTTCTTTCTTTCTTCTTTTTTGGTACATTTATAGGTTCAGACTGCTCTTGAACTTAGTCTTCTTGTCTCAGCCTCCTGAGTTTTGCTACTACAAGTGTGTACCACCATGTCCAGACTAAAATCTTATTTTAGAATAGTAATCTCTTTAAAAACAATAGCTATTATTTATTTATTTGAGGGGGGGGGAAAGAGAGAGAAGAAGAGGCAGATAGAGAGAATGGGAATGCCAGGGCCTCCAGCCTCTGTAAACAAACTCCAGACACATGTGCCATCTTGTTCATTTTGTTTACATGAGTCCTGGGGAATCAACCCTGGGTCCTTAGGCTTTGCAGGCCTTAACTGCTAAGCCATCTCTCCAGTCCCTATAATAATAATCTTGTATACACATCTTTTCATGAATCTTTTTATGTATATTGTTAAAACGTTATGGGCTTTGTCATTTGATTAATTCCTGGAAGCTTCTTTTGCAAAAACAAAACAAAACAAAACAAAACAAAACAAAACAAAAAAACAGGCCCGAATAATTTGTTTTAGTTAGAGATTCTATGGCTACCTCTTGCCAACAAGAACTTTCATTTTCTTCAGAACTTGCTTCTAGTCCATGAAACTGAAGAAAGTAGAATTCAGTGTGAGGCAAACCAATCTTGGGTCTTTTTGAGGATGGTGTAATTTCCAAAGTATTAGAGGTCAAATGTCAAAATGTCTGTGGCTGCAAATGTGTGGGCTACTGTGGTAATGGGAGGAGTGATATGTTGGAATGCTTCATTCATGGAGGAGAATGTCCCTGGAAAAAGGGACCTTCAAGATAGAAAGCTGGTTCCCAGGGTGGTTCTTCTCCCCCTCTTTTCTGGCAAGTGTAATGTAGCATGTGTACATGTGTGTCTGCCCGTGGCTGCATGTGTAGGGTGTGTGAGCATTGCCTGTGGAGGTCGGAGGTGGACGTCAGGTATCTTCCTTGGTCACACACCACTTACCTTACTGCAGGAGGGTCTCTCGCTGAAACCCAGAGCTTACCAATTCAGCTAGTCCAGCTGGCCAGCTTGCTCTGGGGATACCCCCATCTCTACTTCCTTCTGACTGTGATTGCAGGTGGCTCCATGTCCAGCTGGTATTTCCGTGGTTCCTGGGGATCTGAACTCCAGTCCTCACACTTGCACGGAAAGTGCTTTCTCCACCAAGTCATCTCCACAGCCCGCTCCCTATTTTCTTTTGCCTTTTCTTTTTCTTTTGAGACGAGCTATTGGCTGGTAGTCCAGACTGGCCCTGACTTTACAATCTGATGGCCTGCCTCATCCTCCCTAGTGCGGGGCTACGTATAATCGGGCACTGCCATGCCCAGTACTACAGGAGTTTTCCAATGTTGCTCCAGGAAGTGAAGGTTGTTGGGAGGAGAGGGGGAGGGTGGAAAAAGGAGGAGGACACAGGATGTCTTGGGATCGCCTGCATGGTCCTACCGGAACTAGTCTACATGTTCTCTGCTTTAGTGCCCGGGCTCCTCTACATGCTGCTCTTTGAAAACAAAAGTTCTAATTCCACAGAGGTTGGATCTTCTGAGTACTGCTGGTCGGCTCCTGGCTCCTGCCTGCTTACATTTTTCAAGAGTCAGTTCATGGGGCGGGGGGGGGGGGGGAATTCATAAATACACTGGTCTTCAAGATAGGTATGAGAAATGCTACTATTAATTTTGATACCCTGCATTGCACAGGCATTTTATAAATATACTTTCATTAAGGCTGGGGCAAGGGCTCTGGTTAAAGGAACTTGCTTGCAAAGCTTGCTGCCCTGGGCATGATTCCCCAGTCCCCATGTAAAGCCAGATATATAAAGTGGCCCATGCATCTGGAGTTCATTTGCAGTGATAGGAAGCCCTAGTGTGCCTAAACTCTTCCTTCTTCTTCTCTCTTTCTTTCATATACATACATACATACATACATACATACATATATATATATATATATGTATATATGTATATATATGTATATATACATACATACACACACACAAATACAGCTTTATTAATCTTCATAACAACTCTGAAGCAAGCTTATAGGTGAGGAACAAGATAGGTTAAATATCTGGCCTAAGTTTATAGAGTTTAGCATCAACCAACATTTGATTCCGGAGTCTGCGTGCCTTTTCCCACACAATGCCACATGAATCATAAAGTGTGTTATCTTACTGTGTCTTGCAGTATAGAGGTGGAAAAACTCAAGGTTACGATGTCAATAGCTCCAGGATGTTCAGTAATCCAGGGGAGATGTTTCTCTTCATTAATGAGGCTCTTGTGGCCTCTATGGGTTATGGTCAGTGGTTTAATTTCAGTACTGCAAACTGAACCCCAGGCCTCATACATGCTAGGTGCCAGGAGAGTTTACAGCACTGAGACCCACCACAGCTCTCCTCCCCTCCCCTTCCTTCCTTCCTTCCTTCCTTCCTTCCTTCCTTCCTTCCTTCCTTCCTTCCTTCCTTCCTTCTTTCCTCCTTTCCCCTCTTCCTCCCTCCTTTCCTTCCTTCCTTCTTTTTTCTGTTTTGATTTTCTGAGTTAGGAACTTAGTAAGTGCCCTAAACTAGCCACCAACTCATGATCTTCTTGTCTGACCCCTGGCTTTTTCAGTCCCTTTAAAATCCCTTTTCTGACATTACTATCTTGATAGACAACATGCTATCCTATTCTCTCTCTCTCTCTCTCTCTCTCTCTCTCTCTCTCTCTCTCTCTCTCTGTGTGTGTGTGTGTGTGTGTGTGTGTGTGTGTGTGTGTGTGTGTGTGGAGGGGGACTGCTGTCAGAGAAATAGAGGAAGGACCAACTTTTTGAGACAGAACCTATTACAGGGAATGATTGTGTTTTCTTCAATCCTAAGTGGATTCTCTGAGTATTTTCAGTAATCTGCTTACAGTTCTATCTGTTTACTTAAGACTTGCGTTTTTGACTGGTATTTGACCACTTTGGATTTGTCAACTGATCCCTCTGTCAACGTCCAGCTCACATTCCACACCACCCCTCCTCCTTCAAGCTCAGGCACCCTCTGCCAATTCCAAAACCCGTGATGCCCCGTCTCCTCTTCAGCGCTTACACACTGCCCTGCTCTGCAAAGTCCTTGTCTCCTAGGCTAGCCTGGGGAAACACTCGTTTTTTTCCGGGGGTGGGCAGGCTTCCTCCTCAGCAGCAGCCCTCCCACATATTGGTAAAGAGCAGGACTTTGCTTGGTAATTATGTTCTCCTCCTATTGGTCCTGTTTTGTAATGTGAGTCCCACACATACTGTTTTCTAAGACAGTTCTTGAAATATTTGAAAGGAGAGATCATGGTTCCCTGGAGCTATCTAAATTTCTCTGGCAATTCCAGTATTTTCCAGTGTGACGTCACTTCCTCAGTCCATGCCTGATCATCTTTCCCCAAAGTCATCCGTCCTGTTGACATTCTTCCCTTAAATGAGGGTCCAAGAGCTGAATTTCAGTTCTGCTGGGTTTAGAAGTATTTCCCCCTTTCTGTACCATATGTTCATCTGTTTTGTCCAGTTCACTTCGCTGGCATGACTGTTTGTATTGCTGTTGGCTTATACTACATTTGCAGCTGGCCAGAATCCCTTGATCTTTTTTACACAAATTGTGGCTGTGCCAGGAAGCAATCGCTTACATATGGAAGGCTGATGTTTCTGAAGTTTGTGCTCATGCTTAGTAAATTTCACCCTGTTGCTTTCAGTCTGTGAGTCCTTTTAATAGAATTTCTTGATCTTTGGATTATTATAAAAATATCAGCTGGCTAAGGAAAATGCTCATCTGGCAAAAACAATATATGTGTATGTATACATACATATATATATATACATATACATACACACACACACACACACACACACACACACACACACACACATATATATATATATATAAAATTTTGGGAAAAACCTAATAGATCTTCAATGTTTCTGTTCATAATACTTTGTTGAGAAAAACTCAAGGGCTTTTCACTATCTGTATATACCCACATTCATATAGACATGCATACACACACACACACCTACACACACTTATATACATGCATACACACATGTTACAGTCAGGTTCTCATTGCTGGCATAAAACACTTGGCCAAGAGCAGCTTGTGGGAAAACGGGTTTACTTTGGCTTATAGACTCAACGGGAAGCTTCATGATGTCAGGGAAAACAATGGCATAAGCAGAGGATGGACATTACCTCCTGGCCAACATCAGATGGTCAACAGTAACAGAAGAGAGAGTCAAACGTTGGCAAGAGGGAGCTGGCTAAAACACCCACAGGGCCCCCTCTAACAATACACCGCCTCCAGGAGGCTTCAATTGTCAAATTGCCACCAGCTGGGGGCCTGTGGGGGACACCTGAATCAAACCACCACAACACACTTTCAAATAAGCGATTTAGAAAAATATGATAGGGTGTGTAATGATGTCTTGACAAATTAGAAAAGGGGGTGATTACTTTGGGGAAGGGGAGTTCTGGACAGGACGTGCTTCAAAGGAAGAGTATACAGAAAGATATTTGACATTCTCCAAAATCAGAGTGTCAGTGTGATTTGGGAAAATATTCAGTAATTCTCAGCCTATAAGTACAGTCTTGGAAATGGACCAGTTCCATTTCCCTGTCGCTGCTCCCCAACACTGGGATTATAAGACAATGATGCTGGCATTGTACACAGGACCTCATGCTTGTGAGGCAAGCAGTTTCCTTCTTTCTTTCTTTTTTAAAAAAATTTTTACTTGAGACAGAGAGAGAGGGAAAGAGATACAGAGAGAGGGGGAGGGAGAATATGGACATGTCAGGGCCTCTAGCCACTGAAAACAGACTCCAGATGCATGCGCCATCTTGTGCATCTGGCTTACGTGGGAGCTGGAGAATTGAACATGGGTCTTTAGGCTTCATAGGCAAGCTCCTTAACCGCTAAGCCATCTCTCTAGCCCTCAAGAATTTTCTTGACTGACCTATCTCCCAAACGCTGTGACTAACTAACCTTTTAAACAAGGAATGCTGGTTTGAGTACTGGGCAAATAGCTCAGTGGTCAAAGGCACTTGCTTGTAAAACCTGGATTGCTGTAAGTAGGAAGAGAATGAACAAGGATGAAGAAATGAGACAAAACAAGAAAGATTGGGACTGGTTTTCCCTTTAGAAATTGGAATAGTCTGTGATAATTTATTAATAAATCACTTGTTTAATTAGATATCTCTGCTTTTCTGATGAAAAGCCTAAATGATTTCTTTTCCATGAAGTTGGTACGTTACATTTTTTTGTTGTTGTTTTAATGAAAATTAGTTCAAGGGCTGGGGAGATTGCTCAGTGGTTAAAATAAATTAGTTCAGTAATAGAATTCATATGGAATGATGGTCAGTCTCTTAATGAGCTCCAGGTTTACTGTATAATGCTTTGGACAGTTGTCTGATAGTTTCCTCTACCTTAAAAATGTAAGCATATTAGCGGTTAAGCGCTTGCCTGTGAAGCCTGAGGACCCCGGTTCGAGGTTTGATTCTCCAGGACCCACATTAGCCAGATGCACAAGGGGGCATACGTGTCTGGAGTTCGGTTTGTAGTGGCTGGAGGCCCTGGTGCGCCCATTCTCTCTCTCTATCTGCCTCTCTCTCTCTCTCTCTCTCTCTCTGTTGTTCTCAAATAAGTAAAAATAAACAAAAAAATTAAAAAATGTAAATTTTAAAAAAATACAGTGGTGCTGTCTTTCAGTCATGAGCGGAAGAAATTGCTTGTGGTGTTCATTCATAAGCAGCTTTTTGGCAGTGGTCACTGCATGAGAAGCAAAAGAACATTTCAAGGATCTGGTGGGAAAATATCCAAGATGTGGAAGAGTCCTGGCTCTGAGGTCCAGTTGCCTGGTCTTGAATCCTGGCTTTTACTTTTAACCAGCAAGGCATATTTAGGCTGGTGGGAGGCTCTCCATACACCTTTGTTTCTGGAGCCATAAAAGAAATTATTGTAATATATAAAGGAATGATTGAGGATACTCAATGGCTATTTTATCCAGTGTGGGACACTAGAGGATATATATAATTACTGAAAAGTAATGCAGCTTGGCTATAGTCAATCTCTCCTTTTAATTGTTTTCAATAGCTTAGTGAACACTCCAGTATCTGAAAATGTTTATGTCACTTTCCTGAATCTACTGTGAGTCCTAGCTAGCTGGGACCATGAGTAATATTTATTTTGTTAGCAAGGGATATCAGCCTGTCATAGCAGGGAACCTCCTTTTCCCCTTACTGAATTAACTACCCCACATCTGTCAGCAAAGGACTAGCATACTTGTGCCTTACAGGATTCAGGATGATGAAGTGTTCTGCATATTCATTTCGTTTGGTCCCCAGAGCATGCCACAAAGAAAGCTTGCCCCAATATTACAAAAGAATTTTCCTTACTGTCCAGGCTGCCGAATCTTGCAGGCATAGGGGTATAGGCCTTTCTGAAGAACATTGCAACTAATAAATGTAGTTTAACACCAGGCATTCTTTTTTTTGGGAGGGGGTGGGGGGGTTCAAGGTAGGATTTCACTCTAGCTCAGGTTGATCTGGAATCCATTATGTAGCCTAAGGGTGGCCTCGAACTCATGGCAATCCTCTTACCTCTGCCTCTTGAGTTCTGGGATTAAAGGCATGCGCCACCACGCCCAGCTGACATTCTTAAAGGGTACACTGTGTACTGCATATAAAAGCATGCCATGTTATTGGGAAATTTTTCCCCAAATTGCAATATTAAGATAGAGATGCATTGCAGAGTAAGCAGTGATGTCCTCCCTGGGCCACTGAGTAGGGTTGTGAAATGTACATGATAGAAAAGTGAGAAACAGGGGGGCTGGGAAGATGGCTTAGCAGTTACAGGCACTTCCCTGCAAAGTCTATGGGCCCATATTCAATTCTCAAAACACCTGTGTAAGCCTGACACAAGAAGGGACATAGGAATCTGAGGTTCATTTGCACCTGCAAGAGGCCTTGGCATGCATGTGTGCATTCTTGCATTGCCCACACACACATACACACACACAAACACACACCCAAATAACCAAATTAAAAAGAATTAAAAAAGAGCTGGAAAGTTGTCTCAGAAGTTAAGGTGCTTGCCTGAAAAGCCTAAGGACCCGAGTTCAATTCCCCAGGTCCCAAGTGTACAAGGTAGCACATGCATCTAAAGTTTGTTTGCTGGGACTAGAAGTCCTGGCACACCCATTCTCTCTCTCCCTCTTTCTTTTTCATTTTCTGTCTCAAATAATAAATAAATGAAAATATATATTTATATATATGTGGGGGGGGTGAAAAAGACTGAGTTACAGGGCTAGGAGACGTCTCCAGCAGTAAAGCTCTTGCAGTTCAAGCATAAGGACCTGAGTTTGATCCTCAGTTCCCACATTAAGAAAGAAAGCCAGTCACAATGCCTACCATGTTCTCATAATCCCAACACTGGGGAAGTGGAAGCAGGCAGGTCCCTGGGGCTCGCTTGCCAGAGGCACATATGTGGCTGTTCTCTGGTCCCCACAAATACTCTCGTATATACACATATACAACTTGTCCTAAGAAAAGGTAATGTTTTCAGGAGTTGCATACATTTATCACATGTCCTTAGGAATATCTAGCAGGAGGCGCACTCCTTGCCTCTAGTTGGTTTTCACCAGCTGAAGAGGCATTTTAGCTTGTGTGCTCATCAGAACTGGAAGTTTCAGTAGTGAGCTCTCAAGTAGAGGTCGACGTGATTGTCTAAGCCGCCTTTTCCTGTCCTTTAAAACGTTGACCTTCCTATCAGCAACCTCCATACACACACATTACGTGTATACATAATCCTCTCCCGCCCTCAAAGCCGATTGGATGATTATAATAGTTCCTGATCCCCCCCCCAACACCACACTCCTTTTTCCTCCCCCTCTCATCTATCTTCCACTGGACTCCCACTTCTTTCCATCTAGTTTAAACAGCCTTTTAAGGAGCAGTCTGCCCTAGCTCTAGACTGTAGGCCATGTTCCATTGCTTACTAGTTTTAAAGACAGCAAAACGCATCTGTTGATTCTCATGCAGCACTTTAAATATCTTCCTCCTTGTCAGAGAGCTGTGTTAGGTACTGGCGAGAATCCATTTGTCAAGACTTCACAGACTTCCGACAATTTTTTTTTTTTTATTGCTCCAAAATTACTCTGACCTATGTGTATCTTTCTAACAGCATTCGGGCAGAAAGCCAACCATCTTGCTAAAACAGTAAATAGAAGAGAACTTAAAGTGTCACTAATAGTGAAGCTCAGGGTCCTTAGCTTATGAAGCAGAGGTTTCCTAGACTCTTGAGTGGCAGAGTACTTCACTAGCATGCGTGAGATCCTGGGTTTAGTACCCATCACCTCACACAGATAGGTAGGTAGGTAGGTAGGTAGATAGATAGATAGGTAGGTAGATAGATAGGTCCCCTATAAAATGGAAAGGCTTTGGGAACTTCAGAGGAAATATAAAGCTATAAAAAGACATTAGAATGGAAAGGCATATGCCTTTAATCACAGTACTAAGGATGCAGAGGTCGGTGGATTGCCATGAGTTCGAGGCCACCCTGAGACTACATAGAAAATTCCAGGTCAGCCTGGGCTAGAGTGAGATCATACCCAGAAAAACAGAAAAATAAATTAATAAAATTAAAAGAGTGGAAAGGTGGAAAGAATGGAGCATGCCCTCTGAGCACCGAAGCAGGCAACTTTGCTGAGTGTAGGCATAGCTTAACCCATGGCTTATCCCCCAGGCAGGACCTAGGACCTCCATGGGTCTAGGAAGGGCTACAGTTTGTTGAACATGGATTGGACCTCCGAGGCCATCCCAGCTCTGAATTAGAGCTCAGGCAAGATAAGTGACAAGGCCACACTGCTGGTCAGAATCAGTATGTCCTATGTCCAAGCCAGACCACCAAGGTTGCTGTCTCTAGATAGAATTGAACTTGAACCGGTTATTTACTTAGGGTATCAAAGTAATAAAACCTGAGAAAAATCAGTCTTTTAATGGACATGAACTTCACAGTGACCACACATGATTTTCTTTATTTATTGTGGTACAGTTTATATTGCAATTTTAAGCCCCTATCCCAGACAGACTATTAAACAAATCGTAGTGTGGTTCCAGCCATAGTCAGCCAGCTCTAATCAGTTTAGCATGCTTGAAGTTGCT
The DNA here is from genome assembly GCF_020740685.1 of Jaculus jaculus. NCBI lineage: Eukaryota > Metazoa > Chordata > Mammalia > Rodentia > Dipodidae > Jaculus > Jaculus jaculus. The sequence continues at coordinate 27,236,673 of NC_059103.1, forward strand.
GGTGGGTAAAATTCAGAAAGATTAGTAATTCTCCCCTTTGCAGCCTCCTTTACCCCTATTGTTGCTTGAAGATATTGCCTCCATATACCAGGTCCTTAGCTTATGAAGTAGAGGTTTCCTAGACTCTTGAGTGGCAGAGTACTTCACTAGCATGTGTGAGATCCTGGGTTTAGTACCCATCACCTCACACAGATAGGTAGGTAGGTAGGTAGGTAGGTAGGTAGGTAGGTAGATAGATAGATAGATAGATACATAGATACATAGATACATAGATACATAGATACATAGATAGATACATGGATAGATACATAGATACATAGATAGATACATAGATAGATAGATAGGTAGGACCCCTATAAAATGGAAAGGCTTTGGAACTTCAGAGGAAATATAAAGCTATAAAAAGACATTAGAATGGAAAGTCCATTGCCAGGGGTTCGGTGACCTGGACATAGCGATTTCCTGACATTAATTTCTGACCTAAAGGAGTTGGATGTTATTCCCGTGGGATGAAAACTGGGGCTGTAGCATAGGCCTGGCCCTGTTCTGAGCTGAGTCCTCCGCTTCTGCATTTTGGCAGATGCTGTCCACACTGCAGGTCCTGGCATACGGTCCCTGGCTCTAGCCCTGTGTATCCCCTGATTCAATCAGTCTTTAGTCCCTGTTAATTCTCCTCCTCCTGTCTTCTCCCCTTTTCTCCCCTCTCTCCTCCTGTCCTCCCCTCTCCTCTCCTTTCCTCAAATCAACGCTACCTTAGGCAATGTAAAGAACTCTGCTCCTCATTTGCTTAGCCCAAGGTGCCATCTCTACCCTTCTTCCTGCCCCTGGGACATAGGATGTATCCTTTCATCATGAGAGAAGAAAGTGTCTCCTGAGGTCCTCCAGAACTCTGTGAGGAAACCCCTGAGGACTCTGATTCCTACCCTGATATACCATGGACTCATTCTGGGGGCAGGATGCAATGCTGAGTGCATGGCCTTTAATTGCTCAGAATGATGTCTTTACTCCAGTTTCTTTTCTTTCTCCACACAGGGGAGGGTATAAAAACATGTTTTCCCAGGTCATATCTCTTTTTAAAACTATTTTTATCTCTCATTTGAACTAGAGCAAGACTTTAGGTTCTTTGTTAGTTGTGTGTACTCTTTTTTTTTTTTTTGAGGCAAGCCCAACAGAGTGGCCCCCCCTTTTTTTAATGCAAGATCAAGAGAGGGAGAGAGAAAGAGACAGAGAATTGGAACACCAGGGCCTCAGCCACTGAAATCGAACTCCAGACTCGTGTGCCATCTAGTGTGCATGTGAGACCTTGCACTTGCTTCACTTACATGGGACCTAGAGAGTTGAAAATGGGTCCTTAGGCTTCAGCTTTGCAGGCAAGTGCCTTTGTGCATTTTTTTTTTAATGATTTTCTTTCAACAATTCTTCATGAGGCAAACGATGAACCAGGTGTCTACTATCTCTTAAAATATGGGTTTAGAGAGGGTATAGCAGTGGGGTCACATCTGCCAACACCCTATCCTATCATCCTGGCAATTGGCTGTTTCCCAAATCTGACTCTTATCAGTTAAGGTCCTGAACGTTTTCTTACTACTTGAAATTCTAGCCCATTTTAGGAGCCCACCTTATTTCACTCAGCAAGGCCTTTGAGAAGGGTGCCTCTCTCATGATGGGGTCAAAGGGGCAAGGCAAAATGACACTGGGTTTTGGGATGAAAAACTGAAAGAATGGTTGCTTTTTAAAAGCATGTTGAAAAACAAATCTTATTTTCTCTGTTCCTTTCTCTGTCCCTCTCTTTGTCTGTCTGTCTCTCTTCCTCTATCTCTCTCTTTCTATGTCTTTTCTCTCTACATGAGGTCTTGCAGTGTTGTACAAACTAACATCAAATTACCCAGCTTAAAGTAATCTTATTTCCTTAACCTCACGAATAGATAGGACCACAGGGTATGCACCTCCATTCCAGGCTTCCAGTTTTTTTGTTTTATTTAATTTTTAAGCAAATATTTTGTTTACTTATTAGAGAGAGAGAGAGAGAGAGACTGGGCACACTAAGGCCACTAGCCACTGCAAAGAAACTCCAGATGGATGTGTCACCTTGCACATCTGGCTTATGTGGTTGTTAGGGAGTTGAACCTGGGTCCTTTGGCTTTTCAGGCAAGTGCCTTAACCACTGAGCCATCTCTCCAACCCCATTTTTAAAATTTTTATTGATAACCTCCATAAATATACACAATATGCTATGATCATAACCCACTCTCACTACCCTTCTTTGTTCTCACTCCTCCATCCCCCTTCCACTTCTTTCCAACTTAGTCTCTGGTGTATTTTGATGTAAGTCTTGTGTAGGGAGTGTTAGCCCCAGTGAGGTGGCTACTTTGTGTCTGGAAGGCAGTATTACAAAGCACCCCAAGCTTCTATTTCTTTAATCTGTTTCCAAGAACATTGATTAAAGCCTTAGTGAGGAAGTTCCTGAGGTATGTGACTATGTGTGCTTACGTGCTGGTGGGTCCACCAGATCTGTGGGTTCTCCATATTTTGATTCAACCACCTGAGATTGAAAATATTTGGGGAGAAAAGCGGGCTTGTCCAGAATGCATACAGACTGTCTTCTCGTTTTCCCCTGAACAGTACAGTTGAACTCCTACTCCTACTCACTGTTAGGTAGCGGTGATAATCCAGAGATGACTTACAGTATATGGGAAATACTCTGGAAAAACTATGTCATATGGTGTAAAGGCCTTGAGCATCATTCTGAGACTAATCATCTTTATGTAGGCTGAAGGATGACTCTCTGTGTGTTAATTATGTGGATTTATAGCTTACATCTAATTACACATGTGTATGGATTAGTTTAGCATAATGTTTATACATATATAATCATATTAACTATAGATATATTTACATATGCTTGCATGTTGATATTTTGTATATACTTTTTATCACTGACAAAATTTCTGAGAAAACTAACTTAAAGAAGGCAAGGTTGATTTTGGTTAAGGGTTTTGGAAATTTCAGGCCATGGTGGGCTAGCTTTATTCTATGGGTCTGTGTTGAGAGGAACACATCATCATGTTGAAGGGAGCATGTGACAGAGGAGGCCACTCACTTCAGAGTGATCAGAAAGCAAAAGGGGTAGGGGAAGCACCTGGGGACAAGATATAACATTCAACCCCCCCTTCACAACTAGCACCCCCTCCAAATAGCCTGACCTGACAAGCTTTGAACTCATGAACAGATGAATCCTATAAGTTTAGAGACCTTGTAATCCAGTCACCTCTCAATGAAGCCATCAGCTCGAGCCCAAGTCTTCCATACATGAAATTATCGTGCTCAAACCACTACATGTAAGTATGTATGTATGTCTCTCTCTCTCTCTCTCTCTCTCTCTCTCTCTCTCTCTCTCTCTATATATATATATATATATATATATATATATATATAATTTTTTTTCTGACAAATTTCTGGATAAGAATTGAACCCAGGCCATCAGACTTTGAAAGCAAGCACCTTTAAGCACTGAGTCATCTCCTCAGTCTGGTTGGGTCTTTATAGGAGTTGGCAATGTAGCCACTGTGTTGTTTTATATGTCTCTTGGGTCTGCTTTCCACCAGCGATATTGCATCTAAATTCTAAAAGAAAGGAGTTTGAGGGTTTCAGGCAAAGTGTCACTAAGAACAAAGTGACCTGCAATCTTAATTGTTTTAGTCTTAACCTTTCAGCCCAGTTTCTCCAAATGATCCTGGAGGCTACAATTAACCTCCCAGTGCTAGGCTCTCTACACCGCCCTGCACTTCCTTCCGGCTTTCACCTCAGGCATTCAGCCTGTTTATCTTTAGAGCTGGCCTGACTCACCAATCCCCTTGAGGTTCTTTACTTCCTAAAGATGGCCTGCAGACATGAACACAGAGCCATTCCAGTTTTGTTTTTTTTTTTTTTTCTTACCCCAAACACCCCTTTGGACCTGTTTTAAGGATATTTACCTTTTGCCTCCAGGAAATAAGGAAGTACTCAGTGAGACTAAAGTTCCTCTGTTGAATGGTTTCCTTTGAAACCCCCCCCCCACTCCAACCCCATCCACTATCCTCCAGGTTCCCAATTGAGTTTAGCCAATGGGAGGCCCAGGAGGAGGCCAGTGAGTAGAAGAGAAGACTCTCTCCTCCATAGACACACAGACAACCTGTTTGTTGATTCCTCTGACTACTTTCATGCTGTAGCCTTCGGGTAAAGGCTAGGATTGCATCTTCTTCCAGTTGCCCTCTTTAAGGTCTTTCTTGTGTTGTTTTCTTTTTTTTTTTTTTTTTAAATTTTTGTTATTGTCTTTCATTCATGCTGATCACAATTTGAAAATAGCCAGGTAGCTGTGACCAAGCTATCCTTCCTGAATTTGCCATGTGCTTCCTCCCAACCCTGTAAAGGAGTCTATGCAGTTATAGATGCTTATAGCAGAGGTCCTGCTGCAGGCATGTCCGAACTGTACACCAGTGTCCTGAAAACCCCTGGGGAGTGTTGTTGGGAATCAGTATCTCAGCTTGTGGCCCAAACTTCTTCACCCAGAGTCTGTGTATTCTGAGGAACCCCTCCCCAGATGGGAAGATTAAGAAGCACAGTTCTAGGGCTGGAGAGATGGCTTAGCAGTTAGGGTGCTTGCCTGTGAAGCCTAAGGACTCAAGTTAAGTTTCCCAGTACCCACATAAGCCAGATGCACAAAGTGGCACATGTATCTAGAGTTCATCTGCAGTGGGTGGAGGCCCTTGTGTGCCACCCCCCCAACAAAGAAATACAATTCTAGAGGTTAGCCCCTCCTCTGGGAGGAAAAAGTTAGAGCTCTCTTGCATGGAAGCTTGCCACTTGAACGTAATCTCTGATTTCTGGAGAGTTTCTTTCATTTCTCTTACACTGCTCTCAACCTCTTCTCTACTCTTTCTCCTTTCCTTATTTATCTTTCCCACAAACTTACTGAATCCATTTGTAGCAGTTGCCCTCTGGTTGCTGGCACAAAAAACACTGCACCAGAAACAACGCATTGGAGCAAAGGGTTTACTCAGGCTCATAGTCTTGAGGGGACGTTTTATCACAGCCGGGGAAGCATTGCACCAGCAGGAAGCTGGCTTACATCTTTTTATGTATCAGAGTGCAAACAGTCTAAGTACTGGGCTTGGAGCTGTGCTAATGGACCTCAAGATCCACTTCCAGTGACACACTTCCTCCAGCAAGGCTTCACCTCCCAAATTGCTACCAGCTGGGGATTGAGAATGAGGCACAATCGCAAGTACATGAGACTATGGGGGGGGGGGATTTCACATTTGAACTATTACATTATTCTACATTCAACACACTGTAGTACATTTTAAGGACACAGAGAATAAGGTGATGGGTCCCTGCCCCTCCGTTCATTTTAGTTCAGGAGTAAACCCAAGTCTGTATTCAGTTTCAATATGGCGTAGACCCATGCTGCATAGAGATAGGAACAATGGACAGAGGTATCCAAATTAAAATTGCTTTGGTTAATGAATGTAAGGAAGTCCTTCTGTAAAAGTCTTTGAATGGTATTGTGTTCTCTAATTTTAGTCGCAGTTGAAAATCTTCAGTTGAAGATATCTGATTATAATCTGCTTTCAGACTTCATTCTAATGTCACACTTGACAAATAGCAGCATCTCTTCCAGGACATTCAGCCATCCTGGAGTCAAAGTTGTTTGTGTGGAGGCAACGGCTGAGCAGTAAATGCTGGTGGCAGCAAGAACCTAAAGAAATTAAGGAATGGATATATCCCTCTCCTACCCAAGGAATTTAATGGAGAAAAAAAAAAAAGAAAGAAAAACCAAAACAGATGATGACCTCCAAAGCTGTCTTTGGAATTTAAGTTCCCTCTCAGAGGGGCTCTCACAGGAGTCTCCAAGACCCGTCTTTTACTACCTGTGAGCAAGACTCCCATTCGAGTCCCTGCAGAACCCTCTAAGTGAAATTACACAGACCTAAATTACCTAAGCAGGAATGAAGGGGCACTGCTCCATATCGCAAAGACCTTTTAAAAGACACATTGGCTTAGAACCATAAATACTGATTAAACCATTCATTTTCATTCATTCAGCCAATCATTTGGACCAGTTATGTCACCCGTAACTTAACTCACTGCACACCTCTGCTTGGCAAGATAGATCTGTGTAACTTTCTGTATTTTTAAACATCCTCTGTCCTTTTCTCCCTTCAACTCTCCCCTGCTTGGCCCAAGGTTACCTTACAGTAGCTTTGTGTCACTTCCTCCTCTCTGTTTCCTGTGTTTGTAAGCAGCTGGAACTTGCATTAACTTCTTTGCTTGCTTGCAGGAGTTGATGTCCTCATGGTGGCCCTTACTAATGTCAGACTCCTGATGTGTTACAACCCTTATGGTATGGAAAATGCCCTAACCACTACAGGTATCTGAGAGTTCTGAAGTGGGAAGACTAGAAAAACTGAGAAAGGGCTTTCCTGTATCAGTAATTGTATGTCAGCTGTGAATGGACTGAGGTTTACATTTGTCCCAAGTCATTTTCTCATGACTGAATGCTAGCCAGTAACGCTCACAAAATTGATTCCATTGGTCACTGTCAACACTTGAAAAAATGGAATAGAAAAGGAAATGGGTAGACGAACAGTGCCCGTGATGAGATAACTACAGAATGCTTATTTGTCACATAATGTGACATGTTATGTGTGCAGAGTGGAGATATGAACCATATTTCTAATTGATATGAGTTGAAGTTGAAGATAAAAATAGAAGTCCCTGTAGCAGTTACCTTCTCATTGCCGGGACAAAGCACCCAACTGAAAGTAGCTTATGGAAGGAAAAGGTTTATTTCAGCTACAGTCTTGAGGTGAAGCTGTACCTTGGTGGGGAAAGTATGGCAGAGCAGAGGCTGGACAATCACATCTTGTCATGTCAGCTTGGAGGAAGCAGCAAGAGTAAGCTGAGCTCTGAATGCCCAGTGTGGTAGACTAATAAACCCCAAGGTCTGCTGCCAGTGACACACCTCCTCCCTCCAGGATCTACCACTCAAACTGCCTAGAGCTGGTATTCAAATATTAAAAGCACATAAGACTACGCGGGGCATTTGACATTCAAACTACCACAGTCCCCTAGGAAATACACCCTATTTGGAATAAGGGGAATTTTTTTTTGTGGAGGGAGTAAGCGATTGGGAGGGAAGTGATTAAATGAATGGGTCAGAGTCAGTTGAGGAAAACAAAATTTTGACATCAAGCTATCAAGGTACATTTAATATCTAGAATTTCTAATGTTGTTTAGATAAATTGCAACCAGACAATAGCTACTGTTGGGTTACAAGATTTATCTTGTGAATACACATTTCTCTTTTCCCCTTTAACTAGGCTTCCTCAATAAAGTTGGAGCCTTGCCTCTAACTTGCTGTGCAACCCAGGGTGGCCTCAGACTCAGTCCTCCTGCCTCTGTCTGGTTTTACTTTCATTCTCCTTCTTTAGTTTATAGCCAAACATTAAAAAAAAAAAAAAAATCTACCCTGTCATATATACTTAAGGAAAGTCTAAAAGAATTTTCCAAACTATGGTAGAATCTAAAAGGGTTACATATATACCCAGGTCAGAATAATTTTTTGATAATGTGGATAATAAATATGAGATAGCAAAGGAGGAAACAGTCCTTAGTGAGGGAAAGTCAGACTCAGTTCACTTTACCCATTTCATCTCTCAATCCTGTCCCCACTGTCCACCCATGTGGTCTTCCTGCCACAAGCCCACCAGGACACCCTCGGTGCAATGGCCTCTTCATTCTCAAAACCATTATTCCTGTCCTTGCCATTGATGGTGAATCTCCAAAAATAAATTGGCAATTTAAAATTATAGTCACCTTGTACTTTCCATGTATGAGACCATCAGTGAAAATGAGCATTAATAGTTTTTTTCAGGATTATGGTCTACAAATAGGGAAGATTTTTTCTCCATATAGATTAGTGGTTTATAACGGCACAGGGGACATTTACAAATTATTGACAGTTCAACATTAAGATTTTTTTTAAGTTTTGATGTGTAATCAAACTAGAAGAATCTTGACTGTTAAGGCATTTTCTGGGTTTCCATGGGTTTTACCATGGGTGTTTTGCTTGACTAATCAAAAACACAGTTTTAATCAAAGGTATAATTATCTCAGTGATATAAATTGAATCTACAAAGTCAATTACTTTTTAATTTTGTAAAACACTATTTGCATGAGTGTGTACCACTTTTTGCATCTGGCTTAGGTGAGTGGCTTGGGAATTGAACCTGGGCCAGCAGAATTTGCCAGCAATAGCCTTTGACCACTGAGCCATCTTCCTAGCACTCAAACCAGATTTTTTTTTTTATTAAAAAGGTTAGTGACAGGAGATAGGTCAGTCAAGAAAGTACTTGCCTCATAAGCATGAAGTCCTATGTAAAATTCCTGTATCATATCCTTGTCTCCCCTCCAAGAGTAATTGCGTTTTTATTTTTATTTTTTACTTTTTAATGATAACTTTCATAATTGTAAACAATATCCCTCCATCCCCCCCTCGACTTTCCCCTTTGAAGCTCCATTCTCCATTCATATCCCTTTCTCAATCAAGTCTTTCTTTTATTTTGATGTCATGATCTTTTCCTCCTATTATGATGGACTTGTGTAGGTAGTGTCAGGCACTGTGAGGTCATGGATATTTAGGACATTTTATGTCTGGAGGAGCACGTTGTAAGGAGTCCTACCCTTCCTTTGGCTCTGACATTCTTTCTGCCACCTCTTTCACAATGGATCCTGAGACTTGGAGGATGTGGTTGAGATATTTCAGTGTTGAGCACTCCTCTGTCACTTCTTCTCAGCACCATGGTGCCTTCTGAATCATCCCAAGGTCACTGCCATCTGAAAAGAGAAGGTTCTCTAACCAAAAGTGAGAGTAGCATTAATATATGGGTATGGACATTAAGAGAAATGCTTACTGGGCAGTTTAGTGAGCATACCATATATATTTAGCCAGACAGCAGCAGATGTTACATTCCTAGGGCTCATGACTTCCCCTGTTGTAGGTTTTCAGTGTCAGGGATGTATTCCCTCCCATGGAGCATGCCACAAATCCGAGCATTGAGGAGCAGAGACAGGATGATCCCTGGAACTCCCTGACTGCCTCATGTAGCCTAACTGGGACTCACTGATCACCTCATCTAGCCTAACTGGTGAGTTCCAGGTCAATGAGAAACCCTGTTATGAAGGAGGTGAGAGCATTCCTGAGGATCTTCAGTTGTTATTTGGCCTCTACATACAGGCATGTGTGCACGCATGCACAAACACCCCCCCACACACACATGTGAGCCTACATGTCCTCATGAACATGCACTCACATACCAACATGTAAAAAAAGACCAGGCACACCTCTGAAATACTTCTGTATCTTAAATAGACATAAGATGTTTCTTCGTTTTCTTTTCTTTTTAATTTTAATTAAAAAAAATTTTGTTGTTTTTCAAGAAAGGATCTCGCTATAACCCAGGCTATAACCTCACTCTTTAGCCTCAGGGTGGCCTTTAGCCCATGGTGATCCTTCTACCTCTGCCTTCCCCGTGCTGAAATTAAAGCCATACACCAGCACTCCTTCCTGGCTTTTTGTTTTCTTTTCTTTTAAATATTTTATTTGTTAGGGAGAGAAAGACAGATTGATCATGGATGTGCCAGGGCCTCTTGCCATAGCAAACGAACTCCAGATGCATGCATCACTTTGTGCATCTGGCTTTACTTGGGTCCTGGGGAATCTATCGCTGGCTGGCAGGTCTTGCAAGCAAGTCTCTTTAACCGCTAAGCCATCTTTCCAGTCCAAGGAGCTTCTTAGTCCTGGTCTTCCCATCATTCCACCTTGGCGCATTTGAGCAGTTCTGCCTCCTTCTGGAGGTGGCTGATTGTACCTGTTGTCACTTGGGAACAGACACTTGCCTTCAGTGCCTCCTCTCCGAAGGGAAGAGGCTCATCTCAGATGATGGTTGGCGTTCCTGCTGACCTTTCCTGTTGCATGCATCTGTCGCGTTTCTTCTAACACTTTCTCAGTAACTATAGTTTGCTGGTTCCTGTCAGCAGTTTTGCATCTAAAGATGACGAATGTGCACTAGCCCAGTGAGTGGAATTTTTGTGGCTTCCTTGGGAGGGCAGTGCAAACAGCTGTGCCAGGGGCTCCTGCCGCTGACAGCCACGGATTGCGGGAGATAAGGAGGTGTGACTTGGGTCTTAAAGGACAGATGGGCTGCTTGCCCTTCTGGAAGCACAGGGAAAAGGATGTTTCTGTCAAAGCAAAATGGCATTGTGAAAAAGGCCACTGCTCACAGCTTGTTGAAGCCAGAGGCAAGAAAGCATGTATATTAGTATAAGGGATAAGGCTGACAAACAGACTTCAGAAAAGTCTTAGACATTTCATGTCTGTCCTACTTCCAGATTTCCCCCTGAGACTTGTAGGGCAGAGAGTGAGCAGGAGGGTCAGTCATGCTGTGCCAGGAACCATGAACAGTTCTGCACTTTCAGGGTGTATCCTCAAGGTGGTGTGGAGGTCAGTCTGAAATGAGAAGGCACAGGACAAGAGCAGAACATTCAGAGGCTGTTTCAGCAGGTCACTGTGTGCTGGCAGCGGGGGTGGGGGCGGCACTAGCAAGGATATGAAGAGGACTTACAAGCCTGCTCTTGTGGCACATGCCTGAAATCCCGGCCCGTGGGAGACTGAGGAGGGAGGATTGTGAATACGATGTCAGCCCAGGCTACAAAGTGAGATCCAGTCTTAAATCAACAGTGAAACAGAAGGGGACTTAAAATTATTATTTGTAAAAAAAGCATGATCACTGTGACAATCTGGAGGAAAACATGTCGGGAGGGAAAACAATCTGTAATCCATAGGCTGAGATGACTGCCACAAACAATTCATCATTGTGTTTCTCTCTATTTTATTTGCTGTTGAAATTCCAGAGCCTGATTTTTTTCCCTTCTACATTTGCACATTCTTTTTAAATTTAATTTAATAAAAAAAAATTTTTTTGAGAGAGAGAGGGAGAATGAGTGTGCCAGGGCTTTTCAGCTGCTGTGATGGAACTCCAGGCTCATGCTCCCCTTGTGGGCATAGGTGGCATTGCATGCTTTCATCACCTGTCTGGCTACATGTGGGATCTGGAGGATTCAACAGGAGTTCTTAGGCTTTGCAGGCAAGCGCCCTAACCGCTAAGCAATCACTCCAATCTTAAATTTGATTTTATTAATAACATACTTAGTATGGATACATCATGTGTTGCTATCATCTTTTCTCTTGTCCCTCCCCCCTTTAAGCTGGGGTCCCCCTTAGTGAGGTTTCTGGTATTCCCCATGGGGTTGTGAGTTATGCCTTGTGCAAGCAGCAGTCAGTTATTGGCGGGAAGCAATGCCTTGGGGTGTGATGTCTCATCCTGTGGCTTTTACAATCTTTCCACCCCCTGTTCTGCAAAATTCCCTGAGCCATGGTGGGTGTGTTTCAAGTCCACTTCAGTGATGAGCTTTTAGGAGCCTCTGGATCTCTGATTTAGTAGATGTTGAGTATTCCCAGCTTCTGTCTCCTTCACCCTGGGTGATTGTCAGGCTCACCATGGAAGCAGCACTCTTGCTCATCTTCCCAGTTCCTCTGGTTTCAGCTGTGCCTTGGTTGAGATGCCAGGGGTGGCTTATCTCCTCAGGTCTCACTCACTACATTCTGAAAAAGAAAAAGAGATTTCCTAGCACTCACCCCGTGGCACAAGGGATCTGGGAGTTGGGGACCCAGGACCTTGCCACTCAGGAAGGCGGAGCAAAAGGCCTGCTTCTGAAGCAGGCAGGCAGGGTCCATGCCACCCCAAGCCAGCAATAGGAGCACCAAGACCAGGGACCTGGGAGGTAGGTAATAAACGCAGAGCTCTGACCTACTCATTCCCGAGCCTGATTTTTATTTAGCACTATGAAGAGCATTTCTTACTGTCATAGTGCTCCCTCACATAATTTTAATGAGATCAAAGTCATCTTTATATAGATGTACAATAAAGGTACTAAAGTCTTCCCTTAATTTTAATTTAATTTTATTAAATTAATCAAATTTTTATTAATTTCATTTAATTTTGTTACGAATTTTCATAAGTTATCTTATACTTAATAAATTTGTTCACAGTTGTGCAAAAGTATTATTTTCATAGCCTACATAACTTAAGTAAAGTTAATGAGTCAAATCACATTTAACTAAGACTGTAATTATGCTCTTCTGCTTTTCAGTAAATCACAAAACTTGTGCTTTATATTTTAGAAATATTTAAAAGAGATATACATTAGGAAAACACAAAGTGATTATATGTTACTCTAGTTTGCCAATCTAGAAGACTTGGTAAATAATTTAACACAAACTAAAGGAAAATGATAGAGTGAGGACAGATTTTAGCATAGAAGGAACGAGTTCTGTTTTTCATGTGCTGGATTTGAAATGCTGCCCAGATAGAGCATGCGTGCGAGACTGGAGAGGCAGCTCAGGGATTCAGTGTGCTTCCAGCACAGTCATGAGGGGGCTAAACTTGCCGGATTGCATATGGCAGCTGGTTATGGCCATACAGTCCTGCACCCTATCCCACCCTGGGGAGCAGAAACCAGGGAACTTCCCAGGCTCACAAAAGCAGCAAGCTCCAGCCAGTATCAGTGAGAGACTCCAGCTCAAAATGAGGACAAGCAGAAGAGCACTAGAGCTGGACACTTGATGTTCCGTCTGCTCCAGCCACTGCAAGTGAGTGTCACCACCAGCAGCCATATGGGGTGTGGCAAGGGCACATACACGTGTGTATACCACACATGCCATAACACACACACCCCACATTACACACATGCACAAAAGCAAAAAAAAAAAAAAAAAAAAAAAAAAAAAAAAAAAAACCACAGGAAAAAAGAAAATGAAGGTTTAGAGACATGGCTGAGCCATTAAGGCGCTTACCTGAAAAGCCAAAGGACCTAGGTTCCTCTGCCCAGGACCATCATAAGCCAAATGTACAAGGAGGCACGTGCCTCCTTTTTTATAGTGGCTCCAGGAGGCCCTGGAGCATCCATCCCCCCAATCTCTTTCTCTCTCTCTCTTTCTCTTCACTAAATAAATAAATGAGTATTTTTTTTTAAAGAAACACCTTCATTTCTCTGGATGATTTTTATGGAGTTTCCACTGTTCATATTTTGTGCAAAACTTTCACACATTTCTTCTCCAAAGTCTACTGTACTTGACCCTGGGTTTCTATTTCTTTCTAATTAAAATACTTATGAGACATGATAAATGAGCAACTCTAAAGTGTTGAAAAAATATGAAGTCTGTCTTTGCTACGGCCCATGAATAAATGTGGGTGACCTGAGTATGATGGTAGATGAGGTCTCATGCTTGAAACAGAAAAATGAGGAACATTTATACTCTCGTATTTCTTTCAATTGTTATTTTAAGTTTAGGCCACAGATGTTTTCTTATGTAACTCTGCTTCAATGTTGAATTTAGTTTTTTGTTTTTTTTTTTAATTTCTTTTCTCCATTCTGTTTCTCCCAATCCAAAGACAATGAACAGATTTGGGGCAGATGAAAATAGTATGGAAGAAAATAATTATTTGTAGGACTTTCAAGGTTACATTTGGAGTGGAAAGAGAGCTAAAGAATTATAGTGCATTAACATTTTTTTTATTTAAAAGAGAAAGAGAAGAGATATAGCAAAGTATATATGGGTACAGCAGGACTTTTTACCACTGGGGAAACTCCAGACATACGCACCACTTTATGTGGGCACTGGGGAATCAAACCCAGGCTGACAGGCTTTGCAGATGAGTACCTTTAATCACTGAGCCATTTCCCCAGCTCATATTTTAGTAAATTTCCATAGAGCATTTAAAATGTCTCATCACTTCCCTCCTTCACAAACATAAAGTTAGGCTGAATTGCAAAACATTTCTTGGCAGTGACATATAGAAGAAGATAGGCTGCCCTTTTGCTTGCTTTTATCAGTAGAGGTGTATGCTGACTTCTCATGTGCCCAGGATTTGACTTGGATTTGTTATTCATTCAAAGAGACCCAGCATAATGTTACAAGTAATCCCAAGAGACAGTAGAAAATTCACAACACAAATGGAAGGTTTTACACCCAGCTCATGTATCAGTGTAGGAAGTCCTTGTTGCCTAGCCACAGGCTCTGCTAGGTTATTTACACAATGAATACAGAGGGGAATGGCTGTCCTTTCTGAGTTCTTTGTGATCATAGATTTATGCATTAATCATTTTTTATAAAAATATTAGATACTACACACTGTTGTTGGCGGGTGTACAATTCTAGACCTCAGATATTGCAAAGTAGCTACATAGAAAGTTTATTTCAATAGTGATATTATGAATAATTGCAGTACTATTAACATTACTAGTAATAATGATAGTCTTATAATAATTATAGTGTTATAATAATTATAATGGTAAAACCACTTCTGGTCTGGTTTCCTATAACTTAACTCAGTCAACATGATTAATATCCCAATTCCTCTAATCTCCCCCTAAAACTTACTTTTTTAACAGACTAGCAAATATTGTTCCACTTCATTTTTTCTTTCATTCACAGTGAGGTCAGTAAGTTGAAGTGGGCTTTGCTTTATATTTCTTTTTGACTTCAGAAATGCTACAGAAAGTGTCACTTTGAAATTGGCTCACATACCTTTAGCGTGTAACAGGACAATGGGGAGACTGCCCCCCATAGCTGCTCTATGTATCCCTGTTTACAAAAGTTGCCTCCCACAATTCTGTCTTAGAGTCTGCTACATTCTGTAAATGGTGCTTTAAAAAATTCCTACTGGTTTTAAGTTTGTTTTTTTTAAATTAAAGTTTCACCTTTGTTTAAAGGGTCTAATGGCTTTATTCCAGGTCTTCCTTTCCTTATGTTTAACAGAATTTGGATCTCTGAATTCATTTTCTTCTACTGGAGAAAGGCTCAATAGATTTATACACATTTCTAGAGAAGTAAGCACACAGAAATTTTACTTCTTTATTTTTTTGTTCATTTTTATTTATTTGAGTGTGACAGAGAGAGGAAGACACACACACACACACACACACACAGAGAGAGAGAGAGAGAGAGAGAGAGAGAGAGAGAGAGAGAGAGAGAATGGGCGCACCAGGGCCTCCAGCCACTACTAACAAACTCCAGATGTGTGTGCCCCCTTGTGCATCTGGCTAATGTGGGTCCTGGGGAATCGAGCCTCGAACCAGGGTCCTTAGGCTTCACAGGCAAGTGCTTAACCACTAAGCCATCTCTCCAGCCCAGAAATTTTACTTTTACTGATGATCACTGGAGCATTTTCTTAGGTATTCGGATTTTTTTAATTTATTTTTATTTTTATTTATTTGAGAGAGAGTGGGGAGGCATATAGAGCAATTATAGGCATGCCAGGACCACTTGCCACTGCAAATGAACTCCAGATGCATGTACCTTTGTGCATCTGGCTTTATGTGGGTACTGGGAACTCTAACCCAGGCCGTCAGACTTTGTAAGCAAGTGTCTTTAACTAGTGAGCCATCTCCCTAACCCCAAGCTTAACTTTCTGTACCCAACAGGCTCTTAGACCATTTCTCTGTCAGGGTAAGTTGTCCTTTATACAAAGATTTAGACTTATGGTATAAAACACTTGTCCCTGCTGAGTTCCAGAGAGGAAAAGAAGGGAGGGATTTTTCCCAAGCGAAGTCCAGTCTGAGCACTTGCCGGCTGCCTGGCCTGGGCACTGGTTGGAATTGGAATCTGCTTGGCTGTGGTTTCGCTGACTGCTGTCCACTGTGGGAGGAGAGGGTCTCACTTCATGTGTCCAACACAGGTAGGTGCAGCCTGTACCCCACACACATTCAGCTCTGTGGGTGGAAGGTTCTCTGCCTTGGTGGAAGCTATTCACCTTTGCATTGCCCATTCGCAGTGGGAGTGGCCTGATGTCAACCCTGTCTTTTCAAAGAACAGTAGCAGACTAGATTGGCCCACAGGTTGGAGTTGACTGGCCCTGGCTCTCAGTCCCATCCACATCCTTACTGAGTGACTGGATGTCCAATGGACTGATTCCCATTCACAGAAAGAGTGAGCAGATATCAGGAGGGCGCACTTCCCCAAGTGCTTGTCGTACCCAGGCCACTAGACATGCTGAGAAAAGACCTAGATCCCTGTGATGTGTTCTGGAGTTGATCCTGTCAATTTGCTGTGGGTGAGTGAGGCTGTCTTCCTTCTAAGGCCATTTTCTGCAGCTTCGTCTGCCTTTGCATGGAGTCTTATCCAAGGTCAGCATCAACCTTGGTGGTTGTCTCTGGGATGGTACCCACAGCCAAAGCACCCTGGATTTCTGTGGAAATCTTTCTCCTCCTCTGCCTCTCCAGTTTTATCTCCTCCACTTTTCTATAATTACATAGTTTTCTTATCTTTTGGGAGCCGATGCTGCCTGGAACAGCTTTCTACAGTTTGGAAGTCTCTGAGAGAAGGGAAACTAGAGAATAGCAGTTAAATTTAGATAGTTTTCAAAAACAAATTGTTTTCCTTTCATGAAACTTTAAAGGGAAAAGATTATATTTGAAAGGAAGAAGGTAGGCTTTTATTTTGCTGAATAAATCTAAAAATTTTAGAATATATAAAAAGAAAAATAATAGTTAACTATTAAAGTTATCCAGTAATTTCCTGAAAACTTTTCTTCAACACAGCATTTGCTTTTGAAATTGTTTCTGTATTACAATCAATTCTCAACCAGTCTTTTAATATTTACTAATATTGCAGATGTGGTGGTACAAGCCTATGACCTCAGCACTCCATAGGGTTAGGACAGGAGGATTGTGAGTTCTAAGCCTGGGCTACATAGTGAGATCCTTTCTTAAAGTAAGTAAATAAAAATGAACTCCATAAGCATGGGCCATGTTATGCATCTGGTTTTACTTGTGTAGTGGGGAATCATATGGAGGCCAGCAGGCTTTGCAAACAAGTGTCTTTTACCATTCAGCCATATCTCTAACCTGAGATTTATTTATTTAAAATTTATTTTATTTAAAATTTAATTTCATTTATGAATGTCTCATTTTATGCAGTTTGCTCTTTGTTTTTTGTCTTTCAAATCCTTGGAAAATATTTTGATTTTCCCTAGAAGAGTTTTGTTTGTTTGTTTTTTGATAGGATCTCACTGTATAGCCAGGTTGGCTTTAAATTCATGATCTTCAATAACCCAGCCTCTTGAGTGCTGGATTTATAAGCATGTACCACTGGGGCCAGCTTTGAATTTTTAAAGAACTTTAGGTTTTGCATCCTTGATACATTTTGAATTAGTTTTCATTGATGGTGTGAGGTATGGGTGGACTTTGTTATTCTGTCTTGTTTGCATATGATTCCTCTGCTATTTCAGCACCATTTTCATCAGTGATTGTCTGTGAACTTTTTCGATAAAGCAAATTGACATTATACCTGTGAGCATATTTTAGGATTTTTTTCTGACCTATATGAATGTATTAGTCAGGGTTCCCTAGAAGAACAAAAGCGATAGCAAGAATTGATATTGAAAAAGGAATGTGGACTGGGGAAATAACTTAGTGGTTAAGGCACTTGCCTACAAAGCCAAAGGGCCTACGTTTGATTCCCCAGGACCCACATAAACCAGATGTACAAGGTGGTACAAGGAGTTTGTTTGTAGTGGCTGAAAGTCCTTGCATGCTCATTCTCCCCACCCCCCAATCACACACACATACATTTTATAAAAAATAAATAAAAGAAGGAATTTATTGGATGATTTTTAAACAGTCCACCAATAGCAGTCTGCAGGCTTGAGGGTCTGGAACGTGGTAGCTGCTCCGTCTATGTGGCTGGATGCCTCAGCAGTCCCGGTCTGGCACTGAAGGCCTGGAGGAGACCTGGAGAGTCACTGGTCTTCAGCCTACACGTTGGTATGCTGAGGAAACTTGGTTTCGATGCTAAAGAAAGATAGCTGAATAGGACAGATGCAAACACAAGTGAAGGCACTCACCAGCAAGCAGCACAGGCAGTGGGGGAGGAAGGTTATAAAGCCCACCAGCAGGAGGCCAGCCCACTCTGGGGAAAGGGCTCACTCTTGAGGAAGGACCTCCTCCTTTAGTCCATCCTTCCTGAGAGCAATCTTAGAAACCTGCCCAAGAGGATGTCTGAGGATTCCTAACAGGATCCAGTTGACAACAGAATGCAACTATCACAGCACATCTATTTAATGACAATGCCATATGCTTCCCTTATGTTGTTTTATAACAGGTCTTGGATACAGGTAGTACAAGTGTTCTGACTGCATTTCCACACATGTTTCGGCTCTTCCATGTTCTTTCCATTTCCATATGAGCTCTAGAAAGCTTCTCAGTTTCCACAAGAAAAGGCTGTTAGGATTTCTACAGAGATTGCATTGAGTCTAGAGATCTACTTGGTGATGATTGACATCTGTCTTAGTTTGTCATCATTGGGAAAAATACCTGGATAGAAGCAGCTTAAGAGAGGAAAGGGTTTACTTTCAGCTTGTAGTTTCACATCATGGAAGGGAAAGCATGGCAGGAGACTTCTAGAAAAGCCAGCGACACATCATCGTGGCAGCAGGCAGAAAAGAGAAGCAGGGAGAGAGATAATGAATACAATCGATAATTTTGTACTTTTATAAATTTTTTGTTTGTTTTTCAAGGTAGGGTCTCACTCTGGTCCAGGCTGACCTGGAATTAACTATGTACTCTCAGGGTGGCCTCGAACTTACGGCGATCCTCCTACCTCTGCCTCCCAAGTGCTGGGATTACAGGCGTGCACCACCATGCCTGGCATCTATAAATATTTTTGAGCTTTATTGTAGCATCTAAATAATAGATGGATCCTTTACTACCTTATATTTTTTGCTAGATGGGATCAGAGTAGCATTTAAGTCTAAGAATTGTTCCCCATTTTGATGGTATAGCCTTTGTGATCATGGATCTATCTAGGCTGTATGAATCACAACCTTTCCAATCTAGCTGGTGGTATCAGTCTGTTCCCAGCCATCCGTGTTCACTGGGCATCCTGTAATCCATCTTTCCAATGGGGTTCCCCTGCCCTGGGGTGGCTTTCATACATGAATTTGCTGACAGAGTTCAGCTGAAGATTAAAGGGGTATCCTCTAAGCATCTGCAGACCATCTCTTTGCAATCTCAGCTCAACTCTCCCCTGATGTGTGCATTCCAGGACTGTCTTGGCTCCCAGCTCCATCTTTTAAACTCAGGGAACCCAGTCAGCTCCCTTCCATCACGACTAAGCAACTTTCTAGACCTTGAGCCAGGGCCCATTGTGGGGCTCACCTTGTTTGTTTCCTGTCTCTGAATGTTGGCTGGTTTTAGTTTCCTGGCATTCAGTGGTTTGAGAATCATTTCATATAGTATTCTGTGTGTATATCTTTCTCTTTATTTCAAGTTGGAGGTAAATATAGTTCCTGTCACTCCATCTGGGGGAAAATTGGCACATTTATTAGTTCCTGTGACATACTTCTATTGGGCACATAGTCTGTGTTTTTGTCACTGTGCTTTCTCTGTGTGTTTCTGGTTATGCGACTTTAGATAAGTCTTCAAGTTTAGCTTTTTTCCTATAGCATCTAATTCTACCCAGTAACTGTTTTATTTCAGACATTTTTATGGATGGAAATTTCATCTTTCATCATTTCTCATTTTCCTTCACTACTTTTATGTTTTTGTTTTTGTTTTTTTAGGTTTTTTGAGGTAGAGTCTCACTCTAGCCCAGGCTGACCTGGGATTCATTATGAAGTCTCATGGTGGCCTCGAACTCATAGCAATCCTCCTACCTCTGCCTCCTGAGTACTGGGATTAAAGGCGTGTGCTACCACGCCCAGCTTATATTGTATTTTTAATTGTCAGTGTGTTTGGTGTAAATTTATGTCCCCATAGCCCGGGTTATTTTTTTTGAATAAGATTGTATTTTAAGTCTCCCACAGTATGCTGGAGGCAGTGTCACTGGGGGTGGGTCTTAAATCTAACTCCAAGGTGTGTTCAGAGTGAGTTCGAACTCCGACTGTTCATGCTTTCTGGTGTTGATTTCTCTCTCTCTCTCTGCTTTGAATCTACGGAGTGAGCCAACCTCTTCTGTCATGATGGAGCTTCCCCTGGAATCTGTAAGTCTGAAGTAAGCTCCTTCCTCCTTTCCTCTCATAAGCTGCTTCTGGTCAAGTTGGTCCCAGCTGCAAGAAAGTAACTGCGACCCTTAGGTATTTTGAATATTTTTTATTATAGTTTTTTAACAATGCTCCAGCTAGTCACATGATTTATATGCCTTTGGTCAGCTGGTATTCTTTGTGCTATAGATCACCTTTTCTTCCTTCTTTTTAGACTAGTAAGATATTGAGCTCTGAAACCTGTGAATGGCAGGTGGTTGAGTATTTGCTAGTATGTATCTTTAAAGGTGTACAAGTGGATTTTGGTGGATACTTAATTGTGGATGTTTTTAAGAAGATGGTTGGGAATGTTTAGAGTGCACTCTAACTAGGCACATTTAGCCTTACTAGTAATTCATATGACTTCCAATGTTTCCTTTGTATGTCATCCAAAGTTGATCATATCTCCATGTTGGCTAGTATGCAGTTTGCTACAAAGTCATGGTTGAAAGCAAAAGTCTACTCTCTCTCTCTCTCTCTCTCTCTCTCTCTCTCTCTCTATATATATATATATATATATATGTATATATATATATATATATATAGAATATATGTATATATGCACACACATATATAATATATGTATATATACACATATATTACACACATATATATATATGCTAATTAAGTACATACTTTATATGGACACATCATGTGTTGGGACCATCCTTTCCCTCCTCCCTGCTCCATTCTGCTGAGGGCCCTGTGCAGTGGAATTGCTGGTATTCCCCAAGGGATTGTAGGTTATGAGTTATGTGAGCAGCAATAGTCATTGTTGAGGGGGCATAATGCCTCTTGATATGCCCTCCCACCCTGTGGCTCTTACAATCTTTCTGCCTTCTCTTCTGCAAAGTTCCCTGAGCCATGGTGGGTGTGTTTTAAGTACACTTTACAGTTGAGCTCTCAGGGGCTTCTGGGTTTCTGTTTAGGTGCATGCTGAGTGTCCTCAGGGTCTGTCTCCTTCATCCTGCTGCTGGGTGTCGGGCTCGCCGTGGAAGCGGCGCTCTTGCTCATGTCAGCAATTCCTCTGTGGTTTCATCTGGGCCCTGCCTGATGTGCGAGGGGTGGTTTATCTCCTTGATTCTCGCTACCTACTTTAAATGTTTTTGTTTATTTATTTATTTGTTTGTTTATTTGAGAATGACAGAGACAGAAAGAGGCAGACAGATAGAGAGAATGGGCGCACCAGGGCCTGCAGCCACTGCAAACGAACTCCAGATGCATGAGCCCCCTTGTGCATCTGGCTACCGTGGGTCCTGGGGAACAGAGCCTCAAGCCGGAGTCCTTAGGCTTCACAGGCAAGCACTTAACCGCTAAGCCATCTCTCTAGCCTGTTGCTACCTTCTTTAAAAGAGAAACAGATTCTCCAATAGGGAATAAGGTCAGCATAGGTTAAATGGGATAAGTGCTGTTAATCTAGAGAGATTTTGATGGATATATCCCTCTTTTGACCAAACACAAGTGAGGTATGGCATTACTTTTCCAAGAAATCACTTTTTAACCTTGTGTAGGTTCAAATTATGCAGCCCCTATAACTATCCAGTGAGTTCAAGGTTTCCCCATACCTGTGCAGAGCTATTTCTCCTTATTGAGGTTTCCTTTCTGGTGCTCTAATCAGCACATTCTAGTTGATACACCTTTTCCGGGATTTGGGCTCTGTTTCTTGACCTCTGTGGGACTACTGCGCTCTGGACAGGTTATTCTCTGCTGTGTTCTAGAAATGGCCTTGAAGTAGTAAGTCAAATCAATTGGAGGCTCACTCTGTGGATTTTCTTTCTTTAGGGTTTATAGTCCTGTACTACCCATTGTTAGGTTTAAAAGCACTTGGTTGTCTTATTTGTCTGCATTTCTAGTTCCTTGCAGTGTGTGTGTGGGGTGTGGTGTAGTGTGTGAAAAACAATGTGGGTCTATCATGATTGGAAACATAAGTTCATTTGATGTATTTTTAAAATGCACATCTGCAAACATGACCATTTATAGTATTTATTTTGGCTCTGTTAGCTCTTATTTAAAAAAAATGACTTGGGCTGGAGAGATGGTTTAGCGATTAAGGCACTTGCCTGCGAAGCTTAACCTCTTTGAATCCTCCAGATTCCACATACAGCCAGACGCAATAGTGATGCAAGCATGCAAGGCCACACATGCCCATGAGGGGGCGCACACATCTGGAGTTCGTTCATAGTGGCTGAAAGGCCCAGTCAGCACACCCATTCTCTCTGTCTCTGCCTCTTTCTCTCTCTCTCTCTCTAAATAAATAAATAAATAGAGAGACAAAGAAAAAAAAGAGAATAAAAAAATAAAAGAGAGACAAAGGCATAAGCATTGAAAAAAGGACTCAATGAAAGTCATTTTTGTTCACAGTTATATTTACATTACATAGAACAGCCATGTTGCAGTCAGTTCCACGTTGCTATAATAGACATCCAACCAGACGTAGGACATGGGAGGAAAGGGGTTTATTTCAGGCTTACCCCAATGGGTGATGAAGCTGGCTGCCTTTCATAGATCCAAGCAGAGAGTTATCACCAATAGCCACACCACAAAATTTGAACAGCCAGAGCTCAAGCTGCTTTGTACATCAGCCCCCCCCTCCCACATGACAAGCCCCTTGTAGCAGGGATATGCCTGCTGGGGGCTCACATAAGCTCAGTTTTAATAAAACACCCGAATCTATGTGGCCATCCATTTAAACTGTCACATTCAAACTACCACAAGAGGCATCTTGGAGCTTGTAACTCATGCTCATAGGTACTTGAGAAGTATTTGTTAAACTAATCATCGGTATCATGTAGCCAGTATATTTCTTCTGAAATAAATGTTCTTCTTTGTATATGTTCACAATTCATCTATACCCATAAGTTATCCTCAGACTAAATTTTTAGTTAGAGAAAATTGGCAGAAATATTGTTTTCCCTTCTCCGCCTCAGAGCCAAAAATTTTGCAGCTTATTGAGAAGCTGGAACTAAATGGAAGAAAGGTCTCAGCCTGTATCTTTGTATGCCTTAATGCATTCATATGTAAGTTATTTTTATGTTCTTGAAGTGCCAGTAAATGCATTGAGTGTTGTGTGTTCAAAATTCCATCTGCTCATGTTTAGAAGTGTGTGGGATGGGTGTGAGGCATTCTTTCCTTCAAGAGAGACCACCTAAAATTAATCTTAAGTTTAGTTAGAGTAGAAGGGAGGATTGCAAGCTCAGAAATATTTTCATGCACAAAGGCAGCTGGGCCTCCATCTCCAGGGTATGCAGTCGAGGAGCAATAAGCCACTTTCTTGGAGTCTCCCTGCAACATCTTCAGAGGTAACAGAAGGCTGTTGAGCCTGAGCCTGGAAACCAGTCAGCATTATTGATTATGACAGAGTGACTAATATAGTTAGTTACTGCATTATGCTGATCCTAGGGAGTTTCCACCACATAGGTTAAAGGTAAACTCTTTTATTTATTTATTTATTTATTTATTTATTTATTTTTTAGTAGGGTCTCACTCTGGCTCAGGCTAACCTGGAATTCACTATGTAGTCTCAGGGTAGCCTTGATCTCATGGTGATCCTTTTACCTCTTCCTCCTGAGTTCTGGGATTAAAGGCATGTACCACCATCCCCTGCTTAAAGGTAAACTCTTAAGGAAGAAGAACACTGTGGACAGAGTGTTCATATGGAGTAGGAGGATTTATGGACCAAATTGTAGAAGCTTGAGAGGCAGATAAAAGACTGCTGGGAAAGGAAAATAAGAAATGGACAAAGAGTGACTGCTCATAAAGGTTTAATGAAAATCAGTGGAGAAAATTCTGCTAGGAGACAAGTCTGTTTTCTTAAAGTGTGACTACATGGTAGGAACCACTGGAGTTTCTTAGGGTGGGATTGAATTGATCTGATAATGAGTAGTGTTTTGAGTTAGCTGGACTAGATGAAGTAGAGAACCAGTATAAGATATACATGTACTCCTCACATCTTCTGTAGTGAAATTTCAGTGACTAAAGCAGAAGGATCCGCATTTTATATGAGTTTTCTGAGAAATTAAAAAAAAAAAACACATTGTGAACCCTTGAGATAGTTTAAAGGAAACTCCTGTACTTGAGTCAAATGTAGAATAACAATTCTAAGTCAACCGGACTTTGAAAGAAACCCCAGTGTCTGATTATTCTCAGGGTTTTCTTGGAGTCTAAACTTTCTTTGCTGTTTTAACTAGGGCCAGCCTCTGTCAAGACACCACAAAACAGTAACATGCTAATATAACCTCTGTTCATTAAGTAAATGAATAAATCATTGAAAATGGTGTCGGTAGGAGCATTGTTAACAAGTAATTTGGTAGATTAATGAGAAGAAAAGGCTGGAGGGGAAGGACAGGAGTTCTTCACCTTCCTATAAATTCTGATTGTCACACAAACATTCCTCAAGACTAAAAATGGACCTGCCTGAAGAAGTTCCTTTCAGAGCTTACTCAATTCATTCCACAAACCTTTCCTAGGGTTTACAATGCAAAAGTCACCTGTTATGGGTCTGCTAAGTACCTGCAAATAGGTTTCCAAATACAAGAGAATCTTGACTATCCATGGTTACTATATGCAGTGGGAAATCAGAGAGCTCTGGAAGAGTTTCTTTAACTTGTTCTTAGAGTTTTAACATTGCACACACAATGCATAATTGCAGTACATTTATTTTTATATCTTCCTTTGAGACTTACAAAATACTTCTTTGTCTTTTTTTTCTGTATAGGGCAATAGTCTTTTTTTAAATTTACATGACAACTTATTTACTAAAAAAGGTTATTAAAGTAACCATAACCAATATTTCCAACCTTTCCAATAATTTTTAATCAGGGAACTAATATCCATTGCCATTTACTAAACATAAGACAATGATTGCTTTCCATACTACATATATGATTTTTAAAGGATTTCTGGACACAAAAATTTTCCTAGAATTCTATAGTGAAAGTCAACACAAAACTATGAGTCATTATTTAAACAGACTCTCAGTGTGTAGCACAGGCTGGCTTTAAATATCCCAGCCTCATGCATCAGATTCCCAAGTACAAATGATTCAGGATTTGAGACTTAGAGAAGTTTAAATGCCATAAAGATGCAGGGAATAACCAGGCCCTTGGACCCCAACTTTTGGGTTCTTGACCAAGTTAGAAAGGAATTGAAAACATGGATTCTGAGAAGGATAAATTATGCATGATGAGGTTTATTTTAGGGAGAGCTAATATCCAGAGGGAAGGCTAGCAGGAAGCCCAAAAGAACAAGAGCTTCTCGCCATCGCCTGGTTAGAAAGGGGGAGAGGAGATGGGAGAAACTCTTTCTCACATAGAGAAACCTCCAGGGAAGAAATCTCTGGAGAAGAAACACATGCATGTAGAAGACAAAGTGTGAGAGCCCAAGCCAAAAGACTCCCCTCGTATAAGAGATCAGAGAGGACTGAGAAATAACACAGGTCTTGGAGCTTTAAGAGACATCATACACCTTACAATGTGAGAAAGCACCCCAAAATAAGGCAGGAACGTGTCTGGGACAAGAGGAAATTCTTTCCAAGCCTGGCTGGGAAGGAGGAGAGCTTACCAACAGGGACCAGGAAACAAAGATCAGGAGGATATGAAGAGAGAGAGTTACACACATGGCCAGGGTCCTTTATGTATTTAACATCGAGTTACTGTGAGCCTCATCATCAGACTCAGGTGAGGCTCAGTGAGGAATGGCCAGCTTATGCAGGTGTGCTACACTGAGGATGAAGAAGAAAGCTGCTGCCTGGAAACAGTGGCTTGCAGCCATCTTGGATGAGACTGGATCAGATGTGGGTTCTAGTCCTGCAAGGGCAGGCACAGTGACGTCCATGTTTTCTTTGGGCCCCTATCCGAGGATGACTGCTGACATTTAAAAAAAGCTATCTTGGTCCTGTTCTTCCTTAGCTGGGGTTCCAGATGGGTGGTGCTCTGATGGTTTCTGTGAGTCATTTAGTAGAATGTAGGATCAGTAGGTGTAGTGGCATGGATGGTTTATTGTCTACGCATGCCAAGGGGGCAAGTAGGAACTGAGACCCATCCTTGCTCTATTAGCCAAACCTGTTAGAAACCTCTTATTCTTAGAGAGGGTGGTCTTTATTTGAAGCCATAAAATGTCCTATATGGAGCTGGGTGTGGGGACACACACCACTCATGTCAGCACTTAGGCAGCTGCAGCAGGAGGGTAAATATTTGGAAACCAACTCTTGCAGCATGATGAGATCCTATTTTGAAAGATAAGGCAGAACAAAGGTGCTGTATGAGTTAGCTGGAGTCCTGGTAGGATTTCCGTTGGGAATGCTGAAATGAAGATACTCTCTCAGGCAGACTCTGGGCAGTTTGTGTTCTGATGGAGCATTTGAATGAAGAAATGAAGGCAAATTAAAAACACTCCAACATCTCAGGTCCACTCATCAAAGCCAGAATACTAAGTGGTGACCTCATTCTTATTTTTTTAATCTTTTTTGTAAATGTTTTGTATTTATGGGAGAGAGAGAGAGAGAGAGAGAGAGAGAGAGAGAGGGGGGGGGAGTGAGGGAGTGAAGGCACTGCAGGGCGTTCAGCCACTGCAAACGAATTCCAGACACACGCGCCGCCTTGTGCATCTGGCTTAAGCGGGTCCTGGAGAATCAAACCGGGGTCCTTTTGCTTTGCAGGCAAATGCTTTAACTGCTAAGCCTTCTCTCCAGCCCTGGTGGCCTCATTTTTAAATAAGTGAAGGCAGATATTGTAGCATGCAAAGATGAACTCCTTTGTATCACTTATTTTTAAAAAATTGGCTGAAAGCCACAGATTAGCTCATTCATTGTCCATTCAGAAATCCTCCTCCTAAAAGGACACTGAAATATGGAAAGAAAATAGGTGACATTGCTTGAAAATGACTGGACAGGGAGCCTTAGAGGAAGGCCAGTTTCTTGGGTAAGTCTTTCTTTTGAAAAAGAAATGGCTTCAACTAAGATGACCAAAAAACTAACTACCCCCTGTGGCCAGTTATTGATCAGAGGTTTATAGCTTCCTTTCTGCCATCAGGAAATAGATACTAAATGATCAAAGCCATCTATCTTGACTTGTCCAGGAACTTCAGGGACACTAATAACAAGAGTCTTCCATGTGCTCCACGTCATCCAGCATGGATTTATTAACTAGACTCTCTCCTCACACACATAGCACAGCTCTTGTCTTCCTGAAACTAGCAATGTCTGAGGGTGACGAAGTGCTTGCTAGTCTGTGTCACACTGACAGAGGTGATGAGATGATGGTCTGTGTCACACTGACTGAGGTGATGAGGTGATGGTCTGTGTCACACTGACGGAGGTGATGTGGTGATGGTCTGTGCCACACTGACTGAGGTGATGAGATGATGGTCTGTGTCACACTGACTGAGGTGATGAGGTGATGGTCTGTGTCACACTGACTGAGGTGATGAGATGATGGTCTGTGCCACACTGACTGAGGTGATGAGATGATGGTCTGTGCCACACTGACTGAGGTGATGAGATGATGGTCTGTGTCACACTGACTGAGGTGATGAGGTGATGGTCTGTGTCACACTGACTGAGGTGATGAGATGATGGTCTGTGTCACACTGACTGAGGTGATGAGATGATGGTCTGTGCCACACTGACTGAGGTGATGTGGTGATGGTCTGTGCCACACTGACTGAGGTGATGAGGTGATGGTCTGTGTCTCATTGACTGAGGTGATGAGGTGATGGTCTGTGCCACACTGACTGAGGTGATGAGGTGATGGTCTGTGTCTCATTGACTGAGGTGATGAGGTGATGGTCTGTGTCTCATTGACTGAGGTGATGAGGTGATGGTCTGTGTCACACTGACTGAGGTGATGAGGTGATGGTCTGTGTCTCATTGACTGAGGTGATGAGGTGATGGTCTGTGTCACACTGACTGAGGTGATGAGGTGATGGTCTGTGTCTCATTGACTGAGGTGATGAGGTGATGGTCTGTGTCTCATTGACTGAGGTGATGAGTTGATGGTCTGTGTCTCATTGACTGAGGTGATGAGTTGATGGTCTGTGTCTCATTGACTGAGGTGATGAGGTGTTGGTCTGTGTCACACTGACTGAGGTGATGTGGTGATGGTCTGTGTCACACTGACTGAGGTGATGTGGTGATGGTCTGTGTCACACTGACTGAGGTGATGTGGTGATGGTCTGTGTCACACTGACTGAGGTGATGTGGTGATGGTCTGTGTCACACTGACTGAGGTGATGAGGTGATGGTCTGTGTCACACTGACTGAGGTGATGGTCTGTGTCACACTGACTGAGGTGATGAGGTGATGGTCTATGTCACACTGACTGAGGTGATGATGTATTGTGGGAACTCTCATTGGACCCTTCTTTCAGTGGCATTTGGGATTGTATGAACAACTTCCTCTCCTGGATTTGGGAAATGCTAAAGCATCCATCAGAAGATGGTCAGTGTGCCATATTAACTGGAGAAGGTCAAATGAAGATCAAATTCAATCTTATCAGTTGGATTACTTTCCTTTACTTTCCTTATTAGTAATATCGATGGCTTAGCAATAAATATTTGAACTTAGAATTTATTTTAACAAATGCCTTTGTACCATAAGGAAAGCTGAACGAAAATGAAGTCATTGCAGTTTCAGGCTGTCATAACAGTTTTAGAAAAGAAGGTGAAAATTATGGGCATTCTCAGGTAATTTATGCCATCCAAATGTCAACTAGCAGCTACACTTAAAATATGATAAATGTTTAATAGTGAATGGCAGTAATTTGTTCCTTGTTTTCAAATTTTTAACCTTTTAGTTTTACTGCTCTGTATTGTGTGCACACCTCCTGTGTCCAGAATATTTGCAATACTTCCTGCCAGTTTTATTAGCTCACTTCCAAATTCTCAGAGCGTAAGGGCTTTTTGTGTGTTTATTTATTAAAGAACAAGCCTTTTCATGATTTTTAATTTTTTTAAAAAACTTTATTGCAAGTACATCTTTTATAACTCTTTATCACAAAGCTTGGGGTCTTCATTAATAAATATTGTGATCACAAAGCAGAATTCTCATGACATTTGATAATGAAAGATAACTCATGTGGTCATTTTATCATGTGCTATTCCAAAAGTACATTATGGAACAAAAGGATCATATTTGTTGTAAATATGTGATGCTTTAATTCTTGCAGAAAATGAGATCACATAAGAATAAACAGATGAGGAAACTGGCAGCCAGGAGAAAGAACATAAAGTTAGTCATTAAGAGACCAAGTCTGTAGTTTTAGTTCTTAATACTCCATTGTACAACCTGGAACTATCTTCTTATCTCTTCAGAGCTTCACTTTTCTTATCTATAAAATGTTTTGGTTTATTGGAACACTTCCCCAGTTTCCCTTCCTTGCTCCAATTCTAGAACCTCTGTTTCATTAGAAGCCCTTGTTATGACTCTCCAGCTCCAAGCTGCTGTGTGTGCGTGGAGGAATCAGCTATCTCTAAGGTGGCTAGTGAAAACAAATGCAAAACAGATGGTTATGACTCCAGGGAACTCTCTAGAATCCACACCATCATGGAGTATTTCTGTGTATAGAAAAAGTGTATTGTGAAAGAAGGAACATCAACGAATGTGGGCCTGTGTTCACCTAAAGGGCCAGTTCCCCAGTGTCACAGCTGAGGACGTCGGGCTTGTGTTCATCTCCTTTGAAACTGAACCAATGTGTGTGTCCCGTGTGGAAGGAGGCCATGCTCACTTGGGGTGAAAGCCTCGTCTACATGGAGCACCAGGCTGAGGGAGCACATTCCCATGGGCTGTCCATGTGAGGCACAGGTTGTGTGAGATCCGCCTTGACTTTGTTTGGGATTCTGTCCTTCCAGAATTGAGTCTGTGGTGCTGAAGGCAGGCAGAACACACACACACACACACACACACACACTCACAAGTTAAAACGCAAAACAAGAATGCAATGGGGCAACTTGTTGAAAACTCATTGAAGAATTAATGACTAGGCAAGAGTAGTCATGAACACAGCCAGAGATGTGTGAAGAGTCGTTGCTCTCCATCAAATATATCACATCACCAGAAAGGCCAATAAGGAGCTAGTAAAACAAGACAAACCCTTACATGATAGCAGACTAGGAGGATCATCTTTTCTCAGAAGTCATAAAAAGTTGGGGCTGGAGAGATGGCTTAGTGGTTATGGTGCATGCGTGTAAAGCCTAAGGACCCAGGTTCGATTATCTAGGTCTCAGGTAAGCCAGATGCACATGGTGGCACATGCATCTGGAGTTCGTTTGCAGTGGCTAGAGCCCTGGCGTGCCCATTTTCACTCTCTCTAATAAATAAATAAAAATAAATATAAAATCTTAAAAAAATAAAGAAGAAAAAGTAATGCCTATTTCAGTAAGGCTCTCAAAATCGTTCATATATATATATATCCATACACACATATATATGCTGGTTGCATGTATGTGTGAACATATATATGTACATACATACTTAATAAAATATAAATAATATAATATAAATACATAATATATTCTATATGTTAGTATATATGCATCATGTGCATTTATATACATATAGGTACACACACATATATATGTATATGTGTATATACATATATGTGTGTGTGTGTGTATATATATATATATATATATACACATATATATAATGTATATGTATACATACACTACAGTTTGGTACAAAAGCATAGAACAAACAACTTACATTTGAAATAAAGAAAAGCTATCTTTTCCAAAGTATTTATCTAGATTACTTGATGCAGTATAATTTCAGAAGCACAAAACATAGATTGCCAAGAGTCTGGGATGTCGCTGAAAGGATGAAGTGTGGAAATGAATTAAAAGGTGAAAGAAAGCTTTTTTCCCTCACATTCTACTTTATAGATTTTATCCCAGGCATCTCCTAATTAGATAAAAAAAAAAAAAGAATATAGCCTCTGAGCAATGATTAGGTGTCAGCAAACTCCTTCTCTACTCAAAGTGTTAATTTTTCTTAGGGGATAATGTAATAAGAGTCACTTGTGAGATTGACTGGGCTTCACAAAAATCAGTATATACCTCATAAATCATATATTAGCGCTAACACAGCTGGAACACGAGGTTCACATTTGATGATGTTTTGTCCTTCATGAGAAGTAACCTGACCGGGAGCAAGACCATTGCTGCTCCGCGGTCACTGTCCTTTGCTGAGAGCAACTTTAGCCTGTTGTAGAATTATCTTTCAGTCTTCCTAAACCAACAGTCCTTTTTGAAGCTTTCAACTCTTTATTTTTTGCTCGTTTTAGGAGTAGGTTTTTTTTTTTTTTTGGTAATTATCAAATTTCAAAAAACGTAGTAGAGATAATTGTTTACTTATCATTTTTATTGCATGTGTAGCTAGTGGTATTTAATATTTATCAAGTTGTGGAAATCACCACTACTTCCAAAACACAGCAGTCTGAATGAAACTGTGTATACACTAGCAGCCATTCTTCATGTTCCCCTTTCAGTCTAAATAGAGGAATTTTAATAAATAGTTGGTCCTCAAGTTGATAATGGTTAGAGTTATTTTTTTTTTAACTTTACAGCCAGGTGTAGAACTATACCCCTATTATCAGGTGTACTGTATTCAGTAAGTTATAAAAAATATTCAATATTTTATTGAAAAAACTACATATGATATTCAATCCTTTATCCAGTAATTACATAAGACATTTAATACATTATTCAAAGGAGTCATCTATTAGATGATTTTACCAAACTGCAGGTGAATACAAGTGATCTGAGCCCGTTTAATTTAAGCCAGGCGAAGCATGGATATTCAGTTAGTTAGATATATTTGGTGCGCTTTTAATTTAATGATATTCTCAGCTTCCCAAAGGTTTATCCGGGTGGATATAACCCCATCATGAGTTGATAGGAGCATCTGTAGCATTCTAGGTTATACTACACACTGTGCATTGGTGTAGGGGCCCTTCAGCTTACCATGGGATGAGTCTGGGTTAACCCATGGCAAATTGAAAATACCCTATGTTGAGCGTGCATTGAACTGAATCCATCTAATATTCTGGGTGGTTTATTTTTATATACACTAGAGTATCGTTTATTTCCTTTTTTGATCACAGGGCTGGTCCAGCTCATCACGGGAGTTAGCCCAGCAGCCATCAAAATCAGGACAGTTTCCACTGACTACATCTGTTTGGCTATTTATGACAAGGTCTTATGTAACCTAGTCTGGTCTCAAGCTCTGTATATAGCTGAGGATGTCCTTGAACTTCTGATCTTCCTGCCTCCACCTCCCAAGTTCTTGTGTTAGAGGCACGTTCCACCATGCCTACCTTACTGATTACATCTTGCTTTTCCACCATCGTATATTCAAAAATAATTAAGTGGAACCATCAGAGGCAGGGACTGTATATGAAGATTTATCTATATACGTGTGTATAAACCATCTACTTCAGTTACATAGTAACTTACAAACATTGATTCTACTTAGTGGCCTTTTCTTTATCCTTAGTAGATCAGTAGATAGGACATAATCAAAGTGAGACGTGTCAAGTTGATTTGGTTTCATGCATAGAAAAGCAGAAAATGGGCTGAGGATATGGCAGTGGTTTAAGGCACTTGCTTGCAAAGTCTGCCATTCCAGGCTTGATTCCCCAGTGCCCATGGGAAGCCAGTTATACAAAGTGGCACATGCTTCTTGAATTCATTTGCAGCATCAAGAAACCATAGGGTGCCTTATATTCTCTCTCTTTCCTTACAAAATAAGGAAGGAAGAAAGGATGGGAGGGAGGGAAAAGAACAGAAAAGAAATAACTATAATAGGAAAGGAATGGGCTGGAGAGATGGCTTAGCAGTTAAGGTGCTTGCCTGTGGCATCTAAGGATCCAGGTTTGACTCCCCAGAAACCACGCAAGTCAGATGCACAGTGACACATGCATCTGGAGTTTGTTTGCAGTGGCTGGAGGCCCTGGCATGCCCATTTGCGCTCTCTCTCTCTCTCTCTCTCTCTCTCTCTTACACACACACACACTCTCTCTAAGTAAAATAAAAATTCCAAAACAAAAAGACTTGGAAGAAGGAAAATAGAAAAAATAGAATGAAAAATAAAAGCAGAAAATAATTGTCATCCCCTCTTCCAGAAAGACTTCATTGTTTCCTGTAGGCTCCACCTTTGAACTTCTCTAAAGTTGGCATATAATGGCTTGAAGTTATTCTTTTCTTTCATTGCTACCTTCTTAACATGGTACTCACCAATAATATATCAATACCTAAGATTTTAATTGCTGATGTGAATCTCATTGTTTTGAAGTCCAGCAGACTAATATTCTCTACTGTGTGCACTAATTTGTTTTCTGACTGAAGCCTCCCCCTTGTCTTAAAACAGATTGTTCTACACCCTTTGCTACTGGCGGAGAGACCCCATGGATTTGTTCTCTTTGGACAGTTTTGTCACCTCTGTTTTTGTCCCCAAGAGGAAAAGTGAAAACTGGGAAGGCAAAATGAGGATCTGGGGAGCCTGAATGACAGAATCAGCCAAAATCCAAAGAAAGGAAGCCTAGGCCTGCTGTGACCTCCCACTTTTCTTGCT
Organism: Jaculus jaculus; assembly: GCF_020740685.1. Lineage (NCBI taxonomy): Eukaryota > Metazoa > Chordata > Mammalia > Rodentia > Dipodidae > Jaculus > Jaculus jaculus. The sequence goes on from NC_059103.1 coordinate 27,270,417, forward strand.
CTCAGTTTCCTCAGTGCCCTTCATGTGCTTCCCCAAGCCCTCCAAGGGGAGCTTGTCTGTGAGCATGGGAGAATCCAGAGATTCCTAAGAAGCCAGAGCATCAAAACAAGGGATTTGTCCTCCACTTTACCTGAATGGCCTCCCTAGGAAGCTGAGAGGGCAGAGAGCGTTTGTTGCTGGGACTATGCCCAGGGTCCCTGTGTCCTTGACTGAGGTGGGGGGAGGGGGTTCTTGCACCTCAGCTGTAATGGTATTTGAGATCTCTCCAGATGTTCACAATATGCTGCTCCAACATCATTCAGAGACTCCAATCAGCCCTGGGGAATGCAGGCATGTTCTCCAGGAAAGGGATGGGGAAATCTGTGGTTCTAGAAGTTTCTTCCTATAACTCTTAGTTATTTCTCCTTCTTTTCTTTCTCCTTCTCCTCCTTCTTCTTCCACCTCCTTTCTGTCCCCCTCCTTCTCCTTCTTCTTTTCTTCTTCTTCTTTTTTTTTTTTTTTTTTTGGTATGAAGGCAGTGTGAACCATAGAAGTAAACTGAAACTCTGCCCTACTGTTGAAATCCAGACACTTGCATCTGAGAATCTCTGCTAGACCCCTCTCTGCTTAGAAGCCAGGCTGTCCCCACTTCATTGTTACTTGGGTATCCCCTCAGTGGGATGGAGCATCTCCCCTAATCCTACCCCAAATGACTTATCCAAGTATTCCTTCCAGTGATATCACTTGGAAAAGATTTGGCTTCAAATAACCATATCAAAAATAACCAAAAGTAGAGAGAGTTGTCTTAAAAATAAGTGTTTTGATTTCTGCTCTCACATTCTGAAGAAGTTCAGAGATAGGAAGCATGTGGTGTTATGCCCGAGACATGGTGCCAGAGCTCACTGTCCAAAGACAGCTGCTGAAGTACCAGTCTTGTCAGCATTCCATGACAGAGGAGGAGAGAGGGCTAGCATCTGTGTTAGGAAAACAAAACATTTCAGTGAAGCTCCAGAGAGGACATATGCGGAGTTTGGTGAGAGTTGGTTGAGTCAGAGTGGTACTTACAACCAAAGGGAATTGCCGAACAAGTTCAGGTCAGAGAGGATCTCTGAAAAAATACTGTTTGTATTATTCCATTCCATTGCTAATATTTTAGTGGTCTTATTATATTTTAGCACCCAGTATAGCCTGACATAAAATCCAGCCCTGTGATGCTAGCAAATTAGTAACATCATAGAAATCAGTACCATATGAGCCCACTGTATGCCAGGCATTTCACCTAATAACTCAGTCCATATTAAAACTGCATGGAGGGTTTGTGTTTAATATTCCCATTTCATGGTTTAGGAAATGAAGGCCATGGTGGTCCAATAGTTTGCTCAAGGTTATAGGGTTAGGAAGCCACAGAGCCTGCCTCCAGAGCTGGGCCCGCTGGCTTCAGAGTTTTCCTCTAAGTCTCTCTGCAGTAATTATTTTGGGGCATGAAAACATGTAATGTTACAAGCAGAGACACAGTTACATGAAAGCCTGCTAGAGTTAAGAAGGATTACTTTTGGGAGACAACTTGGATACGATTGAAATGTGAATTGACTCCCTGGCTTCATTGTCATGAGTCAGTTATTCTGAGGTTCTGCAATTTGCTGGGAATTGTGTAGATAAGACAGACATGCTTTCTTGGTATGCAGTTGGGGAAGATACCCCACCCCCAATCAAATGCAGTAAGCAAAGAAATGAGATGCATATCGTTAGTGAATAAGAAGGAGGCACAGAGAGGTTCTGGATGGTTGGAGATGTCTTTGTTCATGTAGGCAGGAAAAGGTTCTCTGCGTGAAGAAGCACATAGGTTTTGAGCTGAAAGAGGAGAACGTCTTGTTGCAGAAATAGTAGACAGAGAATATTCCAGGAAGAAAGAGCAGACAGATCAAGTGTCCTCAGGGCAAGAGCATGGCATTTCTGAGAAATTCAGAAGCTCATAGTATGCCTAGTGCGGGTACCAGAGAAGAGGAATGGAAGGTGAGCCTGGAAGGAATGTGCTGAGCCCTAAAGTCCTAGAGAAGAACTGACATTCATTAGAATTGCACTGAGGAGCTCTGTGTCCCCACTTTATGCTGCTCAGTAACTCATCCTGTGGTGTATAATACCAGCTGTGACTCCTTCAAACGATGCCATGTGTATGAGAGGAAATTGACAGATGTAAAATCCACTATAAGATAAGAGATTATAAAGGCCCAGAGTATTTCTTAGTGTTAATATATCTTTTAAAATATTTTTGAGGAACAAACTTGTTAGACAATGGGAGGTACGCACAGAAAAATAAGTCCTTTCTAGGATGCAATATTTTTACAGTGTTTTGGTAAGCCTTGTTTCTAGTTGGGATATACACTAGTTTGTGATGGACCATAATGCCCACTTGCAGCTGCTAAAGAGAAAAAGGGATGAATGTAAAAATTTTATGTTTTAAAAGTGTATTGGAGAGCTGTGGTACAAAGGAGTAGGATCTCCTACATGCTATGCATGCGTAGTAATCGATTTTAAAAGAAATTAGATATGCAAAGTGCAAAACTAAAAAAAAAGTTTAGCATAGCCATAAACTTTCTCAGAATGTGGCATTTGGAGGACAGTAGGCTGTGTTTGCAATGGTGACAGGAAGCAGATGTTTATGTACTAATAAATAGTCTGTGTGTCTCTTAGTGATTTCCAGTATTAATTTTATTGCAACAAAAACCCTTAAAATCCTTAAAAATAGTAAGGGGCCAATAGCTATCATGTTATCTTGCTAATTACATTTGTATTTCTACTATAAGAATGAGGTTGCTTTGCCTAACTATATAGCATACACTGAAGGGGTGGGGAGATGGCTTAGTGGTCAAGGCACTTGCCTGCAAAGCCTAAGGACCCAGGTTCAATTCCACAGTACCCACGGAATAGCTACATGCACAAGATGGTACATGCATCTTTGCAGCAGCTTGAGGCCTTGATGTGTCCATTCTCTTTCTCTCTCTTTCTTTCTATTTCCTTGTAAATAAAATAAATAAATAAATAAGAATTCACTTAAAACTCTCATGGCCCTAAGTATCAAGTAAAGCTGCCTGAAATTCTTTTTATCACACAGGACTTTTTTTTTTTTTTTTTTTTTTTTTTCCGAGGTAGTGTTTCACTCCAGCCCAGACTCATCCAGAACTCACTCTGCAGTCCCTGGGAGTTCTTAAACTCTCAATGATTCTCCTAACTTTGCCTCCAAAGTGCTGGAATTAAAGGCAGGTGCTGCCATGCCTGGCTTGCAACACATTACAAAAAAAAAAAAAAAAAAAAAAAAAACTAATTTTTATAATTTCTTGAAATTCTTTAAGTTAAAAAATTAATTTTGTTATTACTAATTAATTTCAAAACTAAAACTTCTTACAATCAAGTACCATGAAAGGATCAATGTTAAAATTCCAGAATTTCCTATGAAAGATGATTTAGAAACTTAACATGAGAATTTCCTAAAAGCCAAAAGAATATGAGGGATTTTTTTTTTGGGGGGGGGTCTTATTGGTAGAGACATTACCCTACCTTCTAGGAAATCCTTAAAAAAACAAATCTTGCAAACCAACAGTAAATTTTAAAATTAAAGCTGAGAAATCATGTGATAATGATGTGTTAGTTTTCTGTCGCTGTGACTAAATACCATGGATAATCAGCTTATACAGAGGGCAGGTTTGTTTTGGCCCACGGTTTCTATATTGCAGTCCATGGCCACTTGGCATAGTCACTTCAGGCCTGTGAAGACACCATCAATCAGGGCTGGGCACTTGGTAGAGGAGGTCTGTTCACCTCCTGGAAGGGCTGGGATCCTAATGTCCCCTTCAGGTAAATGCTCTTGATCAAACTACCTAGGTCCCACCATTCAGAAGGCCCACGGCATGCTGCTCATCCATTTGTCCACTGATGGACATGTGGTTGTTCTACCTCTGTGTCCAACTCATGCTACTGTGAATTTGGGTGCACAGACCTCTCCCATCTTTCAATTTGCTTTTGAGACTATTCCCAAAAGTTGAATTTCTGCCTAATATGCTAATGTTTTGAGGAACCACCATACTCTTTTCTGTAGAGGCTACACCATTTGACTTCTCCACCAACAGTGCCCAGGTGCTTAATTTCTTTACATTCTCAGCAATACTTCTTATGTTTCTTTAAAATGGGGACTATGCTAACAGATGTGAGCAGTCAACATATCAGCCTCCTCTGTCATTCTCTAGCTCACCATACAGGAAAAAATGGTCATCACTCTTTTATGTTTTTACTGATAAAACAACTTCCCATTTTACTTATGTGAAGATCATAAAAAAATATTAATTTGTATATAGTCTAAAAATTGTTGTGAAGTACAGGATGTCAAAAAAGAAGAGTTCCACTGGATTGTTAGTTCATCAAAATCCTCCCAGCTCACCAATTTACCCTAGTGGCTTTAAGCTGAAATTTAATTGTGTGGTTTTGTACATGAAGACATGGAATTTCTCATGTGCAACCTTACTCCTCTTTCCTCAGAAAGTCCATTCCTCGCTGCCGAAGAATTAACAGGATGCTGTCCAATGAATCCTTGCATCCTCCCGCGTTCAGCCGCTCTAACTCACAAGCCTCCGTAGACAGCGCCTCCGCGGAGGAGTTCTGGCAGGAAATTGAAAGCATTAAAGAGAACAGCGTGGGAGCGCAGGAAGAGCGGCCGCCTGTTCCCACTGAGGTCAAGCCGTTGGATGGTAAGGGGCTCAATCTAGGTGCTTTCTTCTACTTTGTGTTTTCCTTGTCCTCTTGGCAGAGATCATCTTGCTAGGTTTTTTAAAATTTATTTATGAAGAGAGAAAGAAAGTGGCAGGTAGAGAGAGAGAGAGTGGGTGCACTAGGGCCTCCAGCCACTGCAAATGAACTCCAGATGCATGCACCACCTTGTGCATCTGGCTTACAAGGGTCCTGGGGAATTGAACCTAGGTCCTTTGACTTTTCAGACAAGCACCTTATCCACTAAGCCATGTCTCCAGCCCATCTTGCTAGTATTTTAACAAATGGACCAGTAGAGTTTGGCCTAATTACCTACTTCCATTAACTTACTTCTACAGGAGCTGAAGGAGGGCTAGGCTCCAGAAATATCCAGATTTATTCCCTATGTATTACTATTTCTGGACGCTGTATCTGTCCATTGATTTAGTTTCACCAGACAGAATGAATATCCTAATTGCACTGGTATTTATATCTGTATATGTGACAATTAGGAGAGGGACACAGAGAGAGAGAGAGAGAGAGAGAGAGAGAGAGAGAGAGAGAGAGATCTTTTCATAATTTTTAAAGAAAAAAATAACATTGAATAACTTGTTGTTACTAATGTATCACTGTTTAGTACTCTACAATTTAAAATTCACATCAAATATTCAGGTTGTGTCCATGTCCTTTGTATGTGTTGGTGTGTGTGTGTGTCTGTGTGTGTGTGTGTGTGTGTGCGCGTATGTGTGGAGAGAGAGAGAAAGAGGGAGAGGGAGAGACAAGGTCTCTTACTGGCCTGGAACTGGCCAATTAGATATACTGACTGGCCAGCAACCTCCAGAGTTCTGCCTAGCTCTACTGCATGCACAACCTCACTCAGCATGTGTACATGGGTACTGAAGATCACATCCATGTCCTTATGCTTGCAAGTCAATCACTTTACCAACTGATCTATCTCCTCAGCCCAAATATTTAGATTTTTACTGAAATTAGATAGAACTTTTTCTTGGAGACTAAATAGAAAGAGAACAAACAACAATAATAAAACAATATAAGAATTACCATGGTCTCAGAGATCAAAATTCCTCACTTAGGGCTAGGAAGATGCTCAGTGATTATAGACACTTGCTCTGCAAGCCTGCCAATCAGAGTTCAAATCCCCTCCAACCACATAAACCTGGACACAAAGTAGTACACAGCTCTGTAATCCTAACACACCTACAGCAATGGAAGGCAGAGGCAGAGGAATCATGAAACTAGTCTGGCCTTCCCAGAGAAAAAAACAGGAGCAAGATCAACCTTTTCCCATAGTACCTGAAGATTATCAATACTTGAAGATTATTAATATCTGGAGATCACTTCTACAGCTTCAGCTCACTTTTTATAAGTATGTACTTTGTAAGTTCTTTTATTTTTATTTATATATTTATTGAAGTATAGTTGACAATTCAAAATGGTATTGTGTATGATATATATTTTAATGTATGCGCTCAACTCATAGTTTGCAAAAACCATTTCCAAATAGGTTACCTTCATGGTTGTTATGGGTAAAAGTTTCAATATTTCTTTCTTGTGATACAGTTTAACCCATCATTGCAGTATTTCATTGTATAAATATATCACATTGTCTTTTAAAAAATATTTTATTTACATATTTGCAAGCAGAGAAAGAGGGCTGGGGCATGGGCACTGCAAGGTCTTCTCTTGCCTCTGCAAACCAGCTCCAGATGCATGTGCTGCTGTGTACATCTGGCCTACATAAGTATTGTGGAATTGAACCCAGGTTATAAGACTTTCCAAGCAAGCACTTTAAACCCCTCAGCCATCTCTTCAGCCCCAAAACCATATTTTCTTAACTTATTTACCTATTAAAAGATTTGTGGATTTTTTTTTTAGTTTTAGCCACTATGTTTAAGTGCCTTGAAAAATGTAAGTCTTTTGTGGAGAGATGTTTTATTTTTCTTGGATACATGTATTTTTATAAGTTTGACTATATAAGAAACTGCCTGGCTTTTTTAAAAACAGTTTTATAATTTTATGCTCTTTCCAGCAGAATTTATAACAGAATTCCTCTTCCATATCCTTATAACATTTGATGTTATCAGTTTTCTTAATATGAATGACTCTAGATGTATGCAGGTGTCTCATATTTCTAACTACATTCGCTAATGAATAGTGTTGATTTTCTCTTTCATATATTTTATGCTGTGAAATATTATTTTTTAAAATAATTTCATTGTATTACTGATTCATACCAATTGTGTTATTTTTTTTTTGCTTGTGTGCATGTGTGTGTGCAGTGTGATGTGCATGAATGTGTGTGGTGTGTGTTAGGTATGCATACATATGTCCCCTTCTGATGCCCCATAGATTTGCCTGCAGCATTGGGGCTCTCATCTGCAGGGGCCAGAGTGGTCCTCCTACATTGCTCTACCAAGCTGGAGTCTCTTAGTGATACCAAAGTCGCTATTTTTATTTATTATTTATTTAGTGAGCCCTGGCAGTTCCATGGTCTCTGCTCCACTTTGAGGGACAGGAGTTCCAGGCAGGTGTGGCCATGCCCAGCCGTTAACATGGTCTGGAGATTTGAACTCAGGCAGGTTCAGACTCCCCCGCTCCCCAGGTCCTCATACTTGCACAGGAAGTTAAGCGCACTTAATTGCTGCTCCGTCTCTCCAGCCCTGACTTCCACGAATTCAAGATGTATCCTCGATTTGTCTTCAGACATGTATTGCAAAGGTTTTTCTGCCTCTGACTTGTCTATTCATAGCCAGAATGGATTGTTTCATTGGGACTATCATCAGTTTGCCTTACTTATATCTCATTAACTTCCTAAATTTGTTTTATGGAATTTGTCCACTAAATTTCCTAGGACTTTCTACATAAGCAAAGAGGTTCTAAATAGGTACAGTTTTCCTTGGTGATCTTTATGTTGGTTTTTTTTTTTTTAAGACCTTATCATATTGTACTGTCTAGAGACTTCAAGAAGGAGTGATTGATTACACACATCTTTTCTGTGCTCACAATCTTAGAAGGAAAGGGCTAACTTCACTGATAGATAAGGTACTCTTTACCCCATAACTTGCTGTTTCTAATTTATGAAAGCAACACATAAATAAGTGTGTGAATGTTGTTTCATGCTTCCCCCACAATAAGACTATTAAAATTCTATGTTGTTTTTAAATCTATGTGCTTTGTGTTTAATTTGCTTAGTATATTTACCTTAAATCTTTAAAGTGGAAATCTCAACCACTGATTTGAAAATGTTCATCTTTTTGAGTGTGAACAGTTCTTCTGTAACCTTGTTTTTATGCCATAATTATTACTGGTGGGCTTTTTTTTTGGTATGCTGTATTGTTTTAAATGTTTTATCACTTCTGTCATATATCTGATAATTTTAACATATTTTATATAAAAGTTGTTAATGATTTTAAAGTTCATTGTGTTGTGTTTAGGTTAAAAAGTTTTTAAGTTTCAGTCTCTGAAATTTATTCAGGCACATTAGATGATATTCCTTCTCTGTTTCCTTATTGCAAGTATCTTTTTCTTTAAATCCTTGAACAAGAACTTCTTTCAATCCTTGTCTAGAATGAGAGTAATATTCTTCAGAGACTCTTCCTTCTGTTTTCTTGTCCTACAGGAAGTTCTAGCAGTAAATGGTCCTGCACCAAGACCACCAACTACCTTCCCTCCTGCGTGCAGTGACAGAAGCCTTTGTCCTATATTTTAGTCTTCAGCTCTGATTTTTTCAGTGGGATACTTGGAGTTTCTCACACAGATTTTTCCATTTGAGATTTGGTCAGGCACTAGGTCAGAGTTTTTGTATAGAATTTCAGATTTTGCGTGACTGTCTCTGCCGATAAGTATGTTCCCTCATTTCCTTGCTAAACTTGTCCTTTAACCTTTGGCTCCTCAAATAATTCCTGCTCTGGCTTTCTAAATTCTGGTCACCTTGTAGTGTAGGGATTAGAAAATTGCCTTACTTGAAAAGCAATATAAATTCAAATAAAAGTATTTCATTTGTTTTTAAAAATTGGACTTTGGGGCTAGAGAAATGGCTTAGCGGTTAAACACTTGCCTGTGAAGCCAAAGGACCCCAATTTGAGGCTCAATTCCCCAGGACCCATGTTAGCCAGATACACAAGGGGGCGCACACGTCTGGAGTTCGTTTGCAGTGGCTGGGAGCCCTGGTGCGCCCATTCTCTCCCTCTCTTTCTCTCTGTCTCCCTCTCTCTCTATCTCTGTCTGTAGCTCCCAAATAAATAAATTAAATAAACAAAACAAAAAAATATATAAAAATTGGACTGTGTTCCCCCCTCCCAGCATGTACTCATATTTGGCTTTCTCTAGTATTTTATTTAATTATTTTATGTATTTCAATTAGAGTTTGTACCACAATAGTGGTATTTTGATAAGAACCTCACCATCTTAGATTTTATTTCCTTTTTTATGTTTCACAATCACAACAAACATACAGACTTTCAGTGTAATGATAGTTAGATTTATTTTTAAAAGGTTTTTTGCTCTGTTTGTTTGAGATAGGATCTCACTTTAACCCAGGCTGATCTGGAACTCACTCTGAAGTACCAGGCTGGCATCTAACTGACAGTGATCTCCTACCTCTCTCTCCCAAGTATTAAAGGCCCAAAGGACTAAAGGCTCAAAGTTGAGGTCTTATATTTATCAACTTGCTGAATTTTTAGAATTACTTCTCTAATTAATTTTTTTCATTTGCAACTTAATCATTTTATCAATGAATTCAACACTTAATGTGCACTCTCCTGAGCCAGGAACTCTTTAAGATATCATTATATACTAAAGAAGAAATCTTTCCCTTGCTCATAGAATTAATAATGTAGCAAAAAAGTAATTAATGAAATAATATAAGCAGAACAGACCTATTTGGAGGGAAATTACATGAACAAAAGAAACAGCAGTATTAGGGGTGATGGCAGTAGGACGTCTTGTGTGATGGGTTGGGGAAAAAAAAACTTCTTTAAAAAAATCTTCTGATATGCTGAAATTTGAAAGATGTAGTAGCTAATAATTCCAGAGCCAAAGAGGGCTGCTATAAAATTCTAGTGACTCCCCAGTACTGCTGTGAAACTGAGGGTGAGAAAAGTATGGTATGGATATATTGTATAAAGACCACATTAAATCCAGGCAAAGTTATAGCACTACTTTTATTTGTATTTACAGCCACTATTTTACTTACAGTATGGCAAACAGATTGGAAGGGGATCAAGAATGGCTATAGGAAGAATAGTTAGATGTTCTTTGCAGAAATCCAGGTGAGAGATAATGGTGGCCTTGATCACGGTCATGGGAGAAGAGATAAACGCAGCTAGAGGCAGCCAGGCTGGGAGTACACTAATCCAGCATTTAGGAGGCTGAGGCAGTATTGCCAGTTCAAGGCCAGCCTGGGCTACATAGTAAGGCCATATGCCAAAAAAAAAAAAAAAAAAAAAAAAAACCCAGAAGACAGAGGGTTTTGAGATGGAAATAAGAAGCAGCATCAAAAAGTCTTGACAGTGTGCTGGAGTTGATGCATACAAGAGAGAACAACATCTAGAAGGGCCCTGGGCTACTCACTTGGTTGGGTTTGTGTGCGAAAATGTGGAAGAGTGCCAAGGGCCTGAGGATGGCAGTGAAGATAAGTCCAGGCTTGAGCATGTTGAATGTGACATGACTGACCGAGCCAAGCAGATAGAGCAGGCAGCTGAATAGGTGCATCTGAAATCAAGGGAACGCTCTGAGTGGAAGTTATACATTTGGCAGCTGGAGTAGTGAGTATAGGGCTGCCTTACATGTAATTCAACAAATGAGGACCATTGATATGTGCCATGAACACATCTCACCTAGGGAAATGTTCTACATATGTCTCACCCTAGGTAAGGATTTGAGGCTGTCTAATTGGATCTCAGTACTAATTCTAATCAACCTATTTGTTCCTTTCTCCTTCTCCTGCATTATTCTTTACATAGACGGATATAAACACATCCAATTTTTAAAAACTTTTAGTATCTACTTATACTTGTAACGTTTATCTTCAGAAATGAAAGTCTTGCCTAAGGTCTGGTCTTCAAAGGTTTATTATTTACATTGTGGCTGCTAGTCATAAACTCACCTTTCATTTTCTATTACAGGAAGAGTTTAACAAAGCAAATAAATAATAAAAAATACTAGAGAGTAAATAAAATATTTGCCTAGCTAGGAAATTGGATTTGTAAAGCACATTCAAAGTCATTGTTTATATACCAATGATATAATAATATAAGCAGAGTTCAGGACTCTTAAGAGTATGACTGCAACGTGTGTTTACATGTCATTCTAATCTAATGATTAAACAGTCCTCATTTGGGTAAGGCCAGTTTAGCATAGCTCCCAGAAATGTATACACAGTGAATTGGCAGGACAGGATGTGCTATCTTGCATTCCTTTTATTTGTTATGTCTGGTTTACAATAGCAATTAAATCATGTGGGTGAATCTTGGGCTTTAACTACCTTCAGAAGGATAGACTAATGGTCATCTGTTGAGTGGAATAAAAATCTTAATAAATACAATGTCCCCCACCTTCCTCATAGCCACCTACTAATTTTATCAATAGCCCCACTGTAATATATTCTTCTAATCTACTATCGCGTTTTCTCCCAGGACAGCAGCTATGCCCTCTATAGCTGCTCTGATTGAACTCCAGAGAAGGTGGTCGTAGATGTTTCCAGTGTACCTTTCATAGGACGCTTCTTTATCCTGGTGGGTGGCTTGATGGTGTGATGGGTAATTGATTGCCAACTGGACAGGATCTAGAATCACCCAGGTGACAGATATCTGGACATGTTTATGAGGGACTTTCTAAATTGAGCTAGGAAGACGTACGTTCATTGCGGGGGACACCATTTCATGGGCCGGCATCCCAAACCGAATACCAAGGAGGGGACCGTGCATCAGTCTCCCTCCTTCCCTGCTTCCTGGCTGTGGATGGAATGGGGCCCGCAGCCTCATGTTCCTGCCACCATGCCTTCCCTGCTATGAGCGACTGTGTCTGCTCAAGCTGTAACTTGAAATAAACCTTTCCTTCCTTGAGTTGCTTTTGTCAGGTATTTTACAGAAGCAACAAGAAAGTAACTAGTTCAATGACTAAGTGTCCAGATTGTAACCAGATGAATTTTTGCCAAGAAACATTTTGGTGAGCTCAGAGTTCCTGTTTGGTAGGTGAGGCAGTGACAAGAAAGGACATGTCTGTCTAGTCCCAGTGATGTGTAGGATCAATGGGGCCAGTCAGGTGGGTTGCATCTGTCTGTTTCTGTGTACATAGGATGGCGGTCACCAAGAGAACGTTGTATGAGGCAGATGATAGCTCTGCATGGAGGAAGTGGGAGGATGTGGAAAACTGGAAAATCTCCGGGGTAACTGAGCCTTGCTTCCAGTTGGAGAAGGGTAATCTTATATTCAAAATGAATGACAAGGTAACATGAAGGAATGGGAATTCGTCATAGTCATTGAGGAGAAACTGATGACTGGAAATAACATTGACCAAAGTCATTCAGCTTGTAAACGTTGGTTGTGGGAGTTTAACCAGCATTTGAACAATTTAAAAAATATCCTGGGTCCCACTAAATCATGCTTTTTTGTTACAGTTTTAGTCTAAATATTCATATTTCATCTTTTCCCAAACTTGTAGTCTATATATGCATTATATTTAGCCCTCTAACCAGGAAAAAAATAACATTCTGAGCCAGCTTATCTATAGTATTGTAAGACTGTACTTATTTGAAGAATAAACTACAGACTTTTTATTCATTCTTGCTCTTGCTCATAGTTTTGTAGACAAAAAAGACAACCCTAGCCAGGTGCGGTGCTATATGCCTATAATCACAGTATTTGAGAGGTGCGGGCAGAAGACTTATGAGTTCAAGACCAGCCTGGGTTACACAGTAAGAGTCTATATGAAAAAACAGTGACCCAAAAGATCATTTTGTATTGCGTACTGATATTTCCGACCATGCAATATGCACAGAGATACGGTGATGCCTATCTTGCAATCATACAGAAAAGGCTTTCATCCCCTTGTTCATGATGTTTTACAGAGGGAGAACTTGAAGCAGAGTGGCTACAAGACGTAGGCTTGTCAACTCTGATCTCCGGGGATGAGGAGGAAGACGGCAAAGCGTTGCTGTCCACTTTGACGCGCACCCAGGCTGCGGCAGTGAAGAAGAGGTACAACACCTACACCCAAACCCTGAGGAAGAAGAACAAGCAGCCGGTCAGGGACGTCAGAGACATCTTCGGAGTCAGCGAGTCTCCTGTATGTAATAAGAGGGGGTTGCTTTGATTTCAGGGGGGGCAGGATACAATAGTAGAAAAGGCTGGCCCAATCTTGCTTTCAGGGTATGCTAAAACAGACAGCCGAGCACAGCATTTTACAAACATGAACTGAAGTAATCATTCCTTGTCTCCTGTATCCACATCTCCACCCAGACCGGGTTCCTGCTCTTTTGTGTTGGTGTTGGAGAGCGGCACCATTTGTTGTAGAGCAAGTCTTTAGGAATGGGAAACACAAAGCCTTACTTCAATCTAAGTGCTGCATGGGAATTCTGTGGTCAGATAAGGGAGTCCCAGAAAAACCCCTACGTTTTGTAAGCAAGTCCACCCAAGCGGGTTGATTTTAATGGTAATAGTAACTAGGTCAAGCAGTAGCTTTTATGATCAAAAAATTAATATGGTAAAATGTGAGGTGTGAAGAGATGGCTTTGTGTTTTGCTTGCAAAGGCTGAAGGCCTGGGTTCGATTCCCTAGTACCCATGTAAAGCCAGACTCACAAAGTGATGCATACATCTGGAATTTGTTTGCAGTGGCAGGACGCTCTGGTGTGCCCATTCCTTCTCTCTTTCATTATTTCTATCTTTCTGCTTGCAAATAAGTAAACAAAAAAAGGGAAAGATTCAAGATTCAATTAATTAATTTATAATTCCTTATCATGGAAGTATCACATTCCTTATGAGAAATGACTACGTGAAGTTCCAGTATACTCTTACCAGTTTCATAGCCAAAATTTTATTTTTACAGCTTTTAGTTAATTTCTTTCATTTCTGCATTGTATTCACTGCTAACTCTTTCAGTTTACTCATTTGTTAAACCATTTCAATGTTGTATTGCAGTAAGTGCTTAATGGTACAACAAACGCTAACTGAATGTAGTCTTTGTGCAAGATTCTTTATTAAATACTCTGTAACAAGGATTAGTGGAAATTTTGAGTCTTAAGAGCCACACCTAATACCTTAAGGTCCTACCCTGAAAATATATTACATCAAATCAATTGATACAGCTAAGAATACACAGCTAGCTAGAAAATCCAAGCATTAACTTAATCCAAGATGCAAAAATATATACATTATAACACAAGAAACACTAAAAAGCAAGACGATATAAATCCACCTAAAAGTATTAATGCATCAGAAATGTCCTCCAGTGAGAAAGAGTTAGAGGAGATGCCTGAGAAAGAGTTCAAAAGAATAATTATAAATATGTTCAAAGCGGTCAAAGAACACATGAAAACAATCAAAGAAGAAATCAAAGAGGAAATCAAAGAGGAAATCAAAGGAATCAAAGAATAGGCAGGACACCAATTTAATGAAATAAAGAAGGCAATACAAGACATAAATAGGGAAATAGAAATAATAAAGAAAAACCAGTCAGAATTACTAGCAATGAAGAACACAGTTAATGAAATAAAAAACTCTGTAGAAAATCTCACCAGTAGGATGGATGAGGGAGAGGACAGAATATCTAAGCTAGAAGACCAGGTGGCAGACCTAATGCAGTCCAACAAAGAGAAAGACAAACTTATAGAAAAGTATGAGTGGGAATTTCAAGATATTCGGGACACTAGGAAAAGATCCAATATAAGAATTCAGGGCATAGTAGAAGGAGAAGAACTCCACTCCAGAGGCATAGTAGGCATCTTCAACAAAATCATAGAGGAAAATTTCCCCCAAATTGGGAAAGAGGTGCCAATACATATACAGGAAGCCTTTAGAACCCCAGCCAGACAAAACCCAGAAAGAACCTCTCCTCGCCATATTATAATCAAACTTCCAAACACACACACCAAAGAAAAATATTGAAAGCAGTTAGAGAGAAAAATCAAGTTACCTACAAAAGCAAGCCCATCAGGATTACAGCAGATTATTCAACACAAACTTTTAAAGCCAGAAGGGCTTGGAGTGATATATTCCAAGTTCTGAAAGATAACAACTGTCAACCAAGGTTACTTTATCATGCAAAGTTATCCATTCAAATAGATGGAGAAATAAAGACATTCCATGACAAAAGCAGGTTAAAGGAGTATTTGAAGACAAAACCAGCTCTACAGAAAATACTTGATAGAATCCTCCATGCTGAAAAAAAGGAAACGCACACATATAAGGAACCTAGAAAAAACAAGCTATACTCAAATACCAGTTAACAGAAGAGAGCACAGGTAGAACCAGTAACACACACACACACACACACACACAAATGGCAAACATAAATACACACCTTTCAATAATATCTCTTAATATCAATGGTCTCAATGCCCCAACAAAAAGACACAGATTTGCAGACTGGGTTAAAAAGCAGGATCCTACAATTTGTTGTCTCCAAGAAACTCACCTTTCTACAAAGGATAGACATTATCTTAGGGTGAAAGGTTGGAAGACGGTGTTTCAAGCAAATGGGCCTAGAAAACAAGCAGGGGTTGCTATCCTAATATCAGACAGGGTAGACTTTAGTCCGACGTTAGTCAAGAAAGATAAGGAAGGTCACTTTATATTGATTAAGGGCACACTCCAACAGGAGGACATTACAATCCTAAACATATATGCACCTAACATGGGGGCTCCCAAATTCATCAAACAAACACTATTAGAACTAAGGTCACAGATAACACCAAACACAGTGGTAGTGGGTGACTTCAACACCCCACTCTCATCAATTGACAGGTCATCCAGGGAAAGAATAAACAGAGAGGCATCTGGACTAAATGAGGTCATAGAAGGAATGGACCTAACAGATATATACAGGACATTTCATCCAAAGGCTGCAGAATATACATTCTTTTCAGCAGCACATGGAACATTCTCTATATATTAGGACACAAAGCAAATCTTAACAAATTCAGGAAAATTGAAATAATTCCTTGCATTCTATCTGACCACAATGGAATTAAACTACAAATCAGTAGCAAGAAAGGATATAGAGCATACACAAAATCATGGAAACTAAACAATACACTACTAAATGATGAGGGGGTCGATGAAGAAATCAAAAAGGAAATCAAAAAATTTATAGAGTCAAATGATAATGAGAACACAACATACAAAATCTCTGGGACACAATGAAGGCAGTTCTAAGAGGTAAATTTATAGCCTTAAGTGCCTATATTAAGAAACTAGAAAGGTTGCAAGTAAACGACCTAATGCTTCGCCTTAAAGCCTTGGAAAAAGAAGAACAAGGCAAACCAAAAATTAGTAGACGGGAAGAAATAATAAAGATTAGGGCAGAAATTAATGAAATAGAAACAAAAAGAACAATCCAAAGAATTAATGAAACAAAGAGTTGGTTCTTTGAAAGGATAAACAAGATTGATAAACCCTTAGCAAATCTGACCAAAAGAAAGAGAGAAGAGACACAAAATAATAAAATCAGAGATGAACAAGGTAACATCACAACAGATACCAGAGAAATTCAAAAAATCATAGGGACATACTATAAAAGCATATACTCCACAAAGTATGAAAATCTGAAAGAAATGGATGATTTCCTTGATTTATATGACCTACCTAAATTAAATCAAAATGAGATTAATCACTTAAATAGACCTATAACAAACATGGAGATCCGAGCAGTTATCAATAATCTCCCAACTAAAAAAAGCCCAGGCCCAGATGGATTCCCTGCTGAATTTCACCAGACTTTTAAGGAAGAGCTAACACCATTGCTTCTTAAGCTTTTCCAGGAAATAGAAAAAGAAGGAATCCTACCAAACTCCTTCTATGAGGCCAGCATCACCCTGATACCAAAACCAGGCAAAGATAGAACAAAAAAAGAAAATTATAGACCAATCTCCCTCATGAACATAGATGCAAAAATTCTCAACAAAATATTGGCAAACAGAATACAAGAGTATATCAAAAAGATCATTCACCCTGACCAAGTAGGCTTTATCCCAGAGATGCAGGGATGGTTCAACATACGCAAATCTATAAATGTAATACATTACATAAACGGGTTGAAGGACAAAAATCACATGATCATCTCATTAGATGCAGAGAAAGCATTTGACAAAATCCAACATCCCTTCATGATAAAAGTCCTACAGAGACTGGGAATAGAAGGAACATATCTCAATATAATAAAGGCTATTTATGACAAGCCGACAGCCAACATATTACTAAATGGGGAAAAACTGGAAGCTTTTCCACTAAAATCAGGAACAAGACAAGGGTGTCCACTGTCCCCACTTTTATTTAATATAGTTTTGGAAGTCTTAGCCATAGCAATAAGGCAAGAGACACACATAAAAGGGATACAAATTGGAAAGGAAGAAATCAAGTTATCATTATTTGCAAATGACATGATTCTATACATAAAGGACCCTAAAGAGTCTACTAGCAAGCTGTTAGAGCTGATCAAAACCTACAGCCATGTAGCAGGATACAAAATATATACACAGAAATCAGTAGCCTTCATATATGCTAACAACAAACACACAGAGGATGAAATCAGAGAATCACTCCCATTCACAATTGCATCAAAAAAATAAAATACCTTGGAATAAACCTAACCAAGGAAGTAAAGAATCTATACAATGAGAACTTTAAAACACTCAAGCGAGAAATTGCAGAAGACACTAGAAAGTGGAGAAACATCCCTTGTTCCTGGATTGGTAGAATCAATATCGTGAAAATGGCAATCTTACCAAAAGCAATCTACACATTTAATGCAATCCCTATCAAAATTCCAAAGGCTTTCTTCATGGAAATAGAAAAAACAATCCAAAAATTCATTTGGAATCACAAAAAACCTCGAATATCTAAAATAATACTGAGCAACAAAAAAGAGGCTGGTGGTATCACCATACCTGATTTTAACCTATACTACAGAGCCATAGTAACAAAAACAGCATGGTACTGGCACAAAAACAGACATGTAGATCAGTGGAACAGAATAGAGGACCTAAAATATTCTGCTCTCTATGTATAATATACATTGAGTAAAATGCATTGTGAGTTTATTGCTATGTGAAGTTCATTTTAGTTGACATCTGTCTTACTGGATTATGGGATTTGATTTTTTTTCTATAGAAGTAATGGAGTAAAGACGGCTCCCACAAGTTAAGGCCAGGACATTGACTACAGATGTCCTGGCATAGACATCTATTGACGAAATTAATTAAAGTTTGTTCTGATGGCTTAAAGTCTGTGGCCACTTCTCACTGATCTGATCTCCAGGATCATCTTATATGAGTCCTGGATACTTTGCCCACATGTTTCATTCCCAAATACATTTTCAGCTACTTTAGAACAAGGCTTGGGTTCTGTGGGAGTAAACTGAAATAGAAAACTTGTGCAGGGTTTTCCTGAATCTTCTACTTCCTTGAGCAATACTCAACTATTCTTTTCAAGTTTGAAGGGTTTTGGTTTGAATAGGAAGGGTTCTCCATAGACTTGGGTCTCGAATGCTTGTTGTCCACCTGTGGTGCTGTGCTGGGAGTTTGAGGAACCCCTAGGAAGTAAGTGGTGCCTGGCTGGTGGAAGGAGGTCACTAGAGGAAGGCCTGCGATGGTTATTCTGGCCCCTGGTTCCTGCTGTGCACTGTGATTCTTGGTCTGCAGTGATGTGAACAGCACCAGCTGCACAGTCCCACTGCTGCGAGTGAACTGCCTAGCTAGACTTTCCCTGCCATGAACAACTGGAACTCTCTAAAGAAACCATGAGCCAAAATAAATATTTCTTCCCTTAGGTTGTTTCTGTTAGGCACTGTGGTTATAGTGGCATGAAAATAACTGATAAATAAAGACTTTGTACATCTAGTAACATAAAAATTGTGAGCTAGGGCTGGAGAGATGGTTTAGCAGGTAAGTTGCTTCCCTGCGAAGCCCAAGAACTCCTATTTGAATCTCCAGGTCCCATGTAAGCCAGATGCAGTGACACAAGCTCGCAAGGCTGTACATGCACACAAGAGGGCACACAGGTCTGGAGTTCATTTTCAGTGGCTTAAAGGCCCTAGTGTGCCATTTTCCTCTCTCTCATTAAATAATAATTTTTAAAAGTAAGCTAGAGTCCTTTTTAGGCAAACTCCTCTGCTTTCACTTGACCTTCCCTGAAGGGGTGGATAGAGGAGGCACTTATTTATTTGGTTTTTAAGTATAAAAAAAAATGAAGTTTTTATTTCCCTGAGGCACAAAGGTATGGCCAAGTGCAGTGGCTATTCTAGGAACATAGGCGTATACATATGTAAAGGGGAGGAAATAGCACCAGGGTTGCCTTCCCAACTCTCTCCTACCAGTGGTGCTGATATGGCCCCATTTCTAGAGTTAAAGGAGAATGAGGATTAATGCAAAGGGCAATGTAAGGAAAGACAGTGTATTCTAGAGAGTAAACAGTTCTTGTGCTTGCTGAGGACAGGAGCCAATTAGAGAAAGAAGATCCACTAAAACCTGGTGTTGTGCATTCTGCTTAAGTACTTCCCTTTTTTTTCCTTATCAGAAATGTAAAACACTATATATACCTAGCACTGGAGAGGGAAGTCATATACTTGTAATATACAAGGACAAATGACATTTTTAAAAATTTTTTAATTTTTTTATTTGAGGGCGACAGAGAAAGGGTAGATAGAGACAGAGAATAGGCGCACCAGGGCCTCCAGCCACTGCAAATGAACTCCAGACGCATGTGCCCCTTGTGCATCTGGCTTATGTGGGTTCTGGGAAATTGAGCTTGGGTCTTTTGGCTTCACAAGCAAACACCTTAACTCTTAAGCCATCTCTCCAGCCCAGAAACTTGGAACTTTCTAAGGAAACTTTCAATGTTGCAACTTTCTATTTGAATTTGATGGAATAAATACTAATTCCTCCTCTCTTGATCCATGTCTGTCTGTCCTAATGGCTACCCATCCCTCTCTCTCTCTCTTTGCATCTCCCTCCTGCTATTGCTTCTTCTTCCTCTTTTTCAGTCCTCTTCCACCTCTTCTTTCTGCCTGTCTACTCTTGCCCATTCTCACTCTCCCTCCCTGTTTTTGTTTGTTTGTTTGTTTCATCCCTTCCCACTCTGCATGTATTACATTTTAAAATTTATTTTATTTATTGGCATTGGAGGGGGCCACTACAGGGTCTCTTGCCATTGCAAATGAATGGCTACACAGCTTTCTAGCTAATCAAATCTGGGCTTTTTTAAGTAAGCACTTTTGACTGATGGCCATCTCTTTAGTCCTGCCTAATCTATATGTAGTTCTTTGGCAATATGCACCTACATGTAGTGGTTTGAATGTAATATGTCCCCCATACACTCATGTGATTGAATATTTAATCCCTCCCAGGTAGAGTAACTGTTTGTGATGGTGGTAGAGTCTTTAGAGGCAGTCTCCCTGGAAGAAGAATGTCATTAGGGGCAGGTTTCAAGGTTTTATAGTCAAGCCCCACTGGGTGTTCCTGGTCTTTACTTCCTCCACTTCACTTGGTAAAGACTTGACCTGTGTGTTTCCTAAGCAGATTTTTGAATTGATTTTATACGTACAATTTTCACCAGTATATTTATCTAGTGAGGGTATTGATTCAATAGTTAAAAAAAAACAAATAAATTATATTGATGGGTTTTTTTGGTATTTTTGGTGTGTACAAATATGTGTCTGCATGTTTACATGTGTGGGTGCAGACACATGTGTACATATGGAGATCAGAGGCTAACCTTAGGTGTCTAACCTTGCCTTCCACCTTGTTTGAAGCAGGGTCTCTTTTTTTGTTCACTGTTGCATTTGCCAGGGTAAACTGGTCCATGAATTTTGAGACTGTCCTGTCTCTGCCTTCCTTCTTACTGTAGGAAAAATGTGAAAGCAATTTCATCAACAACTTTTTTACACAGTAAATTCCATGCTTAAATTTGCATTCATTCAAAATTTCTTTTTTTAAGATATATTTTATTTATTTATTTGAGAAAGAGGAAGAGAGAGAGAGAGAGAGAGAGAGAGGGAGAGAAAGAGAGAGAGAGAGAGAGAATGGCCACACCAGAGCCTCCAGCTACTGCAAACAAACTCCAGATGCATGTACTCCTTGTGTATCTGACTTACGTGGGTCCTAGGGAATTGAACCGGGATCCCCTGGCTTTGCAGGCAAAGGCCTTAACTGCTAAGCCATCTCTCTAGTCCCTAAATTTCAAATATACTTTCCATCACCATGGAAAGCTATAATGTCTACATCAATCCCGATCCTTTATTTAACAGAAGTAGAAGTCTTCAAAAATATCAGAAATTTGTATATCAGATAGTAGTAAGATGACTATGCATTTCTATTTGAGCTTTCTAAATTTTTCATCAGTATATTAAAGTTTTACACTGTGTAGCAATTTTAGATATTTTCACATAGTCAAAAATTGCTTTTTTAAAATTTTCTTGTTAATTTTTATTTATTTATTTGAGAATAACAGAGAGAAAAAGAGGGAGAGAGAGAGAGAATGAGCACACTAGGGCTTCCAGCTTCAAACGAACTCCAGACGTGTGTGCCCCCTTGTGCATCTGGCTAACGTGGGTCCTGGAGAATTGAGCCTCAAACTGGGGTCCTTAGGCTTCACAGGCAAGCGCTTAACTGCTAAGCCACCTCTCCAGCCCCAAAATTGCTTTTTGATGTTGATTTTTTTTTTTTTAATTTTGAGATCAGTAAACATACTCATGAGTTTGATTTTCATTTTCATGATAATTTTGAAGTTTAGCCAGCTCAGCCTTTTAAGAAATTCGTCCTGGCCTGCACTAAATGAGCCTTTTCCACCTACATTTACAGTGCTTTCCTTCAGTAACTCCTACTAGGTGATCATTCCCATAGGTGTCAAAATTGTTCTCTTATTTTTCCCGGTATTAATTCTGCATTCTTGGATATCTTCAACTTTATTTGCTAATGCCAGTAATTTGACTATGGTTGTATTAGTGCATATGGCTTTTATTAATTTAAAATTTTTAGTAACATTGCTAATTTACTGGCATTCCACCTGTCCTCTGATTCATATATATATATATATATATATATATATATATATATATACATACATATATATATATACATATATATATATATATATGTATATATATATATATATATATATATATATATATATCAGTCTGTTCTTGTTTCTTGGCTGCAGTACCCTCATAGCACTCTGAACATAGTAATAACTAAGGCTGAAAGCCCAGAGTTCTCTTCCTTTCTGTGAATTATGTTTCCTTCTTCATGGTATGCTTATTTTTAGCATCATGTTTTTCCTCTTCCTATTGTCATTGTCAGTAGATTTTTCATGGTGGGAGCTGATGTGTGTTTCTTAATGGAAGCCGATTGCTTTATTAGTACCGTTAGTGACTGTATGCTTCTTATACAGTTGTTTAAAGCTATTTCCTCCTCCTCCCCCCAAAAAAAACTCTGCATTGTGAGTTTCCTCTGGACCTAGGTGAGTAGAGACATTTGTCCATTGTCACACTTCACCATATGACACGCAAACATAACATCAATGCCAAAATAGGAAGATTCCCCAGGAATAGCATTTTCTTTATAAGTGAATTAAACTTCCCCTTTTATTTTTTAATTTTTTTGTTTATTTCTACTTATTTATTTGAGAGCAACAGACAGAGAGAGAGAGAGAGGCAAAGAGAGAAAGGGCATGCCAGGGCCTCCAGCCATTGCAAACGAACTCCAGATGCCTGCGCCCCCTTGTGCATCTGGCTAACGTGGGTCCTGGGGAATCGAGCCTTGAACTGGGTTCCTTAGGCTTCACAGGCAAGCGCTTAACTGCTAAGCCATCTCTCCAGCCCTAAATTTCCCCTTTTATATCCCTGACCATATCCTTTCGGAAAGCCCCAATGTAGAAATCCTTCTGCCAGTGACCACCACTCTCTGACCATAAGAACCACCAGTTTCACTGATGAAGGTGATCATTTTGTCATCCAAGATTTTCCTGGGACTTTCAGTGTATGACGAAAGAAAGGGTCTGTCTGGACCATTTATTCAGAAAAAAATATGTTTTTCAATTATTTTTATCATTTTCTTCTGAATTGGATACATCATAATTGTTATATTTCCTTCTGGATGTGGAGATTTTGGGATAAGCATTTAACTTTTCAGTTTTCTCTTGAGCCTTTCTTTGGGTTTTTTTCCCTACCTTATCAAACCATTTTTGCCTGCTTGTTATCTTCTAGGAACTTCCGACAATTTCTCTTCTGCTATGAAATGTTGAGTGGTTTCTAGATCTAAGCCCATTTTGAAAGCTAACTGTCTTTTGACACAACTAGTTTTATAAGGAAGGGAGACAGTGTTATCTTGATCCAATTTTCTTGTGCTGTCTTTTCAGTAGTTTTTGTTGCTTTTTAAAACAAAAAATGTGCCGTGGGGGCTGGGAAGATGGCTCAGTAGTTAAGGTCTTTTTTTTTTCTTCTTTGAGGTAGCTCAGGCTGACCTGGAATTCACTATGTAGTCGCAGGGTGGCCTTGAACTCAAAGTGTTCTGGACCCAAATACATTGTTCCAGCATTTTCAAGATATCTTGAAAGACAGTATTGTCTACAAAGGACATTGCATCCTTCAGTTTCAAGTTTAATTTGATCTTTTTATTGACTGCCCAAGAACAAAGGCAATAATCAGTGTACCTGTAATCATAGTCCTGATGCCTGTACACATTTGCATCAATGTATAGATATTATGCATAGTGCATGCTTCACTGAACAATTAAATTCTAGAGATCACGCCTCAGTAAAATGCACTGTAATTTTTCTCAATTACCAGGTGATTTTTCCTGTGGGTTTTTTTTTTTTTTTTTTGTGTATGTGTGTGTGTGTGTGTGTGTGTCTCCGGGTAATGAAATGTAATCAATAATTCCCTGAAAACATAGTCAATTGGTAAAATAAATGGATTTGAGTGTCAGGTATTTAGGAAAAATAATTTTTTCCACATAGGAAAACATGGAGATGGGAGGAGTGCTTACTTACCTTGTAACACTGAAGCGAAAGAGGCTTAAACTAATGATTGAATGGTTAGATCCACAAATAATGATGCTCTATACCTTTACCTTCAGTAACAGAAAATACCAGCAGCTGTAGCTCCAGCCCCTCAGCCAGAAGTGAAACGTGGGGGAGGGGGATATTGCCCCCTTCTCTGTTGTTTCCTCTGCTGGGCTCATATTGGAATCTGTCTCAGCCTTCCACGTATCATTCAACATTAATTTAGTGCTTGTTATTAGACATATTTGACACCTCCATTACTTCCTAAATAGAAATGTCTCATGGGAAGTTGTGCTAGATCATTTCAAGTAAAAATGTCCTATGGGAAACTGTGTCATCTTACGTGTGTTGCAGTTTGTGATAAACTCATGTATTATGTAGCATGGGAGTTAAGTATCGTTTACTAAAGCCATGTTATGTATGTTTGGTTTTGGTTGCAGGATATCACACATGTTAAACATCTACTTCCTATTGAGCTAATGCCTAGGCTTATACTCATCTATTTTAGTTCACTTTCAAAGCAGGCTAATAATCTGAGTTAGTCATTAACTAGGGAATTGTATCAAAGGAAGATTTCTGGGCTGGGAATGTAAAACTTTTTCCATTTCCCTCCAAAAGTGGTCAGAGTGAGTCTGCAGAGTCCTCTGGAGCAACTGTAGGTATTGGCTGACCACTCAGTAAGCGCTTTGCACACCACACAGTAGCCGAAAGACATGGCGCTTGCACAGAGGGTTCGGACATTTAACCTAGGATTGAATTCAGGGACAAGCAGTTCACTTTACTGGGTAGAATGACAATTGACCTTTAAGTGGAATAGCTCTGAAATGATTATGTAAGGCCAAGGCAGACATTTACCCATTCTGCTGCATTTTTCTTCATCTTCATCTCCTGCTCTCCAACCCGAGGCAGCTAAGTGATGCTGATCCTTCATCTGTGCCTATAGTTTAAGTGGAGCAGTTACCTCTCAAGCTCTACCTTAGAGGCTTCCAGAATAATCATTAGGCACTCTCTCTGAAACAGGACTGAAGAAGGGCCCAGCATCCCTTCTTCCCAGGATCCCTCCTGCCAGTTCACTCTCCTGCTAGTTTTCCTGCCTCCCATGTCTAAATCCTTAAGGGGCTGCCTTGTAAAGGCTGAGGAAGCATCAAGCATAGCACTTGCACTGAGCTGGGAAAGAGTGCTTAAGCTCCACTCCAGGCTCACCCATGCCGTCTAGTTTCTAGAATGTGAAAGCAATATTAGATATTGCTAACTTGCCATGGACATTAATTTTCTCTTCACTCTCACCTTACACCTGGGAGAAGCAACTTGAGAGAGACAGAGTTTAATCTGACTCCTAGTGTGTGTGGTGTAAGCCCATGATCTCCTGGAGCCACATGCTGGCCAGAGCATCACAGCATTCGCAGGGAGATGGACACTCTTCTTCCATTCTTGGGGGATGGGAAGCAGAGGGAGAACAACACAGAAAGGAGCCAGAGGGAGATATGGCCCCAAGAACCTCTCCCCCAGTGACCTACATTCTCTAACTGAGTTCCACCTGCCAAGAGTAGCTTCATAGTATATATCCATCAAGAAAGAATCCATCACTTAAGTCAAATCGCTCAATATCTAATTCAATTGTCTCTGGAAAACCTGTCATAGGCACGCTCAAAGGCATGTTTCTCTAATGTCCTAGATATTTCTTAGTCTAATTCAGGGTGTCCATCAAAATGAACCATGTCCTATAATCCCATCCTAGGCAAGGTGAGGATACAGTTAAGTAAAAAATGCATTGAAACGCTGGAAATGTAATCCAGTGTGAGAGCAGTAGTCTTGCATAGGTGAGGCCCTGGTTTGATCTCTGAACACTTCCAAAAATAAAGACAAAATAAAGAGGCATGTATATCTCATATATGGGACACCACAGTTTACCAGCAGCACAGTGAAGTGCCTACCGTTTCCCTTTGTGATCCTTTAGTCCACTGGAGCTCTGGCTGCTGCCACCACCCAGCATCAGGAGAGGACCAGACTGAGTTGTCCTCAGGCGTCTACACACCCACACACACCAGCACACACACACATGAAGTAAATAAAAATATATACACTTAAATGTATAAAATATATTCACCCTCCTAGTGCAGGCGACCAGGGGCAGGAGGCAGGAGGTGCACACTCTTCTTCCTGATCATGTTTGCTTGTGTTCCCTCTGGCGCGTCACTTCCACTTAAGATGCATGTGTGTTTTCTCTTATTAATCTCTATATAGAGACTTTGGGGGAACTATAGACAAGGCACAGACATAAGATGAAAAGTAATCGTAGGTAAGGCCCCACATATGATTTCAGTAATATCCACTATGCCAAAAGTTGTTTCAACAATACAGTAGATTTGCATCTTATTTGGTGAAATGCCTTTTTATGACAAATCATAAAAATGATGGCATGAGGCTGGACATCACCTCTTGGCCAACATCAGGTAGAAAACAGGAACAGGAGAGTGTGCCAAACACTGGTAAAGGGAAGCTGGCTATAACACCCATAAACCCACCCCCAGCAATACACTGCCTCCAGGAGGTGCCAATTCCCAAATTGTCACCAGCTGGGGACCAAGCATTCAGAACATATAAGTTTATGGGGAGCACCTGAGTCATATCACCACACCAGTGCCCAGGTTACTGTTAACTCTTTGCATCTTTGTGCAGCTGCACACGCACACGCGCGCACGCGCGCACACACACACACACACACACACACTAGTATGGTGAATATGGAATACACAAAACAACATTTGCAGTCATCTGTCTGGAAAATAACTTTCATTTCTTTCATTTAGCCAAATGACTCTTGTGACAACCATAGCCCTGGATTGGATGGCCCCGAGGAAGAAAAGGAGCTGGCAGAAGTTATCAAAACAAATGGTCCTCAGGTAACTGATGGAAGGAGATCTGGAGGGTAGGGATGAAGAAACCATTTTTATGTACATCTTTATTGATAACTGATACTTGGTCTTGTTCCCATCCCATTACCCTCTTGTTTCCCCTCTACCGCTCCTATTCCACTGAGCACCCCCTCTTCCCAATTACTCCTTCCTCTGTTTGGATGTCTCATTCTCTGTGTCCTTCTCCATCCTCCTTATCATAATGTTGATTGACTCAAAACAGAGTGGGTCTCTTGGGGTTCCAACAAACATTGTGGGGCCATGAATGCACCACTTGGTGCAGTTGGGCTTAGGGCACTGCACGGTGCCCAAGGAACTCCATCCCACTCTATGGCTTTTACATTCTTTCCACCCACCCTCCACAGTGTTTCCTGAATGTTGGAGTGTGTAATAGAGCTCTCATTTAGTGGAGACCTCTCAACAGTCTCTTATTTTTAGTACTTTGATATCAGAGTTTGAATCTCTCCAGTGTCTTCTTCCACCTGCAGAGAGAATCTTCTCTGGCTCACAGTGAGAACAACTCTCATATTCTCTCCACTGCCTTCTCTGCAATTGTCTTGTGCCCTGGCAGATATAATAGGAGAATTCGTTCAGTGCTAAGCAGTGGGCTTTCTCTAAAGAAGCCATTTCTTCAAGACAATCATGCTAAACCTGAAGGCATGTGATGGAATTAAGATGGATGGATAGCAACATCATCACCAGATCAATGATATTTAATCAAGCAGTAAGAAAAATACTTAGTAATAAATTACCCCAATATAATGGGTACACAACTAAATGCATATTCAATAGAAACAGGTGTATGATCCATACATTAATGACTGTTTCTTTTTTGACAGACATAATATCTTTACAGTTTTTCCCTTAATCAAAACATTTTTTTTTTTGCCTGCAAAGTCTAACAACTGGGGGTCAGTTCCCAAGTAACCAATTAAAACCAGATACACAAAGTGGCATTACATATGGAGTTTGTTTGTAAGCAACTGGAGGCCCTGACATGTTCATTCTCTCTCTCCAAATAAATAAAAGAAAAAATTGCCTTGGGAGCATTTGTAGCTGTAAGCCACAAGTGTACCTACTATAACAGGTATCCTCAGGTCTTCTGTTACTCCCCACTGCAGAGTGAGCATCAGGCCACCCTACTGCTGACAGTACCTCACCCTATGTGGCCAATTACCCTCTTCATCCTTTATTCTTCTCCTACTCCTCATTCTCATAGACAAGGCCATAGAAGGGCAGTGACCAATCCTCCTCCACTAATCAGCAAGGAGATCGTGCCTAAGTTATCACCTACCCAGAGCTTTTATTTTTTTTTGACATATGTTTCTATTTGCACCACTATTCTTAATTATTGTTTCTCTCTCTTGAAAGAGTTGATGTAATTTTTTTAATGTTTTCCATGTTCATAATCTCTCCTCAGTTCTTCCCAGAAAGAAAATAAGCAAAAATAGAAAAAGCCACTAGCTTCTCTTTTAGGGAAGAAGCAAACTGGTAAGATGGGAAGAGACTTTTACTTTGAAGGGGCAGCTATTGATGGAACTCAGGAGTAACTAACTGCTCACACCATTTTCCTATATAATTTGGAGGAGATAGTACTGCACAGTAATTTCCAGAATTTTCTGTATTTGCTTTCTTCCCTAGTGTCCATTTGTTAGAGATTTCATAAGTTTTGGATATTTGTGTATTATTTCTAGGGCTTCTCTCTCTCTGACTACCACTTGTATGAATGCTCCTGGGATAATTACCTGTCCTAGTTTTTAGTTATGATTTGCTGATTTTACTACACTTTAGGAGAAAGAGAGAGAGAGACTTGGCCAATTGGCTTAACTCCCATTTTATCTCTGATTGTAAACCCTTTTATTTATAAAATAATAGAAAAGCTTCTTTTAATATTTAAAAACTCTCCATCACATGCACCCAGCTGGTATTTGTAACCACTGATCTTGAATTCACCACAAAACTCTACTATTGAGAGCAACTCAGCTTTCTCAGGCATATATTGTTTTTTTTTAATTTTCTTTTATATCATTAGTGATTTATCTGAGAGAGGGGTCAAATAGAGATAGAGAGAGAATGGGCTACTACGAGCTCCAGCCATTGCAAATGGACTCCAGACACATGTGCCACTTTGTGCATTTGCCATACATGGATACTGGGGAATGAAATCTGGGTCCTTAGGTTGTGCAGGCAAGCACCTTAACCACTAAGCCATCACTTCAGCCAATATTATAAGTTTTCTCATGTCAAAATTTGGGGAGCAAGGAGTATGATTCAGTCAGTAAAATACATGCCATGCAAGCATGAGGACCTCAGATTGGTTCTGCAGCACCCATGTAAAAACCAGGCACAGTAGTGCATGTGTGTAATCCCAGCACTGGGGAGGTAGACACAAAGGGTCCCTGGGGCTTGCTAGTCAGCTAGTCAGATTGCTGAGTCCAGGGTCAGTGAGAGACTCAAAATCAAGAACTACTTGGAAAGAGGAGGGGCTCAGGGGAATATGAGTAGGAAATATAATCAAATTACAGTATGTTCATGTATTAAAACTCAATAAAACATTTTTTAAATGAGAAAAATAACAAGGTGGATATCGAGGAAGACACTCAGTGCTGGCCTGTGGCTTCCACATGCATGTACACCTACATATGTGTCCTTGCATATGTACAAACATGCATACACAACATGTGTGTTCATCACATACATGTGTGCAAAAATGTTTAGGTCTTTTGTTGACTTTTAGCATTTGCAAAATATTTTTTTAATTTTTCATCAGTTTTTATTTATTTATTTGCAAGCAGAGAGAAAGAGATAAGACAGAGAGAGAGAGAGAGAGACGGACAGAGAATGGGCCTGCCAGACCCTCAAACCACTGCAAACGAAGTCCAGGTGCATGTGCACTTTGTGGCTCTGGCTTTACATGAATACTGGGGCATCAGAACTGGGTCATTAGGCTTTGCAAGCAAGTGTATTGACCAATGAGCCATTTCTCCAGTTCCTGCAAAAGTTTAGAACAGACACTTACCTAAATGAGCTCATGCAAGCATGCCCAGACTCACTAATGGTTCCACAAATGTAAGTGAAGTCCCGATAGCACTCTAGAGACCCCATGGAATGGGGACAAGAAGATTGACCATGACCAGCAGTGCTGCGGATGTGGAGCAGGGAGAACTTTTGGACAATGAGAATGTAAAGTGATTGTCCATGTGGAAAGAGCATCTGATGGTTCTTAAAAGGTTAACAATAGTAACCAGCCATTCCACGTGTGCCTAATTTATATCCATGCCGTGTGTACAGTGGTCTATGGCATATTTATTTGTAATGGTCCCAGACTGAAAACAGTCCAGATATCCATATATAGGTTAGTGGTTAAACATATATCAATTCTATTCCTCAGTAAATAGCAATGCACTGTTGAGGCACACAGCACACATAGATTAACTATGCCATGTGCTAAAAGCCAGACAGAAATACTCAATTTGTATAAAATTATAGAAAAATGTGATCTAACCTAGTGTAATGGCAAGAAGCTCAGTGGCTACCTGGAAAATTGGGTAGATAAGAAAGGGCTGGAAAGAGAGATCCCACAAGGGCATGGGGACATTTAGGGTGCGGGCATCATGCTTCCTTGTCTTGACTGTGGTAATGGTTCATCCCATAAGTCCTTATTTTTGTCAAAATATTAAAACTCATCAAATCAATGCTTTATTTGTGGTATATATTTATTTGAGTTAAAGTATGCAGCTAACTATATGTCACCACTGTCTTAGTAAGCTGGTTAATAAGAAATCCACATTAAGTTAATATCCCAGTCATTGATTTTGTAGTTGGTCACTAACAATGAGTGAACAGTTGTTGATGTATTCCATGTGGTTGACTCTAAGTCACGAATGTCACTAAAGTCAGGCATTTACTAAGATTTACAGTCCAGTGTGCATTCATCAGAACCCTAGCCTACAAATCACTCCTTTTATAGATAAAAGAAGAAGTTTTCCTTATGTTCACTCGACAAAAAATGAAATACTCAACGGAGATGGCAGTTGATGGAAAAGGCAATCAAGTTTATTTCCAATGTCTTAAGTGAAAAGTCAGATAACCACATTTGGTATTGATTCATCAGTCGCTGCAAAATACAATCACACCATCTGTTAAAAATCATCCCTTACATCTGTGTTTGTTTCCTATAAAAGGAAATCTAAGAAACCTTGACTTAAACACGTAGGAGTTTGTTTTACTGAACAGAGAAGAAACTGATGATGGGTAAACCAAAGCTGGGACAGTTGCAAAACAATGCATCTGCGACCTTGGCTTGGATTCTCACTTCTTCCTTTCCACCTTAGCCTGTGGACTGAGTCCTTGTTACAACACTGTGACTAGGAAACGATATGCCATGCTGGTATTCCTGCTAGGAACAAATGTGTGCCACATGACTATTTTGGGAAAAAATATAAATTGTGCTCCCAAAAAATTTGCATGGTAGATTTTCATATATTTTTAAATTTTTATTTCCATTTATTTATTTATTAGAGAGAGAGAGAGAAAAAGAAAGGGCATGCCAGGACTTCCAGCCACTGCAAACACTCCAGATGCGTGTGCCACCATGTGCATCTGGCTTACCTGAGTTCTGGGGGATCGAGCGTGGGTGGGTCCTTAGGCTTCACAGTCAAGCACCTTAACCACTAAGCCATTTCTCGATCCCAATTTTATATATATATATGCTGTGACACCCTTCCTAAGAGACTTATGGACTTTTTCTTTTTGATTTTAGTGGCTTGAATGTCATTCCTTTATAAATAAACTTCTCTAGGCTACCATGTTTCACCTCTCTGGCAGCTGTTTGAATTTTATGAATTTTACATTTATTCTGGATTTCTGAACTGTCACAAAGATCTTTAATTCCCTTCATCCTGGTCAGAATTCAGCAAGTGCTTTCCATACAAACACCATTTTCTCTTTTCAGTTTCTAGTGATTTCTTTCGTTATGTTCTAACTTTTCTCAATTTCTATGCTGCATCTTTCTGGAGCACAAACTACATGCATGTGGCTTTGTTGGAATCAAATTTCGTTGCTTTTTCATGTTTCTTTCAGGCTAGTCTGTATGCCCCATGTTCAGCACTTTTTTTGCCATAATATTTTAGTGACATTTCTTGTTGGATATAATTATATGATTATTTAGCTTGTCTTATTCTATTTTAAAAAATTTTCCGAGGCATACCTTTACTTCCTGCAGTAACTTTTTAATTGACACAGTTTTAACACTGTATTCTTATTCTAAGCAGCCCCTAAAATGAAAATCTGACTTTTTAAGCTTTTTCAAGAATGGATGCACCAGTTACACAGAATAAATGCTTGATATTCTGGGTATGTGACGTGACTAGTCTTATCACCAGAGAAAACATAACTAAATTCCAGGACCACATCCATCACCACAGAAATTTTTCTCCTGTCCTCATCAGTGTGATGAAGACCCTCTCTCTTATAGTCAATCCCTGACTGTGAATTTTAATGCCTTAAATCAGTTTCATCTTCTGTATAAAAGTAGAAATTTAAATACATATGCCCTTTTGTGCCTGGCTTCTTTCATTCATAATTATAGTTTTATGATCCACTTACTTTTGCATGCAGTCCTGTAATAATGAGTGATTTCCTATGGTGCATAAATGCTGTCTGTTGGCATACCTGCTCACTTGATGACAGACACTTGGATTACTTCAAGCCTGGGACTATCCTGAACATTCATGTAGTATAGAGGGTGTGTATTCTCATTGCTCTTGGGTAATGGTGCCACATAATTCTGGTTATTGGCCAACATCTAGCTACACACAACTTCATTGCCCATGGCTCTTAAGCTCAGCAGGGGATAATTTCATAGGTGCATCCACAATAACTAAATTCCATCTTTTAAAAAGACTACAGGCAGAAATAATAGCAAAAAATAGCCTTTTATGCATATCCTGCATGGAGGATGTTGTCAGCTAAAGTTTATTGTTTGTGGGTGAGCTCACACAGAAAAAAATAACTACTATGGAAATATTTTTCAGTATCTTCTGTTACTGAAGATATAAATATTTGGTGTTTTCCAGTAATCTTGCCAATGTAAATATCTCGTGTGGAGAGCATACTGGCTTGAGGGGAGTAGAATGCTCAGTGACATAGCTGTCCAGACCGGGGCGAGCGCCTCCCAGTCAGGGTCCTGCCCCCTTCCCAGGTGGGAGCAAATGTCCTCAGGTTGTAGATTGGCCTTCTGACTAAGTCTGTGGTTTTTCAAGTTTGATTCTTTACACTTTCCAGACCTTCCCTGAACCCTATGTCATCAGCACTGTGGACAAAGAGAGCATCTGAGAATAGGTCATGCAAGATTTTGCCAGGCAGAGTGTTTCAGCATTCTTGCAGGTGGACCTTTTCTGTAGAGCTGATTTTGATAATTTTTTAAAAGAATTATTTATTTTAGACAGACTGAGAGAGAGAGAGATTGGGGGGAGCACACCATGCATTCCAGAGCCTCTTGCTGCTGGAGGCAAAGAACTCCAGACACTTGTACCACCTTGGAGCTGAGGAATGGACCCCAGGCCCTCAGGCTATGCAAGCAAGTGCCTTTAACCACTCAGCATCTCCCAGCCTTGGTTGATTTTTTTTTTCTTTTTTTTTTTTTTTTGATGTAGGGTCTCACTTTAGCTCAGGCTGACCTGGAGTTTACTATGTAGTATCAGGGTGGCCTTAAACTCACAGTGATCCTCCTACCTCTGTTTCCTGAGTGCTGAGATTAAAGACGTATACCACCATGCCTGGTGTGATTGATTTTTTTTAATTAATTCATGTAGGACATTGTTTTGTGTTTCCTCTGTAAATAGATTTAGTTTCCCAAGAGGATAAAATTGTGGTTGATGTGTTCATCACTCACAGGATAGGACACACTGTCCCAAAACATAATAATCATGAGAGAGGTAAGAACTCTGATTTCTCACTCTAGCCTAGCTGGTGTCACTCTTGTTCCCTCCATTTCCTTTCCTCGCAGCTTTGAGTTCTCCAAGCTATGTGCTTGTGCTAGGGGGCACCCACCCCTTCGTCCATTTTATTTAGAGGGCATTTTTAAAACTTTTTTGACATTGTATTTAAGGACTGTCTATGTTTAAATGAGGAGGAATCTAGCTGGTTTCTGGGTTTGCAAACATGTCTTAAATACTTGCCTGTTTCTGTTTCCTACTCTGCTCATTATTATTAGTTGGTTTCCCCTTTTGTCCCTAGAATGTTCTTGGTTGGGGCTGGAAAATGGCTCAGCAGGTACAGGCACTTGCTTGCAAAGCCTGCTTGCTGTATTCCAAGCCATCCAAATATGCTAGACACAAAAATGTGGCACAAGCACCTGGCGTGGTGTGCCTCCGCATGCTCTCACACACATCAGTGCAATTCTTTCATTTTATATGTTGGTTGCTTGTTTTTCTTGAGAACTCCAGGCTAGCTTCAAACTCTTTAAACAGCCAAGGATAAACTTGAGTTGCTCATCCTCCTTCCTCTGCCTCCCAAGCACTGGGATCACAGGTGTGCACCAAACACACCAGGTAATTTATGTTTTAAGGACTATATATCACCTGTAGAAATTTGAGAAAAATATGATCAAGTGCAATAACAAATGGGTCTATGGGCAAAAATTATGCTTTTATAAGCATCAATAAGTTTATTTCAGTAAAGAAAGCAATATTCATGCCTTATTTCAGTAGTCATTGACACCGTAACAAAGAGGAATTTCAGCATTACGAATGTAAAAATGCCTAATTATATTGCTAGTGAATTCTACAAAAAGTCCTCCTAGTATTTACTGTAGAATAAGCTGTTTTGCTTCACTCAGTCTATGGGTCAGCCACACAGACAAGAGCAGATTTGACTTGACCTTCAGTCTGTACCATCCTTATATCTTTAGTTTTACCCTGCATTCTTATTGAGACTACCTTGCAGCTGCACTCCATCATGGATGGTCTTGTTACAAGCATATAATTCCTAATTCATTTTTTTTTTCTTTTTTTGAGACAGGGTCTTGCTTTGTAGTCCAGGCTGGCATCAAACTCACAATCCTTTGGCCTCAACCTCTTGAGTGCTGGCATTACAGGTGTGTCTCACTATTCCAACTCTAGTCTTTTTGATCAGGAATTGTAGCTTTCCCAGAAACCCTTTAGATAAGGCTTCATGTACACCTTGCTGGCCACATCTACACATGATCCCACTTAGCCACACATATGCCTGGCCATCAAGGTCTTTTGGTGCAAGGCCTAACTCTCTGAAGCCTAACTAAAACAGCATTCAAGTAAATAGAGTTTGTGATGAGCTACAGCAGTGTCTGATGTGGAGGGCAGAGGCTGCCAGCCAGTCATCCCTTCACGCAGGTCAGTGATGGTGCACCGAGGCCTGGCTGCAGTTGTCTGTGCCTGGCTAGTCTGACCTTGCACAGTGCCACACACACCTTCCTGTGGGAATCCAGTGTGATACACCAACTCCCTGCAAGGTGTCTGATGGGCTGAGATTGCCTCTTTTCTTTCCCCTTAGCCAGATGGTGCTTCGCTCAGCAGTGCCACCCTGTCTGATGTGTCCCAGGATGAAGAAGGGAGTTTTGTAGACCTCAGGAGTGGCCCCATGGTAAGTCATTGATGTCAGCACAATTGCATGCCGAGACAAATTTTCTAGTCTAGTATTGGAACATAAGATGAAGGGTTTCTTCAAGACATGTTGATAAACAAAACTTGAAGTGAGTTACAAATTACATGCACCAACCTTAAGACAGGAGGAATTGCTAGATCTTGCTTTAGCCAAGCCTGACTGAGTAAACTTGTAATCTCAGCTATTGGGAAGGCTGAGGCAGGAAGATCACAAGTTTGAGGCCAGTCTGGGCAACTTAGTGAGACCCTAACCCCCCCCAAAAAAAAAACACAGTAACAAGAAGACTGGGGGTAGCTCAGAGCTAAATCACTTGCCTAGTATGCATAGACCGCAAATTCCAATCTCCACTATGACAAGCAAAACAACCGGGTAGAAGGGTGGCGGTATTTGATGGGGTGCATGTGTCTTTATGGTGCCAGTGTGTGTGCCTGTGGTGGCCAAAGCTGAACATCAGGTGTCCTGCTATATCACTCATCCACCCATTCTTGTGTTTACCTGAGACTTGGAGATTCAAATGGGGTGGTCTCTGGCCCCTTCAGGCCCTCAGTCTTACATAGGAAGTGCACTTAACCACCAAGTTGTCCCTTCAATCCAAATATCAGTTTTAAAGGGAGACTTTGTGAGCTAATACAATTAAGGAGAAATCAAATGGCATAGTGTGCATGTATCAGGTGTGGAGGAAGTTGCTAACTTTCATTCTCTTGTCAGAGGTCTGACATAAATACTAGAGGGCTTACCTGCCTCTACTTAACGTGGGAAGTCTCTTTCCAGGGCAGGTGAGGAAGCTTCCTCCTGACATTAAAGGCTCTCCATCACTGCTTGTGTTTCATTTCTAGACCTTCTTCTTAGGGCTCACCATACAAAGACTTCCTCTTTGTATGAATTTTCTCCCTTAACCTTAAGTAAGAGATGTGTACTTTTCTTTGTCACCAGTTCTTGTTATTCCCCCCTCAAATGACTCCACTGGGGAGATCCGTACTGAATGCCTCTGCTCTCGTTCTGTCAGAGATGACATAATGGGCCTCGCACAGAAGACAGAGAGAACTCATTGGGTGAAGTTGGGGTTCTTTGATGGCCAATTGATAGAAGGCAGACATCAGCACAGTAGATGCTTAGATGGAGGTGATACCCAGTGGTTTCTCAGTCGTCGTCTATTTTGAGGTTCATTTACATGCATGACACCTCCTCAGAGATCCTCTGTCCCCCTTCTTTGGAAGATGATATGTTAGCCATTTATATATTTTTCCCAGGTAGTGCCATGCATGGGAATGACAAAGAGAGTGAGTTGTTTCAGAAATCATATAAAATCTACCCTATTTATTCATGGGGTGCCATTCACAAACACTGGCAAGTGCTAGAATAAGTAGTTACCTGAACTAGAGCTTACATGGTTGTGTGCTTCCCCACGACTCCTGCTCAAGTCCTTGCATGGATTGGATCTCCCATTTGCTGTGTCAGCTGCTGGTATCCATATGCCCAAGAGTCACCTCTATAGTGTTATCTGTGTGTTAGCCTCAACTCCACCTACCACCTGTCTCTTCATCCCATCACTGCTGTCCATGGATTTCATTATGCAATGGTTGCAGACCATATGTTTCCAATCCTTTGTTATAACGGCTTCTTTGATGTAGAAACTCATTGTAATTTTTATGAAGCAGCAACTGGTAATCTCCCAGACATGAGCTTTATGCCCCTTCAAGTCATGGGTCTGAAGTGCCAGTCTTGCTTTGTAGCTCCAGTAGTGCTCTCCAAAACTTCCACGTTCATAGGAAAGCTCATTATATGATATAATCCCTCACTACCATTAGTTGACCTTACCACCACCAGTATCTTGTACAACACAGTAATAAAGGGTACACCAGGAAGAATTTGAAATAGAATGGGAGCATAGTTGTTACCAAAGAAAAAGAGTGGTTGGCATGACTTGTCTTCAGTGTTTCTACAGAGTTCCATGACCACAATTATGTTTTCAATTAGGATGATATTGAATGTTTTCCATTTCTTCATCCTTCGCTGCTAACTTTCTCACATCACTAATTCAACTAGACATTCATTCAGAAATCTTTATAGAGCACACATTGTCTACATAAGGATTCTTGGAAGTTTGACATGTGGGAGAAAGAACATAATCATGCATGGAACTTATAAATAGAGCTGTTCACAATAAGTTAATCACTCATTTCATTTTTACTCTGAAAACAGATTGAATACCAATGATGACATAAATAAAGCAGTGTTAATAAAACAGTGTTGGGTCTAAAAATACCAGCCTGGCAACAATCTTCAACTTGAATTTGAATCATTTGTTAATTAGAATATCTTTATTTAGAAATGTTCAACAAAATTCTAAGTTTCTGGAGTACCCCTGCCCAGATGCCAGTGGCATCCCCTATTATACTTGCACTGAAGTGTTTTAGAACATCTTACCCTGAAGTGGCTATATTCTGCATCGTGGCTCTTGGCTTTAAGGAACCACAGTCTCCTTAGGTGGACTCCCAATCTCTTTGCAGTAGGGAGACTTCCAGCATTTCACCATGATACTAAGTTCTCCAGGAGTCTTGACCAGGACAGCTGTCAAGATACAGCTATCATGCCTACGTGGATGATTTCCAAGAGACTTGGATACACCAACTAGAAGCCTTAGAAACCTCTAAGGTTTTATAGAGCCCAAACTGCAAAACTTTATCATCTCAAAGATGGCAGGGAACCTTAACAACTTGCCCATTAGAATTTATGTTGGGGAATAGGATAAAATAGGTAACTTAATTTTTTTTTTCTGAAAGCTTAGCCTTCACTTGAAGATATTACCCTTCCCTTTTCCCCTCCATTGAATCCTTTCTCTTTTTTCCATTAATCTCCTGTTTTGAAGTCATCATTTTTCCCTCCTGTTATGCAGGTCTTGTGTGGGTCTCTTCAGGCCCTGTGAGGTCATGAATTTCAAGACCCCTTTGGGTCTGGAGGACAGTATTATGAGCACTCCTCCTCTTGCCTTGGTTCTTACATTCTTATGCCACCTCTTCTGCAATGGGCCCTGAGCTTTGGAGAGTTTGGTAGAGATGTCTCACTTAGTTCTGAACACTCCACTGTCACTTCGCAGCATTTTGGTGAGTGTTGAGTTACCCCAGTGATCACTGTCATCTGAAAAGACATGCTATGTTGAGTGCGAAGCTAGTTAAGCTGACTCTCGTGATTGATTAATATACTTCTAGTACCATAACTCAACTCCAGGAAGACCCATTCCTCATGATCCCTTCTGCTGAAATGCTTCAGATATGTCCATACCTGAGATCTCTACTTCCATTTCAGGCCTGAATGCTTTTGCTTGTCCTCTGTGCCTTTGCAAGTTGTTTTCATTATTCCACGAGTTCCAGCTACCTTATCAATAAAAATCCTTCGCAGCCTCTCCTCTTACCTCTCCATCATTTTCCAAAGACTCACATGGTTTATAGGATAGAAGTGCTAGCAGCACAGTACCTGTTTCTTAATCAAGTTCAATAAATGTTATTTTGCACTCCTCATTTTAAGTAGCTCAAGAGCAGGGATTGTGACTCAAATTTCTGTCCCACAGTAATTTATATGACAAAAAAGCAGGCACTCATTCAATGCAATAGGATGGCAAGCGGCCAGTTAAACCACCTGAGCAGAAGTACACTTCTCTACAGATTATGAAATTGATGTTCCATTAGTTTCATCATCCTAAGCTTTCAGTTCTAAATAGAGTAATAGATTGACCTGTTTCAGAACTTATTTCTAAGTCTAACAAAGCATTTTGTTGTTGGAAAACTTAAATATCTGAAAATTTTTTCACACAATTTTAAGAACTTTAATATCTGGGTACATTAGCTTTCAGGCACTAAGAAAATCTTGAGGAGTTTAACTCTTGAGGAAGAAAGTGTTCTGTGTCCTCACAGTTTTGGAGGTTTCAGTTGATGGGCAGTTAGTGGCCACTGCTTTTGGGTCTGTGGTTAGGAAACACGCTTGGTGGGGAGTGAATGGTAGAGCAATTCCAAGAGAGAAGGACATAGCAAGATATTACATGGAAGCAGGAAGCAAGAAGAGGGGATGGCCCAAGGTTCCATAACTTCTTTTCATGCTCCCAGTGACCTAAGACCTGCCCCTAGGCCCAACCTCGTGAATGTTCCACCACCCTAAAGTAGCACAAAGTTGAAGACCAAAACATAGGCATCTTGGGGACATTCCAGATCCAAACTATAGCAATGGATAATCTGTATTCGTTAGTGTTGATTTTTAGAGTCATCAAAAATATGACTCTTTTTGTTCTGTCTCCTATCAATTATAGTATATGGGCATCTGTCTTTTAATAACTGGCCGTCTATTTGCATGTGGTTTATAGAATTCAGAGTGTATCATCTCCTTTGAATTAAAACTAGAATAAAAAGAGAATATGAGTCTCGGAATTTGAACAGCATGTGATAAAGGAGCTTGTATGAAGCAGATGTTCAGTTATTGCTAAATAAATATGAGAATAAAAGACAAAGCATCATGCTCTGGGGGAAAAAGAACAGATTTCCTGTGTGAATAGCATATAAAAGATTCTTGATGGAATAGCAATTTTTCACAGCCGCACATATTCACAGATAATAACTCCCACATTAAAATTTACAGGGTTTGCATGTAAATTGTTGGAAAGATTTTTGCTTTTTTTTTTTTTTTTTTTTTTTAACTGGTACCCTTTCAGACCTGAAAAGAAACTCACTGTGTGGAACTTTACAAAGAGAGGTACTCAAATTGTGATGTTATAGGGAGTGTTCAGTGGGTTAATTTCAGTGAAGAAAGTACCAAATTAATTAAGAATGGAAATTGAATTATGAAAGATAATGTGTTGTTTTGAGGTAGTCATTACTATTATTTACTTTGAGAAGGAGTCTGGCTATGTAGCTGGCCTGAAACTCGCCATGTAGACAAAGTGGGCACAAATTTCTTCCCCTTTCCTTTGCTTCCTGAGTGTTGGGATTATAGGCATATACCATCATACCTGGTCAGACAGTAAACCTTTCGCTAGTTACTATCATTCTGGATTTTTCATTGAAGGAATTAGTATGTTAATACTATAGTTAATGTAATTAAGGTAAACTGTATCAAACCTTATAATTATCAAATGATATCTCATAAAGCCTTATGATTTCTACATCTGAGCACAAGTAGATGCAGCACATATTTAAGAGCTAGGAAGTGGGCGTTCTGTGGACTGTAGTGTAACCCCTCTAGAAACTTGACTGATTTATCTGCACCTAAACTGACTCCAGAAACAAGGGAAATCGGTGCAGGCCATTTGTGAAATCAGCAAATTAGTTTGTGAAAAGAACTCCTGCATATTGCAGGCCATGGATCAGACCAAGAGGATGGATACACTGCCCTGATGGTGAATTGTTCTGTGTTCCTCTTTCCTTGTTCAGCAGTCTATACTTGCAGCTATTCCAGATGCCCCAGTTCACACCAATGGCTCTGCAGACGCTGGGCAGACTGTTCAGAGTACACTGTGTGGTGAGTGATGTGAACTTCAGCGGAGTTTCTTAAGCTGTGTCTTTCTCCCTTTGGGCTTCACACTCAGTAAAGTTAGCAGCAAACTTCCTTTTCATTACACCAGGGTTTCTTGCCTCTGTAGATGAACATCAGACTCTTGTGCCACGTGCTACAACTGGCTTACGTACGTAGCTTGAGAACTGAACCTGGGCAGACAGGGTTCACATGCATGTACCTTTAACCGCTGAGCAATCTCCCCCGGCCATCATTTTTTTTTTCCATACATTTATTTTTAAATAATATGTAACAACATGAATGTGTACATAATAACATGTGATGTTTGGATGCATGTACACATTATGTAAAGTCTGCAACAGTTTGAACATAATCTGTCCCCTAAACATGTATCATTTTTTTATGGTGAAGTGTTTCAGATACCTTTCTTCTAGCTTTGAAATGTACAGCACATAATTGCAGTCTGCGGTCACTGTGCTATACAACAACATCCCACTCTGTCGTAGTTTTATCTAACTGTGGCTTGTTGGTTGTCAATAATCCTCACCCCAGCCCGTTCTCCATCCGGCAGTGAATTTCTAAAACCCAGATATGTGTTTTTCTCCTCATTATGATTCTATTGCTTCCAACACTTATGCCTTTTTTGTTTGTTTTTTCTAGGTAGGGTCTCATTCTAGTCCATGGTCCAGGCTGACCTGGAATTCACTATATAGCCTCAGGGTGGCCTCCAAATCTCGGCAATCCTCCTACCTCTGCCTCCTGAGTGCTGGGATTGAAGGTGTGCATCACCATATCCAGCCAACACTTACTCTTTTCATTCACCTCCAAACACCTCAATTGGTCACAAAATTAAGCTGGCCAAATGAAAAGCAGAATCTCTTCCTTTTCTGCTTCCACCATATCAGGTAGGAGGTTCTCACGTGGGTGTCTCATCTGGGCCTCTTCCGTAAGAACAGTGCATGTGGGGCTAGGGAGATGGCTCAGCAGTTAAGGCACTTGCCTTCAAAACCTAATGACTGAGTTTGATTCCCTGGTACCTACATAAAGGGGTGAATGTATCTGGAGTTTGTCTATAGTGGCTAGAGGCCCTGGCTCACCCATTCTCTCTCTGTTTGCCTCTTTCTCTCTCAAATAAAAAAATTATTAAAAAAAAACAAAAACAAGAATAGTAGATGTGCCCTGGAAAGTTACAAGGAAGCCAGAAAGCAACCTTACCAAGGCTCCCTGTTACTGAAAAAATATGTGTTGTACTCTAGCAGCTTGGGGCATACCAGCTTACAAGGGTAACACTTATCTGGGCCTCTTCCACTTGAGAGGGGATACCCTGAGAAGGGCTTAGAGGGGGATCTCAAATCAACAGGAAGATGTCCCCTTTGCCGTGCTTTTATGTTCCTTAGTCTTCCAGAAAACCCACGTGCTTTCTTTGTATAAACAGCCCATGCTTTCACCATTCATGTCGCCAGCCAAGAAGCTGAGTTAATAACAACGTTTTAAATTGATTTATGATAATGGCCACTCAGCTCTAATACAACTAAAAACCACTGGGTTTATAGTTTAAATGGAGAATTGCATGCCATGTGAAGTTGATAACAACAAAAAAAAAATAATTAAAGAGATTTTCCAGAATTTATTCCCCCATCAATCTGTTTGCTGCCACATTGTAATCTAGTTAAAATCATGTCCATTCGTTGATGACCACTGGGGAAATTGAAAACTTATCAGCGGGCTGAGAAGTGGTGATAGTGGAGTGTTCAGCACTGAGTGAGACATCTCTATCACCCTCCCAGACTCAGGGACCATGGCAGAAGAGGTGGCAGAAACAATGTAAAAGATAAAGAATGGGAACAGTGCTTTGGAATGCTGTTCTACAGATTTCAAGTAGATTTGATGATTGTGATCTCAGAGTGTCTATTGTTAACCTACACAAGACCCACATCCTACGAGGGCAAAAAGAATGACATCAAACTAGAAGATGGCCAGGTTGGGAAGAAGGGGTTCATTTACGCGTATATGGGGAAGGGACAATAAAGGAGGGTGGTGGCGGAAGGGGATTATGATCCAGGTACTTTGTGTGTGTGTAAATAGAGGTATGAATAAAAGATTGAAATAAAATTCTGCCATGAAAGATAGATGTCTATCTGCAGTGGTCTAGATAAGCATCCTGTTTAAGTGCTACTTTCTAAAGAATCTGAAAGAAAAATGAAAAAAAGAACCTGTGTGGATGAGGAGACTAAGAGGCTGTTTCATCATTTTCCCCCTTTTGTGATTAGAACAAGTACCTGTTTGACCAGTGAAGAATTACGACTGTCACTTTGCCATTTTCTACCTCCAGGCTCATCCATTTCAATTGCTCTTCATGTTCAGAAATTTTAATTTATTAATCTATAAATTTCCCTGCCCAACTTTCAGTATAATTCTGCCTTCTCTCCTTTTGTTCTACTCATTATCATCCAGACAAGGTCCTTACCAGAAAATAAAGGGGGCAGTGTTCTGTTATGGTCAAACAGTTCTTTATTGTACATATCGAAAAGTTTCAGCAGGATCCTGGAGAGATGGCTCAGTGGTTAAGGTGCTTACCTCCAGAACCTAAAGACCTGGATTCAACTTCCGAGTACCCGCTTATGCCAGATGCATAAAGTGGTGCATACATCTAGAGTTCACTTGCAGTGACAAGAGGCCCTGGAATACCCATATTCTCTCTTTCTCTCTAGATATCTCTGCTTGCAAATAAATTTAAAAAAAAATTTGAGGCAAGCCCAACAGACTGGTCTTTTGTATGGGGGTGGGGATTGGTACACCAGGGCCTCTAGCTACTGCAGAGGAACTCCAGACACGTGTGCCCCCTTGTGCACATGTGCGATCTTGCACATTTGTGTCACTTTGTGCATCTGGCTTACATGGGACCTGGGCAGTTGACTATGAGTCCTTAGGCTTCGCAGGCAAATGCCTTAACAGATAAGCCATCTTTCCAGCCCAATAAAAATATATTTTTAAAAAGTTTCACTATGGGCTGGAGAGATGGATTAGCGGTTAAGTGCTTGCCTATGAAGCCTAAGGACCCCTGTGTG
This sequence comes from Jaculus jaculus, assembly GCF_020740685.1. Classification (NCBI taxonomy): domain Eukaryota; kingdom Metazoa; phylum Chordata; class Mammalia; order Rodentia; family Dipodidae; genus Jaculus; species Jaculus jaculus. The sequence goes on from NC_059103.1 coordinate 27,314,492, forward strand.
AGGCTCGATTCTCCAGGACCCACGTTAGCCAGATGCACAAGGGCGCACACATCTGGAGTTCGTTTGCAGTGGCTGGAGGCTCTGGTGCGCCCATTCTCTCTTCCTCTCTCTCTCTCTGCCTCTTTCTCTCTCTGTTACTCTCAAATAAATAAAAATGAACAAAAAATTTTTAAAAAGTTTCACTAGGGCTAGGGCGATGATGGCTCAGTGGATAAATCACTTACTATGCAAGTTTGAGGACCTCAGTTTGCCTTTCCGGGACCCTCAGAAAGCCATATGCAGTCATACATAACTATAATCCCAGAACATTTATCAGTAGAGATGGGAGGTGTAGACAGAATCCCCGGAAGCTAATGAGCTAGCTAGTCCAGTGTATGGTGCAGAGAAAAGCAAAGTATGTCTTGTCTCAAACAAGGTGGAAGGTAGATGAGCACCCACATCCAAGGCTGTTCTCTGAACCCCACATACACACATACACATACATGCCCACCCTCACATGTATACATACACATCCAAGGATTTAAAGAAAAAGTTTGACTAGGCAGTGAAACAAGATGATAAGCCAACATCTTGTGGAGTTTCAAAGGGGTAAGTGGGGGTAGGGAGTGTATCACCATGAGGTATGTTTTATAATCATGGAAGTTGTTAATAAAAAAATTAAAAAATTTAGAAAAAGAAATCAGAGTTTGGTATTATACAACTGATTTAAGGATTCCTTTGGGTGTGGGCAAGCAAGCAGGGGAGAAGAAAAGGAGGGAAGGAGAGGGAGAGGAAGAAGAGAAAAAGTACAGAGGCAGTCTGTCAGGAATCTGCCCTTTCTTTCTGTACTCTAGACTTCCAGGATGTGTGTGTGTACACGTGCATGTGTGTATAAAGGGGGGATGGGCACCCCTGGGCCTCTTAGCACTGCAAGCAAACTCCAGACACATGCTTCACCTTGTACATCTGGCTTTATGTAGTTACTGGGGAATCAAGCGTGGGTCATCAAGCTTTGCAAGCAAGAACTTTTAATGGCTGAGCCATCTCTCTAGCCTTTGATAAATAATGGGTGGGTCTAAATGGGATGAATTTTTCTGTCACAAGTAACCTGAGAAATAACCTGTTTGGGGCCTTGCCTCTAATCTTTTAAAGCTTTCCTAACATATGAATGTAATTTTTTAAAAAAATAAAGTCAGATTAAGTGGGTTTGGATAATGATAGAAATGTGTTCACGTGGAAGTCTGGTAGCATCATGCCACTGCTAACTGAGTTGCTGTGGGGAACCAGTGCTTTTCCCTGGCTGCCTTGTGGAGGTGTGGAGTTCATTTGTTATAGCAGATGGTACTGGTTGATTAGGTAGCATGCTGAATGCCCTGCTCCTTTTGTGTTAGACAATGATTATCTGGAAAAGGACATCCCTCCAGAGGCTGAGAAGCTGTCCTTTGACATATCTTACTCGGAAATGGTGACAGAGGCTCCGAAAAGAAAACAACTGAAGAAGTCAGATGTTAAGAAAGAAGATCATGTTTTAACGGTAAGGAAGACCTTTTATGAACAGTCTATTAACTTCCTGTGACTTCTTCTTGGACCAAAACGCGTATTTTTAAGTCTTTGTATATGCACAAGGGAGGCAGGGAGGCATGGCATCAGCATCGCTTACCTCCTGGGATGTGCCGGAATGTGTTGCTTTGTAAATGCCACATGTCACCCAGATAAGGACTTGCGCTGTGTACTTTCCACGCGATACTTGTCATGTATGCTGCTTGACAATACAGATGGTCCTGATGAGAAAGCAGCTGCCATCATTACGACAGTGTTGTCTTATCCTTCAGGCTATTTTGTTCCTAATTACATAGTAATGGTCAACTAATGTTCTAAAAATGACCCTCACTAATTCTACAACGCAGTGAACTCCTCCAAGGCTTTTTGCACATATTATTTTGCTGTGTTAATTTAAGATGGCCCACATTTGAATGATGGAACAATAAATTTCCTTTGCCTTAAAAAGTAAATATCTTCACTGTTTGTCATAGAAATTTATCGTTCAGAAAACCAGACTTGGATTAACCGAGGCAGGAGACCTGTCTGCCGAAGACATGAAGAAAATCCGCCATCTCTCTCTGATTGAACTGACTGCCTTTTTTGATGCCTTTGGAATTCAACTGAAAAGAAACAAAACAGAGAGAGTAAAAGGACGAGGTAACTAGAGACCCAGTCACATCCGGTCCAAACGGCGGCACGCTGGGATACTCACTGCTTCTCTAATTCTTGTGTGTCTTTCTCCCTTGGCTGTTTGACTCTGAAGATAGCGGGATTTTTGGAGTTCCGCTTGCAGTCCTCCTGGACAATGACCGTAAGAAAGACCCTGCGGTGAAGGTTCCCCTTGTGTTACAAAAAGTGAGTAGAAGGCACATGAATGGGGGACGTGCACACCCGCTAGTGAGTGTTCTTTTGTATTTACACTCAGAGCCCATTAGCAGTCAGGCCTGTTGTGGTTAGCATCTTTAGCCACATGGTTCCTCACAACGTCCTGCAGGTGTGTAGACCACTGTGACTGTGTTCGTACACTTCCCATGACTACAGCATAATGCCTACAGCTTGGCACTTATGACAAAAGAGGTGACTTGGCTCATGGTTAGGGAAGATGGAGTTGTAAACACCACAGTGTCTTTCTGGTAAAGTCCCCTCAACTGCATCTCCTCTTGGCTGGGAGAATGTGCAGGAGGGGAGTCCACATCATGAGATAAGAAATCAAAGAGCAAGGAGGGTCCAGTGAAAACTTCCCAGTAGACTCTATCTCTCAAGAGTTCATCGTCACACAGAGGATCAAGCTTGCCACACTCTGGGCAAACCATATCCAAACCACACTGGCTTGGGGAGCCTTGGTCTGTTGTGGACCATGAGATGTCAGGGAATATACATGGATGTTCTGTCCAGTGGCTTCCTTCAGTTATATTTTTCTAATGTTATTTTTGCATGTCCATGTGTCTACATGCACATTTGATTATTCTGTCTAATAGATTTGCTGATCATGTGTTTGCTGACATGTGCCATAAACTGTTTTTTTAAACATGAATGTGTAATCACTTCATAAACTTTACCAAAGAGAAAAAAAAAGAAATATAAGGTCTAAAATACAGTTGTAGTCACACTTCAGATGTGACCAGGCAGATAGGATACAGTTAGATGAATTTTGGTGGAAAGAAGGTTTGATTTTTAATGATATAATCCCAACTGTTGTATACAGATATGTCTGTGGCTATCATTACTAAATTTACTTAAAAGTTTTTATTTTTCATAGATAGCAATTTACATTGGGTTATCTAAGTAAGTACCTATTCAACAGTGACATCCAGTGGCACAATTAAAATTCCAAGGCTTTAACACAAGCTTTGTCAGATTTTAAGTTGAGTGTGCAAATGATATATAAAGATGTTGACTATGACTAGAAAGATGAATCAGTGGACAAGAGCACTTCCTGTGCAAGCATGAAGGTTTGAGAAAGCCTAAGAGACAACTTGAGTTTGATCTACAGGACCTACGTAAACAGCTAAGCATGGCCATGTACGCCTGTAACCCCAGTCCCATACGAGAGAAAAAATCTGGGAATCACTGAAAATAATAAGCTCCAGAGTCAGTAAGAGACTCCAACTTAAATAAGAACCCTGCAAGTTATTCAGCTGACCAGCCACGCACGATATGCCCACTGGTGCAATAGAAGCATGACTGTTTATGGGGCCAACCAACTGCTGTGGTTAAATTTGAGGACCACTCTACAGGAAGGATTTCATGTTTAATACCAGAAACCTAAGCTAGAAGCTTGTGGCTGGGGTGGTCATAAGCCTGATGTGGATCCAGGGAGCCATTATGTTTGGTTAAGTGGATATATTATGCCCACCAAAATGAAAAAGAAAATGCCCCTAAAAGAACCAATGCCATCACTTACAGATGATTTTAAAGTTACAGATTTCTATATGGAGATTTTGCTCATTAGCAAATTGAAGGATAATGCTGACCCTACAGGGTGGTTATGAACGTTTAACAAGGCATGCTTGCACCAAGCACATGGACATTCTTAGTACTCTACTTATTATGGTGATCTTCATTGTAGCTTCATACATTTGTAGTCATGTGTAACACTTAATTTTTGTAATATGTCATTGCTTTCTAGTTTTTTGAGAAAGTTGAAGAATCAGGTCTGGAATCTGAAGGAATTTTTCGACTTTCAGGATGTACTGCCAAAGTCAAGGTACCCAGCTGTTTCTCTCTCCCTAGTTGAAAAGATGTAAGCTAGCTTAAGCCAGATCCAGTGAGCATAAGAAATACAGTCTTGGTGGTTGTCATTATTGATTTGATTTTGTCACTTGTCTTGTCCTAGTCTCCTCCAGTACCTAGGATTATGTGTTTATTCGATAAAGCTTTTAAATTGAAATAAAAATTATCATTTCTCAATCTAGGATAATGAAATCGCACATAGATTCACCATCAAAACCTATTGCTTGTGGGATTGGAATGTAGCTCAGCAATAAAGCCCTTACCTAGCATGCATGCGGCTATAGGTTCAATTCCCAGTAGCATAAAAACAAGGAAACAACAACAGAAAACCTGTTGCTTGTCTCAGTTTGGGAGTGTGAAACGGCCATCATTGTTTGGGGAATAAACAGTACAGTTTGTTGGCTATAGAAGTCACCAAGCCAAGAATATATTGGCTTTTATTTCCATTACTAATTGCTTTCAGCTTAGAAGCATTCCTTGGACCTCCTTGCAGTTGAATCTCTTGTAAGTATTTGTGGTGATGCACATAACCACTGAAACACTCACTCAGCAGTTCTGAAAGCCAGTTCCATTTATGGTAATGTCAGTGTCCACATAGAGTGCCAGCCAAACAATGGGAATCTTTTCACTTTGCCTTCTTTTTATTTTATTCTTAAACATTTTATTTGGATATTCTTTCTTTTCTTTTCTTTCTTTTTTTTTTTTTTTTTTTTGCTTTGCATTTTTGCTTCCTCCATAAAGTGGAAAACTAAAGAACAGTTTAAAAAAGGGTTGGGGGCTGGAGAGATGGTTAGCAGTTAAGGCATTTGCCTGCAAAGCCAAAGGATCCCGATTTGGTTCTCTAGGACGCATGTAAGCCAGATGCACAAGGAGTCACATACATATGGAATTTGTTTACAGCAGCTAGATGCCCTGGTGTGCCCATTCTCTCTCTCTCTCTCTCTTTCTCTCTCTCTCTCTTTCCCTCTTTTTCTCTCTCAAATAAATAAATAAATAAAATATTCTTTTTAAAAAAGGGAAAGATAGAAGCTTTTCTTTTGAATCCCCAGTAAAATATCCCACCATGTGTCCAAGTGGGTGCATATAATGAGGTGTCTGTGCCTCCCCTTAAAATCCCCCCCTGGTTGGGGCTGGAGAGATGGCTTAGTGGTTAAGCACTTACCTATGAAACCTAAGGACCCCAGTTTGAGGCTCAATTCCCCAGGACCCACGTTAGCCAGATGCACAAGGGGGCACACGCGTCTGGAGTTCATTTGCAGTGGCTGGAGGCCCTGGCATGCCCATTCTCTCTGTCTGTCTCTCTCTCTCTATCTGCCTCTTTCTCTGTCTGTTGCTCTCAAATAAGTAAATAAAAGTAAATGAAAAAAAAATCCCCCCTGGCTTGTGGACATTAAATGATGGATCCCTGGAAAAGTGTCTCAGAGGGTGATAGAAAAATGAATTTTGTTGCCTTCAGACAAAAAGAATTACACAGAGGCAGAAAGGCATCTCTACATTAATTTATTTAAGTGCATGTTTTAAGATATTCTATTAGTATCAAAAGTGTCAGGGCTTCTATGTGGATAAGATGTTTTAGGGGTGGAGAGAGAATCAATGGGCTGTGTCTGTTACATCCTCTAAGATAGAGGAGATGGAAAAGCAGTAGAGACAGCTGGTGAGTCTCAGTTTATGGTGCAGGCCCAACAGTCCCTTTCTGTAGGGGATCCTTGCATTGGGTAAAATGGGTCAGGCCTTCGTTCCTCTTTGCACCCAGCAATGGCTCCATAGGGGTTTATGCTTTCCAAACGGATTCTGCTTCTTTGGTTTTTGTTGTTGTTGTTGTTGTTTGTTTGTTTGTTTATTTTCAAGGTAGGGTCTCACTCTAGCCAAGGCTGACCTGGAATTCACTATGTAGTCTCAGGGTAGCCTCAAACTTATGGCGATCCTCCTACCTACACCTCCCAAGCTCTAGGATTAAAGATGTGCGCCACCACGCCCGGCTTGATTCTGCTTCTTGCCTTGGTTTTTCATGTTTTGTCTTTAGATATTCTGAACACATGTGTCTAAAAAGCAAGGGTAAAAGCTATTACTGGTCTAGTTGTCTTTGGTTATCTACAGAGTTAGAAACCCAAAAGAAAATCAAAGAAACAAATTTCCTACCCAGGATCAGCCTTCGGCTTCTCTAACCCTGCCCCCTTGATGATTGGCAAGCTATTTTGCACAAGTTTTTACTGATTGCTGTTTGTATATGTGTTCATGTGTTCACATGCATGTTCATGGACTTGTAAAAAGCATCATGAATGTGCTCTAAATTCTCTTTTTCTAAATAATGAATGAAAGAAAACTTAGAACATTTCTTCTGTACCTGAAATTTGAAGTTAAATCAAAAGTTAATTTTCTTCAGCTAATATTTTTAACTGAAAAAATAAAAACAGGGCTGGAGAGATGGCTTAATGGTTATGACGTTTGCCTGCGAGGCCTAAGGACCCATGTTCATTTCCTCAGTACCCACATAAACCAGATACACAAGGTGTCGCAGGCATCTGGAGTTTATTTGCAATGGCTAGAGGCCCTAGTACACCCATTTTTTTCTCTCTCTCCTCTCTCTCTCTATATATATGCTTCTTTTGCTTTCTCTCCAATAAATAAGCAAATAAGTAAAATATTTAAAAAAAAAAAACCCAGTACTTACCAAAGCTAATCTACTTTCCAAAGTGTCTTTGCAGGCATGTTCATTCCTGAACCAAATTTAGGGCAAGGTCTCTTTTTCCCCTAATGGGTTTTATGTTGTGTCAGCCTATTTATTCCACTCCTTGTTAGCCTGAGAAATGTAATCCAGATGTTTTCATAGTTCTGGCTATAGGAAAATGAACTTGAAAGTAATATGAGCCAGTGAACAGAAACAAGGAAATAATGCAGTTTCAGAGAGGTATTGGGACTTGGTCTTCTTTTCTCCCGCATTATTCAGACCTGAAAACTACGTTATTCATGGTTTTTTTTTTGTTGTTGTTATATTTGTTTTGTTTATGTTTGCTTATTTTTGTTTGCTTGCTTGCTCGCTTTGTTTTGATCTTTGTAATTTCATCCGCTGCACTACTTTTCTAGGAGCATGTTTAAGGAAAGACTTAAAAAAAAAGAAAGAAACTCCACTGTAATTATTCTCAACTTGTGCCAACTAAATGACACCAGCTATTTGGGGATGCTGCTGTTAAACAGTCCAGCCTGGCTCTGTGCTTTAGACACTTGGTAAGACTGATGGGGACTCAGCCCTGAGAGGAAGCTGCGAGGCTGTGGCCAAGCGGGGCTCTAACTGCAATGCCAGTTCCTGAATTGGAGGCCACAGATCATTTGGAACCAATTTGAAGCTTTGGCATGTGCAGTGATTGTCTTTTCAAAACATTGCAGAAATTTGAGCCAAACTCTGGGAACGTGTTTTATGGAAGAAGGCAGACTGTTAGACATGTGAGGTTTTCTGTTTTTTCTTTTTGCTCAAAGGCAGCTCGCACTGCTTTAGAGTTAGGTAACCTGGTGCATTGGTTTCCTCCCTGAGGCGGCTTGTGTGTGGTGACAATACCCCAGGAGTTGAATCAGTTGTCTGTGTTGGTGCTCAAAGGTGATTTAAAGACATGACTTTGGACTCTGCCTATGTTCTTGTTAACAGTGAAAAGAAATGTGACTGACTTTTATTATCTTTATTTTTCCTTTGAGTTTTTTTTTTAAATTCTTATGTTTTTGCATGTGTGTGTGTAATGTGTGTGTATGTGTTCGGTTGTGTGGGAGGGTGTGGCCTGTGTGGTGTATGCAAATGTATGTCCCGCCAGAGCCCCGTGTGCTTATGTAACCCCAACTGGGGGTGCTCACTCAGGTGTCCCACTCCATCGCGGATATTCTCATTTTAAGCTGGACTCTCTTACTGATACCCAAACTTGCTCTTTTTCATGATCCCTAGGGATTCCTTGGTCTCCGCTCCCCTTTACAGGACTAGGGCTTTAGTTTCGAACTCGAGCAGCCTCAGGCCCCCTCAGGCCCACATGCTTGCTTAAAGAAACACGCTTAACCACTGAGCCATCGCCCCAGCATGCTTCTTTGCTTTTTTTGAGACCAAGACTCAATATGTAACCCGGGTTGTCCTTAAATTCGCCATCTTCTCCCTTCTGGTCCCGAGGGGCTGGACTTCACAGATGTGCCCCACCACGCTCAGCTCAGGCTTGGCTTCTTGTCCTTGGCCAGGTAAATTCACTCTCTCTCTTTTTTATGTGGCTTTATGTGCTCCATCCAGTCATCTCTGGTTGGAATCGGAAGAAGACACTCTCCACCAGACTGCACAGTATGCTGTTGTTACCCAAAGTCATACCCCACAGACTAGACCTGCAAGGAGGGGAGGGGGTCGCAAGTGAACAGAGGCATCTACTGAGTGCTGTACTCTTGGCATGATCTGCTCTGCAAGCTTAATGTGGGATTGTCCAGTTTAATCTCAGAGAGATCTTTTTATTATGATGATGATTATGATTATTTTAAGCTTATACATAGAAATTGCCAGTTCCCTCTTCCCAGGCTCCTCCCTGCTCAGGCCAGTGAGGGCTCTGACAATGCTGAACTCAAGGGCCTCCCAGACACCCTGGGTCACTGCGCATGTGTGCTTTCGCTTGATCAGCTCTTTCTATTCAGGGTTCTCTCTGTGTCTGCTTTCCCCGACATGACCCTCAGCAATCCTCTAAATCAGAACTCAGAGATATGCTTCCTTTCTTGCATGCCTTGTATTGTAGCATCAGTGACCTCATGTATTTGTGGTCTAATAAATTAGTCCTATCAGTTCATGAAATGGTCCTCTCCAGGGGACTACAAGAAACCTAAAGAAACAGTATGGATTTCAGGCATCTTGCTCTTCCTAGAGCCCAGCTTGCTGTGCAATCTTTTTTGGTTTTGTTTTGTTTTGTTTTGTTTTTTGTTTTCTGTAGGATGAAGTCTTTGTGTGTATGTCTTTCTCAAGTATTGTGGGATTAGCAATAGTAGCCCTGTTTGAGTCCAGGACTAAAAAAAATATTAATAATCAAAATAGGCTGGAGAGGTGGCATAACACTTAAGGCATTTTCCTACAAAGCCAAAGGACCCAGGTTCGATTTCCCAGGACCCAAGAAAGCCAGATGCACAAGGTGAAACATTTGTCTGGAATTCGTTTGCAGTGGCTAGATGCCCTAGCGCATTCATTCTCATTCTCTCTCCCATTCCTTCCCCCTCCCTCATCCTTTGAAAAGACAATCACTGCACATGCCAAAACTTCACACACATATGTATATCTTCACACACACATATATATCTTATGCCTTCAGTAAGGGGGCTTGAGGGTGTATTAGAATCTCATGTAGCTCTGTGAGAAGCTTGTCCTGACAGGAATCTCTGCTGGCAGGCTCTGGTAGCCATGAAAGCATTTGTGTCTCACTTATCAGTGAGTGGAGATATGCAAACCCAACCTGGATATATGCACGTTAAGATCAGAAGTAGTCAATTTATGAGAATAAGCAGACTATAAGAAAATAGAAGGTTTCCAGAAATTCCCTTTCTATATATCCATTTGTGAGCAGTTAGTATCAGTCAGAGGACTGACTCCAGCTGCATAGGGTTAGACGTAAACCTTATGGCTCAAGGGGATGGTAGAAAATGAGTTTGATTTGGTATAGAAGTAGAGAGATTAGGTGATTAAACAGAAGAATAAACAATGCAGATTTTTTTCCAAGTATAATTTGCAGAGACCTGGTGCTTTTTGTAAAACAAAGAAATTGCATGGGCTAGAGAGATGATTTAGCAGTTATGGCGCTTGCCTGCAAAGCCAAAGGACACAGGTTCTACTTCCTGAGATTGCACATGTAAGCCAGATGCACAAGGTGGCTCATGTTTCTGGAGTTTGTTTTCAGCAGCTGAAGTCCCTGGTGAACTCACCCCCCCCCCTCAAATAAATAAAATAAAATAAAATATTTTTTTTTAAAAAAGAATTTGTACAGTGTTCCAAAACTCATTAAGGATTGGGTAGACACACAAAACATGTGGAAGACATGTGTGTGCTGTCATACACATCTGCTGTACCCACTCCAGGAAGACATCATTGGCAATGTTGCAGGGGAGCCAGAGTTACTTTACTGAGGTATTTCTCATTCTGCATGTGAACGAACTGAGAGGCACACATCCTAGATCTAATTTAGAAAAAGAAGTGAGGGTAGCAGAAGGATTATGAAAAAAAAGGGTAACGGAGTCTTCATCACAACCTAGCAGCGCATTTATTATCACGTAGGAACGGTGGTATCCTGCCAAACCCACAAAGTGAAACTGCAGATGAAGTAAAAACTTTCTTGTTGGTGTAGAATTGGCAAATTATTCCAAGATTAATATTATTTTAAGACTTTTAAAAACATTTAAAATTAATTTTTAAATGGATATGTGAATGCCCTTAATCATGTTGAAAAGGCTAAGGTTTAATAGATGTTGTCTTATTAATCTATTTGCAAAAAAAAAAAAGAAATTGTTTATGGAATAATAGTTTCCAAAGGGCAAAAGGGGGTCAGATGGCTAAAAAATCATTGACTGATGACTGTCTTCCTTGATTTACAGCAATACCGTGAAGAACTGGATGCCAAGTTTAATGCTGATAAATTTCGGTGGGACAAAATGTGCCATAGAGAAGCCGCTGTGATGCTGAAAGCATTCTTCAGAGAACTCCCGACCTCTCTTTTCCCTGTGGAATATATACCTGCCTTCATTACCCTCATGGAAAGTAGGTGGAGAAGTCCAGTGTGAATGGCCCAAGCTGGGAGGTCAACACGGTGGCTGAGCAGCAGAGGGCATAATGAAGTAGAAAGCATGGATTTACTGTTTCCTGACAACGCTGGCTGAAATACTGTTTAGTTCTAAACAGTCACGCGCGCACGTGCAAACATATTTAAAGTCTGATAAGTAGGACTTAAAAGTCAGTCATTTAAAGGCAGAGACATTTGCTGAAAGACCAGGCTCTAGAGATTTGAATTACTGGGCAGCCTCCTTTTAGCCTTGTGGTCACTTTCTGAACTTCACCCGCTGAAGATGACAAGTACTAACTAGGGTTGTGATAGGTACTGAGTGAAATCACCTAGAATAGTGTCCTCAGAGCAATGGTCCATCAAGAAATGTGAGGCTCTTCCCTTCCTAAATTCTGACATCCCAGGTCTGATGACTCCCTGTTGCTACACCTTTTTGTCTGTGAAAGTAACAGTACCACCTAGTGTTTCTGAAAATTAGAGTCTGCTAGATTAGATCTTTGCTGTAATGCTTTATTAGAAGCACAAAAGCTGGGGTGGGTATTGTACCTGGTATCAGGAAATGATTTGATATGGCTCGTCATGAAGATTGACTATCATAGAGGATACAATGAGGGAAGAAATGAGAAGAGTTGAATGGGATTATACAGTGAGGGCTGTGACCACTAAGAGGGAGCTCAGGGGTCACAGCATATTATGTGTGTGCAGGTGAAATAGACGGCATTTCTACAGGGACAGAAAAGGGGTCAAAAAGGAGTCCATGTAGGAAGAGACTTGCAGAAAAAAAGTATATTGCCTGTGATTGATTTGCTACCAGCCATCTCTGCAGGAGGCCTGGAGTCCTGGCCCATGAACAGTGGGAAGTAATGACCTTTTGGCCTCCTTGAAGGAAGTCAGATTTTCTGAAGGAGGAGCTGTGAATCCATATGCATGTGGGTGAACCACCCTCTTGATAACTCAAGTTCAGAGTTCAGAAAGCACAGATTGTTTCCCACTTGTGTAATTATTTTCTCTTTACAATCTTGGCCCCCAAATTGCCCATTCAATTAAAAGACAAACAGTTCATCAATCAAGCCTTACATACTGCCATAAAAGGCATAATATAATGAATTCAGGGGAGGAGGGGGAAGAAAGCTCTTTCCTAGGATGTGTTAAATGAATTAACTACAGATCATTATAGGACAAGTGCCTTCAGTAAAATAAAAATGGATTATTTGCCAAATTACATTTTTAACTGAAACTGAAAAGAAAATAGATGCCTCTCACACCTACATCTGCAACCATTATCTTTTCCCCCTGAGGGTGTTTTATTTTTTTAATTGCATTGGAAGATTAGAGACAGCCTTCAGCCCTACTTATACATTAAAATAATGTCTGATCTCTCCCTAAATGGTTTGTACTGAGATATATTCTTAATATTCAGGCATGCTCGCAGTATTGTAGTCATTACTCCAGACTTGTGTTGTGTTTTGCTTAAAATTTTGGCATAAATATCAAAATTTATAAGCGATCTATTCTGTACATGTATACATAGTTGTGTACACGGGCATCTGCTCCCCAGCCATGGCGCACACAGCCTCCTGTGGCCTAGGAGGCTGTCACTGAGTGCATCCACTATTCTAAAGCTCAGTAACTTTATAACTCGATACAGCCTTTCCGTTATTGAACATAAATAGAAAGTGTTTCCCCCAGGGATGCCAGAGCACAGTGCTTCCCTGTAGGAACTTCTCATCAAGAGACCATTTGGAGGACAATACGGAGAGGTGAAGGAAAGCCTGGATTCTTTAATGCACTCAAAATTTTCCGCATAGCTGGTTGGGGGGTATCTTTATGGATGGCATCCCTAAGCATAAATGCCTGCCCTCTGGCGCCATCTTGTGTCATTAAGAAATAAAATACTAGTTTTCAAAATAAACTACCACCACCATCCCTAAATGCGCATGCTATAAATTAATTTGTTTTTCGTTTTTTGTCTCTGTGTTGTTTATGGCATTACCTACATAATGTTACTTCATTGAAACTTCCACCTGCTACCACACCACTAATCTAAATGCCATTTGTCCTTTCCTATTAATGAAAGTAAAGCAATTATCAAATAACTCAATATATTCAGAATTTAAAAAAAAAATCCCAATGAAACCTCATAAGACTGGAGAAGAGAAGAATAAGTATCATTGGCCATAAAAACGAGAACCCCCACTAAGACTGTAAGTGTGCATTGCACCAAAACATTTAATCTTCATACCAGCCCTGTGCAATGCATAAGATGGTGACTCGTTTTATAGATGGCAAGAGGAATGCTTTTAATAAAGGGTTAAATGACTTGCCTAAGCTCACACAGTGAGTCTGTATCAATGCCTAATTTGAATCTTCTAGAACATACATTCCTAGTAACTATATGTTACGGTCTCCTTAATAAGTGATGTTTATTTGCTCTTGGGCTGGATTTTGAGCCTTTTGTTTACAAGGCAGAATCTGTTTAAGAACATTGTGTTATTGAAAGGGTGATGACAGACCAAGGTTCCTGTCCAAGTGAACAATTAACATTGTTGATTCCAAAACCCAAATCCTCCCCCACAGACCCGGTCATAAGCCCTCCTGGGCCACCAGATGTGTGTATGGATGCTGTCAGGATGCATCATTGTGATTTCAAGTCTGTCCTTATTTCTGTTTTCTTGCTAGGAGGATATCACATCAAAGTGCAGTTTCAAGCCTTACACCTCATGGTCATGGCACTACCTGATGCCAACAGAGACACAGCCCAGGTATGTGGTGTTTGTGTTCTGGTCTGTAGTGGGCACATCTAGGGGAAATGGAAAGAGATGATAACTCACAGAGCCATCTTTGCATGCCGCAAACCTGCTGCCTCCCTTGCTCCCATTTACGTCATGCTGAGGAGAAAATAGAAAGAATAGAAATTCTTTAAAAATTCAAGTATAGTTCCGTTGAGAACTGTCGACTTTTCTAACCAGGTGTCAGGATTAAGTGCTTGGAGTATGAGAGAAGAAGATGAGAGGCTTACATGGAACAATGCCAGAAGTAAATAAGGCCAGGGTTCACTCAGTAAAGTGCTTGACGCACAAGCTTGAGACCTGAGTTCAATCCCCAGAACCCAGGGGAAACTGCCAGGCATGGTAGCATGTACCTGTACGCTTAGTGCACGCTGGGGAGGCAGAAGCAGGTGGATCCCTGGCCAGCTAGTCTACACTGATAGATGAGTTCCAGGCCCTTAAGGGACCCTGTCTCGAAAAGACGTGAGGGGTAGACCCAAGGAATGACACCCCAGGTTGTCCTCGGTCCTCCTCATGCATATTCTCCCTCTCTTTCTCTCTCTTTCTCTCTCCCTCTCTCTCTCACACACACACAGACCACAAATCCTCAAGCAAAAACAAGAAGTAAAGACCATTTGATATTTTGTAAAATACATCATTGTAATTCCTCAGCTCTTCACCTTAGTGGGGGGAAAACCTAAGGAGTGTTGTTGAGGAGTAAATATGAAATTATGTGGAATTTCTAAAATGTTCTTATTTTTTTTAAAAAAATTACTTTTATTTATTTGAGAGAGAGAAAGAAACAGAGAGAGATGGGGGGGGGTAGAGAATGGGCACACCAGGGCCTCCAGCCACTGCAAATGAACTCCAGATGCTTGCGCCATCTTGTGCATCTGGTTTACGTGGGTCCTGGGGAATTGAACCTATGTCCTTTGACTTTGCAGTTAGGCAAGCACCTGACTGCAAAGTCCATCTCTCCAGCCCAAATGTTCTTTCTTTTAAATGTCTGAAGATAGTACAATTTTATAGTTTCAGAATTGCAGATGCCATCTGATGGAATATCTGATCACTTTACAGGTTAGGAAAATGAAGCTCAGAGATGTGATTTCTCTAGTAATATAGAATAGGATGTTTGATGGGCTCATAGTCTATAATTCCTTCCAAATATCCTTTCTTTTCCTTCATATCCATTTCTCTGCTACGTGTTAGTAAAACTCAGAATGTCTCTTGTCATTTATATAATGAGTCTTACACTCAGGAAGCTTGGCCTAAGCACAAAATGTATTTGGAATCTCTGAAGTGAAGCTGAGGTGAGGATGAGTTGAAAAGATCTCATCATGTTATGGCCAGGTGAAAGAGTGTTGAAAACAAAGATGGCTGCTCACTTTCTCTTGCCAAGGTTTGAGGCGGACCATTCTTCCACAGGGTGGAAGAACTTCTGTCAGTTTTAAAATGTATGATGCTGTCTTTAATCCTGTACTTGGAAGGATAAGGCAGGAAGATAATTGGTAGTTTGAGGTCAGTGTGAGCTATGCAGGGAAGCCCTGTTTCCTAAACAAAAACCATATATATTTATAATATATATCAGTTGTATTCTCAACAAAAAAATGTGAGGACCTGCAAGGAATAAAAATGGCCCTTTCTAATATCATTCAGTACTTTTTCAAAAGCTGTAAATTAATTAACTTATTTTTCTTAGAAGCACTTAGACAATGTTATTTTATAAAAACTCCACCTGGTACCGGAGCTCTAATCAAACTGTTGTTTACACTTACATGTCACTGAAGATGCAGCAATTATAAAATAATTCAGTATATTGATAATAAGCAAATAGATCCCCAAAGGGCTGGAGGGATGGCTTAGCAATTAAAGCGTTTGCCTGCAAAGCTAAAGGACCCAGGTTCAATACCCAAGGACCCATATTAGCCAGATGCACAAGGGGGTACACGCATCTGGAGTTCATTTGCAGTGGCTAGAGGCCCGGGTGTACCCATTCATTCTCTCTTTCTCTCTCCCTCCCTCTTTCTTGGTCAAATAAATAAATAAAATAAAATATTAAAAAATTAAAAAGATCCCCAGAAACCTCATTGAACTGGTGAAGATGTTGCACCAATGTGCAGGTGCATGGACACACTCGCGTACATCCTGTTTCCATTCCAAACTATGCTTCAAGCTAAGGTTGATTCTGACATGGTGCAGGGGTAGGAATTCAGCTGGAGAATTACTTTCCTTGGTTCACATCCTCAGTTCTGACACTTGACTCACTGATGCTATACACTTCTTTCCCATTTGACTTAGTTTTCTCATCTGTAAAACATATGGCATTGGGCTGGAGAGATGGCTCTACAGTTAAAGGCACTCGCTTGCAAAACATGATAGGCCCCAGGTTTGATTCCCCAGTACCCATGTATAGCCAGTTGCCCAAAGTGGTGCTTGTGTCTGGAGTTGGATTTCAGCAGCAGGAGACCCTCTCTTGCCCATACAAACTCTCTCTCTCTCTCTCTCTCTCTCTCTCTAGTAAATAAATATTTTAAAAGTAGTGTTGAATAACAGTATCTGCCTTATAAGATCTGTAGGAATAATTATAAGTGGAAAAATATACATATATGCCACTAACAATAATATCTGCTTCTTTATGAGCCCTCAAGTAAGTGTAAACTATTACTGATGGGATATTCTTTACATTTTCTTTCTATTTTTTTTTTAATATTCTATCTATTTGCAGGTGTGGATCAGCAGGTCCTCTTACCACTGTAGATGAACATCAGACTCTTGCACCACTTTTGATATCTGGGCGGTATAGGAATTGAACCCAGGCTTTGCTGGCAGGCACCTTCACTGCTGAGCCAACTTCCCAGCCTCACTTTCTAATCTAAAATACTGTGGCTGAATTCAAATCTGAGAAAGCATGGGGCCCCCTCGTGGGAGTTCAGTATTCTTCCCTAGGAAGCTTCTGTACTTTGGTGGTTTGGCACTTTTAAGCTTTCCTGGTATCTGTTTGCATTTAATTCCTTGAAAAGCTGCAGAGCAGCACCTGTCTGTGGCATCTGAAGATTTCAAATTTGAAAATCAATAGCAAGAGCCATGGTGGTGCATGCCTGTAATCCCAGTATTTAGGGGATTGAGACAGGAAGATTACAAGTTTGAGGCCAGCCTGGGAAGTTCAGTACGACTCTATCTCAAAAACTCATATGAATGAAAAACAATAGAAAAATGACCCAGAAAGTAAAATTTTAAAAATGTTCAACTGAGTATGGGCCTGGGGAGATGGCTTGGCTGTTCAAGACACTTGCTTGCAAAGCCTAACAGCCTGAGATTGGCTTCCCAGTACCCATGTATAAAGCCAGAGGCACAAAAGTGATGCATGTGTCTGGTGTTTGTTTGCAAAGGCACAAAGCTGTGGTGTGCCTATCCTCCCTCTCCCTGTAAGCTTGTGAGTCAATAATAACTAAAAATTTTTCTTAAACTCAGCTGAGTTTATATTTGAGCTGAGGAATGAGGAGCCTATGTGGTTTAAACGTTTTTATTTTCCAAGAAATGATAAATTGCTATCAACAGTAGTGCTTTAAATTAAGGGTGTTTTTATTTATTTATTTATTTATTTATTTATTTATTTATTTATTTATAGAATTCTTTTCCTTCCTTCACAACAAAACTGCATTTCATGTTTATTTGATCTGCAGTCTTTTCTCCCTGGCTTATGTTTAATTTTAATAGTTGTCAAGCTTGTTGAGGATAAAGGAAAAGGAAACAGTGTATAATTTGTAGACTCCAGTGCAATAAACCTCATAAGAAGTGAAGGGTTATGTAAAGCACACAGTTGAATAATTTCTCACCTTTACTCTTAGTACTTCTAAGCAATTCAAGGTGACATAGAACCCAAGAATTCATTTGGTACTTCTGATACTGGAGCAGTTACCCTGTCATTGCTGCAAGAAGCAGCTCATGGGAGGAAAGGGTTAACTTCAGGCATAGTTTCCAGGGGAAGTTTCATCATGGTGGGCTTATCATGGCAGAGCATAGGCTGGCCGTCACATCTTGAGCCACATCAGCACCAAAGTAGCACCAAGAGTGAGCTAGCTAGGGAAATTCCATTAGGGCTGCACTAATAAACCTCAATGCTCCTCCCCCAGTGGCACACCTCCTCCAGCAAGGACCTCCCAAAGGCCCCACCAGCTGGAGATTGAGTACAAGACTTCATTAAACATGAGGTTGTGGGGACATTTCACATTCAAGCTGCCACATTCTGCCGCAGTCCCCCACAGACTCACAACTATCTCATGATGTAAAATGTATTCAGTCCGACTTCAAAGGTCCCCATGATCTTTACCAGGCCCAGGTCTGTTCAATACTCCAAAGTCCTTTCTGAGACCCAACACAGTCTCCCCGGTGTGATCCCTATGAAACCAAAACACAAATTCAAAACTTCTAACACATAATGGAACAAAGTAAACATTTTCATCCCAAAAAAGAGGAATTGGAGAATAGAAGAAAAGATTGGACCAATGCAAGATAGAAAATCTTCGGGGCAAAGATCAAATCCTTCAGTTCCACAGCTGGCACCTGGTAAATGGGTATATAGAAATGACTGATCCTCCTCTGGGGAGCCTCTTGGCCATTACATTAGTGTGACAGAGTTCTATTTCTTGTCAGGCTCTGATGACATTCTTCAACAAAGTGATTGCCAATGAGTCAAAAAACCGCATGAGCATATGGAACATTTCCACTGTGATGGCACCAAACCTGTTCTTCAGCAGAAGCAAGCACTCTGACTGTGAAGAACTGCGGCTAGCCAACACTGCAGCCCACATCATCCGCCTGATGCTGAAGCACCAGAAAATTCTATGGAAGGTAAATAAGAGTCTGGTGACTGTGGGCTCCGCTCAGAAAGCCATCAACTTCCGGGAGACATAAAGGCTCCGTGATCAGGCCATCTTCCTGGTCAGAGGAAGGAGCAAACAGAAGATAATCCCAGATTATGTGTGACATCTGTGAAATCATCTCATCCCATTCTTAGGTTGTGCAGCTCCGGATGCAGCCAGCCATAGTTGGATGGTACTCCAAAATATTCTTGCATCTACACTGAACATGTACACATTCTTCCTGCCATTAGTTCCTAAACCATTCAGCAAAACAATGATTTACAGAGTATTTACATTGCATTAGGTATTGTATGCCAGAAGTGCACTGCACTATTGTATATCAGGGACTTGAACATCCAAGGATTTTGGTATATGAGGGCTTTCTGGAATCAGTTCTCTTGTGTAACAAGGGAAAGTCATATATCCTTTAAGCATGTTACAAACATGTTTTCCCTATATAATTATATTAAGTGAAGCTACCTAAACTCAGAAAGACCTGAACTGCTTATTCTCTCTGATGTGCATTAATTAGCTTATAGTGCCTATGTATCTATATCTATCGTATGTATGTATGTATGTATGTATGTATGTATGTATCTATCTATCTATCTATCTATCTATCTATCTATCTATCTATCTATCTATCTATGGGGTAAATTTGGGGAAAACCTGCAAAGGTATAGAATAGTAACCAAAAGCAAGTATAAAGTACTGGAAAAGAGGTGAGGTAAAGGACACGTGACATGTAAACAGTATGGGGAGGGTTTTAGTGGAAGCGGAAAACTGGGGAGGGGGATTAGGGATAAGAGAGGAGGATAAGAATCTCCTAAAACAAATTATATGACACCTAAATTTCTGTATGTCAACTAAAAAAAAGAAAAAATAATAGAAATCCTCATAATTTTTCTAACTTTTATAAGGACACCCCCCCACCCCCGGTGCCTGGTTCCAGGACACTGAGGAGTAAGAAAAGACTGAATCTATGACAAGGTTTCACTCATGTTTTCCCTGTAGTTAAGTCTCTTTTCTTCTCCAGGTTCCATCTTTCTTAATCACACAAGTGAGAAGAATGAATGAAGCCACCATGTTGTTGAAGAAACAGCTCCCAAGTATGAAAAAACTTCTCAGGAGGAAAACCATAGAGCGTGAGGTGAGAGCCACGGAGGGGCCAAGAAAACCATAGAGCGGGACTGGAGAGATGGCTTAGCAGTTAAGCACTTGCCTGTGAAGCCTAAGTACTCCAGTTCAAGGCTCGACTCCCCAGGACCTACGTTAGCCAGATGCACAAGGTGATGCACGCGTCTGGAGTTCATGTGCCCATTCTCATTATCTCTCTCTCTCTCTTTCTCTCTCCCTCCCTCCCTCTTTCTCTGTCTGTCTCTTGCTCTCAAATAAATAAATAAAAACTACACAAAAAAATTAAAAAAAAACATAGAGTGGAAGGTGAGGCCAAAGAAAACCAAAGCTTGGGAGGTGAGGGCCACAGTGGGGCCATGAAAATTCAGCAGTCTGCCTGAGTGCTGATCCGCTGTGCAGGCAGGGAGCCCAGGCCTTAAGAGCTCCACTGTGAGGATGGTGGATGACTTCATGGAGAAAGGGGCTTATGAGCTCCATCTAGAAGGATGGACAGCACTGTGCAAGGAGAGAATGATGACGCTCCTCCAGGGAAGGAAAGTGCTGCGTGCTAAGGCAGGGAGGTGGGAGAGGCTGTTGCTAGTTAATTTTCCACAATTATGATTAATGGCTGTCTTCCCCTTATTATGAGCACACAAACTGCTACAATGTATATATATATATATATATATATATATATATTTAAAGCCAACTTTCTCTTTCTTTCTTTTTTTTTTTTTTTTCTCTTCTAGTGATCAAACTTGGGGCCTTGCACATGCTAAGCAATTGTTCTACTACTGAGATACACCTCTCGCCAGAACCAACACTTTGGACCTGGAATATAGCTCAGTCATAGAGCTCAATATATACATGGATCTAGTATATACAAGGCCCTGGTTTTGATCCCCAGCTCAGAAACACACACACACACACACACACACACACACACACACACACACACACACACCAACGTGTGTATGTGCACACAATCAAAACTTTTATTTGGGAAAACTTTTGAGAAAAAAATTTGCGTAATATAAAATTTACTATTTTAAATATTTAATTCAGTGGTTTTAGTATATTCAGAATATTTGATAACTATTAGCTGGCATGGTTTCCATTAGTTCTTGAATATTTAAAAGAGATATTTGAAAGATTTTTTTATAGTAAGTTCAATACCTGGGCTCCCTTAGAAACAATTTCTGTTGAAACTATTGAAATAGCCTTTTTCAGTAGTTTTAATATGTATGGGCCATCTTTTTGATGTCAGTACTCCTGCAATGCCTGATTGTTGACTTCTGGTGAACTAAGATTGCAGAGTCTAAATTATTTATGTTATGAGGCTTCTGAAGTCTTTGTTACATTACTTGATAGTTAGCTAATAACTAAATAGAGATTTTTTTAGTGCCTAGAACCAAAGCCATTTTCCAGCCTTTGTGTATGAGCCCAGCGTATTCATTAAAACCTACTCTCCACACTCAGCCAGACAGTGTATAGCTGTATAGCTATCTGAGCTATCACCACTTGCAAAAGTCTGGGGATCAGCCAGGGGTGAGGGTTTATGCTCTGCTCAGGTCTTTGCCAATCATATACTCAGCCCTGGATGCCCAAGTGGCCCTGTAGATTCTCAGGAATATATCAGAGTTTTCCAAATCCTTCATTCCCAACTCAACCCCTTCTGTTTTACTGAATAAGAGTGTATTTATGTCACTTTTCACAAACGAAATAGATTTGAAGTTGAATGTATAGTTGTAGAATAGTGCATATGCATTTTATCATTAGATAAATATTGCCCAAATGATCTCCATAAGCATTCACTAGAACACACTTTCAGAAGCTGCATACCCTTGTTTTCTCAATCTTAAGACTACATGTGTTTTTCTTAGGTTACCAGCCCCAAGACCTCAAAGGTACTACAAAAATCACCCTCTGCAAGAAGAATGGTAAGGAAACAAGCACCCCACTAATGCTTTTAATGAGTGGAATTCTGAGAAATTAACACAGGATATTGTACTACAGATGCTGGAAAACCTTCCTCAATGGAGCTATATTCTCCAACCTTTGTTCATTTGAGACAGGGCCTCACTATGTAGCAGAGGCTAGCCTTGAACTCATGGCCCCTCTGCCTTGCTCCCTGAATGCTCAGATTACAAGTGTGAACCACCATTATGTCGCACTCCCCACAGTGATATTTTCTTGCCATATCAATTACATTCTTCTGCACCTTGTGCTTGCCATTTGTAGTGTGTACATAAAGCAGTGATAGACATGAGGACTGTAATGATTCATTCAAGATTTGTGGTTAGGGGTTTTCTACACAAATATGAAGCCACCAAAAGTGATAAGGGAGGGCTGGAGAGATGGCTTAGCGGTTAAGCGCTCGCCTGTGAAGCCTAAGGACCCCGGTTCAAGGCTCGGTTCCCCAGGTCCCATGTTAGCCAGATGCACAAGGGGGCGCACGCGTCTGGAGTTTGTTTGCAGAGGCTGGAAGCCCTGGCGCGCCCATTCTCTCTCTCTCCCTCTATCTGTCTTTCTCTCTGTCTCTGTCACTCTCAAATAAATAAATAAAATATTTTAAAAAAGAAAAAAAAGTGATAAGGGATGATAAATGATGATATGCTTAATAATATCACAGTTTGGAATTTATCTTATAGGGAGGCTTCTGTAAAGGGGAAGGTCAGGAGATGATAGAGAATTTTAGGCGTGCTAACTTGCTGTCCCCTCCCTACTCCGAATCCAAATTTTCCCTTCTCTATTCTCTGTATTGCTCCCTTGGATCTTGCTGGTGATCAAAGGAAAATAATATGTGAACCGACTCGATTTACAGATATTTTGTTGTTTCCTTGGATCGCCACAATAAGGTACCACAAGCACGGGGGCTGAGATAGTAGAAATGCGTGCTTATGTGATGCTGGAGGCTACGTGTTGGCAGGGCTGTTTTCTTCTGAGTGCCGTAAGAGAAAGATGTGGTCCAGCCACCTGTGCTTTTGGTGATTCCAACACCTCTTGGCATTTCTTATGTGGTCAGATGCATCATTGCAGTTTCCATCTTTGTCTTCATTCAACATTCTGTCCCCCTGTGTCTCTTCTCCTGTTATAAGTACATGAGTCTTATTGATGTAAGAGGTCCTCAGCTCTTCCATTTGTATTGATCTTTACTAACTACATCTGCACTTGACCCTATTGCCAAATAAGGTCACATTCTGAGGTTCTGAAGCTTAGTACTTCAATATGTCTTTCCAGGGGACCCAGTTCCACATATGACATACTTATTCTGGGATAGTAATTGGATTTGTTTATATATGCCTTCTATATCACCAAAGCCATCCCTGAGAACGTTTAAATTTAGACAATTAGCTGAGTTATATCTACATCCTTGAACAGACAGAAATTTACTTTTTTCGCTCCTAGCCAGGTTTTGTAGCTATTTTTTGTTGGGGGTATGTGGTGCTGGGGAGTCAAACTCAGAGCCCCTCATATGCTTAGCAAGTCTTCTCACTGAAATATACCCTGTAACAATTGCATTCCCGTTGCTAGGAAGAAACACCTGAGCAGAAGCAGCTTATGGACAGGTTTACATCATCATGGTGGGGAAAACACAAAAGTCAGCGGGGCCTCACATCTTGTCACATCAGCTGGGAGTGGGGGGGGGGGGAGCAGCAGCAATGATCTCACTATAAATAAAGCTGCATAATAAACCTCAAAGTCAAAGTACCACCCCAGCAACACACCTCCTCCAGCAAAGCTCCACCTCCCACAGGCTCCACCAGCTGGGGATTAAGTGTAAGGCTTAGTCACAGACACATGAGGCCATGGGGACATTTTACATTCAAAACAATATGTGGCTGCTCTTTTTTTATACTCTTTATTTTATTTTATTTTTCTTTCTATAATGAAACTAGATTATAATTCTTGAATGTCTCATTTAACTCAACCTTTCCTCATTTAATTCCCTCTTTATCCTTCATCCAACAGATTTTGATTTTTTTCTAGCCCTGATAGCCAGGTTCAGAAGCCACCTCAGTAAGAAATCCACCAGGATTATGGCTTTAAAGTGAGACTGCGCACACCCCTGATTCTTATCATAATAAATACATTTTTCTCTTCTGAAAAAAAAAAATTTTAATTTTAATTTTAATTTTTTTTCTCAATTTTTATTAACATTTTCCATGATTATAAGAAGTATCCCATGGTAATACCCTCTCCCTACACTTTCCCCTTTGAAATTCCATTCTCTATCATATCCTCTCCCCATCTCAATCAGTCTCTCTTTTATTTTGATGTCATGATCTTTTCCTTGTCTTATGATGGTCGTGTGTAGGTAGTGTCAGGCACTATGAGGTCATGGATATCTAGGCCATTTTATGTCGGGAGGGAGCACGCCATAAGGAGTCCTACCCTTCCTTTGGCTCTTACATTCTTTCTGCCGCCTCTTCCTCATTAGACCCTGAGCCTTGGAAGGTGTGATCGAGATATTACTTAGTACTCCAGTCACTTCTTTCCAGCACTATGATGCCTTCTGAGTCATCCTGAGGTCACTGCCATCTGAAAAGAGAAGATTCTCTACCCAAAGTGAGAGTAGCATTAATATAAGGGTATGAATATTAACAGAAGTGCTTACTGGGCAGTTTGATAAGCATAGTATATACATTTTTCCAGACATCAGCAGATGTTACACCCCTAGGGCTCATGACTACCCCTGTTTTAAGTTTTCAGTATCAGGGATGTATTTCCCCCCATGGAGTGGGCCTCCAGTCCAATTGGAGGGCAGTTGGTTTCCACCATGACAGACGTGCCACTATTGCACCTGTTGTCCCATTTGGGATGGCTGGCCAATTATAAGGCTTGCAGTGTCCACTGTTGAGTATCTTCACTGGTAGTATCTCTTTCTTCCATTGAACTGCATGTAGAATGGCTTCTTCCAGTTTCCTGTCAGCTGGTCTACATTGAGGAGGTTATCAGCTCAGTTCCAGCAGGATTTCTCAGTGGCCTTGCAGCCCAAATATGTAGAGTCTTCAGCAATAGGATCTTACCATCTATTCCTGGTGGGAAACCAAGGGCCTCGGCAATGGCCTATAATGTTTGGGGGGCATCAGGGACCTCCTTGGCCAATAACTCAGTGGTGGTATCCCATCCCTGGCACAGAAAATTTTCTAGCAACAATTTATGGCTCCTGAGTGTTTCATTGTCCAAAACTGGAGGATTCCATATGATTTATTTGCATCCTCTTAGATTTTGATTAGCCCTCCCTCCACCTTTCCTTTACTCAATCTCTTCCCATGACCTCACTTTGGGTCTTTTCACCCACGTTAATCTATTCTTCTACTTACATATATACAATACCAACCTACTAAGTACCCTCCTCCCTTCCTTTCTCTTCCCTTTATATCTCCTTTTTAACTTACTGGCCTCTGCTACTGAGTTTTTTCCTTCTCACACAGAAGCCCAATCACTCTTTATTATTATAATTTTAAAGATTAAAAAAATTGGAGAAAAGGAATTTTCCACTCTAAACACAGAAATTTCTGACAACTGGACAACAGTCTATTCAACTTTACTGTAAGCTCTGAGGTCTTTGTGTCAACATGGCTTATGAAAACAGACACTTTTTTCCCAGCAGTAGTACACACTGCTCTGCATGGTGTTGACCAGACTCCTTAGAAAATAGAATTCCAGTACTCATATGGAATTTGATTTGGGCTGCCCGTCTGCACTAGACAGCCTCAGGTTGCTGGGAAGAGCTTCCAAACCAGGCACAGTTATGGAGGAGTTATTGAAGCATACAGTTCCAGGGGAAGTTCCATAATGGCAGAAGTTGGCCCCTTCTTACAGAAGCAAGCAGTGAGAGATAAAAGCCACAAGCCATACAAGCACCACCAAAAAGCAAGAAGAACACTTCCCAAACTGCAGGCAAGACTCCAGCACTTTGCATATCTTTAGACTCGTATTCCAAATCCACCTCCACCCACCCCTTAGGGCTGGACCCTAGATCTGCCCAGTGACACATCCTCCAGCCAGGTGGCTGCAGAGCTAAATTACAGACTTTAATAATGTCCTAAATATATTGGAGGGTCATCCATTCAAACTACCACACCATCCATGGCTGCTAAGGAAGAAGGGTTTTGGAGAACCTATATTTTCTGACTATTGATTTTTTTTTTCCAGAAAGTTGGGCTTCTTAACATATAGGTATAAAATTTTGCTTACACCAAGCTTTTTAAGGCATTGTTCAATAAAGACACCAATAAAAACATTAGATATTTGTTCAAACCCACTTTCATTCCTCTGATGATTTTAAGATATTTTAGCATGGCTGAAATGTGTAGTGAAAGTAAAATTAGGTGTTAGGTGTGGTCATTAGTTAAGTCGCTGGGTAAGCTGAAAGTCACTATGCTCCAGTGTGATTAAATATTGGTTGGTCATGTGTACATATTTTCCTAATTCCAAGTATATCTGGTTTTCACATTACTAAAGTTTGAGCTACTGTCCATCTTAGTTTAATGGAATGTTCTAATTTTTCCTCACTTGGCAGTCTGACGTTCCAGAAGGTGTCATACGGGTCCATGCTCCACTTTTCTCCAAGGTGTCCATGGCTATTCAGCTGACCAGTCAGACCAAAGCCAAAGATATACTGGCAAAATTTCAGTATGAAAACAGGTAAGTAAGCCTGACTGAGGATCGCTGACATGGAAGACAAACTTTCCACAAGACCGAGAACTTTGGGCACCTACAGCTATGCCCTTGAACAATTACAATGGTTTCTTAGGGGACTTTTACCAGTTCATAACAAGGATAAAATAGAGAATAGTTAGACAATAGTAACGAAGTCAGTAACAAAGTTTGTTTTGTAGAGAAGTTTCTATGCACAGGATTCTTCATAGAGAATGCTTCTTCTTGGTAACTCCATTTACTCAATGACCCTTATCTTTTATTACAATGAAAACTATGGTAAGTTAGTTTTGTCAATATCTTGATAGATTTCATCTAGGCTCCCCAGTCAGCAACGCCAGTGCTTTCCTGAAAACATGGTACTAACAATCATTAGAATCAGAATGTAATTTAGAGTTCTCATTACATATCGTATCTGCCCTAAGTCAGTCATAAATTTTGTCTAGGAATGCATACCCAAGGATAAATATTTGCCCTTGGGCTTTCAAGTGATGAGAAGTACATACGTAAATTTGTCAGATGGAGAACAGGCATAGTTTATTGATTTCTACTAAATTCGTGTATATCCTTAAAAGCATTCCTATCGTATTAAAAGGAAGTAGCCTAACTGGCTACCAAGACCAATTGCAGCTCAATTTATATGACATTTTGAAATGGCATAATGTCTAAAACAGTATAAATCATTGTTTGCAAGAGGCTAAGGAGGGATGATTGGGGGACGGAGATGGACACAGTTATGAAAATGCAACCTAAAGGCCCCTGTGGTATTAGGCTCTTGGCTGAGGTGATGGATTAGCAGGCCTCTCTAACATTCTGTTTAACTTAATACACATACACAAATGTATTGGAGTAAAGTGGGAAAATCTGAAAACGGCAGGTGAATTTTGTCAATTTGATATCCTTATGGAACATACCTAATGGGACATACTTTTGTGAAATGTTAACATTGGTGAAACTGGGCAAAGTACAAAGAATTTGTATTTCTTCTTTCCACTATGTGTAAAAGCACAGTTATTTCAGTTAAGACAGCTTTTGCCAGTGAAAGTAAATTATGGTTGACTTCAGCAAGGTTTTCAGGTTGGTAGGGGTGGAAGGCACCATGACTAAGAAGACACATCAGTAGCTTTTAAACAGTAGCTTTTAAAAAACAGTAGAACTGTTTTTTAAAAAACTTGGAGCCTGGCCATATGGTGGTTTTAATGTCACAAGTTAAATGTAATGTATATATATTTAAAAGGAAAGCAAAAGAGAAGTCAACAAGAATCCTGAACATTTACCCATCCCTGTTGCTGGCCCAGGCCATGAAAAGTCACCATGAAAAGTCACCCTACCCTACAAAGGAGTCCTACAAAGGTTGGAAACTCCCAGGTAGAGCCCTAGGTTCCTTCATGGATAACAAGACTCTCAAGTGGACCTTTTATGGAAAGAAACTATTCCTAATAACAACAAATTCGATGTCATGGGTGCAAATGACTCCCTCGGCAGACCCTTCACTGTCTCTCCTCTCCGGAGAGCTCTGGCTGCCTCAGTTTCAAAGCTGTGCTTCGGCACCAGTCTTGCCCACTGTACCACTTGTTTTCTGTTGGCACACTGCTCCTTTTTTCATGCAACCAAAAGGGGGAGCTGCCCTGTTCCTCCTTTTTTCTTCCCTCTTAATACTAACAGATACAGGGCCTGACACAATGGCAGATAGGAAAGACTAGAAGGCGAAAGGAAGTGGGGGGAAAAATAACACGGGGTGCTCCAGCTCATCTGAGACAATGTGCTCAGATACCTCAGCCCGGACCTGACGTAGTGCAGAAGAATAGACCTGTTAGCTAGGGACAGCCAAGAAACGTGAAAAAAGTGGCTTAGCACAGATAATCTATGGCCAATCCCTACCCTACTCCATCCAGACATCAACAAGAAGAATGTGGGAAGCTGGTCTGCCATCCTGAACCCGACAAAACTAGAAGCAGATTGAGCCTCCACCCTCACCCAGCAGCAAGGACCTTACCAACCGGGTTACATACGCCCTCGGTGTCAGAGAGGAAAATAGAGAACTCAGTGTCTCCCTCCAACAACAAGTGGTATGAGGCAGGATAAAGTAGAGCTTATCCACATCTCTGGTCCCTTTTTTCCCCCACTGATATCAGCCAGGTGTAGTGGGGAATTGAGTCTTCTCTTAACATCTGAGGCACAGGGCCAAGGCGGTGTGGACTACTGACTCTCTTCTTCCTCTCCCCTCTTCCATGCCTCTGGGATCCACCCTGTCACACAGCAGCAGAGCAGCCCAAGTTGAATACTGTCTCCCGCCCAGTTAATGTCACTGTCCCAGCAAGGCTCTGCAAGAAGTCCAGCATACCTGTCCACCTAAATCTATACCACACCTCCCTGGATGAATGATTCCTGGAAAATGGAGGAAAGACCCCACACCTTATATAATGCTATATCCAGAGTATCCACAGTACAACCCAAAATCATTCATACTGGAAAATCAGCATGAATGAGAAATGATAACTAATGTCAACGTTAAACAAACCCAGATATTAAAATTGCCCAATTTTACAGATATCTTCACAAAAAAATGCTTCAGCAAACAATTTTGAATTCTCTTGAAACAAATGAAAAATAGAAAATCTCAAGCTCGAGAGATGTCCTAGCAGTTAAGGCTCTTGCCTGTGAAATCTAAGGACCCATGTTCAATCCCCCAGATCCCACATAGTCCAGACACGTAGGGTGACAAAGTGCAAGGTCATGCATGCACACCAAGTGGCACAAGCATCTGGAGTTTGGCTGCAGTGGTTGGAGGTCCTAGCTCGCCAACTCATATTCTCTCTCTCTTTTAAAAAAGAAAGTCTTAAAGAAATGCACAATATAAAAAGTACCAATGGATATTACAGAATGACAAGTATAATAACTGAAATAAAATACTTTCTACACAGGCTCTGTGGTGGAGATAGCAGGATAGAATTGGAAAATATAAAGCTGTATTAACAATATTACTTTCAGGAAGAGGAAAAATAGACTAGAAAAAAAAAAAAGTGAATACTGCCTCAGAGTTCTTCAGGTCTATAACAAAAGAACTAAGTTTTCTTTTATCAGAATCCCAAACAGAAAGGCCATATAGGATGGGAACACAAAAAGCATTTAAAGGGGCCAGCAAGATGACTCAGTGGATAAAGGCACTTGCTTGTAAAGCCTCCAATCCGGTGTTCAATTCCCACAGGACCCACATGAACCAGATGAAAAAAGTGGTACAAACATCTGTTGTTCATTTGCAGCAGCAAGAAGCCCTGGTGTTCACACAGCATGTCCAAATAAATAATTTTTAAAAGCAGGTACATAAATGATGATTTCATACTTCTCCAAATGAACTTCCAAATTCAAGAAGTTAGGTGAACGAACTCTAATGAGTTCCATGCCAAAACAGTGTAATAAAACTCTTGAAAACTAAGCAAGGTCAAAGTCCTGAAGGTATCTGGAGAGAAATGATGTGTTTCTTATGGGGAAATGCCAATCTGAATTAGAGTCATTTTCACATCTGAAACCCTGAAAGCCAGAAGGAAGTTTATCAAGTTTCAAAAAAGAACCTTCAACTGGGCATTCTGTATTCAGCAGAAATGTGAGGCAGGAAGGTGGGGAAGATAAAGTTCTCAAGGACGAAGGAAAACTAAGGCATTGTTGTCCACAAGGCTGTCCATAAGTCACAGCTAAAGGAAGTTTGAGGAACAGAAAGGAAATGATAACAAGGCTTGGAAACTCAGAAAGGAAAGAAAATCAGAATGGGTAAAAAAAAAAAAAAAAAAAAAAAAAGTAAAATAATTTACCCTTCAATCATGTTTGATAGTAAAACCAAAACTCATGTCATCTGATTTTTGTTCAGGATGCATTAAGATAATTATGTTTTTAAATGATGAGGTCTCCATCCCCACTGCAGTGACTCCTTTCTTTCCAATGACAACAGCATGTAAAGACAAGGAAAGTAACTTCACAATTGAGAAATCTGACCCAAGACAGGGAATTAAGAATAACATTGCTGGGGCTGGAGAGATGGCTCAGAGGTCAAGGTGCTTGCCTGCAAAGTCCGATGACGCTGGATCGATTCTCCAGTAACCCACTTAAAGCTAGATGCACAAAATGGCACATGCATCTGCAATTCATTCGTAGTGGCTAGAAACCAGGGCATGCACATTCATATTCTCTCTCTCCCCCCACCTTGGAAATAAATAAATAAATAAATAAATACATTTTTTAAAAGAATACTACTCCTTAAAATACACCCAACATGACTCAGTGAATTTTGCGGAAAAGGGGCAGGAAGATAGTTAGAGCCACAACTTAGGACATGATGCTCAGAGGTACTGCCTCTCCGTAATGACTAACTGCTGCGGCCTTGATGCACAACTCACATTCCCCATGGGAATGACCTACATCCCCAATAAGCAGGGACCCCTGTGGTAAAGGGCAGGGAGGAGTAAAAGGATGGTACCAATATGTGTTGTTTCCATATTAAATATGTTCATAACTAATAAAAATAAAATTTAAAAAAAGAATAGTGATGCTGAGTCATGGTGATAGTACATACCCTTGAAAAAATATGAGGAAAATGGTGGTCTTCCTCTCAAGACCATATAACCATAGGCTAGATAATGGGCAAAAGATCTGACATCATAAGTGAGGAAAATTCCTTAGGGCCAAGACCAGTCTATGGAATTGTGAATGTACTGTATTAGTTTTAAGTGCTTGTGCAGAGTTCCCACAAGACCAATCTGTGGAATTGTGACTGTACTGTATTAGTTTTAAGAGTTTGTGCAGAGTTCTCACAACACCAGTCTGTGGAACTGTGACTGTACTGTATTAGTTTTAAGTGCTTGTGCAGAGTTCTCACAAGCTGGGTATCTAAAAGCAACATAAAGTAGTTCTTCTTTCATAACTTAGAAGTTGAAACTAAGAGTGTAGGTAGGATCAGTTCCTCTTTGAAGCCGAGAGGAAGAAACCCCCTTGCCTCTCTCCTGGCATCTTTATCAGCATCTCAGACATGGAAATGCCTTGGATTCATATCACTCCATTTCCTCCTCCATTTGTATATCATGTGTTCAATTTAGGGGCTCCCTAAATTGGGGTATTTCATGATTTTTTTCTCAAGATATTTTTAATTATTTATTTTTTTGCTAGCACAGAGAGATAGAGAAAAGAGAGACAGACAGAGAAAGAATGGGTGCACCAGGGCCTCTAGCCACTGCAAATGAACTCCAGATGCATGAGCCACTTTGTGCATCTGCCTTTACATAGGTACTGGGAAATCAAACCCTGAGTCATTAGGCTTTGCAGGCAAGCACCTTTACCACTGAGCCATCTCTGCTTCCCTCTTCTCAAGATGTTCAATGAGTTTGCACCTGCAAATACCCTATATCTGATTGAGGCCACATTCTAAGTTCCCAGTGCAGTGAGCATGGGTTTGGAGGGGCAGGAAGCTCACTCCTCACCCACTTCAATAACTGAATGCCATTTAGCATTCTGAGGAAATCCTTCCATAGAAGACAGGCATTAGGCAAAAACAAAGGAAAAACAAATAAGACTTGGACTGTAGCTAATACTAATGTGTTAGTATTGGTTTACTAATTGTAAAAATGTGTACTGTATTAATGGTTGATGTTTATAATAGGAAAACAAGATATGGCACATAGAGGAAATGCCTGTGGTTATCTTTAAAATGTTTCTGTAAATACAAAAGATCTCTAAAATTAACAGTTTACTCAAAAATTTCCATAAATAGTACCAATTTAAGCACTGCAATTTAAAGATAATAAGTTCAGAGTAAAATTGGATTAGTTTTGTTAAGCTATTAGAACTGTCTGATCTAAAATGAAGTTTGAATATGCATCAATGGCTCTCCCCTATTAACTTGCCTATTTTTTTTTCCTCAAAGAACTGAGGATATATAGAACTATCGCACTTGCTGACATAGCTACTTTTAGAATCTACTTTTCATCAAGTGCTTGAAAAGAAGGATGTGGAAAACTCAGAACCCTGTAAACTGTCTATGGGATTAATAAATGGTACAGCCATTGTGGAATGCAATATGGTGATTGCTCAGAAACTTGAAAATGGAATTACAGCATTGCTCAGAAATCTCACTTTTGAATAAATCCTCAAAGAAATTAAAATCAGGGTCTCAAAGAGATGTTTCTACTCTCAAATTCATAACACTGCTTATAGTAACTAAAATATAGAAGCAACCTTAGTGTTTGTCATTAGATGAATGGACAAGCAAAATCTGGCACACACACACACACATATAATGGAATGTGACCTAGCCTTTAACAGGAAGTTCTGACAAAACTGGAATGAACTTTAAGGATATTGTATTAAGTGAAATGAACCAGCCATGAGAAGGCAAACACTATGTGACTTCATTTTTTTGTTCTTTATTTATTTTTTTCGAGGTAGGGTTTCACTCTAGCTCAGGCTGTCCTGGAATTAACTGTATAGTCTCAAGGTGGCCTTGAACTCACGGTGATTGTCTTACCTCTGCCTCCCGAGTGCTGGGATTAAAGGTGTGTGCCAACATGCCCAGCTATGTGACTTCCTTTTTATATGGTACTTAGAGTTCAAGTCATAGAGACAGAAATTAGAATAGTGATTATAAAGGGCTGGGGTAAGAGACAGTATTGTCTAATAAGTAGCATAGGTTTTTAGTTTTACCAGATGAAATGAGTTCTGGAGAGGATGCTGATGATATTTTCACAGCATATGAATGTCTATGAACACTAAAAATTGTGAAAAACTAAATTTTACATTATGTGCATTTTTAGAATTTCTTCCTTGAAAATAAATAGAATTAATTTTATTAATGTGTGAATATAAAAAGATGAATGTGAATAAGATTTGTGCACATCCCTGAATGATAAATGTCAGTACCAGGGGACTATGATGTATTGCATGTCAAACAACATGAGTGTGCATTTTGTCAGTGTATGAGTCAGCTTCCTGTCGCCATAATAAATACCTCAACTTACCTTCGTACCTTTTGTTAACCCACTGACTTAAATTAGGATTGCTTGCATGATCATGGGTGGAAAGTTATTTATTGTGGAATAGGCAACTGACCAGTGGCTACACCACTGATGAACTTGACTCTCATCTCCTAACAACCCCTGGCTGCTCACCTTCTTTTAAATAGAGAGACCTGTGGTCAAAGACGTGCAATATTAAGGGCATGGCTTTGTCACAACATCACTACCTCCCCCATATGGGACAAACAGCTGTGATGTACTCTTTGTTGCGATCCCTGCTGAGCATGCCATCTTGTTTGGTGTTGGCCTAGCCCCTCAAGTCCTCACAAACATCTTGTTGTGGTTATTACACCTTTAGTGGTAATAAAGTTTTATGGGTATATTTCCTTTAGACAGAATGAATTGTTTGTTGCTGGGTTGTTTAAGATGCATATTTACCTGAGATCTTTTGAGAGGTTGAAAAATATTGCCTTCCCATCTTTGTTTGCAGTCATAGTTCATCGGAATGCATTAAGATGCAGAACCAAAGATTATATGAAGTTGGGGGAAATATAGGTAAGCAATTCTTCAGTAATTTCTGCTCTCACATTTTCTGATTATTTGAAAAGAAATATGTCGCTTTATTGTAAAGTTGTGCTTCACAACTTTCCTAGATAAAGGAAAAATTACTAAGTCTCATGCATGATCTTCTACAATATTCTTGAAATTTATTTAAGATTATTTTACTATGGAAATGGAGTAGCCTTTGGGGTCTTTTAAATGTCTTTTACAGTTAGAAAGGCTCTTCCATGAGGCTCATGCAAAATGAAAAACAAAGCTGAGGACTTGTAGAAGCATAATATCCTTTTTTTAAAGTCTTATTTGTGGGCTGGAGAGATGGCTTCGCAGTTAAGGCACTTGTTGGCAAAGCCAAAGGACTCAGGTTCAATTCCCCAGGACCCACTTAAGCCAGATGCATAATGTAACACATGTGTCTGGAGTTTGCAGTGGCTAGAGGCCCTGGTGTGCCCATCACCCCCCCAATAAATAAATAAATAATTTTTTAAAGTCTTATTTGTGAGTAGAGAGACAGTGTGTGTCTATATGTGAGCACACCAGGACTTCTTGGCCCTACAAACAAACTCCACACACACACATCACTTTGTGCATCTGGCTTTAATGTGGGTACTGGGAAATCGAACCCAAGCCAGCAGACTTTTTAAGTAGGAGTCCTTAACTACTGAGCCATCTCTCTGGGCCAATATTACCTTTTCTGTTCATCTTCTTTGTTTTGGCCCACAACCCACTATCATTCTTGCTGTTTCCTTGATGGGTGTGGGCCAATAGAAATTTCTTCTATTGTGTCTGTCTGCATCCTCCCCCAGGGGATGTGTCACCTTCCGCCTGCTTCCCCGGCTTCTGCCTCCCCTTCCCAGCCAGGTTCTGGCTCCTCCACTCATGTCTCAGTTCCTACCTGCATCCAAAGCATTTTGCTCCCAAATGCATCATTTATACCACATTAAAAAAAAATGTTTTTCAGGCTGGAAAGATGGCTTAGCAGTTAAGATACTTACCTGCAAAGCCAAAGAACCTAGGTTTGATTCACCAGGATCCACATCAGCCAGATGCACAGTTGAAGGCCCTGGCACACACATTCTCTTTCTCTCTCTATCTGCCTCATCCACCCTCTCAAAAAATAAGATGAAATGTTTTGTTTTTTTTTTTTAATTTTTTCATAGAGCCAGATACAGTGCACACACTAGCATTAGCACTCACAGTTTAAGGCAGGAGGATAAGAGTTTGAGGCCCCTTGGGTTACACAGTGAGACTTTGTGTCTCAAAGCATTAACTAAAATAAGTGAATACACATTTCTCTTACTTCTAGAAAACCTTTTCTTCAAGTCCACTCCCGTTTCCCTGTTCTGCTTGATGGCAGACCTTCTTCGGTCCGTTATCTGCTCTCATTCCTTCCTCTGGTGTGTTCTCTTGAAACCACTCCAGTCAAGCAGCCCCTTCAGCACTCAGGAAAATCATCCTCTCATCGAGGCCAGAGAACCCTCACCCATGAAAGAAAATCAATCCCTGTGTCAGGATGGCTGCCTGACATAAACTTGTGACTTTCCTCCCACGTCACTTCACTGAGTCTCAGCCTGTCACCTCAGTTTTTGAGGGCCAAAAGGCACTGTCCTTGATCTCTGGGAGTGTTTGCACATAGCTTCCCGGGGAGTTCAATAACCTTGTGGCTTTAAATCCACCTGTCTACTAATGTTTCTCAAACCAGCATCCCAGAGTACTCCAGGGTGTCACGAGGCACACTTTGTCTCAGGGCTCTGCATGACTGACTTCCTAGGAAGTCCTTATCTCCTCTCACCTTTCCCTCTGCTGGAATGTCAGCTTCTCCATGACATCTGCCTGCATCATGTGTCATCTCCATGTGCCCTCTCTGCCTTGGTTTGCCTCCTATATACACTTATCACCACCTCACTTGCTTGTATCACATTTTTTTTTCACTATTTAAATGCCTTAAGGGGCAAGTGTCTGAAACTGTGTGGCTCATGGCTGTTGCCCCAACCCTAGAATAGTGCCTGGCATACTGAGGGCATTACATTAATAGAAAATCAACAAAATGACCATTCCTAAAAGAAATGTCACTCGCTTCCTCCTGGCCTAGATCAATCATCGGAGGACATTATTAGCACACAAATGGCCAGTCCTTGCCCTATTTTTCTCCTTCATGAGTGGAGGCTAAGGATCAATGTGGCTGTTGTCTGTTTCTCTACACTCTCACATGAGATTTATCTGAATCATGTCTTAGTCTTAGAGAGGAGAAAAGGGATGCTTTGTTAAGAAACTTTACAAAGCACATATACTCACACTAGCAAACCCTTGGCCTTCACAAGAACTACACAGAGGCTGCCCTCGAACAGCATCTTTAATTTTCTCTTTTAGGACAACACTGCTTGGATCCCGATGCATACATATTGGATGTGTACCATGTAAATCCTCATGCAGAATGGGTGATTAAGCCCCAGTCAAGTCTTTGAACTATGCCCAAGATGGCTACTACCTTGTATTATATGCCAAGAAGACCCACCATTTTCTGGGGGAAAACCTCACTGCTTTGACATGTTCGCTCCTGTAATCCCCTCCGTGGTTCTCTGGAGGATGAGGTAGTCAGGTTGGACAGCATGAATTGTGAGAGAGGAGCGGGCTCACCATTGGAGCTGAACTGTCTCACGATACTTCCTTGAGAAGAAGAAAGAACGTGTGACCCTCCCATAAGAAAGGCCATTGTCAGATTGTGGACCTCAAATTATTTCTACTATTGTGACTTGCGGAAGCAATGTACTTGGCCCCATCTGGGGGTATAGGCGACACTTGTAAAGTGAAACATGCATTATTTATGCTCCGATTTACTCCAGAATTGGAAGAGGAAGTTCCCTCTCAAGCAACTGTGCTGATGCCCATGTCACGCTGCATGGTGACTTCTGGCATCCTGGTGCAAATGAACTTTTCTCTGCTGAACTTTTCTCTATGATTGAGTGTTGAGACTTGATATTGTGTAGCCTCTTGTCTGCGGGCACAGGTTCCCGTGGCGAAGCTGTTTGGCAGTGGGCATTTTCTGCTTTGGTAGGTCAGCTTTCCCATCATGGTGCTCAACAAATACCCTTTCTCATGTCAGGCACTGATTTCCCTTTCAAACCAAACATATCATTTGTTGTTGTTTTTGTTGTCTTGTTTTTTTACATTTTACAACTATAGGCAATCTTTTTTTTCAGCCTCTACTGAAAATATAGAACTGAGAAGACCATTAGATCCAAATTTCACATAAGCCACAAAAGCAGACTGTGCTTGTTTATGAACCAGTCTGTAGAAATAGACACATGCTGTGGACTATCTCTCTTTCAGTGTCTTGCAGAACTGTATTCCACACCTCATTCGCCCAGAGCACACAGTCCTTGTGTTTCTAATTTAGAAAAAATCTAGAATTGTGCTGAGGGACTATAAAGGTCTGCCTTTCATTTGAGATTGTGGTAAGTGTCCTTCTAGGGCTGGAAACAGGGACAAAGTCCTCATTTGTCACAGACATGTATCTACATGTATCAGAGTCCTTAGACTGAAATTTTGATAGATTTATATAAGTTTTAGTAACAGCTGAGATCCAAATGACTCTCACTTGCAATTCAGACAATGTTGAATCAAATGCAGGAAACATTTATTTATATATCAAACCTCAAAATACGTGATAATATTTTAAGTGCGTACATAGACGAAATCTTTTATATGCTATATTATGCCTTGGTACTCCAGCAAAATATAATTTGTGTACCTCAGGCAGATGATTTTTATTTCTGATCTTTAAGATTTTGTTATACCCTTCTAGGAAACACAACAATCTGTTGGCTTGATTGATCTGACAATTTCTTTTTGTGGAAAACCCATTAGAATCTAAACATGCAATTCTTAAATTTATATTTGTTCCAGCATATCATCAACTTCAAGTATGGATAATCAAAGGTGTGCATGTTTACATAATGAATTTGCAGAGTCTGAAATATCTTTTATCATTTTACAAGGCAGGCAGCAGGAGTAAACACTCCCTTATATAGCTTCCAGGTAAGACGTAAGATGGGGGAAGGGAAGCCCACATGCTGAAGAAGTTCCTTTGGACCTCTTGCACTTCTGTAAATACGTGAAAACTGACAGGTCTTTCAGTGTTCCCTCTCATTAGAATAGCTAGATTCTGTTGTTTCTATATAGAAAGTTCACACAGTTACTCATTTTTTGTTTCCATTTATTTTGACTGAGGACACAGAAGAACTACTACATATTAGTCCTAACGGTTTTGAGAGTTAGTCCTGCTAAGTGCCAGTCTTCAGTAAGTGCCTGGTAAAGTACAGTGAGTCTTTGGAGTTCTTATCCACTTTTATGTGGCTTTAGATGCAAAGACTTAGCCAAGTCCATCTCTTCAAATTAACCACTCCAGTTTTTTTTTAAGAATGTGACAAATTTCAAGTATCTACACAGTGAGGAAGAGGATGTTGATATCAAGGTCATTGGATTTAACTTTTATTCTGAGTCACAAAAGAATTTTGGTAGATATGCAGGCTAGTATTTATGTGGTTGGGGAGGGTTTTTAAATTAATCTTATTTGTTTAAAGAAAAAAAAAAAGCAGATCCTACAATTACATTCAAAATTGCCTGTCACCTAAGTATTGAAAGAACTTTTGCCGTACAGGGTTGTTTTTAAAAGTTCAGTAACCAACCTTTTAAACAGAATAGTGTATTTACACACAGAAGAAGCCTGGATACCTGGCGTTGGAAGTACCGTTCCTCCTGTCTCACCCTCACCCCACCTCAAGTGCGCTTTGTACATTGCTGGGAAAATAGCATCCTTCAGGATAGTATTAAAGGAAATTGCCTTTTTTTTTAAGGAACACACATTCAGGAAAATTCCTAGAACTGGCTCATTTTTCCTCCATTCTTCAAAAGAAGATCCCTTTGTTAAGCAGCTGGGCTTGGGAGATGATTCTTGGAGTCAGTGTTCGTTGACCAAGCTGGACGGTTGATTCCTTACCATGTGTATACAGTACAAACTACCTCACTAGCCTTTCTTGGGGAAAAAATAATCTAAAGGACTTTAACCACTTTTTGTTGCAGACTGTCCCTGAGGTTTTATTTAAGTCATTGCAGTTAACTTTCAATGTACATTTTGATCATTTACATTTAATGATATGAAGTACTTTTAGAAAAGTTTTAAAATACAAATACTCTGGAAGTATGATCTCTGGTGTGCTGGGGGAGAACTCCTGTCTGTTCCTTAGTGAATGTTTGACCATATGGAGATACAGGCTGCTCTGGAGTGAGCATTTGCAACTGCCATCCATGTATTTCACCTGACTGAAAAGTAACATGAGATTAATATGTTCTTTCTTCTAGCAAGCATATTTCAACTCCTGTTCATGTGTGTCTGACTTGCCTGAAAAAGAATATATGTTAGGGTATTAAACACTACCCTTGACAGACATTTTTGAACTATTTTACATAAATATGTCACTTAATAAAAATATTATGACATATTAAACTGGATTTTATTTACAAGCAGTTCACAGTTTTACACATACACACACACACACACCTAATTTAAAACTAGTATCCTTCAGCATTTCCCAACGATTCTCTAAAGTTATATAGTTTGGTTAAAAAAAAATGTCACTAGAAATGCCAAAGTTCTTGTATATTTCTCCCAGAAGTTAAAATATTGAGTCTTTTGTCCCATCAGCTTTCATTAAGTCAAAGTGTATGCTGTATTTTATCCATAAAAATAAAGAGAAAAATAGCAATATTGTCACAAGTGCTTTTTGTGCAAGCACAAAGGCTGTGTTCAGAACATTAGCGCCCACATAGATGCCAGGCATGGTGGCAGCCTGCCTGCAGTCCTGGCACTCGGGAGCTACAGCCAGGCAGATCTTGCTGGGTAAGCTGGTTCGCCAGACAGAATAACTGAATCGGTGAGCTCTGGGTTCGGTGAGACACCCTCTGAAAAGCAAAGTGGAAAGGGATAGAGGGAGACACCCAGTGCTGACCTCTTGCATCCACATGCATCTGTGTACACATATATATTTTGGTGGTGGAAGTTTTATATGCTTATTGCTTTGGCTATTTTAATTTGTTGTTTATTTTTATTTATTTATTTGAGAGCAACAGAGAGAGAAGCAGATAGAGGGAGAGAGAAAATGGGCACACCGGGGCCTCCAGCCACTGCTAACGAACTCCAGATGCATGCACCCCCTTGTGCATCTGGCTAACGTGGGTCCTGAGGAATTGAGCCTCGAACCAGGGTCCTTAGGCTTTACAGGCAAGTGCTTAACCGCTAAGCCATCTCTCCAGCCCTGCTTGGCTATTTTGAGACAGATCCTCATTATATAGTCCAGACTGGCCTGTTGAAGAAGACCAAGCTGGCCTTGAACCCACAACCCCACTGCTTCTACTTCCCAAGTGTTAAGATTACAGGTATTTGTCATCTTCCTTATATACAAATATTTGTAGCATAGCATATAAAAATTATCTAGAAACTTGTAACATCATACATACCTGTAAGCAGATGTATAAATAGTGACACACTCAGACAACATGACATTACACAGTGATTTTTTTCTAACAAAGTAGGGCAGAGTGAGTGGCTTAGTGGGCAAAGGTGCTTGCAAAGCCTGCTGTCCTGGGTTCAACCACATAAAGCCCCATGCACACAGGGATGAGTGCATCAGCAAGAAGCCTTGGCACACACATGCTTGTTCTCTCTTTCTCTCTTCCTCCCTCCCTCCCCCTCCCTCCTTCCATTTCTAAAATGAAAAGTAAGGCTTAAGAAATGGATTAGCAACACAAGGTGGGGCAGGTGTTTGGAGTTCATTTGCAGTGGCTGGGAGCCCTGGTGCACCCATTCTTACCTTCTATCTGCCTCTTGCTCTGTCTCTCTCTCTCACATAAATAAATGAAAATTTAAAATAAAAAAGTCAATAAGTAGATGAAATGCTTTTTTGAAAAAAGAATAAGCTGTGCTTGCTTTGATAGCACAGCAGTAAAGACTCTCACCATATCTGTTCAAGGACAGCACACAAATTCACAAAGTGTTTTATACTTTTGGGGTAACTAATACCAAAGTAGAATTAGGAGGAAAAATTTATTGAATCCTATAGCAGGTTATAGTGGCTGTAGTTTAAAATATCTTACTACCCACTGCATCAAGAACTAAAAAAAAGTGGCCCTCGTGGGTTCCAAATGCAAGTAAATAATAAATGTTTAAGGAGATAAACATACTGATGACCCCAGTTTTCATTACTTAATGTATCCTGCATCAAATTATAACACTGTGCAATTGAAATATGTCCTAGCATGTGTCAATTAAGAATAAAAATCCAGAGCTGGGTGTGGTGGCACACGCCTTTTATCCTAGCACTCAGAAGGCAGAGGTAGAAGGATCGCCATGTTCGAGGCCGCCCTGAGACTACATAGTGAATTCCAGGTCAGCCTGGGCTAGAGTGAGCCCCTACCTCGAAAAACAAAAAACAAAACAAACAAACAAAAAGGAATTAAAAAGCCAGCCTGGAGCGATGGCTTAATGGTTTAGGCACTTGCCTGCAAAGCCAAAGGACCCAGGTTTGATTCCCCAGGACCCACATGTAAGCTAGATGCATATGGTAATGCATGTGTCTGGAGTTCATTTTCAGTGGCTGAAGGCCCTAGCATGCCAATTCTCTTTCTCTCTCTCTCTCTCTCTCTTTCTGCCTCTTCCCCTCTCTTTCTCTTCCTCTAATAAATAAAATACATTTAAAATTTTTAAGAAATAAAAATCCATTAACAGAAAAAAGGACTACTCATCACGGGACGTCATGATGAAGGGATTTCAGAAACAAATGCTGTGTGAAGGACACCAGACATGGAGCAGCTATCATGCAATTCCATCTCTAGGACTTGCTAGACTTGGACAGGCAAGACTAATCAGTGGTGAGGAGAAATTAGCAAAATGGCTGCATCTACAGGGTACAAATGGAGGTCACCTGGAAGACCTGAGGGACCTAGATGAAAGATTAGAATAATGGCTGCATCTATAGGGTGAGGGTGGAGGTCAACTGGAAGGGCTGTGAGGAACCTTTCTGGGTGAGAGTAATTTTCCACATCTGAATTGGACAATTCTGGACCACTGGTCACAGATATACTGAACATTGGCTATGTGATGCACCTGAATGTGACTTGTATTGCATTTCTATACAACAGTATTATTTTACATTTAAATATAAATTTTGGGGTTATACAGATCTCAACACTGTTTGCTTATCATTTACACAATTCCTTGTGTGTAAATGTTATCTCCAAAGGGGAAAAAAAATCTTTTAACAGCATATTCACCTAGAGGAAATGATCTGCATGCTGAGATATTTGGAGTGTACTGATCTCTGCCAGTTCTTACAGTACATTTAAAAGTAAAGTAGATTGATCAATGCATACAAGAAGATAGATGGAAGATAGGTGATAGATATATAAATGATAAATGGAACAGATGCATGTATACACAGATAACTGGAACGAATATAATAATGAAATATTTATGGTAGAATGCTGGTAGGTACGCCAGTGTTCAATATAATATTCTCTATGCAAAAAAATTCCATAATAGAATTTTGAAAATGTGTGTGTTGCCCAAGCTTTAAGATTTGACTATATTCACTCTTATAATCTGTTCACAATTGTGTAGCTACTGGCAATTTGTGCCGAGTGACAGCCCTGCCATCTTGTAACATTTTAGCAAAGGGCAGTTCAGGCCTGTTCTGGAGCATAATTTATGTTCTCAGGTGACAAAAGCTTTTCTGTCATCACTGAGTGTCTCATCATGTCTCACTCCACACTACCCAGGGTCTCCATCTAATCACATAATGACAACCTGCCCACAGATGTCTCCAAGTCAGTCAGACCACACTCATTACAGTACAGAATTCACCAATCTAAAAGTCTATTGCCAAACAGGATGTGGGATGCTGTTTTCTAGTTTTATAGATCTTTCAGTGCTAGTCAAAAGAGTAGCTTATAGGTTTCATACAGGTATCTTAGAAATATTTGCAATGTGATCAGTTCTAACAAGCAAGCCACAGCTATTCTGGTATCAAGTATATTTCCATTGTGTTTTCCCTAAATCCTTAACTCTTGGAAAAAGTACAAGAAGTGTGACTGGGTGATGATGGTAGGGATCAGAAAACATTCTGAATGTAAAGCCCTAGTGCGACCTGCTCCGATTTAGCAAGTCATTTAGCCAGCAGGTGTAGGCTGTAAGTAAAAAGGTTCACAAATGATGAAGGACCCTAAGATCCCACTCTTAGCGACTGCTCTATGAAGGAGCATACAACTATTCAAACTTCAACCATTCCCTTGGTCACAGCATGTGACATCAGTGTGTGCAGCTGTCAAGGTCCTCATCAGGAGCAAGGCTGTCTCCTCCACAGCAATTTGGGCAGACCGAGGAATCGGTCTATGTATCTCTGCCCACGGGAGCCAGACCTGTTATTAGTGCGTGGATGAAGAAGGATTTCTCTGAGAAGATGGAAGTTCATTTGAAAGTATATGTGGACTTCCATACCCTCAAAGGGAAGCGTATATGGGGCTGGAGAGATGGCTTAGCAGTTAATCGCTTAACTGTGAAGCCTAAGAACTCCTATTCGAATCTTCCAGAACCCATGATTAGCCAGATACAAGAGTGACGCATGCGTGCAATGCCAGGCATGACCACAAGGAGGCGCAGGCATCTGGTGTTCGTTCACAGCGGCTGAAGGGCCCCGGTGAGCTAGTCTCTCCTCTCTCACAGTCTCAAAATAAATATTAAAAAGCACACATGTGCATCATCAAGTGTGCCGCGGACTGACTCTCGGGGAGATCAGGACCGAGGGAGAACAAGGGCGAAGGCTCAGGGAGAACTCGGGATTCGGCGAGGAAATGACAGACAGACACACTCTAGGTAGAATATGCTGCTGCAATTTACTGAAGGTTTCATGAAGATTTTATACAGATTGAACAGGGAAACTTAGCAAGCCAACAAGTGATCTCAGAAATCATTAATCTAAACAATCTTGAGTATTGTTCTATTGTAAGCATACATGTAATGTTGATCAGGCAGGAACTGTACCCATTTTTTAAGAAGGGCGTCTTGTATCATTGACCACAACATTATACAAACAGAAACTAGGTGTAAGGTGAATAACAGGTTACTTATTTCTTATACCCCAAGGACTGTATAAACACCAAGGCTTACGCTTCCTTGTTAAGCGTTCCCGTAAATGGAAGAGAATGCCATAGCCTCCTTTTTACTTCATAATTCACCCATCTATTACCGAATTCATCATATCCTCCCTCATAGGGGAGTGGAACTAAGTAGATCCCAGCTCTAGGAGTCCACCATCTGCCCTTGATCAAGTACTGAACATATCCCCCAGGAAGTTTCCTGGTGGGAATGCCTAAGTTTTGTAACTCCTTTTCTGCAGAACTGTCATGTTTCTTATGAACACTACCGATCAACATTTCTACTTTCATATTCTCAGGCTCAGTATCGTTCTCAAACATCATAAGCTGTTTTTACTTTACACCATCTAAAAACTGTTCTAGAGTTAATTTTTTATTCCTAGTAGAGTTATACATTCTCTCCATTGCCCTAATCATAGGAGGGGCACATTCAATACTTAGGTTGTTTCTTGTACTCTGATTGCGTGCATGATTACTAATAAGTGTTGAATTAGCTGTTCTTAGACAAACAGCTAGAAGAAAGCAGGAAAGAAACAGCATTGGCGCCAGCAATTAGGTCGTCGTGACTTCATGGGCAGCAGGAACCTTTACAGTAACTGACTGCCAAGGGGTCACCGGGGGCATCCCTCCGAGGAGTGC
Organism: Jaculus jaculus; assembly: GCF_020740685.1. Classification (NCBI taxonomy): domain Eukaryota; kingdom Metazoa; phylum Chordata; class Mammalia; order Rodentia; family Dipodidae; genus Jaculus; species Jaculus jaculus. Next base: position 27,359,326 of record NC_059103.1, read on the forward strand.
TGGCCCTCTGTCCTCAGCTCTCATCCAGTACAGAAGCATCTCTGCTTGCTACACAGGCGAGGTCGCCGTGGACGTAGCACAAGTGTACCACTTTTCTTTTACTACAAGTTGTGGGCTCACCAGGTTCCCAGGACAAAGGAGTAAGGTAACCTCCAGTCCAGTTTCCATGGAGATGGACAGAGGCTCCCTTAACCCTTTTGTCTACAGTCCGTCTACTTGGGTTGGAAGCTGATATACTCTAAAAATATCCACAGCAGATCAAAGGCCCCTGAGCATCAGAGTTAACATTTTCAGTGGGTGGATAATCTGTCATCAAATTTTTACATGCCCAGTTAATCTCAATAGTTCTCATAATTCTATGTTATGGATGAAAGGTATGTTTATGTTAAATAATGGTGCAGTGTCTAACACATCAACCCATCATACAGCATGTTTTTTAATCTAGTTTAACAAACCTAGGAAAATGGTCCAAACTTAGCATAGTTCAAACTGGAACTTTAATATTTGTGCCAAAACCCATTCCACCTATGTTGAAAAAAAAAACTTATTACTAAATATTCTGTTCTTAATTCAAATTAAGAATGTTAGTAATCCCCATAAAGACACAGTGAAGGCAGTTCAAAGAGGTAAATTTATAGCCTTAAGTGCCTATATTAAGAAATTAGAAAGATCGCAAGTAAATGACCTAATGCTTCACTTTAAAACCTTGGAAAAAGAAGAACAAGGCAAACCAAAAATCAGTAGACAGGAAGAAATGATAAAGATTAGGGCAGAAATTAATGAAATAGAAACAAAAAGAACAATCCAAAGAATTAATGAAACAAAGAGTTGGTTCTTTGAAAGGATAAGCAAGATTGATAAACCCTTAGCAAATCTGACCAAAAGAAAGAGAGAAGAGACACAAATTAATAAAATCAGAGATGAAAAAGGGAACATCACAACAGATTCCAGAGAAATTCAAAAAATCATAGGGACATACTATAAAAGCATATACTCCACAAAGTATGAAAATCTGAAAGAAATGGATGATTTCCTTGATTTATATGACCTACCTAAATTAAATCAAAATGAGATTAATCACTTATTTAGACCTATAACAAACATGGAGATCCAAACAGTTATCAATAATCTCCCAACTAAAAAAAGCCCAGGCCCAGATGGATTCACTGCTGAATTTTACCAGACCTTTAAGGAAGAGCTAACACCATTGCTTCTTAAAATTTTCCAGGAAATAGAAAAAGAAGGAATTTTACCAAACTCCTATGAGGCCAGCATCACCCTGATACCAAAACCAGGCAAAACAGAACAAAAAAAGAAAATTACAAACCAATCTCCCTCATGAACATAGATGCAAAAATTCTCAACAAAATATTGGCAAACAGAATACAAGAGTATATCAAAAAGATCATTCACCCTGACCAAGTAGGCTATATCCCAGAGATGCAGGGATGGTTCAACATACGCAAATCTATAAATGTAATACATTTGAAGGACGAAAATCACATGATCATCTCATTGGACGCAGAGAAAGCATTTGACAAAGTCCAACATCCCTTCATTATAAAAGTCCTACAGAGACTGGGAATAGAAGGAACATATCTCAATATAATAAAAGCTATTTATGACAAGCCTATAGCCAACATATTACTAAATGGGGAAAAACTGGAAGCTTTTCCACTAAAATCAGGAACAAGACAAGGGTGTCCACTCTCCCCACTTTTATTTAATAGAGTTTTGGAAGTCTTAGCCATAGCAATAAGGCAAGAGACACACATAAAAGGGATACAAATTGGAAAGGAAGAGATCAAGTTATCATTATTTGCAGATGACATGATTCTATACATAAAGGACCCTAAAGACTCTACTAGCAAACTGTTAGAGCTGATCAAAACCTACAGCCATGTAGCAGGATACAAAATAAATACACAGAAATCAGTAGCCTTCATATATGCTAACAACAAACACACAGAGGATGAAATCAGAGAATCACTCCCATTCACAATTGCATCAAAAAAAAAAAAAAAAGGTACCTTGGAATAAACCTAACCAAGGAAGTAAAGAATCTCTACGACGAGAACTTTAAAACACTCAAGCGATTTCCAGGAAATAGAAAAAGAAGGAATTCTACCAAACTCCTTCTATGAGGCCAGCATCACCCTGATACCAAAACCAGGCAAAGATAGAACAAAAAAAGAAAATTACAGACCAATCTCCCTCATGAACATAGATGCAAAAATTCTCAACAAAATATTGGCAAACAGAATACAAGAGTATATCAAAAGGATCATTCACCCTGACCAAGTAGGCTTTATCCCAGAGATGCAGGGATGGTTCAACATACGCAAATCTATAAATGTAATACATTACATAAACGGGTTGAAGGACAAAAATCACATGATCATCTCATTAGATGCAGAGAAAGCATTTGACAAAATCCAACATCCCTTCATGATAAAAGTCCTACAGAGACTGGGAATAGAAGGAACATATCTCAATATAATAAAGGCTATTTATGACAAGCCTACAGCCAACATATTACTAAATGGGGAAAAACTGGAAGCTTTTCCACTAAAATCAGGAACAAGACAAGGGTGTCCACTGTCTCCACTTCTATTTAATATAGTTCTGGAAGTCTTAGCCATAGCAATAAGGCAAGAGACACACATAAAAGGGATACAAATTGGAAAGGAAGAAATCAAGTTATCATTATTTGCAGATGACATGATTCTATACATAAAGGACCCTAGAGACTCTACTAGCAAGCTGTTAGAGCTGATCAAAACCTACAGCAATGTAGCAGGATACAAAATAAATATACAGAAATCAGTAGCCTTCATATATGCTAACAACAAACACACAGAGGATGAAATCAGAGAATCACTCCCATTCAAAATTGCATCAAAAAAAATAAAATACCTTGGAATAAACCTAAACAAGGAAGTAAAGAATCTATACAATGAGAACTTTAAAACACTCAAGCGAGAAATTGCAGAAGACACTAGAAAGTGGAGAAACATCCCTTGTTCCTGGATTGGAAGAATCAATATTGTGAAAATGGCAATCTTACCTAAAGCAATCTACACATTTAATGCAATCCCTATCAAAATTCCAAAGGCTTTCTTCATGGAAATAGAAAAAACAATCCAAAACTTCATTTGGAATCACAAAAAACATCGAATATCTAAAATAATACTGAGCAATAAAAAAGAGGCTGGTGGTATCACCATACCTGATTTTACCCTATACTATAGAGCCATAGTAACAAAAACAGCATGGTACTGGCACAAAAACAGACATGTAGATCAGGGGAACAGAATAGAGGACCCAGATGTAAGCCCAAGTAGCTATAGCCACCTGATATTCGATAAAAATGCCAAAAATACTCATTGGAGAAGAGACAGCCTCTTCAGCAAATGGTGTTTTGAAAACTGGATAAATATCTGCAGAAGGATGAAAATAGATTCTTCTCTCTCGCCATGCACAAGAATTAAGTCCAAATGGACTAAAGACCTTAACATCAGACCTGAAACTTTGAAACTGCTAGAGGAAAAAGTAGGGGAAACCCTTCAACATATTGGTCTTGGCAAAGACTTTCTGAATACAACCCCAATTGCTCAGGCAATAAAACCACAGATTAACCACTGGGACCTAATGAAATTACAAAGATTTTGCACTGCAAAGGACACAGTGAAAAAAGCAAAGAGGCAACCTACAGAATGGGAAAAAATCTTCGCCAGCTATATATCTGGTAGAGGATTAATATCTAGGATATACAAAGAACTCAAAAAGTTAAATAATAAGGAACCAAACAAGCCAATCAAAAAATGGTCTATGGAGCTAAATAGAGAGTTCTCAAAGGAAGAAATACGAATGGCATATAAGCATCTAAAAAAATGTTCTACGTCACTAGTCATCAGGGAAATGCAGATTAAAACTACATTGAGATTCCATCTCACTCCTGTCAGATTGGCCACCATCATGAAAACAAATGATCATAAATGTTGGCGGGGATGTGGAAAAAAAGGAACCCTTCTTCACTGCTGGTGGGAATGCAATCTGGTCCAGCCATTGTGGAAAACAGTGTGGAGGTTCCTAAAACAGCTGGAGATTGATTTACCATATGACCCAGCTATAGCGCTCCTAGGCATATATCCAAAGGACTCATCTCATTTCCTTAGAAGTACATGCTCAACCATGTTTATTGCTGCTCAATTTATAATAGCTGGGAAATGGAACCAGCCTAGATGTCCCTCAACAGATGAGTGGATAATGAAGATGTGGTACATTTATACAATGGAGTTCTACTCAGTGGTAAGGAAAAATGAAGTTATGAAATTTGCAGAAAAATGGATGGACCTGGAAAGTATTATACTAAGTCAGGTACCCCAGGCCCAGAAAGCCAAGCGCCACATGTTCTCTCTCATATGTGGATCCTAGCTACAGATGACTGGGCTTCTGCGTGAGAATGAAAATACTTAGTAGCAGAGGCCAGTAAGTTGAAAAGGAGACATAAAGGGTGGAGAAAGGAAGGGAGGAGGATACTTAATAGGTTGATATTGTTTTATATGTAATTACAATGATTGTAATGGGGAGGTAATATGATGGAGAATGGAATTTCAAACGGGAAAGTGTGGGGGTGGGGAGGGAGGGAATTACCATGGGATATATTTTATAATCATGAAAAATGTTAATAAAAATTAAAAAAAAAAAAACACTCAAGCGAGAAATTGCAGAAGACACTAGAAAAGTGGAGAAACATCCCTTGTTCCTGGATTGGAAGAATCAATATTGTGAAAATGGCAATGTTACCAAAAGCAATCTACACATATAATGCAATACCTGTCAAAATTCCAAAAGCATTCTTCATGGAAATAGAAAAAACAATCCAAAAATTCATTTGGAATCACAAAAAACCTCAAATATCTAAAATAATACTGAGCAACAAAAATAGGGCTGGTGGTATCACCATACCTGATTTCAACCCATACTACAGAGCCATAGTAACAAAAACAGCATGGTACTGGCACAAAAACAGACATGTAGATCAGGGGAACAGAATATAGGACCCAGATGTAAGCCCAAGTAGCTATAGCCACCTGATATTCGATAAAAACGCCAAAAATACTCATTGGAGAAAAGACAGCCTCTTCAGCAAATGGTGTTGGAAAAACTGGATATATATCTGCAGAAGAATGAAAATAGATTCTTCTCTCTCACCATGCAAAAGAATTAAGTCCAAGTGGATTAAAGACCTTAACATCAGACCTGAAACTCTGAAACTGCTAGAGGAAAAAGTAGGGGAAACCCTTCAACATATTGGTCTTGGCAAAGACTTTCTGAATGCAACCCCAATAGCTCAGGCAATAAAACCACAGATTAACCACTAGGATCTCATGAAATTACAAAGATTTTGCACTGCAAACGACACAGTGTAAACAGCAAAGAGGCAACCTACAGAATGGGAAGAAATCTTCGCCAGCTATATATCTGATAGAGGATTAATATCTAGGATATGCAAAGAACTCAAAAAGTTAAATAATAAGGAATCAAACAAGCCAATCAAAAAATGGGCTATAACAAAGAAAAAAAAAACAACAAAGAAAAAAAATGGGCTATAGAGCTAAATAGAGCATTCTCAAAGGAAGAAATACGAATGACATATAAGCATCTAAAAAATGTTCTACGTCACTAGTCATCAGGGAAATGCAGATTAAAACTACATTGAGATTCCATCTCACTCCTGTCAGATTGGCCACGATCATGAAAACAAATGATCATAAATGTTGGCGGGGATGTGGAGAAAGAGGAACCCTTCTACACTGCTGGTGGGAATGCAATCTGGTCCAGCCATTGTGGAAATCAGTGTGGAGGTTCCTAAAACAGCTAAAGATTGATCTACCAGATGACCCCGCTATAGCACTCTTAGGCGTATGTCCTAAGGACTCATCTCATTTCCTTAGAAGTACATGCTCAACCATGTTTATTGCTGCTCAATTTATAATAGCTGGGAAATGGAACCAGCCTAGATGTCCCTCAACTGATGAGTGAATAATGAAGATGTGGCACATTTATACAATGGAGTTCTACTCAGCAGTAAAGAAAAATGAAGTTATGAAATTTGCAGAAAAATGGATGGATCTGAAAAGGATTATATTAAGTGAGGTAACCCAGGCCCAGAAAGACAGGCACCACATGTTCTCTCTCATATGTGGATCCTAGCTACAGATGATTGGGCTTCTGTGTGAGAATGAAAATACTTAGTAGCAGAGGCCGGTAAGTTAACAAGGAGACATAAAGGGAAGAGAAAGGAAGGGAGGAGGGTACTTAATAGGTTGGTATTATATATATGTAAGTACAATGATTGAGATGGGGAGGTAATATGATGGAGAATGGAATTTCAAAGGAGAAAGTGGGGGGGATAGGGAGGGAATTACCATGGGATTTTTTTTATAATCATGGAAAATGCTAATAAAAAATTTAAAAAAAAAGAATCCGCATGAAAACTCCTGGCACATCATACATCCTCCATTGGTAAATATTGGGGTAAACATGTTTGAAAGCACAGCTACAGGCCACACATTGGGAACACATGTGAGATTCTCCTAGCTTGAACTTATCTTCCTTTTATTGTGATTGACATATGTTTCAACACATGTGTACATCATGTGATGACAAGGTCAAGGTAACTATACATCCTTCACTCTGAACATGTATTTACTTGGGCTGTAAACAACTCAAAATCCTTGATGGTTGCTATTTTGAGCTACACAATACTTATTACTAATCCCTCCTGCTTCCAAGGCAGACAGATTGCTCAGGACCAAGCTTCTGACTAGGAAGTGCAATTCTTCTTTTCTGCTCATCCTGGAAGCTTTCCAGTCTCTTCCTGCAATATCTTCCATTAGGTCAGGTTGGGAACTGGCTCCTTGTCCTTTGTATGGAAGTCAGGGTTATATTAGTGGTGTTTAATGGCAGAACTTTCAGGTTTTTAGGAACCAGTGTTCTGTTTGAGGACTGTGAGTGACTGAAATCTTCAGGGGTTATGGATATGTTCATCATGAATGTGGTGAAGGTTGCAGGGTGTACACAGTCACAAACACACCAAATCGTACACTTTAAGTATATGCAGTTTATTGTCGAACAAGTACACCTCAGCACAACTGTTTTACAGAAACCCACAATTTAGGTCTGGCTTCTGCACTGTCGTGGCACTGCCTGAGGTCCCCATGCCCACTGAATTCTGGGAAGACAAGTTCCATTCACTACCATCTCCTAAGACACCAGAAAAGAAGACAAGATGAAATGATGGCCTGTGTTGGAAGGATAATCAAGAACTCTTGGGCACAAAGGCAGCTCCCAGTGGACCATCACTGGGAAGAGACTGCATCTTTCTCTGCTACTTCACAGGAAAGTTTCAGCCAGTTCACGATTTCTCTAACTGGAGACTCCAAAGTTGGTTTGGAAGGGAAACATGTTGTATCACGTGTTTCATCAACATGTGTTATGGCAACTGGGATTACAAGTGCCATATTACAGATAGCGCTAGACTAGTAGTGACAGTGGAAGTGACTCCTGGAGCCTTCTGTGTCCTTGAGCCTTGGACACACAACCTGCAAGGATAGTTGGGGGTCCAAAATGAAGACACAGCTTCAGCTCTCCTTGGGGTTCCAGATGAATGTGTTATCTTGGCCAATATTCCTTTTACGAACACTAAATGGTTCTGAAATCACACCTCCAACATTCTTTAAGAATGAATCACAGAAGTCAACCTTAAATCATTTAAGATAGGAATGGAACTTGAAGCAATAGAAAAAACAAAACCCTCACATGATATGACCTGCAACAAGTAGCGTAAAAAAGGGCACAAAGTTCCCATTACATTTGAGGGCAGGTGGGGAGCTTTTGACTGCTGCTGCTGCTGCAAGTAGGACTCTGGAGATCTCTTCCCAGTTGGATAATGACATGAATGACATCAACATCTTAAAATAAACAGGAAATTTTACTGTTACAGAAATAGAGCAAATCACAATCTGCCACTTCCCGTATGATGTAGTATTCAATGTAGCCTCTGTAGAAAACCACTTCCAGGAAGCCAGAAGAGCAGACCAGAAAATCAGATTAGGTTAAATGACCTCGCACTTCAGTACCAGGAAAGGCAAATCCTTGGAAATGTTTCCTTGAGAAAAAGAGGAAGAAGAAAAAAGCTCAAAATTAACGGGGGTAGAAAACAGGGTCTTCCTGTTTTGTTTTCTTCTACAGACCTGCTTGGGCAAAGTTGGTAACAGAAATTGGACCTCCATTTGACAAATGATGGTATTGTGGAGAGGACTGGAGTGATACCTGCCTCCAGGGACATCTGTCTCTGTGCATGCACGCACATGCGTGTGCACACACAAACACACACACACACACGGGGGGGGGGGGGATAGAACACTCCAAGGCTCACCTGAGTGTAAAGGACCCCAGAGCTGCCATACTCTGGGCAGTCGCCGTGGCTGTGATGCTCAGGAAAGCCATGCAGACACATGAATCAGGCCCATCTTGGATTCTTTCACTGAGGAGACGTAGTACCTCCTCCATGGGGAAAAATATTCTGCCAATCACTGAAGATGAAAATGATAAAAATCAACAAGAACAGACAACCAGCCAACAAAAACACTACGCCATGTTCTCAGGCTTTATTTCCCACCCATCAAAGCAGGCCACGGCAGAGGTGTATACAGCAGAACAGAAATCCTGGCCTTTGAGGAAAGGGTATGCTTGCTGAAAACCCTCTAAAAAACTTCCACACACACACACACACACACACACACACACACACACACAAAAAGGAGTGCTTTCTTCGCCTATGTCTGTCCACTACAAAGAATTTGCCACCAGATCTGGGTCAACTATCTGTAACATCAAGTCAGCCACATCCACATGCAGAGAACCCTTGAGGTACTAAAAGCAAGGTTCCACCACTAACTTCCACAATCAGCCATGGCTACCGTGACTTTATGAAAGCAGCAGGTTTTCATTTTCAAAAGTCAGAGGACTTTGAACCTGAGCACCAAAAGCAACGAAAATTCTAGGTGGTACCAGGCGAAAGTCGAGCCTTACAGAGCGACACTGTGAATTTCAGTATCTGGAGATCTCACAGATTTAATGACTACCTTACTGGACAATGTACAAAATAATTAAAGGAAATCACTTGCTTTAAACTAGGAGTTGGATGCCCCAAACATGGGCTAGAGGGGGGGGGTGTTGAAGGGGTTCTACACACACATCTAGCTTTCCTGCTTCCCCATGTTTTATTCCTTTGCTAGTTCCCTCGTTGATGAACCCAGCCTTCCTGGCAAGGAGCGGCTCCTCCATGCATGGCTTTTGTATGCTGACTTTACCTTACAGGTGTATGCCAGGCTCTTGTTCCTGGAATCCTCACGACCAGCTACACAGAAGTGGGGATCTCGGTTCTTCCATGCTGTGGTCTCTAAAGCAAGGGCATGAAGGCGGAGGCTGCACCCCTAAATCCACAGGAGTATCCCCTGTTCCAGCTCCGCATTCAACGGGTAGGAGTGACCCAGGCCTTGGAAGGAGGCCACTCCATTGCACTGTCGCCAGTGAACCTGGACTACCTGGAGCCACAAACCCCCTTCCCCTCCCCTGGCCATCCCCAGAGCCTCTCACAGGGAGCGGGAGAGGACCACGCCTGACTCTAGGGTACCCTCGGCATCCCTGCCACCAAAGACGCTCCCAGGGGCTCTCTGCCTCACCTACCAGGACTGAAGAACCTCCAAGGCAGGATGCTGCGCTTTCCTTTTTACTTATGCCTGCCCCCTCTGCCTCCCCCCACCCCACCTTCACCCCAACCGCCACGCCCAAGTCCAGGCGGGCCCCGCCCCGCCCTCGCAGGGTCCTCCTGGGGTTTCCCCGCCCACTACTCCCGGTCCTCACCCTCAGTGGCGGCTGGATCTGTCAGTTATCCCAACCGCTGGGGTTTCCCCACCCACTGATCCCTATGCTAATGCTCAGTGGTGCGGGGACCTGTCAGCCCAACCGCCAGGCTCAGTTCCAGGCTAGACCCGCCCTTTCTTTCTTTCTTTCTTTCTTTCTTTCTTTCTTTCTTTCTTTCTTTCTTTCTTTCTTTCTTTCTTTCTTTCTTTCTTTCTTTCTTTCTTTCTTTCTTTCTTTCTTTCTTTCTTTCTTCTTCTTCCTTCCTTCCTTTCCTTCCTTCCTTCCTTCCTTCCTTCCTTCCTTCCTTCCTTCCTTTCCTTCTTCCTTCCTTCCTTCCTTCCCTCCCTCCCTCCCTCCCTCCCTCCCTCCCCCCCTCCCTCCCCCCCTTCCCCCCCTCCCCTCCCCTCCCCTCCCCCCTCCCCCCCTCCCCTCCCCTCCCCCCCTCCCCCCCCTCCCCTCCCCTCCCCCTCCCCTCCCCTCCCCTCCCCTCCCCTCCCCTCCCCTCCCCTCCCCTCCCCTCCCCTCCTCTCCTCTTTCTTTCTTTCCTTCTTTCTTTCTTTCTTTCTTTCTTTCTTTCTTTCTTTCTTGTTTTTTTTTTCTTTTCCATTCTAGCTCAGGCTAACCTGTAATTCACTATGCAGTCTCAGGGTGGCCTCGAACTCACGGTGATCCTCCTACCTCTGCCTCTAGAGTGCTGGGATTAAAGGCGGGCGCCACCACGCCTGGCCAGACCTGTTTTTCTTTTGCAAGCAATGGCCACTTCCAGTTTAATATATTTAATATATTTTATTTATTTGACAGAGAGAGAGAGGGAGAGAGAGAGATTGAGAGATAGAGGATGGGAGTGCCAGGGCCTCCAGCCACTGCAGAAGAACTCCAGAGGTATGCGCCCCCTTGTGCATCTGGCTTACTAGGTCTTGAGGAATCGAACCCGGGGCCTTTGGCTTTGCAGGCAAATGCCCTAACTGCTAAGCCATCTTCTCCAGCCCCGCTCAGCTACTCTTGATTCTGGCCTGTGCACCGCCAGGCTGGTTCAGCCCTATAGGGTCCTTTCTGTTCTGAAAGCCAAGTTTGTCTCTTCACACGTAGCCACAGCCAGCTGGCCTGCAACCTGGGCTCCCTGCTGACCGAGCTGGGCTCTGGGTACTGCTAGGACTAAGAATGCAGAACTTCAGACCGGGCTGGAATGGGCCGGGCGTAGGGGGCGGAGTCAACCTGCAATGGGAGGAGTGCAGTTCGGGGGAGTTGGTCTCGATGTTCCCTTAGCCAGAGCTCAAGTCATGCCCCTGCCCATTAGTTAGCTCTGCAGCTCACCAAGCCCCCATTCCTCTCCACCCAGGTAGGACATCATCTTTCAGATGTTCTCACCTTCTTCTCAGATTCAACCATGCAAAGCTGAGCTCTGGTGTTCCTCATTGTCTATCTTCCGTTCCTAAAGCCATCCTTACCCATGCTCCTTGCTGAGCCTCAAGACCCTCTTGCTTTCCTGCTCACAGATGTCTATCATATACCTACTACCTCTTGCTCTGCACCACCAACGTGGGTTAGCAGCCACTGCTTAATTAGTTTTGCTCAGCCAGCTGACTCCGGCTGCACTTTGCAGGTGGTTTTTGATTTAGGACGCATCAATTTACCACACTCCCTAAGGGAAATCTTGACTCTTCAGGGCAAGGCTCCTTCGCGCCCAATTCCGCTGCGCTCTCTGTGAGCACGCCCTGCCCGTTCTACTCTCTACCCTCACCCTGAAACCCCCAACACTTCTGCTTTGATCTGGATTTTTTGTTTGTTTGTTTGTTTTGCGAGATAGGGTCTCACTCTGGTCAAGGCTGACCTGGAATTAAGTCTGTCATCTCAGGGTGACCTTGAACTCATGGCGATTCTCCTACCTCTGCCACCCAAGTGCTGGGATTAAAGGCGTGCGCCACCACACCCAGCTAGATCTGGACATTTTGCACCCATGTCTCTGGTTCCCAGACCTCCCTCCTCCAGTCTGAACACAGCCATGAGTAGGAAAGCACTTTCTGAACTGGGCCACTATCTCACATTCTGCAAATCTCATTCGGTAGTATAAATTAGATTTCCCAAATATTTTCCAACTGAGTCCTTGGTGTACAGTCTTCTAAGGTAAAACCCCACATTTCTCATGGCCCCAGCAATCCTGCCAGAGGGCATACTGTGGACTTTTAGCTCAATATCTATATTGGTTTTTAAAATTCACCACCGTGTGATAAAGTGGTGTTCCATATTCATGTATGTGTGATCGTCCCCTAATATATCTAATATATCTATCTTATATATATGCATATATATATATATATATATATATATATATATATATGTATATGTATTCTAGAGATGGCTGGATAGGTGAACCAAATAGGAAAATCAGCAATGTACTATGCATACCAAATCTTAATATTTAAATCAAAAAAATTAACTTTTGTCTTTTGATTATGAAATGTGCATTCAGAAAAAGTGAACTGTTAAAGTACATTAGGGATTTTTAATAAAAAATTTACAAATACACCAGGCATGGTGGCGCACGCCTTTAATCCCAGCACTAGGGAGGCAGAGATAGGAGGATCATCATGAGTTGGAGGCCACCCTGAGAATACAAAGTGAATTCCAGGTCAGCCTAGACTAGAATGAAACCCTACCTTTGGAAAAAAAAAAAGAAAAAAGAATTTACAAATACTTGCCTTAATCTGGGAATCTGAATGCTCTGAAGTCATATACAAAATTAGAAGATTTATGCATTTTCTAGGAATTTGTAACTTTTGTCAGCCTCATAAAGAATTCCACTCAAATTCTCAACACTGATTATAGCAACAGGATAAAGGCACCAGGTGGCATCATAGCCATGTAGTCTGAGCCTGCCCTTGATTTTCTCTGTCTTCTTTTCCAAGATTTATCAAGCTATAATTGAAATATAAAAATTGTAAGTTTGAGGTATTCAACACGATGTTTTAACATTCACTCATAATTACCACAACCAAGTTAATTAACATGCCCGCACCGCAGCTACCTTTACACATGTATGTGCTTAGAACATCTAAGACCTACCATCTTGGCAAATACCAAGTATCTTATTAGCAGTGACCACAAGGCAATCGGATTGCAGAACCTGTCCTGCATAGCTGAAATGGGCACTTTAGCCAGTATCTTTCCTATTTCCAATATGTTTCTTATTGCCTATTTCCCTTACCCACAACATCTCATAATGAAATTATAAACAGACTTCAAAGGTACATATGTATTTTTTTGCATGTAAGTAATTGATGCCAGGCATTATAAATGACAGGAAAAAGAAAATTTCAGCAAAATCTTGTTTTCTTTAATCCTGTTCCTTTTTGCTTTCAACTTGTGTGATTGCTAACACACCACCATCCTTTCTTAAAATCATGGACAAATTTTATCTTCTAATTTGACAATACTCAGCTAGCTTGTATCAACAGGATAAAACGAGTATATCAACCCAAGTTAGAACTTCAGAGGAAACAGAAGAAAATCTGGGATGACAGATGAAGAGCTGGTTAAAAATGTACTACATGTGGCACAGCAAAGGAGACCTACTAGTGAAAAGACAAACCATAAGCATAGAAGAAAATATGCGAACTACTTATGTGGCAAGACATTAGTATCCAAGATGGATCAGGAAGTCCTTCCACTCAGTAGCCATAAAACATTGTGCAATTCGAAAAGGACTCAAATAGCAAAGGACTACAATAGCTATGTGCTAAAAGAAGACATGCAAATGGCTGACAAGCTGAGTAAACATCCGGGTAATGCGACTTCCCTGAGAGATCTTGAACTGGGAAGTAAATGCAATTTTCGAATATGACCACCAGGGGGTGCAGAACCGAGCCAGATGCAGAAGAGGAACAGGGCCAGCCCACACAACGGCCTTCTTAAGTCAACTGAAGTTTCTTGCAGAAATGGGAATCTATACTCCATATTGGAAGAGTCACTAAGAGTGTCTTAACAAGTCAACATTGGAAAACTGAGTCCATTTTCCTGAAGCTTCTGGGAGAGCAGCCACAGAGCAGACTTCAGAAGCAAGACCAGAAATCTGGGTTCATGGCTGTTTTTCCCATTCAAAGAACAGACCCATGTGAATTGTATTATTATTTTTTATATTTATTTATTTATTTATTTATTTATTTATTTGACAGTGACAGACACAGAGAGAAAGACAGAGGGAGAGAGAGAGAATGGGTGCGCCAGGGCTTCCAGCCTCTGCAAACGAACTCCAGACGCGTGCGCCCCCTTGTGCATCTGGCTAACGTGGGACCTGGGGAACCGAGCCTCGAACCGGGGTCTTTAGGCTTCACAGGCAAGCGCTTAACCGCTAAGCCATCTCTCCAGCCCCCATGTGAATTTTATATTTTCCTGCTTGTTCAAATTTTACATACATTCTCTTAAAAAGTGCACAAAGGCAAACATTACAAGGGATGAAAACGAACTTAATAATAGAGAAGCTAGCTTGTTGGGCCATTGTTTAATTTTCTGTCATGGAAGCTCACAGTCCCTTTTCTTCCCCTTCCTCCCTTTGCTTCCCAAGATCATCTGGCCTCTATGCAGGCTTCTGAGGTCAGCAGTTGGTACCTTCTACTGGAATGTAGCCATTTCTTGTTTCAGATATCCAAGTGGAAAGCTTTTTGTCCAGAAATAAAAGTATCTCTATTCTATTCTAATCTAGTACAGTTGGTGATAGTCTGTTTTTCCAAAAGCTCAAAATGCAGAACGAAGGACTGTTATCAACATAATGCCCAATGTTTATAAAGATCAATTTATTTAAAAAAGTTAAAAAAGATACTTATTTGCAAGCAGAAAGATACAGAGATCGAAAGAGAGTGTGTGTGTCTGGGCACATCAGGACCTCCAGCCACTGCAAATAAACTCCAGAAGTATGTGCCGCTCCATACATCTGGCTTACATGGGTACTGGGGAATTGAACTCAGGTCATTAGACTTTGGCAGACAACTGTCTGAACAGCTGAGCCATCCCTCCAGCCCCATAAGAAATCTTTTAAAATGAGGATGGAGGGGCTGGGGAGATGGCTTGGTGGTTAAAGCACTTGCCTACAAAGCCAAAGGACTTAGTTTCGATTCTCTAGGACCCACATAAGCCAGATGCACAAGGTGGTACATGCATCGGAAATTTGTTTGCAGTGGCTGGAGGCCCTGGCATGCCCATTCTCTCCTTCCCTCCCTCTCTCTCTCTCTCTCTCTTTCTCTCTCACAAATAAATTAATTAAAATATATTTTTAAAAAGAGGATGGAGAGATGGCTCTGTAGTTGAAGGTGCTTCACTGCAAAGCCTGACAACCTGGAATTGATTCCCCAGTACCCACAAAGCCAGATGAACAAAGTGGCATGCCTCTGGAGTTCATTTGCAGAGGCAGTAGGCACCAGTGTGCCCGTTCTCTCTCAAATAAATAAGCGTCTTTAAAAACTTTTTAAGGGCTGGAGAGATGGCTTAGTGGTTAAGCGCTTGCCTGTGAAGCCTAAGGACCCCGGTTCGAGGCTTGGTTTCCCAGGTCCCACGTTAGCCAGATGCATAAGGGGGCGCATGCGTCTGGAGTTCGTTTGCAGAGGCTGGAAGCCCTGGCGTGCCCATTCTCTCTCTCTCCCTCTATCTGTCTTTCTTTCTGTGTCTGTTGCTGTCAAATAAATAAATAAATAAAATTAAAAAAAAAACTTTTTAAAAAAGAGACATGGGGGGAGGGGATGCTTTGAAGGTGGCAGTGTTAAAGGCACTGGATTGCAAAGCCTACTGACCCAGGTTCAATTCCCAAGCCACCCTCATAAGCCAGATGCAAAAAGTAGCATAAGAGTGTGGTGCTCCTTTACAGCAGCAAGAGTCCCTGGCATACTACACACACACACACACACACACACACACACACACACACACGCAAATAAGTAAAAATTTTTATGAAAAGATAAAACACAATGAACTCAATTGCCATTTTAGAAAATTTAATAGAGGTATCTGTTGTACATGTGGTCTTACTTATAAACACAACATTTCTTTCGGAAACACATAACCTGAGTTGGCAATGAATTCTGAATGGAAGACGCTTGAATTCACAAAAATGTTCCTCAATATATTACCAGTGATTCCAACCAAGGATTTCTGTCAGAAGTTCAGGGCTCAGGCCCAGGACAGGAATGAGGGAAAACTCCTTGTAGGTCAAAGGCTCGGCTGAAATCGAAGGGTTGCACCTGTGGGCCCTTAGTCAGCGTGAGCTTCCGCAAACAGCCCCGGAATGGGGTACGGCCGCTCAGACAGTTCTGCTTCACATCCACTATTCCAAGAAAAAAAAGATACATCTCAATTTTGTTGAAATGAGGTAAACTGCACAACAGCAACAAAAATAATCTCAAGTTGGTCCTCCATCAAAATCATTTCTCCACATATTTTTTTAGTGGAAAGTAAAATTCTCAGAACACATTTGATATATAATATTTCTTAAATTTTTATTTGTTTTTTAATATCTAGTATTTTAAGGCGCAGTTGGGACTCACAAAAAGTCATACAACAGGTGTCCATTATACCAATGATTTCTCAGGACATCTTAAATGAATAATTCTAATGCAAAATAGGTGTGGCAAGGCTGAATTACCCTCTCATTCTCTACAACTAAGGTCTCCAACACTTGGAGTCATCTGAGGTCACTGGCATTGTAAAGTCATCTAGCTTACATGACATCCTATCCAATGGTTTTAGCAATAAATTTGTCTTTGTATCTTAAACAAATTTTTCTAAGGATATTTAGTTATAGTAACTGAAATAGCTTTTCTAAAACGGTGAAAGAACTGTGACCAAATCACGTAGCTCTCTTTTATTCTTTTTTGTTTTGTTTTTTCGAGGTGGGGTCTCACTCTAACCCATACTGACCTGGAATTCACTATGTAGTCTCAGGCTGGCCTCGAACTCACAGAGATCCTCCTACCTCGGTCTCTGGAGTACTGAGATTAAGGCATGCACCACATGCTCGGCCAAGTAGCTGTCTTGTTCCCTCTTCCATATTCCCCTGAGCTCAGACCTCTCCATATAGATAAGTAGAGTTCATACATACCAGGATAGCCACCGACATAAATGGGATCATTAGTGTCTGCCGAGGTGGACTGGGTGTGAGGACTTTCTGCAGCAACAATATTGCCATCCACAATCAGGCTGATACGGTGCTTGCTTTTGCGGGCTTGAAGTGTGTGCCATTTCCCATCACAGACAGCTGCGGCAGATCTGGGCTCATATGTGGCTGTTATCCGACCAGCACCGTTGTTGACGTGAAACAAGACCTGTGGGATGCAAATAGCTCTGTGAGTGTTTCTGTTTTTACTAACGCAGTCCTTTGGCCCTTGGTCTTTGCCAAAGCATTGAATGCAGCCCACTTGTACAATGGAGTGGACGCCAACACAGTGATGTCAGATAGTCCTCTGCAGGACTCTGACTCTCTATCCTATTCACCAAAACTCAGAAAGAGAAAATGGTCATTGTGTCCTTGAATCAATGCCTCACTTTCAGGGAACTGCAGGACATTTTCAGGGGCTCAGGGGCCCAGTGAGGCTGTCAGTTGAACACACCTGTGTAGGAAAATGTATGTAACTCTGTTCTGACAGTCCTATGTGCTCTACACCAATGAGCACTAACCAAAATTTAAAGGTTTGCAAAACATGGTGGTGTTCTGGGCTTACTGGCATCCTTTCAAAATTCATATGCTAAAGTCTTAACCCCCAGCACTCTTCAGAAAGTGGTTATAATTAGATGTGAGGACTTTAAGGAGGTATAACTAAGTTAAAATGTTATCACTGGGGAGGGTCCTGACCCAGATGGACTGTATTCTTATAAGAGGATGGTCTCAGGACATAGACACACACTGAAAGAAAGACTGTATGAAGAGATGAACACCAGCCACGAGCCAAGGAGAGAGGTCTCAGGAGAGATCAACACCTCGGGCACCTTGATCTGAGACTTCCAGCCTCTGGAGCCAGCAAGAGAATTTCTGATGCTTATGCCACCAAATCTACAGTGTTCTGGCAGCCCAGGCTGACGAAGGGAGAAGGGAGAAGGGAAGAATTTCAAGCAATGGATACTTTTCTTGATTCCATGAGCAAAGTAGATGATGAAAGATCTGGATCAAGGGAATGCTACTGTGTTTCTCATCTGCTCTGTCCTGGCCCTAGGGGAGGGGCCCACCAAGGTGGGGCACCTACCTTGCCATCTACAATCTCCAGTCCGATGGCATCGACTTTGGCACTGCTGATCCCCAGAAGGATGCCTTTCTTGGCAGTTGTACGAAATTCCAGGGTGATGTTTAAATCTGCTCTTACCTTGTACCCTTCCTTGACTAAAAAACAAATAAACAAACAAAAACAAGAATGGCACCAAGTCAAGGAGAGAATTTCCAGGCCCAGGCTGATCCAGGCTCAGAGGTTCCAGGCTTGGCTGGCTACACATTCTGGTTACTGGACACAGGGCTTCAGCTCCATTTCTGGATCTAGCTCAGTCCCTACAAGCAAGTCACTGCTCCCTACCCTCTGGGCCTAAACTTTCATATCTGTGAGAAGGAATATTCACTGCCCCCATGTCACTTGGAGACAGGGTCTTACTGTGTGGTCACGCTAACCTAAAGTGCATGATCATCCTGCCACTACCTCCCAGGTGCTGGGATTACAGGTGTGCACCACCACACCCAGCCAGTAACTCTACAGAAAGCCTGTGCTTCATCATCGCCTGAGGCAGACCACAAGAAAGCAAAGGCAGGTGCTTCCTTCATCTGCAGACATGGAGCAGCCAGTCCCCTTGACCCTCACATATCCAGTAGGGCAGTCTGCAATTTTATTTTTTTAATTAATTTTTTTTTTGAGAGTGACACACACACACACACACACACACACAGAGAGAGAGAGAGAGAGAGAGAGAGAGTGAGAGAGAGAGAGTGAGAGAGAGAGAGAGAAAATGTGTGTGCCAGGGCCTCTAGCCACTGCAAACAAACTCCAGATGCATGCGCCACCTTGTACATCTGGCTTACGTGGGTCCTGGGGAAATGAGCCTCAAACTGGGGTCCTTAGGCTTCACAGGCAAGGGCTTAACCGCTAATCCATCATCTCTGCAGCCTGCAGTCTGTAGTTTTGATCCCTGTAACCCCTTCTCCAATATCCAGAAATCACCTTTAACCTCCTAATGTATGTATCAGATATATTATCATGTCATGGTTGTGTCAGAGTCTACACTGGGTGTCTTTCAAGTGGCAAGTGAATTGAATAGTCTTTTAAATTCGGACGGGAAAATAACTGAGAAACCTACGTCCAGCTATTAGCAATTGAAAGCGCCTGGGCTGAAGGAAAGATGGGAGAACATCAACATCCGAGCCTGTGGCTGCTGGGCCCAGGGAAGCCCAGACCACAGACATGGGCGCTGGAGACTGAGCCTTGGAGGAATCAGGAAGCAGCGTAGAGAGGTTCTACTTGCTTCCCTTCCCTCCCCGCTGTCACTATGTAGCTCAAGTTAACATGAAAGTTGAGACCCTTCTGCCTGAGATTACAGGTGTGTACCACCACACCTGGCCATGCTTCTCTCTCTTTTTTAATTTTTTTTTTTTATTTTTTGGTTTTCCTAGGTAGAGTCTCGCTCTAGCCTAGGCTGACCTGGAATTTACTACGTAGTCTCAGGGCAGCCTTGAACTCACAGTGATCCTCCTACCTCTGCCTCCCAAGTGCTGGGATTACAGGTGTGTGCTACCACGCCCAGCCATGCTTCTGATTTTTAATTGAAAGGCCTTTATTCACTTGGATAGTAAATGTGCCCAGCATAAACGTGGGGAGAGTGCAGGTGAAGCTGGAAGCCCATGCCCGTCTGTCCTCCATTTCCAGTCACTCCAGCCCTGGCGGAAAGAGGCCTCAGAGGAGTCACCTGACCACAGGACCTGAGCAGGCTTTTTGCTGGTGCAAACACTGGGGAGCTAACCAGAATGCTGAACTCAACACAGTCTCCCAGCAGCCTTTGTGGCTGGGTCCTGGCCTGTCCTCTCCCGGATCCTGTCAGCTCAGCACACACTAATCTCAAGGCGCTTCTTGGGACTGTTGATGATACCTACCAAGAGCTGCGTATCCACTTCCTTCAAAGAAAGTTCCTTCTTGGGCCACCGCATAGCACCTGCCCACTGCAAAGGAAGACACTGGGCTGTCCTTGTCCAGCTCTTTGCCGTTAACTGTCACTTCTGCGATGCAGGCGGCGATGCTGTGTGTGATCTAAACCAAACGACACATGAGTGCTGGTGTGACTGTAACAACGGTAGGACAAACTGTTCCCACAGCTCATTAAATTTGTCTCAATGACACCCATTACAACACTCCTTTGGTCTAAAAATTTTGTCACCATACTTGACATGACTTTTAGCTTGAGTATCTTTGCCAATAATGCAGTGGAAGTGTTTTCTATTTATTTTCATGAATTACTGTAGAACTCCATAATGCTGCTGCCGCTAATATGTGCTTACAGTTTTGCTGGGCCTGAAATGTGTGCCTTCAGAAAAGGAAAGATCCACTAACTAACAGGCAGGTCAAGCAGCAGCCTGTAAGGGGAGGGAGCCCCAGGGCAGGGCCTATGAACAGACATGCTTTAAAAGAGCTACAACTTCAGGGGAGCCCCAGGTCCAAACAAAATCATAAACATGGCCACTGAAGAATGATGGTCTTCTACACAATAGTCATGATCACAGCAGTCACCACTTACATTCCCAATGTTCCTGGCCCTGTACTGAACAGGAAGGCCTCCGAGGTACAGCTTCCCTTCGACATCCAGTGTGGTGCCATTCCCCAACACAGTCACCGCGGGGGACTCCTGGCCGTCAACTGTTAGGACACCCTTTCTTTTAACGTACTCCGTTTTGACCTACCGCAGGAAGAAAACATCCAGGACTTGTCAGCAACATGAGAAAAACCTTAACAGATGTGTGTTTGCACCTCAGACTCTGCTTTCTTCATGGCTACGGTGAAAACAGGGGAGACCACGGCAGAAGGTGGGGAGACACTGCAGAACCACGTTCCCAGAATCCTGGCTATTAATAAGCAGATGCCATGATGGGCAATGTGGTTCTTTCAGACCACGGTTGGGCTGGATTATCTT
The DNA here is from genome assembly GCF_020740685.1 of Jaculus jaculus. Taxonomy (NCBI): domain Eukaryota; kingdom Metazoa; phylum Chordata; class Mammalia; order Rodentia; family Dipodidae; genus Jaculus; species Jaculus jaculus. The sequence goes on from NC_059103.1 coordinate 27,380,398, forward strand.
CTTGGCACATCAAGACCATTTCTAGTCCTGCCAGCCATTCTGTTAACAATTGCTGAGTGTTCACTGGGTGTCAGGTGCTCAACATGCACCTGGGGATGTTTCAGGAATAAGCAAAGGGTCCTGTCTCCAAGGAGCTTGCAAGGCTAGTCACAGGCCAGCTAGGGCTCAGGAACATGGAATGTGCCACAGAGACCCAGGGAGTAAAGCTCAGACAGGTGACCATCGCCTTCCTCCGAATAGCTCACCGTGTGCCACTTGCCATCGCTGAGCAGCGCGGGGTGAGAGACCTTGGTTCGGCTCTTGCCCAGGTCAAAGGTGAAGTGAAGGCGGCCCTTGTGGAGCTGGAGTACGGCGTAGTCCATTTGGTTCTGATGAGCCGTGTAGTACACGAGGCCACTGGAGGCGAATGTCCTGATGCTCAGCTGAACCGCCAGCCTGGGGGAGCAAGGAAATCAGCACCAGGGACCAGGGAGCTCAGCTTCCAGTGTTTAAAGGGACCTCCCAGAGAGAAGCTGATCAAGGAAGCAGGGTGCATATTTAACATCTCAAGAGAGAAGCATCCATTCCTTCACAGTGTTCATTTCATGGATAGCCACTGGTAGGAACTGGTCCAAGATAAAACAGAAAATGAATGGAGGGGAAATCTTCTGTCAAAAAAAAAAAAAAAACAATGCCAGACGTATGTTAGAGTTACAGAGAGGCTGGTCATGGAGAGGCTAACTGGTGGCTCTAGTCAGGGTGGACAGCTCAGCAAAGACACCTGCACTGAGTTCTGAGTGACAAAAGGAGCAAGGCCATCACACAACTAGTGGGAAAACTTTCATGTCAATAGGTCAACACTTGAGGAGCCCAAAGAGGGGGAAACCAGTGGATGTCCATATGGGAGCTGACCACACACGGGTGGGCACCTTTGCCCCTGAGTGGGACTTCCTCAGGAAACATCACACCACCACACGTTCCTGACCACCCCACAGTGAGACTATCACAGGGGCTTGGGGACAACACTTACCTCTTTCTGACAGCTGAATGATTCAAAGGCAACACGAAGTGGCTGTTCTGCGAGAGGCCAAACTGGTGAGCACTGGGCACATACCCTGGAGCCCAGTCCACCGCACACTGTTCCTGTAAAGAGATGCAAGGACGCCCTCAGCCACAGCTGCCAGTGTGTCAGCAACACCACAGACATGTCCCTCCACAGAGTGTCTCCGAAGCTGTTAACTTCAGAACAGAGCTGCTGCCAAGGTGGCTGCTGCTCCCGAGCATCTTTGCTTTAAAGAACTCCTTGTCAGTCCTTTCTCTCCAAGATGGCAACTGGAGCCTCCATCTTTCACCTTCGTCCCACTCAGGCCTGCTTCCATTTACACGGACACTGGTGTTCCTCCACAGACCTTCCTCCAACCTCAGGAACCAAGGCCTTGCTATCCCCAACCCAGGCCCGGAGAATCACCCTGAGGCTACCTGTGGAGTAACCACAGCCCAAGCACCAGGAGATAAAAGCGTCCTCGAATGTCACAGGCCACCCAGTTGGTCATCTCTAAGACAACATGAACGGGAGCAAAATGAGTTGAGAGGATCCTGGCTAGGAAGGCTCCCCATCCTCAGGCCATAGGTGGGAATTCAGGGAAGGGGACTCAGGTAACACCAGAAGCTCCACAAATGTCTCACACAGGAAGGACCCCAGGTCATGTGAGCTCCAGAAACGATTTTGCAAATAGAGTGGACAGATATGACCAAGGAAAAGTGCCCTGGGGCTGGAGAGATTTCTTAGTGGTTAAGGCACTTGCCTGAAAAGCCTAAGGACCCTGGATCTATTCCCCAGGACCCACGTTAGCCATATGCACAAGATGGCACATGCGTCTGGAGTTCCTTTGCAGTGGCTGGAGGTCCTGGCATGCCTTCTATCTCTCTCTCTCTTTATCTCTCTCTCTCTCTCTCAAATGAGTAAATAAATAAAGGAAGGAAGGAAGGAGGGAAGGAAGGAAGGAAGGAAGGAAGGAAGAAAGAGAAAAAAAGAAAGAAAGAAAGAAAGAAAGAAAGAAAGAAAGAAGAAAGAAAGAAAGAAAGAAAGAAAGAAAGAAAGAAAGAAAGGAAGAAAGAAAGAAATTTTGTTTAAAAGAAAGGGGGTGGCTGGAGAGATGGCTTCGCAGTTAAGGCACTTACCTGCAAAGCCAAGAGACCCAGGTTCCATTTCTCAGGACCCATGTAAACCAGATACACAAGGTGGCACATGCATCAGGAGTTCATTTGCAGTGGCTGGGAAGCCCTGGCAAGCCCATTCTCTCTCTCTCTCTGTCTGCCTCTTTCTCTAAATCTCTCTCCCTCTCCCCACCTCTGTCAAATAAATAGGTAAAAATAAAATATTCAAAAAAGAAAAATGTCCTAAATTCTTGGGCACTATGTAGAAGGTGCTGTTTTGTATAACAATATCACTTGCTAAATTATTAAAGTACGTACTTCTAACCAAGAAAGCAGAGAAATTTTAAGGGAATAATAAAAAATAATAAAAAAAGCAATGGCCAGATTTTACTGAATGAAGCAAATCCTTTTTTTTTTTTTTTTTTTCTTAAGCACTGGCAGGTATACAGTGTCTCACACTAAGTTTAATTTTTTTCCATCTAAAAGTAAAATGCTGATGCGGCCCAATGGAAACATTTTCAACAAAGCTTGTGGTGTGTCATCCCACTCAGGGCGCTGAATTAATGTGTTTGAGAATGCTGGCCTGTTGTCACCTACAAGTTGGCTTAGAGAACCACCTCTCCCTTGTTCCTCCTTTATTCCTTATCACAGGGAGGGTGATGCCAGGAGCCACCTTCCCTAGTGGACAAATGGCTTGCGGAGGCCCAGCCAGAGCACCAGAGGGCAGGGAAGGCCAACATGGAGGCCATTCCCCTCCCTTCCAGCTTCAGGGGGCCTCCCTGGAACTCAGTTCCCACCTTCTCTGCTCCCTGACCCTCTCTCAGGCTGACCTGGCTCCTGGGTTGCTGGTGACGCCAACCCTTCCCACGGCTTCCCAGCTCTGGTTTCAGCTTTCCCAGTGCTTTTGGGTCCCAGTCCCACTTCTACTTCCTCTGGCATGCGACTTTCTTCCCGACCAAACCTGTCGGATGCCAGTGAAGGACGTCAGGCTTACAGATTGCGGTAGAGCCCCAGGACCTGGTGCGGATTCACTGTCCTCTTCCTGCAGGACCGGCTTGGGCCTTTCAGCAAGCAAGCAGGTGTCCATGTCCACTTGTTCAGAGCCAACCGCATTGGTGAAATCCAGAAGCCTGCAGACAGGCAAGGAAGCGTTTCCAAGATGAAAAAGCAGTGAGCCGCACTGCCATAGGTAATACCTACAGGTGCTATAGGTCGAATAAATTGGCTAATCGTCTCAGTAATAATTAGTATAGGAATTGGTGGGAAAGGTGTTACTTGTGGAAGAAAATGGGCTAACGGTGCTTTAATATTATGTTGGAAACCTATTAAAACTGCTCCTTCTCAAAGAGGGATGTCTATGCCTAGATTTGTAGATAGTTGGGTTGTGGGAGTAATAGTGTAGGCAAGGAGTCTTAGAAGATTTGCAGAGCTAATAAAAATAATTAGGGAAGTTAGCATGAGAGATCATGAGCGTCCTTGTTATTGTGTGTAGCCATCATTTGTTTTAGGATGATTTGGATTAAGCACTGTTGAATAGCTGTAATTCAATTAGTAAATAGGCAGTTAGGTGCTGGAAATAAAATATTGGGGAGTATAATGGTGAGAAGAATGACAGGCAATACTATTGTTGTAGAGGTAATGAAAGAGGCATACAGATTTTTGTTCATTTTAGTTCTCAAGGGTTAGGTTTATTTTTATAGAAACATTACAAACCAACATGGAACCCAAATCAATTGAATGCCAGGCAATTAAGATCCATTTAAAACCACTGGTCCACTTCGTTTAGGATAACCAAAGTGGCCATCCTTCACAGTGCCTGAGTCACAAGGATGTACCATTTCTTTATGTGGATCTCCTGCTTGAAATGCCACCCTGCTGTCTAGCCCAGACCCCTCACTGGTGACCTGGCCCTTCCTGGGCATAGAGTGGGCTCAAAAGCTATCACTTCCCCCTACAACAGGCTGGGCTGGGCTTCCTGAAGATACAATGTTTCTGGTTCCCGCAGCCCTACGCAGTGGCCTCCATCACACACTGATTGTTATCGTGAACCGTGCTGCTCCTTTGTCCCTTCGCTGTGCAGCTCCAGCAGCGTGTCCTGTGCTGCTGCATGACTCCTCACTGGCACTTCCCCAGGACACAGTACGAGGCACACAGAGCGGCCTCCAGTTCAGGGAGTCCAGAGCACGTATGGCCTCCAGGGACACAAAGGCCTCGTCAGTGCAAGAATGAATGAGCAGCCCATTCTCTCTGAGAGGAGAATGAGTATAAGATTGTGTAAGTCGCTAACCTAAGCCCCTGACATTGTGTGTTGCTAGAACTCATGCCACACCTTGCTCTCCTCAAGTCCAAAACAGGACAGACACTGAGGCTATGAAAGACCATAGAGGATGGAGTCAGTGTCGCCTGATGCTGAGCACACCTCTTATTTCCCCTGGGAAGATGGTAGCTCTATCCCGCCAGCCCCAAGTCCGGGTTGAGGTGTTTTCAGGAAAACCGTTAACTATGTGAACCTGCTCGTGCACCATCAGGTACACTCAGAGCGGTGCGCTAGGGGCTGGCACGCAGCTCCGTGGAAGAGTGGCTGCTTCACGTGCACAGGCCCCAGGCTCCCTCAGCAGCACACCAAAGAAAGAAAAAGAAAAAGGTGCATTCAATCTCAAAACAGCCAGCTTATATCACAAAAGCCCAAGTACTATCTTTAGTGGTAAACACACATGGCTTAACAACCAATAACTCGTTTCTTAGTAAGGTGTGGTAACCAGATCTTTCCACCACTACAATCCTATAAAATCCTCTAACATTTATGGAGCTTTTATAATAACAAAACTTGTTAGTCAAGAGCTTGCAGAACTTGGGCATCTCCCAACTGCAAGTTTAGATTGCAGGTTAGTTTTAGCACTCACCAATTAAGAGTAGAAATTGCAAAAACATGCTGAGAGCCTGGTTATACTCACTCCATGTTGAAGATCAAGTTTTTGATACAGCCGTGGAATGATGTCCTCATTTTGAGCATTGGTGTCCCCTCACCTTCTGGAAGTCCCCCTACATACAGGTTAGATACGTTTATTGTCTTTCTGTCTGCTAAGGTGCCCAGCTTCATTTCTACAGGACTGTTGTCATCCAGCTGAACGCTGATAATTCTAAAAGACCAAGGAGAAAATAAAACTTTTAAATATGATATAACTCCATCTTTATACAAAACTTGAGCAAGTTCCTATGGGACAATGAATCTCCCTAATGACAAGTGTTTTTATGACATTATGTGTGACTGGAAAGGTGAACCTGGAAATTTAAAACCCACAGCTGCACATTCAACATAAAGGAATGAAACTGAGTTAACTAAAAATGAATTTAATTTCTTTTTGGCAATAGATGTGTGTACTTATAAACCTCTTTACCATGCATTCAAAACATCTGGTCTACAGTTTTGGAGAGAACTATGTACGAGAGGTATTACACCATTACTATTTACTGTGCATATACTACTGTGTATTAAGATTATCATAGTATATGCCACTAAATCTATCCAATTTATAAACAATTTATATTGGGTCCAAATGGAGGACCAGATTTAGGTCCTATATTATATAAATTCCACAAACATATTACTATAAAGCATGAATTTCATGGAAGAATTCTAATATTTAAAAAATGATAATAACATGATTCTAACAGTGTCAAACTAACTATCCCAGTCAGATCAGATAACCTGACCAGACACCTACAAGATTCTCACCAGATGGCTTTTTTATTTATTTTTGTGAGTAGCCCAGGCTGACCTGAAGTCACTCTGTATTCTCAGGGTGGCCTCGAACTCATAGCAATCCTCCTACTCAGCCTCCCAAGTGCTGGGATTAAAGGCATGCGCCACCACGCCTGGCAATCAGATGGCTTTCTTGAGGTCACGCTGTGACTTCATGACATGAGTGACATAAATGCCACTGAGCTGCTTACCTCCGATTCCTAACTAAGGAAATGGAGTGCTCCTGTCCGTCACTGTATGAGCCTGTAGGAGCATGCAAGAGAGCCTTCCTCAGGCTGGTCCCATCTCCAGAATTGACATGAACTTCAATGTGGCCTTCAATGAGCAGGATGGAAAAGAAGGGCTGCGGAGGAAGCAGTTTCCCACACAAAACACATTACTGAAGGATTCCTCAGGTTTTCATCTCATATAGATAATGTAGGCATAGTAACTCAAGGTCCTAACAATTTTACCATCTGTGACAGCCATATTAACGAGCATATTGCTTCCTAATCTCTGTTCATGCAATTCACATTCAGCATTAATGTCATTAATCATATCAAAATTAATTGTATCAAAATTTTCTGTTTCTACAAAGCCTCACATGTGCTATTTATTGCTATGTACCATACCAACACAGATGCTTTAAGAAGCTTCTAAGTTACTGTATTTTTTAATTGAATTTTCTTAAAATTGGCAGATAGGGATTTAGGTTTTATACATCCTAGCATTTTCAGTACAATTTGTTTAGATGATTCTTGTTTCCCATCCTCCCTCCAAGCCCCTTCCCCTCCCAATATCCTCCCACTTCTGTTTACATGTCACATGTGTCCTTTCACTTTCCCTCACTCCTCTTCCAGCTCTTCTCTTTGTACTTGTTCATGGTTATCATTTTACTAGCTTGTAATATCTATACGTATGTATATACTAGGGGATGCAAATATGAATGAAACCTACCAAAGCTGAATGGAAACTAAGACGCTTCTATTTTTTAATCATACAGTTACCATTACATTTTTTTGTTTGGCCTGAGGAATTGTTTCTCACATTATTACAAGTGGCATTAAAAGTTTGATGGGTCTAAAGATATTTAAAGTTCATATAATTTTTTTTATTTTTTATTTTGTTTTATTTTTATTTATTTGATAGTGACAGAGAAAGAGGCAGATAGGGAGAGAAGAGAGAGAGAATGGGAGCGCCAGGGCCTCCACTGCAAATGAACTCCAGACGCGTGTGCTCTCATGTGCATCTGGTTAACGTGGGACCTGGGGAATCGAGCCTCGAACCGGGATCCTTAGGCTTCACAGGCAAGCGCTTAACCGCTAAGCCATCTCTCCAGCCCCATACAATGTTTTTTGTCACAGTGAAAGGAAGTACGGCAGCTTATAAATCCACCAGCAGAATTGAAATGTGTTTCATGATGCACTAGATGAGACTGGGTTATAGCATTTCTCCTTTTTGCTGTCTTAGTCAGAAAAATTGGATTTGCAAGTAACTATTAAGATGAGTTCTCTGTCTATCTATCTATCTATATGCATATATGTATATATTTGCACATAAATTGATAGAAGTGTTATTCATTATAGCCAAAAGTTAAAAATAAAAACCCATGTCTATCAATGAATTCACTGATACACTGTGGTGTGTACATACAGGGCAATATTACTTGGTAATAAAAATGTAACCATGAGTCACACAATAATGTGGATAAATCTTGAAAAAACACTAAGTAAAAACCACAAAAGATCATGTTTTGTATTACTTGATGTACAGGAAATAACCCACGATAGGGAAATCCAGCGAACAGAGTCCTGGTAACCAGGCATGCTGTATCTGTGTGGGTGGAATGGGGAGCTGAGTTAGTTTGGGTGATGAAAATATTTGAAGCTAGATAAACGAAGTGACTTCAAAATATTGCAAAGAGGCACACACCTTTAATCCCAGCATTTGGGAGGCAGGGGTAGGAGGATCACCATGAGATCAAGGCCACCCTGAGACTATATAGTGAATTCCAGGTCAGCCCGGGCTGGAACAAGACCCTACCTCAAAAAAAACCAAAGCCAAAACAAAACACATTGCAAATGAATTAAATGACACTGAATGGCTCACTTTAAAACTGTTAATTTTGAGCAGGAGGGATGGCTCAGCAGCTAAGTGTGCTTCCTGCACACACGTGAGGGACTGCGGGGCTCTGGACCACACGAGTTTAAATCTCCAGGTCCCATGTCAACATCTGGGAATGGCCATGCATACCTTTCACCCCAATCCTGGGGAAAGTGGTGCCCGGAGAATTGTGCAGGAGCTCAAAAACAGCAAGCTCCAGAATCAGTAAGAGACTCTCTCATGTGGCACAATATGCCACGCCAGTGAATGATGGAGGGGGACATATCATGTTTTCCTGACACTAGTGAGTCCACCAGGTGCTACAGGAGAGTGCATGGGGCACTGCATCAACACGTACAAGTGTATGCGACACACACACATACACACACAAACGCGCATGTGCGTGCGTGCACTGGGGCGGGGTTTCATTTGAAATAAACTTCACCTCAACTAGGAAAACTTGATTAATGCAGCCCACAAACCCATTCCAGTCACTTCATTACTGGCCCTTTTTTTAGTGGCTTATGTCATATTTGGGGTTGGCAGTCCGGTGTTCCAATCTTGGCTCCGACACATGACAGCTGTATGATCTTGGACATGCTAAGCAGTCTCTCTGAACCCATTTCTTGCTCAGTAATACACAGGGAAGCGGTGTCTGCCTGCAGCCCAGGCGGTGATTGTTACATGGTGTCTGCAAGGTGTCTTGAATAGCGGAGCATGCTGTTCTATAAACTGTTTGCATACCGACTCTACCATCTGTTCTTCCACTTAGTGGATGGGCACAAATTTGAACAGAGGACAAGGCAGAATGCTCTGATATAGCCTGAAAATATGAAGAACTGTCATCTTTTCTCCCCTCTCCAACTGCTAGGCCATCGTCTATCACAGGCCACGTTTGTCCTTCCTTCCTGGTGTGAACAGAGCTTAAGGACGTGCTGTTTTAGTATGAGGAGTAACAGTGGCTGGGGTTACAGCTCAGTGTAAAAAGCAGCTGCCGGAGCTCAGGTCTCCAGTACCCACGTAAATGCCAGGCATGGTGGCTCTTGCCTGTAATCTCAGTGCTGAGGAGTCAGAGAGAAACTGAGGGCAAGCTGGTTACCCAAGACTAGCCAAATTGGAGAGTTCTGGGCTCAATGAAAGACCTGCCTCAATAAAAATGGAGGTGATGGAGGAGACATTTGACATCAGCCTATGGCCTCCACATACATGTCCACATGTGTACCTGCACACACGCCCCCCGACAAACACACAAGAAACAAGCTGAACAGAGAGGAGTAACCGGCAGCACGTGGAAGGAAACTGAGGCTGCGTTACAGGAAGCCACTGTAGATACAAGTAGGCAGCAAATATCTCTCCTCAGTCACTAGGCACAGAAGACGCATTACACAACACAGGAAATCTCTGATTCAGACCAGAAAGACACACATGCACGAGCCAGAAAATTTTCACTCAGTGTTTCTGGAAGTTCTTTCCTTCCGAATACCAGGCAGCTACTCACCACGTGCGCCTGAGGCCGACCCTGCTTCTCAGCATCCTTGCCAATCGCAGCCAGGATGACGCCACTGCTGTTTGTGGTGGCAAATGTGGCAAGCAGCTCTGATTCCGGTGACAAAGACTTGGGTGGCAACTCAATGTAGCCACCTCTGAGGAAGCTCACACTCCGGATGGGCTGGAGAAAGAGGGCAGAGGGCAGAATGAGGTGAGCTCGCAGGTGGAGGTATGGGGCACTTCCCTCACATCTTTTCTACCCACCCGTGGGCTGAGTGAAGTTGCCATACCTTTTTATATTGATATGCCAGTGGGCATTTATAAAAAGCTCATTCTGCTGGGCATGGTGGCGCACACCTTTAATCCCAGCACTTGGGAGGTTTAGGAGGGAGGATCACCGAGAGTTCAAGGCCCCCCGAGACTAAATAGTTGCGTTTCAGCTCAGCCTGAGCTAGAGTGAGACCCTTCCTCAAAAAATCAAAAATAAATAAATAAATAAAATAAACAAAAACCTCATTCCAATGTTTAAAAAAAAGCTTCCTACCTCCAGCACGCAGCCTTTTCTCACACCATAGGAACTCCTGAGCAGGTCAAAGGTGGACCTGGATATCTCCAGGTTCTTGACGCAGCCCACATAGCTCTCACTGGTGATCCCTTTCCTGTAGAGAATGATGTAAGAACACACATAGTGAAACATCTTTTTTTTTTTCCTTTTAATATCATTTCACTTAAAAAGAAACTTGTTCCTCTATTAACACTTTGTAGAAATGCCTAGGCCTCCTTTGAGAATGACATCATTGGTGAGAACTTCAGGCAGAACAAACATTTCTTTAGGAATAGAGGAAGGGAATAAACTTGGTGAGTCTGGCTATGTGGTGGCTTCTCACATGGAAAACATGTTGATTTTAAGGGGAACTCATAGCCATTATGACTTAAGTATACTTGTTAAAATGCAGGGCAATAATAAGACAGGTGTTTCATTGCCACAAGGTCATTACAGCACAGAGATCATAACCCCGTCCCTGTGGAGAGTAGGTCATTTGCCTCTGGTAAAGTGACACAATTTGTCTGGACTGGATGATGAGAAGTCCTTGGCAGCTGTCTCCACTGCATAGTCCTAAAAGAAGCACCTTCATTTGAGATAGCTGGGATTATCAAACACACTGTTTTGTATCCTTTATGCCAGCTGGGGTCAAGCTATAATGAGAACAGGTTTTCATTTCCAATCCTAGTGAGCATGAGTATTCCTGAGTTGTACTTCTGTGATCAGTGAGCCCTAGGAGCACCGAGCACTAAATGGATTCTTGATGCCATCACCCTCCTTATCTGTGCTGAGCCCAGATCTGTGGACCTTAGCAACTGTGTGATGCTGGCCATGTTTGAGCCTTCCTGCAACTCCATTTCTTCCAGTCCAAATAAGGAGTTTGGCCTGGATGGTAGCCGTGCTCTTCTAGCATGAGCATCTCTTATCTGAGCTTGTCTTTTCCTCCAAAATCCACACGTTGTGTGGTTTAGGTAAAAAGCAGATGAACGGGAACATCACTGTGGCTCTCAGAACACCCTTGGTCCCATAATGACAGGGATGAAGATATGACAAGGAATAAGATGTAGTAAGTGGCCAGCTCCCCTGAGGTTTTAAAATATTTTTTATTTATCTATTTATTCATTTATATATTCGAGACAGAGAGAGAGAGAGAGAGAGAGAAAGTGGCAGATAAAGAATGGGCATGCCAGGGCCTCTAGCCACTACAAATGACCACCAGACACACATGTGCCACCTTTTGCATCTAGCTTATGTGGGTACTGGGGAATCAAACCTGGATCCTTAGGTTTAGCAGGCAAGTGCCATAACTGCTAAGCCATTGCTCCAGCCCCAACCTCCGAGGTTTTTCATGGATTCATTTAGAAGACCTGGGAATGACTATGGTTATAAACTAAGTTCCCTGGAACTTTCAGAGAATTGTGGCAAAGAGAATTGGGGTAGTGGAGGACCTGGGATACTTGTCCATTCCAACTGCACCTCAGTGCCACATACTAGCATTCTATAGCAAAACAATGTCTTAGCTAGGTTATGGATAAAATACACATAAGGTACCCTAGGTTGGGGACCCAGGTTAGAATATGATGACCTCATTCCTCAGATGCTATCTTGACTTCTGGCCTTTCATATATGATGGTTTTATTTTTATTAAGTAATTATTGATTTGCACACGGTTTGTGTGGGGGGGGGGTGGAAGAGTCTCTTGCCACTGTGAATCAATACCAGGTGCTTGCTCACTTATTATATATGGCTTTATGTGGGTGCTAGGGAACTGAAACCTGACCAGCAAGCTTTACAAACAAGTACCTTTAACCACTGAGCCATCTCCCTAGCCCCCTGGTATTATTAATAGTGTGAAAAAAATTTAAATTTGCCTAGTCCCAAATAACAAATAAAGGACTAGGAACCACAAAGAGTTTCTATACACCTCTAAAGTCAGAGTTAAGCCTGAATAAGTGTTGAATTAAAGTCTCCCAAAGTCTCCCACCTCTGCCATCTTCTATTTTATTTCCTGATGCTGGTTTTTCAACTTTCATACATCTCATTTACTATAGTCACACAAAAGCAGAGAAGTCTGTATAAAGCACAATTCTTTTTTTTTTTTCCTTTAGACAGATTCTACTACATTAAAATAACTAGAGAGGAGGATGTAGTATGATGAGGGAGGGTCCAATTCTAGCAAGAGAACAAACTATAAATGTCCCAGAGGCAATAAATATAAATCATATTTTTTCTCTAGAAGACTTTCTTTACTTCCCAGTTAACATGCACTGATACTTGGGATGAGGGCAAATATTATGGGTGGAGATGTGCCTTAGTAAAAGATGACATCTTTGACGATCAGTGTCCCAGAAGGTAATCTTAAATAAGAAATAAAGATGCTCCAGAGGTAATCATGTTAAGATGAGATCCTCAGGCTAGAGACACAGCATAATGGTCAAGGTATTTGCATGTGAAGCCTACGGGCCCAGGTAGATTCCCCAGGATCCACATAAGCCAGATGCACAGGAACACAGGAACATGCATCTGGAGTTTGTTTGTAGCAGTTGAAGGCCTCAGAGTACCCATTCTCTCTCTCTCTCTTTTTCTCTATCTCTCAAATATATATTAAAATGAGGTCCTCATGGTTGATCCTAATCCAGTGTGACTAGCGTCCATATAAAAAGGGGAATTTGGACATAGAGTGGCATTCGCACACGTGGGTGATTAGGTGAAGCCATAGCAAAGGAGGATAGCAGGATGCTATCTGCAATCTCTAGCAGCTGAAGCTATCAGAAGTGGGAGTGTGGAAGATTCTCTTTGTAACCCATCTGTACCTCAGTATCGGACATGCAGCCTCCAGAACTGGATAAAGAAGCCTTTCATTTGCTTCAGTGCTTCTCCCCTCCACAGCTTATGGTAGTCTATGCTGGCATCCCTGGCAAACTCACACACTATTGTGAGAAGCTTGCACAAGCCTCAGTTTAATGTCTTACCTCACAAGCCTGGAGTTAGGTAAGCCCCCCACATAAATGGGATCTTTATCTAGCCGGTTGAGGTCGGAGGATGCTCCTGGAGTTTCTCCCTGCTTAGTCTCCTTGTCACTGGTGTCATATGCATCAACGACAGCCAGCAGTCCTAAAAGGAAGTGGAAAGGAAAAGATAAAGCAAGAATCACTTTCTATGTTCAAATAAACGCAAATGTCTGCCACAAAGTTCATTTCCCAAAGACATATTCTTCTAATTTCTGTAAAGCTCATCAGTACTATTCTTCACTATTTTTATTTTTCTTTAAATATTTTTATGTTTTTATTTCCAAGAGAGAGACAGACACTATGGTTATATCAGGATCTATTTCTGTGCAAAAGAACTGCAGATGCATGCACTACTTTGGGCACCTGGCTTTATATGCATACTGGGGAATCAAACCCAGGCTGGGAAGTTCCTTGAGCAATTGCTTTGAACAGCTGAGACATTGACCCAGCTCTGTTCTTCATTAATAAAGGACAAAAGAAGATTTATCTCTATGAAAGGCAATCAAGGGCTGGAGAGAGGTTTTAGCGGTTAAGACACTTGACTGTGAGCCAAAGGACCCAAGTAAGCCAATTGTACCAGGTGGCACATGCTTCTGGAGTTTGTTTTCAGAGGCTGGAGGCTCTAGTATGCCCATTCTTTCCTACCTTCATTCCTTCATTTCTTCGTTCCTTCCCTCCCTCCTTTCTTTCTTTCTTTCTTTCTTTCTTTCTTTCTTTCTTCCTTCCTTCCTTCCTTCCTTCCTTCCTTCCTTCCTTCCTTCCTTTCTTTCTTTCTTTCTTTCTTTCTTTCTTTCTTTCTCTCTCTCTCTATCTCTCTAAAATTAATAAATAAAAATAAAAACATTTAAAAAAACAAGTCATTCAATGTGGCTGGAGAGATTGCTTGGTGGTTAAGGTACTTGCTTGCAAAACCTAACAACTTAGGTATGAATCCCTAGTATCCACATAAAACCAGATGCACAAAGTGGTGCAGGCATCTGGAGTTCATTTGCAGTGACAGAGTGCCCTGGATTGCTCATTCTTTCTCTCTCTCTGTCTCTCTCCTTAAAAATAAAAAAATGAAGTATATTAAAAGTCAATCAATACAAAACACCTATTGCAGAGTAACAGTAAGTGTGTAGATAAAATAGAATAAATTTGATTCTTGTTTCCAGTTCAGTATTTAATATGAAATACACAAAAACAGAATTATAATATTCCTTCAGCAAACCTGTATCCTATTGCTTCATATTCCAAAGACAATGGTGGCTTTCACTTAGAATGCCATTCAAGAACTGCACTTACAACTAAGTGGAGAATGGGTGGCATAAGATTATAATATTGGGCTAGAGAGATTGCTCAGTGGTTAAAGGCACTTGCTTGCAAAGCCTGACAGCCTGGATTGAATTCCCCAGTACCCACATAAAGCCAGATGCACAAAGTGGCACGTGTGTTTGGAGTTCACTTGTAGTAGCAGAAGGCCCTGGCATGCCCATCTCTCTCTCTCTTTCAATCTGCATATCTATCAAATAAGTTTTTTAAAAAAGATTAATATCATTAAAACACACAGGAAGATAAAGTAGAAAAAAAGACTGCTCACTTTTGGAAATATGTTAATTGTTACAAGGGCAACCAGCACCAGGTGAGTCTCTGTACCTACCTTGCTTCCGGTTTCGCTGGAAGGCTATTTTGTACCAGGTTCCATTGTTATACCGTCTGTCTGTCATAAGAGTGAGAGGTCCTGAACCCAAGTCAACCATAACTTTAACTCTGCCCTGGACCAGCTCAATGGACAGAAAGTCTTTCTGTAAAGAAGAAAATAGAGTTTGCCATGGCTACATCTATATTCCAAGACTTCCATTCCCTTCAAGTCAGGAATGGCTGAAACCTATTATAATCAAACTGGGGGAACTAGGTCTGACTCCATAGCTAGAAAACTATTAGTTGAAAACAAAAATGTCCCTGAAGTCTTTTTAGAACAGGCTGATGAGGTAAACATAATCTATACACATGAAAGTAAGAAAACTGGAGTCCCTTCATGTCTTTTTTATTTAAACTGGCAAGTGAGTCAGTTCAGAAAATGAAATGTGAATATTGAGGATGGGAATAACCAAGAATTGAATGCAAAGAAGACCATTCCTATGGATGAAATCCAAACCAGGCCACTGGGTTCACACTGAGCCTGACACAAGACATATTTCTTCAACTAACATTAATAATAAGTGCTTAACTGACCCATGGACTGACTTCTTTTACACTCAATGCTCTTCTGTGGCTTCTATAGGTCCTTAAACTTGAATTAATAAAGAAATGATCTTCAATGGAGAAACTGCATGACATACATGTGTGTATGACATTACTTATGTGCACACGGAAACGGTCATAAAATATGTATGTAAGCACAAGGGTGAAGGAGATCGACACAGAGAACAATCAACTCCTACAAATCATATATCCAGAGACACAGAGGCTCCCAACCCTTCATCACTGAAGCAGACCCAAAATGAGCCCAACATGGCTCAGGGAAATTTTGTGGAAGAGGGGGCAAAAAGAATGTCAGAGCCACACTTTGGGTCATGGTATGCAGAGACGTTTCTCCTACCCATAACTGTGGGCTAACTCCACAATACATGACCCATATACCTCAACAAGGAGGGGCCAGGGGAAGGGGTAGGACATGGAGGAGGCTAACAATGGTATCAACTTGACTGCATTCACTGAGTACAAAACTAATTAATAAAAAATTAATTAATTTAAAAATATGTATGTAAATCCTATCAAACATTCCTGTGGAATTCTGTTCTGGGGGCACAACATCAGTGTGATGGTTTGACTGTAGAGTGTCCTTCCCTGACCACCATAGCCTCGTGTATTAATGATTGAACCTCATACTTTATTGACAGGTGGTGGGGCCTTTGGGAGGTGGCACTTTGCTAAAGGAGGTGTGTCACCAAGGTTGGATTTGAGGTTTATTAGTCCAGCCTACTAGGTATTCAGAGCCAGCTTTCCCTTGTTGCTCCTCCCAGCTCATGTGACAAGATGTGATACCTAGATATCTGCTCTTCCATAGTGAAAATTTCACTAAAACCTATAAGCTGGAAATAACCCCTTTCCCCCACAAGGTGCTTTTGGTCAGGTGTTTTGTCCCAGCAACAAGAAAGTAACCGCTGCTTGTCTATGCCCCCTCATAGAATTTGAAAGTAACCCTCACCTTAGATTCTAGCTACTCTCTCTCCCTCTTGAACCCCCCACCCCAATGTATACAATTTTGCCTCAGCCACACATGGTATCTGGATGTGCTAGAGTCATGGAGAGAGGAGGCTAACTGAAGAGAGAGTCTACCTATACAATGGTTGGAAGCCCATCACCCATGCAGGAGGGAGGCAGTTCAGTGTTGCAAGCTGTTTGTGGGGAGCTGATTGGGTGACATCATTCCTTGGGTCCTTTGGTGCTCTCTCTGGGGTGAACAGATATTTGTTCATATCTACCCAGGGAACGTCATACAATAGACATGAATAATCCATAGCCACATAAATGTACAAAAAGACTCTTACGGTGCCATTTGAACCCAGGTAGAGAAGAAGCCCATTGGGTGAGAAGGTACTGAACAACATTATTATCTGAGTCACGGTGGCCCGGAGCGTCTTCTCCAAGACAGAATACCCACTCCCGTCGAAATGGAACGAAGCGTCTTCATTCTGGAAGCTGCAGAGCAGAAGGCATGATGGACCATCCATGCCCAGGAGGACAGAAGGAGCAAAGGATCTGTTTACGGAACTCTCTCCCTCCCCATGCCATGCTAAAATGTTCATCCCCATCTTTTGATAGTAAGTAGAGAACAGACACAGCTTGAACATCTCTGGTGTGAAAATTTTAAATCTGAAACACTGAGCACAGACAGACATACTCTCATGCACAAGTTGGATCAAACCATTGAATACAATCCCCTGCAGGGTATTTATACAAGGTAAGCATGTGTTTAAAACTGAAGCTTTTCTCCAGGATATATCATTATATAGATGCAAATATCCCAAACTAGTTAAAAACATTTCAGGTTCTAAAACTTTATTTATTTGACAGAGAAAGGTTGGGGAGGGGGGAAAATGGGCAGGCAAGGGCCTCCAGCCACTGCAAACAAACTCCAGACATGTGTGCCCCCTTGTGCCTCTGGCTTACATGGGTCCTGGGAATTGAACCTGAGTCCTTTGGCTTTGCAGGCAAATGCCTTAACTGCTATAGGCCATCCCTACAGCCCAGGATCTAAAACACTTTTGACCATATGGTATTGGTCAAAGGCCAGGAGCGCATGCCTTTAATCCCAGCACTCAGGAGGCAGAGGAAAAAGATCCCTGTGAGGTTGAGGCCAGCCTGGGACTACAGAGTGTCCCTGATATACATACACGTAATGTTCTCAGAGGCTGGTTTTGTCTTGTGTCTTCTGTTGTCAAAGCCTGTAGTCACCTCCACTACTTTTACACTAGGAGGCTCTCAGAACTCATGTTTGCACGAGTTCTGCAAAGACTCAGCACTATAAGATAAAATAGGAGCCTGGAGGTGGGTGAGGTTTGGCAAATGCAGGAAGCACAGCTGTCAGTAGTCTTTCGATGCTCTGTGAAAAACCCCTAGTAATTCCTATTCCTTGCCAGCATGAACTTCAGCTTCAATGAGTCATTCTTTGGGCTATGGGTGCTACTTTAGTTTTGAGTCAGATGTTACTGTTACATCTCCATGTGGCAAACAAAAAGTTTAAACTACAAAGCCCAATTAAGCCATGTGAGAAAGTAGAAGTTGCCAGGAAAACATGAAACCTTACATTGTTCCTTTAAAATTATGTGTGTGTGTGCAGGCATACACGCACCTAGGTCTCTGGCCACTATAAATAAATGTCCATCTGGCTTTACGTAGGTGTCTAGAGCATTGAACCCTGGGCATCAGGCTTTGCAAGCAAGTACCTTTCATAGCTGAGTCATCTCCCCAGCCCTGCACTATAAGTTTATGCATTTTACACAAGCTGTTTTCAACTGCTCTTGTAAGGACTCTGTTAATTACAGCTATCTACACAGAACAACGTTTGTGTAAGAGACATTATATCAGATATTACAAATACTTATCTATAAGAATTGACTGCACATGAGTGCGTGTGTGCGTGTGTGTACACACACACACACACCTTCATCCATGGGTGTATTTTTGGAATAAAAATGTACAGTGATTTACTTAGGATTAAACTGGGGATCTTTGAGACAAAAATCTGTTTGCAAGTGAAGTTTCTAGATTTTACGATCTGTAGTAAAAGCATGCAATCAAAGACACAGCCAAAAAAAAAAAAAAAAAAAGCCCACACTTTTTAAGGGTTAAAAATAACTCATGCTGCTATTACACAAATGATCAACAGCATTTAATTTCAGTAATAACAATACCATAAACTCTAGCCATCTTAGATGTGCATGAAAATTTCCCAAGCAGTACCCAGATACAAAAAGAATAACGTTAAACTCGGGGACATGTTACCTGCTGAAGCATCCATGGCACTTGCCCTCTCTTTCAATATAATTCCATAGACCGATGGATTTGCCATTCAGGAAGGCCTCTCCCATGCAGCCTTTAAAATGAGTAACCTTCACAGCGGGAGATTTCTAGTGCAAACAACACAAAACAAACATGTGACCCACATCTAGTTGGTACAAAAGAATAAAACATTGTCTAGGTACCTAACACTTGGCTCAAAAACAGGAAATACAAATTTTAAGAGAACAACATTCAGAAAAAAATGGCCAGTTTGTAATGCCTGAGTTTCCTTGCAATTAGAAAGTGACTATTTTCTTGGGGTGGGGGGCAGTGGAGGTAGAGAGGTTGAGGCTGAGTCTTTCTATGTAGCCCAGGCTGGCCTTGGCCTCTCAATTCTCTTACCTCAGCCCCCAGCATGCTGGCATTAGAGGTGTCCACTACCACACCCAGCTTTGGACAGTACCCTAAAGACCCATCTTGGCTACTAAGGTTGTTAGCAAGAAGGCCCTTTTCAGGTGAGTCATCAGACCAGAGAATGAGGTAGAGAGTTGGGGTCCAGCTGGAATCAAAACCTTCTTCCCTCCTTAATGCTCATCCAACTCCACTTTAATTGGCAAGAGGATGACAGAATAAAATAAAACTCTTCGGCTAAACACTAATTAGCATGTGTTGTGGTTTAAATATGAAATATCTCCTATAGGCACACATGTTTGAACCCTTAGATTGCCAGCTGGTGGGGGTGTTTTAGAAGGCTGTGGAACCTTCCAAGGTAGAGCCTTGCTGGAAGAAGTGGGTCACTAGGAGTAAGTCTTGAAGCTTTATAGTCCGAATCCACATCGTGTTCACTACCTGTTCCATCAAGACGTGAGGAGGTGAACCATTTCAGCTTTGTAGCTGCCTGTTACCCTGTCTCCCTCTTCATGGTGGGCCGTATGCTCTCAAACTATGAGCCAGAATAAGCCCTTCCTTCCTGAAGTTGCTTCTTGTCTGGCCAAATAGGTCAGAATAAGAAAAGTAACGAATAGAACACATCTACCACTAGAATTAGAATAGAGATACAGGGCTTTACAGAAATCAATCTAGAATGTTCCATTCACATTTCATCATTAGAAATGGCATTCAAATGGCAAAATAAACCACTGGTCCTCGCCATTTATCATCCCACTAATTGAACATGCTCTTCACCCCGCAACACCAGCTTAGCTCTGCAGAGGAGCTGCCACAAGGAAAAGTCATAAAAGCAGAAAATCTTCACCCGCTGAGGCCATATTCAACCATCTGAGAGCATTATTTTTTTTTAATTTTTTTTTTAATTTTTATTTATTTGAGAGCGACAGACACAGAGAGAAAGACAGATAGAGGGAGAGAGAGAGAATGGGCGCGCCAGGGCTTCCAGCCTCTGCAAACGAACTCCAGACGTGTGCGCCCCCTTGTGCATCTGGCTAATGTGGGACCTGGGGAACCGAGCCTCGAACCAGGGTCCTTAGGCTTCACAGGCAAGCGCTTAACTGCTAGGCCATCTCTCCAGCCCTGAGAGCATTATTTTATAAACCCGTTAAACCCACCAATCAGGTCTGTTCAGCAGACTGCCCAGAAAGTTACCTTGATCTGACCTCCAAGTCCTCCTACAAACATCAGTGTCGAATTGTTTATATCAAGAACATTTGCTGTTCCTGGGGATTGACTTGTTTTCATTGGTGGCTTCTGAGTAGAGCTCATCTCCTTGACAGTCAGTGAACCCATGTTTCCAAACCTGAGGTCATAAGAAGTAACAAAAGGAGTGACTCAGCATTGCATGTTATCACATGTGCATGCATGCCTCTTTCATACATGGTCCCATCTGCTTCTTTCTCTCCGTGTCCCCTGCCATACCCACCACCTGGTCTCCCTGCTTCCAGTCCTTCCCTCCTCATTTTCCTGACTCCTCAAAATATTGTGGTGGTGTTCTTGGAAAATACACATTTCATTACATTACTTCCCTGTTTAAAATGGTTACTGAGTTAGACTATATGTGAGGGTGATCAACTTCCTATTATGCGATTTTTTTGTCTCTATTGAAGAAAAAATTATCGAGCAACAAAATAAACCATACTGTTACAGAAAAGTGAAAAGAAAGTTACACTGAAGGCTGCTTACATGAGCTTACTTCTGTGGGACAGACATAAAAGGAAGAATCTGGCTTTGTGTCTGAACTTTAAGAAACTTCATGTTCTGTCCACTTCTACCTGCAATCCTACCAGGCTGCCTCTTCCCCAGGAAGGAAACCTTCTACCAGGTTCACCATCTTGGTTTTTAGACTTTCAAAAAATACCATAAAATAATCGAAACTTAATGTTTTCCTTCTTGCCTTTGGTAACAAAATTTATTTTGTCTGTAGGAAAAGTCTCATTCCTATAGCTAATTCAAAGTAAATATTCTTTGTTTATAATCCAACTTTCCAGAACATTCAAGACTATTATATGACCTTGCACGCATGTGATATGATACAGTTTAAGGAACAGAGGTGCCTGAGGGCGTCTTGTGCTACCTGGTTATGTGGATGCTGTGCCAGTTGTTGTCATCGATAGAGACATCTGGGAATTCCAGCCGGGTGGACCCGGAGCCCAGATCCCAGAGAAAGGCCACTTTCCCCCGCCGCATCTCCACTGCAAGGAAATCAGACTGGGGGACAGAGCAAGAGCCAGCATGAGTTTACGCAATGCTATTTACCCTATCGCCAACATATTCTTTAAAAATGTTCTTAAAACATTTTCTCTATTCAGAAAACATGAAACGAAAACTCAAAAGGCCATATCCTTTGTCTGTAAATACCTCTGTTCCTGGTGGATTGAAGAATGAGTCAGAGTCTTGGGGCTGATGGTCAGATTAGACACTAGTGACTTGACTGACCTGACCTCCCCCAATTTCCCCTATAAAGTTCCCACAAAAATCCAAAGGGGCCATCAGCAAGCCATAGGAAGGATGAGGGAAGGCACTGTGTACGCTTGTGTACCCAGTCACATGTGCAGACATGAAACACACAGGAAGATAGGAGCCACAACGGGCCTAGCATGGCCCCTTATCTCCTGAGAAGACATCTGGGATAATAAACATGCTTGTTAACATTTCTACCTCAACATTCCCCAGGGCCCAGAACCATTCCCACTGGGATGGCCAAAGAAACTTGCCCTCTGAGAGCCATGAGAACCTCCTTGGCAGGAAGAGCCTGCAGGACATCTGGAAAATGCTGATTATCACCTCTGGGGTCAGAGGGTCAACAGGCAGACTTCTACTCCCAAGACATCCCATGTAGATGGCAGAGGGAGGCAGTGCTCAGAAAGGTCACTTTCTTTCTCAAAAGCTTTTACTCTTTTATCTATTTCAACATAGCTTTAGATATCTGCCCATGTGTGGGTGTCAGGGTCTCTTGCCTCTGCAAATGAATGCCAGATGTATGCACCACTTTGTGCATCTGGCTGTATGTGGATATGGGGGTACTGAACCCAGGCCAGAAGGCTTTACAAGCAAGTTTCTCTAGACATTTAGCCATCTCTCCCATCCCACAAGCATTTACTTACTCTTGCAACTTAGTTTTAATGTGTCACTAGTATTACAGCAAAGGTCATTCCTAGGAGAAGAATGAGTGATTGAAGAAAGCCCTAATCCTTTATCAATGAAGTGTCTGCCGAGGAAATCCCTTCGTTCATACCCACAGTCACTTGTGCACTCACATTGGCGCTGCTACCGAGGTAGAAGAGCAGGTTGTCAGGCTCTTGTGTCTTCACGTTCAGGGTCAAGGTGTTGTAGTTGGTGGAGGAGATCTGAGGCTGGTAGGCCCGAACACAGTCTCTGTCTGCTGCCACGGCCACTTTAATCTGAGAGGAAGAAGGGAGGTGTCCTCTCTCTTAGTGACACATGCAGTGGAAGCTCTAAAGCATGTCTAAGGGGTTACTCCACTTTTCACTGTGAAACAAGTTTCCTCTCTTGATAAAACAAAAAAACATGCGTTGAGTTTCATAAGGTGAGAAATCAGATGAAGGAGATATTATTTCAAGTGTATTCATTTGTGTGGTGGCGGGACAGGTACTTCAGGCTCTCTTGCTGTTTTAAACACCCATCTGGCTTTATGTGGGTGGCTGAGGAATTGAACCCAGGATGGAAGGCTTTGCAAACAAGCACCATTAACCACTAAGTACTCTCCTCAGTAGAAATTCTCTTATTTTGTAAATTTAAGTGCAAAAGTCAGTTTAATTAGGTTTTATTTTGTTCCGTTTGTTTTGAGAGAGGGTCTTGCTATATGACTTAAGCTGTCCTTGAACTCAAATTCATGATCCTCCTTCCTTAACCTCTGGAGTAAGAAGCTTATAAGCATGCAATGCCATACCAGTATAAAAGAGTTTTAGTGGGGGCTGGGGAAATGGCTCAGCAGTTAAGGCAATTGCCTGCAAAGCCTAAGGACCCTGGTTTGATTCCCCAGGACCCACGTAAGCCATGTGCACAAGGGGGCACAGTCATCCTGAGTTCATTTGCAATGGCATGCCCATTCTCTCTCTCTCTGCCTCTTCCTCTCTCTCCTTTCTCTTTCTCTCTCTCAATCTCTCTAAGTAAATGAATTATATATTTATATAAAGAATTTCTAAGATATTCTTTATTTTTATTTATTTGAAAGCAGAGAGAGCTAGAGAGAAGAGAGAATAGGCCCCCAACCACTGCAAATGAACTCCTGATGAATACATCACTTTGTGCATCTGGCTTCATGTGGGTACTAGGGAATCAAATCTGGGTTGCTGGCATTGCAGCAAGCTCCTTAACCACTGAAAAGTCTTTCCAGACCCTCCCCCCAGGTTTAAAAAAATTTTTTTTGAGGTCTAGTCTCACTCTAGCCCAGGCTAACTTGGAATTCACTATGTAGTCTGAGGCTGTCCTCAAACTCACAGCAACCCTCCTATCTCTGTCTCCTGTGTGCTGAGATCAAAGGCATGTGACACCATGCCTGGCAAAAATGAATTTTAACAGGTATTTTCTATAGGAAATTCTCTCATTCATATGAGATTTGATTCTTTAAAGGCAAAGACCTTATCACCTTGTGCTCTTGTCATCTGACCCACAGTGGGTATTGGTTAGTCATTTGTCAAATAAATGTAGAGGTAATATATCCACTCAGTAAATATTTATAGAGCAATTAGTGGACTTGCTACATACTTCTTTAGTTAACAATTAGTTGCACATGTATCTTGTATTAATCTTACTTTTGTTTGTACCAACCATGCTAGTTAGAACTATCCCTGGAGTTTACATTTACTTAAAGACTGTTACTGAAACATATGGAAGCATGGAAGCCAGAACTCATGGAAGCCTGCATCTTTTCCTAGAGGTGAATATGCACTGATAAAAACAGGACAAAGAACTCCCTTTCTTTGGCTAGGAAGCTACAGAAAGATTGGAGAAGACCAGAGGCCACATTTGTCGTCTCTAGGGTGTGGTAACATGTCATACCCATACTCTCAAAAGTCATGTTATTTGATCTGGGAACACTGTGAAAGAGGGGGCAGAGAAACATGTAAGAACCAGAGGGTGGAAGGTGTACACTGAGGCATTATCTTCCCCCCAATAGAGACTGACAGGTGCATTCATGACGCCCGCAGTGAATACCATGACTCCACTGAGGATAGCCCTCAGTGGAATGAGTGTGGGGGAGATGGAACATAGGAGAATAACCTGATGATGTCCCCATATAACCAAATATGCAATATGTTCATGCACTACAGTTCCCACATTTTAAAAACGCCGTGTTATTTGTTGGAACCCTTCTCCTTAGAGAGCAGTGGGTGACATGAGCTATGGATGACTCTAACAGTTTCTCGGCTTTGAATTCCTTGGGTTGTCAGTGTTTAATGCACTCAAGGAAGTGGATTTGGGAAGGCTCTACATGGAAGCAAACTGTTCCCTGTGGGCTGATGCCTGGACTTGCACACACATTCTGGTGAGTACTGGGATAATTAAAATCAAAATTATAAAATGAATAAACAGAACCTTACACTAATGTCATCACTTGGACTTAATGTTTTCTATGACATCAAAGCTAGCAGTTATAAAGTTTGGCACTCTTAACTAATAAACTACCTTTTGGAACATTCTGAATCCAAACAGAAGTCAAAGAAAAGAGGGCTACCCCTTGCCTTTAAATATACATAAGGCAAGACGAGGATCTCAGGTTCTGAGATCTGAACCTGCAGACGTTGTAGGGGAGTTAGTGTGGTTGTACACCAGGTCTCTCGAATTTTCTAGGACCTGATGTTTTGGTAAGCATAGGCTATGGGAAGGTGGGTATTACAGAGCCATACCTTCTTCCCAACCTCTCCCCGACCCGCCGCCGCACACTCACAGAAGCTGCCTGTTTTCTGGCCCGGCTGATCAGCAGCTTAATTTCTGATAAGTTTCTGCTCAGGTTTTCTTCTAATGTCTTCAAAGGCTTCAATCGGTCAAATAAAAGATTGGCATGTGTTTCCATGTCTTTAACCTTTTTTCTAGCCAACAGGGCTAATAAAACAAGAAGGCAAGGGGTGGCAGAAAAGTTAGACAGGGGTTTAAAAAAATTAAAACAAACACTCTATCATTCATACATTGAAGAAAACAAGACAGCCTCATAGTCAAACTCTTGAAGTTTAGAAAAAAAATGAAATGAAGAAATGTCGTTGACTTATATCCCCCAAGCCTTTTTCGTTCTCCATCAATGGGAACCCAGATGTGGATGTGTGGTCCCTTTTGCACCTCTGTGCACCACGCTCTCTCCCAACCTGCATGATGCAGACTTTCTTAACTAGAAGAAACACCACGGATGCACTTACTGGTCATTGTGGAGTTTTGCAGAAGCTCATTGGTCTCTTCCAATGTGGCGTTGACTCTGGCCAGGTCCTCTGACGTGTTGAAGACCCTCTGGCTCAAGCCCATGACATTCCTAAGCGTCCGCGTTGCACTCTGATTGGCAGATGCGGCCAGCTCTTTGGTTTTGTTTCCTTTGCTTTTTAGGCCTAAAATAAACACAGACCTGAGCGTGAGCCCTGATGAAAACATTCAGAGCCAGTGTGGAACTACAAGTGCCATCATACATACAAACATGTTATGGCCATTTTTATTCATTCATTTATTTGATTATTTACTTTTAATCTGGTCCCTGAGCCAGTCGCAGTAGCTGCAGACCCAGAGCTCATGAAAAAGACAAATGTCCTGAGCTGCCTTGGACCTACAGAATCAGAGGCTCTGGGGTGAGGCCCGCCTGCTTCAGGACTTGGCAGGCAACAGCTTCTCTGAGCTTCAGGTGACTGACACCTACCAGACTGGGGATACCATACTAGGCTCTCTGAGGAGGCAGGAACCGGGAAAGCTAGGACCATCCCTCCAGTACTCTGCATGTCTGTGTGGCACACATGCATGTGGAGGCCACTGGTCTACAGCCGGTGTCTTCCTCAATAGCTTTTAAAAAATTTTTACTTTTTTTTTTAAATTGGCAACTTCCATAATTATAAACAATATCCCATAGTAATCCCCTCTCTCCCCCCACCTTCCCCTTTGAAACTCCACTCTCCATCATATTCCCTCCCGCTCTCAATCAGTCTGAAATTTATTTTGATGTCATGATCTTTTTGCTTTTTATTGGTTTTTATTGTGTCTTTTTTATTGTTGAATGCAAAATGGGTCTTTTTTTTCATAACAAATGTGCAACCTTGCATAACATACGTTCTACTCCTCCCATGAAGGGACAAATGGAATAATTTGGATAAGAGCTTTGTGGATTAGGATTTCAATATATGATGTGGTCAAAAAGAAGCAATGAAGAACATGTATGACCTGTGTATAATACACTAAACTTCTGCATTTGGACCCTTTCAGTCACGCTCACCTCATCTTTACCAAACCATTCTCTCTCCACATCATGTCTTGTCTGCATAAGAAGTGTCTGGAGCTTAAGTCTGTGGTCAGGCTGGAGACAGTGATACTCATAACAGTGGTACTAATAACATAGATTATTTCTTTTATTTATGTGAAGGATAGAGATAAAGAGAAAGAATAGGCACACCAGCGTCTTATGCTATTGAAAACAAACTGCAGTTGCACGTGCCACTTTGTGTGCCTGGCTTTACCTGGGTACTGGGGAATTGACACTGGACTGGCACAAGTTGTACAGGAATCTTTAACTGCTGAGTCATCTCTCCAGCCCCCTAAATCAGTTATTTGCAAGGTAAAACTTAATTTTGTTCTCATTTTTACATCTAGCACTCCAAATCACGTGGGAGGCAGAACTCCCTCATGTTCCTGTGTGCCTCCTTCTTCAAGCAAATACTAATTAGACCAAGAGATTCCTTTGTACTTACCTTCAGGAATTGCTCTAAGCATCAAGAAGGATTCATTGGTCTGCCTAGTAATATTATCCACATTCTCTTGATATCTACTTGTCAAATTTTTCAACCCATTCAGCTGGAGTGTAAGACCTATGTAAAAGGAAAAAAGTGTTCCCTTGTAGTTTAGTCTTCTAAAATGTTGCCTAGGCAACAACTTTATCATTCCCCACCCATCTACAGCACCCACATCCTTCTACAGACACCCGATACTGAAAGGTTTTAGCACTGTTAATTATGCACATGAGAAATAGGGTTTTGGTAGCTAGACATGGTGGCACACACCTTCAATCCCAGCCATTGGGAGGCAGAGGTAGGAGGATCACCATGAGTTCAAGGCCACGCTGAGACTCCATAGTGAATTTCAGGTCAGCCTGGCCTACAGTGAAATCCTACCTCCAAAAACCAAAAACCAAAAACCAAAAAAAAAAGAAAGAAAGAAAGAAAAAAAGAAAAGAAATAGGGTTTTGGCTTTTTGGTTTGCTTGGTCATTTTTTTGTTGTTGTTGCTCTACTTTCCCCATTGCCTTTCTCACTATTTTTTCTCCTTGACTTTTGTGTCCACATTTGGTAAAAACACAGAGGCATAGACATGTTTAATTGCCAAACTCTAAGTCAGACTCCAATTGTCTAACCAAGCCTAAATCTTGCCACCTTTCTCCAACAGCTTGGCAAAACCCGCATATGGGCCTCTCTGGGAATTCCATGGCCCCCAATCTGTGAATCTGGCCTTTCTCCAGCCCCTTTCTGTTCTTTTCCGGCTATCCAACTGGGGACTCAACATCTTCTAATCTTAATGCACACTGTTTGTTATTTTAATAATCTCTTTTCAAATACAAAACTGCCTTCGGCCTTTTGGGAACACATGTTTAAAACACAAACATTTAACTGCCGAGAAGTTCATGATTTTGTGGCCTAAGAGTACGTTTCCCTGTACAAGCTGAAGCCAGACCCCATCTACATTGATGACACAGGTTGTAACTGAGCATTGTATTTGACAAAGGACAATGAAAATCCTAAGCTGTCATTCACAGAGAAACAAACAAAAATACAACCTACCCCAGCCCTTGGTTCAGATAGATATGAAAGGGAAGAGCCTTGTGCACAACTTACTCTGTACTCCTTGCAGTATTTGATATAATAGATTATGTTAACATGAAAAGCTAAGCGTGTGTTATGAGAAATTACACACCTACCTAGTCTCTCTTACAGAACACATTCTTGCCTGCCATTCTGTCTTATGCATTTGAATAGCTCTTGCATGTGTAAAGATAAACTGCATAGATGTTTACTGAAAAGTTCAGAAATCACTTTTTATTTAATTCAGTATTTTTTTTAAATGAGACCCTTCCCATTGTAGTTTAAATGTAAAATATCCACCATAGCCTCATGAGTTTTAAATACCTGGTCCCCAACTGGTGGCAATTTGAAAGCGTCATGGGTCCTTTGGGAGACAGAGCCTTACTAAGGTTGGCCCTACTGGGTGATCAGAGCTAGCTCACCTAGACCCCTTCCTTCCTGGTGCTATGAAGATGTGACTCTGGCTCCCTGTTCAGGCCTGTCATGCTTTTTCTTGCCATGATCAAACTCCCCCTCAAAACTGTATGCTGAAATATACCTTTTCCTCTTATAAGAAGCTCTGGGCAGGTATTTTGTGCCAACAGTGAGAAGGACACTGATTCACTACCACAAATTTACCATGGCACTCTCCAGGCGAGAAAGGCCAAAATAAATCTCAGACATAGCCTCCTACTATAAGGAACTGGGGGGAGATAGATAAACAAACAGAGGAGCACCTGTCATCAGATTATTCCAACACCCCAGGAAGATGGAGACTGCACCAAGTTCAAGACATGAGTGGAAAATTTGATGTTCAAGGAAGCTTGAACACAGAGGAGCATGCACACTCTAATAAATGATACCATGAGATGAAAATTCAGAACTCTATGAGGCTTAGATATCAGAAGTTAGGATATTAATGAGTAGAAACACATGGAGCTTCAAGTGTCTCCAGGAAGAGACATGGTTTTCTGAGGATGCTCAGAGAAGTGCCTCTGCCCACTCTGCTCATTCATCCACACAGCGCACACCGACCGACCTCGCTCTTTCTGGCTGAGGTTGTTGCTTTCCTTTAGGAGCCTGGAACTGTGCTGCAGAACTGCTTTCTCACGAGAAACCAGGGACTTTGTGATCTGAAAAACCAAATGAATTAGACATGGTGGCTTTTGGGAGAACACAGCCATGCTGCAGGAACCACCACACAAGTTCCAAATAATGTCAACCACAGCGCTGGGTGGGAGGGGGCACAACTCAATATGAGGAGCAGGAACACGAAGACAGTCTTAAGGAAACCAGCCATCACAATGCTCATCACAAGGAGAGGAATTATCTCCAGGAGACTTCAGATGGCATCATCATTCTTCATTGAAAGAATTGTGAGAGTTTTCTCATGTCTTTTGATTTCTCGTCACTAGTCTTCATAAAGAAGAATCTATGACTCAATTATTGGACATTAAGGGCTGGAGAGATGGTTTAGTGGTTTACATACTTTCTGATGAAGTCCAAGGACCCACGTTCAACTCCCCAAAACCCACATAAGCCAGATGCACATGGTGGCTCATGTGTCTGGAGTTTGCAGTGGCTAGAGGGCTTGTGTGCCCATTCTCTCTCTTTTTGCCTCTTTATCTCTCTCAAAAAAATAAATATTTTTAAAAACATAAGATAACAATATTTAAACTTATTTGATATATAAGCTGGGTACAATAGTGTGAACCTGTACTGCCAGATACTAAGGTGGTTGAAGCACAAAGATCGGTTGAATCAGGTAGTTTATGGCCAGCCCGTGCAAACTAGTGAGACATTGTACTATTTTTTTCAATATTTTATTTTTATTTATTTATTTGAGAGACAGAGTAAAAGGGTGGGAGAGAGAGAGAGAGGGAGAGGATGGATGTGCCAGGGCTTCTAGCCACTGCAAATGAACTCCAGACCCATTCAGCACCACATGCATCTGTGTTATGTGGGTCCTGGGGAATCAAACATGGGTCTTTAGGCTTCACAGGCTAGCATATTAACTGCTAAGCCATCTCTCCAGACCAAGACCCTGTACTCTTTAAGAATTAAAAGGCATTGAACATTATGGAACAAACATAAACCAGTTATACCAGAAAAGGATGTGGTTGAGCATATATTTGAACCACAAAGTCTATACTCAAGAATCTTCTAGAAGCACCTCCAAAAGTGCACGAAAAGGCAAGGCACACACTAAAGCCACAGCTGTTTCTTACCAGGCTTGTCTTATCCACAGTGCTGAGGGCATCGGCAGCCAGTTTCTCTGCTTCCTCCACCAGGCTCTGAATGTGGGAATGAACGTGTGCTGCGCTGGTGGCATTCAGGGACACATGACTGACATCTTCAAGACCACTAGAAAAGTAGCATATTTGATGGCATTGTGAAACGTAATCAAATTTGGGGGATTCACTCACAAAATTGTCAAGTCCCCACTATTTTTGAAAGCCTCCCCGAGTACTTTCCCTCCTCAGGAAAGGAGTGAGGTCTGTCCACTCAGAAGCAGTCAGTGAGCAGCAGCAGCCCCCCACCCCCCGGTGGTAATGCTCATAACTGGCTTTCGATGTGCACTGAAAGAAGAGGTGATGCTGTTTCCCTTAGATAGCTATCCTCTCACTGTCCTCTGCCTTCCTTGATCTCTGTTTAGGGCTTCCTGCACATACTGGGGTACCACTGCATGCCTTCATGGGTTATAATCCGTCCCAAAAATTGCATGTTAATTTTCAAAGTGCTTTCAGACATGCAAGGATGCTGGATGCTATCCCTCAAATGACTTACTCCAAGCTGATGAAATCCAGAAGAAAATTTGTAGGAAGGGCAGGTAATATTTCAGTCAGCTGAACTACATTCTAACAACTAGATAAATCACTTAGGAATGGGTCAACTGGCAGCTGTGTGATTTTTATCAGTACTCTCTGCTTGGAAAATGAAATCTGACAACTGGCATATCTCTGCCTGCCAAGTGAGGAACTCACTTTATTTTTTCTCCATAATTATTGAGTTGTGTAATTCCCACACCAGAAATTAGCAGCTATTCTATACTATTATTTGACTGGAAAAAAATGCAGTGGCTTATACATAAAATAATGCTTATTTAACTTGACTCTTACACCAAGTAACAGAGTTTTTGATCTAGCTATATATGTAGTATAATGTTATCAATTTCCATGACATGTATATGGCATGTATGTAGTTTAATGTTACTTATCTGTGTGTATAGCTTAGTGTTACTAATTGCCATGACAAGTATAGGCAGCATCACTCGGCTCAGCACATAGTTCATACAACAGTCTACCATATTTGTACCCAATAGCTTATCTTGTGTGATTAATGGTTCATGGCAACAGTTCTCAACTGGGGAGATATTTGTTCCTTCCACAAAATAGCATTTCCTCCCCTCTCCACCACCACAAATACACAAGTTCCTACCATGTTGGGGCTTTTCCCATTCATCCATCAAAGCAACTTTTAAAGGAACATGTATCAATTAACAATCCAGGGATGAGCTAGGCCTGGTAGTACAGACTGGGAGGCTGAGTTAAGAGGAACACAAGTTCAAAGCTAGCCTGGGTTGCAGAGTGAGTTCAAGGTCAGCCTGGACAAGTTAGTGACACCTCACCTCAAGGTAAAAAGTCAAAGGAGGACTAGGGATACAACCCAGCAGCACAGTGCTTACCGAGAACGTGTGAAGCCCTGGTTTTGATTCCCAGTGTCACAACAACCACCCTGGTATCATGAAACCACCAGCAAGACTTAAAACACTCTTCACATGAGACTTACCTGAGAATCTTTAAAACAATGACAAAAATACAGATCACAATGCAAGGCATTTATGTCACAATCTTAGAGGAGAGAGGACAAGGGACAAGGGTGCCAATATGTGATGGACTGCCTCGGGCAAGACCAAATTTTGATGAGTCTGGGAGTCACTTGTCTAAAGCTATGCTTCACATTTAATAAAGTGAGGAAACATTCAACAAATATCTCAAACTATACTATTTTTTAAATTTTTTGTTCATTTTTATTTTTTTATTTGAGAGTGACAGAGAGAGAATGAGGCAGATAGAGAGAAAGAGAGAATGGATGTGCCAGGGCTTCCAGCCACTGTAAATGAACTCCAGACGCATGCGCCCCCTTGTGCATCTGACTAACGTGGGTCCTGGGGAATCAAGCCTCGAACCGGGGTCCTTAGGCTTCACAGGCAAGCTAACCGCTAAGCCATCTCTCCAGCCCTCAAACTACACTACTTATAAGATAAAGTCCCTTTTTCTTTACAATGGTAGACCTCCAGATACTATAAAATAATTGAGAGTGGTTGGAAAAGAAAATGCCAGCACTTATGGAAGTAACAGTGTATACAACTGACCAGCTAGGAAAGATGTAGTCACTGGTGCAATAGTGACGTGACTGCTATGGGGATAACCAACAGCTCTCTGCTTGGATTTGGACCCACTCCCCAAAAGGAAATCCATCTTAGGTACTGAAAACCATGCACGAGTCAATGGCTGGAAAGGTCATAGACCCTAGGGGTAAGTTACCACTGCTGTTTGGCTAAATAGATATGTTGTGCTCACCAAATTGCCCTGTAAATATTCATGCTTATGTCCAAAGATTAGTGCTATTCTCACTTTTGGTCAGAGAAGCTTATTTTTCAAGAATCTTTATTTATTTGAAAGAGAGAGAAAAAGGCAGAGAGAGAATGGGCATGCCAGGGCCTCCAGCCACTGCAAACTAACTCCAGATGCATGTGCCACCTTGTGCATCTGGCTAACATGGGTCCAGTGCATTTGAATTTAGATCCTTTGGCTTTGCAGGTAAGCACCTTAACTGCTAAGCCATCTCTCCAGCTGCAGAGAAGCTTCTTTTTTGATGGTAGTAAGGCCTAAGGAGACCTGAGACTCATCAAGGAGCTGAGAAGAAATAATACTTGAGTGCTCAGTACCAAATGAGACATGCTGATCACACCCACAAGGCACAGATGTAGTGGAAAGAATGTAAGAACCAGAGGACATGGAAGAGTGTTTTGGAACAATGTCTTCTGGATACACAGTGGCTATTACATTCCTGACCTCACAGTGGCTATTGTTACCTGCCCAATATTCAGGGAGGAAGAAAAAATAAATAAATAAACAAAGGCCTCATTCCAGATGAATAACTAGTTGTAAAAGAAGAGGATATGTGAAAGAGAGAAAGGGAAGAGGGAACAAAAGAAAATAATAGCCAAACAGCAGTGGTAACTTACCCCTAGGGTCTATGACCTTCCTAGCCATTGACTTTTGCCTAGGTTTTCAGTACCTAAGATGGATTTTCTTTTGGGGTGTGGGTCCAAATCCAAACAGAGAGCTGTTGGTTATCCCCATAACATCACTTTTGCACCAAAATGTTCATGTATGAAATTGTCAACAAAACTTATCCTGGAAAATATAACAGCTTTGGGGCATAGCCTTCAGTCAAACAGCAACTCCCAAAAAAGACAAGAGCTGTAGAGAAGTCAGCATCCTTGAGTAGTTACAGACAACCTCACAAGCACTGAGTGCTCGGGGAGGGCTTGATACCACAGTGTAACAGTGGTTTTTTTTCAAACCTTTAAGTATGGCTGCATTATCCACGTGTGCCAGGGGTATACTCTGCCAACAGACACAGGAGAAAATCTTACTTTTACCATGCAAGTACAGGAGTGCAAGAGATAAAAGTGACTCATCGCTGCATGCTGACCTTGATCAAGAGATGAACCATCTCCTAAATTCTGGAAAACATGTGCCCTCACCTGCCCAGGACTTCTGCAAGTCTCTGAAGCTCTGCAGCGTGGTCCTCTGCTCTGTGGACGAGGTCACGTGCTCTCCTTTTGGACATCTGCATGACCAGGTCGTCTACGTGCTTCCTGATTTTGGTAGTCCACAGGAGCAGCTCATCCCGCTGGCGTTCCAGCTGCTAAATGGATACATTTAGACTTTAAGTATACACACGTCTATGGCACAGTGTATGTGTGTGCACACAGTGAAGCACGGGATGATTCTCTGGAAACTGTTACGGTTACAGCAGTCCAAGTCGTAACTTACTGCTACAGCGTCCTGTAGGGTCTCCGTGGTCTTGGCGGCAGCATCCACCGATCCTCTCCCTTCCGTAATGAGCTTTGAGGCCAAGCTTCGTTCTTCTTGAACATGCTTCTTTTTATCCTGCAGCAAAAATCACCAGTTAAGGATGCCTTCATGAAGCAAGTCAGTGCCTGGGCTTTGCTATCCAGTGCCACATGCGAAAGCCAGTGCCTGGGCTCAGTGTAGCGGAAGACGACGATGACACTGTCTATGCAGTTCCAGCGGAGGAGGAGGGAGCTACTGAGACTCACGCTGTATTCGTTCAGGTTGGCCTGGACGAGGAGTAGCAGGCGGTCGCTCTCCTGAGTCTTGGCCTCGGTTTCCTTCAGGAGCTCTTCCAGCGCCTGCAGGTCAGTGCTGTGCTGGGAAAGGAGGCGCCTGGCAGCCACTTTTAATGTGTCCAAATCCGCCTGTGGCTTCTGGAAATCCTTCTGGATCTGTGACAGTAAGTCTTTAGCAGCCCTGATAAACATCAATGGTTCAGAGAGTCAGCAAATAAAGACAGTTGCTTTGTCTCTGAAATTACAGTGTGGGGGGGGGGTAGGTTATATACGCATATTTAGTTCCTTCTTGACATCATAAGTGATAGAACCTTTTTTTGGTATTTACTTTTAAAATATTTTTGTTGATTTGAGAGAGAGTGAGAAAAAGAGAGAGCCCCCCCTTTTTTTTTAACTTTTTAAGACAAGGTCTGCCTATTGTTGCTCAGGCAGACCTTGAATGCACAGTTCTCTATTTCAGCCTCTTAAGTTGTTGGATTGGGTTAGGGCTATGGCCCAGTGGTTATAGGCACTTGCTTGCAAAACTGCCAGCCTAGGCTCAATTCCCCAGCACTCATGTAAAGCCAGATGCACCAAACAGAATGTGCATCTGGAGTTTATTTGCAATGTCAAAAGGCCTTAGTTCCCACCCTCCTCTTTCCCTCTCTTTCCTCTCAAATAAATAAATAAAGAGATTTTTTAAATAAACTGTTGGCATTACAGGTATGCACTCCCATACCCAGCATACATGATGACTGTTTAAGACTGGGAACTTTGTTTTTCTTAATACAGTTGTGTGTGGAAGAATTACTATTAATACTCAAAATAATACCTTTAGTCACAAACATCCTAACATGCACTAGTCATGAAATTAAAAGAAACCATCTCAATGAACCAGTGTCAGTTAATGCGGGAACTCCAATCTTTCACTATGATCTGGTCAGGAATAGAAACAAGGGAGTTAATTTGATATGATAAATAGGTTTTCTGAAGAGACATAGACTTAATAAACAATTTCAAATTGCTTAAAAGACATATTTTGTACCATTAATAAAAGTAAGCTTTATGAATTAGAAGATTTTTTCCTATTCCTTATCCTCATGTTGCTTACTTAAATAAAATTTGAATTTATAGTTGCATAGAACAAAGATCCTACATACAGTACATGTCTTCTAGTGGTCAATGCAGCTCATTAATTCCGATTCAATGTTAAGTGAGCTTTTAAAAATTCCATGGAAAATGCCTTCCTTATAAGACACCTCTAGCTCTCTCCCCCTTCTTACTCTATCTCCAAATAAATCAATAAAAATATTTAAAAAATAAATACAAAAGCTACAAGTACTGCTTCACCAATTACTGGAGCACTGGATTATGACATGGCAGAAAATACTTTCAAGCACGTAAGTTTGATCTCTGACATCAGAGAGCAATATTAGGAGTTACGAAAAACACTTATGAATTTTAAAAATAACAAAGAGACTGTATATAAATCAGTCCACAGGAACTAAAGTAGGATTCATGGAAAATACATGATTTGATGCATAAAATATCTAGGTATGAATCTATCATTCTTTTTTATTAAATAAGGTATTCTTCTTAGAAAACCTAAGACAGATTCAAATTTTAATCTACGAAATGACTTAATATGATGAAATGGTACTAGCTTTCAATGACACAAACTAGATTAAAATAGAAAATGTTGTCATATTCTTCATTAGTTTCTTGTTGCACAGTTGAATCTAATAAATCATTGTTTCCCAAACTGTACTTTTTTCACAGTCCTACTGTCCCATGAATTGCTAAGAAGATTCCATGGGTAAATTTTCAGTATGATGAAGCCTAGGTCTATTTCTCCAGCCCTTGCCCTCTTGAAAGTTCTCTATAAATGCCAGTGTACTAAATGATTTTGGAAGTCTTAACAGTAAAGAACTCCTCTCTTTAGTAGACCTTACATTTCCTTTATTTATCTAGTCACAGGACACATTTGCTGAATAAGACATCTTTTAATAGCCCTGGGGAAACCAGAGTGGAAAACAGCTGACAATAACAGTAACAAGTGGGAATCTTCAGTGTGCAGAAGAAGGCGCACAGGGCAAACTGGAGTCAGCTGTCTCCAGAGAGCGCCGCGGACAGGCCAAGCTACAAGTATTGCTATTACCTCTTGTCCCTAACTAATGAAACAGTGGCGGGGCTGTTTGTCATGCAAAGTCATTCATGATCATTCCCTGCTTTCTTTCTGGGACTGTGGCATCTGGATGTGTGCTCAGGTCTGACCAGGGAAATCCACAGATGTGAACCATTAGTGGCTTCCTTGGGCAGCAGCGCCGCTCACACGCTTGGGGAACCAGGGTGCTGCCACCCGAACTCCCATGACTTCTTCCCATGGATTAATTCAGATTGTTGCACTCCTCTTCCCACTCTGAATGTGAATCCCTCAAAAAATGTAAACTATTAATTGCTGACTTCTGGAAGTTCTAATGTCACCCTGAAGAGGGTAGTGGTCTGATCTAGGGATGAATAGCAAGTGGTATTGCTCCAAGTCTGCATCATTCATGGGGTTGAGAGATGTGGGCAAAAGCCACACTCATTTTCAAGCAAGCATCTTTAACCATTAGGCGACATCCCCAGCACTTAAGCCACGCATTTTTAATAACTCTATTTTGTGATCAGATGATCAATTCTGAAACAAATCAATGCAACTTTAAATTATACACTATAGGCCCTCTCTATGAAAAATGGGAATGTAGAGGCAAGCCTAAACTTTCTGAACTCAGTGTTTTAAAGTCTGTGCAGTCATAGCTTCACTTACAGATGAAAGAGAAAACTGCAACCTGATGAGTAACTTCATTCACACACCAAGAGCAGAGGCACAGGAACAGGGAAAGCAGTTCTAGGAGCCTGGCCAGCAGGGAACTCAGGAACACAGAGAGGAGCAGGGTAGAAAGGGGTCGACACTACCTCCCCAGTCACCTCAACTACTTGGTCAGAAAACGAAGTGTTCACAAATCTACTACGACTTCCTTGTGGGCAAACAGGCTCTACTGTTCTTCATGTGCCCAACTCCTGGCACCACATCTGTACGCAAGATCAGTCCTCTCTATTGAATGAGTGAAGGATTTGACCAAAGTAGGGTGACGAGGGAAGAGTAGCTTTACAGAATACTCCAGAGAATCTCTGGGGCAGCTAGCTCAGAACCTGCATCCTTCACAAGTTCCTTAAGAAGTGTGGATTCCGGGAAAGCAGCAGGGTAATGCCTGGCTCAGCCTGAGAAGGGCAGCCACTTTGTCACCTCTTTCCTCTGCACTGCTCCCTCTTCCTCTCTACCTCTGACCACCCCCCCACACACACACACACATTTCATAGTTTTCTTGGGGCCCTCTGCATGACTTACACTAATGTTCTAGTAATTTGATTATTAAACCTTATTACCAACTTCATCCAAATGCAAGTTCTTCTTTTTATGTCACCACTAAGCAAAGCAACAGGCCCAAAACTATGTTCAGTAACAAAAGAAGATGAAAACCGGTAATCAACCCCACTGGTGTGTTGTTAAGAAAAGTGTACACTGGGGTGGAGAGATGGATCAGCAGTTAAGGTGTTTACTTGCAAAATCTAGCAACCAAAGCCCAAATAATTCCCCAGTATCCATTTCAGCCAGATGCACAAAGTGGCACATGCATCTGGTGTTTGTTTGCAGTAGCTAGACATCTTGGCTTGCCCATTCTCTTTTATCTTTTCTCTCTCTCTCTCTCTCTCTCTCTCTTTGTGTGTATATATCTCTCTCTACTTACAAGTTAATTAATAATTAATAAGAATGTTAAAAGTGTACTCTGCTTAAACATAGCACATTTTAGGAAACAATTTAGAAATGAACAATAGTATCCTCAAAGTGAAAATAATTGGACAAAATGATTCTAGCTCTTTATATCCATTCTGATAAGATAATCACCTGAATTACACAAAAAAATATATAAATAGAAGCTTGGAATTGTAACATATATTTGTAATCCCAGCATTTAGAAGGCTGATTTAGGAGGATTTTAAGTTCTAGACTAGCTGGAGATGCATAGTGAGACCTTGTAAAGAGAGAAGGAGGAATAAATATTATATAAACATGCAAATATTTAACCAGGGTATAAATATTTTTTTAAAATAGAAAGAAATTGCATAATAATTTCTATCACAATATAATTTACAACAGATTTTTTTCAAATATTTGATGATATCACTAGAAAGAATAGATCTCATAATAGTTATGCATGATGTAACTAATTAAAATGGCCAAGGCATTCTCCACAGCTTAGCAGAGAGACAACATGTGCTAAACTATGTTAGACGACAACTATGGGAAAATACACACAGTTAAAGGCCAGGAAAGTAACCCAGGGCTCCCTGAGACTTTGTAATACAATTCTTTGGGATCTCTCAAGGTGGCTCTCCATGAGGGTCTGCATAACTGAACTCAGAGCTTATGGTCTGAATACCCACAGACTGGAATCTTTAGTACGACAGGTTGCCTACACGTGACCTACAATAGGTTAAAATGGGATTCAATAGTTACCGTCAAACATGGACCGTACTTCATAATATGCAAACAGAGTGTGTGGTTTCACTGGTTATACTTTCTGATCCTGGAGGGTCATGTGCCATGTACAGGACAGCTAAGCCCCCCTCCTCTCTTACAGTATTTGTCCTCGTTATTATTGTATTTTAATTCCCCTTCTGCCCATCCTCCAACTTCCCAGCTCTGCTTCATGGCGTTGTGAGTAGGAACTTACTCCAGTTCAACAATGGCGTTTTGGTGCAGCTGCGTGAAATTCCTTTCCTGCATAAGTTCCAGCAGAGAGGAGATGGTCCGCTGCATGTTGTAAAGATCAGAATTGGGCAGCTGGAAACCTTCACCTCTGGTCTGATTTAAAGTTGCTACTTTTTCAAGGATTTCTGTGGAGAAGAGTCATCACTTCATAAGTGAACAGGAATAAATGGAAGAGTGCAGAACCTTCCTTGGCGAGGACTGCTTTCTTCCCCTAGGCTGGGCTGGACCCCCCTGAACCCTGGACTTTCCAATGCACTTTGGAAATCCAGTAAGTAACAAAGCATCACTCAATTTGGGATTACTAGTTTAATTCCTGTCAGTGTTTACCACCGTAAGTTTACCATGTTCACTTCCACATTTCCTTGGGTCTGGAACAATCAGAAAAAAAAAAAAAAATCTTTTTTAATTGTCAAAGTGCTGGGAAAATGTTACCGTGCAGTGTTCAGCACTAAGTGAGACATCTCTATCACACCCTTCGAGCTCAGAGAGCACTGAGGAAGAGGTGGCAGAAAGGATGGAGGGCCAAAGGATGGGGAAGCGCTTTGGAATGCTGCCTTCCAGACACACCGTGGTTGTTAATTCCTGATATCACACTGGCTATCATTACCTACACAAGTCCTGTATAATATTGGGACCACCAAAAATGTCATGGATGAATGAGGAGGAAAAAAATAGAAAACAATAGGCTAGAGAGATGGCTCAGTGGTTTAGGCACTTGCTAGCAAAGCCAAAGGCCTGGTTTGATTCCACAGTACCCATGTAAAGCCAGCTGTACAAGGTGGCACATATACCTGGAGTTCGTTTGCAGTGACAGAAAGCCCTCTTATGCCCCCCCCCCTCTCTCCTCTTGCAAATAAATAGAAATATTTTTTTTTTAAAAATAGACACCAAATTAGAAGAGGGAATAGCTGAAAAACAAAGGATGTTCAGTGGAGGGGCTTGGGGAAAGGGAACCCAATGGAGGGTAAAGGGATGGGATCATGTAGTTTTTTATTAATAAAATTTTTAATTACAAAAACTTTTCCATAAATATTTTCTGCATAAACAAACATCCAACTCTTGCTATTATTTTAAAATTAAATAATTATTGTTCTAATCGTTTTCTTACTTGTCCTATAAGGTCTGGTTGTATTGTACTTTGTACTTGTTAAACACAGTCTAATCCATAATGAGTAGCAATAATATGTTTCTGATAGCCAGAAAGCTGAAAATAGCATGCTAAGAGATAGGTTAAACTGAACTGCTAGGTAACTGAATTACTCAAAAGGTAGATAACTTTGGCCACCAGCAAAAGATACAAATCCCATTAGCTCCTCCTCTCAATCAATGGTTAGGGAGATAGAATCTCAACTCTACCACCATGGGACTTGAGAGTTAAGATCCAAGTGCTTAGTACAATAACACATACAGAAAAATAAATAAATGAAAAGTGGAACAGGGATTATTTAGAGAAATCACTTTTTAGAACCTTTTCATTGACAACCTCCACACTTATAAACAATGCATCCTGACAATAACCCTCCCACCCTCATCCATCACTCGACACTGAATCCTTGATTGTTTCCAGCCAGACCCTCTTCTGTTTGGATGTCAACATGCTTTTTTTCTTTGCCTGCATATCATGCAGATTGTGTGTAGTAAGGTCATGAATGCAACTGCCTTTTTTTTTTTTTTTTGTCTGGAAGACAGTGTTTCCAAAGCATTTTTCCAAAGGGAAACACTGTTACAAAAGAGTACTGTCTGAACACTTCAGGATCCTCAAGCTATGGGATAGTCTAGCCCTTTGGCTCTGAGAAGCCCAGTCCAGCCCAAGGCACATACATCTGGTGGCAGGAGTCATACAGTAATGGTAACTTTTCCTACCAAATAAACAGCATCCCCAACAGAGACATCACACACGCTACCTTTGATGTTTGCCTGCAGGTACTCCACGAGTGTGGCCAGGTCCTGACTCTTGCTGAGGATCTTCTCTGTCGCCTTATTTGCCTGTTGACTGCTTGTTAACACTCTAGTGAGCTGACAGCAAAACAAGGTCTCAGATTAGTGTGGCTTTCAATACTCCCCCAAGCTTCCTTATCCTAGCTGTTGCTTTTTCAACAACAAAATCAAGGCTAGTATTTCTGAGCTGGACCTTGACTAAGTGGTTAATTACTGATTAGCCACCACAAGTAAAGGTGGTACATTATTTGTTTTTAATTTTTATTTATTTGAGAGAGAGAGACAGAAAGAAAGGAGGAGAGTGGGCATACCAGGGCTTCCTGCCACTATAAACAAACTCCAAATGCATGCTCCATTTTGTGCATCTGGCTTATTGTGGGTATTGGGGAATCAAACCTAGGCCGCAGGCTTTGCAAGCAAGTGCCTTTAACCACTGAATGATCTCTCCAGTCCAAGACAGCATTTTCTCATAGGCAGTCTTGGTTATCAAAGCACAGGTTCTCATTGTGTCTACATTGTGAAGACCCTGTGTTTACTTCCATACCAGACAGCCCCAAGGAAGTGGGTGTCAAGGGCTTCCCTGGAAGGTGGGGCTCTGGCTCTTCAAGGGAAAAATTTACCTTTTTTTGTAGATTTTCTGTTTGCTCTGCAACACCTTCAAGTTGAATTTCTGCCCGAATCTTTTGAGTATTTTCTTTTAATAAATATCTCTAAGAAAAACACAGGAGACAATACAATGATTTAAAGCCAAATGAATGCTCTTCACAAAGAATCATATGTTATTTTTTTTTCTTTTTCTTTTTGTTCACAGAAATTCATTCCATGAAATAATCATTTAAAAGTCACAGGGCTCATTACTCATAATGAAGTGCCAGTTACATGACTCGACTCCACATTGCCACCTTCTCAATTAAAATCTAGTGTGTTAAGCAGAATCTGAGGTAGATGCATTTCCTAAACCAAAGTCTGACTTTATTTCAATGTCAAAGTTGTAAATTTTAATTATATTTGCCATCACTTTAGAAAATGCTGACTTGGCCAAAATTTTAAAATATTCAACATTGGAAAGCTTTGGTAATTATTAATAAGTACTTGATTCATGATAGCATGTGAATTTCTTTATCCATTTGACTGTAGGCTTTCAACAACTCTATGATGTAGGTATGTCACGCTTGGGGTGGGGAAGGTAAGTAACTTGTCCAGAGTCACTCTTCTGATAAATAATGAGAAATAATTCAGTTCATACTTTGACCTCTGCAGAGCACACTT
The DNA here is from genome assembly GCF_020740685.1 of Jaculus jaculus. Lineage (NCBI taxonomy): Eukaryota > Metazoa > Chordata > Mammalia > Rodentia > Dipodidae > Jaculus > Jaculus jaculus. The sequence continues at coordinate 27,422,729 of NC_059103.1, forward strand.
CATGAGCATAAAATTTATTTATATTTTAAGGAATGAACAAGAGGATTAAATTACAACTGGTCCTACAATTTAAGTCAACTATTTATCTTGCTATAGCAATTTAAAATATAGGTACTCCTTGTTGACCAAACAGGCTTGGAATAGAATTGATTGATTGCATATATGGTAGTAGGAATATAAATTGAGATATTTCTTTCTGTTTGTTTCTTTTTTACAATTTTTAGATAAATGAATTTTCATCTTTCAAGGACACTGATTGTTACTTAAGAAAAAAAAAAATTCTTAGGATTCCTCAGCCCCATCCAAACATCCAGGCTTTTGTGTATACGTGTGTGTGTGTGTGTGTGTGTGTGTGTGTGTGTATACACATGTTTACATATACACTATCTAAAAGAGTTCATTTAGGAGTGACTGTTTTTATTACTGTTAGCCAGTGAATAGATTATACCAAGTACAATGTAAAGATACATTTTTTATTTCAATTAGAATAAAAAACTTCCAAGGAGGATTCTGACTACTAAGTGAATTTCTTAATTTCTTATCTTTCCTGACAGACTGTGTGGTGTGTATGTAGGTTCATGCGGACATCCATGTGGAACACAGAGGACAACTTCAGGTGTCATTCCTTCAGGAACCATGCACCTTTTTTAATAACTAGTTTTTAAAAATATTTTATTTATTTATTTATTAGAGAGAGAGAAAGAATGAATGTACCAGAGTTTCTCATGCCTGCACCACCTTGTGCATCTGGCTTATGTGGGTACTGGGGGACCAAACCTGGGTCCTCAGGTTTCACAGGCAAGTACCTTAACCACTACACCATCTCTCCAGCCCCATGCACCTTTTTTTTGAGACAGGGTCTCACATTGGCCTGGAGTTCATCTAATTAAGCTAGATAGGCTGGCCAGTGAGCTTCAGAGGATCACTGCCCCCAACACTGGGATTACAAGTATATTCCACCATGTCCAACTTTCCTTGTGAAGGTTCTAAGAATCAAACTCAGGTTTCTGTGTATGCAAAGCTGGCACTTTAACTAGCTGAGCTATTTTTCCACCCCTCTGGCAGATTTTATTGGTAACACATAAACCTAGAATTTGTTGTCTGAGATTTTAACATTCTTCCAGGGAGGAAGGGCTTTTGTGCCCCAAGAACCCTAGCTAAAAATAATACATGTAACAGAAAATAGTTCATCTTTGGCACAAAATAGCACCAAAAATATACATAGCTGTTTCAAAATACCCAAAGATGTAGCCAAAAGAGGTCAAAGGGATGTTGTCACATTCCAGGAGGTATATCAAGGTGAATGGGCAAAATGTCTAAGGAGGTCCCTGTGAAACAACTCTTAATTATCAGGCTGTCCCCAGTGACCTCATTCCAATGTGAGATGAGTTTCCTGTCATTGGCAACTTACAAGACAATGCTGGAAATCCATGGGGGATTAGAAGTGAGGGGTGGGCAGACAATCACTTCTCCTACCCTGAATCACTCTTTCTAAGTTGTACACATTTCTATCTTCTGTCTCTGTATCCCGAATACTCACCTGGAAATATTTAGTTATATTTTCCAAGTTTGACAAAATTTCATATGGGGCGGAGGAAATACCGGTGAGGTTCACAGAGAGAATGTCATTGCCAATGTTATCCAAGTCACTCAGCAGAACACCGACACATTCATCATCACAAGCTAGAAGAGGAATTAAGAAAAGGAGAAATTGAAAGTTAACCCATGGAAACCCACCCTTTGTCCCAGGTGTTGTGAGAACATAGATGGCTGTGAACACGCCAGGTCCCCGTGTGCAACTGTGGATCTTGTTTTTACTTCAGCTGTGTGTCTGGATGCCACAGCAGAAAGTAACAGCATGCCATCCCAGATAGTGACTGAGACTCAGGACAGCAGTGACAGCCCTTGGGTCACAGAGTTGAGCCCAAAAGTGGCACCAGGTATGAGAGTTGTTTATCCTACCCTAAGCTTTCCAGTGTCACTGCTCATCTTTAACTGGGACTATGCGCAAGGAATCCCAGAATTCCCAGTGTAGAGCTCGCTGTGAGAGTTTGCTGATGTCCCCACCTCAGGTACAGATGAAGGATGGTGGAGAACACAATGTGAGTGGTTTTGCTCATAACAAACACAAAATCAATAGCAAAAATGCTTCCCAATACCATGATTTTCACATACTCGCCCATTCTCCCCAAGAACCAATGAGAAGGAACCCCTAGATCATTATTTCTTGAATTTGATAGTGACAAAATCAGAACTTGGGAAAAAAAAAACAAACAAGAGTTCTGAAGCAATCATAGAATTTTTGCAACCCCAGTGACAAGCCCCCAGTGGTGTCCCCTCTTCCTATTAATTGCTCCTTGCTTCCAGTAAAGGAAAAATCCACGCAGTTAAACTATGAAATCAAAATTGCTGTCTGGGGGTAAGGGCACATGCCTTCAATCACAGCATTGGCTGGCTGAGGCAGGGGGGTTTTGAGTTCCTGGCTAGACTATGGTGCATAACAAGATTCTGCCTAAATAAATAAAAATAAATAAATGATAGATAAATAATTGGCAGTCAAGACCATGAATAAATAAATCACCGGCCATATCCTAGGATCTCCTGCCTCAGCTTCCATATGTACTACTAAAAGTTCAGTTCAGTAGCTGCAATAATAATCTCTGCTCAGGAAACATAAAATAAAATAGAATAGAAAGTACAATGGGACTTGCAGCATCCTGCTGACCCCATAGGCACCATGATCAGTTCTCTCCTCATTAAAGTAAACATTTGAGAGAAGTCCCTCTCTAAATGTGCCAAGAAGAAATACCCACAAACACAGCTGCTCTCCACCAGTATGTGCCTCGGTTGGCACTGGTCACACCGGAGCCCCGTGGCCCCTGGCCTGCAGACGCACTGCCCAGATGCACGGTCACAGTTGCTGTGCACAGAGCCCTGAGGGCTGCAGTCACACTTCTGGCAGCTGCCACCAGGTGCTCGGGGGTTTCCATGGTAGCCTGTGGAGCACCTGCAGAAAAGAGATGAGTTATAGACGGTGCAGTCTGCACCAGCCAGTGAGCACAACCACGGTCAGCTCCTGCCTAGCCAGGGGCACCCAGCATTTCATCAGAACGAAATAAATGCAAAGCACACACTCACCTTGGGGGCTTTGCTTTGGGATAATAATGGGGCCCCACACACGCTAGGAACACATGAACTGATAATGACTTCCAAATCATGACTTAAACATGCCCCACACGTTACAAAAGGGGCAGGTGTCTCTATTGGTGCCCACGAGACAGTTCAGCAGAGTACCTTTCACAGTATTGGCCCTCGTAGCCCAGAAGGCAGGCATCACAGTGGAAGTCATTGTCACCATCCAGGACACAAGTGGGGCTGAAGCTGAAAGAAAAGGAGTTCAGTTGCATTTTTAGACATTTATTTTATTTATGTGTGTGCGAGCATGTATGAGCATGTACGTGTGCACATGCGTATGCCCACAGTACACATGTACAGGTCAGAGGACAATTTTGAGGTGTCTGTGTTGTACCTCCCTTAAGGAGGTCACTTGCCACTACAGAGGAACTTCCAGACTGCAAATGAATGACACACTTAACTATTAAGAGCTTGGATGCTCCTGGCTCCACCTCCCATTGCTGTAAGTACTTGGAATCACAGATGCATACACCACCTTGCAGCCACCTTTACGGGGTGCTCAGGAATTAAACCCAGGGCAACAGGCTTGGTGGTCAAGTATCTTTAACCATTAACAATTTTCCTAGTCCCTGAATTTTCTGATATTCTTAAATTCATTACTGTTGTAATGATTAAACAAATGATTAAGTGAGCTTGTTAGAGCCTAAATCTGTTGGGCAAAGGGTGGAAAGTAAACATGTTAGTAATGTTAAGCAAGCACACATCTTGTATCCAAGGGCATTCAAGAGATACTTTCTGGAGTTGGAGAGGTGGCTTATTGGTTAAAGTGTTTGCCTGCAAAACCTAAGGACCCAGGTTTGATTCTCCAGGACCCACATAAGCCAGATGCACAAGGGGGCACACCCTCTGGAGTTCATTTGCAGTAGCTGGAGACCCTGGTATGTCCATTCTCTCTCTCTCTCTAATAAATAAATATCTTTTCAAAAAGAGATACTTTCTGGAAAGTAATGTTCATGTGAGTGGTAGGATCAATTTTATAATCATCAACCAGGAAAGCTTCCTGGACTTTTTTTAAAAAGGGTCTTATTTGAAATGAAGTAGAGTTATCATTCTTCTCGAGCAATAAAGGCTGAAAGGACTAGGAAACCAGCAGAGAGGAGGATGGATAATGCTGGTGCCTAAAATGCCACTGGCTGCAACAGATGGTGAACAGGACAAGTCACACAAAAGAAGACACAAGTCCAGGTGGAACTTGAAAACAAACATCTCTGCAGGTGGGGCCTGGAGTCACGTGGTAGACAAGGAGAAGCAAAATGGCACCGTCCCTGGTGTTCCATGATCCACTCAGACATTGGTCTAGTTTATGGACTACTGCTTTGGGTTAATTCTGTCTTTGTAATAATGCCCTCTGCCTCTCCTTGGGGTAAAAAAAAAAAAAAATCACCAACATGCCATCTAGAGGCGAAAGTGTGTTCCTACAGGTATTTGAATCTAACAACCCAACTCAAAGCAGCTAGCATCAGAGGCCCCTCTTGGTCAGTGTTCTGCTTGCACTGTCAGCCCTACACCATTTCTGACTTCTTTCTCCTCAGATGATAGATAGTCAATGTAAACACAAAACATGTAGATAATAAAGCATGTGATTGGGTGCCTCCCGGATTCAAAGCACACGGTAAATATTCACATCCTTAATAATCACTTACACTTGGCTTGAGAGGTGGTTAACTTTTTTAATGGGAGAAGCAAAATGGATTATTGAAATAGTACTGACACGTACAAAGTGGCAAGGTGAAATATCCATCCGAGCATTTCCCAGGGTGCTCATAGCCACTGGCCATGGATGTGGACAAACGTGTGGAAATGAATTATTTTCCAAAATGGTGTTGTACTACCAGTTCAATTACATCTTTCCCATCACCTCTGCACCAGTCATTTAATGAAAGATATACCTTGTTTCTTCCTCAATATAAAATATTTCATTTAAGTGCATATATACAACCCACGACGGGGAGATATCTCACTATGCCCAAGTTCTTGTGAGTGTAAACAGTGCTAATACACTCACTGTCTTATGCATAAGCAAGTATCCCTGTGGCACAGGCTACAGAAATATAGATGAAAAGTCAAATTTATATACAGATTTAATGCAACAAAATAATAGCAACAGCACATTTTACAGCACTGGTAGTTTATGAGGGAAGGGGACATAATGATTGTCATTTGTGGTCATCTTCAAACATCACTTACAGTACAGTAAGGGAAGATTCACACAAACTTCATTTTAGTCAAAAGTTGATATTTAATTTTCTATGCTTAATAGCTCACCATGTAGTCTGTGATAATGAAACGCCACTTTTAAGTTCTATTTTTTTGTTTAAACTGAAGGACATCCATTGATATTTCAATTTCCACTTCAAGTTTCCTGTTCTCTTTTGCAATTAGATAATTCTATGCAACCCTTTATAAGTACAAAGAAAAACTTGTCCCAAATTTATGACTAGACAGCTTGGCAGCATTTATCAGATACCAGTCTTCACATATTTTAAGCATATTCTCTTCAACTAAATTCTTCTGTGTCATTATTTATAAATATATCACCAAATCCATAGCTGGGAGATAAAATTTTAAAAAACTCAGTCTTTTTCTCTAAGTTTGTTCTATTCTTATTTTAAGTGTATGCATATGTGTGGTGTGAGTGTATATGTGTGTGTGGGTACACTTACATATGTGGATGTGCATGTATATGGGAGACAGAGATCAATGCTGCACGTCAAACGTAGCCCCCTTCCATATTATTTATTTATTATTTAGTTATTGTTTTTGAGACAGTGTCTGTCTCTTACTGAGCCTAAGGCTCCCCAAGTCAGCTAGACTAGCTAGCCCACAAGCCTCCTGCCATTGCCTTTCCAGTGCTCAGATCACAGATATACACCAACAAGCCCAGAATTTTATGTGGGTACATGGGATCCAAAGTCAGGGCCTCATGCTTACCTGGTGTGGTAGTTTGAATGTAAAGTGTTCCCACAGCCACATGCGTTTGTAAGCCTCATACTCAATCCCAAGCTGGTTGGACCTTTGGGAGGTAGAGCCTTGATGGAAGAGGTGTGTCACTGGGGTTGGACCTTGAGGTTATTAGCACAGCTCCAAGCCCAGTACCTAGATTACTTCCACCCAGATAGGTGACAAGATGTGAGCAGTCCTCCTGCTCATGTCATGCTTTCTGCACCACAATGAAACTTCCCCTTGAAATGGAAAGGTTGAAAGCAACACTTCCCTTGCCTAAGCTGCTTCTGGTCAGATGTTTTGTCCCAGCAACAAAAAGGTACCTACAACACCTGGCAAGAACATTACCCTCAGAGCCTTAAATCTGTTCTGTGTTAACACCCAAGCCCAGTGGTTGCTTTTAAAGAGAACCTATTCAAACACTTATGAGAATGTATACTTTTCCTTAAAACAAGCTCTTCTTATCACATGCAGAGTATTTATAACACAGACCATTCAGACATCCTGGAAAGTGAGGCTGGGAGCAGAAGCAGCTTCCACCATGGTGGAGCTGGTGTGCTAGGATTCACCTGTATAGGCTCACCTGGCAGGGGGTCGGCGAGGACAGGTGCATGGGGTACAGTCACCGGGCAAGCCAGTCACCTTGCCATAGTAGCCAGGAGCACACACCTCACAGTGGTCACCGGTCGTGTTGTCGCCACAGTTCTAGAGCCCCATGTTTCAAAGGGAGAGAGAAGAGAAAGGAAACAGCTAGGCAACCTTCTTTCCAGGTAACAGATAAACAATCGTAGTTTATCAGCTAGATTGTCTGTACATTCTTAAGATAGATGGAGCATTTTTCTCAATTCCTGGAAAATTGGCCAGCTCAGTAGCCTTCATTCTTCACACGACTGCATTCATCTAATACAACTTAGAAACCCTGAATACATTCATTCTTCTTAAAGAAGGAACCCCCCTCCAAAAGCAGCCAGGATTCAGAATCTTAAAATGAAGATCTACAGTATGCAGTGATCCAAAGACATCCGAGTACCAGTTAAGGTAAAACAATCACACAATTGGGAGCCAAAACAGCAGAGGTGAGTGGATAGATGATTTTGGAAACATATTACGAAGGAAGAAAACTCCAGGTTTCGGAACACCACCCACCTAGATTCTTGCAAAAACCAGGTAAATTACAGTTAAATTTTATTTCATTCATTGTACTAGTAGCCTTCTCATTTAAAACAACAAAAATTATGCTGTGTGTATGTGCATGTACGTGCATCAGGAGACAGCGTTCTGATTCTCATTCTGCATTTTTATTTACTCATTTATTTATTTGAGACAAGCCCAACAGATTGGACATTTTTATGAGAGAAAGAGAGCAAGAGAGAGAGGGAGAGAGAGATAGAGAGAAAATTTCTGTAATGGAACTCCAGTTGTGTGCACCACCTTGAGCTTGTGTCATCTTGTGAATCTGGCTTATGTGCAATCTGGGGAGTTGAGCAGGGGTCCTTAGGCTTCATAGGGAAGCACCTTAACCACTAAGCAATCTCTCCAGCCCTCATTCAGCTGTTCTTTGCTAGGCTCACCTGGACCTTCCTGTGAATCCTCCTGTATCTGCTTCCTCTATCTCCATGAGAGTCAGTGTGCTGGGATTACTTAAAAACCAACCACTGCCTATGGCATTTTATGTGAGGTAAGGGGATCAAACTTGGGTTGGGTGGCCCTTTATCTGCTGAGCCATCTGTCCAGCCCAAGGATACAGTTTTTAAGCTAAAAGCATAATCCACCCTTGCCAATTCTTCTTCCTCATTCAATTTACTACTGTTTGCTTAGCTCCTATGCACAGTCCTCCACATCTCATATAGCTGAGTTGGAAAGACATCAGCCTCGAGGTCCAGCGAACAGGCTTTCACACACACTCTGTCTTCTGCACTTGGCAAGCAGAGACGATGTGCAAGAAATCATTTTACATGCTTAAAAGACTCCTTACTGACCTTTTTCAATGAGGAAGTATTTGAGTATTTTTCATTTAAGATTCTATTCATCTGGTGAAAACAGATTTTACTGGGATCTACTTGGCCACCTCCAATAAGTCTTTCTTTAAAAGTATCATTTGCAGGCTGGAGAAATGGCTTAGTGGTTAAAGTGCCAAGGATCCAGGTTTGATTCCCCAGGACCCATATAATCCAAACACACAAGATGGAATATGCATCTGGAGTTCATTTGCTATGCCTAGAGAGGTCCTGGCACACCCATTCTCTCTATCTGCCTCTTTCTTTCTCAAATAAATAAATGTATACTTTTAAAAAATAAAAAAGAAACACTTGGCTATTGAGTATCATTTTCTGTGTCTATAAATATGTATATCTCTGTGTATGATCTATTAAAATAACAAATGGTAATAAATGATAATAATCAATAGTATCAGTGCCAGTCATGGGATAATCCTTCCATGCTCTGTAGGCCAGAAAAGCCTCTGAGATGCCCAAAATAACACATGCTATTTCCATGGTTCTTGGAGGCTGATCAGGACTAAAAGCTAAGACCGTATTGCTGAAGACGTGACATCTGATGAGTTCAGGACATAAAGAAATCAACCAAGCTGGAGCTCAAGTGGAAGCTTCCTTCCCACCAGCCAGCTTTTAAAGGGAGAGAAGGTGGTATGCAGGCTGGTGGCACAGAAAAGCCAACAACATTACTACCCAATGACGAATTCTACATACATCCTTGCAGGATGAGCCCACCACTGTAAAAGTGGCACAGAGATTATAGGGCTAACCAACTAGTCAACAGCTCTATGACTGGATTTGAAGTCAGCTAAGGAGCAAATACATGCCAGGTACTGCAAATCAGGTCAGAGGAAAATGGCTGGGAAGAATGTTGGAGGTACAAAAAACCCTACTATTGATATGTTGTCAAGCTATCTCTGAAATGTTTATCTTTGTATCCACCACCCTGGGTCTGATCTGAGGTGGTATAGATTAGGAGGCTTGGGTTGAGCAATGGGAAAAAGGGATTCCATTTACAAGTTATTAAGATAGATCCACTTTTCCTGGACAGCCCTGGACTTTATCTCAGTGCCTCTGAAGAGTTGATCAATGGGGAGATGAGCCCCTTTGGGAGTGAGCTCCCTCCCCATCATTGGAAGTTTGTAAATGTATACTAGTAACCCACTTGGCCTGGAGGGTGTTGAACAGATTTAAGATGTGAAGGGATGCTGACAAGAATCGAAGAATCACTGCAAACCCCAAATTCCATACTCAAGACACTATTTGCTGTTTCAAAATGGGTTTTGGTTACAACAATTGGCAAAAAAAAAGAAAAGAAAAGAAAAGAAAAAGAACTTAGCACGAAGAAATAACTGGACACAAACAGAATACAGATCTGGAAAAGTAAGGAAAGGCTGAACCAAAGTGAATTGCAACAGAGCAGACTAAATTTAGGATCTGGGTCAGTGCTCAAGCATGGTGCATAGCCATTGCTCTGTACTATAAAAGTCAACAAACAGGTCCGAGTGAGGCCTCTTATAGGTTCCAGGAAGCATTCAGTTCTATCTGGAAAATCACTCCTCCTGAAGTTTAATGGCTATCAGAAATCCTTTGCCCTACTGAGATTCTTTTGTCCTGGTGTAAGTTTACCTTTCATGCAGTAGAGTATGTTATTTCAATGTTATAAATCAATGGATTAGATGGTGATCTTACAGTTCAGATAGACTTGGTCATGGAAAGGCAGGGTAATAATTCAATGTCTGAGGAATACCTAATTGATTTAAAATAGTTAGCTGCACCAAGAATAGGTGAAGCACAAAAGAATGGATCAACTTCTTTCACTATGTATGTGACCTTTCCCCAAAATGAACCAGGGGACCTTTGCAGCTAATTATAACTCACTCCTTCCTACAGGAAACATATTTTTATTAGGTAAATTTATCCTCTCGTTAAATCAAGGAAGTTGTAGGATGACAGAGCAGACATTGACGCACTCAGTGCTCACAATGATTCTAAACCTGGGCCAAGAAGAGCAAGCTTACCAGACACTTCCCGGTGTTGGGGTCACAGGCATCACTGTGGTTGTTGCAACTGCAGGGGACACAAGGAGCAAGCAGAGGATGGGGTTTCCTGCCACCAACTTCCTGGAGCTTCCCTCTGTGGTACCCAGGGGCACAGTCCTGAAAGGATACAAAGGGGACAGAAAATGAACAATATGATTAGAAATGAACTTCTCCAGTGAAGTCATACAAGTGGGAACAAGTGCATGAGACAATCAATGTCACTATCATGAGGGAAATGCAAATCAAAAGTGCCATGAGCCAGGCATGGTCCATGCTTGTAATCCCAGTACTTGGGAAGCTAATGGTAGAAGGATTGCCATGAGTTTCAGGCATGCCTGTACTACATAATGAAACCCTGTCTTAAATGAACTCTGAGGACATCATGCTAAGAGCAAAAGCTCGTGACCAAGGGAGAAATGCTGTATGATTCCACTCATATGAGGAACCTAGAGTGGTTAAACCCTAGAGTGGTTAAACTTCAGAGTACTAACCACTATATGGTCACAGCGGGCCACCAGGATGCCACATGCGTAGCTTGTTTGTCAAGAAGGTCATTGTTCTGGTGACTGGCTTGACAACCAGAAAAAGGTGACAGCACTTGCCACTCCTGACCTCTCCATACCAAAAAACTGCTAAAGATGATAAACCGGACTCTGTGTATACTCAAACAAAATTTAATTTTCTTTTACTTCAAAAAGCAATACAACGGCTGAGAGATGGCTTAGCAGTTAAGAAAACTGCACACAAAGCCCAAGGACCCATGTTGGATTCCCCAGTACCCACATAAGCCAGATGAACAAGGTGGCACATGTGTCTGGAGTTCATTTGTGGTGGCTGGTGATTCCATCGTACCCATTCTTTCTCTCTCTCTCTCTGCCTCTTTCTCCCAACTCATATAAATAAATAAAAGAAATACACTTAACAAAGCAATATGAAATGACATCAGAGATACACATGTGTTCTGCTTCTCACTCTGGCCTGCTGTAAACAATCCCATTTCAACTTTGAAACCAGGAAACAGATTTGAACTGGTATCTCCCTACCTGACAAGAGAATCCAGTCGTTCCGTCAGGGCACACACAGTGCTCTAAGAGGGATGCTGACTCTCCCTTGGGGGGCAGCGCTGCAGCCTTCCTGCCCACCTCCATGGAAATATTTGAGATTCTGTGCAGCCATTGTGTAAAAAGAAGTAGAAGAAACATTGCAGGTGAGATATAGCATTTGCATTCATGTTAAACCAGAGGTTGTCTCCTAGTTTGGAGCAGTTCCCACTGATGATTACCAACCAAATGTATCAGTATGCATTATTATGAGGTTACAGAGGAAACATCCAAAACCAACAATGTAGAGCTTAAAGGTAATATTATAGAAGATGCATCTGGCTTGCCCAAGACTTTTTGTATTTATGGGCTAACTATTCAATGAACATTGTATCTTTCAACAGCAGAAAAAATAGCTTTTTATTTTAATATTCATCTAAGATTCCACCTTGATGGACTCATTTTACAGTCACACAGGTGGATAATTTGCTATTCACGCATTTCATTCCATAATTATTTTGTCATAGCTGGGGTTGGAATGCCTCCAAAGACTCATGTGCTAAGAGCTTGATGCTCAGCTGATGGTACTCTAGGCCAAGTTGGGAGAAAAAGGTTCTTAGCAGCAAGACTTGAAAGGGATAATTCATTCCCACTCCCTGGCTCAGATACTCTCCATATTCCACCTGTCATGGGGGAAAAGCTTTCCTGTCTCATTACATGCCCAAAAGCAATGGTACTGTCATAACCTGACTGAAACTTCTGAAACTGCGAGCCCAACCAAACGTTTCATTCTTTTAAACTCTTTCTCTCACTTGTTTTGGTCACAGCAACAGCAAAACAAAAACAAAAACAAAAACACAAGAAAAACACAGACATTAATATTTCACAAAGTTTGGATAAGGAACAATATAATAAATTGTCTAATACATATTATATCATAGCATAATATAATACAGATGTGCTAATAGGAGTGAGGGAATAGGACTCTCAGTCTTTGTTAGGTAAGGAAAACATTCAAAGTTCCAGAAACTTCCAAGTACCTGCTTTGTTGTAATCCTTGACCATATGATGCCTTGATGAGGATGTACTCAATGTTGCTCAGAATGGACATAAAATCTGAGTGTGTCACGTGTTTTTCAGAAACAGAGTTAAAATATTTCCAAAAATTCTGTCAATGAGAAATACATCTAATTAAGTTCACAGCACAAATTCTCACAGGTATACGACCTTACTTACTGAGAAAAGGAGCATTTCATATATGTTTTCAAAGATCAACCCTGTTCTGGGCACCATTAAGTTTCACTGAGAAAGGTTTGCTATCACCCCACCAGGGATGACGACGCAGTGTCAATCCCATCCATCAGGAGAGGTACACTGCCTAAGTCGGTGCCAGCCAGGCAGCAAGCACTTGGTGATGAAGAGCTGTCTCCCACATTTCAGCAGGTCTAAAGGCTTATGCGTCCTCATATTTCCATGTGCAGGGAGAGGCCAGTGCCCAATTTAAGACGTGACTGCTACCATATTAAAATGAGACCAACCCAGTATCCCCACTTAGCCAAGCATCCATATGTTGCAAGAGCCAGAGGATGTTTGAAACCTCAGAGAGTGTTAAGCCCTAGAAGTCTGTATTTGCTCCTATTGAGACACACCTATGGCATAGTTTAATTTATAAATTAGGCACATTAGTAACAGAAGTAGCTAATAAAATATAATAATATTCTGTAACAAAACTGTTAGCAGGTTGGAGAGATGGCTTAGCAGTTAAGTCACTTGCCCACTAAGTATAAGGACCCAGGTTCAATTTCCCCCATACCCATGTAAGCCAGTTGCAAGGGGTGGCATGTGTATCTGGAGTTCACTTGCAATGGCTAGAGGCCCTGGAGTGGCCATTTCCCCTCTCCCCTTTCTATCTCTCCCTATTTCTCTCTCTCAAAATAGATAGATAGATAGATAGATAGATAGATAGATAGATAGATAGATAGATAGATAGACTGTTAGCATCACTAGTCCTGTGCTTTAGGGCCATTATTCATCATTATAAAAGTGTAACTTGGGTTGGAGAGGTGACTTGGCAGTTAAGTGCGTTTTCTGCGCAAGCATGAGGGCCTGAGGCGGTCTGGAACCACCCATGTTTAAATCTCCAGAGCCTCCCTAAACAGCTGGGTGTGGTCACACCTGCCTGTAAGCCCAGAACTACACAGGGAAGCAGAGACCAGGGAACTGCCTGGCTTATGAAAAACAGTGAGCTCCATTATCAGTAAGAGACTCTGGCTCAAGTAAGAAGGGTGAAAGAGCCATGAAGTGTGACACCGGACGTTCTGCGCTGGCCTCTATAGGTGATTATGTGGAGTACTAGAAGGGTTCATATCACACACACACACACACACACACACACACACATTCCTATACCACATCACACACACACACTCGTAACTTGAACAGAAATAAAGTGTCAGTGTGACAGCTGACCTGATAACTTCGACAGCTACTAAGTGACTACCAGACAGGAGAGGTAGCACATAAAAGGTGGACACCCAGGACAAAAGGATGAGTCACAACCTTGGCAGGACTGAGCAGAATAGTGTGAAGTTTTATCCCGCTACTAGAACAGCATGCAATCTTAAGCTTATGAGTTGTGCTTTTTTTATTTTTTTCTGGAATTTTCCATTTAGCAGATTTGGGCCTTGATTGGCTAAGTAACCGAAACTTTGGAAAACAAAGCTAGGGAGAAGGGAAGACTACTGTGTGTCTTTCTTATGGACATGCCACGCAAATAGTCTTTAGAAGGTTTGGTAAACCCACTGGAAGTGAGATCCCATGGGCTCCTCGCCATCTTTGTAATAGCTTCACGTCTTTGATAGACTGATGGCCAGGTTCACATCCCTAGGGAACGTATAGGAAAAGGACCCATCATTACCTCTTTCATTCCTACTTCTCGGTCCTCTCTCACTCCATTCTCTGGTGCTGGTGCATCCATGTAAATGACTTGCTTCCTGGTCCGACCCCCTTTGATGAGAACTTGAGGCTCATAATTGGAGCTGCCGACGCCATCAGTAGAATAGTAGGCCAGACTGTACCGTAGTTTGCCACCATAGGCTAGGAGCTAACGGAGAAAAAAACTCTTGGTTTAAAAATCGTTAATTGTAAGCTTATTCCTACACGAAAAAACAATATGTCAAATTACATCAGATGGGTGAAACACATTGTCTAGAATTTGTTTTCTTCTAATTCTGCTGTTATATTTTAGTAGATTGACCGAAGCTTTTCTTCTCAATGAGTTGAGCTCTAGCAGAATTTACTGCAGTCCTGGTTCTAAGTATTTTCAAGCTCCTTTGACTTAACAAGTGAAAGTGGTGTATAGGAGCGAGGGAGGCATATTTGCCAATTTTAGATTAGAACGATCCCGGGGTGGTGATGCAGGCTGGTGATTCTGGCACTCAGCAAGACTGAAAGTTTGAGGCCAGCCTGCCTAATATAGCAAGACTCTGTCTGAAAAACCAAACCAAACAAAACAACAGGGGCTAGGGAGATGGCTGAGTGGGTACAAACACTTGCAAAGTCTTCTGGCCCCAGGATTTAATTCCCTGTCACCCATGGAATGCCAGATCAATCCTATGCTTGTGGTTGCTACAGCCAGAGACCGTCTCAGAAGGTGGAGCACAGACACTTTGAGATTTTCCTCTGGCCTCCACATGCACATCATGGCACACGTTCCCCCATAATACACACACACACACACAAATACATTTTAAAAATTAAAAAAATATAAAATAGTACACTATAAAGATCAGGATGAATCACACATAGACTCTGGTGTTTATCTAATAAACAAAGAAGAAAACAGGCCTTTTATAACTTTGCACAGAAGGTCCTCCGCCCCAAGTGTCTGGTACTTTTTAGAAAGGGTTTTCCAGGCATACTTGGCACCCACCAAAGGGTGGGTTATATCAAGCTGATAATTGATAGCTAGCATATACACCTGTTGAAAGGCTGCTTTAAAAAGGAGAGGAATAGCAGAGTGTCAAAGTAGCTCAGTTAGGGAGAGAGTTAGACTAAAGACAGGAGAGGAGAGAAATAGCACGCTTTAAATTATAAAAGACTTTAGAAATTAATGAAAGTATTTTGAAGACTCATACATTTGCTGGGATTTTTCTAAATGTGGACTATCTCCACCCCCACTGAGAAGAGGCATTTAATAACCATGTCTTCTAATGATGGGTCGGCATGAGCAGACCAATGATTTTAAACAATATTCACGACCTCCTGCTAATGGGAGCTGGCTCCAGACCAGTGTGTGCCTACCTGGTCTCCCTGGAACTGCTCTGGCAGCCGCCAGTAAAACGGTTCTTCTTGCACATGCTTCTGAATGGCCTCCGCGTCCAGTAAGATATCAGGTGCTTGGAAATGCACGCCTTCAACCGTGCCCTTCAGGTTGCTCAGTGAAACCGCGCGCAGCACAGGCTGGGCAGAGGCCAGTGTCACCTAGTCATGGGAAGGAGCAAGACATGCTGCAGATGAACAGAAGGCTGCCCAGAGCCCCACACTAAAGGAGGTTTCTAAAATCCCCCCCCCACCCTGAAGGCTCAGGAAACACTGCAGAAAAGGGGGAGGAAAGAATGTAAGAGTCACTGGGTGGGAAACACATACTGTGAGCCACTGTCCTTCCAATGGGAATGAACTGAAGCATTCATGGCCTCACCATAAATACCGAGACCTGCACTGTTCTGAGCCTGTCAACATTTTGACACAGAGCATGCAAGAGGACAAAGGAATGAGACAAATAAAAAACAGAGGAAGGACTATCTGGAAAGACAAGGGTCCTCAGTGGTATGGGTAATGATTTGGGAGCAAGGCCAAATTCAGTGTTTATATATTAAAGTTCCCAAATAAGTATTTATTTATTTTATTTTTTTTGTTTATTTTTTATTTACTTATTTGAGAGCGACAGAGAGAAAGAGACAGAGAGAGAGACAGAGAGAGACAGAGAGCGCACCAGGGCCTCCAGCCACTGCAGACAAACTCCAGACATGTGTGCCCTCTTGTGCATCTGGGTAACATGGGTCCTGAGGAATTAAGCCTTGAACTGGGGTCCTTAGGCTTCACAGGCAAGAGCTTAACCTCTAAGCCATCTCTCCAGCCCAAAATGCATGAAGCATCAACATTTGATCTGTCAGATTCCTCCACTGTTTCTCATATAAAATACCTTCATGATTAAAGCAGGGATAGTAAGGACATTTCCTTAACATTACACATCTGGACTAAAACTAACCCTGTCACTTACCGCACTAGGATCAAAGTATTGTTATCACACAGCAGTAGCCACGGTCCATCATACAAAGAACATTATTGAGACGTTGCAGTTTTTTCTTCTCTCCAAGGAAATCCTTTGACAGCTCAGCTGAAGCCCAGCATAGAAAGCTTTCAATTCCAGCCCCATCAAGTCCCCTGGACAGCAGAAGTGGGGCTCTGCTCATGCACTAATCAAGTACTCATGTCCTAACCTAGGTTTCCTCATGCCGTCAGAACAGAACTAGAGTGTAAATCTTGTCTTTCCTCCTATCCCCACTCAACTCCTAAGGATGAGAGGTGAACTGAACATTTGTATCGTGTGTGTGTAACTTACTGGGGTCCTCACATAACCCTCCAGCTCTGAGCACTGCTGGGACAGCCCGAAGCAGAAGCAGGGGCTGCAGCCCAGGGGGTTGTCTGCACGCAGGGCGAAGGTGCCAGCCCGGCACGAGCTGCACTGGACACCAGTGACATTCTCCTGCAGAGGAGATAGAAAAAGGAGATGTTATTTCTGTACACACAGAGAATAAAACTCCCCAGTAATTTTCGATCCACATACCAAGCCAACTGTTTCCTGAGGTCAAGTCTCTAACGAATCTCTCTGTGAGCACTGATTCTTCCAAAGAATCAGAAGTATCCGCAGATGACTGATTAAAAGAATTACTTCAGAACTCTTTAGCTGTAGTATCTGCCTGCATATCCGAGGTTATCCTGAGGCCTGTCAGGTGGGAGAACCCACTCTATCCCCCAAGAAGGGGATTGCTAAACCAGGTCCCTGCCTTTCTGCCTGGAATGAAGACTGATGTCACATGGTGAGGAAAGCCAAGACATAGAACCACTGATGCTTCCAGGTCACAGTGTTCATGTGACCTAACCTTTTGTCTTTTCCCATCCTTGCTTACCCATTGGCCTCTAGTTACTTCACTGACCTTGCTGCAAGGAGCAGAGAAGGTGACAATGACCTATGAGCACAGCTTATTGGGAAAACCAGTGGACACATAGGAGAGTTAAAAATGACATCAAACTCTTACTCCTGGGGAAAGAATGAACATGAGTCCCCTTTACTTGACCAGTACCTAACAGCCTGGCCAAGAACATAATTATTTCATTAGTTATAAAAATCATGCCAGGCATGGTGGCGCACACCTTTGATCCCAGCACTCGGGAGGCAGAAGTAGGAGGATCAACGAGGCCACCCTGAGAATACATAGTAAATTACAGATCAGTCTGGCCTAGAGTGAGACCCTACCTCAAAAAAAAAAAAAATCATAAATTTCCCCAAAACCCTGTTATATACTTTAACTTTCTTTTCAGTCTGGCTACTCGGTCCACTGGAACACATGCCAGGATGCAACACTGTTCGAAGAAGTCTCGTGCCTGATACTGGTAATGTGTGGTAAAAATTCCATTTTAAGAGTGTCCCATCATTTAAGAAGATACAGGCACTTTAAAGTCAGACACAGGAGTGTGAAATGCTTATAGAAAGGGCTGAAAATGTCGTTGCTTTTTAGAACACTCAGCTGTCCAGAGGAGCATGGAAGGAGCTGAAAGATCAGATACAGATACCTTGCAAGAACAGGTGCCAGTTTTTTCAGAACAGCTGCAGAGACCCTGCTCCAGGTCACAAGTGTCCTCTTTCGTCCCCCTTTGGTCACAGTTGCAGGGAACACAGTCGGGAAAGCCTCTGTAACCCAGAGAGCACTGATCGCAGTTCCGCCCACCAAATCCAGCCTTGCACTGGCACTGGCCGGTCAGCGCGTCACACCGGGGACTCACGGAACCCTCGTGGCTACAGTTGCAGGCCTGAGAGAGATAAAAATAAAACTAACTGAATAAAAAGGCAGCATCTCTGGCCGGAGAGATGGCTTAGCAGTTAAGGAGCTTGCCTGCCAAGCCTAAGGACTCATGTTCATCTCTGTAGGTCCCACAGGAGCCAGACACATAAAGTGACCTGAGCATGAAAGGGGCATGCATGTGCACAAGGCGGCACAAGCATCTGGAGTTTGATTTCAGTGGCTAAGGCCCTGGTGTACCAATTTTCTCTCTTTCTCTGTTTCACCCTCACATAAAAAAATGTCCAATCTCCTGGGCTTGCATCAAAAAAAAAGGCACTATTTATACCCCACTAGTGCACACGCTCAGACCCCAGAAAAGCACTAAGTGTGGGGAAATGGCACAAATGGGTTGACCTCTGTCTCCTTCTCTTTCTCTCTCTTCTCTCTAACTCACTCACTCAATCACTATTACTACGTGTCACTATTCCACCATGTGCTAGCAAGATTCCGGGACTGCACGGCAGGACGTCAGCACGTCCTAGCAGCACGGACACGCCGTGCCCAAACTATGAACTGAAACCGAAGCTAAGCAGTCCAGCTCAGTGACATTATTTTAGAGTTCAAGTATTTTTTTTTCACATGGTTTCAAAACACAAACCATAAGAACGCTGGACTTGATCTGTCAATGAAATGATTTACACATCTATGTTGGAAACTAGCAGATAGACCTAGCTAAACAGTTGAAATTTTTTTTTTCCCCAACCATCAATTTCACAAACTAGGTTTCTGAAGGAAACCCAAAAGAATTGTGAAAGTTGCTCAATGTTCCACTTTTACTCCTGTAATCTGTGCTGAGTGTATCCGTTGATTGATTTACAAGTGGGATCTAATCATGCTGCTTAGGCTGGCCTAAAATCAAGCTGTCCCCCGGCCTCAGTCACCACCTGTATAGCCGAGAATACAGGTGACAGCCACTGGGTCAAGCTGAACCCACCTGGCAGCCCTGCTCCAGATCCCGGCCCCAATAATCCTCCACACATTCCTCACACTTCAGACCCTTAGTGTGGGGAGGGCAGAGGCATTCTCCAGATTTGGGGTCACAGTTGTTCTGAGTATGAGCACAGTTGCAGGCTAAAACAACAAAAAAAAACCATAAATAAGCAAACAAACATCACTGCACATGGTGGCCTGTGTGACTGAAATGAAGATCATTAATATAAACCATCTCTCTTCTAATAAACTCAGAGCCATTATTGAAAGAGACCTCACAACCCCATGATCCATCTACGTCTCACAGAGATTTTTACTCCTCCATGTTAGAGATGTTTCTAGCAGAGAGGTAATCAGACCATGGGAGCAATGGAGAAAGAATTAGAAAATGCACTGGTAGTGGGAAGAGCAGAGGGAGGATTTATTATGTGCCAACTGTCATGTTAAGGATATGATTCTGAACCCCTACAATAACCACTTGGTGGAGATTGTAATCCACTTCCTTTCTAGATGAGGCAACTAAGTGCAGCTAATGATTAGCCAAAACTCCTAGTTAGTAGGTGGCAGAGAGATGACAAAAGTGTTTGCTTGTTCCCTGAAAGAGAATGGAAAGAGGAAACAGGTATGAAGCCTGATAAAAATGCAAGAAAGGAACAGAACTTCCTGAAAGTTAGTCTGAAGTTCGGGAAGGTGCTGGGATAGTCCGGCAAGGAACAGACAAGGAGTCCCAGAGCTTACGTGTGCAGCCACCATCCTGGTATGCATAGAAGCCGTGTGAACACCTGTCACACTTTTTCCCGGTGACCCCTGGTATGCAGTAACATTGGCCATCATCTGTGCATTCATCTGACATGGAGCCTGCTGGGCTGCAGTTACAAGGTTTGCAGCCAAGGCCTGAGTCCAATCCGTAATAGTCAGGCTATGTGACAAGATGGGAAGAACAAAGAGTTAGTAAACTCCACACTAGGACGCCTTCCAGGTCTCACACAAAACGTTCCACATAATCATGAGTTGTTCATGGCACATTGACTTGCACACTAAATACATGCTCTGTAGATGGGGGACCTAGCCTACACCAGCTGTGCCTGGAGAGTCAGTTTTCATCTACAGGCATGCATTCAAGTTTCTTTGAACCCAGCTAATTGCCGATTACCCCTCAGTGGAAACACTTTAATTCTAGTCAATGACCAGTCAGCATCTTACCAGGCACCGGTCACACTGCTGTCCAGTCACGTAGGGTTTGCAGTCACAGAACCCCGTCTCAAGATGGCACAAATCCGAAAGGGAGCCATTTTCATGACAGTCACAAGCTAATATGCACATACACACAAGGCAGAGTAATGGTTATTTCTGAGGATGAGGATGGTTACAGTAAGGCCCTTTCAATGTCATAAGGAAAGGTTTTAAACACAGAGTACAATTCACAACAAAAGGAAAGCTTAGTCAGTCTATAAATCACAGTAGCATGCCTGGTAGCCCTGAGCATGGGAGGCTTGGTGGCCAGAGAGAGGATACGGTGGTTTGAATGTAAAATGTCCACCACACATTTACGTGTTTAAATACTTAACTCCCAGCTAGTACTGCTGTGTAAGCTGCAGCTTTACAGGAACCCCTCGGAAATGAACCCTGTAGGCCCCCCGCTCTGCTGCCCTCCAGGGACTTGCACCCACATCCCAGAGTTGGATTGTGCGCAGGACCGCTGATTCCTAAGCACACACAACCCTACTTACCTGCACTCCTCCTAAGAAGACACTCACACACCTACAGACATGCCCTTACCTGTGCCTCTGAGGGGACATTTCCCCAGAGACCCTACCGTCCCTTCCTCCCTCCTCCTCACTGAGCATGTGCATCCACCTCAACTATGTCCTCTTGGACTCTTATCTGCTAAAGCATCTTTTCCCAAGGTCTGTCGGAACGCCCCACGTCCCCAATTCAGTGAGCAGATTTCAGTCCTCGTCTTACTAGATCTTTCTATAGAATTCAATCCACTGATCTCTCTATATACTCTCAATTAAGATAGCCATATTGCTTATTATCAGGTTAATAAGCCCGGAGCTATAAAAAAAAAAAATTCAGTCAGCTAATGTGTGCCTATATCTTTTTCTGTATCATTGGTGCCCTCTTATGTTCCTAAGCTGTAATGTCATGGTAAGACCAACATCTAGAGGAAGTTATCAAAATGCATAATTTTCATTTTCATTTATTCACTCCTTTCTTAAGACTCTGAGAGGGAAGGAAGGAAGGAAGAAAGGGAGGAAGGGAGGGAGGGAGGAAGGGGAGGAAAGGGAAAGAGAGTGAGGGGAAGGAAAAGGAAAGCAAGGAGGGAGGGAGGGAAAAAACAAAGAAAGAAGCAAAACAAAGGGAGGAATGAGGAAGGGAAGGAAGGGATAGAGGAAAGAAGGCAAAGGGAGGAGATGGGAGTTGGAAGGGGAGAGGAAGGAGGAAGGAAGGGAGGGAAGCAAGGAGGCTAGGGGAGAGGGGAGGGAGAGAAGGGGAAGGGGCAGGAGGGGAGGGCTGAAGGAAGGAGGATTGGATTGAGGGAGGGAAGGACAGAAGGAATCTGAAAGCTGCACTGTGACATTCCAGTGTTAGGTCATTTCAGACATGAACGTCAACTGTATCAGTGAGTGGCTACACAAGATCCGGAATTTCAAGGCTCTACACAGAAGTTAGCAAAGCTACCCAGGTCAGCCGGGCAGTTCGTGCGCGGACCACTGGGACATGCTACCACCACCCTTTGGCAATTTTGAGATTACAGGCTCACCTTCCCCATTCTACCTTTTACTGTCTCATCTGCCTCCAATAATTCCTTAAAATCTCTCTCACAAATGTGATGGCTTTAAGCATTGCTCCTCCCTTATTTCAGATACTGGGAGCAGAGGTGAGACCTGGAAAGAAATCCCCAATCATGTAATGGATGAGTATGCACTTCCTAGGTCTCTGACCTTCACACATAGTAAGTAACCCAGCAAGCCACTGTAGAAAGGGAGGAATTAGGTCTTGAGTCTGTTTGAACTACAGGAGATACAACATTCTATGTAAGGTCTCCTCATGGGCTGAACCCTTTTTGACACATGCAAGTAGATGGATGGAGAGAGTCATATGTCAAGACATAATGACCCTGACATCACAGGCCATATACTCACCAGTACAATTTTTGGCAATCACCGCATCCCCATAGAATCCATCGGCACACCTTTCACAGTGAGCACCGTCTGTGTTCCCCAAGCACTTCAGGCATTCTCCAGTGACAGAGTCACAGTGACCAGCCTCAAACGGATCCACATTCCCACTGCAGTCACATGGTATACAAACTTCTCCGGGTACTGTTGGGTTTCCATAGTAACCGTCTGCGCATCTGAATCCAAGATGGGAAACATGACCAAATAAATGCAATTATTAAAGACATGACCCCTATCCAGGGACTCCCCAGATGGCTAATAGATCAGATGGAGGGGTTTTCCCCGTAAGATTGATGCTGGAAAGGATGTGACTCCCCATTCAGGCTACCATAGATCTTCCCCACCCATCATGTCAATGGGAACAGAACCTAAAAGAGACATAAATCAGGGGCTGTGCCTGCATCTCCAGAGCCAACTTAGACCCAGCCCTAGACTCTTAGGATGTCACCCAGCTAGATAGACTGACCCAAGTGCTGAGATGCATGCATAGGAAGAGACAAGATCAGGAGTCAGAGGGTCAATATTAAGTCAAACCACTGAGCACCCTCACTGTGGCCAGAACAATCAGAAATTCAGACGTGTGACAAATGTAACCATAGAGGCCTCGCTCTTCCCACACTCCTTGATGTGACCTCAGATGAGACCAGGAGTCGGAGCACTGACCTCGCACAATTGCCAGCACATATTAACATTGAATTTTTAGTGACTATGCTGGAATTTCTCTATGATCCTATAAAATAAGAATAATGCACCAAGAGTTCAAGACCACAAATTTTTAAAGCTCCATCCTAATACATTGTATAAATATACACTGAATTATCACATCATACCCATGGAATATGTACAGTTATTATGCATCAATTAAACTAGAAAATATAGACATTTAAAAATAAAATATAAAATCTTTGTTGAACTTATAAAATAATATTAATGATGGTTTGTGAAACTGGAGGAATGCAGAGTACCTCTCGCACCAGGCTCCCGAGTAGCCCACGGCACACTGGTCACAGACCATTTCGTCTCCATTGGTGAGGTGGCAGGTGGGACTGAAACTGTCAAGAGAAATGAATGTGATTTTCCAGTAGATGGCCCAAATTTCTAAATATTTAGCATAGGTTACCTTCTAGTTACTCCTGTTCTAACAAACTTAACAGGCTCTCAGCCCAGATTCCAAAGCTTCCTCTACACAGCATTCCCCATGAGCATCATTCATCCTGCACCCCACATTTGGGCCAAGGGGCGTTATCTACTAGTCCCTGCTCTTCAGTTCCTCAGCCCACAGTGAGCTTGTATCTTCCTCTGTCCTCCTGCTAACTGGCTCGTCCGCACTGCTCAGCTCAACCTTGTTTCCTCCAGGAAGCCTGCTTGGATGCTCCAGGTATATCTGCTTCCTCTCCTCTCTCATATTTCTCTAATACTGATCTTTCCAGCTCTGCAGTCTCCCTGTCCCATTGCTTACTGAAGACCAAGGGTGACCTGAATAGGGATTATAGGCAGAACCACACCATTTCATCATGAATAACCCTGAGTGACCTCTGCTGTCATTTCAGGATGTGTCCACAGAGGCCCCAGGCTTACTTGTTGGAGGCTGTGGAGAGAGGGCAAGCGCAAGGCTGGCAGTCCTCTGGACTTCCACGTGAAGGCGTTCCATAGAAACCGGGCAGGCACTGCTCACAGTGGTCTCCGGCGGTGTTATGTGTGCAGGACTAGGTCACATACATCAACACACAAATCAGAGTACGAATAGTTTTAAAGATATTCAAGACAAACTGCTAAAACACATGCGATTTCCTGAGTTCCAGGAAGATTTACCTGTTTGCAGAATGCATAATCTTTATGAAAATTGGGGCAGGGATGAGGGAAAAGAGGGTACTAACACATGATATATCCATACAAAATATGTCTCTCTCATATATATATATATATATATATATGAGTATATATATGTGTTATATATGTGAAATTTATGGTCTGTACAGATGGTTTAGAGGTTAAGGTGCTTGCTTGTGAAGCCTAAGGACCCATATTTGATTCCCTGGTACCCACATGATCCAAATACATGCATCTGGAGTTCATTTTCAGGGGTCAGAGGCCCTGGTGTGCCCATTCTCTGTCTATCTAACTCTCCTCTCTCTCTCTCTCTCTCTCTCTCTCTCTCTCTCTCTCTCTCTCTCTCTCTCTCTCTTTGTGTGTGTGTGTGTGTGTGTGTGTCTCAAAATAAATCAAATATTTTATCCATATACATGATTTTCCTAAGTGAGCACGTACACACTCTGGCCACGCCAAATTAACTTGTCCATCTGCAGGAAGCAACCAGAAAATGGAACAGAATACATCAAACTGCTGGTTTCAGATGCCAGACAATAGCCAGTGCAGGTATAATGCCTGGCAGGTGGTGAATGGGACGCCCTAGAGCCGCGTCTTTCTGCCTGGGGCCATGTGTGTGAGCGGAGAAGAGAGGTCAGGGTGCGGTGGGATTGATTGGTCCAGTTAAGATTTAGGCAGAGTACTAGAGCATGAGAGTAAGAGCTCCAGAAATCTGTGCAGAGGACCCCTCTGAGTAACAACCCAGTAGCGAGCTGCTCTTCCAGAGAACAAAACTGCACGGGGCCAAAGAAATATAGGTGAGGCACATGCAGAAAATTTCAGAGAAAAAACCACAGAATGTGTCTCAGGGTTTCTTCAGGGGCAGGGCACAAACTGACTGATGCTGTCATGGTGGGTCTAGCACTTGAGGGAATGAAAATGTTCATCTCTTTGGGAAGGAAAAATATCTTCTTTTGGTTGGCAAAGGAAAGACTTGAGAGTCCAGAAAAGGCTACAAGTCCATGTCCCCTTGCTCAAGGCTTTAGATTTCCTTCCATGCTCATCTGATTTTTATTTTTGTCTGAGTGTATATGACGTGTGTGTGTGTGTGTGTGTGTGTGTGTGTGTGTGTGTGTGGTATTTGTGCATGTATATGACTTTGAAATGCCCCATGCACTCACCTATAGTAGGGGTCAATTGTTGCCGTGGCCCAAGCAGAATGTTTACCCAGCTCCATCACAGTTCTGTCATTCTTGTTTGAATGGAGTCTCTTAGTGTTACTAGAGCTTCCTGGTTTTCACAAGCCCAGGCAACATCTCCTTACAGAAATGGGTTATAGGTGCATATAGCCACACTCAGTTGCTTACATAAGACCTTGAAATTCAAACTTAGGTGACTTCAGGGCAGTGTATTTTCTTGTAAAACACACTTTGCCACTGAGTCTTCTTCATTCTTTTTTTTTTTATTTTAGAGAGAGAAAGAAAGATAGAGACAGAGACAGAGAAAGAATTGGCATGCCAGGGCCTCAGCAATCAAACTCCAGATGCTTGCACCACCTAGTGGGCATGTGCGACCTTGTGCTTGACTCATATTTGTGTGTCTGGCTTACGTGGGATCTAGAGAGTCAAACATGGGTCCTTAGGTTTTGCAGGTAAGCGCCTTAACTGCTAAGCTATCTCTCCAGCCCAACCCTGAGTCTTCTATCCAGCCTCATCTAAACATTTGTGGGGTTTTTTTTTGAGGTAGGGTCTCACTCTAGTTCAGACTGACCTGGAATTCACTGTGAAGACTCAGGGTGGCCTTGAACTCATGGTGATCCTTCTACCTCTGCCTCCTGAATACTGGGATTAAAGGTATGTGCCACCACGCCCGGTTCCATCCTCATCTAAACTGTGATTACCATTCCCTTTGTCCTAAACGTAAGCACTAATTGTTTAAAGGGGAAAATAATGACCTGACAGTGGAAAAGACTAGCAGACATCATCTTATGTGAGTGATGTCAGCTAACGTCCCTAAGAACCACATGAAGTGACTTCATGATCTTCTAGCTGCTCTGAGAAGGCATATGGCCTTCATGGTCTCATGCCCCCAAGTCATAGCCTCAGCCTGATTGTAGGGAAGCATCAGATGGTCTCTAGCTGAGGACGTCCTACAGAATGTTAGCACTCTTTGAAAATAAGCAGAGCCGCAGGAGACAAGGGAAGACTTATAGATACCACAGGGTAGAAGGAAAGATGCAAGGCCACTACATGTCCAGCAAGCCTTTCAGCTTGATCCCAGAAAGAAAAAGGAACTGGAGTGGAAACACTAATGAAATTGCAGCATGTGGTTTAGTTAATCACATGGTTCCAACATGAATGCCACCGCTTTGGTAACTATATTCCAGTTGTGCAATGTGGTAACACTGGGGGTTGCTTGCTGGTGGAGGCCACCCAGAAAATCTCTCTAGCATGTGATGACCCTAAATCTAAAACTTCCAAAAGCATGCTCAAAATTCTAAAGATTCTTATTTCTCCTCAGTAGCACTTTCAGGGTAGTTACTGCTTATGCTGCACATATATCCCTCTCAGTTAACATGAGTAAACTTAGTATCTGTTTAATATATTCAGTGATGCTCTGAGTATAGTTTGCACTCATTTAGTGTATTTGGTACTGATTTCCACAAGCCTGCATTTTTAGAAACATGATAAATCTATGCTTTCATACTCGCTACAATTGCTTCCTCCAGTAGCACGTCCTCAGTTTGCTGATCACCCTGCAGCAGCAGCAGGAGATCCTCGGGGCTGATCTTGCAGACCCACATGTCAAAGAGAAAAACAAAAAGGAACATCTCCCAGCTGTAGGGAGCCATGTTCCCAAGGAAACCCATCCTAGAAGGACACAGTCAGTCAATAAACCATACTTCATCTGATTGCTATGGATGCTTTAGAGAGACCTGAGGAGAATGAAATGGAGCTTTGCTTGCAGAAAGACCAGAATAAGCTACTCGGGGCAATGTGGATCAGGGAGTCAGATCTTCTACGGAAGGCCTGTTACTTAGATTCCCCTAGCTCTGTGACTGAATTAATCTTTTCAGAAAGAGCATGAAAGTTACCCTGCCTGGTGAATGGGGTATAGACTGTTAGCATTCACATTCATGGTGGCTCTGAGCAATCTGTCAGAACCCAGAGGGTGGTCTGCCTTCAAGGCACAACAGCTTGAAACTACATATTTGTTAAATTCTGTTTCAATTCATTTATGACAGAAAAGTTTAGCTGAACTAACTATAGATCACTATTTTTGTGCAAATGATAGGATTATTAAATTTTATTATTCCACTTGTACTTTATGTAATACAGTATTAAAAGTTAGCATTTTCATTGAAAAGGCAGTCTCTTGTAGTTAATCAGCACATGACTTTTCTACACTCATATTGCTTTATAATTTTGCTACATAATTACTTTGGATTTGGGGAATTTGGGAATATACTATATATATATTTATTATATTTATATATTACATACTATACATACACATTGAGGTTGTGCCTAAGTTTAAACATGAAATTAATTTATATTTCATGTATACCTTACACACATACTCTGCAAGTGATGTTGCATAATAATTTTAGTTCACATGTGTTTTGACATATTCTTCACAAAAGAACAGGGGAGGGATTTCCACCTTGTGACACCATGCCATTCCTTAAAAAGTTTCTGATTTCACATTTTGGATTTTCAGGTTAAAGATGTTCATCCTATTCTACCAAAAAAAAAAAAAAAAAAATTGGGTGTGGGCCTGTCGAGTGTGTGAAGGTGTGTGTGTGTGTGTGTTTGTGTGGGCACACACGTGTGTGTGTATGGGCTCATGTGGAGACTAAAGGGCAAACTCAGGTGTTGTTTTCCAGGAACCCATCTACCTTTATACTGGTTTGGAGCTCACCATGTAGGCTAGACTGACTAGTCAGTGAGTCCCACAAATCTACCTGTCTCTGTCTCCCTAGGGCTGGGATTGCAAACAAGATCACAACCTCCTTGTTATTTTCTTTTTTTTTCTTTTTCATGGATACTTGTGATAGAACTCAGGCCTTCATGCTTACATGTAAAGCATTTTCTCACCTCATCTATCACTGCCAGTCCCAACACAGTTCTTTGTTCCCCAAAAAAAGGTTGAAATAAAAGCAAGAAATATTTAAAGACGTGAGCCCAAATTTATGGATTTCCTTTGGAGCCTACAAAGTCAGGGCTGTGGTGTGGAGGAAGTACTTGGTGTAATCATTTCCCCACAACAAATGGCTCAGGACTGCATAGGGTTGTGGTAGGGTGGGACGCTTGAGGTTTCCACAGCAAACTTACAAAGCAAATTCCATGAACGTCACACTCGGATGCATGGCCATGACATTCGCAGGGCTGACAAATTCCTCCAAAAAGTATTCCATCCACACGATAATAGCCGGGCAGACAGGACTGCAAGAGAAGGGTGTCGACTCATGTAGCTGGATGTAAGTTTTCACATTATGTAAACTGTCTTCTTTCCAATAAATTTGGAAAGTGAACTACTCAATTTTCCATCTCTGTTTTCTATTTGCAAACATCTTTACCAAAATATGATTTCCATGCCATAAAAAAAAACCCTAGTTTAAGGGTGCAATTCAGTGCTTTTCAGTAAATTTATGAAGCTGTTCAGATAGCCCATGTCCCAGTGCCTGCTTCACCTTAAAGCTGGGGTCAGGCACACAGAAACTGAACGGCGAGGCTACGGGTTATCATGCCACTGCATTATTCCAAAACTAGCAGTGCCGTAACATGGTCTAGCCAGTTTTCCAGGAGCTACACACACCCAGTCCTTCTTGACTCTTTACTTTTGAGACAGGATCTAGTTATGTTGCCCAGGTAGGTCCTGGATTTACAATCCTCTTGCCTCAGTTTCCCAAGTACATGAGATTACAGGCCCGTGTCACCAGGCCTGATGAGGAATATTTTAGTTATACAAATATTAAATATCCTTATTCATGTAGACCTCCTAGAAGTTCTCTGACACCTCCATCCACACACACTTCCCTCAGGGAGAGGGCCTCAAGTGCAGCTGGGCATGGAGTGCATCAGCCCAGAGGCTGGCAAGGTCCAGTGCTATAAAGACTTCCATCCTCTGAAAGTCAGCCTCTGAGTACAAGTGTGGTCAATGAGTGGGATCTTCAGCTTCATGAAAATACCGGCAATGCACTAAACGACTGTGCTACAAAAATTATGCCTCATAGGCAGGCATTTTTTCTGGTCATTATTCCCCCCCAAATACAGCATAATGACTCTTTACATAGTGTTTATATCATCGAGCTAAGTAATATAAGTCACTTAGAGATCATAGAATATATACAAGAGAAAAAAATTTTGTCTATTACAGATTTAATAATGGATGGTTCAGATTTTGTTATTTGTATTACTGATCACCCTTAAGACTGACTTAGTTTATTAAGATTTTGAATAATACTAAATTATGTATTTCTGAATTTCTGTCAATATGTATATATTCTTAATCTAAGCATGGCTTCATATGCAGTATGAGATAATTTTTATCATATGTATACAGTTCTGATTCATTCCCTATTATCAATTTGAAAATTCTGAGTGGACAATCTATAACTGAGTGTAATACAGACTTAAATTTTTAGAGCCACTAAAAATTCAGATATTGTCAATGTTAAAGCAAGATTGCCTAAACAAAAAGACAATAATTTTTTTAAGTTTTTAAAACAGGAATATATACAAGGAAAATGTGACTGGATTATATGCAAGTACTTCATTGTTTGAATGTTTCACACAAATATGCAGACTTGAGTATTCTCAGTGGGTCCTTAGACTGGTTTTCTCAGATATCCCAAAGCCTGGCTCTATTAAGCCCGTGGTCACCTGAGCCTGCACACATCTGCCCAGGCTGCCTCCAGAGCACACTGGACTTGGAGGGGTCTAGTGGAGGCTCCTCTGTGCTGTCCCCCACCCCCAGTGGCTCAGTTGTCCTGGTTTCTAGGACCTGGGATCCTGTATTCCAAGTTCCTGCTCTTCTGTTCCATAGTGCACGAGTCTCAAGAAGCCTTAAGATCATTTATCCACAGAGTATTATGACCAGTGTTCATAGAACCGACACTTGCTAGGCTTAAAGATGCATGATTGACTCTTTAAAATGCTTGCAAATAAATTAAAGGTAGTTTTTAAAGTATACACTGGTTTCAAACACAAAGCAAACCAGCCAACCAAAATAAAAAAAGGAAAATATTTAAACTAGGAATATTTGATTAAACACAAACATCAGAAAGCATCAGGCCAACTTTGCTAACTTCAATGTTCACAAATTATAACAATTCATCCACGCAAATGATGGATTTTATTTTCTTCCTCTGTAAAAATGATTGCTAAGAAACCACAGCCAAAGACAAATCTTCATAACATAGTCATGAACATGTAGGAAGCATGATCACACAGTGGGGTTGAGCAATGTGGATGAAGTTCAGATCCTATTATGACCTCATCTAAGTTGTGTGGTCAAGGCCATGCTATTGAATCTCACTGACCTTCAGTTTCCTGGCATTTGGAAGAGACAGTATAGAACTAACTTACCAGGTATCTGTTGGCAATATGGTATTAAAACATGAAAATGAAATGACAAATGGAAAGACCTTAAAGTCCTGCTAAGTACAGGACATCTTGAGAAGCACTTAGTCAATGCTTATTTCCAAATGAATTTCTTTATTGATTGCTTATAAATGACTTTTCATATGGCCATCCTCCATCTCCATGTAGTTTTGGATGTAGGACTCTCATGGATACCAAAAATCCTTGTCTATTCAAGACCTAAATAGTGTTGTATTTGTCTGTATCTTACTCACATCTTCCATATACCTTAAATCTAGATGATTTATAATACCTAATACAATAGAAATGATGTATACATAAATATCCTGCTGTATTTTTAGGGATCATGACAGGAATATTGTCTCTAGTTGTTGAGTACTGATGCACTTCTCTTACACTTGGAAAATAGTCAGTCAGTGGTTGAGTCAATGCATGGATGCAGAACCTGCGCTTCCTATGTGATATCTAGCCCACTGACATAAACTAACCAGGGGACATATACAGACTCATAATGGGCCTGGCTTGTGTAAATCTATTCTGGTTTTGTGCAAGTGACCATTAATGTTCATATAATCAAGTTCAATTTTCCTTAGAAATTCAGGTCATGTCTGAGTAGTATACATTTCCTATGAACTAAGGAAAGAGTGTTGCATGGAGTCCAGGTACTTTGAGGTACACCAGTGGGGACTCCTGCAGAGGAATCCAATTTTTAAAACAACGTGATACCCAATATTCTCATGATCCATTAAAGTCTGAACCACACATCGGTTTTCTAAGTCAGAGTGCAAATATGCACTTCAGTGCAGTTTCCCCTTAGGAAGGAGCAAAGTGGCAGAGGTGAAGCAGTACCTCACAGGAGGTCCCTGTGTAGCCTTGAGGACATTCACAGTGTTCCACATCCGTGGCTACTGACAAGTCTATAGCATTAGGGCTTGCGGTGTCCAGAGAGACAGAATCCAACCTGGAAAAAGACAGGGGGCATTATGTGACTCATATGTTTACAAATGATGTCTCATACCATTTTTCCTTATTTTTCATTTTTAATTAATTTATTTGAGAGAGAAAAAGGTAGAGAAAGAGAGAAAGAAGGAAATAATGTGCATGCCACAGTTTCCAGACACTATAAACAAACTCCAGATGCATGTGCCACATATGCATCTGGCTTATGTGGGTACTGGGGAATCAAACACAGGTCCTTAGACTTCTCAGGCAACCACCTTAACCACTAAGCCATCTCTCCAGCCCCAACCTCTCATATCTTAATGAATATAGGCTCCTAAAAGATTTATTTCAAACTAAATAGAACAACCATAAGAGCCAGAGGGTGGGAGGGCATACTCAGATCATTGAACCCCTCAAAATGGCTAACAGATGCTCTCACAACTCATAACCCACAACCCTATGGTGAATACCAGAAATCCCACTGAGGAAGGCCCTCAATGAAGTGAGGGCAGGGAGGAGGGGAAGGATGGTATCAAGACATGATGTGTCCATACAAAGATTCTACTTATAAAAAAATGTCCCCAGGGCTGGAGGGATAGTTTAGCAGTTAAGGTGCTTGCCTACAAAGCCAAAGGACCCAGGTTCGATTCCTCAGGACCCACGTAAGCCAGATGCACAAGGTGGCACATGCATCTAGAGTTCATTTGCAGTGGCTAAGGCCTTGGCATGCCCATTATCTCTCTTTCTCTCTCAAAAAAAAATATATATTATAAAAAATATAAATATAAATATATATATATATATATATATATATATATATATATATATTTTTTTTTTCGTTTCTTGAGGTAGGGTCTCAGTCTAGCCCAAGCTGACCTGGAATTGGAATTCACTATGTAGTTTCAAGGTGGCCTCGAACTCATGGTGATTCTCCTACCTCTGCCTCCCAAATGCTGGAATTAAAGGCATGCACCACCATGCCTGGCTTCAAATAAATAAATATTTAAAAAAATTTTTTAAATGTCCTGGGCTGGAGAGGTGGTTTAGTTGTTAAGGAACTTCATGTTCACTTCTTCAGATCCCAAGTAAGCCAGATGCACAAGGTGACACAAGTGCGCAAGATCGCACGTGCAAACGAGGTGGCACACGCGTTTGGAGCTCTATTACAGTGGCTGGAGGCCCTGGAGTGCCAATTCTCTCTCTTTCTTTCTCTCTTTTCCTCTCTCTTTCTCTTTCTCACTCTCTTACATAAAAAAGGCCACTCTGTTGGCCTTAAAAATAAATTAAAAGTGAAAATAAATGTCTCCCATAGCATCATGTGTTTGTATTGAGCCTCATATTCAAAACCCAGCTGGCGCAGCCTTTCAGAGGTGGAGCCTGACAGACTGACAGAGCTGTGTCACTATGGGGTGAACCTTGGGATGCTATAATGCAGCCCCACTTGCCAGTGCTATTGTAGGTCTTTCTTGCTATAGTTCCATGCTGACACGTGACAGTGTGAGCCAGCTTGCCGCATGTGACATGGTATTCCCCACCATGATGACACTTCCCCTTGAAACTATAAGCCTCAACTAAACTCTTTCCTCCCATGCTACTGGTCAGGTGTTTTGTCTAAGCAATGAGAAGGTAACTACTACAATGGCTGTGTGATTTTTGTGTGATTTCCACCAAGGAAACTCTGGCAGCCATCATTATTCCTTGGAAATGCTCCCATCATTTTTGACCAGATATGCCATGGCCCACAGGCTGCCTTGGGATAAGTTCTTAGGGTGTTTATTTAGAGTTGAATCACTTCAAAAAATGATGAATGATCATTCAGTATACTATACCATGTTGGCTTCATCAGCACCCGGCTTTCACATTTGGCCAGGAATCGCTAGGATTTGACCCCCTTGTGGCAATCACATGAGCAAGCATGATCACATTGGTTTAAATAACTATGGAAAACTAAGACTATTAGCATCAGGAGAGAGAGAGAAAGAGAGAAAGAGAGAGAGTGAGAGAGGGAGGGAGAACCATATGCAACGTGTTTCTGACAACTGCTAACTTATCAGGCACTTCTTAGAAGACCACTGAAAATTTCTGAACCTAAGATCAAGTCTGTTTCTTAGTAGATGAGTTTGTTGTGAATGCCTATAGTTTTATGCCTTCAATAAAATTACATTTATAAAAGGAATACTAGGTCTGACACTGCCTGAGTTCAATCTCCAGAGCCCACACTAAAATAGCTGGGAATGGCCATGCACCCCTGTAACCTCTGTCCTTCTTGGGAACAAAGACCTGTGAATCTTCTGAGCCCTGCAAGCTCAGCAATTAGTCAAAGGAAACTTTGGTTCAAAACAAGACCAAGCAAAACAGCAGGGGAGAAGGAGGTGAGCAACCCCTGCCACAGGTGAGAATATGTGCTGCCTCAAGGGCACATACACATATATACACCACATATACACACCCACACACTGCATGCACCATATTACCCACACAAGCAAAAAATAATAATAATAATTAAATAATAAGCTAGTTCCTTTAACTGTGTCCTTAATATAATATTAAGCTTGAATTATGATAGATAGATAGATAGATAGATAGATAGATAGATAGATAGATAGAGCTGGAGAAATAGTTTAATGGTTAAGGTGCTTGTCTGTGAAGACTAAAGACCCAGGTTTGATTCCCCAGTCCCCACGTAAGCCAGAGGCACAAGGTAGTGCATGTGTCTGGGGTGCTTTTGCAATGACTAGAGTCCCTGGCACACCATTCCCTCTCTCTGTCTATCTGTGTCTTTCTCTTTCTCAAAATAAAATAAAATAAAATATGGAAAGAAAGATAAGAATGCAATAGCTTTGCTGGAAGCTTCTTCCCTCTTCTCAGCACATACCTGTAAAGAGCCATTTTTGCAGAATTGTATTTGGCTCTGATCAAGAGATGCGTTACATTGGCAAGGACAGTCATCAGCTGGTCACGGTCAATCTCCTTTTTGCTATAAAAGTTCCAAAAGTTCTCAGGCACCAGCTTCACCATGTTGAAGTACTCTTCATAGGGCTGCAGTGACAGGCCTTCAGCCTGGGTGCTCAGAGTGAGTCCATTTCCCTAGCAATTAAAACCAAGTAGAAGTTGGAAAGAAGGAATTTAATGGGAGTGGGAAGGGCGAAAGAGACATAATGGGGGGGGGAGGAGTTAAGGGTAAATACAGTCAAAATACATTATATACAGGTATGGAATTGTCAAAAACAAAATAAAATAACTAACAAACAGCAAGCAAAAGTAAAACCAAGAGGAAAAATATTCATAATTCATTTTGGTGATAAAAAAATTAAAATCAGGGCTGGAAGGATAGCTTAAGTGGTTAAGATGCTAGTCTGCAAAACTAAAGGACCTAGAGACTTAGATTCGATCCCCCAACACCCACATAAGTGAGATGCACAAGGTGGCTCATGCTTCTGGAGTTTGTTTGCAGCAGCTGGAGGCTCTGGCATGTCCATTCTCTCTCTTTCTGCCTTTCTCTCTCTCTCTCCCTCTTTATCTCTCAAATTATAAACAAAAATAAAATATAAAATAAAATTTTTTAAAAAGAGGAAATAAATAAAAATAAAATCTTGCATCCAGCAATACAGTTTTCACTTGGTTCCTAGTATTTTTTTATGATAAACAGAATAGTGTTTATCATTCTTGGTTCCAAATTATCAGAGGCAGAATGTTTAACTGCATTCTTTTCAAAGAACTTCTGATGATAAATCTAAAGACAGTAACTTGCTGGGGTTTTAAAAAGAAAGAAATTCAGCATTTTCCCATAGTTTTTATTAATCCAGCTCATCTCTCATCCATAATTTTTAACTAATTAAGTAAAGTATAAAAATTATGGACAGCAAGTATTATTTCCAATTTTTCATAAAATATATGTTCCCAAAAGTAATTTGTGGGCTGGAGAGATGGCTCAGCAGTTAAAGGCACTTGGCTTATAAAGCTTGCTGACCCAGGTTCAACTCCCCAATCCCCAGGTAAAGCCAGATGCACAAAGTGGTACATACATTCATTTGTAACAGCAAAAATCCACGGTATGTCCAATGCTCCTCACTCTCATTCATATTCTCTCTCTTTCTCTCATCACAAATAAATAAAAACATCTTTTTCTAAAAAGTGATTTGCCATCCTGGCTTCAAGTTATTCAGAGTAGGCCCTGAAGCTTGGCCACTTGGCCATGGTCTCCTTACTGGGACCTCTTCACCTCACCACTTTTGATCACCAAACTATCTCCTGTCCCCACACCAAACCCTTAGCTTTACCACATCTCCATGCAAATCAGTCACCTTGATGATAACGTCGACGTGAGACACAAGGTCACCACCCACTGTCTCCACTGGGATATCGTAAGACACCGTGTACTTCAGGAACCCACCAAATGCAGTCAGCTAGAACAGTTAAGTGAGAATGAACACCAAGAGAGACAATAGTTACAGCCCTAAACAACAGGCTTCTATGATCCATATTGAAGCAGACAGGCTGTAAATCATCCATGTGGCCACCATGTAGATGGACACTGACATTAAAGGCAGTGGAGAGCATATTATATGGATATTATTCAGTGGATAATACCAAAACACCAGGTATCCTAGACGTGCACAGAGAAACAGTGCACTTTTTCTCAGAGACCCCATGGTAAATTGTTATGTCCTTAGTTATGCAATAGGCATCTGTTTTACTTTAGGGAGCAGGAAGTTTGATCAATGACTATAATTTCATCATCTTTACTTCACTGCCAGTTTGTAATAACTGCAATTTAAAAGAAGGGCTGAAAGTATTTCTTCCTTTAATGAACAGTAGGGATGCTCTTTAATGTACATTATAGATAACTAATACATGAAAAGATTTTCTTCCTGATGGCTATGTCTCAATAAATGCAAGTTTGTAATCATAGAATCAGATAAGTAGTATCAAAAGAAAAATCACTGAACTTGAGATAAGACCATTTCATGAGCAGATTATAATTATCACTTGATGGTAAAGATGATTCTTTTCAAAAACAATTTTTTCCCAATATATACAGGTTACGTTGGACATGACAGTTCATGGCTATAATCCCAGCACTTGGGAGGCTGAGGTAGGAGCATTGTAAATTCAAGGACAACCTGGGCAACATAGCAAGAATGTATCTCAAAAACAAATACACACATGTGTGTACAAATCAGAAAATATAATCAAAAAATTACATAGAAATGGACTGCTATGATGAAGGTATAGGCTACCTTAAGGAAACCTCACAACACTCATTGAGCAGGATTAGTGAGATAGATTATCCCAACCCAGTCAGAACCTGGTGGCGTCCTGGGAGTGGGAACACATCACTGGAAGAAAAGAAAAACCTTGGAACCTCACTTTTGAGGCAACATAGGAGAGCACTATTTTGATTTTTTTTAAAAATAAAAACAGATATTACTCTGCCTGTTTCTACCTATGCACTTTATATGAACAATAATATGGCCTGATGTCAAAGCAGAATGAAGAGACAAAAGTCCTACTGTGGGAAGCTCTCAGAATTTTTCATATTCCAAGCCCTCCATGTGAATGGGTTACCACATCAAATCTAGGAATATCACTAAAATGTGATAAAGTCCCCAGTTATGCAGGGACCCGGAGGAAGAAAGTATGAAGTCTGTCATGGTAAAGGGGATGAGACTTCACAACACACAACTGCTTAGGAACTAGGCCCAGAAAAACCAAAGTTCATAATGAAATGTGTGATCAAAAATCAAAGAGGAGGCTAGAGGAGATTGCTCAGTGGTTAAAGGTGCCATCCTGGGTTTGATTTCCCCATTATCCACATAAAGTCTGATGTACAAAGTGGGACATGCATCTGGAGTTCATTTGTAGTAGCAAGAAGCCCTGGCATGCATACTCACTCCCTGTCTCTCTCCTTGCACATAAAAACAAAATTATTTCTTAAACAAAGTCAAACAATGCTCAAAAAGATCTTGGGCTGGGCATGGTGACATACATCTTTAGTCCCAGCAATTTAGGAGGCAGAGATAAGAGGATTGTCACGAGTTTGAGGCCAGCCTGAGACTACAGAGTGAATTCCAGGTCAGCCTGGGCTGGAGTGAGACCCTACCTCAAAAATAAAACAAAATAAAATAAAAATACAAGACAAGAAAAAGACCTCAGGTCCCAGATGGACATAAAAGCATAAGTTCTATTGAAACCCATAAGATGACTTGAAATGTGAACAGTAGAAGTTCTTCCTATACAATCTCTGAGACTTCCCTCTAGACATACTCACCTTATTTCCCAAGTAGGCCTCAGGGGCCGCCCAGTAGTACTTGGATGCAAGCCTTTGCATGACCACGGTGTTGTTGATACTGATCCGATGGCGCCCACCCAGCGCATCTTGCTGGGCCCAGATCTTATTTGGGCTGGTCAAATCAGTGACCAGCCACCCTGACATATTGGTCACCTTAAAAAAAAAAAAAAAAAAGAAGAGGTTTTTAATATGAAACAGAAGCCATCTTAGATTTCACTCAGTCCTGTGTAAAATATCTTTTCAATAAGGAGGCAGATGAGCACAGGTTAGCCCTGGATGAAGCAAGCACAACTGTTGCTACTGAACCACACAATGTGTGACCTTCCCATGTCCCAAAGACAGAACAAAACCTAGCATGCTCACATATCCCATACCCCTTGACTCCAGATCAATTATATGCAAACAAAACAAAAGAAGGAAGATCATGGATACAAATTTTAGGTTTTGAAAACATTTTACATCATGTGTGTATGTTTGCATGAGAGAACATGGGATAGAGAGGGAGAGAGAGAGAGAGGGAGTGTGTGTGTGTGTGTGTGTGTGTGTGTGTGTGTGTGTGTGTGTGTTTGTAGACATGTGCTAAGGCACACATGAGGAGGTCAGAGGACAACCCCAAGTGTGGGTCCCTGCCTTCCACCTTGTCTTTTGAGGCACTGTCTCTTGTTTACCACTGTGAAAACTTGTCTGGCCCATGAGCTTCTGGGATTCTCCTATCTACACCTCCCATCTCTTCCCTGCAGATGGGCTGGGATGAAGATGTTTACCACTGTGTCCATCTTTATATGAGCTCTGGGGATCTGAACTCAGGGTGTCACACTTGATTGACAAGAACTTAACACATTGAGCCTTCACCCACCCCAGCGCCTATTTTATATTTTCAAAAATAGTAAAGAAGTTACTACAGATTCGACATCCCTATTCCAAACGTGTTTGAAAACCCAGTTATTTGAGTCCCAAGTGGAAAACATAACATGACCACATGTGAAAGAAGGGCTATCGTCATACTGTAGGAACATTAAAAATATTATTTAAATTAAATATTATGCATGTTTAGGCTATGTGTATAACGTGTGTATGAAATATAAATTAATTTTTTATTTAGGACTTGGGCTCCTTCCCCTAAGACATCTCATTTTGTACAGAAGTGTTCCAAAAATATCAAAAAAGAAAAACTAAATGCAAACCAATTCTGGTCCTCAGAATTTTTGGTAAGGAAGACTTGGTCTTTTGCTAATTCTGGCTGTCCCTATTGTGTTGCTGTTGTTTTCTACCCAAATGCTGAAGAGTATACAAAGCCCTGCAGAGCCTGTGCCACCAACACAAATATGACCAGAGGTGTCCAGGTGCGGTGGCCTCAGTTCCTAGCGTGTAAGCAGCTCCTCTCTAACCTCAGTCATCACACATGATCTCCTCCCCTTGTCCTCTTTGTGTGCCTCCCTAGAACTTACTACCCTGGAACCCCCCTCCCCCAGCATCTGTGCCCTCATAAATTCAGTGTCATCTGATGTTGTCCCATTCTTGCCAACAACGTGCTTCCCACCTCCCTCCCTGCCTTCTTTGGGGCTGAACATTTCTCATCATCCCATGTGTGCCCCTCTGTCATTCTAAGTGGATGAGAATGGTATTTCTGGGAAATTAACTTACTGGCCTCGTGGCACAGCCTTAGAAGGCTCCCATAAGAAGACCTGCTTATTAACTGACTCCCACCCAGAGACTCCTACCTGACTGATGGGCCATGAAAGGCTGTCGCAGACATCAGACACCCCGAAGCAGAAGCACTCAGAGCAGCCTTGTGGGTTTCTCTCCTTCAAGTTATAGAATCCTGGCTTGCAGTGATCACAGTTTTTCCCCTCAACATTTTTCTGTAATTCATAAAAGAAAGACTAGCTGGTGAAACCAATGTGTTCAGACAGACAAAAGATATTGACACGATATAAACAAAAATGGGTTGGGTCGTCCATAGAAACACATACTAAGTACTCAAAGTACACATGAAGCCTCAGGAAGTTAATACCGTGCATAAAAAGTAGTTTTAAATAACACATTAGATTTTGTAACCCACAAGAACTCTGAGGATGTCAGATTGTAGTCATTTCATTTTAATCTTTCATTTCTGTCAATTGTATAAATTATTTATTTACTTTGCTCTTAGAGGCAGGGTTTCACTGTGTAGCCCAGACTGGCCTCAAACTTTCCATTCCCCTGCTTCAGACATCTGAGTGCTGGGATGACAAGCACGTGCCCTCATGTCTTATTTGTATAAAATTTTGAAATCTGACGAGGGCTATATTATACGTCTACTCACAAATACTCAAGATTATTTTCAGGCAAATATAATATGTGCCTAAGATGCTGGTTTCATGAGAATAAATACGTAAGGCACAACAGGAAATCTCAAGAATTCCAGGGAAGTTGTTATTAATATCGTATGGCCAAAAAAGATCATTCGTCTGTATGATGTGAACACATTCTTTTGATTATACAGTTTTTTTTTTTAAACACACACACACACAGATAACAGATCTGTATTTAATTAGTAGTGCTCTGGGAAATTCAGTATTTATCTGGTTCTCCTCCAAACACAAATCTGGAAAAGAATGTGATAAATGAATTAGGCCAAGGCCAAAGAAATGGTATGTAGTGTTTAGCCACAGATATTCCTCATAAATATATGGCAATTACCCAGAGATATCACAAAAATGGAAGCTGGGTGTCCATTTAAGTTCCAGGACATATAACATGGCTAACTTGCTGTGGCATAAGCATAAACATTCCTGCTTTTCAGGAAGTGATCATATGAGCCAGTGGGGCCAATAACCACAAAAGAAACACAGAGTCTTTGACCTCCACACTCACCTTACAAAGACATGGCTCCATGCACGGGTCTTCATTTATGCTTCCAATAGGACTGCAGTCACAGGGGACACAGACTGGGTAACCACGATAACCAAATTGGCAGCGATCACATTTTTCTCCTGCATAGCCTTCCTTACATGGACACTGACCTGGCCACTTCCCTGGGGGGAAAGATAATGACAATGACTCAATATCAAGTTCAATGGGGTACAAAGCAGGGTCAGCAAACTGATGGGTGAGTAAGTACACATTTTAACCTTTTTGCTCATGAAAAGTTTCATCAGGAACTAACTAGTCAATGCAAACATTATTGCTCTTACACAGTCATGGACAAGATGTAGGTAGCTCTGTATTAATAAAACTTTATTGATAATAGTGTATGTGGATTTGGTCCATGGGTCATAGCTTGAAAACTCTTACTTTAAATAAAGAAAACTGAGATGAAATGCACAGGGCTGATGGAAATATAAAATGGCAAGGTAGGGTTGGAGAATGGCTCAGTAGTTAAAGGCACTTGCTTGCAGTCTGATGGCTTGGGTTCAGCTCCCCAGTACTCACATAAATCCAAATCCACAAAGTGGCATATGCATTTGGAGTTCCTTTGCAGTAACAAAAGATCATGACATGCCCATTCTCCCTGTCTCTCTGTCTCTATCTTATTCCCTCCCCCTCTGTCTCTCTGTTTGTAAATAAATACGTATTTAAATGATAGAAATGATACAGCAACTTTATAAAACAGTTTGGTATCTCTTCAAAATGTTACATATAGTTATTATAGTGATTTGAATGAGAAATGTTCCCCATAGCCTCATATGCTTGTGATTAAGCCTCTTAATCCCCAGCTGGTGGCAATTTTGGAGGTGCAGCCTTGCTGGAGGAGATGTGGTTTTTGAGGCAGGCTTTGGGGATTTAAAGACTAGCTTCCGTTTGCCAGAGTTAGCACATTCTTGCTGATACTTCTCAGCCACTGGGACAAGATGTGATGCCTGTCACTGCTTTACCATGCATTTCCATGACATGATAAAACTTCCCCTCAAAACTATAAACCAAAATAAACTCTTTCTTCCCATGTGTTGCTTTTGGTTTGGTGCTTTGTCCCAGCCACAAGAAGATAAGCACAATAGTTACATTGTGATATAGTAATTTCACTCTTAATACCCTCCCCACCAAAGTGAATATATACATCCACAAAAAATGCTTTTATGTGAATGTTCATAGAAGCATTACTTATAATAGCCATAAAATAGGAATACACTAAATATTTATCAACTGATGTATATATCACAATTAAATTCAAGGTTTTAGAGTCAGTAAATGGTATGATGTTTTATATATTCATCAGTTGAAAAATATTCAAATATATAAAATATGGTATATCTCTTGATAGAATATTATTAGTCCATAAAAGACCAAAATGTTGATTTATGCTGCAATATGGTAATCTTTGAAGACATCATACTAAGTGAATTAAGCCAGTACCAACCCTCTCACATATTCTATGGCTCAATTTACATGAAATTCCTAAAATACTCAAATCTATAGTGAAAATATATTAGTGGTTTGCAGACCTGGGGAAAAGGAGTGGGAGAGGGTGCAGAGAAATGAGCCACCATAATGGGTTAAGGAGTTTCTTGGTAGAGTGGTGACAACTTTCTATTCATACACTACAGAGATGGGTTTAAAAAAAATCAATGAACTATATGTTAGTAAATTATGAGATAGTTTCTAAGTAAATCAGAGTGAAAAATAAACACAACAAAAAATTCAGCACCGTCTCTGTTTTGAATGTAGGCACTGAATCTTACTAGCTATGTAACCTTGACCAAGTTTCTTAACTGTTATGAGTTATAGTTTCTTTGCCTGTGAAGGGTTTAAATAACTCAATATGCTATGGTGGAAAAGCTTAGATGTTTTTGATATTAAGCCAAAGGTAATTAGTACTACCATCACAATCATTATTACCATCATTTCATCAGTATGCACCTAAAGAATCAATTCAGTTGGGAAATTTATCCTCTTTAGCCTAATGGACTCCACAGTTGCCAGTGGCTGAGGATTTGATGGGTCAGAGAAGTCTTTATCAGATGTAACCTAGTCATGAGACTGTAGTATTTACAAGCCAATGTGGGGAAGGGGAAGAATGCTGACATTCATAGTCAGCTGTAGGACTTGCTTGCTTCAGGAGCTGATGGATGTGAAAGTCCCAGAGTGTCTTCTAAGAGCTAGATAGAGAGATTGCTATTGACTGTGTGTCGTGTATGGTTTAATCTTTACAATAAACCCTACTCATCAATTGTTCAAATGTCATTTCTTCACCCTAACATTGTTAGCTTCACACCACACACAAAGCCCTTCCTGTTCTTCACACACAGAACCCTAGGTTCTAGAAAATTCCTTGACATACAGTAGGTACTCAATAAATATTCAGTAAACAAAAGAATCATACATAATCAAACCACAAAATTCCTATGCAATGTATATGATATCCTACCATACGCAAATTTCACAGAGATACTATCCCTCCACAACCAATTCAATGTATATGGTATTCTGCCATATACAAATCTCCCACATATACATTCCTCACAACCCATTCGATGTATATGTTGTTCTACCATATACAGGTCTTCCACATACATTCCTTCCACCCCACAGTCAATTCCAAGCACAAAAATAAAGAAGCCAAGTGCTCACCGTTTTGTATGTCAGCATGGAGATCATCTTTGATACACACAGAGCTGAGAGACCCCACAAGGTCACAGGCACAGGGACGGCAAGGCTTGTCGTCATAAGGAGATACCTGAAAGGCATAAATGATCCTGGGCTATCTCTCCAGAAAGAGCAGCACTGTTCACAGCAGTAACAACAACAATCATGATTGGTGTAACACGGATGTAGGTGTTGGGCAGATATGATGATCTCAAGTAAGATGCTCCAAATTTCATTTTCACAGTGATAACAGTTGGTATCAGTAACAAGATGCCAGCCTTTCCCATTACTTCTGCTCCCTGTCCCCTCTGCTATCTATCTGGTCCATATTTTGATCATTCCCTGTAAATAAGCCACTCCAAAGACCCATGTAATCAATTCAGTGATTGAGTGCATCCCATGAGCAAGGTGATGCTTCTCTAGTTATTGACTACATGTGCAGATTTTTCATTAGAATTACCTGAGATTACAGAGGTAACAGCAACCCAAATTCAAGTTAAACAACAATGCATGCATATTCTATGTTGAGCAAGAAAACAGGACACAGGAGGCAGTAGAAATCTAGATAACACCACTATCATTATAAGAATTTCAATGAAATATGGCAAGGAAATAAGTTTTGAATACAGAGGGTGAGACTTAGAGAAGTCTCCCCCTTGGCAGGCAGGGGATCTATGCAATGGAGAGAAATGTGCTTACTTTGTGTGGTCTATAATATTTATCAATACAGGTTTCGCAGTTGACTCCCA
The DNA here is from genome assembly GCF_020740685.1 of Jaculus jaculus. Lineage (NCBI taxonomy): Eukaryota > Metazoa > Chordata > Mammalia > Rodentia > Dipodidae > Jaculus > Jaculus jaculus. Next base: position 27,467,141 of record NC_059103.1, read on the forward strand.
TGGTGTTCTGCTGGCAGTTGATGCAAACGCCCCCTCCTCTGTACTTGCCAGATATGTCCAGACTTTTCTTCTGGTGTGCAACATTTTCATCATAGTAACAGTCATTTGCTTTATTGTGACAATTACATTCTAGGAGAACATTTTAATATCTCAATTAATACGCATAATATGTTCTAGACCCTTATGTCCTGAAGTAAGTTTCTATGATGTCAATTTAAACTTAAGCTTTAGAATGTGTAATTTAATAAGACACAGGCAATATCATGGAGGATGACTGCAAAGAGCTATCAAAATAATAAATGGATAAGCTGCACAGAATGGTGAGCGCCTGTGGCCCAGGACTCTGGAGGCTGGAGGAGAACGGAGAGGAGTCTGGTGCTTGCCTGGACCACTTAGTGCCACCGTCTCAAAGAAGGATGTAAAGGTAACATGTAAAGCGTAGAGCATAGCTCATGAAAAAGTGCTTGCCTAGAAATGTGAAGACCCAACACTAAAATCCTCAACAATACACAAAAGTTCTGTAGAATAACATGCATACTATATCACTTTCTGTGTAAGAAATATGTTGGGAGCAGGAATATGTTAATATATGGGCTGTGCCCTCTGGCACAACAGTGGCTGGACTGTTTCAGGGATAACCAACTGCTCTCTGGTTGGATTTACTGACTGCTTCACAAAAAGGAAGTGATTCTGGGTACTGAAAACAGATAAAAGCTTACGGCAAGGGAGACCATAGGCCCTAAGGCAGAACCTACTATTGTCTTCCTATATGGTTGTATTGTTAAACTGTCTCTTAAATATGCAGCTTTGGACTCACAGATTAGCTTTGTTCTCAGCCTGAACAGCCTGAATCAGAAAAGCTTTCTTCTTCAGTAGTAGAGGCGGTTAATGCAAAGACTCATAACTGATCAAGTACTAAAAGTAAGTGACGAAGCACTTGGCCTTATATGGGACATATATACCATGCCCTCCAGGGCTCAGGGAACATTACAGAAGAGGAGATAAAAAGAATACCACAGGTAAAGGATTGGAACAAGTGATACGCAATTCTGTTGGAGAGACGTGACAAGGCCATTCATGAACTCATAACAGCTTCAGGAACTCACAATAGTTGTAGTTACCTGCACCAGATGCAGTCAGTCATCATTCTATTATAGATGAAGTTGGGGGCTTGAAAATTTATATAGCCTGAAATTTTAGATAGGTTCTGGGGACCTGAACTCAGGTCCTCATGCTTGCACAGCAAGCACTTTACACACTGAGTAATACACCCAGCCTCAAATAATGCTTCTCAGTCTATGTTTTACATATTGATGATGTTGGTACCTTGTCCACATATTACTTATTTAAAAATTAACCCCAGGGCTGGAGAGATTGCTCAGTGGTTAAGACACTTCCTTGCAAAGCCTAACAACCCAGATTTGATTCTCTATTATCCACATAAAAAGCCAAAGTGGTGCATACATCTGGAGATCATTTACAGTGGCTAGAGGCCCTGGCATGACCATTCTCTCTGTCTGGCTACATGTCTCTGCTTGGAAATAAAAAAAGAAAAAAGAAAAAGAGAATTAACTCCAGCTAGGGATGAACAGCATAATGATGGAGCACTTGGCTTGTATGCAAGAAGCCCCAGGTTCAATCTCAGTAAAACAAATAGAAAAATAAATATAATTTTTATTCAAAAAATAAATAATCAATGAATATATTAGAAGGGGAACTTAGATAAAATACCAAATTCAGAAATATGCATTTATTCCTTCAACTGTATTAAGGTGACCTGCAGCTTGGACACTATTTGAATTGCTGAGAAACCAGTTATCTTGTCATTATAAACACTACTAAGATGTCATGAGAGTGAACATGTTAGGGGGAAAAGCCTTCCATTCCTTACAGTGAAGCACACTTACCCTCACATGTGTTACCGGAGGAAATGGTGCCAGGCCGCCAGGGCTGCTGATGATAGCCAGGACAACACCGGTCACAGCTCTCTCCACATGTGTTATGCTCACATTGACACTGTAGTTGCTAAATACAAAAGGATGAGAAATTAGAAACTTCAGATGCCTATTTGCCTATTTTTGTTAATTTTGTTCAAGGTGAGAAGCTATCAGAGTCAAATATGTGGCCACATTTTACAATGGGGGTCTTGGGACTACAGCAACAAACTGGAATTTAAGTTTTGAGATGCTTATGTACACAAAACCAGGTAACAAACTTTAGGTTAGCTGCCAGAAATGTTCAAAAAATGATGCATTCACTTCAAGGATTTGGAAGCTCCTAATAATTTTATTAAGAAATTTTCTTATTTTGTGATTATTTTTTGATGCCCATTGGCACATATTTCGTATTAAAAATAAAATAGTCTAGGCTGGGGAGATGGATCAGCAGTTAAAGGTACTTGCTGACAAAGCCTTATGACTCAGGTTCAATTCCCTAACCACCCAAATAAAGCCAGACTCAAAGTAGTATTTGTGCCTGGTATTCCTTTGTAGCAGTAAGAGACTCTGGCATGCCCATACATGCACATATACACATACACAAGCACATACAAATAAATAAATAATTAATTTTAAAAAATAATCTGAGCTTTGGGGATAGTTTAGCAGTAAAATGCTTTCCTGGCATAAACAAGTTTCTGTGTTCAATCCCAAGCACTGCAAACATTACATAAATATAAATAATATATGAAACAGAAGAATACAATAATCCTAACTCAACAGGCACAGAATTCCAAAGACTGTAACTAACTTATAATCATATAATAACATCATTTACTTAATATTGTGTCACAATAAATAAATTTCATTTTATCTTCAGTATCACAAACAGGGGAATTTCTGTACAAGAAAGTAAACAATTTATATTAGTGGATTTTTTGACTCTCTTTTATGGAAAAGAGTATCATAGTTTGGAAGGATCTTTTATTTTAAATTGTATACTTTCAGATAATAAAGTTTATATTGTGAATATCTTACTATAAAAAAGAGTACAGTGAGGCAATAGACATAATGGTAGACACCTTTAATCCTAGTACTTGGAGGCTGCGGTAGGGGGATCACTGTGAATTCAAGACCAGCCTGGGCTATAGAGTGAGTTTCATGTCAGCTTGGGCTAGAATAAGACCCTACCTCAAAATTTTTTTTAAAAAATCATATTAATAATAATGTAATTCAAAAATATATCCTCTCAACAGCAAAAGTGATAACATGGACAACAAAACAAAATAAATTAAAATCTGAAAATCACTTAAAAATATTTTAACATTATTTCATGCCTCTCAGTGTTCTCCTAGAATAAAGAAATGAAAATGTTTTAGTTATATCTCCTGTATTGACATTTCAAGAACTGTAATGTACTAGGACTCACCTTTGTAGTTTCATCCCATGGGCAGCTACTGGCATGGCCATTGCAAATACACATCCCTCCGACAGAAATGTCTTTGATTGAGTAGTAATACTAAGGAAAAAAAGTGTGTTACAGATGGAAATTAATGCCCCTCACCTACAACATGAATTTAATATAGACAGTCGACAAATCAGATGGATTCAAAGAGTATTTTCGGTAATTAAACATTAATTGTATAAGCACTTCATTTTAAGATTATATTTTAAATTTTGATAAGTACAGATACAATCTGTCAAGCTCAAATGAGCTTATCAACAGAACCTAAAAAGAATCTAAAAGAAATTTCCAACTTGGCTTCAAGAACACAACTTCAAAATCCATGCTGTTGGACCCTCTAAAAGATACTGGAAAAATGAATATAGCAGTCTACAAAAGGGAGAATATATCATCAAACAAGATATATCTGAATATATCTGATATATCTGAATGCAAATTTAGTCTATAACACACAACAGTAGCCATAGTTACCACATTAACAGAATCAAGTGTCTGCACCCACCCCAGATTCATGTGTTTGCATCTTAGTGTTCATGGACTTTTTTTTAGATTTCATTGTCCATTGTTTATTGGCAAAATATAGAAATGTGACTCATTTTATCTATTCATTTTGTGTGTTCTATCATTGCTAAATTCACTTATTACTCTACTAGCTGTTTAGTAGACTTTCTATGTAGTCATGTCAGATCCAAATAATAAAGTTCACTCCTACTGGACATACTGTATGTCTCTAAATTCTTTTTACTTACATCATTGATCAATAGCTTTACTACCAAACAATACAATATTGCCAATAGGAATTAAAGAAGTAGAAAAATATCATATTCATGGGTTAGGTGATTCAATAATGCTAAAATGACTTCCAAACTCCTGCCTAAATTAATCCAAAGAATGGAATCTTGATGAAAATATGCCCTTTTTAAATCTATTGTTAGAAATTAACATGTTTTTAACATTTTCAAGAATTATAAGGACTCTACAATAGCTAAAATAAATGCAGGCCACTATAATGCCCAGCCTTGAGACTTGATATATAATGCTACAGTAATTAAACATTTGTTATTAGCAATAGACTGATCAATCAATGGGAAAGAACAGACTCCAGGTACAGAGCCAGAAAAGCACAGACAGTTTGTCACAAGTGTTTTGGAATGATTTGTGGCGGAAGGGGAAGTATTTTTGATACACAATACAGAATGCATCTGCATGTGAGGAGGATGGACCTAGAGCCAGACCTCACACAAAACACCAAGATTAATTTGAGATGATTAAGTTGTAAAAGCTAAAACATTAAAGCCTCTAGAAAATAACAATGAACAATATGTTTATAGACTTGGAATAAGCAAGTATTTTTCATAAAGAATACAGAAAGCATAACTGTAAACCAAAAAGTTGGATTTAATCAACATTGAAATCTCTGCCAAACAAAATTCATAGTTAAAAAATGAATAAACACACTTCAGACAGAAAAGATTCATAATAAATATATACATATCTGATAAAAGATTTGAGCATAAAATATATGAATCTCTTTCAGTAACCAGGAGATAGGTACCACAATTTGAAAATAAATAAAAAATGACCAGATCCACTATTAGTTCAACATTGGTCATAAGAGAAATACAAGTTAGCATCACCAAGAGATGCCAAAATATGGACATCCCAGCAGCTAGCATGAACACGATTGGCAACATGAATTTCCATGCTATAGATCCACAACTCTCAGATCTGAGTGTAAAATGGGGAACCCATTTTTGATACAAGCTTAGCAGTTTCTTACAGATTAAGTATGTAACTATCTTGCAGTAGTAATTCCACTCCAAATTTATGGAAGGGTTATACAAATGTGTCTCGATGCAAGCTATCTACACTCAGCTGTAGGCTTCAAATCTATACATTTTCATAAGTATTCTCAAATGATGAAAATTTCGAATAAAATTTAGATGACTGCATTGCTGAAGATCAAATAAGGAACCAGATAGGGACTTAAAGACAAGGAGATTGCCTTCTCCAAGTGGCAGAACTATGGGTACAAGTGGAGTGAAGGGACCTAATGGCAGATTATTGGGGTTAGTAGCTCAAAGCAGCCTGTATAATAAATGATAGACAGTGATCTTCCATAAAATTGTGACTTAAATTCTAGGACAGAAAACAACCAAACAAAAGGAAATGAAAGGCAAAACACTTCCCTGAAACAGACTTTTCTCAATGGCCAAGGATGTTGTCAGGTACTCACACGTCTTGTGACAATAGGATCAATGTCTCTGGGGTCTCGGTGGCCAAGGGTCATCAGATCTGCATTGAGCGTTCTAATGCGCTGCAAGCGAAGGCGGATGTATCGTGCAGAGGTGAATTCCAGCAACTTGGGTGACAGATCATCTGCGCTTGGCCTGCCATTGATGAGTGATGTGTGAATCTGAAGAAAACCAAGCACACATTTCAACTTTAAGCATGAAAACAATACAGCTCTGATATATAATATAATATATATATAATCTCTACAAAGACATTATTGAAAAACAGATGAAGCTGTTTTTTAAAACCTATCTAATGTGCCATTTATGAATACCCATGCTCCTCACTGTCTTCAGTTTATGGAATTCACCCATTCCAGCATCTCCTAAATTTCCAGAAATCTTCTGACAGGGCACTTCTCCCAGCATTGGGAGAGTATTTTAACATCTTCCATGCAGTAACAGCCTCTCAGAATGGATGGAATTAATCACAGCAGAAAGAATATTAAGTGAACTCCACTGAGGAGAAAAAAAAAATCAATAAAATAAATTCTATCCATAGTGAAATTCATCCCAAGTTACCTTAAATAATGCAAGGTTGTCATATTAAGAGCAATTGATTTTACATTGAGCACTCTACATTGGCTGCTATAATGGCTATCTTAACGGTTAAGGCAGGGAATTTAAAGATAAATAGCCATCATTGTTGTGGCCACAATACCTCTCCATGCTCAAGTGGCACCAGTCTGGAATAATATGAGGTGCAGATCACTTCGTCGTCAGCCCTGTAAGTGGGTGGCCCCCTTCTTGGAGTTATATTGTAGCGTGTCAAACACTCCGTGTCGCTGACTGCATAGTACTGCCAGGGTCTGAAAGTGACACCATCTACAGAGCGCTCCAAAATCCAGTTTCCAGGCCGAGGGGAGTTGGCCGCTTTAATGATGACATAGGCAACTTGAAAGACCTGAAACAGAGACACTGAGAAATCTTAATCCAGAATTAATGAGTCATGCACATGGGGGAAAAAAATACTGCAAAAGCCCACTTCTATGTGAAACTTCTAACAGCCCAACTTATAGAAGTGGACACACCAGAATGCTGGTTACCAGGAGCTGGAGGAAGAACGATGGGGACAGACGTTAGGCAGAGTACAAATTTCAGTCATATAAGATGAACAAGTTGTGGTGATCTGATGTATAGCAATGTGACTACAGTAACGATATTATACTCCACACTAGAAATTGCTCAGAAGGCAGAAGGTAATTGTGGTGGTTTGGATCAGATGTCCCCCATAAACTCATGTGTTCTGAATGCTTGGGTCCCACTGGTGGCAATTTAGTAGGTGGAGACTCGCTTGAAGTGTTTTGCTGGGCGTGGTATTAGGGTTGCTGTAGGCAGCTCCCTCTTGGCGCTATTTTCCACCTACTGTCTCAAGATCGTGATGTCCAGCCACTGCTCTACCATGATTTCCCCTGTCTTGATGAAGCTTCCCCCAAGACTATAAGCCAAAATAAAGCCTTTCCTCCTATCATCTGCTTTTGGTCAGGTGTCTTGTCCCAGAAACAAGTAGGTAACTATAACATCTGGGTTCTGGCTGGAGATAGTATTATGTGTGACATTAATAAAGATATTCTCATAGTGAGTTGGAGATAAGTCATACAAATGTACCAAAGAGTCATCTCATCACATATACATTAGCATGGCTAGTGTGGTGGTTTGAATAGATGGCCCCCAATATATTCAGTTCTTTATTGTTTGTAGTTTGCATCTATAGCCACCTGGCTGGAGGCAATGTCACTGGGTGTATCTTAAGGTGTGGTGGTAGGTTTCAGATTTCAATCTAAAGATATGCAAAGTGTGCCTAGCTAGAGTTCCTGAAGTGTGCTGTGCTGTGTGACCTTTAGGCTTGTACTTCTCTCTCTCTCTCTGCTTAGTCCTGTGAAGGCAGGCCAGCGTCTTCTGCCATTTATGTAACTTCCCCTGGATCTGTAAGCTTCAATAAATCCCTTCCTCCATAACTGTGCCTGATCTGAAAGTTCATCTCAGTGAACCTGAAGCAGTCTGCTACAGCTAGAATCCCAAACCCTGATGATACTAAATGCTGGCAAAGATGTGAAGGCAAATGCTACCAGTAGCATCCTCTTGACAGCAATTCTGCATGCTGTGGCTGCTTTGGAAAAGAGAAAGACAGTTTCCTATAAAATGAAAATGAAAAAGAGGCTGGCCGTGGTGGCGCACGCCTTTAATCCCAGCACTTGGGAGGCAGAGGTAGGAGGATTGCCGTGAGTTCAAGGACACCCTGAGACTCCATAGTAATTCCAGGCCAGCCTGGGCTACAGTGAGACGCTACCTCAAAAAAAAAAAAAAATGAAAAAGACTTCCTGTTTGATCTAGGAATGTAGCTTCTTAGTAATAACCTAGATGAAAACATGTATACAGATGCTTGAAACAGACTTATTCATAATTGCTTAAACTTGGAAGGAACCATTTCAGTAGATAAAAAAGGTATACAATTTATGGTATGATAGTTGAGGTGTTGTCAACTTGATCTGTTTAGTAATCCACAGAAGTCCCTTTTGGGTGGGTCTCCAAGGTTGATTCCAGGAAGTATTAACTGAAGGAGGAAGTCCTTCCCCCAGAGTGAGCCCATCCCCCAGAGCAGACAGCCTCTTTCAGAGGGGGACTTTATATAAGGAAGCTCTGGGTGAAAAGAGCCCCTTCGTTCCACTTGACTGCCAGAGCTGCTTTCTGTCTTCCACTGTGGATTGAAGACCAGCGCTGACTGTAGACCAGCATCAACTGAAGACCCATGAGGATCGAAACCCAGCCACTCCTCAGGAAGCCTCCAGGCCTTCAGTGCCTGGTCAGGACTGCTGAGGCATCTGGCCACGTGGGCTGAGCGGCTACAGGTTCCTTGATTCTTGAGCCTGCAACTGCTATTGGACTACCATAAGCTAATCCAATAAAGTCCCTTTTTAAAATAATTCACTCTAGCATTTCTGTTCCTCTAGAGAACCCTGACTAATACAGTAAGCCACAGCATGAAACAGTATTAGTGATTAAAAAATGAATTATTAAGTCACACCAATACATGAAGGAATGTTAAATACATATTACTAACTGAACAAAGCAATCAGAAGTGCTTGAATACAGTTGGATTCTGCTCTATGATGTTCTGGAAAAGACAAAACTATGGGCACAATAGAAAGAATAGTGAGCTAGGTGTGGTGGCACATGCCTTTAATCCTAGCATTTGAAAGGCTATAGTAGGAATATCACTGTGAGTTTGGGGCCAGCCTGATACTACATAGTGAATTCCAGGTCAGCCATCAGCCTGGGCTAGAGCAAGACCTCCTCAAACAAACAAACAAATAAAAAAAGATCAGTGGTTTCCAGGGGCTCCGGAGGAGGGATGCATAAGTATGCGGTACATGGGAGATTTTTAGGGCAGTTAAACTACCCTGTGTGATGTCACAGTAGACATATGACATTCTACATTTGTCAAAACCTCCAGAACGTGGAATGATTCACAAGAGTAAACTATAGACATAACTCCTAATATACCAATGTGTGAACCAAGGTTCATCAATTGTCCAGATGTCCCACAGTAATTCAAGATGTTAACAACTTGAAGAACTCAAGGAAAAGCAGAGTGAGGAGGAATATGTGAACTGTGTGTTTTCCATTCATTGTACTGTGGATCTAAAACTGTGCCTTTTAATTAAAAATAAACATAAGTTGGGGGGGGGGGAGTGGAGAGATGGCTCAATGATTAAAAGTGTTGGATTGCAAAGTCTTCCAACCCAAGTTTGATTCCCCAGACACCCACATAAAGCCAGACAGACACTCATTTGCAGCAGCAAGAGATCCTGGGTAGGGCTGGAGAGATGGCTTAGTGGTTAAGCGTTTGCCTGTGAAGTCTAAGGACCCTGGTTCAAGGTTTGATTCCCCCAGGACCCACAAAAGCCAGATGCACAGGGGCACATGCATCTGGAGTTCATTTGCAGTGGCACACACACGAATAGGTGAAAATATATAACTGAAAAAAAAATAGAAGTCAGGGCTGGAGAGATGGCTTAGAGGTTAAGCGCTTGCCTGTGAAGCCTAAGGACCCCGGTTCGAGGCTCGGTTCCCCAGGTCCCACGTTAGCCAGATGCACAAGGGGGCGCACGCATCTGGAGTTCGTTTGCAGTGGCTGGAAGCCCTGGCGCGCCCATTCTCTCTCTCTCCCTCTATCTGTCTTTCTCTCTATGTCTGTCGCTCTCAAATAAATAAATAAAAAATGAACAAAAAAAAAAAAAATAAAAAATAGAAGTCAGAGTAGGGAGAAAGCAGACAGGGACAGAAAGGATGTGGGTAACTATTAGCGGTATGAAAAAAGTAGTCCAACAAATCTTGGATCTCGAAAGGACGTACATAGACATCTATCTCCAAATCCAGCACTAAGACTGAATCATCTCTCCAACAGCCACTTGGAGCCCTTCTGGTGCCAGTAAATTCACTGGTTCCTTGGACAGTGTGTTGTTTTTTGACAACTTTCCTGTCAGAGTATCTGTTTTCTGCGTTGATTAAGGATCTCCCACAAATCCTACACAGTTTGGAGCTACCCAAGAGATGTTTCTATTTCATATAACTGTTCTTCAAATATTTAAGTAGAATCAAATATTGCCCCCTAGAACGTAAGGTCTTACCATGACCTACCACATGGTGCTAGACACAACTTTATTTCAAAAGAATAATCCCAGGAACTAGGTACAAATATCCGAGAGAAAAGCAACACACACGTGTCTATTAAGAAATGCAGCCTTGACAAGAATTTATATGTTTTGGGAGAAAATTGAGGTTAACTTGGGCTAGGACTTTAAGTAAAATCAACAGTGTATTTTATATGCCCCAGCTCACCTCTAATACAGAATGATAGCCATGAGATTTTGGTGGTGTTGTTTTTTGTTTTTAACCAAAGCCCTGTACCTTTTATATTTTAAGTCAATGTTTTTGATTTCACTGGGGTTGGAGAGATGGTCCAGTTGATAAAGTGTTTGCTGCTCAAGCTGGTGTACCTGAGTTGGCTCCCCAGACCTTTTGTAAAAAGCCAGAAGAGGTGAAGGGCTCCTATAATTCCAGTCTTCTGGTGCTGACAGTGCGATGGGAGACAGAGACAAAAGGATTTCCCCGAAGTTTAAGGTGTACCCAGCAAAGAAAAGCAGAACTGAAGCTAGAGTGAGAAATCCTGCCTCAAATGAAATGGGCAGGTGAGGACCAACCTCCACACATGCACACGGCACTTGTTCACCCACACTCGTACGCAAACACATATACATACACATGCACACAAAGAATCAAATATTAAAATAGGGCTTAAGGGATGGCTTAGCAGTTAAGGAGCTTGCCTGTGAAGCCTAAAGACTCATGTTCAACTCTCCAGATTCCATATAAGCCAGACACACAGGTGATGCAAGCATGCAAGGTCGCACATACACACAAGAGGGTGCACACATCTGGAGTTTGATTTTGGTGGCTGGAGGCCCTGGTGCACCAATTCTCTTTCTCACTCGCTCACTTTCTCATAAAAAACTAAATTAAAAAATTAAAATTAATTAATAAAATAAAAGTTGTACCTATAACAGACATGCACACTTTTCTCTAAGCACCATAGCATAGTCACTACTTACATAACATTTACATTGTATTAGGTATGTTAAGTGACCTAGAAGTGGTTTAAAGGTGGTTCACATCATATGGGAAGATGTATGGGGGTCATGTGCAAATACAAAGCCATTTTTTTACAGGGAACTGAAGTGAAATGGCTACTCTTATCAATGTGGGTACCTGAGAAATGTCTGGTAGATAGTCAAACACTGTGATGAGTCTCTGAGTGTTTCCACTGACACTAGCTCTAATGAAGGGTGGGATCTATATGCATGTCATAATATGGTGGCATTATTATGAGAAGTCAGAGGTGGTGCCTGCATAAAGAAAGTAGATCACCGAGGGGATATCCATGGGGCTGCATCTTGCCTTGTTCCCTTCCTGCAGTCACTCAGCTTCCTGTGTGTCATTAGGTGAACACGCTCCTCTTTTGTCTGCTTCTGTTGCCAGGATGAGTTGACAGAGGCATGGACTATGGATTGACAGCAGTACAGCTGAGTTGAAAGAAACCCTTCCTTCTCTCAAGTTGTTTCTGTCAGTATTAAGCCATAGTGATATTGAAAAAAATTATAATACAGAGTTAGAGAGATGGCTCAATGGTTAAGGTGCTTGCCCATGAAGCCTAAGGACCCCAGTTAAATTCCTCAGAACACAACCAGGTGTACAAGGTGGTGTATGCATCTGGAGTTTGTTTGCAGCAGCTAGAGGCACGGGTGTGTCCATTCTCTCTTTCTCTCTCTCTCTCTGCCTCATTCTCTCTCTGCTTGAAAATAAATAATAAAATATATTTTTTAATTATAATACATTAAGTACATGTGGATTTGATTACTGCTGAGGGCCTTGGAACAGCTGTCCCAAGGATACTAAGAGATATTTGTTTATGTAATATATATATTATTATGTATACATATACACAATATGTGTACACATAAATATGTATATACATACATTTTGCATATACTATATATATATATATAGATAGATAGATAGATGTATAAATACATTTATGTGTACATACATACATGTAGGGAAAGATGCTATTTACTTAATCTGTGTCTTATTGCTTCTGGAACTTTGGATTTTCATTTGTTTGTTTGTTTTTCTTACCTTCTCTGTACCGAGCACTCACTAATTCCAAAAACACAAGCACATTTAAAAATCAACCCACCACTGGGCTGGAGAGATGGCTTAGTAGTTAAGGCACTTGCCTGCAAAGCCTAAGGACCCATGTTTGATTTTCTAGGTCCTATGTAAGCCAGATGCTAAATGTGGCACATGCATCTGGAGTTCATTTGTAGTGGCTAGAAGCCCTGGTATGCCCATTTTCTCCCTCTCTCAACTCTCTCTCTCTTCACATCCTCCCTCTCTCTGTCTCTAATAAATAAATAAAAATAAAAGCAAAAATATCAGCCCACCACAAATCAATTAATTTTATATTCACCTGATAATTCCAGGGGAATCTTTGGCAAAAGGCAATCCTATTTCTTTATAATAAATAACTGTGTTCTCCTATGACAGGTTAGTCTGCAAGTGGCTCGGGTGTGTCTGATCGTTTGGCTCTCCCTGTTCATGTGCTGTTATACTCTAGCTCACTGGAAGCGACATGGCCTCTTCAGGGTTTTGATATCTGAAGACAAAGTAGAAGGTCCTCTGATTTTCTCACTGTGTCCAATTGCCTCACGGTTATCTTCACCATGGAAATGGAACTGTGAACACTTGGCTGTGATCACTCTCTTCCATGCATATGCCAAAGTTGACTTTACCAATGGAAATACCAAGCGAGGCAGGGTGATCCTGATCCACCAGCCCACCGGATAGGGCTAACGGCCATCATCAGAAAGGGGGTGGCATTTGCCTTCTCTTGTCTGCTTTTCCATTTGAAGATGAAAAGAGCCAACAGGCCCAACCACATGTCTCCTAAGAGCTTTACTCATATCATCTCATGTAATCCCAAACAATCCCATTATTGGTTTTGTGTCTGTTTTACATATTTGGAAACTGATGTAATGAGAGATCAGTGAAAAAACTTCCAATTTAGAGTTGTAAGTTCCAAGAAGCCAGGGGTTCTCTTTCCACAGTTCTCAGCCTCCCAAAGAGCAAGTCCTTACCACTGAGCACCTCCTCAGCCCTAAGCTTTTCATGTAGCCCCCGGCAATAACAAAAGACCTCTACATTCACATGAAGATCAGAATCATTTCTGAAGATCCACAGTGGCAGTTGTTCTGGTGTGTGGGGAGTGCTAAGGGATGTTTCTGTCATGGCAGCTTAGGCTGAGTAGAAGTAAAGGTTAGAGAATTTGTAAGAAACAAAATGTACAAATACTGGGGCTGGAGAGATGGCTTAGCAGTTAAAGTGCTTGACTGCAAAGACAAAGGATCCAGGTTCGACTCCCCAGGACGCACATAAGTCAGAAGCACAAGGGGGTGCATACATCTGGAGTTCATTTGCAGTGGCTGGAGGCGCTGGCATGTCCATTCTCTCTCTTTCTCTCTCTCTCTCTCCCTATTTATGTATCTCTCCCTCACTCTCTCTCATAAATAAATAATAATAAAAAATTTTAAAACTGTACAAATATTAATTTGGATGATACAGAGTACTTACTGGAGCTAGTGGCAACACTAAAGGACTTCCAGGGATTAGAATTCTCACAATTACATTCTTCTTACATTATTTCCTACATTTAAATGAGCAAGCTGAGACACAGAAAGGTTGAGTTAACCTCCCAGGATCTTACAAATACTAAACTGTATAACACAGTCCTTGAATCCAGCCATGCTATAAGAAGTAAGCAAAAAGGGGCAAAAAAAAAAAAAAATTGTAGGCAGAGGCAGCTGCCTAATACCAACCCAGGTTTTCAGCCCCTTCTTTAAACCAGAACCAGCTATTTGAATGTCAGGGCCAGGTGCCTTATCAAGCCCATCATCTATTTAATTGAGAGCTTGGTCATGTGTAAGAACATGATGCCACTTGGCAGAACAATCATAGTTAGAAAACTTCAGGACAAGGCCTGCCAGGGAGGAACTGGTTAACTCACAATCTGATCAAAAGCCTTTCCATACAAAGCTGGTCATTGTCCTCACCGTCTCTCAGTAGTCCTCAAATTAGGGACCAGAAAACAAACTAAAAAGGGACCATGGGCTGTCAATCTGATGAAAGGGAAAGGATGCCATGAAGAGTGTAAACACCCCTACCTCCACAGGTCATTGTTCCTACAGCTTCACAATAGTCCTCCTGGGCTCCAAATTGGGAACCAGAAAGTAAACTAAAAGTGGACTGAGTTGTAAGTCTGATAAAGAGGAAGAGGGTGCTATAAAGGGTCTAAATATAAATTGTTTCAATTAAACCTTCTTAGGAGCTGAATTATGCATCTCCCAGATTTCCTGTGGTAATGTCCTAAACTCCAGTACCTATGAATGTGACTGTGTTTGAAGATCAGTCTACTCAGTGGATGATTACATTAAAATGTGACTGATTCAATGTGACTGGCATCCTTCTTATAGCAGAATTTAGGTCAACGCATGTGTGTGTGTGTGGGGGGGGGGGGGATCAGGTGAAGACACAGGAAAAATCTGCAAGCCAAGGGGCTTCATTAAACCAAAAACATTAATAATAATAAATAAAGAAACTTACCCTACAGACACAACTTTACCTTGGACTTCAGAACTGTGGGAAATAAATGTCTCTTGTTTAAGCTGCTCGGTCTTTAGTATTTGATTATAGCAGCCCAAACTGACTAATTCTAGGCTTAATTTACCAATCCTGCTTGACAAGCAGAATGCATGTATAATGTAGAAGAAATGAGGGATTCTCTGTAAATATATAGAATTTTGAACCTTTCTCCAAATAAAATCCATGACACATCTGTTGCCCTTTCTTGGGGCATGGTTAACTAAACTGCCTTTCTCCCGACACAAGGTTGGCTGAACACACACTGTTGATGCAAGGGTTTTCTACGAGACCCGGTCGCTGCTGTCTCGCCAAACCCGCAGCTGATACAGCCATTTTTAAATCCATTCTTCGCAGTGTTGCACCCGGTGGCCTTTGTTAATGATCACTGGAATGCACATAAACAGCGTCAGATAAATAACTCAGGCACACATCAAACACCGCTTTCTACAGAGGAATCCAAACGGCAATTTTCATGTGAGCTTCACTCTTAACTTAAACATAGCAAAGTCTCCTCAAGCACAGATATCAGATATCTGAAGATACAGACAGCCTCATTTTCCAGGCCAGAAGTCTATTTTCCAGAGCTCTCTTCTGCTGTGATCTCACAGGGCTAATGCCATGAGCATGAGTCCCTCTGAGAATTCTCCACAGAAGACCCCATCTACCTCCATGGAGGTGACTGAACAGGGAATGAGAGAGTGTTTTCTTTCTTACATACATGAGGGGAAAAAACTTTAGGCAAGGACATGTAGGTTAATAGCCAAGTGTATTTTATAAATAGTATTGCTTCCCAATCCCTGTGGTATCAGTCAATTTGTACTTTATAAGCTTTATCACTTATGAAATTGTTAGCGAGTAAAATTTGAAAGAACCATTAGAATTAATATTTATGACTCAAGAATGAAGAAGCAATTACTTTAATAGGGTATCGTTATTAACGGTGATATAGAGTACTTCCAACTTAATAGAGTGTGCATAACTAACATGCCTGGTAGAAAGACAACAGACAGAACAAGCACCGAAACAAAACAGAGCCAGGCAGGTCAGTGAGCTAGGAAGGGTGAGTTCAGTACACATCACATATAAGTATCTCATAAGCAATTGCCATAAAGTATCATTTATAATATATTATAATTGGTTATCTTACTTTCATACTCTCTCAAAGACAAGATTACACAATAAAGGATAAAAAGAGACAGCTTCATGAATGAGGAGCAAATGCTGGATTTGTTTTTCATTAAACTTGATGCTAAGGTTAGACGTAAAACTAACCAGGTCAAAGCCCAGTGATCTCACCCATCCCTCTCTACCTCCCTTCTTTCTTTCCTCTTTTTTTTTTTTCTTTGCATTGCAGAAGAGGGCAGAGGAGGTTGGCTATCTGTGATAAACTCAGATCAAGAAGGTTTTCTTGCCTTAAAATCCTTTACTCATGTCTCAGAACATCAAGGAGCATTCACGTTTGATCTACAATGAGATGCCTTAGTAGATGGGGAGGAAAAGCCAATGACTATGACACACAAGAGAACCCAAAGATAGGGGCCCATTTAAAAACTAAGTACTAACCTTTAATCAGTTCTCTGAAGGTGGGAAAGGAATTTTTAAATGCCTGTTAGAAGCAGCTCTGTTTCCCATCGGCTGGAAAGGCCATTTCAATGAGCCACCAGGAAGCTGCTCTATGCCCCAGATACCACTCTGCATGAGAGAATGACTGGCAGTGTCATTTCAAAAGGAAATGGCCAAACCACTTAATCTGAGAAGTTAAAACTGGAGAGTAAGAGGCTGGTCTCCATGACAGGTCCTAATGTATTTCTCCACACACATTGACTAAATTCATCAAGTGTTCTGGTATGATCTTGTTAAATGTGTTGAAAATTGATGCAAATTACCTTAAAAGCATGTCACTAAATGCTCTTTGTGGAGCTCATCATTTTTCTCCCCTCCTTGCAAGCTCCATGTAATAGTATATACCCCCCATCCCCCAGAATATGGTGAACTCACTTTTAAAATGTAGTTACAGGCTATGCTCAGTCCCAGGCAATGCATGAGGGCTTTCCTATCCCCAGTTCCTGACCATGACCTCCGTCAGACCTGCCCAAGTTCCAACCATGAATTAAAAAGACACTAGGCACTTTCCTCCAAATAATGTTCCGAACTTGTTCAAGTCAGGTCAGAATAGGGGTGGCCACAAATAGTACCACTTCCTTCCCATTCTAATGGTGGAAGCAGGCCCAGAGATCTGTGGTGGAGACTGAAAAAAAAAAAGCACAATTGGAGGTTGTGGCTGAGCTTGGTGTTGTTGATGTCTGCATGACATTTCCTTCTGCCTCAGCAGCTGGGTCCTATGGGTTGGGACCTCTGTAATCTGAGAGTAACCTGCACCATGAAAGAAGGGCTCATGTGTGGGAAGACAAGGAAGAAAGGTTACTGGAGAAGTGTACCACCTGGACACATGAGACTGGGAACAAGAGACTCCCCGTAACACCTTCTCATTTAAGCTTCACCCATTAAACATTGATCAAACATCTGGTTTGTTACAGGGACTGTGGCTGGTACCACAAAAGTAGCAGTGGTGTTGAGGTAAGAGTTGACAATCTGTGTTGATGTGGTGTATTCACAGGAAGGACAGAAGTTGCCCACTTCACTGGGGAGAATGACAGGCTCAGAGAGAACCTGGTTATAGCAAGGGAATGTATATATGGCAAGGGAATATAGTCTGGAGAGGTGTAGTGAACACAAATAGTTCATCTAAACTGAGCTCTAGCTGGGCATGGTGGTGCATGCCTTTAACCCTAGCACTTGGGGAGGCTGAGGTAGGAGGATCACTGTGAGTTCGAGGCCAACCTGAGACTACATAGTGAATTCCAGGTCAGCCTGGACCAGAGTGAAACCTTACCTTGAAAAGAACAAAAATGGAAAATCAGCACTGAAGAGAGGGGAGGCTGATGTGAGATGTCAACACAACAGGAAAAACACAGGGGTAGAGAGACGGGGATAGACGCTCCCCAGGGCCACATCATGGAAGACAGGCTATAAGTGGTCTTTTTGCCCTGAGCGTAGACAGCTGCGGAGAGACTGGAAAGGTGGTGTCGACTATGCCATAGGTCTTGGTGTCCCATCTTGGTATCCCTAGAACACCAAGGACCCGCAGGGAGGTACATGGCAATGAGAAATAAAAGATCACGGGATTGGATGAGGACCATGAGAAAGGAGTGATAACTTTGTAAGGACCCAAAGACCTGGATGGAGATACTAGCAGATGAGTCCTAAAGAGTTTTCTAGAGTCGCAATGTAAGAAAGAAAGGTCAGAGGCAAGCAGAGCTGTCTAACTTTTAGACTGTTCTCCTCTTATACACAACAGAAAGTAGTTGACTGCCTCCTTTCCATTTAGTCTCAACCCTATAGGATTTCTGGCTGAAATCCTTTTCCACTTTATTTCCCCTGGTCTGCTGCACACTGATCTGGTGTTGGCCCAGCAGGTGCAGCAGTGACCAAGAGGTTAAGGCGGCACATCCCTCCTTCACCGTTTCTCCTAAGAAATCACCACCATGACACCAGTGAAAAGCCGAGGGACCCTAATCATTAAACCTCTCCACCCAAGTGGGAAAACTGTCTAGAAAAGCTGGGAAAATCTGTACTGAACCCACTTCATGAAACATTAGCCTGTGAGTTACACATTCACCATTCCCGGGAACTGTAATGATATGTTTTCTTTCCTTTGGTCATTGATGTATCATTAACAGTCTTTGCACTGAAGGGACCAGCAAACAGGTTACTGTGCATGTGAGATTTCACTCTGGATACAGTTCTCTCTTTTGTATCCTACGTGAACATTCTCCTTTTGCTTATGAAACACCTAACTTCCTTGAGTACCTATCAGTTATCAGATCCTGAGTTAGCAGAATGTCACATGCAAAGCTTATTAAAATAATGCACAAATGTGTAGGAAATAGTTTGATTACTCCAAATGGATATGGTAGGAATATGAAATGATGAGCTGTTATGGAAGACAATTCCTCAAATATGGAAACACAGAACTGCCCTGTGCCATTGCTCCATCGGTAAGTCAATTCCTTTTATAAGTGTTTGCTCCAAATACATGAAAGAATGGATTTAAAAAGATATCTGGGGCTGAAAAGATGGCTTGGCATTAAGGCACCTAAGGACCCATGTTGAACTCTCCAGGTCCCACTTAAGCCAGATGCACGGTGACACAAGCATGTGAGGTCACACATGTGCACAAGGGGGCACACACATCTGGAGTGCTATTGCAATGACTGGAGGCCCTGGCATGCCAATTCTCTCTCTTTTTCACTCTCTCTCATTAAAACACAAAGATATCTGGCCAGTATAGTGGAGCACTGGGCCTTTAATCCCAGAACTTGGGAGGCCAACGTAGGAGGATCACTGTAAGTTCAAGGCTAGCCTGATACTGCAGTGAATTCCAGGTCAGCCCTGGGCTAGAGAGAGACCCCACCTCAAAAAAAAAAAAAAAAAAAGATCAATAACCAAACATTGGAAAAAATAAAACAATTATTCAACCATGATGACTAGCTAACTAGAATTTGGGATGTACATATAATAGAATGCTATTCGGCCTTCAAAAGAAAGGAGATATTGACACATCACAACATGGTCAAACCTTGAAGACATGATGGGAGGTAAAATAATTTCAACACAAAAAGGGCAAATAAAATATCTTCCACTTCTGTAGGCCACCTAAAGTGGTGAAATTCACAGACAGGAAGTAGAGCAGGCAGGGACAAGAGTGAGCATAAAATTGGAGTTAATTTTAATAGCACTTTCAGTTGGAGAAAATGAAAACATTCTAGGGATAGATTGTCATGATATTTGTATAACAAAGTGAATAGATTTACTGTCATTGCTGCTATTTAAAGTGGCTAAAACTGGGGGCTAGGTAGACTGCTCAGTGGTTAAAGCTAAAGGCACTTGCTTATAAAGCCTGCTAGCCCAGGTTTGATTCCCCAGCACCCACATAAGGCCAGATGCAAAATAGTACATTCATCTCATATAAATTTATAGTTTCAAAGACGATGGCAGACATACACACAGTTTTTGCTGTTGTTATTTTGGGGGGTTTTGTTTTGTTTTGTTTTGCTTTGGTTCTGGCTCTGGTTTTATTTATTTATTTTTGAAGTAAGGTTTTGCTGTAGCCCAGGCTGACCTGGAATTCACTATGTAGCCTTGAACTCATGGTGATCCTCCTACTTCTACCTCCCGAGTGCTCAGATTAAAGGCCTCCACCTACAAACAATTTTTAAGTGGCTAAAACTGTAAACTTTATATTGTGTGTATTTCACAAGAACAAACAAAAACTTTTTAAAAAAAAAAGTGAGATGAAAGTAAATGATCTGAAGACTCCACTTTCCATGGAAAGGGTTATAGTGAAAATGAGTAGGAAGACAGAATTTCCAGGCAGGAGTCAAGTCTACAGAAGATAGTAAGCCTGAAAGCTTAGATGTCAAGAACACGGCTCAGGGGTAGGTTTGTCTTTCTCTCTCAGCCTCTCTCTCAAATAAATAAATAAAAATATTTTTTAAAACTTATAAGAAGATGACAGAGAGGACAAGTACCGCAAGATAGTCTTTTGACCCCTACTCACACCCACATATCATACACATCCACACATACATGCGCACACATAAATGATAATTAAAAATCAGAGCCCATACCTGCTAGGAAAGCCCACAGGTGGTCTGAGCAAAGCCCCACAGTCCAGGCAGAAGGCTTACCCAAGGTGTCATTTCCTGAACAACTAACTGACCAGGGCAGTCTCATCGCCTGGCTACGACAAAGCTGTGACTAACTCTAATGTCAGCCATCTCAGTGAAGCCCT
This sequence comes from Jaculus jaculus, assembly GCF_020740685.1. NCBI lineage: Eukaryota > Metazoa > Chordata > Mammalia > Rodentia > Dipodidae > Jaculus > Jaculus jaculus. The sequence continues at coordinate 27,487,949 of NC_059103.1, forward strand.
ATAAGTGGTCACTGAATATCCCTCTTTGTTCTTCTAACATATGAAGGACAAAAGTAAATGTCTCTGATCCCACACAACTAAGTAGAAAAAACATAAAATCTTTAATCTTAGGGTTAACAATTCTTATGATTATCATAAATACTATGCAGGATGTTTAGGGACTTTTGAAACTATACTCTCAGTTACTTTATGATTTGCTTTTTAAAATTATTTTAATTAGCATTGAGAGAATTAGTTTTCACTATGTTGTTTTCCAAAATGTTTTGTTTCCCTTCTTTCTTCCTTCTTGTACTCTCCCTCCAACCACCGTAACATTTATTTGTTTATTTATTTATTTCTTATTTATGAGAAAGGAAGGAGCAGGGAGAGAGAATGGGAGTGTCATGGCCTCCAGCCGCTACAAACAAAGTCCAGATGTGTGTGCCACCTTTTTCCTATTATTTACATGGTCCTGGGGAATCAAACTTGGGTCCTTTGGCTATATAGGCAAGTGCCTTAGCCACTAACCATCTCTCTAGTTCCATAACCTTCTTCCTGTTTTCATACTACATTCCTTTTTGTTCCTCATTTCTCATCACCAATTGCTCCTCTCTCATGATCTCCTGTCTTGACTCATCAGTTGTCAGCTCCTCACACTCCCCTTGTTTTCTTATGTATAAACATTAAGTCAGGTGATTCAGGGTTGATCAAGAATAGTCCAAATTTGCCAGGCATGGTGGCACAGGACTTTCATCCCAGCACCTGGGAGGCAGAGGTAGGAGAATATCTATGAGTTAAAGACCAGCCTGAAACTACATAGTGAGTTCCAGGTCAGCCTGGGCTATAGCAAAAAAAAAAAAAAAAAAAAAAGTGAAAAGAAAAATAATAGCCCAACTTTGACCTAAATATTAAGACACAGAGGGTTTATGGGAGCTTTAAAGTGTCCATGTTTTTCTATAAATCTAAAGCTTCTCTAAAAAGTCTGCTTTAAAAAATATTTGTTTGCCTGTGTGTGCATGTGGTGTGTGTGTGCATGTGTATGTGTGTGCGTGTGTGTTTTGGGGCACACCAGTGTCTCTTGCAACTGCAAACAAATGCCCTTCTGGTATTACATGGGTGGCTGGGTATTAAACTCAGGCCAGCACGCTTTGCAAGTAATCACCCGTAACTTCTGAACCATCCCCTCCTCCAGCCCAAGTCTATGAGCTATTTAAAAACAAAACACGTATGTGTGTGTCTGTTCTAGTAATTATCAACTGATAAGAATGCTTATGCCTCCACAGTCAGGGTTATCAGAAATATAACTGATGCACATTCTTAAAGCCTCCCCAGGTTCCCCAGGGTATCTCGGCTTGTATAACTGTGCCAGCCCAGCTAAATAACTTCAGTAGCATATCATAGTTGAAGGAGAGACCAGAAAGAGGCAGTGGTCTCTAAGTATAGCCATATGTCACTTAACACTGGGGACCCATATTCTAAGAAATGTGTCAGGCAATTCTGTCACTGAGTGGACACTTTACATGGTGTCACTCATTACCAACCTAGCCCATCTGGTTCAGGAAATTGCTTGCTCCTTGCCTGTCAACATTTGTATACTGAAGACTGAAGACAACTTCACACAATGTTTTTGTTATTCAAAACATAGCCAAATCTAGAAAAAGCATTCCAGGGGCTAGAAAGATGGCTTAATGGTTAAGGTACTTGCCTGCAAAGCCTAAGGACCAAGATTCTATTTTCCAGTACCTACATAAGCCAGATGCACAAGGGTGGTTTAGCAGACAGCTTCAGGTTCGCTGAGATAAACTTCCAGACCAGGCACAGTTATAGAGGAAGGGATTTATTGAAGCCTACAGATCCAAGAGAAATTCTATAAATGGCAGAAGAAGCTGGCCTGTCGTCACAGGTCCAAGCAGAGAGAGAGAAACACAAGCCTAAAGCCAAAGCCACAGCACACTTCAGGAACTCCTGCTAGGCACACTTTGCATATCTTTAGACTGAAAACTGAAACTACCACCACACCTTAAAATCCACCCAGTGACATTGCCTCCAGCCAGGTGGCTGCAGATACAAACTACAAACAATAAAGAACTGAATATGCTGGGGACCATCTATTCAAACTACCACAGGTGGCATATGTGTCTGGAGTTCATTTGCATTGGCTAGAGGCCCTGGTGTCCCCAATCCTTCTCTCTCTACATATGTTTCTCTTTCTCTCTCTCTTTCTCTCAAATAAATAAATAAATGAATAAACAAATAAAATGTTTTTTAAAAAAGAAAAGGCATGGTAAAAATACTGTGCAAGAGGAATTTTTCAGCTCAGCTAGAATCCTGTGGGGCACTATCAAGCATGGCCTACATCCTTAGATAAACATTGTTATCAGTACATATGATAGTAGTTTGTACAGATCTCAAAGGGACCACAGGGCTGAGGAGACACACTGGCCTACACAGGCACCTGGCCCCATCACCAGCAAGTTCACTATTTGTCACTGTACCTAAGTTAACACAATTAAGATAGCCGTGGTCACCCTTGTTGTCCCCTAAAGGGAAAAGAGTGATAAACCCAGCAGTTGATGCCTCCACACCCCACTGCATTACTCCACGCAGGATGTGCAGGACCCAGAAGCACTTAGCCAAATGCACAAGAGCGATGTAAGGAACCCGACTTGCAGTCACTTTCTCCACTCTCTGCGATTATTTTTCTGATAAAGGTTATTCTCAAAATGATGGAACTGAGAGGTGATCACTTTTTTTTCTCTCCTTTTTTAAGATGTTGACTTGTACATCTTCCCAGTCTCTCACACTGGTACTTACACAACCAAAGACATCATTGCTATGATACCAAACTGTCTCAATAGAGATGAACAATTAGGACATAACTTATACATGTGAAGATAAGAAAGAAAAACTAATGTCTATATTCATCCCAGTGATTCCAAACATATGTGTAATACAGTGGCATACTGTAAAAGCTCATTCTTAATTAATCAACTCCCTAATATTCGAAAAGAGAGGTGAAGGAGAAAAGCAAGGGGAGAGGCCAGCAGAAGGAAAGGGCGGGGAGAGAAGGGAAGGAGAGGAGCAGGAAGAAACTTCCATTCTTCTTGGTGCTGAAGAGATATAAGGGGGGCTGGAGAGATGGCTCAGCAGTTGAAGCACGTGCATGAAATGTAAGAAGTACTTTGAGGCACTATTTGTGGGTATATAAACCGAACAGTGTTTCTAAAAATAATGAGGGAATAAAGATCACATCTGACGGCTAAAGATGTACAACATTTTCTTACCCTTTGAAAGGGTCTGGGTTACATCCCTACTACTGAACAAAAATTCATTATTTAGAATCTACAGTATTTAAAATATTTATTTATTTGAGAAAGAGAAAGAGGGAGGGAGGGAGGGAGGAAAGAATAGGAGTGCCAGTGTCTCCTACCACTGCAAATAAACTCCAAATGCGTGTGCCGCTTTGTACCTCTGGCCTTATGTGGGTCCTAGGGAATTGAACCAGGGCTGTCAGGCTTTGTAAGCAAGTGTCTTTAACAGCTGAGCCGTTTCTCTAGCACAAAATTATACATTAAAAAAAATATATTGCAGCTGAAAAATGTTCAAATATTTATTGCAGCATGATTTCTGACAATTCGAGATTAGAAGCCTATCCTAGATGTCCAACACTGACCAAAGGTTAAATAAAGTATTATGTATCTAGACAATAGAATCTTATTATTAAAAAAGTAATTATAGGAATTCAGCTCCTGGCTCTGAAGATAAAATCAGCACTGCCTGGCATTTGTACAGTCACTCATAAAATCGCCAAGAACAGTCAAGGATAGTCTTCAAAGACCAGGCAGCAGGCGCGATGGCCCCCGGCATCCTGGGAAAGAGCCCCTGGCTGTGTAGCCGCCAGCCTGCAGCCACCTTCTGGATCGCGATTCACCAGTGTCTCACAGAGTTAAATATACACACATCCTTTGGTCAATTCCACTCCTAGAGACACAAAACACATGCATCCAGAAAAGGACTTTTATAGGAGTTGCTCTTATACAATAGACAAAAGCTGGAAGCACACCATCAAGGGAATGAATAAACAAATTTCAACATGCCCATAAAATGAAACACTGTTAAGAAATGAAAGGAGCAAACCATGAACACAACCAACAGAACTAACACTTAGAGAGAGAGAGAGAGAGAGAGAGAGAAACCCGAAACAGGAAGAGACACATGTGCAAGTCTACACTAAGAACATAATATCATGCAAAACTAAAGTGAAAAAAAAAAATACTAAAGTCCAGCTGCCCAGGCCTTTGGGAGCATTTCATCATGAGTTTCAGGTGACAGACATGGAGCTGCAGAATTTGATGCTTGCTCTGCATTGGTTCAGTCTTTCCTGGCTGTGCCCAATTCCTCCTTTTTGAAATGGGAATATTTGCTCTGTGTCATTGCATGTTGGAAGTATTTAGTATGTTTTGATTTTCTAGGCTCTGTTGTGAGCTTCAAATGAGACTTGGAACTTTGGATTTTTGAATGGTTCTGGTCCAGTAATGACTATGGGGAGTTTTAAACTTGGACTGATAGGGCTGGTGAGATTGCTCAATGGTTAAATATGATTGCTTGCAAAACCAGATAGCCCAGGTGTGATTCTCTACTATCCATGTACAGCCAGATGTACAAAGTGGCACATGAATCTGGAGTTTATTTGTAGTAGCAAGAGACCCTGGCATGCATACTTGCTCACTATCTCTCTCTCTCTCTCTCTCTCTCTCTCTCTCTCTCTCTCTCTCTCTCTCTCACGCACGCACGCACGCACGCACACACACACACACACACACACACACACACACACACAAATAAGCACATACATTCTCTTTTTCTCTTCTTCCGCTCTTCATGTTTGCAAATAAGTAAACAAAATATTTTCTTTAAAAAAAGAAACTGCAAAAAATGTTGGACTGAATGCATTGCGCATCATGAGATGGCCATGAGTCTGTGGGAGCCAGGGCAGGAATGTGGTCGTTTGAATATGAAATATCACCTATTGCTTCATGTGCTTGTGATTTAACCTAGTAGTTAATCCTCAGCTGATGGCAATTTGGGAGGTGGAGCCTTACTAGAGGAGGTGTGTGGAGTGGGGGTAGGCTTTGGGGTATTGCAGCCCAACCCCTCCTTGCCAGAGCTAGCTCGCTCTTGCTTCTAGCAGACGTGACAAGATGCCATTCCAAGCCTCTGCTTTTCTGCTATCATGAAACATCTCCTTGGCAGTATAAGCCAAAATAAACCCTTTCCTCCCATCACCTGCTATTGGTCTAGTATTTAGTCCCAGCAGAAAAAAAAAAAAAAAAAAAAAGTAACAGCTACAGAAAAGTCAGTGTGCTGGCTGTGTGGAGAAAGAAGCCCTGATAGAGAATTGTCTAGGAGAGGGCACTAGGGGGCACCTTGGGGTGATGGAAATATTCCATAGTTTGATAGGGGTGTAGCTCATGGAAGAGTCTGCATCTGCCAAAATTCATCTAAGTCTACACTAAATACAAGCATGTTTCACTGTCTGCAAACTGCAGGTGGTCTCCCACAATCAGGACTAGCACTACAGTGAATCCCTATCAATGGGGACAGGTTGGGGCAACCTGCGACAGCTTCTGCCATGTCACAGACCTGCAGCCAGTCCAGAGCTGGCTGGTAAGCGTTGCTCATCTCCGTCTTACTCATGAGCTGTGTGGTCAGGCCTGCAGTGAGATCATCTATACAGAACACATACAGATTTCCCTTGTTCCTAAACAATAAAGTGTAACAGCTTTTATAGCTATGATAGTACTTATATCACATTGGGTGATATAAAGTTATCTAGCAATGATTTAAAGTATCTATCTAAGAGCAGGATGGAGAGATGACTTGGAGGTTAAGGCACTTGCCTGAAAAGCCTAATGGCCTGGGTTCCATTCCCCAATATCCATATAAAGCCAGGTGCACAAAATAACACATGCATCTGGAGTTGGTTTACAGTGGCTAGGGGCCCTGGAACCCATATTCATTCTCTCTCCTCTCTCTCTCCTTGTAAATAAATAAAAATACAAATTATATAGGATGATGTGCCCATTCTGCACACATATAACACACTCTGTTAAGTCAAGGATGTGGGAAGCAATGGAGTTTGGGATCTATATCCCGATGGGGAGTTAAGGGGCCCTCTAATCAATATCCGGTGGGTATCAGTGGATCACTACCTGGCTGGATAAACAGATAAGTGGGAAAGAAAGCATTTAGGAGTGACTGCACTATTTCAGTTCTACAAACATGCTCAGCTTTCTCTCCTGGGGGCCTTTCCAATCAGCTGTGTCCTGCACATCCTTCCCGTTTCCTTCTTCCTGCCTTCTGCAGGTCCTTCAGTGAGTTGCTTCTCCCGGACCCCTTCGCTGCCCTTCCTGAGTCTTCTCCACACATCCGCATATGTAGAACCACAGAGCACAAGCCACATGCCTGACTGTCTATTTCTCACGCTAGACCAGAAGCTCCTGGATGGTCCAGGCTTGCCTTGGACCGACAACCAAAGACAGTCTATTGTGTGGGTCACTGTAACCAAGGAGCTTACTTTGAGGGCTTCGTGTGGATACAGTCACTGCCTTGGCACATCAGTGATTGCATGCCTGGAGAGATGGCTTAGTGGTTTAGGCATTTGCCTGCAAAGCCAAAGGATCCCGGCTCGATTCTCTAGGACCCACATAAGCCAGATGCACAAGGTGGCACATGCATCTGGAGTTCATTTATGCCCTCGTTCACTTGCTCTCTCTCTCCCTCTTTCTCTCAAATAAATGAATATAAAATATTTTTTAAAACCCAGTGATTTTGACCCACATTCCCCAGTGATGAGGGTCCCTTCACAGGGGGGAGAAAAGGGAGGTGGCTAACAATGGTACCAACATAACTGTATACACATTGTGCACATAATTAATAATAAAAAACAGTGATTCCATGAATTACTAAATATGTACAGTATGCTTAGATACAAAGAATAGAGCCAAACATGATCCCTGGGTATAAGAATCACAGGCGACTGAAAAAAATATCTTATAATTTTCTTTATTACTTTTTGCGCGCGCGCGCACGTGTGTGTGTGTGTGTGTGTGTGTGTGTGGTGTGCATGTGTCTGTGCCCTTGTGAACCCACATATATTCGCCTTGTATAGGGGGTCATTGGTCTGCAGTGGCCTGAATGGAATGTTGAGTGTCAGACTCCATTGCTCTTCCACTTGGTCTTGCTTATGAGCCAGATTCTCTGTTTTTATTATTTCTGAAGATTCTTTGTACACTGCTCCCTGCAGCACTGGGGTTACAGGCGCGTGTGGCTAGGCCCAGATGTTTTATGTGGGATCTGGAGATTTGAACTCAGGCCGTCTCAGATCCCCTCAGCCCTCATGCTCACACAGGAAACACTTAACGACTGAGCCATGTTTCCAGCCCAATTTTCTTTGTTTTTAAAAGTTTCCGTTACTATCACACTTTGCTTTTACATCAGAATACAGGATTATTGTGTAAAGAAAAGGTCCAGTGAAGCCTTAAAAAACACATGAGGCATGTTGGGGTGTCACTGGGATACCCCTGCACCACTGTGTACTGTTTCAAAATTTGTTATAACTTCCTTTAAAACCTGGGAATATTACAGTATGTATAGAAAATAGGCTTATGCATAAAAGTTTTCTGTTTATTAAACAAAAAGCCACAAAGAATTCCAAACTGTACTGTATGTTGCAAAGGAATATCTCTTCAGAAATTAAAATTTATCTTTTTTCAACCTTAGTATATATAACAGGAAGAAATAATAATGTTAGAGATGGCTTCCTTTTCTTTCTACAAGTACACAGCAACTTTATTTTGGTGCCAAAAGAGTTGGGGATATGAACAGCATCTTGTGATAACAATCTTACAAAAATGTTCGTATTCATTTCCCAGAATACTAGCCAGTTCCAGACAGCAGGAAATGTTGAGACAGACCAGACATGGGATGGCCTGTGCTCAGCCACTCAGAAACCAAAAAAGAACAGAAAAGGGTTTACTAAACATGCTGACCCACAGAAACATGAAGGTCGTGGCCTGACATACCACTGCTGCTAATATCCTAATAAGAAAGTTCAAGTCTTGGACTGGAGAGATGGCGCAGTGGTTAAGGTGTTTGCCTGCAAGGCCTAACAACCTCTGTTTGATACCCCAGGACCCACATAAAGCCAGATGCACGAAGTGGTGCATGTGGTTGGAGCTCATTTGCAACGGCTTAAAGTCCTTGTGCACGAATGCATTCTCTCTCTCTTTCTCTATCTCTATACATCTGTCTACTTGAAAATATATAAATATTAAAAATAACAACAAATAATTTTAAAAAAGAAAGTTCAAATCTTGTCAATACTCAGCTCACTTGCTATTCACACCGAATGGTTTAAAGTTCAATTACTGTGTCCCTATTTGAATCCTACAATTCTCTACTTTTCCTGCAGATGACGGTGTGAACCTCTGAAAGAAAAGCTATGTAAAGCCACACTGCTTGGACTCCCCTGAAAAAGACCCTCAAATCTGTCACATACCTTCCAATCAACAGGTGCGATTGGTTTACCTCAGCCCTCCTGAATCCCTGCCCACTTTAGTGACTGGCTGTCCATGGAACACACGGAAAGTGGGCTGCATGATGCTAGAAGCCAGCTGAATGGTGGTACCCTTCTGTTTCTCTCCATAGCCTACTTCCCTAGGAACCAGGCACTGTGAGGCCACTATGCTGAAGAACCACACCAGCTCTCAAAGTTGCTCTGCCACCATATAGAGACACATGCTCTGGGAAGCTTGCCCTGCCCCAGGGACCCGCCCCCAGCTGCTCCTCCTCAAACCCCACTGCTCATCTGCAGCCTCATGCTTGCGCAGCAGAGTATTCTTGACTCTTGACCCACAGCAAATTGGAAACATACAAAGCCAACACTGCTGTTTTATTCCACAAAGTTTTGAGGTGGTGTCTTCTTACACAGCCATAGATAACTGGAAGAGAAACTGTGTGTGAAAAAATGAAATAAGAAGATAACATAAAATGGAGGCGTATTTTTGAGGAGAGCAGAGAACGTGACAGAATAGATGAACAAGGTATGAAGGTCAGGAATGTGGTATGGATTACTTCTAAACCAGAATGATGAACTAAATAGAAGATTTCTTTCATTTGTTCTGCCAGAAAATCTCAATATCTGAACCTGGTTGAGGCCCTATGGACTCAGTATTTCTATCACATGGCTCCCAGAAAGAGTGACTGTCTAGTTCCTTTGAATAGCCCAGACTCATTTGTGGTAAGACACATAATTTATATGTAATCCTCATCCTATAAAAAATCTTTGAAGATATCCTAGGAATGTGCAGTCTATCTGTTTTCCTAGCAACTGTGTCAATGTGCTTAGCAAACACTGTATATTTGGGTAATAATAGCAAACCTCACCTAGTTATTGTCAAGTTATCAGAAATTTGGAGGAAAATCTACAACAGACATCTGAATTAATGAGGCTTTACAAATCCCAGCAAACAAGCAGCTCTTGTCTAAAGGTCTTCATACAACAAAGGCTCCTCTGTGATTGTGTTCCCACAACAAAGTGCTACTTCCTAATTAAACCTACACAACAAAATTAAGTGCTGATCTGACAGACAACTCTATTGTCAGTCCAATAGGAAACATTTCCTTTAGACAAAATGGAATTTATCTTTAAAAAGATTTTTTTTAAACTCATAAATCTGTCCCTTCTGGTGAAATTTCTGAACAGATTTTAAGTCTTTTTTATTTTTTAAGAAAATTACTAAACATTGATTCATTATCCTGCTTCTTAGCTCCAAAACATATGGTAGGGGAAACCCAATTTTCAGCCCCAGGTAAAGTGTGAAAACAGTGTAATGCTCTGCAGATTTCCAGGAATGAAAACCCAAGGGGCTGTAGTGCAGGCAAAGGGAGCAAGGGGAAGGGGGCTGGATCCAGCACCCCAGAGGAAGGAGGAACCTCTAATTGATTTTGTCACTCACCCCATAAATTCATAACAGAAAGGAAAACAATGCCAGAGGCCTGAGAAACACGAGGGGAGACAGTGTGGCACAGTGTCCAAGGAACTAGAAATAGTGGTTTCCAATCCTCCGTTTAGCACAAGGAACCACATGACCCTGGACAAGCCAGTGACCCAGTTACCCTGTGTTGCCAATTCCCTTCCTAGAAAGAAGAGATCATCTGTATGCCAGGACTTTTGGGACTAACAAAAAAAAAAGAAAGAAAGAAAGAGAAGAAAAGAAAACAGATGAGGAAGAAAATGTTGAATGAGCTCTAATCTACACCTTGAAAGTCTAAGTATATATGACAGCAAACATTTCCCTTTAAAGCGATACTCAAAACTAACCAAGGAGGGGGGCACAGTTGGAGAGATAGCTTAGCAGTTAAAGGCTAAAAACCCAGGTTCTATTCCCATGTAAGCCAGGCGCACAAGATGGCACATGCATCTGGAGTTCATTTGCAATGGCTAGATGCCCTGATGTGCCCATCCTCTCTTTCTCTCTCTATGCCTCTTTCCCTTTCTCTCTCTCAAATAAATAAATAAAATATTTTTTAAAAAGCTAAACAGGGATTTGCAATATGAACCTTGAACACAATTTCTACTCAGCACCTTACCTCTGACATGGTATGAGATTGACCCCTTTTATTGAAAGCTCAAGTTATTATCATTCAAAAGTCTAGGACAGGGGATTGTTAGGCAAATGATATAAAAATCTTATCGGATTGATGCAGCCTTGAAACATCAATAATAGGTTTGATATTAGTAAATTTTCATGCCAAAATATTGAATAAAAAACCAGGACACCATTGTCAATATCACATACCCTCAGCTGAAAGAACGATGTGATCCTAGCATATAGAGCCCAGGATCTTAAATGTCTGGGTTCCTACCCGTGGGTGAGTTACTTAAAGTCAGTGTTTCCATTTTTTCCTCCACAGGGGTTATGAGGATTCAGTCACGCAGCCTAGATCAAGTATGGACATAGCACAGGGCCTGGCCTTGAAAGTCTTAGTAAATGGTAGTATGGCTGCAGTACTACTATATGCATGGAATTCCATACCAAAAAAAGAGTGAAGAGGAAAAAATATCATTAATGGGTGTCGCAGAGAGAAGGGGCATCAAGTATTTCTGCTTTCATACACTTACCTGCACCTTCTGTTTTTTTTTTTTATTTTAAAAGAATCTTGTCATTTTCTAACCCCCCAAAACATATTGACTTATGAGTTCATTTTCTCTAAAATGTACATAATTGCATTCACTCTTTTGCTAATCCTTTTAGTTAAATCTAATTAGGTTCAATCTTTGGATCTTTGGATATCTAAAGTCATTTATATATTAGAAACAGAAGAGGGGCTCAGATGTATTGAGTGTGAGGAATTTGTTAGGTATTCTATAGCTTTTACAATGCTATAACATTCTACTTTGTAAATGGCACTAGAGTACCATACTACTGGCACTCGTTATGGTCTGTACCTCACTACATAAAACACAGCAGAGACTTAACATTCCCCTACCAAGCAGCACTGCTTCCCAGTCTCCTTGGCCATACCTTGAGCCAATCTCACAGCTGAATTTCAAGGGTACCTACTCATGGATGCATTAGAGGTTGGTCCATGATCCTGCCAGAATTCTAAAGTTTGCATTTTCATTTCAAATTTAGTATAAAACATTAATGTGAGAGTATTATGGTTCTCACTGACCACCATTATAATAAAATACGGGGCCAGGATGTCAATGGTTGCCTCTTTTGTGTTTATATCGTGGCACGGGGGGGGGGGGGGAGGGGGCAAGTGATCACTTCCTGAAGAAGACAGTATTGATGCTGGTTGCTTATCAACCATTCTTTCTGGCCCTCTCCCTTTTCAGAACACTGTTTCTGGAGACTGAGAGTGGGCCTGGGCCTCTGCAAACCATGAGGTGTTCAAGTCAGCTGGCGGATGGAGGGGACATGCTGGAGTCCCATAGAGGGAGGACAGATCCTTTCTATCTACTGGCTCTTTTGGTCATCCTTACCTCAGCAGCAGCCTTGGATGGGACTGCCATAGCAAAGGCCAGTGTCCTGTCCAGAGGAACCACCTCACCCTCCTCCAAAGTCCAAAGAGGACTCTCTGCCAAGGAGGGGGAGGGGGGGTTCTAATAACCACATCTTCCTGTCTTGGTTTCTCCAGAGTCACCACTGTCCCTGAGTGTCAATCTTGCTTCCTTTTCAAGTCCTTCAACACTAATTCCTCATACTACATACGTCCCTTTCCATGACAAGTATGGCTTCCATTCTCCTGATTGGACCCCAGCGAACACCCAAGAATATGCATTTCATAATGCATTAATTGCTTTGATACTGTGATAAAATACAGATGTAACAAATATTACCATTTTAGTCATGTTAAATGTGCCACTCAGTGACATTAAGTAAACAGAAGACATTGCTGGTAAAACTAGGGACTTTGAATGGCAAAACAGTTACTGGAAAATTACTTTGAATTTTGCTAGTGGGGCTAATAGCATGATGCCTATTCACAGAAATGTTTTATTTTAAAATATTTTTTAATTTATTTGCAAGCAGAGAGACAGAGAGAGAATGGGTACACCAGAGCACCTTACTGTTACAAACAAACTACAGATGGATGTACCAATTTGTGCATCTGGCCTTTGCATGGGTAATCAAATGCAGGCCATTAGGCTCTGCTAGCAAGTACCTTGACCACTCAGACATCTTTCCATCCCAGTGTTTTATTTCTTGACGTGTCCTGATGAGCACAAGTCACTTGAAATAACCATGTCAGGATGCTTAGAGATTCCTTCGGCCTCGGACAAAGGTATGTGTACGTTCTGTTTTTACTTTTGAAATGTTTTAAAAACATTAACATACATCATATTAACTCAAGTCTTAAAGTGGAAAGTTATCAACAGTGGTTTTTTACTCACATAAACTTGTGAACCCGAGCTTGGACAATCACTTGAGAGCTTCCTGTTCTGTTACCTTATCCACTATACAAATTGGATATCATTATTTTCTCTTTTTTTTTTAACTTTTTTTGTTTGTTTATTTTTATTTATTTGAGAGCAACAGACAGAGAAAGAGGCAGACACAGAAAGAGAGAGAGAATGCATGCGCCAGGGCCTCCAGACGCGTGCGCCCCCTTGTGCATCTGGCTAACGTGGGTCCTGGGGAATCAAGCCTCGAACCAGGGTCCTTAGGCTTCACAGGCAAGCGCTTAACCACTAAGCCATCTCCCCAGCCCACTATTTTCTTGATCATGCATGTGTGCAGTACTGACTTCTCTTCTTAGATTCTTGTATTTTTTTAAATTTTATCTAATTACTTATTTAAGAGAGAGAAAGAGAGAACAAGAGTGAGAGCAAATGAGAGAGAGACAGAGACAAAAAGAGTATGGGCACCCCAATACCTCCTATTATTGCAAGTTAATTTTAGGTACGTGTGCCGCGTCATGCTCCTGCCTTTACATACACGGGTACTGGGGAAATGCACTAGGACCATCATCTGCTGAGCCATCTCCCCAGCCCACCCTTGCACATTTTTTAAGTGACTATTTATTCAAACAAGTCTGGTCATTGGCCACTAAATCACCAAAGTTCTATTTCAATCCTAGAGTGCACCTTTGGGTTTCACTGTCATGAAATTCTGTGATACCTCTTTGAAAGAGAGCACCTGACTCTTCCAAATGATCTAAACCATTTCGGTGAAGGGAAATGTAAAGGGGATAGGAAGGCCACACAATGGCCTTTCCCAGAAATGCAAATCAAAAGTGCAACAATGGCCTCCAGGCGTTTGTCATGTTTCCGTTTATCCCTTCCATGTAGACTCCTTCCTCTTCCTTTCCCTTTCTCAAAATACTGCTACAAGCAGGGCACACGGCAAGTTTCTCTCCATTTTCCTCTGTGGCCTGGAAGCCAGCTGGCAGATCTGAGTGCGGCCACAGCCATTTCTACCTGGCCTTCCCCACCCCGTGAAGAGGCTTTGCCTGTGTCAGTGGCAGGCAGCTCCAGCTCCACAGCACCCTGGCTGCATCTGGCCGGGATGAGGCATGTCAAGAGGTCGACATTATCCATTTTTGGTGTCCCAGTTGGATCAGTCCTTATATGATAATTTTGCAGGATCCTAATATGAAGACGGCCAGACTAAATGGTAGGGACTGCGTGCATTTTATCCCCACTCAGTGTCCCTGAGCCCTTTGGCAGGGCATCTAACACGCAGCCTGCCACAAAACCCTACACATGGAATGCAGCTATGTAGATGCAAAAAGCACCTGGCACCAGGGAGGCAACTTACTCAGCTCCTTAACAACTCCCAGGGAAGATGATGACTACAGTTTGTTTACTTCTCACCTGGAGACGACACTGAGAGGAGAGTGCAGGCATGTTAACACACAAGGCTGGCACCACAAGTACTCCAGTGACCTACCTGCCGCAAGTCCAGAGTGATGGTGACCCAGTGAAACTCTCGTCCATTTTGAATACTGGGGCTTTGCCACCAGTTATTGGTGCCATCTATCGCGTGCAATATTGGGTGACGTTCTGTGAAAAGAACAGAAAGCCATGCATTTCTCTCAAGTCTGTGTGTTCTTGAACGTCTAAGCTCACCGCAAATGAACAGCAGTCAAGGTAAACACGATGTTTAAGGAGTGTGAGTAGACACCCATAGTTACTTCAGAAATATCAACCCTCATTCACGGCGGGGATGGGAGGGGAGCTCAGAATTGGAGCACGTGCTTAGCATGCACAAGGATCTGGGTTCAACTCCAAATCAAAAGCGCCCTGGACACAATCCTTCAGAATGAACAGAAAGAGATGCACTTGCCTCTGGGGTTCGTACTGTTACCATCGCAGACGCGGCACTGGGCATGTCTTACTGGCCGGCCCGGCACATGCTCCACGAGCTTGCAGAACATCTCGGGTCCCTTCTCCCCACAGGTCGCGTTTGTGCTGATGTGAGCATTGCTGGCCAGATTGAGAATGGCAGGGAACAAGCCTGAAAGAGAAAATGCGCCAAACCAGTTGAGTCACACTACCATTTGATTAACATAGACAGTAAATCCACATGTTAAGTGAAGGACATCTACACAAAGGTAGGATGCATTGAAGGGCTCTGGGTTTCACTGACATGAAATTCTGGGACAAGCAAACCCATCTGTGACTGAAACTGCACACTAGCTGTAGGAGTTAAAGACTGAAAGGATATGAGGGAAATTTTTGGAGTAATATGTGCAATCTTTATTAAAATATAGGCTTCCTAGTCACATGTAGTTGTGAGAAAAAAATATAGGATTAGCACACCTTGGATTTGAGTATATTTGAGCATTTTGCTGTATTGAAATCTCAAGTAATAAAAAATAATAATAAATATTGAGGTGCAACCTGAAATATTCAGATGTGAAGGGCACTATGCCTTGAACTAATTTTGAAATGGATCAAAAATAAACTGGGTGGCTTGAGAGATGGATCATAAGTTAAGTGTGCTTCCTACACAAGCATGAGGTTATGAGGGCCTGAGGGGGGCTTGAAACTGCCCAAGTTCAAATCTCCAGATCCTACATAAAACAGCAGGGCACAAATGATGCAATAGTAGCATGTCTGTTATGGTGGAAACCAATTGCTCACTAATTGGACTGCAGACCTGCTCTACTAGAGGGAATACATACATGGTATTGAAAACCAAACTGCCCTGTAAGCACTTCTCTTAATGTTCACACCCATATATTAATGCCAGTTTCACTTTTGGTTAGAGAAGCTTCTCTTTTCACATGGAGGTGGCCTCTGGGATTACTCAAAAGGTACCATGGTGCTGAGAAAAAGTGACAAGAGTGCTCAGTACTCAGATATCTCTATCACACCTTCTACGGTTAAGGGTCCATTGTGGAAAAGGTGGCGGAAAGAATGTAAGAGCCAAAGGAAGGATAGGACTCTTTACAACGTGCTCCTCCAGACACAAAATGGCCTGGATATCCATGATTTTGCAGTTCTTGGTACGCACTGCAAAAGACCCTCATAATAGGGGGAAAAGATGATGACATCAAATTAAAGAGAGACCAGTTGAGAGGGAGAGGGGATATGATAGAAAGTGTATTTGGGAAGGAGAAAGTGGAGGAGGAGAGGAAATTATCATGCTTATTATCTATAATTATAGAAGTTGTCAATAATAATAATAATAAAACAGCAGGGGATGGCCATGCATGTCTGTAACTACAGTCCTGAAAAGGGGAGCAAAGACCAGGGAATTACTCAGGCTTGCAGAGCAACAGAAAGCTTCAGGACCAGTAAGAAAGAGTGACTCAAATAAAAACCGGTGGAAGACCAATGGAACATCACACCCAATACCTTGTTCCTGCCACCGCAGGTGACAGCTCCCAACTCCATTACAGGGAAGCCCATGGGGTCGGCCCATACTTGTGCATACATCACACATACACCACACCCCACACACATGTACACAACCAAAGAGAAAACGAGATTGATGGGTAGGAAGATGGATACATGAATGGGTATTTACAAGAAAATGAAGTAAAATGTTAATTATAGAATCTAGGTGGGAAAGCTTAGTGCTCACTGTAAAATTATGATTTTCAGATAGGAATTTTCATAATAAGTATGTTTACTTTAAAGACATGTTTCAAACACATACAGCAGTCAAATGTTTTATACACCTGTAAATGTCAGCCATCTGTCTTCTTTTTGGTTCCATTTCTACTGTGACAGGACTTACAAGAACTTTCCTATAACTGACTTCTTCCTTTGTTTTCTCCCTCATGACTGCCTAGTTTCTTTTTATTTATTTCTTTTTATTTTCTTTGTATTCTTTTAGACTATAAAGACACAATTTTCAGAATTCTCTCCAACCCACCGTAAATAAGTATCTTTGGGCAGTCTCTATATCTCAACTGATTTTTGTCCTTAAGCAGCTGGGATCAGCACCACATCCAAACTATTCAGCAGACATTTTCTTCATGCAGCTGAGATCCATGACCTACTTCCCTCTGCACCACACATATCCTTTTCCCTGTACCTCCCCTCTCGCTCAGCTCCTCTCTTTATATTCACTTTTGGTTACCATTCTATCTCTCTTTATAGGTTTTATCTAAATTTGACTCTCTATGTATACATTTTCATATGAACTAATAACTTATGCTTGTAAATTGTGGGATTTTTATGCAAACAAATAAAATTATATTTTTTGGTCTTGTACCTCATTATATGAACTGACCATGGGGGGGTGAAGAAGATAAAGTTAGAAGAACAGATTTAAAATAAATTCCTGGGCTCAGGAGATGGCACAGTGGTTAATGGTGCTTGCATGCAAAGCCCTCTGGCCTAGATTCATTCCCCAGTACCCACATAAAGGCCAGTGCACCAAGTGGCATGTAGTTGGAGGTCATTTTCAGTGGCAGGAGGTCCTAGGTCACTTGCTCTCTCTCTCTCTCTCCCCCTCTCTCTCATACACACACACAAATAAGCAAATGAGAATATTTTAAATGCATTTCTCTTTCAGTTAACAGATAGTCCCACTTTATTTTTATTAGTCAGACAAGAAACTCCTGCAGTTCTCCTACTCACTGAAGGTGCAAGGACCTTTTTTTGGAGGGATCACCCAGAAAATACAGCTCATACCTCATCAATGTAAACTATTTATTTGGTGAATATTTCAATTGTAGTAATAAGTATTAAGTAGCTATTTGTGCTAGACAAGTTTTTACACTTCTCATTTGGGGGAACTAGCTCAGGTGTAGAGCTCCTGCCTAACATGCCCAAAGCCCTGGCTTCAATCCCTAGCATCATGCACATGCCCACACAGGTACACACATGTGCACAAACACACAGACACCCACATACATGCACACACACGGACAGACACATATACACACAAAAGCTCTTTTTTCCTTGCTGGTCTTCAACATATACTTTTAGTAAAAAGGAAAAAAAAATGCTTCCTTAACATAGATATTTGAAAAAAAAAAAAACCTTTAAATGGTTAATTTCATGAAAATATTCAGACTGGCTTGCAGTAAAACTAATTTTTCCTTTTTAGAGATGCTAATTTTTTATAAAGTTATTTAAAGTTATGCTTTACATGTAACTTTTTCTCTCACTTTAGAAAGCAATTATTATTCCCTGGATGAAAGCTGGAGAAAGCATGTAAAAAGAATTTTTTATCCAAAGTTTCTCAGGTTTCCTGAATCATTTCACAATCTGCGGAAATATTTTGACCCAGGGCAACTCCACAGGCATCAAGCAGGTAGTGGGACAGGAAATTGAAAAGTGAGAAAGATCATTAGCATCAAAACCGTAACAACAAGAAAGTTTTGTTCACACGCAAAAGTTTATCAAAAACTGAAGCATGAGACATGAATGATTACGTTTTCCCATTACTGAGTCATACATTTAATTAAGTTAACTATACACTTTTGTTCAGAGGCATTATTATTATTTTTTGTTACTGTGCTGTAATACTAATTTGGACCTCTTTTCTTCCATTCAGGACACACAACAGAATAATTCAACTATCCATGCATTTAATCAGCAGCTAAAACCTTGTTAAGCCAAACTCCACAGAGCATGAAGTAAATTCCTTCTCATTCACCAGTCTCTCTCTCTTTTTTTTTTTTTTTTAGCCCCCTTTCTTCATATCCTAAGTGCACGTGTCCTTCTAAAATGCATTTCAAGGCTATGTTAATCTACTGGAAAGTTTCCTTGTTAGGTAAAATGTTACCACCCACCTATGAACAAAAATGCAATTGCAGGGCTGGAGAGATGGCTTAGCGGTTAAGCGCTTGCCTGTGAAGCCTAAGGACCCCGGTTCGAGGCTCGGTTCCCCAGGTCCCACGTTAGCCAGATGCACAAGGGGGCGCACGTGTCTGGAGTTCGTTTGCAGAGGCTGGAAGCCCTGGTGCGCCCATTCTCTCTCTCTCCCTCTATCTGTCTTTCTCTCTGTGTCTGTCGCTCTCAAATAAATAAATAAAAATTTTTAAAAAAATGCAATTGCATAGTTACCACAGCTTCGCCTGACATACTTCCAGCTACTTTAATAACTCACTGCTACTAGAAGTATCTGACTTTTCCCAACACAATGATGCTCCCATCTTAATGATCAATAAAATATCTCAATTGTTAACTCAACTCTCACGGATTCTTCATTAATATTTTCCAAGTGGCTAGAATGATCCTTCAGACCTCTGGGGGGTGTTCATACACACGTGTGGATATGTTTCCAACTTTGGGGGGTAAAAAAAGCTTTTTTATGCCAGGTGTGGTGGCGCACACCTTTAATCCTAGCATTTGGGAGGCAGAGGTAAGATAAGTGCCATGAGTTCAAGGCCACCCTGTGACTATACAAGTGAATTTCAAGTCAGCCTGGGCTAGACCAAGACCCTACCTCGAAAAAAAATTTTTTTTGAGTTGCACAATGCTATATTTACCCAATCCATACTCAAAAATTGATGTTATAGTCAGCAAAGAAACTAGTTTTTACTTCAGGCAATATTTTCAGAAAAAAAAATTACCAGAATGAAATAAAAGATTATGAATATTTTATATAGTTGAATAATCAAAGTGATTTTTAGTGCCAGGAGTTTGTTGTTTGTGTTTTTGTAAAACAAGGGGGATTTTGGTTAAACAATCAAAACTAATAATTTAAATCATGAAAACTAGGACAAACTAAAAATGTAAGTTTCTAAATTGAGAAGTCAGTGTTTTTTAAACACTCAAATACATTTTGTTCCCTATTTACCTAAAGTTCACTTGCTGAATTTTCCTCATTTATCAAATATACATCAATCAGTTCACTAAGAAGTGAGAGAAAAGAAATAAGCCACCCATGTCTATAATCATAGCACCTTGAATGCCTCTGATCTCATCTGATCTCCCAAGCTAACCAGTGTCGGACCTGGTTAGTAACCACCCAGCCTCCCAGCACTCTTAGAAACATGACAGGCATTTGACTGAACAATAAATACACACTTCTAACATGACCTGGTTCAGTCAAAACTCCTGGAACCATTAATTAGTATCTCAGGGTAGTAACATTAGGATCTTCTAATATAATAAGGTTTATAAGTGATATTCACCTAAAGAATGCATGCATTCATAATTTAGTAATATAGCCATGGTTGACACATATGACTAAGAAAATAATGGTGATAGTGTTCATAAATAAACTTTCAATGAGAACAGCTCAGGTGTGACACACTATGCCAGGCCTCTCACAAGGACACTAAGATGAATGACAGCTCTTCCTGAGCCGCAGGCTCTCCCAGCCAGAGAGGAAGAGGCATGGACTCACAGACTGAGTTTAGTACACTATGCTTGTTGGAATGTGAAATGTTCACCATAACTTCATGTGCATGTGATTAAGCCTCATAACACTCAGCCAGCAGCAAGTTGGGAGGTGGAGCCTTGTGGGAGGAGGTATGTCACTGGGGGTGGAGCTTGAGGCTTATCAGCACAGCTCCAAGCAGAGTCCTTGGACATCACACACATGTGGACTAGATGTGGGCCAATTTCCTGCTCATACCTTGCTTTCCTCATCATGATGAAAGTTCAACTGGAAACTATAATCTGAAATAAACGTTTTCCTCCCATCAACTTTTTTCTTGTCCTAGCAAATAGAAGGTAACTGTTACAGATATTTAAACAGTAATAATGCTTTTTAGTACTTTAAATGAGACCATCTAGAATGACAAAATCAGGTGTCATTCAGGTAGAAATAGAGTTGTCATCACTCAACGACAGGGACACTTTCTAAGAAGCACATCACTGGGCTCTTCTGTCACTGTGCTTCCAATCCCTCTACTTCCTTTCCACGAGACACCTTCAACCAAAGGCTTTGTCCTAACAAGAGTGCCCTACTTAAAGAAATTTTCATTCTAGTACAGTCATGTGCCTCACAATTGATAGAAGTTAAAGAGTAATGTAGTCCCATTTTTAAGGCAGCTACTTAGGGATACAGGTACAAAAAAGAATAAACAATATCTGTACGGCCTTACAGAGCTAAGTACAGAGAGTATATAACAGTTCCAGAAAGCAGAATCTGGGAACTAAAATACAAAAAGCCCTACTTCCAAAAGGTGAAAATCTCTATCTTGGACTGATTCCCCAGGATACTGGCTGAGCTATAGCAATTTACCCACCTATCTTATTCATACACTCAAAGTAACCAATCTAATCTACCCCAACTTGATGCCTAAGTTATATATCCAAGGACCAAGGGTATCAAATCATTAGCCTATGAGAAGCCACCATATACATCCCAATCTACTTCAACTTTATACTTCATTTACATCCCCAAGGCTATTAAAAGCCATGATCCAAGTCATTCTGAGGCTACCATCTTGGAACCCTTACCAACTTGGGACAGACCTCCTCTGCCTTACTCTTACTTTCTCCTTTTTTTTTTTCTTTTTGAGGCATGGTCTCACTCTAGCTCAGGCTGACCTGGAATTCCCTATGGAGTCTCAGGGTGGCCTCATATTCACGGTGATCCTCCTACCTTTGCCTCCCAAATGCTGGGATTACAAGTATTTGCTTTACATTCTAATAAACCTTGTTAGTCAGGAGTGGTGGTGCACGCCTTTAATCCCAGCACTTGAAAGGCTGAGGTAAGAGGATCGTTTTGAGTTCAAGGACACCCTGAGACTACATAGTGAAGTTCAGGTCAGGCTGAGCTACACTGAAAACGTACCTTGAAAAACAAACAAACAAACAAAGAAAAAAGACCCTTGTGGAAACTATCTACTGTGTCTGCACTTGTCATTCTTCATAAGTCAAAATGTAAGAACTTATGAGCTACTTGTGGGGATTTTAGTGGTCTTTGAGTGTCCAGTACTCTGACCCCAAAACTAAGCCCATGTAAAGGGAGAAAGGTTCCATTGCTCTCAAAACTGGTAACATAATGACATATATAACAACATGGTACCACACAAAATACAGTGGCACCATAAGATTATATTGGAAATTGAGCAGGGCACACAGATGTAAATCTTTGTACTCTAGAAGCTGAAGTAGGAGGATTATAAACTGGAGGCCAGGCTGGATCTGATAGGGAAACACAAGACCAGAAATGTAGTTCAGTGATAAGAGTGATTACTAACACATGCAAGGCCCTGGGTCTCATCCCTAACACCATATATATATATATATATATATATATATATATATATATATATATATATGTGTGTGTGTGTGTGTGTGTGTGTGTGTGTGTGTGTGTGTGTGTTATATACAATATAAATAATATTATATATAATATGTACAATATATATTATATATATTTATTTATATTATATATATGTATTTTATATATATATGTGTGTGTTATATATATACAATATAAATAATATTATATATAATATATACAATATATATGATATTATATATACATATATATTATATATATTATATATTTTTATATTATATATATATATGTATTTTATACACACACACACACACACACACACACACACACACACACACACAATGGATAGCCAGGTATGGTGGTGATACATGCCTTTAATTCCAGCACTCAGGACATAGAAGTAAGGAGATTATGAGTCAAGGCCAGTCTGGGACTACAGAGTGAGTTCTAGGACAGCCTGGGCTACAGTGAGATCCTACCACATAAAAAGAAGAAGGAGAAGGAGGAGGAGGAGAAGGAGGAAGAAGAGGAGGGGGAGGGGGAGGAGAGGAGAAGAAGAATATAGCCAACTGCCCACAGTGAAATGTGCCACCTCTACCACATCTTCCAGGGCCCTGGAGAAATTGCAGAGGATGTGGCTACATAAATACTACTCTTACTGCTAGCCTGACAACCAGTCCTAGGGCAATATTGACAGACATGATGATCAATTAAAACCTATCAAAGACTGGCCGTGGTGGCACATGTCTTTAATCCCAGCACTTGGGAGGCTGAAGTAGGAGAATCACCCCAAGTTTGAGGCCACCCTGAGACTACAGAGTGAATGTCAGCCTGGGCTAGAGTGAAATCCTTCCTCAAACAAACAAATAAACAAAAAAACTATCAGGGCAGGAATCCAGAGGCTACAGAGAACTCAATACTAAGTCAGACTGCTAACAGGACTACAGGCCTCAGGGAACATTGCAGAATAGAGGGCAGAATGATTGTAAAAGTCACAGAGGGTACAGAAATACTCTGAGGCATGGTTTCCCCTGCTACCCCACAGGAACTGGCTGAGGACTCCATGACCCCACAGTGAATCCCATAACCTCACAAGGAGGGCCTCCAGGGAAACAAGATAAGGGGTACAATAGTATAACCTGAAATATAAATATAAATATAAATATAAATATAAATATAAATATAAATGTAAATGTAAATGTAAATGTAAATGTAAATGTAAATGTAAATGTAAATGTAAATGTAAATGTAAATGTAAATGTAAATATATATATATACAGTTTTTTTAAATCTCACTATAGGGCAGTGAACATGACACCAGCAGCAGCAGTCTTAGATATCTCATGTCTATTTCACGTCTGTGGAGTGGCTGACCTATTCCATGCAGGCATGTGCAAGCGTGCACTATGATGTTCCCACGAGGAGACTGCCTGCCCTTGGCTTTTCCAGAACTCAGCCTTGTGGTTAAGTAGTGCATAATACTGTTTGTTATAAGCAAAAATTGTGGTAATCACTACCAAATGTATTTTTTGCACACCAGAGACCAGTGTTTTCAAAGGTTTAAATACTAAAACATCCAAGCTAAAAGGTTTAAACACATTCAGTACATGAAAGTCTTGCTTGTTTAATGTAAAACAGATCTTTCACTTCCAAGGGCATTTGTTCAAAACTTACCAGTTAGTTAACTTTATTATTCAAAGAAAGAAATAGCCAACACTTAGAAGTTGTTTTTTTTTTTTTGTTTTTTTGTTTTTTTTTTTTTAAATGAAGGTGACCTGGGTCACCACTAGGCATGGAGCCCTTTCAGCCAAATCCAAAACCCAGGGGAACAATGAAGCCTTCTAATGCCCTTAAAGTAGAAGCAGGTTTTTGGATTAAACCAATTTAGACATTGATGACTGTTAGTAAAAGAAGCGGTCTGCGATAGTACGGACTGACCTCGGTGGGCACCCAGCATCGCAGTGCAGAGAGGGAGACACAGGAGGAGGAGAGTAATGTTGACAGCAATCTAGACAGTGACCAAAAGAAAAGGGGGAGGGGGAGCAAGGGTGGGAGCGAGAGAAAGAAAAAGAAAGCAAGAAAGAAGAAAGAAAACCAGGAAAAGAAATAAAAAACTGCAAAAAAGGAAAAAGAGAAAGAATCAGAAAAAGAGAGAGAGGGAAAAAAAGAAAGAGCACAATGAAGGAAAGTCGGACCCAAAGTCTGTCCTGTGACACAGCTGAATACTTTTTCCCCCACTGTGGGATGATGAAGAGAAGCTGGGTCTCAGAATCTAGAGTGGGTGGTGACCAAAAGGCATTACAGAGCTTTGCTAAGTCTCATTTCCATAGCAATGCTCTCCTGACGTCCTTGACAAGGGCAGGTCTCTGCCATAAACAAATGGTGAGAACAAGTTAGGCACAAATGCTGCCTGCAGAAAATGATGTGTGGTCAGTGTGTAGCTGCTCCGCTCCTAGTGGCTTCTTTGATTCTTGGATTTCATGACATGGCAGGTTTGCATTCAATACCAAGTATAGTTGCAGAAAGAAAACTTATAAATTATTTATCTCGATGTGGTTTTCTCTCTCGTTGCCAAGGGTAACCATTTCACTAGTCTACATGATCCAAATCATTACTACTCAGAAGCAAAACACAAAAGCTCCAGGAGGTACGTGAGCATTTAAAACTTCACGTCCTTCCCATTGATCAAGAAACCTGGCTGCCCCTCCCTCTCTTTCCGAGTCCTTGGAGGAATGAATTTGTCTTAAGGAAGGTCAGAAAGCAAATACAGCCTGAGTTACATATTGATGACCCTCTTGGATCCAGACGCATTATATTTATATTTTGCCCCTATCACTTGTGTTTACAACAGTTATATCACTTGTTTAAGTACTTAACACTATGAATTCATTCAACTTTTTTGTTTTTATGGGACAGGGTCTTTCTCCATAGCCCAGGCTCGTCTAGAACTCAAGATCCTCCTGCTCAAGTCTCTCTAGTGCTGGGATTGCAGTTCATGAATCCCCATGGCCTGCTAATTTGATATTTTCTAGCCAGCCCAGTCATTTCCAAAAACCATGAACTCTGCAACAAGCTCTTTGAAGTCTTGGTTATTTCTTCTCCTTTCTTCTGCCCTGTCTGCACTCTGTTGGACACATGGTACTTGCTATATTCTACAGTTTTACCACACCTGACCCAGACGTGTGCTGAAGGCTGCTTTTGGAATGAAAGTGTCACACACATTTGCCCTTGTTGTGAAGCTTGCCCAAACAGTTTTGACATGTTTAATAATTTGAGTGAACCTCTTCCTTTTGCATTCTTCATTGGCTTCTCCTGATGACATGACAGTACGCATGTGCCTAACGGTAGCTTTCATAGAGGACTGACCTACGAATGTCTGCAGAGCTGCGTGTCTGCGCAGATTACTCGGCATTCCAGATGACAAATGGAACCAGGGCAATGGCTCGGTAGGTGAGCTTCATACCACGCAAGTGTGGGGACCTGAGGTTGGATGTGCAGAACCCGCATAAAATTCCAGTGCAGCAGCATGTGCCTATAACCCCGGCACTGGGGAAGTGGAGATAAACGAATTCCCGGGGCTCACTGGCTAGCTAGTCTGGCCAAAACAGAGAGATTCAGGCTAAGGAATAAGGAGGTGAGTGTTAGAGGGAGACCTCTGACTCTGGCCTCTGGTCTGGTCTCCACATGCACATACATGCATGAGCACCCACATATGCATACACACACATGAACATGCATACACACCACAAACACACAAAGATGACAAATGTGTCACCACTTAACAGTAGTACGATCACCCCAAGGAACCTGGGCATACCAGTTAGCACACTCTCATCCCAGCATACGTCTTAGAAACAAAGGAATCACCGGAGATGCCTTATGAACTTATGTACATAGAGTTAAGTTATCTGGTCATCCCCTCTTGGATTGATAATACTGTGCCTCTCAGTTTCAGCAACATTTTTCTATAACACTAGACTGTGTCTATATACAGACATATACATTTAATAAGGTAGTTTTTCCTTTTTTCCCAAAAAGATCACATATGTATATTCAAACAATATTCACTATCTCCAGTTCTTTCCCTCACATTCTCTCTTTATTCATTTCCAATTTGACATTATATTACCAAAATTTTTTGCATTTTATCTTTAGCTGTTGTTGCCAACATTTTGCCATGACCACCTTATCAGTTAAAATTAAACTTACCACAGGCATGTGTTTGTAGGAAAACAAAACCTATTTATACATAGGGTGCTATTCAGTTTTAGGTATCCATTGGGGTGGGGTTCTCTAAACTTATCTCTGTGCAGATGTGGGCATTTCTGTTCACAGAACAAGGAAAGCACTATGAAAAATGTTAGCATGACCTATGGATATGTTAACATAATAACTACATTCTTAAAGTCAGAAAGGACAAGTCCCACCTCTCTTAAATGTAACTATGAATGCCCATGGTGGAGATAGATTAGAGTTGAAGCAAGGCTTTTCTAATGTTCCTGTTCACAGATCACCTGGGATCTCATCTAGTTGAAAGTAGATTCTGATCAAGCTGGTCAGGCCAGAGCTGCAGCATTCTATATCTAACTAGCCCCCCAGTATGCTGCTTTGGGTTCATGAAATCAGACTATCTCTAGGGCTCTGAGTTTAGCCAATTTTGTTTTTCTTTTTTGATTTTTCAAGGCCCAGGCTGATCTGAAATTCACTATGTAGTTTCAGGGTGGCCTTGAACTCACAGCAATCCTCCTACCTCTGTCTCCCAAGGCCTGGTTTAAAGGTGTGCGCCACCATTCCTGGCAAGTGTAGCCCATCTTAACAAGTCTAGTGCAAAGCTTGCCATACTGACCAGTGAGCCCTCACCCCCTTAACAGCCTCTGCAACTATTTAACTCACACTCTACCCCCTCTATCGTCTCACCCAGGGAGACCTTTGATGCTATTTTGGGTGGAATTGCAGTGCTTTCATGGAAACAAAGTTTCTTATTTCTTGTTAAGAGGCAAAAACCTTAAGGGCTCCAAAACAAAGGCATCTTCTGAACAGGGTCCATGGACTGTCCTTGAGGGAATACACTCACGAAACCACATAGAAACCCCATCCACACACACAGCCAATGCAGCCAAGGATCTCCTGGGTGTTTTGATCCAAATTAAAAAAAATAATAATAAGTAAGAATAAAATTAATAAATAAATTCAAAATCAATTTACTAAAAAGGACAGAAATTTTTCTGAAAGAAATTAAAGATCTTAAGGAATAAAGAGACATTTCCGGTTCATAGAAAGACTCAGTGTTGTTCAACAGCATGTCTCAGATTGGTCTCTTGATTCAATCCACTTTTTGCTAAAAATCTCTTGGCTATTCTGGAGCAGTTACAGAAATCGATGGATCATCTCCTATGTGCCCCAAGACCTTGAGCTTCAGCTTCCCAGAGAGTTTGGATCAAAGTGTCAAAAGGAGCAGTAAGAGTTTTCAAAGACACTTGGAGGCAGAGGCAGGGCCATTCTCCCAAGACAGGGGGTGGGGTTCAGAGGCAGAGGATGTCAGGGGACAAGCCACAACAGTGTTCCTGCAGCTGGCTTCTTCTATTTGGCTTTTATTCAAAATAATATATTAAAATTATTTTCCTTTGATTTTTCTATATTCTTCCCATATCATGATAATAAGGCAGAGAAATTTTTACTTGATATCAACAATTTGGTAATGTAAGAATCAAAACACAAACTGTACCACATCCATAGTGTACTCTCATAAGCCACATTTATTCATAATGCATGTTCTATATAGATCTTCTTATATTCTTCGTATGTGTGTGTGTATATATATATATATATAGTTTTAAACAAAGCAGTAAAAACCAAAGCCCTACCTTCATCAAATGCATTATTGTGCTGTACATATGGAGTCATGAGTTCTCCTCCTTTAAATTCTAAAGATGCTTTTCAAACTCTCCCCTTCCCTTCCAGTATCTTTCCCTTTCTGAGGAGCACTGATGCACCCCATCCTGCTCGTTCTCCAGGTTCCACACTACATCCCTGAAGAAGTCTGGTCTCACCTCTTTCCTGCTGGTGCTACCATGATCCCAAGCAGCCAATACAACCCTTCTTCGACCAGAGCACCCGTGCTCTCTCAGAGACTGAGATTCCCACCGTCTCTTCACTTCATCATGCTAACAAACAACTCAAACTGGGGATACAAACTGAGGTTTGGTTCCTCATGAAAATGTAGTTAACTATAAATGGTAACTGGCACCATAAATGGAATTAGTGTAAAAGATACTTTCGTATGAAGACTGTGAGACTGTGTGTGTGTGTGTGTGTGTGTGTGTGTGTGTGTGTGTGTGTGTGTGTGAAAGAGAGGGAGAGAGAGAGAGACTTAAATTAAACCATGGCTTTTATTTGATCCTCAGCTACTGTTAAAATAAGCTGGTATTCTACTCAAGAATAAAGCCTCTGCTTCAAAGATCCCTTGTCATTTGTTCCAGTCAATACCACACCTTTGGCTGTTAGCATGGAGCACTCTAGCAAGGGCCCCTCATCTAATGAGCAGATGGTTAATGGTGTGATGAATGACTAAAATGCATTCTCGTTGCAGAAACCCATGGTTATCAATAGAGCTACATCAACTCAAATGTTTTAGAGAGACTTTTCTCTATGGCATATTAAAAGGGTTGGCCAATCCCACAGTTGGTTATATTAAGTGGGTAACATTTTCAAATACAATCACTGGGGTTCTGAAAATCATCTGAACACAAATCATGAACCACTGTTCAGGTTTCCAGTAAGTGTGGTGGAAGAGTGTTGCCCAGCAGCTGGGAAATCGCAGGCCACTGGCATAGACCCACACAGGTACAACAACTTTAGTGCTCAAAAGCCTGGCGGGATTTGGAACAGGTGGGAAGCATCCTCCCGGTGATGTCAGCAAAAGTCATAAACTCAGTAGAAACAAAGAGGACATCTCTCAGCCGGGCGAGCCTGAAGTGTTAGTCTCAGAAGAGGCAAGTGACAGGCAGCTGGACTAGAAAAGTGGCAAGAGGGTCCACAAATATGAGAGCCACAGAAGGGCCAGGTCTGTTCTCCATCTACCCTAGGCTAGTTTACTCAAAAATACTTGAAAACAAGTTTAATGGAAGGGATTCAAAATCAGGGATGCTAAATCTTACAATATTTTTAGAGAGTAAATTAAAGAAACTCTCAATGAATGAAGAGAAAGTAGTCTCCAAATTGATGTATAGACTTCAGTCACTTGCTAACAAAATCTCAACTGTTTTTCAAACATAAATTGACAGGCTGTGTTTGAATGTGGAATGTCCCGCAGAGCCTCATGTGTTCGTGATTAGGCCTCATACTCAGTCCTCAGTGGGTGGAAATTTGTGAGGTGGAGCCATGCTAGAGGAAGTGTGTGGGGGGGGGGGGTAGGCTCGAGGTTTATGGGTCCAGTTTCAAGCTCAATACTGAGAGTACTTCCGCCCACATATGTGACACCTTGACATCCAGTGAAACTTCTCCTCAAAATTGGAGATCTAAGAAAACCCTTCTTCTCACAGGCTGCTTTTCTGGCCCATGCTTTGCCCCAGCAACAAGTAGCTAGCTATAACACCAGCAGGCACTAATGGAATTGCAGAGACCTTAAAATAGTCAAAGCAAGTGAGGAAAACATGAATGAAGTCAAAAGACTTACCCGGCCAACCTCAAATTTTATTATAAAGCCAAAAGACTCTAGGCAGCATGACATTAGCCTGAGAACAGGCATAGGGATCAAGGTAACAAAAATGGAGTCCAGAAATACACATAGATATTTGTGGACCATTGATCTTTGACAAAGGCACTAAGGAAATTTTGCCTTTTTAGCATATCTTGACATCAATCAATGTCCATATACACACACACAAAAAAAAAAATGAATTTAAACCCCACCTCTTTTTGAGACACAAGAACCCAGTATGGTCCACATTCCTAGAAGTTCCACACCAGATCCTGGTAATGACCGTACATCACTCGAAATTGTGTAAAAAAAATTAAGCTGTACATGTACATGGGTATCAGTTTATAGTATATGAATTATATTGCAAGCAAAGAGATCACTGAGGTTCTCCTTACCCTTCTAATTATAGGACATACAACACAGCCTTCAGTGTGTGTCCTGTAGAAGCCATTGAGGCTTGATCCCCAAAATGTGATGTCTCCTGATACAGTTTTAAGAAGCCTGCTAAGTGCCTGGTGCTGCTTCAAGAGAAAAGTCTGAGCACCTATAAAGATAGGAAGTTAGCCCAGGTATGGTGGTGCCCATCTGGAGTCCTAGCACTCAGGAGGCCAAGACAGAGGCAGGAGGATCGTAAGTTCCAGGTCAGCCTGACCTATGTAACAAGTCCCTGTCTCTGAAAAAGCAAGATGGAAAACTGGCGCTATGAATGAGAAAGATCAATTCTACAGTTTATTTTGGACTTTTATGCCAATAAGCATTCATTGATGAATACCTCAGGAGTCAGTGTTTGATCCAAGCTATGCTCTGGGGACCAATAGTGATTGGATTATTAGGGGAGAAGCTAAACATAATGTACCTCCAACTTTATCAGCAAGAACAATTAACTACCAAAAATACTCTAAACTTTTTTTTTTATCACATTACTAAGCTGCATTCAATCAGCTGACAGCAGTAACCCATGGGGACTGTTTATGTAGAAGAATGAAATTAGATCCTTATATCTGTGTGTGCATAAGAATTGACTCCAGATGGATCTAAGACCTTAACATCTAAAACTTAGAAACTGCTAGAGGAAGAAAAGGAGGAGAAACAGTTCAACATATAGGCATAGGCAAGAACTTTGGGATTATTTTAATAAAATTCTTTTGTTTACAGAAAGCTATCATATACAGTATGAGATTTCAGGAAAAGTATTACCCCATAAAATAAGGTCCATTCTAATTCAGTCAATTTATAATTAAAACTAAATCAACAAAGTTAAGAGCCTGAAAGACACAGAAGATATTATGCTCATATTTCTAAAGAGAATAGACCATTCTTTCATTCAGTAGAAAGTGATTTTTATCAAACACAAATCCATCTGTGATATAAACTCTGTATGCCTTTGTTCTGTTCCTGAGAAGAGAAGTATGCCTTGGCACAGAATGCCTTGAAGGGAACAGCTGTCCCCCTCCCCACTTAAACAATGTCTGTTAAAGCCAGGCAGGTAAGTTCCCTAAAAGCCTCTACTTCATATGAAACGATGACAATCCAGCAAATGCCAAGGTAGCTGGTGAACCATTGCCAAGCCGGTATAACACGGAACAGGGTACACTGTCCATACTTTCAACTGTAAGGGGAGAGCATCAGCTCAGTTGGAGTCATCAATCAGACCCTCTTTCTGTCAGAACATACAAACAAGATCAGAAGGAGCCCTGTGTAAGGATAACACACAAGTTTGTGATGTACTCCACAGTGTTTAGATGGACCTCAGCTCTGGTAAGAAGTAGGAAATGGTCCTTAATTCTTGCAATATGGTGATGTTGCCACAGGGTTACTGGCAGGGTTTCTGGTGAGCCCGGGGTTGGGGCTGGGGGCTGAGGGTTGAGAACTTCTCTGGTTCCTCCCTTGGGCTGTTCTACTACTCCTGTTTATGAAGCAGTCAGTTGCTATTGGAATCATTAAAGCAAGGGACAAGAAAGCTATTGGAGCTGGCAATGTCACTAGGTCTGCCAGACAGCTCAGAAGGCTAAAAGAGTGTATTATCCCAAGCCCTAAAACATCAATCTTAATCAGTGGTGGAGGAATGGCTTTGGAAGGGTTTGTATCCATTGGCCATTTACATTTACTAACAATACTGGATAGTGATACCAGTGCATAGTAACCCCTTCAGAAGGAAAGGAGAATGCAGACTGGACACAACATGCATGAGAGAGAGGGGTGGGGGAAGGAGGGAGAGGGAGATACAGATTGAAACTAAGGCAGTTCTAACTCATTATCTTTGAAAATATGTACTTCTTTTGGAGACGGGGTCTAATGTAGCCAATTCTGGCCTTGAATTTTCTATGTATCCAAGGAGGATCTTGATTTCTGATCCTCCTACCTCCACCTCCCTGGAGCTGGGATTGCAGGTGTGCAGATCCACACCTGGTTTTTGTGGTGCAAAGGAAGGTCAACTCAGGTCTATGTGTGCTAGGCAAGCACCCTACTCTCTGAACCACATTCCCAACCCATAAAATAATAAATATCTTTTAATAGGAGCAATTTGACAGTGAGAGAATAATGGATTCCTCTTTCTGTTGTTAATGATACTCTACATTGGTAACTGGAATTATAGAGGGCATTCAGAAACAAAAAAGTTCTCCCCAATCTGAAATGATCTCATAGAGGAAGTCCTGGAATTTCTCATGCTTGGTTGACTATTAAATATTGTGCATGTAAGGGCCCCTTGTCCCTACTGCGTAGCACATGGTAGAAACTCCAGACACTTGTGGACTACAGGAGTTAATGAACTTCTGGCTTAAGATGCCTATCAGCCAGTAGCTTCAAGTCTGGAAATAAGTTTTTGTTTAACATAAAATAATAAAAATAAATTGTGGGGCTGGGAGCTTAGCTCATTTGGTATAGTGACTGCCTAGCAAGCATGCTGATCAGCCGCACAGAAAAACTGCTAGGAAAGCAATAAGAACAATGGCCAGTATTCTGGTAGAAGTCAGAGCACTGACAATAAAATAAAGATCTTGCAGCATGTTAGGAGCAGAGGTTCAAAGCTCCACAGCCATGGTGAGCAATAGAAGGTGAGTCAGGCCAGGTCAGAGAGGCCTGTCAGGTCCACACAGCCCCAAGTCAGAAGGCACTCCCCGAAGCTGGGGTGACAGGATGAGTTTCACAGTCCACTCACTCCTGTGGAACTTTGGTTGTTGTTGGGTTCCCTGAGAACTGTCTTACAGACCACCATTGACCTCAACCAGCTCTCAAAGCTGGGCCAAACCTTCTAACAGAAATATCCTTCCCCAGCAGGTGGACCCCACTCCAGAGTCTACCTGTGTTCAGTCTGGGGCAGTCATTGTACCACGTCACCAAGAACCTGGGGTAGGGAAGCCAGGAAGGAAGCTGGCTACAAGTCAGTGCAGGTGGCATGTATGTGATGTATGTGTGTGTGTGTGTGTGTGTGTGTGTGTGTGTGTGTGTGTTACTGTGCATTGGGGATGCAGGAAGAAGAAAAGCTCTTATTGCTTTATTGTATTGGGAAACACAAAGGAAATAGTAAGCCCAATACTGATGAAGAATTCTGAAGAAGGCCAGGAAAGGATATGGGAGGTGGATCCTCTGCTGTAGACAAGAAGAAGTAAGGACAGCTGCCACCACCCAACTTAATCAGCAGGCTGGTCAGGAGATAAGTGTGCATGTGTGTGAGAGAGTCATGGAGGGGAGGAGAGCTCAGATGATGATCCCAGAGGAAAGGATCCGCAGCTTTTGTGATTAAAAATGATGGAGGAGGCTGGAGAGGATGACTCAGTGGTTAAAGGCCCTTGCTTGCAAAAACTATCATCTTAGGCTTGATTCCCTAACACCTACATAAAGCCGGATGCAAAAAGTGGAAAGTGGCCCAAACATCTGGCATTCATTTGTATCTGCAAGGTGCCCTGGTACACATGCACATGTATACACACACACACCCACAAGTATGCACCAACTGAACACTGTCCAAGTGACAAAATGCCATGCCAGGGGCTGGAGGGACACAAAAACAGAATTAACTTTCCATAAGTAATTTCTGAGATTTGGGTTCTAAATGCAGGGATCACATACCACTGTGGGACAAATGTAATCCCTGTTTTCCAGAGGAGCAGTGAGGAATCCCTCAAAACTGGTTATGTTATGTGCAGAGTTCCAACTCGAGGACTGAAGCAATTATAGTAATATCCATGTCCCAACATGCTCCCAACCCCAGAGACAAGTGAGAGGTTAATATAAGTCCTGCCTGCCTGCCCCATGCCTTGCATTGTTATATAACAGCATTCACAGTTCGAATTCACTGTGTGGCTTCGAATCCCAGCTGCACAGGAGAATCATCTAGGAAACATCTTTTAAATGCAAATGACTAGGCACCATCCCAGACCAAATACATGATAATCCCCAAGATTAGGACCTGGACACTGGTATTATGAATGTCTGTGTGAAGCCTGCTGAGGGAATCTCTCTGTAACTGAATGTGTGCTTCTGGCCCCCGGAGAGCCAGCCAAGCTGGCAAACTCTGAGGCTTCCAAGGGAGAAAGGAGGCAGGAACAATGGACAGAGCCAGGAGGCAACAGTGGTGCTAGGTAGATAAAAGTCAATTTTTTTAAATTTTTTATTTTATTTACTTATTGGAGAGAGAAAGAGAAAGAAGCAGATAGAAAGAGAATGGGCACACCAGGGCCTCCAGCCACTGCGAACAAACTCCAGACGTATGTGCCACTTGTGCATCTGGCTTATGTGGGCCATAGGAAATCAAACCTGGGCCCTTAGGTTTCTTCAAGCAAGCGCCTTAAGTGCTAAGCCATCTCTCCAGCCCAAAAGGCGATTTTGCAAGTCCAATGTTACAGCCTCCATCATGGTGCACACCTTGGCCTCTCTCTCCCTACCTTATGACGTGGCCTGTTCATCTCACTGTGAACTTAAACTGAATCTGAGGAAGCAAAGTACACACATATTTTGGATTTTGAGGGGCAGAGAAAGAATGCTAGCCAACCTCAGGATACAGCAACAGCATCATAAAGTCAGCCAAGAGGCAGACATAGTTCTGGAAACAAATATTTAAACTAGAAACTGAAAAGGGACAGTTCCAAGACCAATGGCAAAAGCCCCATGCCTCTCGATAAAATAGAGTAAGGATTTTTGAAACATAGAATCTGGCTCCTATCTTTGGGTGATGGGAAATCCAGGGTACTGGTAGATCTCAAGCCTAGAGATCATGGTACAGGGCTGGGCTTGCCATCAAGGACCTGAGTATGGATGTTACAAGGGCTAAGGCAAGCCTGATATCTCTGGAGATTGATGTAGCTTTAAAACCACTCCAAGCCCTTGCAAGTTTGCTGCACGATGTTTAGGCTTCAGAGATTGTGCATTGCTCTGTTTTGATGTTTTGTTTCAGAGTGGACATTTTATCAGGTCCCACATGGGAAAATCTTCAGTGAACTCCCCCTCTCCTCAGAAAGTATGCCAAATCTCACCCACCCACCCCCACTTGAGTTACTGGCTTCAACAGCTAGATTTCAAAAATAGCGCAAATGAAGCTTTTAATCAGCACATTGAGAAGCCACAGCGACATCCGTCCTGCTCCTCTGTGGGCCTTGCAGATACGCAGCCTTACTCCCAACACCAGCAACCTGGGACATCACATACTGCTGTCATGCTGCTATACTGGTAAAGCCAGCTTCTCCTAACAAAACAAACAAATAACAACAACAAAACCCTCATCAGAGTCTCCTTAAACTTTAATTAGAATGAATTCCCAGAGGCCTGTTTATCATAAGTGAGCAAATACAGGTCACGCATGGTGTGGTTAACATACCTCAACTATCAAGTGTCTTTCCACGGAGGTTGGTCAACATTATTCTTCCCATTTTTACTTACTAAGAACCAGAGAGGGCTGCAGAGATGACTCAGTGGTTAAGTGTATTCCCTATGCAAGAATGAGGGCCCAAGGGGGTCTGAAACCATTGGAGTTCAAATCTCCAAAACCCAGGTTAACAGCTGGGTGCGATCACACACATCTGTACTCCCAGTCCTGTAGGGAGCAGAGACTGGAGAATCACTGGGGCTTGTGAATGGCAAGCTCCGGAACCAGTAAGAGACTCCATTGCGAGGGAAAACAGGCAGGTGAGAGATGGAGGAGGCCACCTGACATTCTCTTTCAGCATTCACAGACAAGCCTATGGTGTGCACAGATGAGAGCATGGGGCACCGCATGGATACATAAATGTGCATACACCATACACACCACACCACAGTACACATACCACATGTGTGCACATACGCACACAGAACTAGGGACACGTTGACCAAACCATGTGATTCAGGAAGTCCTGTAGCTAACTCCTTATCTACATCCTATGGAACAGTGAGGGTTACTACCCTCCCTGCCCCAAAGGCCCACCCAGATCCTACCACCAGAACCCTTTGCTCTTATCTGAGTACTAGGAAATGCTGGGAGCTAAGGTTCAGAGCTTTGAAAGAAAACTGGTCCTTTTCTTTGAACCTGGCTGATAACATTCTGGATAAGCCACCCGAAAGAGGCCCAGAGGGCAACTCTGACTTGGATGAGAACCCCAAGTTAGCACAAAATCCAGTGCAAATTTAGAAATGAGACAGTTGACACAGGCCATCAGAACAAGATGGCCCTTGGGCAGGAGGCTGCAGGCTGCACATGAGTGTCTGAGATGAGTTTGGGGTAGAAAGAGGGACTGTATATAAGGTGAGGAAACAAACAAAATCTCAGAACTATTGGTATAATGTGTCCTGTGAAGTGGGTCAGGGGCCAGAACTCCATAAAGAAAGCAGAATCTCCGGCTAGAAAAGGAAAGTAGCTGCGCTGTGGGACAACACTAAGCGGAAAGATGTTAGGTCATATCAGAGACTTGTTAAGATTCCCTGGCTGGTAATTTAGACATGGGTGACCATTTGCAGTGTGAATAGAAACAAGACTCCCCAAATGGAGGAGAATTTTTAAAGAAAGAAATAAAAAATTCACAGAGCAAGCTGGATAAAAGGTGTAACAGCAAAAACAGAGGGGCTGGAGAGATAGCTCAGAGGGTAAGAACGCTTGTGTGAAAACATAGGAGGGACTGATTTCCCCTGAGTTCAACTACCCCGGAACCTCCATAAACTGCTGGGCATGGTCATGTAAACGTCTAACCCCAGTCCTGTGGGGAGCAGAGACTGGAGCATCACTGGGGCTTGCTGGTCAGCCAGTGTGAAGAAGAGCTGGCAGCTCTGGGTTCAGTGAGTCTCTGCCTCAAGAAAACACAAGAGTGAATGGTGGAGTAGGATGTCCAATGCTCTTCTCTTGACTCTGGGGTCCATGCCTCTGCACACTCATACACATTTGCCACACAGCACAGCGCACACACATACATACATGCACACATACATACACACACATGCACACACACACCACATGCAAAAGAAAGAAAAAAAGGAAGGAAGGAGAATCAAGCCAAAGTAATAGACAAAAAATAAAATGAAGGCAGGCATGGTGGCACACGCATTTAATCCCATCACTTAGGAGGCAGAGGTAGGAGGATCACTGTGAGTTCAAGCCACCCTGAGGCTACATAGTGAATTCCAGATCAGCCTGGGCTAGAGTGAGACACTACCTCGAAAGACCAAGAATACATATATATTGAATGAATGAATAGAAATCAGGGAGAGGGGCATTCTGTGCAGGAAAGAATTCCTTGTCCTGGGCATGAGATAACAAGATAACTACTTTTTGTGGGTAAGTCTATGGATACCAACAGGTTAGAAGACCTTTACATGGTGAAGAATTATGGGGTTGATTTCAAAACAGTCTCTTATATTATTTTTTGAGTGTGTATGTGCATTATGTGTGATGCTGTATGTGTGTGTGTTACAGTACGTGCATATACAGTGTATGCACACAGGTGTGCAGATGCACCGATGCATGTGTGTGCTGAGGCCAGAGAAGAACATCTTTCACTTTGTCCACTCTGTTTCC
Organism: Jaculus jaculus; assembly: GCF_020740685.1. Taxonomy (NCBI): domain Eukaryota; kingdom Metazoa; phylum Chordata; class Mammalia; order Rodentia; family Dipodidae; genus Jaculus; species Jaculus jaculus. Next base: position 27,525,789 of record NC_059103.1, read on the forward strand.
TTGAGAGAGAGTTTTTCCCTGAACCTGGAGCCTGACCTGTGAGCTCTAGCTCTCTGGCTTCTACTCCCCACAGGACTGGAGTTATAGGCATGTGTGAACACACCAGGCTTTTTGTTTTTAAAAAAGACATTAGAGGTTTCAATATTTTATTTTTATTTATTTATTTGACAGAGAAAGAGAAAGAGAGAGAGAGAGAGAGAGAGAGAAAGAGCCATAGAATGGGTGTGCCAGGGCCTCCAGACACTAAAAACAAACTCCACACTCATGAGCCCCCTTGTGCATCTGGCTCACGTGGGTCCTGGGGAATTGAACCTGGGTCCTTTGGCTTTGCAGGCAAACACCTTAATTGCTAAGCCATCCCTCAAGCCCTCTTTGTATTTTTTAACATGAATGCTGGGGACTGAACTGAGGCCTTCTTAGTTCATCATGCTTGCAGGCAAGCCCTCTTAGTCACTGAGTTATCCCTCCCCCAGCCCCTGAATGTCATTTTCTTTTATCTAAAAATGATCTGCTAAATTTAAATATCTCCTTCAACATCTTTATTATTGTAGAGAATTTCCTGAGGTTCTTGCAGGAAATCATGGAGCGGTGAAATAAAATGCAGGAAATACTTAGTGATGAGAAAAGATGGCACTTTCCATAAATACCCATTGATCTAAATGCAACATTCCCACCAACAATATAGCAAGGTTCTCTGGCACACATGGATTTAAGGCCTGCTGAGTCAACAGTTCAAACTTCAAAGATAATCTCTGGAATGAAATATTCAAACTTCAAATAGCTGATTTTTTTTTTTTAATGTGCACACACACACACTAAAGGCATGCTCGTGATATCATGGTGGCACGTCTCTGCCACCATTTCTGAATTAACACTTTGCGATAAACGCTTACTTAGGCAAGAATGTTCCCCCCACCCAAGTTCCACACTACCTCCATTGTCCGCCTCCTCCCCCCCAAGCACGAGTGGGAACAAGTTAACCCAGAGAAAGCGCTCCTGACCCGGTCTTGAGAAAACAAAGACGCCAAGTGGAAGGATTCTGTGCTATTTATTATTAAATGCTTACCCTGTGCACTGACTGTCACCCTCAGTATAAAGGACATGAAAATGCAATGAACCCAGTGAGTGCATGGTGCTTTATGTTGAAATAGTTACCTGACAGGCATGCTCCAACTGCACCAAAGTTCACGACCTCAACTACACAAATTGTATGAAGGACTGTTTTCCTGCTCATTAATTCCGCAATGCACTGATTGACTCGATTGTCTGGGGATGTACATTAGAAATAAAACAAGGAGAAGAATGATTTGCAAGCATGTAAATAAGCCACCTTTATCTTCCTTAGACTACAGTTTATCTTGCTCATACAAACTTTTTTTTTTTTTTTTTTGGAAGACTGTAACTAATTGAGAACTTCAGCTAAGAGGCCTAAGTCTCCACATTCTCTATAGTTGCCTCCAGTTAATTTCATTATCCATGGTATAGGCTTAACAATATTCATTAAAAATTATTCCTTGCTGGGTGTGGTAGTGCATGCCTTTAATCCTAGCACTCAGGAGGCAGAGGTAGGAGGATTGTTGTGAGTTCAAGGCCAGGCTGAGACTACTCAGTGAATTCCAGGTCAGCCTGGGCTAGAGCAAGACTCTACCTCAAAAAATATATATTTACTAAAAAATTAAGGGCTGAGGAGATGGAGATGGCTCAACAGTTGAAGGTGTTTACTTGCAAAGCCTAGCAGCCCAGGTTCAATAGCTCAGTACCCAGGTAAAGCCAGATGCACAAAGTGGTACGTGGTCTGGAGTTCATTTGCATTGGCAATAGGTCCTGGTGCACCCATCCATCATCTTTCACTCACTCACTGTGGTTCTGTTTCTGTCTCTCTACTTCTCTCTATCTTTCTCTTCAATAAATAATTTATTAGGTCTCTGTCTGCCAAAGAGGTTTAGGAATAAGATATGCTTACTGTAAACTTATTAACACAGTATGCTTAATTTCATACAGAATTAGTATCAAACTTGATTTCTCTATAAATATCCTAAAATGCATCTTTAAAAAATCTTTATGTACTAAAAAAAATATAGCTTAGTTCATGCTACACTGAATAATATTTTTATAAGTAGTAGAAAACAATGATTTAGCTTTTTTAATATTTGAGCTAGGAAGTACTGCTTTGTTAACTCTTGTCTCTCTGAGGCCTACTTGGAAAGGATAAGTTGGAGGGTGACAAGTTACGTGTCTACACATTTACTAAGTGGTTGTTAATTCCTGCCTGAGGTCCACAAAAGAAATGAGTGTGGGAAGGCAGAAAGAGAGGGACAGTGTTCTATGTCTCCATTAGCCATGTTCTATCAGGGAAAAACCAGTACTTCCTCACACCAGAGAAGCAGTGGTTCTCAGAAACACCTTTTTTCTTGAAAGTTCTACAAAGAAACACTAGTGGAAGGCTATCTAAGTACTAGCAGGCAGTGGTTGTCTCAGAAGAAGATGATAATATATGAACTCCTTTCTGTATGTCCTTCAGTGCCTTTTGGAGTTTGCACCATGGAATGGATTATATATTTTAAGTACATAGAGATATTCAATTCAATTTACTCCAAGTATAGGTGGTGTCTAACTGCCCACAGCATTAAAAAGGAATGGACATGCAGATGTATGAACAAAACACCTCCCAGGATAGAGAATCCTGAGCTAGTGGGTAAAACAGTCCTTCCAGCCAATTGTTCAACATGGCAAGAAACCCAGCCCTAGCATTAAGCAGAGAGAGCGCAGGAGGAGTTCATGGTGGTACAGGTAGCTGCTAGAGCATCCAGAGGACCTGAAAGGGCTCCAGGACACTAAAACCCAAAAGGCTGACTAAGAGAGTACATATAGCCTTTATGTGTCAGCGATGAACAGGTGCAAGTTTAGCCATGATAGGGATCCTCAGGCTTTGTGACAATAAGCGAGGGAGGTCCCAGGCTCTTGCGTTATCCCCAGTGTGACAGCACAGGGCTGGCATGTGTGAGCATCTTAAAAGTGAAGGACTGGGGACACTGTCTGAGTCCACGGGATGGGTCCAAGAAGGGAGAATATGGAGGGACAGGAACATGCCATGCAAGGAAATGTCTTGCTTATATACCCAGCAAGTCAACTCAGGGTCATCAAATAACTAAATAAGGAAATGAGGAAACAAGAGGAGATTTTTAAACAACAGAGTGAGCTGTTCTCAAAATGTGCTTTCTAGAAAAATCCAACTGGTAGCAATGCTGGAAGAGAAAAGATGAAAGCTTGGCCTTCACAAAGATTAAGAAGCAAAACATTGTGGAAGCTAATGAAAGTGACACCTTTGAGCATTAAGAGCCCAACACTATTTGATTTCAAATGCAGACTCTAAATTTCCAAACAAGTATGCATCTCAGAAGATACAGTTTGGAAAAAAAGCCTCTACCTCATAATTCTGTGTAAAATAATAATGATGATTCTCATAAGTAATGTCAATTGTGGACTAACCTTGTATTAAGCATGATACCAAAAACTTCTCTTACGAACTATCTTGTTTAGTCAGCATTCTTTCCAGTAGGCATTATTAGGTCTACCATTTCTCAGATGGTAAAACTAAAGCACAAATAGGTTCTGTAATTTGTCCAGTTTACCACGGGTAGTAAATTCAGAGAATTATATACCTGAAGCTTGAAACTATAACTTTTATCACTTCCTCGTAAAAGTATATTGTAAATAATAATGAATCTTCATAGAACTTTATGAATAAATTATAGGAATATGCTGGTTGTTATAAGCATGAGACAAGTTGTCACAGACCATTTAATGATGCTAGTTCATAAAGCAGAATACACTGAAGTCTGCTGTGTTTTTACACCTTGTTGCATGTGAATTCTCAATCGCACCAGATTAAGTACAAATGTAGGCTTTATATTTAGTGCCTAGGAAACAGAAAGGGGAAAGGAGAACAGGCCAAGGCATGGGATTTGTAAGAGGTAGGCAGTGACACCTCTAGATGTTAACAATGGCATTGTAATTGACCCTGACTCGGAAAATATTACTGCAGAAAAATGTTTTTAAAATTACCTTAGAAAGCCATCGAGGAACACACTTTGTCAAGGTGCACATGCATAGTTAGTGAATTTTAATACTATACTACTTGTGTCATGAATATTCTTTTGCTCGGATTTTATTATACTTAAAACTCCCAGCTATGAATTTAACACATTAGTTTTAAAAAAGCAAAATTTTACTTATTTCCTCTTCTTCGGGCCTTACTGAAGTTTGAATTTGGGATCTTCTTTATGCTAGGCATATTTATGCTAGGCAAGTTTACCACTGAGCTACATTCACAGCTCGGGAAACATTAATGCTTATTATCCCATATCTAGGAACAGCTCACTTTCAAAAGGTTCCTTCAGTCACTGGGCCATATACTGTGAGTTGTTTAGGATCTGCTGTGACCATGATCGAGATGGTGTTAGATTATGGTGGTTTCCAAAGGACAAACACCAAGCCAGATGTGGTGGGTTATGGGCCTCTCAGGAAGCTGAAGGAAGACAAAAAACTTGAGCCTAAGAGTTAAGGACCAGCCAAGTAGCACAGTGAGACCAAGTCTAGCTATAGTACAAACACACACACACACACGGGTGGGGGGCACACTTGGCAAATGACTTACAGACCAGGTTATATTTTATCATTACTAAATCATGCCTTTCGCTAGCCATCCATACTGCAAACAGGGGGCAAGCCAGTTCTCAAATCAACACTCCCCCACGGATGCTCATGAGGCAGGGTGCCTTGCCCAGGATGGGTTTCTGCAACACCTCAAAGCAGGAAAGCCTCATACAGTCCACTTTCTCCAAACACCATTCATAGCCACCCAGGCCAAAAGGCTGCGTCCGCAGGGGCCGGAAAACACTCGGGACATCTCCTGAGTCTACGACTTTCAGTTTCTTGGAACAATAAATGCAGATAAGCTGCTCTTTCTTCGCCTTGTGGTTTTGAGATGTGGTCACTTTCAGCAACCTGACAGACACGAGCTGGGCTCTCAGAGTCCAAAGCTGCTCTCTCAAAGGCTGGCTCCTTTTCTTTCCCAGATAAGTATGTAAACTCCCCTTCTCCCAGCCCCAGCTCTGCGCGGAGCAGCCGCGCGCCTCGCCTATTCAAAGCTGCGTTCCCAGCTCGGTCCAGTGCTCTATCAGGAATGCATGAATGCACCAAGGCATGGGATGCTCAGCTCCTGGTCCTGTGGCTCCCGGCCCTGCACAATGCCCAACACACAGCTTTCCCACGACAGCATTACGAATCCTGCCCACTAGTTTTTTCACTTATACTTTTAAAAAGTACAATGTGTAATTCTGGGAATATAGTTGGTGTCACTTATTGCATCCATGAAGGCGTTTTCAACAAAATATTTGTTTATTGGGAAAACAGCAGTGGGTGGAGGAGGCGAGGGGATCTCGTTCCTCCTCCTCCCTCTTTTCTCTCTCTTCTGTATCTTACCGCCCCCCCCCCAACTCTCTGAAATTCTCTGTGGTCTGTGGGTTTCTCTTCTCATACCTGTCCCCAAGCAGAGAGCTGACACAGTTCTTTCTTCCTCCCCGCCTTGCTCGACCCCGAATCCCACGATTTAAACACGCACACGCGTAGTTAAGTAAGTCGGTTCGGTCACTAGGGCGATTGCACAAACAGCGTGCAAGACGCACATCTGTGCGCCCCCACCCCCCGCCAGGCCACAGGCATGTCCCCTACAGCAAGGGGCAGCTGACCAGGCAGTTCCCACCGCGGTCTCTCCCCGCTAGACCACCCGTATCGCGAGTGGCCCCGAGGAGCCCGCCTTTCCCGGCGCTTTCAACCACAGGACAATGGAGATGGCTCGGGAGAACTGTGGTCCCGTTCATCCCCGGTGTCGCGCGCAGACAGCCACCCCGCCACCTCCGCCCGCCACAGCCCGGGAGCGCACGAGAGAAGGGACGACTGTGTGGCAATCCTCAAGTGTCCCGGGTCTCCACTGTCGCCACCCACGGCACTTCTGGATCGCTACAGAGTGGGTGACCTCCCCGGAACCAGAGCAAGCTGCAGGCTCCCAAGAGGCCAGCGGGGAAGGTAACTCCAGCCACCCGAGATGCTCAGCCACAGCCACGGCCGGCCGCGCAGAGCCCACATGTCCCGGGGCGCCGGGCTGCGGGGTCCATCCCTCGACTTCCAGGCAGGGCACTTTGTTCCCGCCCGGGGGTGGAGAATGGGGGGGGATTCGGGTCCCGGCGGTGAGACTCACCTCTCTGCTGGCCCTGCACGGTGACCCACAGCAGAGAGGCCAGGAGCGCCGCCCGCGTGCAGCCGCCGCGCATCGTGCCACCGCCGCTCCGTGAGCTCCCGGGACGAGGCTGCGGCCACGCTGGGAACAGGGCGCTTTCGCTTGCAACGCGCGAGTTGGCGCTATCCTGCCTGGCTGTGGCCTCGCGCGCGCTGGCCTCCCGGACACACCCCTGCCGACCTCCGCGGAGCCCAGCCCCTCCCCGAGAGACGCCGCTGAGACCCCTCCCCCAGGGTCCCTCCCCCAAGGTCCCTCCTCCCACTGCTTCCATCCTCCCTTGGGACCCTCCTTGTCTGTCCGGGTCCCTCCTCTCCTAGGGTCCCTTCACTACAGAGCCCACCCCGTCCCTCTTCCATCCACTGGCCCTCTCCTAGGGTCCCCCTCCCCAGGGTTCCTCCCTCAGGGCCCTTCTTCCAGGGTCCCTCTCCTCCAGGGACCCTCACTCCCTGGATCCTTCCCTCGCAGGATTCCCTCCTCTGAGGTGCACCCACGCCCTTCTCCCGAGGATCCTCTCACTACAGTCCCAGCCCAGGTGGGCTGACCTGCACGGACCTCCCAGACCCAGAGTTGGGGGTGGGTGGAGAGAATGGCTCGGACACGAGACCTTCTGCCGAGCTTGGCTAGACCGGCCTGGTGGATTCATTGAAACTATTTGCCCTGTTGACCCTTCCCACTCCGCCTGCAGCCCCAGTCCGGCACCTCCAGACACTGCAGCTGCACAGACAGGGCCTTGAGCCTGCTGTGGGGACCCTAGCTGGTGGGGCCGCAGCCCTCCCCTGTTTACCTAAGAATGGCGAAAGGGGTTGCTCAGACTTCATTCCTTACTGCTGGAGAAAGCTGCAAGGTTGATGCTAAATAGATATGTTTAAGTCACGATAAAGTATTCTTAATTTCCTCTGGCATTTTCCTAGCAAATGTGTCTATAACACTTTGCAACTCTCGCTTTTTCACATTGTGTAAACATACAACATAATAAATCTGTCATCATCCCGTGCAATTTTCTTTCTTATAAATTTATCCCAGTTGTGTAAATGTAACAAGTCTCCCAATTCCAGTTTTCTAAGCACAGGTCCAGAAACACTTAATGAGTTAAAAATTAATTATAATAGTGATTGTTCTTAAATTTGAAAGTACAGAACAAAGCAGTAGCTGGCCCCTTTAAAAAAAATAAAAAAGAAGATACACTGTAGCTCAGTGAAGGCACTCACCATAGTACTAAACTTTAGATGCAGTAATTCTTAACTTCTAAAATATTAAAATAAGTACTTAACTATTAAATAAATGATTAAGAAAATTTTTCAATAAGTAACTATTATGAGATTAAATAGTTAGAGGATTACAAGTGTTTCTGCACTTTAACTGCACACATACCTATACATGAGATATATGTATCTTTTAGCATATCTTAAAGTGCATGCCTGCCAAGTGTGGTGGTGCATGCTTTTAATCCCAGCACTTCAGAGGCAGAGGTAGTGGGATCCTCATGAGTTCTAGGCCACCCTAAGACTACATAGTGAATTCCAGATCAGTCTGGGCTCGAGCTAGACCCTCCATTGAAAAAAATAAAAGGGAGGGGATATATTCTTATAGATTATCTCCTGAAACTTTCATAATCACTGTAAGAAGGGCATAGCTCCCCTTGTGGGAGAGACCATTAAGTGAGCCCATGTCCCATTCAAACGTTCAGTCCAATGCCAGAGCCAAGATCCAATTGCAAGCCTAGACTTGGCTTCAACACCTTGAAATGATGGAGGATGAGATCAAAGTCTGCAGGGTATGAAGTCTCCCTGCACCCTGAGCAAGGAGAAATGCAGCCTGAAGCCCAGTCAGACCTTGTCTTGGAGCCGCAGGCAGGCAGCAAGCTCACTCATGTGACTCCCAGAGACCAGCAGTCAGCACACTCAGGAAGCCAACACGAAGAAACCAAAGCTAACATATTCATTCCTCACTGCTCAAAATTAGCAGCAAGATTTCAGGAAAAGAAAATTTCTGAGGCCAAGATAAAAAACAAGCTTGGGTAAACTGAAGTGGGTGAAAATGCCTTTGTCCTGTATGTCTTACAGAACCTCCCAGGACAGACTTTTCAACTCTCTGGCTTAATAGGAAAATATCTAATTGCCCCCAACACTATGAGAGTGGGGTGCCTATTCACCGTGAAGAATGACCTTCATAAGAATGTACTTGTTTGGGGCAGGAGAGATTCGATGGCTTGGAGGTTAAGGCACTTGCCTGCGAAGCCTAAGGACCCCAGTTTGATTCCTCAGAACCCACATAAGCCAGATGAAGCCCTGACATGCCCATCCCAATCTCTCTCTCTCACTCATTAATAAGTAAAAATTTATATACATATAAATATATATATATATTTATAAATATATGTATATTTTTTATTTTATATATATATGTATGTATGTATGTGTATGTATGTGTATATATATATATATATATATATATATATATATATATATATATAAAGAATGTGTTTGCTTGGCAGAAAGAATATTACTAGCTCGTCCCTCACCCCTGGTTAGAGAAGCTCCCTTTGGGGTGTGACTTTAGATAGGGGATGGCCTCAAAATTCATCAAAGTGCTGAAAATAAGACTGTTGAGAGCTTGATGCTAAATGACACATTTTTATCATGCTTTCCAAGGCTCAGGAAAACTCATGGAAAAGAGGGGGAAAAAAATCAGAAAAGCCAGAGAAAGGGCAGGAATACTCTGGAACACTATGCGCCCAACATGAAGTGATGGGTGAGTAAGCTCTTGACCTCGCAGCAGGTGTTGATGCTTCCATGAGCCCTGCACAATATTGAACCCAATGTCAACAATCTAACATAGATGGTGGAGGAGGGCAAAAAGAATGAGACATCAAAATAGAAGAGAGACTACTTGGAAAGAGAAGGGGATTCAGTGAAATGGGGGTGAGGAAGGGAGACCAAAAAGAAGGCAATTGTGATCAGATTACAGTATGTGTGTTCATGTAGTAAAACTTTCAAGAAAATATACTGCAAAAACGAAGAATGCATATGTTTTGTAAAAACTTTGAAATTCAGTGGAAATGCAGCCCACTCATGGTGACTCTGCCCTGTCTCCTCTTCATTGTCTTAAACTTGGATGGGATTCTGCCCACCATCATCAATCCGATAGCGACCAATCCCTCCTGGAGGACGAGGCTGCAACACAATGGAGGGAAAGTGCCTAACCTTGCTGTCTGGGCTGTATTGCTGCCCAGAAAAAAATCCAATTAAGCCACTTAGCCTGACTGTATGATGTCTTATATCTCGAATGACCAAGCTGTCCCTTTGCTGTGAGCAAAAGTAAACCTCCATGGCTTTGCAGCAGATGATACATGTTAAAATTCAGAATGTATTTTAGACATAATTACACAAGGAGGCAGCTCCTACGTGAGGTTCAGTTCTGAGAAAAGAAACGCCCTGGGGAAGCTGCGGGTCTTCCGGATCTCAATCTAAGTCTGGATATCTACGGTTTTTCTTTGCCTCACACATTTATTTTGTTATTTAGTTTTTTGAAACAGTCTTGTTACAACAGCCCTGACTGGACTTGAGCGCTTGGTCGTCCTCCTGCCTCACCCTCTCTGTTGCTAGGATTACAGGCAAGACTGCCATGCCTTAATTTGGCTCACACATTCTGTCCTATGCCTGCCTCTATGTCAGGCCATTGCTTTTTAACCTTTAAAATTTCTTTTATTTGTAAGAGAATAGAACCAGATAAGTACAAACACAATATGTGGAAGCTCATGGCCCTGCCAAGCCCTGGATCCCCTTATCTAATGAGAACACTTCTTCCCATTCCATTTAGGCTTGTCTTTGACAATGATTCTTAGAGAATGTCTCCTAAAGATATTTCTGAGCTTCTCCATTGTACTAGACATCAGTGGGATATCCCACATTTTCCATTGTTCTGGGCCTAGATGGGACAGCCTAACCACACCCACATGCCTTCTGACAATTACCTCTCCAGGCTCTGTAGTTACCTGAAGAATGCCCAATTTGCACAGCATGACTTTACCCCACCCTACCCCATCCTGGACACTACCTTTTGTGGCTTGACCAATGTCTAAGAGAGAACTAGGACACCTTAGCTTCAGCTTTCAACCTTCTTGTTGGACTTGTATCACTTAAAATTGAGTCCTAAGGTACCTCACAGAGAAATAGATAGATGATAGACACTCACAGAGAAATAGATAGATGACAGATAGAGAGAGAGAGAGAGAGAGAGAGGGAGAGAGAGAGAGAGAGGGAGGAGAGAGATGATGGATGGTGTCAGGGCCTCCTGCCTCTACAGATGAACTCCAGTTGCATGTGCTATTTTGTGTATCTGGCTTGAGGTTGGGTGCTAAGGATTTGAACCTGGGTCTACAGGCTTTGCAAGAATCTTTAACAGCTGAATCATCTCTCCAGCCCCTAATATACCTTTAAAAATTAATATACATACCTTCCATTAACCATCATAGAGAATATTAGGCCATATATATATATATATATATATAGATATAGATATAGATATAGATATAGATATAGATATAGATATAGATATAGATGTAGATGTAGATATAGATGTAGATGTAGATGTATATATATCATGCTTAGTCATTTCTCAAGGGTCTTAAAGAATTATTGTAAGTTATGTATATGAGTTTCTAGAGTATAATATAAAAACATGTAGGCAAAAGAATGTAGGAATCAGCTGCTTGTGACAAATAACATATTAATAACTACATGATATTTGAAAATTAGTTTAAGTTTTGACCTCATTTTAATGTTTTAATATTTTTATTTATTTGCAAGACAAGGAGAGAGAGAAGAGAAGAGGGGAAGAGAAGAGAAGAGATAAGAAGAGAAAAGGAGTGAGTGGATACAACAGGGTCTCTTGCCTTTAACCACTGAACCATCTTCCTAACTCAATTGCTGTCATGTTTCTCATCATTAACACAGGAATTAAAATCAAAATCATTACCAAGAAACTACATGTGTATGAGGTATTAATGCATGTACAATTCTTAGCACAATACCCAGTACCAGCAAGCATTTAGCCATTCATTTCTTCTACTGTGCCCTCATAATCACTTGGATTTGGAAGCAGTGTGGGTCAGCTCTGGGAACTGGGGTATGGTCTGGAACAAAATGGCAGATTTGGCAAAATGTGATTCTCAAAGGCAGTTGGTCACATGCAGAGACATGCAGATCAGCTGGGTATGGCTACATGCCGGTAAGCTCAGCACTCAGGAGACTAAGGCAGTCAGACCATGATTTTGGTGGCCTACGTAGCAAGACCTTGTCAAAATAAAATGCATAGAATAATATACAATGAAAGGGGGAAACCCATTTTCTCCCTTATTATTTATACAAAAAGAAGCCAGGTAACCCAGGAAGGAATAAACATCTCTCTGAAAGCCAAATTGTGAATAGATGTTACAATTAAAATAGCAACCAGCTATAAAAAAAAAAAATAAAAAAAAAATAAGATTTTTCAAACACTTTGGCAGGGAACTGGTCATCAGGGAACTTGTGCGTGTGTGTGTTTTCTTTTATAGAGGAAAAGGAAGCCAAATTGAAGGGTCTGAAGACAGCTGTTCATAGTGACATGTAAACAGCATTTGTTCCCTAAACTCTGCAGGACACTCCTGCATGCTGGGTATCTGGAACAATTAAACCCTTCCCCAGGAAAGTTAGACAGGAAAAATCAAAAGCTTGCAATGACAGCAACGTATTAGAAATTTATACCTCAATGCCAATTACCTGAACTGTCAAAGTACACATTTACGAAGACAGCTCATCATGGCTTGGCATTGTGTCATTGTGATCCATTATGTCTTCAGAAAAGATGCTGACAGGTGATCGTGTCATTTGCCATCATTACTTTCTTCTATTATATGCAGTCCACTTTCCCTAGTGGAGGCAAATATCTAGACTCTTCCATACTTTGGGTTCTCTGAGAGCCTCTTCTCTCCAGTCCTTCCATCGAGGAGCCAAATGAGAGTCAATGAACCTAGAAAGCAAGCACTGGTCTCAGGAGCAAAGAGGCGAGCACTGGAAAGAAGACATTACTAACAAGTAAAATAAGTTGTCAGAAACCACAGCATTCTTTTATCAAAGAAGATTTTCTAGGCTGCAGTAAGCAGTTAATGTTGAGAGGAAACACGGGATTTTGGAAACTCACAACACTAAGAGTAGAACTGTGTCTCTAAAATTTTCTAGCTGTTAACGTTCTAGACTGGCCAGCGGTCTCCTCTAAGTCTCAGCTTTCCTCTGCTATAAAATGTGAATAGGGCTGGAGAGATTGCCTAGCGGTTAAAGTGCCTGCCTCAGAGGCCTCACGACCCATGTTTGCTCTTTCTCTAGATCCCATGTAAGCCATGCACAAAGGGGTACATGCCTGCACAAAGGTGAGGCAAATGCAAGGTCACATATACACACTAGGTGGTGCAAGCATCTGGAGTTCTATTGCAGTGACTGAGGCCCTGGCACACCAATTCTCTCTCTCTCTCAAAAACTGAATAAACATCTCTTCCTACAATTAACAGCTACTAATTCTAATGGCACAACTAATAATAAGAGCTATCAAGTACTGAATAGTAAAATGGGACTTTGTAAAATTTTTATTCATTTATTTGCATGTGTGTATGTATTGTCATACCAAGGTTATATGGGTGGCTAGGGGATTGAACCTACACTGACAGGCTTTGCAAGCAAACACCTTTCACTGCTGAGCCATCTTCCCATCACCTAGAATATTAGTATTTACATCTGTCTTTTGACCTACTCTTCATCCTGTCCCTGACAGCATAAGGGAGCTGAATGTGAGTGGAGAATTACCCCCACCTTCCTCACCCTCTGGCTATGTTTTTTTTTTTTTTTTTTTTTTTTTTTTTCCCAAGGTAGGGTCTCACTCTAGCCCAGGCTTACCTATAATTCACTATGTAGTCTCAGGGTGGCCTCGAACTCACAGTGACCCTCCTACCTCTGCCTCCCGAGTGCTGGGATTAAAGGTGTGCACCACACCCGGCTTCTTTATGGGAACTTTTTCAATTTCCTGGCCATCTTTCCACCTGTTCTAAAGTGTTTGCTTCCTGCCCTGAGGAAGCTCTTCCTTTTTGAGCTCCCCTGCCTATGACACTCACCCTTCTTTTCTCCACCACTGAATTCCTACTCGTCCTTCAAGACCCAAATTTTCTTCCAAGGTACCCTTCTGGCCCTTTCAGAGCTCAGGGTCCACTTGCTCCTTTGTGCCACCAACATACTTCTAAACACAATCTCTATTTTAACTGTCCTGGTGATTTTTTATTAACACATTTTCACCTTCACCCAAGGAACTCGTGTTCCTTCTCATTATCTTCATGCTTCTCATAATGTCTGAAATTGCCAAGTATTGTTGAATACAATAACAATACTAGTTGTTGCAGTTTGTGTGTCTGCTATGCTTGAAGCCATGCAAAACATGTTACCTAAACTATCTCTCAATGATATAAGAATAGCAAAGGTTAGCCAGATGTGTTTGCACACACATGGCTATAATCTCAATACTCAGAAGGCTGATGCAGGAGGACTGTGAGTTTGAGGCCAGATTTAGCTATATGCCAAGACCTAATCTCAAAAAAGAAAAAAAAAATTGGGATGGGGAGATGGCTCAGCAGTTAAAGACACTTACCTGTAAATCCTTCAGTCCTGGGTTCAATTCCCCAGTATCCACGTAAAGCCAGATGCACAAAGCCATGCATGCATCTGGAGTTCACTTATCCCCCTCGTCTACCTCTCTATATCTATCCTTGCAAATAGATACATAAAAAAGATTTAAAAAGTAAAATAGGAGTTGAAGAGGTAGTTCAGTGGTTAAAGGCACTTGCCTGCAAAGCCTGACAGCCTGTACCCATGTAAGGCCAAATGCACAAAGTGGTGCATGCATCTGGCGTTCCTATGCAGTAGCAAGAAGTCCTGGCATACCCATACTTTCTCCCTCTCTTTCTTTTCCTCTCTGTCACATATGAAAGAAAGAAAGAAATTGAGAGAGAGAGAGAGAGAGGAAGAAAGAAAGAAGGAAAGGTAGTGGCTAGAGATGACTCAGTAACTCAAGGCACTTGCTTTCAAAGCCTGCTGGCAGGAATTCAATTTCTCAGAGCCCAAGCCAGATGTCTCTGTAAAATAATAATGCTAAAAAGACCCAAAAGCCATGAGAATAAATAAATAAATAAATAATGTCAAGGTTGATGATAGTAATATAACCTACAAAGTTTAGTGTTCTGAATTATAAAAGCGTAAAGCAAGTCCATTGGAAAGATATCAGTATGAGAGGGGGAAGGAGTTCATCAAATCCAGACAAACCTGCACCCCAGGGCTTGGAAAAGAAACAGGAGCCAAGACAGCTTCAAATGCCAAGCAAGAGAATTTGCAGCCAAGGTCACCCACCAAAAACAAGATTGCTGAAGTAGACAATAACAGTGGGAGCTGTCTGTGCTTCTCATCTTTGTTTCAGTAGCTCAAGGTTCAAGGCCTGGGAAACCAGGAACTAATTGGCTGAGCTTCCAGGGTGAGTCCACAGTGGTGTTAGGAAGAGTGTTAACCCTTTCCTTCATGAAAGAGGAGCAAGAAGAGAGAGAGAGGAGGCACGCTGTTAGGGACTTTCTCTCCAGAGGGAGATCAGTGCTCTCAAATGAGGAGGGTGATTCAGGACAAAACCAAAATAGCACCTGTCTACTTCGGTGGTAGCCAGGAAGAGCTTCTTGAAGGTGTGAAACACTAACAGCCCTGTAGGATACATTACAGTCAGACCACTTAATCAGAGGATGTCAGTGCAGCAGATTCAAACAACCATGATGGAAATATCACTATGTTGCTGACATGTCCTATGTAGTTAAGATGCAGATGAATCTGTCTGTACTGAACATGGACCAATTGTTTTTTCGATGTTTTAATGTGAGGTCTCACTCTAGCCCAAGCTAATCTAGAACTCACTATGTAGTCTCAGGGTGACCTCGAACTCACAGCAATCCACCCTCTTACCTCTGCCTCCTAAGTGCTGGGATTAAAGGCATGTATCACCATGCCCAGCCACAAGATTTTCTTTCTTCCTTTCTTTCTTTTTTTTTTTTTTTTTGAGATAGGATTCTCTAAAAATAGAATAACTGGGCTAGAGGGATGGCTTAGTGGTTAAGGTGTTTGCCTACAAAGCCAAAGGACACAGGTTCAATTCCCCAGGACCCACGTTAGCCAGATGCACAAGGGGGTCCATGTGTCTGGAATTCATTTGCAGTGGCCAGAGGCCCTGGCACACTCATTCTCTCTCTTTCTCTCTCTCCCTCTCTCTCCCCATGTCAAATAAATAAATATTTAAAAATAAAATAATGAAATAAAAATAAAAATAGCATAACTATGTAAAAGGCTTTTACACTGTATTAAGTATGACAAATTTATAAAGGATTTAAAACATATGGGAGTATACATGCAGGTTATATGTAAATACCAGACCGTTTTATGTGAGGGACTTGAATATCTTCCATGTTAGTATCTGCAAGTGACGAAGAGGGTCCTAGAACCAATCCCCTGTGGATACTGAGGAATGAGTATAATTTGGAAAGGAAGAACAAAATATCAATGGTGTGAGACATAGCTCCAGCAAGGACACAGAGACATGCTTAGAGTTGTTTACATGAAGTAGATCCCTAGTCAAAACTGTCTGGTATGCAGATTTGTGGGATCTTCTCTGGGATGAACCAACTAAACCCACACTAGTTGGATCTTCCATCTAGCGTCTCCTTGAGAGTCGGGGAGTTTTCTCCCCTTCTTAAAACCCTAGGCTTGGATAAAACACCACGCCCTCACTGTGTCAGATCAGACCACCTCCCCCAAGTAGAATTGACTGGAGCTGATTGGGATGATCAGATTTATAAGTACAGAGCAACTGGATGAAATTTTATCAATGAGAAAGAGAAAATGGAGTGATAGATAAGTCCTCACTGTTCCTTTCTATTACACAGGCCTACAGTCCTGCTGGGAGCCCAGCTGGAGGAGTCTGGCATGCAGGTGGTCATGTCCCAGCCTGGCTCCTCTCCATGCCAGTGCAGATAATTGTTTTCCATTTCTCTCTTTCCTCCAACCTCATAATCTTCTTTGTCACTATGTGTGGTGGTTTGATTCAGGTGTCCCCCATAAACTTAGTTGTTTGGGATGCTGTGTTCCCAGCTGATGGAGATTTGGGAATTAATACCTTCCAGAGGAAGTGTATTGTTGGGGGCAGACTTATGGGTGTTATAGCCAGTTTCCCCATGCCAGTGTTTGGCACACTCTCCTTTCCTATTGTCCACCTTATTTGGCCAGGGGGTGATGTCCACCCTCTGCTCATGGCATCATTTTCCCTGCCATTGTAGAGATTCCCCTTGAACCTTTAAGCAAAAATAAACCTCTTTTTCTCACAAGCTGCTCTTGGTTGGGTGATTTCCACCAGCAATGCAAACCTGACTACAACTGTAAAGTGGTACCAGAAGTGGGGTTGCTGCTAGACACCTGATTGTGTGGCTTTGGCCTTTTGGAGCTGATTTTCAAGAAGAATGTGGGAAGATTTGAAACCTTTGCCTCAGAGACACCTTGCAGTGCTATAAGTACAGCTTGATGGACTATTCTGGTCAGAGTTGAAAGACCTGAATGCAGTAAGAACTATGTCCTGTGAGGTTTGGCTTGTGAGGCTGAGAAAGTTTTGCTTGGACTGGGCTAGCAGTTTGTGTGAGGCTTCCTGTTATTCTTGGGTCCTGAGAAGTTGTTAAGGGTTGCTTTGTATAGAAATGAACTGGTATGAGCAGAGGGATATGGCATAGAAAAAATGAAATGTTTGGGCCTATACTGCTGCCTGTTCACCTGCAAATTGTTTGAGAGATTAACCATTGAGATTGGGCCAGCTGACCTGCACTGGGGACACAGGAAGAATTTAGACTCCTTTGAAGGGGTCTTAGTGCTCAAGGAGTGTCCTGTTCTTCAAAGTCTGCTTTATTCCCCTCTGGATTATCAAATTGGCCCCCTACCTGTTATTGTGGAATAAAAGAAATACTGGAAAAAGGGTCATTGAGTTTGCAACATGGTCTTGTGTTTTGGAAATGGCCATGGGCAGTGTGAAGCAGGTTTGCTGGTTGCCTGCATGGAGACCCCACAGGGCCATGAGAATGAACCATAGATTGCAGTGGAGACCCAGTGAAGATGCTGGGACCACAAGATGGATGGTAAGGAAAGCTGCAGGCCCTAGATGAAGATTTCCAGGACTGTAAGTAGCCTAGCTGGAGGGCCAGAATAGGAATACCAGAGACTTGTTGCTGGTTAGAATTATTGGACTTATCACTGGCTAGAGTTATTGGACTTGGAGCTACAGAGTTTGGTGTTTGCTCTGTTTTAAATCTTGTATTGGCTGAATATTTCTTTGTTATGCCAAATGCCATCTTTTGCAGTGAATGTTTATTCTGGGGGATGTTTTTTGGTACTATGGCTCAGTTAAAAGATCTTGGATTATAGGTATGTATGAACACCATTGGGATTGATAAAAACTATGGGGACTTTTAAAGTTGGACTGAATGTATGACATTTAAAATCATGTATGTTTATCAGTTTATGGGGCCCAGGGATGGAATGTGGTGGTTTGATTCAACTGTCCCCCATAAACTTCTGAATGCTAGGTTCCCAGCTGATGGAGATTTGGGAAATAACGTCTCCTGGAAGGAGTGTATTGTTGGGGGGTGGGCTTATGGGTATTAGGGCCAGTTTCCCCATGTCAGTGTTTAGCACACTCTCCTGTTGCTGCTGTCCACCTTATGTTGGCCCGGGGTTGATGTCCACCCTTTGCTCATGCCATCGTTTTCCCTTGCCATCGTGGAGCTTCCCTTTGAGCCTGTGGGCCAAAAAAACCTCTTTTTCCCACAAGCTGCTCTTGCTTGGTTGATTTCTACCAGCAATGTGGACAAGAATGCAACACCATGAATTTGTAATTTTCTGATGAAGTTTCAGCAATTTAATATTGCTTTGTGCAGATACTGGACTAAGAGAACACCCTTCTGAATGGACCAAGCAATGAGAAGTAGGAGCTAAGCTTACATCCTACAGTGAAGCTGCCTCCTACCATGAGAAGAAACCTGGGTGGAAAATTGTGGCTTTGACCAGAGGCAGTGTGAAGTCACCATAAATTCTTTTTTTTTTTTAAATTTTTATTTATTTATTTGAGAGTGACAGACACAGAGAGAAAGGCAGATAGAGGGAGAGAGAGAGAATGGGCGCGCCAGGGCTTCCAGCCTCTGCAAACGAACTCCAGATGCGTGCGCCCCCTTGTGCATCTGGTTAACGTGGGACCTGGGGAACCGAGCCTCGAACCGGGGTCCTTAGGCTTCACAGGCAAGCGTTTAACTGCTACGCCATCTCTCCAGCCCCACCATAAATTCTTAAGCAGAGACCCAAGATGAAAGAAAAAGAAATAAGGAAAAAGAAATAAGAGAGGTGGCTTAGTGGTTAAGGTGCTTGCCTATGAAGACTAAGAATCCATGTTTGCTCTCTCTCTCCAGATCCCATGTAAGCCAGACACACAAAGGTGAGGCAAGTGTAAGGTCACATATGCCCATTAGGTGGCACAAGCTTCTGGAGTTCAATTGCAATGGCTGAGGCCCTACCATGCCAATTCTTTCTCTTTCTCTCTCCTATGCTCTCTCTAAAAAATCAGGAAGAAAATATCTATTTGCCATCAGTGAATGCAGAGAGAATAATCAAGCAAAATCAAAGATGGAGGGGTCACAGGGGCTGGACGACTTAAGAGAACAGTGGCAGTGGGTATGGAGAAGGGAGAATGAGGATATCTCAAAAGAAGAAATTTTCAGCAGCCTCTAATTGGATACAGATGATAAAGGAAACTGGAGGTTTAAATTTTCCTGTCTAAGACTGAAAACTATTAGCTAGCAAGCTGAGCTAGGGGCAGAGGAAGTAAGGAACACCGCTTGACCGCTGGGGTTTAGATGTTCCCAGATAGTCAGATGGCCATGTTAGGACAACAGTTGGGAATTCAAGACAGATGGTCTTCCAGACATTCTTTGGAGACTTCCGTCTTCTCCCAGGCTCCTGGAGTTTCTGTTGCTTACAAAGGGCGAGTGAGCAGTGAGGTCTTGAACTCTGGCAGATGGTGGAAACCTTCTGTGATGGGGGGCGGGGGGGGGTGGGGGTAGTTCAGAACTGAGCCATGGCAGGTGCGAGCTGGAGTAGCAAATTTGAGGAAGGAGAAAGGAGAGAGGAGGAAAGAATGGTCACGGTGAGTACAGCAGGGGGTTAGCAAAACCATGAGCACCATGGGTTTTGCTGAGCCTTTAGTGTGCCAGCTGCCTACTTCCCTGTGTCCACAGAAAATGTTATTCCCATGGTACAGGTGAAACAGCAGAGGTGGGGAGAAGTTAGCTGACTTGCTCAAGAGAGCATGGCTGCAAAGCACCACATTTTAGTGCATTCCTCTAGTCCCAGCACCCACATTTGAGGCCAGCCCTGGGCTACATAACAACATCCCCCCCCCCCGAAAAAAAAACAAAATCAAAGTGAACCAACCAGCCAAAAAAGAACATATTAGTTAATGTCTTAATCCATTTTAAAGTGCTCTGGAAGACCAGTGGAGATGGGGTAATGTATAAAGGGAGGACATTTATTTGGGCTCATAAATCTGGCAGTTGGGAACCCCAGGGGCATGGCATTTATCAGAGCCTCTTCCTACTTCTCCTCATGGCAGAAAGTGGAAGGTCAAGCAGGATCCTGCGGAGAAGACAAAGCACAGGGGTGCACTTGCTTTATCGCAACCCATTTTGCAAGAGTGAGCTAACTCCCAAGAGAATGGCATTGCTGACCTTCTCTCCTCCCTCAGCACCCTGCCTTTTTAATTCTCTTCTCTTCTCTTCTCTTCTCTTCTCTTCTCTTCTCTTCTCTTCTCTTCTCTTCTCTTCTCTTCTCTTCTCTTCTCTTCTCTTCTCTTCTCTTCTCTTCTCTTCTCTTCCCTTCCCTTCCCTTCCCTTCCCTTCCCTTCCCTTCCCTTCCCTTCCCTTCCCTTCCCTTCCCTTCCCTTCCCTTCCCTTCCCTTCTCTTCCCTTCCCTTCCCTTCCCCTCCCTTCCCCTCCCTTCCCCTCCCTTCCCCTCCCTTCCCCTCCCTTCCCCTCCCTTCCCCTCCCTTCCCCTCCCTTCCCCTCCCTTCCCCTCCCTTCCCCTCCCTTCCCCTCCCTTCCCCTCCCTTCCCCTCCCTTCCCCTCCCTTCCCCTCCCTTCCCCTCCCTTCCCCTCCCTTTCCCTCCCCTCCCCTCCCCTCCCCTCCCCTCTCCTCCCCTCTCCTCTCCTCTCCTCTCTTCCCTCCTCTCCTCTCCTCTCCTCTCCTCTCCTCTCCTCTCCTCTCCTCTCCTCTCCTCTCCTCCCCTCTCCTCTCCTTTTTTTTTTTGGTGAGGTAAACCCAACAGACTACTTTTTTAATGCAAGAGTGAAAGAGAGAGAGAGAATTGGTGCACCGGGGCCTCCATCCACTGCAATCAAACCTCAGAGGCATGTGCCCCTTTGTACACATGTGCATATTTGCATGCTTTTGTCACTGTACAACTGGCTTACGTGGGACCTGGAAAGTCGAACATGAGTCCTTAGGCTTCACAGGCAAACACCTTAAGCACTAAGCCATCTCGCCAGCTCCACCTCGTCTTTTCAATACGAGCATAATGACAACCAAATTCCTCTGTGAGTTTCAGAAGGGTTACACTATATCCTTTATATCCTCTGATACTTGTGGAGTAACAGCTGCCAAGCATTTGCAATACGTCAGGCAGGGAAGATGGTTCCATGGTTAAAGGTGCTTATGTGCAAAGCCTCCCAACTTGGGTTAAATGCCCCAGCAGCCACATAAAGCCAGACACAAAAAGTGGTGTAAGCATATGGCATTTGTTTTCAGTGGCAGGAGACCTTGGCATCACATACACACACACACACACACACACAGAGAGAGAGAGAGAGAGAGAGAGAGAGAGAGAGAGAGAGAGAGAGAGAGAGAGAGACACATAAATAAATAAATAAATAAAATTACATTTTTTAAAACTTGGCTGGAGAAATGGCTCAGGGGTCAAAGGAACTTGTTTACAAACTCTGCTTACCTGGGCTGAATTTCCTAGCCACCCATGCTTGTTTGCAGCAGCAAGAGATCCAGGGGTGCCCATAGACACACACACATACACACACACACGAGGCTTGTCTGTATCCTCCCATGGAATCCCCCTGGAAGCATGATGAGACAGAAGATCATCAGCTTTATTTTTCAACAAGGAAACATGTATGAAATCCAAAAGTACCTTCACCATGGTAAAAACAGGGACACTTACATCATTGCAGCAGTGGGCGTGTCTCCTGACTCAGCCACCCCCCCCAACCCCCCCCAGCCAGTCTAGGGCACTGTACTGCACTATATTCTATACTATACGCTATTCCATGCTGGGCTGCGGAGGTTCTTTCCCTCATTCTCCAGGCATTCTCCAAGCCTGACCTGAGACAAAATGGGACGAGAGCTTCTCCAGGGGTAACGGGGGCGAAATTTGCCCAGCACTGGGGCGGAGGATACTTTTAATGGTGACTATTTCAGCTGTGCACAGTGATGGTCTAAGGTATACTCATCCTAATCGTTCAGTGGGAGGTTTAGATTTTATGTTTCCTGACAATTGCGGATGAAATAAAAAGTGCTCAAATCAAGCCTACATCATTTCCATTTTCTTTTCCCTCCCTTTCTCTCTCTCTCTCTCTCTCTCTCTCTCTCGCTGTCTCTTTGTTTTTGGTTTTTGAGATAGAGTCTCACTCTATCCCAGGCTGCCCTGGAATTAACTATGTAGCCTCAGTGTGGCCTCAAACTTGCAGCAATCCTCCTACCTCTGCCTTTTTTTTTTAAAATTTTTTATTTATTTATTTGAGAGCGACAGACACAGAGAGAAAGACAGATAGAGGAGGAGAGAGAGAATGGGCGCGCCAGGGCTTCCAGCCTCTGCAAACGAACTCCAGATGCGTGCGCCCCCTTGTGCATCTGGCTAACATGGGACCTGGGGAACCGAGCCTCGAACCGGGGTCCTTAGGCTTCACAGGCAAGCGCTTAACCGCTAAGCCATCTCTCCAGCCCCTACCTCTGCCTTTTGAGCGCTGGGATTAAAGCTGTGTGCCACCTCACCTGGACTTCTTTTTTGTTTTTTGAGGTAGGGTCTTGATCTTAGCCCATGCTGACCTGGAACTCACTGTATAGTCTCAGGGTAGCCTCAAACTCATGGCAATCCTCCAATCCTCCTACCTCTGCCTTTCAGTGCTGGGATTAAAGGTGTGTGCCACTACATCCAGCTTCAGTTTTATTTAAATAATATTTATTTAAGAGGAGAGAAAGAGAGAGAGAGAGAGAGAGCATGGTATAGCAGGACCTCTTGCCGTTGCAAACAAACACATGTGCACCACTTTGTGCATCTGGCTTTACATAGGCAGTAGGCAAATCAAACCCAGGCTTACAGGCTATACTAGCAAGTGGCTTTAACTGCTGAGCAATCTCCCCAGCTCCCAAACTCGTTTTCTAATAAAAAGAAAGCATGTATCTGAAAAGACCCACATTTAATTGTAACTAATTTTAAGGATGAATCTATCATCTGTGAACTATCCACACCATGGATGACATTTTTAGTTACAGATTTCCAAGGCCCAATATTATTCAGTAGCATTCTCAAAGTACCTTCTCTGAGCCCAGGACAAGCTTCCGAGCTTACGTGTTTATTAACTCGAGGAGGGCTTTCATTGCTGGAAGAGAGTGAGATAATGGGGCCAGGCTTGTTTGCTTTTTGATTACCTACATTCCTAAGGTATTTAGCCTCTAAAGAATCTTATAGAATGCAAGGGCTTTTGTCTTTTTAGATTATCTTTCTTAAGTGACAGATGTTTGGTGTGAGCCTATACCAGATCTCATGTCACTTACACCCGAATTCTTTAACAAGTACCAATGACACATCAGGAATGGCCGAAGAAAAATTACACATAGCAATGGTCCTCCAAAATCTAGATAGAAGCAGAGACCAGCCTAGACCCACTTTAATGAAAGCCATCAGTATAAACAGAGTTCTTAAATTTCAGTAGAACATTAGAAAAGGAGGCAAAACATATGGTGTGGAGAAAAATAAACATTTCAAGAGCAAAGAAGCACATGCCTTTCCTCTCTGAGAGTTGGGCCGCACATGTCCTCCCTTCAAAGCCAGAAGGGCAAGGGACAGAGCCAAGGACTAAAGCGAAAATAACCCACATAGAGGGAAGGAAAAGGGAGGTTTAAGGAAGGTCATATGCCACATGTGCCTGCAACAATGTCACAGCTTAACCCACTCTTCCTAAGCTGTCACTCACTCTGTGGAGGATTTGCCGGGTATGCGCCCTTTCACTAGGGGGCTACTTTTTTATTAACATTCTGCTCAGTATTGATGATTAGGAATGGCTCAATAAATAAGCAATTATTATTCATGAAAAGTTTGATTTTAATTATAATATGATTATATGACGATAATATATGATTAATTTTAATGAGTATTTGTGTCCTCCAAAGCCTCCATAGGGACAGCCCTGGGCAGATGACATTGCCAGCTATAGCCTGTCTTCCTTCTTGCCAACAAACCTCCTTTTACCCAAGTTCAAGATGGACTGCTGGAGAAACCAGAGAGCTTTTCCCACCCCAGGGAGTCACTCTTGATAGATTACAATTGAGGAAGGTTCTATTCTGCTAACCAGGAAGCTCCTGATCAAGTTCTTGGATAATCAGCATTATTGAGGTCTATCTGATAGCATTAGGAAATCCAGAAATCATTAAGTGTATGATTTGGTAGGCTGAAGAAGGTCAGTAATGGTCATTTCCTAGGGGAAAATGCTTTCCTCACCACCAAAGGTATTATTTTTTAATATTTTAATTTATTTATTGAAAAGGAGAAAGAGAGAGAAATGGGTACACCAGGGCCTCTAGCTGCTGCAGACTAACTCCAGACACATGTGCCACTTTGTGCATCTGGCTTTCAATAAATACTGGGGACTGGAACCTGGGTTGTTAGGCTTTGCAAGGAAATGTCTTATCCACTGACCCATCTCTTCTGCAGATATATATATATATATATATATATATATATATATATATATATATATATTTGCAGTTAATTCCTACTTCACTCCCTCTAGAAACCACCATCCCATTTCATGTCACTAATGGTAGCCAACCTCATATAGAGTTGGGCTTCTGTATTCCCAGGCTCTGCATCCACAAATTTAACCAAGCATGAGCTGAAAATATTCAGGAAAAAAAAAAGTTCTGCATATGCTGAGCATGTATATAGACCTTCCTTATGTGCACTGTTTTCTACATGCATATGTTACAAGTATTCATATAATATTTACACTGTATTAAGTATTTTAAGTCATGTAAAAATGGTTTGAGGGTATGGAGGATGTGCATAGGTTATATATTCAAGTATTATGCCATTTCACATAAGGGACTAAACATCCAATGGCTTTGCATTTGAGAGGGCTGTTTCAGAGGATGGTTGTAATGCTGCTGCACCTATTGAAGGAATCACAATTTTTAAGTTTTCAGTTGTGTCAGACTGGCCTTGGCATTTCTTGGTGAAACCCTACATAGTCATAATGTATCCCCTATTTTATGTATAACTGTATCTCGTTGTCTCCCTTTTGTTAAGGAGTTTTGTATCTGTGGGTTTCAGGGCTATGAGTTAACAATAGTCTTTTATCATAATGTATTTTCATAATTGTGGTAGCAGGGTATTAAGGGCCTCCACAAATGAATTGTAAGTTTCTTCTTTTTTTAATATATGTGGTGGTTTGATTCAGGTGTCCCCCATAAACTTAGGTGTTCTGAATGCTAGGTTCCCAGCTGATGGAGATTTGGAAATTAACACCTCCTGAAGGCAGTGCTTGAGGGCAGGCTTATGGGTGTTACAGTCAGTTTCCCCTTCCCAGTGTTTGGCACACTCTCCTGTTGCTGTTGTTCACCTTATGTTGGCCGGAGGTGATGTCAACCCTCTGCTCATGCCATCGTTCGCCCTGCCATCATGGAGCTTCCCGCTCAAGCCTTTAAGCCAAAATAAACCTTTTTTTCCAACAAACTGCTCTTGGTTGGGTGATTTCTGGGGATGCAATGCAAACCTGACTGCAAAAGTAAAGTGGTACTGAGGAATGGGATTGCTGCTGGACATCTGACTGTGTGGCTTTGGCCTTTTGGAGCTGATTTTCAAGAGGAATGTGGCAGGATTTGAAACCTTGGCCTAAGAGATGCCTTGCAGTGCTTAAAGTACAGCTTGATGGACTATTCTGGTCAGAGTTGAAAGACCTGAATGCAGTAAGAGCTATGGATTGTGATGTTTGGCTTATGAGAGTGAGAAAGAGCTTTGCTTGGACTGGGTTAGCAGTTTGGGTGAGGCTTGCTGTATGTCCCTGTCCTGAGAAGTTGTGCAGGGTTGCCATGAGTAGAAGTGAACTGGTGTGAAATAGAGGGATATGGCACAGAAGAAAAACGAAATATTTGGGTGAACTGCTGCCTGTTCAGCTGCAATAGAGAGATTACAACCTTTGAGATTGGGTCAGGTGACCTGCACTGAGACAATAGGAAGAATGTAGACTCTTTTGGAGGGGCTGAGTGCTCAAGGAGTGTCCTGTTCTTCAAAGCCTGCTTTATTCCTCCGTGGATTAACAAATTGGCACCCTACTTGGTATTGTGGAGTATAAGAACTGCAGGAAAGAGAGGGTCATTGAGTGTGCAACATGGTCTTGTGTTTTGGAAATGGCCATAGGCAGTGTTAAGCAGGCTTCCTGGTTGCCTGCATGGAGACCCCATGGGGCCATGAGAATGAACCATGGATTGCAGTGGAGACCCATTGGAGATGCTGGGGCCATGAGGTGGCTGCTAAGGAAAGCTGCAGGCCCCAGGTGAAGTTTTCCAGGATTGTGAGTAGCTTAGCTGGAGGGCCAGAATTGGAATGCCAGAGACTTGTTGCAGGTTAGAATTATCGGATTTATCACTGTCTGGAGTTATTGGACTTGGAACTACAGTTTGGTGTTTGCCCTTTTTTAAATGTATTGGTTGAATAATTCTTTGGTATGCCCAATGCCATCTTTTGCAGTGTGAATGTTTATTCTGTGCCATTATGGGTTTTGGAGGAGGAATTTTTGGTATTATCGCTTAGTTAAAAGATCTTGAACTATGGAGATATATGAACATCATTGGGATTGATAAAAGCTATGGGGATTTTTAAAGTCAGACTGAATGCATTGTATTTTACATCATGTATGGATATCAGTTTATGGGGGCCAGGGGTGGAATGTGGTGGTTTGATTCAGGTGTCCCCATATACGTAGGTGTTCTGAATGCTAGGTTCCCAGCTGATGGAGATTTGGGAATTAAAGCCTCTTGGAGGGAATGTATTGTTGGGGGTGGGCTTATGGGTGTAATAGCCAGTTTCCCCTTCCCAGTGTTTGACACACTCTCCTGTTGTTATTGTCCACCTTACATTGGCCAGGGGTGATATCCACCCTCTTCTCATGCCATTATTTTCCCTGCCATCATGGAGCTTCCCTCTTGAACCTGAAGACCAAAATAAATCTCTTTTTTCCCCACAAGCTGCTCTTGGTTGGGTGATTTCTACCAGCAATGGGAACCTGACAGCAAAAATCTGTAAGACTTTGTATAAAAATATTGTATTGTTTCTAATTTAAAGATTTGATAAATGGCTGGAGAGATGGCTTAGCAGTTAGGGCACTTGCTTGAGAAGCCTAAGGATCCATATTCTACTCATCAGATCCCAGGTTAGCCAGATGCACAAAGGTGAGTCAAGCACAAGGTCGCACATGCCCACTAGGTGATGCAAACATCTGAAGTTCAAATGCAATGGCTGAGGCCCTATGTGCCAATTCACATTCTCTATCTATCTATCTATCTATCTATCTATCTATCTATCTATCTATCTATCTATCTGTTTCTCTCTCGCTCACTCTCTCTAATAAAACAGGTTTTAAAGATTTGATACAATTTGCCACTGATGTCATGTCACTGTGAGTATTTCTTAAGAAAAGGCTGAAACTTAAAATTAAATTTTGCCAAGAAAGAGTTATCGAGAGGACTGAAGAGATGGCTTAGGGTTAAGGCCCTTGCCTGTGAAGCCAAAGGACCCAGGTTTTATCTCCAGGACTCACATAATATAGATGCACAAAGGGATGCATGTGTATGGAGTTTTTTTGCAGTGGCTGGAGGCCCTGGCATGCCCATTCTCTATGTCTCTGTCTCTCTCTCACACTCTCTCAAATAAATAAATAAATAATATATTTTTTTAAAAAAGCATTGTTGAGGTTATATATTTCTTTTCTCAGTTTATGCCACCTCATCAAAGTTGTGAGTTTTTATGATAAAAGCATTTATATCAAGTTTCTTATTATCTAGACATTGAAAGGTACATAGGAATATCATCATTCTCATAATGACATTAACAATTTTTCTCACTTTTTTAAATGACCAGTCTGCCTAGAGTGTTTTATCAAGTTCATTGATCTTGTGAATAGAAACAGAAGAAAAGGCCTTTGTTTCATTGATTATTTTTCTAATATTTTATTTCTTTCTCTTTTACTGAATACTGATTTTGCTTATTTCCTCCTCCTGCTTACTTGGACTTAATTTCTTCTTCCATTTCTTTATTAGTTATAAACATGGTTCATGTATTTTAATACTTTTTTATATTACTTTTGGCCAGCTTTTTAATTAATTTCCTTACTTATGCATGCAGATAGAGAGAGGGGGAAAGATAGTGAGAGAGAGAATGAATGGGTGCACGAGGGCCTCTGGCCACTGCAAATGGCTCCAGATGCGTGCACTACTTTGTGCATCTGGCTTTTCATGAGGACTTGAAGTCTGGTCATTGGGCTTTGCCGGCATGTGACTTAACTGCTGAGCCATCTTTTCAGCCCTGTTTTTATATT
This sequence comes from Jaculus jaculus, assembly GCF_020740685.1. NCBI lineage: Eukaryota > Metazoa > Chordata > Mammalia > Rodentia > Dipodidae > Jaculus > Jaculus jaculus. The sequence goes on from NC_059103.1 coordinate 27,554,096, forward strand.
GACACTTTTCATACATGTGCATAATGAATTTTGACTATACACCTGTCTCCTTCTCTTGTCCCTCCTTCCCACCCACTTACACTGAATCCCTTCTTTGTAGTTTCCTTAGATGGATGGCTAGGTTACTGATTTAAGAATGTACTTTCCCAACATAAGCTTTTAGCTGTAAAATTCTCATCAAGCACTGTTTCAGAATACCACACATATTCTGATGTTTTAATATTGTTTTGTCCTTGACTTTTTAAATGCATTCTATTTTAAACACTTGGATATTTTCCAGATGTCAGTTGCTGATTTTAGTTTAATTCGATTGTATTCTGAGAGTATATTTTGTATTATAATTCTTTTAAAAGTTATTGATGGGATGGAGGGATTGCTTAATGGTTAAGGCAATTGCCTAAGGACTAAAGTGTGATTCCCCAATACCCACACATAAAGATACATGCACAAAGTGGTGCATGCATCTGGAGTTCATTTGCAGTAGATGGAGGCCCTGGCATGCCCATTTTATTTCTGTCTTTCTTTTCTATCTCTCTCAGCTAACAAATAAATATATAAATAAAAAACAAAATATTAGACTGGAGAGATGTCTTAGTGGTTAAGACACTTGCCTGTGAAGCCCAAGGACTTACGTTCTATCTATCTCCACATTCCGCATTAACCAGATGCAGAAAGGTGAGGTGGTGCAAGTGTCTAGAGTTCGATTTCAGTGGCTAAGGCCCTGGCATGCCAATTCTCTCCCTCTCTCTCTCTTTTTCTCTCTCTCTCTATAAAAAAAATTCTCTAAAAAGCTACTGCGAGTTTCATAATATGCAAAATGGCCTATCTGAGTGAGTGCTGGGTGTGCTCCCATAAAGAATATGTATCCTATTATTGGGTAGAGTTTTTAATCATAGCATTTTAAGTTAAGCTGGTTGATGGTCACGTTTTGTCATCTTAGTCTGTTTGTTCTAGCAATCATTGAAAAAGGAGTGCTGTCATGTCCAATTAGAGATGTGCTTTTGTTCAATGTTCCTTTCCGTTTGATTCATTTTCATTCACAGATGTTGAAACTGTTTTTAGGAATGTAGACATGAGAGATTATGACATCTTAACAAATTGACCCCTTTGCTATTATGAGATGTTCCAGTGTCTCTTTGCTCCACTTTCATGCTCTGAAATCCACATTGTCCAATATTAATATAAACAATTCTGCTTTCTGTTGGGTTCATCTTTGCATGGCGTATTTCATTCTACCCCTTTAGCCTCACCATATCTGCATACTTGAAATAAATTTCTCATTGACAGTGTCCAGTGGGTTCAATTATTTGTGATGCAGGCCCTAAATCTCAATGTTTTAATTGGGACATTTGTATGATGTGAAAATAAGGTAATTATTAACACAGCTGTGTTTGCATCTTCTACCCTCGCATGTGTCCTCCCACTTGCCCAGTCTGTTCTTGTTTTCTTATCCTCTTTCCATTTTTCTCATAGATAAACCCAATAGCTTTTTTTTTTTCCCCAAGGTAGGGTCTCACTCTATCCCAGGCTGACCTAGAACTCACAGTGATCCTTTTGCCTCAGCCTCCTGAGTGCTGGGATTAAAGGTGTGTGCCACCATGCCCAGCTTAACATTTTTTATTATTCCATCTCTAATTAAATTATTAGCACTTTCACTTGGTCTAGTTTTTAAGTTTTACAATAAAGAAATATAATCTTTTGTGCTATTGCCCCACATTTTACTGCAATGTATGCAATAAACACATGATTCTTATTTTAACTTTAATAAGCATAAACTTAAAATTTTTGAATATGGGACTGGAGAGACAGCCTAAAGACCTAGGTTCAATTCTGTAGTACCCACATAAGCCAGATACGTAAGGTGGAACATGAGTCTGGAGTTCTTTTGCAGTGGCTGGAGCCTCTGGCATGCCCATTCTGTCTATATATCTCTTTCTAAAATAAAATAAAATAAAAATGTTTAAAGAAAGAAAAATATCTTTTCACTCACAAAGTTGCCATATCTGATGATAATGTTTTCTGTTTTCATCTTGGTGCATTCTCTTTCACTTGGAGAACATTTTTAAACATTTTGTTGAAAATTTACATAATCCTGCCCACCAGCTACCTTCGTTTCCCTCTTCTGACCCTCTCCTACTAGTCCCTCTTCTATACGGACATCTTTTTTCACCTCCTCCATCATCCATGATGACATACATGTTGGTGGGCCCAAAACTATGCAGGTTTTCACAGGTAATGACAGCACCTATGAGGTAATGAACACAATGACCTCCTCTTCCTTTGGCTTTTACATTCTTTCCACCACCCCTTTGGCGAGAGTCCCTGCACCATTGGAGGGTGTGATAGAGATGTCTCATTTAGTGCTGAACATTCATCTGTTACTTCTCAGCACGTGATGAATTTTGAGTCTCCCCAGCAGTCACCACCATCTGAACAGAAACTTCTCTAACCAAAGAGCAGCACTAAAATACAGATTAGACATGAGTATTTAGAAGGCAGTTTGGTGGACATAATATGTTCATATAGCCAAACAGTAGTAACAGACCCTTAAGGCTTTGACTTGGTTTTAGTATCAAGCATAAATTCTCTCTCATGGAGTACACCTCCAAACCAATTAGAGAACTTTTATTTATTTATTTACTTGTTTGTTTGTTTGAGAGAGATAGGCAAAGAGAGGGAGGGAGAATGGGCATGCCAGGTCCTCCAGCTGCTGCAAACCAACTCCAGACACATGCGCCACTTTGTGCTTCTGGCTTATGTGGGTACTGGGGAATCAAACCTGGGTCTCTTGGCATTGCAGGCAAACTCCTTAACTGCTAACTAAGCCATCTCTCCAGCCCAAATTACAGGCAATGAATTTTCATAGCTTGTGTTTGGAGAATCTGTTTAATGTTCATTGCAGAAAGATGATTTCCTTGGGACCAGATTCGAGATTGTCAGCTGTTTTATTTTACTATTTTAATAACCTGGCTCTATTGTCTTCTGGCTTAAGTACTTGAAGGTAACAAAACTGCTAGAATTCTTAACTGTGTTCCTTTATGTGGAATATATCTTTCTCTTCTGTCTGATTTTACAAGTTTGTTTTTATTGCTTGATGATCTCCTACAGGATCCTGATGCCCTACTCACAGCTGGATGATCTCCTACAGGATCCTAATGCCCTGTTCAAGACTTACACTTTGTTTCTCTTTCCTTACTGGGACACAGTTTTTACTTTGTTCTTAAGTTTCCTGAGATTTGCTTCTGCAGTGTCTAATGTGCTGGTAAATCTACTCAATGTATCCTTGACTTCAGATAAGGAATTTTCATCTCTAGAAATTACATTTGGGTCTTTTTATGTCTTGGACATTCTTTTCTTTTGTAATGTTCGTTTTCCTCTACTAATATTTTCAGTTTATGAATATTTTTATCTATCTTTGCTCCTTTGTCATTTCTGTGTCCCTTTTGATTGATTTTACTTTTCATTATGGGTTCATTTTCCTTCTTTTGCATGCCTGATGATGATTAATTTCTTTTTTCCTTATTCCAGCTAGTGTTTGTTTCTTGAAATATTTTTTTCCTTCTGGCATGTAATTAAGTTAACTGGGATAAGATTGACCCTATAAAAATTTTTAATTAATTAATTTCAGGTGTGTGTATGAATGTGCATGTAAACAAACACTCATTCAGCTTTATATGGGCTGCTGCAAAATTGCACCTGGACACCAGCAGGCTTTGCAAGCAAGTGCCTTTAACCACTAAGCCGCCTCCCCAGCAACTGTTTTCCCCTTTCCATGTATTTTTTTTTCTTTCAGACTCTTGAATGATAGTCCCACAGCATTGTTTAGTTTAGTATGCATTATCCCCATTAATAAGAGACCTTAATCAGGTTTTCTTTGATCTTAGAAAATGCAAGGAAAGAAGGTGTCCTTTGTGTTCAAGCTTTTATATTTTACTGAGAATATGATGCTCAGAGCTGTGCATCTCATCATCCTGTGGCCACAGGGTCACAGCTGACATGTTAAGGATAGAAATACCCAGAATTGCCCAGCATGGTGGTGCATACCTTTAATCCCAGAACTCAGGAGGCACTAGGAAGAGCTCTGTGAGTTCTAGCCCAGCTTTGGATAGAGAGAGACTCTACCTTAAAAAAAAAAAGAAAAAAAATAATAACCAGAACCTATGCCCTTGATGATATTGCTTGGCCATGAAATAAAGCAACCTGGTGATAACTATGCCTAGGCCTTTCGTTATGAGAAAATATTCATTTAAAACTTGTTTAAACAGGATCGAGGGGATGCAAAGTGGTTAAAGGCATTTGCTTAAAAAGCCTGCTGGCCAAGGTTCGATTCCCCATGGTACAAGAAGTATGATGGAAAGCCAAATGCACAAATTATTACATCTACCTGGAGTTCCTTTGCACTGCCAAGAGGCCCTGGCATGCCCATTCTCTGCCATGGTCTCTCTCTCTTTGCAAATATATATATATATATTTTTAGTTGTTTAAACACCCTTCAGTTGTATTTTATCAAAACCTACCTGTATTAGTTCTTTTTTTTTTTGCCAGTTTTTGGTTCATTTTGATGTTTGTAAGCTGTGTGGAAAATATTATGGGTGGGACACTGCCAAATACTGTAGGAGATGAAGAGAAAAACCTTACATAAGCTCTGCCTGCCAGACACTTATGTGGGAAGAGAGTAGGGAACAATGTGTTCACAAGAGATGGAAGAACAAAGAAGGCGGCTAATGGGAGACTGAACAGTCTGGAAGGGATGGTGCCTAATCCCGGCTCTTGGAAGACACAAGCAGGAGGACCAGGAGTTAGGAGTGCAGCCTGGATAAAGTCATGAGGCCCAGTTCTAAACAAAACAAACAAATAAAACAAGCCTGGTAACACTAGGCTTTAACTCAGGAGGCTGGGGCAAGAGGATCTGAAGTTTGAGGCCTACCTGAGCTACAGAGTGAGTTCAAGACCAACCTAGGGAACATCATGCGACCTTGTCCTAAGAAGTGAAAAGAGGTCTGAGGACAGGATCAGTGGTAAGGAGTTTGACTAGCGCGCATGAGGTTCCAAGTTCAATCCCTAGTGCACAGAGTTAATTTATTGGCATGAAGGAAATTTGAATGAATTTTAGTTGAGTCTTCAGGAATATTCACATGGGTCAACATTAGGTGACATTAAATGAGGTGATCCTAAGTGTGCCCCCCTACTGTCTTTTCTAGCATATTCTACTTTTAAATATTTATTAATTTTTTGTGAGAAAGAGACAGACAGACAGAGGAAGAGACAGAATGTATATGCCAGGGCCTGAAGCCACCTCAAATGAACTCTAGACACAGGTGCCACCTTGTACATTTGGTGTTAAGTGGGTACTGAGGAATTGAACTCAGGTCCTTAGGCTTTGCAGGCAAGCTCCTTAACCACTGAGCAATCTCTCCAGCCCAAATATCCAAATATTCTATTTTTAAATATGTACATTTAAGCTAAACAAAGGAACCAAATGAAACAAAAGCACCACCTTCCTCAAAAATTTTAGTCAACATAATTAATTTCACTTTTAACATTGTCATCAGAGTCATGTAAACCAGTTATAGATAATAGATAACCACAGGAGTAGATATAGATACTGCTTATATATACATCAAGGTTTAATCATGGTAAATTGTGGAAGAGGTGGCAGAGAGAATGCAAGAGCCAAAGGAAGGGGAGGACTGCTCTGGAATGCTGTCTATCAGACACAAAGTGGCCATGGCATTCATGCTCTCACAGTGGCCAATGCTATCTGCACACAAGATCTGCATAATAGGAGGAGAAAATGATGACATCAAAATAAAGTAGGGACTAGATGAAAGACAAAGGAGTTTGGGGAAGAGAGGCCAAAGGAAGGTAGTGGGAGAGGATTATGATTATGGTATATTGTGTATATGTATGGGGGTTGCCAATAAAAAGTATTAAAAATGTACCAGGGACTGGTTGGAATGAATAAAGAATTCAGTGAAGGGGTGAAGGGAAGGTGGTGGGAGGGAATCATGCTATAGTGTGTATATGTATGGAGATTGTCAATTAAAGTTAAAGAAAAGATTTAATCAGTGTGAAAGGTATTTCCTTCTGCTGTTTCTATCTATTTTTTGTTTCAACTAATGAAAAAGTTCTAAGGAGAGCCTTTGGAAGAAAATACAAAAATATATACTTCAGAACTCATGACTGCTGCCCTATTATTTTCTAAGTCTTGTTAGGGGAAAGAATATAATTAATTCATTTCATAAAATCTTAATCCTATTTGGAAAAAAAAAGAATCTGCTGGAAGAAACTTAGTCTTTGCTTGCCCCAAGAATCCAACCTTAACAATGCTCCTTCTCTTCCCATGACATATACAACTGGTCAGAACATGTCTATAAATACTGTGGGAAGTGTGACTGTAAAAGTACTGGTGTCGTAGGTGCAGTAGAAATCTTTCCCAACAACCAAGACCAGGGCAAAAAGTCATTAACCCAGTCATAGACTCCAGGAAGGCTTGGGGGAGACACAGGAAGCCCCATGAAGGCAGGAAGGGGCATTTCTGCTGAGATGCCAACAGACTGCAGGAAGTAAATGTCTATAAAAGTCATCTCTGACAAAGAGAATTGTTTTATTTGTTTTGTTCTAAGATAGGGTCTCATGTATCTCAGGCCAGTCTTGAACTCCTGAATCCACACAGGGGTATGGGATGTTAGTCATGCATTATCATACCCAACTTGACAAAGACAATTGAAATACAAATAGCAGAACCATTTCCCTCGTAGCAAAACAAATCATTTGAGGAATATATATATATATATATATGTATATATATATATATATATATATATATATATATATATATATATATATATTTAAGGTAGAGAGAGATAGATAATGGGCATGCCAGGGCCTGTAGCCACTGCAAATGAACTCCAGACACATACACCATCTTGTGTATCTGGTAGGTACTAGGGAATTAAACTTGAGTCCTTAGGCTTTTCAGGCAAGCATTTTAACTGCTAAGCCATCTCTTCAGCTGAGTTGAACCATACATTTATCATTAATGCTCTCACTTTCTTAGGTGAATTACATGCTCAAATAGTTGTCAAAAAAACCATTGGACTTTGGAAACAGAAAGGAAAGTTTAATGGAGAAAGGTTGGTCTTGTTTACATGGTGAAAGGATGGTTAAAGTTCACAAAGGTTTCTGACTTGGCTCATGTCTTCCTTTCATCTCTCATCTCAAGTACAACCTCATGCCATCACATCTTAACTACAAAAAGTAAAAATTGGCCATCTGGGCCCAATTCACTCATGCTCAGCCCTATCAACAAAAAGTATATCACAATGTGAATGCTGTAAAACCTACAAAGTTGTCCACATTCCTTACTCTTTTAAGCCATGTAACAAGCTCCAGGTAGGGTTAGAATCTCCTTTTCACAGATGATTCACAGAGGCCCCATGACACCCCAGACAGCTGTACCTTTCAGGTTGCTATGCCTTTGCATGAAGTCATAGCATTTAATTGCTCTGCCACAAATTATTGGGAAGCAAGCAGCTGGAAACAGTACTGTTATTAACTCACACTTCAGTAAGCCTGAAGTCTGGATGGATTCCCTTGGGCTCTTGCTGAGGGTCTTAAAGTTTGACATTGAGGTGTCAGACAGGCTGGGCTCTTAATGGAAACTGTGAAGGGGAAACTGCTTCCACTCTGCTTATGTATTAAGTATTTTCTCTCCTAAGTGCAAGCTGAAGAGGTTGATCACAAAGTAGAGGAGAGTAGAATGGTTAATTACTGAAGGCTGAGATGGGCAAAGTAAAGCAAGGATGGATAAAGGGTACCAAAATATAGGCAGGAGGAACAATTCCTAGTAGTGTATAGCTTAGTAAGAGAGCCATGATGTGCAAAAGACTACTGCGGAGTTTTGGAAGAACTAAGAGATGATCCCAAAGGCTCCAAGCTTAAAGGAATGATGAGGAGGAAATAGATGCTCACTACCCTTATCTAGTCAGTGTGTCCTGAATACTGGCACTGAAACATCACATTGTATCCCCCTGGTCTTTGGCAGGGTGAAGTTTCCAGTTTCCACACTGCATGCCACCCAAGGGTGGCTCTTAGCTCCTAGAAGCCACCCTGTGGCCTTCCTCCTAAAGTATCAATCTAGTCCATTTCCTCTAGAAGTACCCAGAGTGTGCCTCTTCCATGCTTCAGATCTGCTGACTTCCCATGATACCCCTGTCTAAGGAAGCTTCCCATATTTAATAGGTTCATGTGATGAAATTCAGCCTACTCAGATAACCTCTCTTTGGCTATATGATGTAACAGATCACTGGGCTGACACTTCACCACATCATCCTTGCACACACAGAAGCAAAGGTTCTTAAGGGATCAATTTCAATTTAATTCTTTCTTCGTAATTAACAAATAATACTATGTATCTGTATGGTATATGGAATATTTTGACACATTCATGTAAGGTAGACTGACTAAATCAGGGTAATTAGCATGCCTTTCTAAGTGTCATTCATTTAGGTTCAAAGATTTTTGAGATACTGTCTTCTAGCTCTTGGTAAAATATGTAATGAGCTGTTGTAATGAACTATTTATACAGTTACCCCACTGTGCTTCAGAACACTAATACACTCCTTCCATATGTATTTTGACATCTTCTATGCTTCCCTTCTCTAATGCTCTGTCTTCCTTTTTCTTCCTGGTCTCTAGTAATCAGTATTCAACTCTCTTCTGCTTTGAGATCAACTTTATTTTAGCTTTCATGTATGAAAGAGAGAACATGTGATAAGTGTCTCTCTCTGTGCCTGGCTTATTTCACTCAACATAATGTCCTCCAGTTCCAACTGAAAGTGATTCACCTTCAGAATGATCATGCTCACCCTTCCCAGAGAAGAAACAAATGTCTGGTCCCAGGCACCATTGAACTACGGATAGCGTTAGCAGAGACCTTATAAGGAAAGCATGTGTGGAAAAGCAGAAGAAAGGTAAAGAGAAAGTACAAAGTGCTAGGGAGAATCTCCCTAAGTGTTTCAACAGCTGGCTGGGGAATCCTAGTAGGGGCTTTGATATGCACAAGACCTTTAATGTTCAGTGGCCCTGCCAACTAACAACTGACTTAATCCATGCCTTGACCTATAAAATTAGTGGTTCATGTTCCAAGAGGCGAGGAGACAAAGAGGTAGATTCCTTCCTTACCAAGGCTTCTTCAATAAATTGCACTTCTTTCCACATGAAAGTGGACATTCACGCTCAGCTTCCTGCAGAGATGGGCTGCTACAGCTACCTGTTTCTCCATAGCCTCAGAAAACGGCATGCCAGTTGTTTCCAAAAGTTAAAGAGCTGGTGGTGCAGCAACCTTAACAAATATATTTACAAACTTCTCCTAGTACAAGTTATTTAGAAATTGAGACTTGAAATTAAAACATTTACATGAAGGTGCTGACTAGAAATATATTTGACATTATTTCACAATTTCTCATCACATGTCACTACCAAATAACTATTGCTTACAAAGATATAACTATGAGATCCAGGACATGGGGTTAAAGGCACTTGCTTGTAAGCCTGCTGGCCCAAGTTAAATTCCCCAGCACTCACCAAGCCAGATACGAAGTGGCACACACATCTGTAATTGTAGTGTGCTTATGACAGTAGAAGGTAGAGCAAGGAGAATTGAGAAGCTCTTGGTCCAGCTAGACTGGAACATATACACAGAGGTAAAAACAAGGGAGACACTGTCTCCAGCAAGGTAGAAGGAGAGAAAAAAAACCTCAAGGTTGTCAGACTTCCCCACATGTACCCTGGCACGCATGTACATGTACACATGCACACACACACACCACATACATCCATGCATACCTATTTATACACACACAATTGAAAAAAATGTAACTTGGGCTGGAGAGATGGCTTAGCAGTTAATGCACTTGTCTACAAAGCCTAAGGAGTCAGGTTAGATTCCCTGGTACCCACATAAGCCAGATGCACATGGTGGCACATGCATCTGGAATTTGTTTGTAGTGTCTAGAGGCCCTGGTGCAACCATCCTCTCTCTTTCTCTAAAATAAATAAATAAATGAATAATTTTAAAAGGTACCCTTCATTTAATAGCAATAATGATTATATTAAATGACATACCATTATGTCCTTAGAATCACTCCAAACTTCACAAGTATGCAATCTTCCACACGAGTAAATTTTTGTTTTTGTTTTTGTTTTTTGAGGTAGGGTCTCACTCTAGCCCAGGCTGACCTGGAATTCACTATGTATTCCTAGGGCGGCCTCAAACTCATAGCAATCCTCCTACCTTTGCCTCCTGAGTGCTGGAATTAAAGGCATGCACCACCATGCTCCGCTTTGAGTAAACTTTTTTTAGAGAGAAAGAGAGAATTGGTGTACCAGGGCCTAATCCACGACAATTGAACTCCAGATGCTTGCACCACCTAGTGTGCATGTGGGACCTTGCACTTGCCTCAACCTGTGAAGGGGTTGGTTCTCTTGATGCCAACCCTCTACTATCCTGAGGATTCATTGCCTCTTCCCCCACCCCAAGCATGTTGACATGTGATGATATGGTCAAAATAAATTCATTATAACTTGAAAGCAGTGTAAAGTCACCAGACATTCAATTCACCTCACCCCTGGCCATCCCAGCGTGGAAACAGTGCACTGCTGAGCATCACTGGTTTCCCCTAGTGGTGGTGTGGCTGACCCCGAGCTAGGGCTCACTGTCACTGTCCAGCATCACTAAGTTGGGAGAAGTACAAAATTCCAAATGTAAAGCATGGTGTGTGTGGAATCTGTATGGTTTTCATACCAGCATAAATTTGACAATGTGCACACAGCATCATCATGAGCTGGGAAGCGTAGGTAGTCTTACCCAGGGAAGCTCTCCTCAGCCTCAATGCTCAGAGTTCAGAGGATGAACTGACATTTCATACTACATCGTTTTTCCCCATGACTCAGTATCCAGACTCCATCTCCACTAAAAAGGTCAAAGTGATTTCATGCAGCTCAAAGCCTCAACCGTCTAAGCACATGGCTGCTCTTTCTGATGAACAAATTATCACAAGGTCTGCCACCCTTTTGCTAAGCTATCAGGTCTTGGCCCGTGCCCTGTTAGAAAGAAACAAAGTCTAGGTCACTCTGGAGTTCCAAGGGTCACCTCAGCAGAACTGGGTACAAGGGGCAGCCAAATTTTCTATCTCACCTACAATAAGCTGTGAAGTGCTCAAACCATCCTGTTCTGAAGATGAATTAAGAATTCAACTGTTTTGTGCTTTGTTTAGTCAAAGGTTCTGATAGGTCCAGCCACATGAAACAGTTGTCATTGCTATACTGAGCTCACTTGACTTTCAAGATGTCTTCACAAAAGTAATGCTCAACCATTTATACTTGGAATGTCACTCAAGACTTCTACTCTATATGTTTTCTTAAAAAAATATACTGAGGGCTGGGGATATAGTTCAGTGGTAGAGCACTTGCATGAGGCTGTCGGTTCAATTCTCAGTACCACCAAAACAAATGTATTGAGTTTTGTGTGTGTATTTGTGCATATATGCATGTGTATATGCATATTTATGTATGAATATATGCATATTTATGTATGAATATATATACATATATACATATATATATATACACATATACATACATATATATATATATGTGATATAAACATATATGCTATATGCTTTGAATACATAGCAACATAAAAGTACAAGTATCAGGGCTGGAGAGATGGCTTAGCAGTTAAGCGCTTGCCTGTGAAGCCTAAGGACCCAGGTTTGAGGCTCGATTCCCCAGGACCCATGTTAGCCAGATGGACAAGGGGGCACACACGCCTGGAATTCATTAGCAGTGGGTGGAAGCCCTGGTGCGCCCATTCTCTCTCTCTCTCTCTGTCTCTTTCTCTCTCTGTCACACTCAAATAAATAAATAAATAAAAATGAACAAAGAAGTACAAGTGTCATTGAAGATTGCCTGTTAACATGGAAGCTAGGAAGAAGTGTCAAAGATGTCTTTTCTTTCCCTTTAGTAACTTTCTAGAAGAAGGATTCCTGTGTTAGAAAGTGCATACAAACTTCTCTCTCTCTTTCTATCTTTTGGTTTTTCGAGGTAGGATCTCACTCTGGAATTCACTATATAGTCTCAGGGTGGCCTTGAACTCATGGCAATCCTCCTACCTCTGCCTCCTGAATGCTGGGATTAAAGGCATGCGCTACCATGCCTGGTTCAAACACACTTCTTTTATGAAGCAGTGGCTGTAGAATGGCAGTTACTAAAAATAAAGATAGAACAATAATGACCTTGTAATTCCAATTCAAGATATATGCTCCTCAAAGACTGAAAGAAGCAACTCAAAAGATAAGGTTTAACCCAAGTTCATGGCAACCACTTACTCATAGTAGTCAAAGGTGGAACACAACTAAATGGATTGTATGTATGTATGTGTAATATAAAGTATCTATTTGGGATATATATATATATATATATATATGAAGAGAGAGAGAGAGAGAATATTAAAGAAGACTATTAGTCACCCTTAAAGATGAAGGAATTTCTGATACAAGTTACATGGGTGAACTTTGAAAAATATCCTGTAAGTGAACTCTAAAGACAATAAAGGGGAAGCTACAATGTGATCAGGGAGCTCTTCAACATGTCGGCATGGATGATGAAGGAAGGCTCAAAAGAAAAGTCATTGAAATAGAAGGCCTCCTTGGACAGAACAAGGAGTTCAGTGAAATGGGATGAATGAAGATGGGGAAAAAATAGGTACTGTGGGCTGGAGAAATGGCTTAGCAGTTAAAGAATTTGCCTGTGAAGCCTAAGGACTCATGTTCAACACTCCAGGTCCCACATAGGCCTGATGTACAAAATGATGCAAGCATGCAAGATTGAACATGTGTACAGGGGGTGCATGTGTCTGGAGTTTGATTGCAGTGGGTGGAGGTCCTGGCACTCCAATTCTCTTGCTCTCACTCTTAGTCCCTCACACACTGAAAAGTCCAGTCTGTTGGGCTTGCCTCAAAAAAATATGTATTTAGAGGGTATTATGATCAAATTGCATTATTTTCATCTTATAGTTTGATGTAAACTGGCAAACTCCCTGCCCCTCAAAAATATTATACAAGGGACTGGGGATATAGCTCAGTGACAGAGTGTCTTTTGACAGTCTTTGGACAGAATGAGGGATACAAATTACTAACTGTTTTTCTCATTGGCGAAAGCATACCCCATGAAGTGCTCACATCCCTGTTCTCACAGGTAGAGAAGCTTCTAGAAAAACTTGATTGACATCTGTTATGGTTGGAATCTGAATTATCGTCCACTGGTTCATATATGGACACTTGACCACAGTCTAGAGACCCTACTTTGGGAGATTCTGTGAACTTTTGGAGGTGGAACTTAGAGGAAGTAGATAAGTGGAGACAGATAGTTAGGGGTGTATTGTCCCTGGCCTAGTCCTGTCTTAGTCTTTGCTTTGTGTCTTTCTCGTGGTGAAGAACAGTCTCTATCCAGTGTTTTTGTTGCCAGGATACTTCTGCCCAAGCACATGGGGCAAACAAACACATACCAAACCCTCTGCAACTGGGAGCTGAAATAAATCCTTCCTCCTTAACTTGTTCCTGTCAGGTATTTGGTCACAACAATGAGAAAGGTGACTTATACCCAAGATGCATCATCTAACTTCAGACATGATAAGAGAACTCTCCTGCGTCCAGCTGGTCTTCACCACAAAGGAAGCCACAGTGACCTATGGTGTTTAAGCAGCACATGCTTCTGCATACTTGGAGCTTTCCGCATTCAAAGGCCTAAAGGAAGAAGGGGACTAGAAGAAAATGTATCAGTCACAGCATATGAAAATGTTAATTTTACCTTCCTTTTCACCAGCACTACATATAATAAATCATTTTTTCTTGGTCAATCAGGCAATAAGAAGTTCATGCCATCCTGTATTTGAAGTTTGAGTTATAGGAGGCTGAAAATGATTAATAAAATTCTTGCCCATATGCCTTTTTTTCTTTAAATTACTTTGCTTAGCTGTTTTTCTATTAAGAGAGCCATTTCCAATCATTGTGCGAGGGTAATTACTAAAGCTTTGCCTTGGTGTATGTGGGAGAGGAATAGGACTCATGCTCTGGCCATACGAAAACACCAGTGTTCTATTGTCTCCGTCCACTGAGAGGGAGAGCGAATTTTGCCCTGGCTCAAGTTCAAAGAGAACCTTAATTTCAAAGTCATGGCCAGTTCTTTATGTTCCTAGGACAGAGATCTGGGATTCATATCCCTTTTGTTTGGTGAAACACTGTATGAGCTCTTTGACTATAATGAGGTCTCCCTGGGTAGTCTTTATGGATAAGGGTTTCAAAAACAAAAACCCAAATATCCGGGCTCATGAGAATATTTTTGTTGAGGTAACAATGCATAATTTAAACCTGCCCCTAACCAAACCCAGGGAATACAAGGATTTTTAATGCTTGGGGCCAGACAGTAGAGGTGGGAGAGGGGAGGGAAGGATCTTGGCAGAGCTACAGAAACATCCAGGAGAAATGGTGGCAGGTAAGATCATGAAAGGATAGGTGTCACATAAAGTTCCTCTCTTAAAGAACGATGGAAAATCCATTCAACAATGGTGTGTTCCACTTGATATTAACACAGGACTCTACTGAAGTTGTCTTTTCTTCTCCCCTGGCCCTGCTTGTGTTAGAGAAGTTTTGCAGAAAGGGGATGAAGAGGTAGTATGCTGGGTCAGGGGGAGAGTAGGGACAGCAGGAGGTGAGAATCTGAAATTTTCCCATCCCTGAGAACAAGACGGGCATTCTGAGCAGGAAGTGATCAATGACCACCGTGGGACCCTCTAGGAGAAGCTCTGGAAATGGCGACCAGGCACAGACTCTCTCCTGTCAGTGAGGTAGATCTGTGGCAGGTGTAGGCTGAAACAGTCAATTTGATTTTAAAGGAACAATTAAATTTAAAGGAAAGAGGAGTTGAGTATATCTGTATGACAGAAATTGAAGGAATTTCTGTCAAAATGTTTTCCTTCTCATTGCTTATCTCCAGCTTCCATCATCTCTGGTTGTCTTGTTTGCATTAGACACATTCACCTTCCAGCACTGTTTTTGTCTGTCATTTGTGCTTTCATTATTATATCAAGTCACAAAAAATTGAACTGCATGTGACAGAAGTTCCAAACCAACCATCAGGCTTTACCTACAAGGATTCTTGGGGCTGCTCATCCAGAATAGGTAAGGAGCTTCCAGAAATCTTCAGAAGATCTGAATAGTTCTATTTTCCTGCTCCACACTTCTCATTTCTAGGAGTCTTTCATGAAAATCACCTCATGGAACAATATAGCTGCTGTGTCTTTAACCAACACATCTATATTTCTGGCCAAAGTGTTGAGCAGAACAACAACAACAAAAATACAGGCTCAAGATTCAGCTCCTGTTAAGTTACCTTTCTTCAAAGTCCCATGATTTTATATAGCTGGCATTTTTCATAAGGGCATGTCTGGCAGCAAGGGAGGCTAGGAAGTATAGTCTTTGCTATGAGGATTAAAAAAAAAAAGTTTCAAGTCTACTTCAGTGATGAGCTCTTAGGAGCCTCTGGACCTCTGCTCTGGTAGGTGTCCAGTACCCTCAGGGTCTGTCTCCTTCACCCTGGTGCTGATTATCATGTTCAGCATGGAAGAAGCACGACACTCTTTTCCCCAGCTCCTTTGTGGTTTCATCTGTGTCCTGGCTGAAGTGTGGGGGGTGGTTTATATCCTTGGGTCTCACTAATTTCTGAAAAAGAAGAACAGATTCCCCAACAGAGAGTGATGTCAGCATAGTTTACATGGGATAAGCATTATTAATTTAGGGAGAATTTGATACATGTAACCCCTCTTTTAGCCAAAGACACAGCTCAGGGAATTTTGTGGAAGAGGGAGAGGAAAGATTGTAAGAGCCACAGGTTGATACATCATGCCCAGAGGTATTCTCTCCCCCACATAAAAAAAAAATCCTGTCTGCTGCTCACACAACATAGATCACAACCCTATGGGAGGAATACCTGCAACTCCACTGAGGAGGGTCCTCAGTGGAATGGGCAGGGACAAGGGAAAACAGGGCACCAACACATGATGTTGGTACTAAATACACTGTTAATTATAAAAGTAATAATAATAAAAGATTTAAAAAATTAAAGGTCCTTAGGTAAGCAATAAGTTCAATATAAGAAATTAAAATAGAGGCAAATACTGAGCTCTGTCATGACTCTACTTCCTTATCTCATCTCTAAATATAAGTCCGAGGTCTTCCTCCAATGCCCTTCCCATCATCCCTGTCCAAGACTGATGGTATCTCCTTGATGTCTGTGTCTAGTGTCTCCTTCAATCTCTCCTGTAAACTTCTGCCAGGTGCATCTCACTGAACACTGTCCCCGAATCCCCTCTTGCTTGCCAGGAAGAGTCAAAGTCACCGGTCTGGTTTGGACACTGTTTTCCAATGCTCTTCTCTGTATAAATCACCCTCCAGGGAGACTTGGCTTCTGCCTTGTTCCACCTTTTTCCTCTTCTGCCCTATTTTCCTTTGCATGTCTATGAATTCATTTTCCATTGCTGTAAGAAAAATGTCAGAGGCTGTGGAATTAGAAATAAAGAAATTAATTGATCTCATTACTGTAGAGGCCTAAGATCGTGGCACTAACATATGTTCAGCTCCAATGAAGGCCATCTTGACTGTGTCACATGGAGAATGGTGTCATGGCTTGGGTGCATGGTAAGACAGGAATCCAGGGCATAGAAGAAACTAGTCTTGCTTTTCCTCTGGTGGACTAAACTGGAGTCTATGAGAGCTATCATAGTCCTTTTTAAAGGCAGTGCCTCACTTTGGGTTAACCAAGGACCTCCCAAAAGATTCCACCTTGTAAAGATTCCATATCACCAATTCAGGGCCAAGGTTCCAATACACGAACTTAAAAAAAAAATAGATTTATTTACTAAAGACAGACAGAAAGGGGGTGGGGAGAGAGAATGGGCGCATCAGGTCCTCTAGCACTGCAAATGAGCTCCAGACATATGGGCCACCTTGTGCATCTGGTTTATATGGATTTTGGAGAATCAAACCCAGATCTTTAGGCTTCACAAGAAAGCACCTTAACCTATAAGCAATCTCTCCAGTCCAATATATAAACTTTTAAGCACATATCCTGAAGCCATACCCAAGCCGTGGCATCATGGAAACCCCCTATCACTCTGCCCATCTAATGAAATCATTCCTATTGGGTGTGGAAGGGTGTTGAGATCGAGTCTCACTGTGTAGCACAGGCTGGCCTCACATCACATAGCAGAGGCTGGCTTTGACTTTGCGTGATCTTCCTGCATCAGCCTACTGAGTGCTGTGATTACAGATGTGAGCCACTATGCCTGACTCTATGGCATCTTCTTAAAGGAGACACAATCTACTGTTCAGACATTGCTCCCTCTTATGGGCTGTGGGAAAGACTACAATTCCTGACCTCCTTGATGGTATACCTGCGACTCTTTCTACCCCTGTGGCAGGAGTGATGTGGTTAGGCTGGTTGGAAATGACAAGAGGTCCTGTGTGAGTTGCTGCCTCTTTGTCTTGTTGCAGTGGATGTGAACATAGGCTTAGGACGGGGTCTCACCACCCTGTCCCCTGGGATGAAGCTGCTGTGCGTGCACAAGTCTGAGAGGAACATCATGGGGCATTTTTGCCTAAAGCACCTGAAAGATGACCTGGACAATGCCCACTGTTAGCCAAGGAAGGCAAGATTAGAAAAGGATCAGGCTGGAGAGATGGCTTAGTGGTTAAGGCACTTGCCTGAGAAGCCCAAGGACCCAGGTTCAACTCTCCATGTCCCACGTAAGCCAGGTGCACAATGACGCAAGCACACAAGGTTACACATGCACACAAGGGAGTGAATACACTGGAGTTCCTTTGCAGTGGCCAGAGGCCCTGCTGTGCCCCTTCTCTCTCCCTTTCTCTTGCCAACTAAAGTAAATGCAGTTTGTTGGGCTTGCCTCAACAAATGAAAGAAAAGAAAAGGAGAGGAGAGAAGAGGAGAGGAGAGGAGAGGGAAGGGGAGGGGAGGGGAGGGGAGGGATGGGAAAAGAAAAAAGAAAAGTACAGATATGGGCTGGAATGATGACTCAGAGCCTCCTGCACAAGCCTGAGGGGCCTGAAACTTCCCAAGTTTGAGTCATCAAGTCCCAGGTAAACAGCGGGGCATAGTCACAGGCACCTACATCCCAAGTCCCACATATGAGAGCAGAGATGAGGCTATTGACCAGGCTTGGAAGAAAACAGCAAGCTCTGGGACCACTTTGAGACTATAGCTCAAAATGAGAACAAGGGCTGGAGAGATGGCTTAGCAGTTAAGGGCTTGCCTATGAAGCCTAAGGACCCCACTTTGTGGCTCGATTCCCCAGGACCCAGGTTAGCCAGATGCACAAGGGGGCACACGCATCTGAAGTTCTTTTGCAGTGGCTGGAGGCCCTGGCACGCCCATTATCTCTCTCTATCTGCCTCTTTCTCTGTCTGTTGGTCTCAAATAAATGAATAAAAATATTTAAAAAAATAATGAGAACAAGTGAAAGAACAACATGGGGGGGGGGGCACTGGGTGTTCTGATCCAGCAACTGCAGGCATCGCCCCCACCACAGATCAGTGCATGTGGCCCTGCAAGGGTACATGCATGTGCATATGTCACACCCCCCCACACCATATACCACACATTACACACACACGTACACACACGAAAACAAGAGGCTGGGAGGCTACTGAGTTCAGAAGCACTGAGTTCTCGGAGGAGGTGACCAATAATGTTGGGAAGTGAGACCAGAGG
Organism: Jaculus jaculus; assembly: GCF_020740685.1. Taxonomy (NCBI): domain Eukaryota; kingdom Metazoa; phylum Chordata; class Mammalia; order Rodentia; family Dipodidae; genus Jaculus; species Jaculus jaculus. The sequence continues at coordinate 27,572,942 of NC_059103.1, forward strand.
GGCAGATGTGGCACAGAAAAACAGTATATACAGGAGAACGAAGTTTGAGAGACTAGAGGCTCAAGGGCTAAGGATGGCTTCCCAGGGCAGGGTGGGGAGGGTTGAGGGGTGTCATGTACTGGCAAGGGCAGGTGTGAAGAGCATAAATGAGCCTGTCATTGCAGCAGCAGAGATAATATTTACTATCCTTAAAATAAAAACGAAAACATAAACCAAGTTTTCTGGAAAATTACATGAACCATAAAAGTTCTCGCCCAATAATGTTTTTAGACTGCGTTTGTGGAAGCCGATTGCAGGAAGGACAGGAGTCTGCACAGACATGGTGGGCCCTTCCCGCCACTTCTTGTTCCAGTGTGCCTGGGCTGGCCAGGACCTGAAGTCTGGATGACACTCAATATTTCTCAAATGATAAAATATTGTAGAGCCAAAGATCACAGTATCTTCCCTTCATCCCTCCAGACAATGGTAAATTAAAGGCATTATGGACTTGTGGAAAGTCTTTTTCTCATTAAATTTTTATGCTATTCGGAATAAATTTCGTGCAACTCATAGGTTTGGGTGCCGCCCGTGACGGTTTGCTCGGAGCACCACTAGATGGCGCAGGTTGCCCGTGCATCAGGAGTAGCAGGTGGAACAGAGCCGGTTTCCTATCGGACTGTGAATTCTGTGGAATCAGAGCGTGATTCTATCATCACATCTGCCGTTGCCACTTCTCCCTCAAAATGCACAGTCTCCTGAGTCTAACTTCTATATTGCTTGCACGTTACACATTTAGAAAATGCTTAACTCTCAAATCCAGTGAGGCTCATATGAGGATTCTACAAGAAGAGAGATAAAACAGCATTATTATTATTATTTTTATTTTTCTACTGTCAAGCACCTTTTCCTTCCCTTCTTCTCTTCCATCTCTTTTTCTCTTCCTCTTAACAATTTGGCTGTCCTAAACTAGTCAGAATCCATTATTTCCACACTTTACCCCAGGATCCTGGCTGGACAGATCTTACCTGTTACTACCTAGCCTATACTCTGGGAGTGCCTACCTTCTACCACCTGGAAAGGGCTGTCTTCCTTCAACCTCAAAAGGGAATGTGGCATGTCTATCTGGAGGCTAGGGGTCCATTGCGGAAGGGGTGGCGGAAAGAATGTAAGAGCCAAAGGAATGGTAGGATTCCTTACAATGTGCTCCTCCAGACACAAAATGGCCTGGATATTCATGCCCTCACAATGCCTGACACTACCTACACAAGACCATCATAATAGGAGGAAAATATGACATTAAAATAAAAGAGAGACTGATTGAGAGGGGGAGGGGATAAAATAGAGAGTGGAGTTTCTAAGGGGAAAGTGTGGGGGTGCTGTTGGGAGGGAATTACCATGGGATATTGTTTATAATTATGAAAGTTGTCAATAAAAAATGAATCAAAAAAAAATTATGACTTCTGTGGGTTTAGGGGAGCTGGCTGAGAACATAGCTTCCTGTTTGGAAAACGTCATTGTATTAGGAGCCCAGCACCTAGGGTCAGAGGGCAAACAAGGTTATAGTTACTCCACAGCTTTGCATGCCCAGTGAGGCCAAGCCGGGCGGTGGGGGTAACTCGTCTTTCTCAGAGAGCAAAGCTGCAGGAGGAAGAAGGCTCAGCAGAGGCGGTGACTCTGAGCCTGAAACAAGAGGCATTCCCTCAGCAGAGGGAGTCTCTCAAATGGCCCTACTGGAAAGATCTCCACAGAGCTTAGGTATAAGATGAGACAGGAAAGAGTCAGGCTTTGAGGAACCCGACTGTGCCCAACAGACTTGAAACACCTAGGACGAGCCACTGCGTTGGGTGACTTTTCCTGGGTAGACACATAAAAATATCTACTCACTTCAGGTCGGAAACAGACAACAGATTCTAATAATAATAATAATAAATCCACATGTCTACCTTAGTGAACCAATAAGTTTCTTGGGGTGACTTTAACAGGAATGTGGGGGAGGAGTACCACAGGAGCATGGATGACTCAAAGGCAACTGCACCACTGAACAGGTAACCCTAGCCCAGTGCGATTGGTGACTCACAAAAGCTACATCCCAGAGCTCACTGCTCAACTTGTAGGCATCTCCACCACCCCTGGCATAGTCTTCTGTCCTCAGCAACTGTCACTGCTTCTGTGACCTTGGAAAAGGTCTTGTGAAACTTGTGTCTTTCGGGGCCTTCCCAAGACTTGGTTTTTGTTTACTTGCTGACCCTTGCAAATTTCCTTCACTTCTGAGCCTTAATGAGCTTCCCTCAAGGAGAAGTTGTCAATGAGGAGGAAATTGCTACCAAGAGCCAGCAAAGGCTCTCCAAAATTTGTCTTTCTTGTGTGCAGACTTGGAGTTTCCTTACAACAGGCTGAAAGTGCTGGAGTGTCCATTTTCTTTCTGTTTCTTTCTCTCTCCCTCTCTCTATACACACACACGCACGCACACACGCACATAGGAAGTGCTGACTGTGCTGCCTCAGACTGTGAAAGGATTTGGGAATCAGGATAGTACAGGTATAATTGAGGCAAAATGGTGGCATGCCGGGGTACCATAAACATAACCCCATGATTGTTGTCCCTATAAATACACAGATAATAGAGAATCAAAGACACACAAGGTAGGAAGGTCTAAAGACAGGTTTGGAATGCTACAGCCAAGGAACCCAATGGTTTCCAAGAACCACCAGAAGCTGGTAAAGGACAGACAGGGGCTCAGGGAGGCCGTACTTGTTCTGGGTGGTCTTGGAGCTCTCAGAACCACAAGGCAATGAATGCATTTTTGTTGTTTAAACTGCTACTCATTGTGCGCCATTTGTTATGGTAGCTTCAGGAAGATAACACCTGGTCTTTCCCATGGTTTCTTGATTCTACTCACCATCCCAAACCGACCTGTATGAGAAGTGAAGTACAGTGGTCCATTTTCAAGATAATCCCTACAACAGCCTGAGCTTGGTTACAGATAAAAGACCCTGGCTTCCTACGGACACCTGCTTGCCAGAGCCCTTCCTTTGCCCCAGAGCCAGAAATATAAAAATAGTCGTTAATGACCAGGCTTGTGTGGTAGAAAAGAAGATAAAAGTTGAACTGATTCACTGAGTTACTTGAAGAGCTATTTGCTGAGGAGCTAAACTTACCTTTGTCAGCAGATGCAAAAAAAAAAAAAAAAAAAAATCCCCAAAGAGGGAGCTGTGCAGAAAGGGCCCAAAGGGATGATAGAAGAGAAACAATTTAGGCTAAAACACAGTAAAATGGAGTTCATTGTTAGGGTGGCCTGACTACACAATTGATTGATATATAATTGCTACATCTTGTTTATTTACTTACCCCTCCTCTTTTCTCTGAAAATTATGAAAGGGAAACAAAGTCTCAACTCGGGGATTCTTTGGAGGGCGACCTCAAACTCTTTGGGCCCTGGGTAGATAAACTCCTCTACTTTCACTTGGACTGGAATGAGAGTGATCTTTCCAGAGAATTTCTACAACACTTGCAGAACAGGTGTGCTAAGGTCCATGTGCCTGGGGTTTTGAAACAAACAGGATATGGAAAGTTGGGAAAGGGATCAACTCAAGAACAATCTTTTGTTACCATATAAAAGAATAATAAGACCCATGTGAAATCTGGAAAAGATTGTGCCTCCTTGAGTACCCAGCCAATGGGGAAGGGGCCCTGGTATTTTGGTTATAAAAATGACAAAGCTGTGCCCAAAGGGTGAGATGCCATTTTCTTTCTAGGCTGTGCCCAATCTTGCAAGATCGAAAATAAACTGCCTTGTTTCTCACTGCTCTTAACATAGCTGGAAGGTGTGATAGTGATGTCCGTCAATGCTGAGCACTCTCCTGTCACTTCTTTTGAGCATTTTGATGAGTTTTGATTCTTCCCTTTGAGTGGTCTTTGAGTAGTCATATGACAAGAGTAGCTTCTCTGGACAAAAGGGACAGTGCATTAACATATGGGCATAAGCATAAATATTTAGAAGGAAATTTGGTGGGCACATCATACCCACTCAACCAAACAACAGTAGTAGATTCCCTGCTAGGGCTTATGACTTTCCCTAGCCAGAAAGTGTTTCAGTAGGTTTTCAGTATCTAGGCAGGAATTCTCCCCTATGGTCTGGGCCTCAAATCCAGGTAGAGAGCAATCCGTTTCCCCATAACAGTCATGCAACCTTTGTACCAATTGATGCATTTTGCTTGGCTGTCTAGCCAAGAGGTGGATATTTCTCATACCTGGAAGACTTCCCTCCCACTCACCTCATTTTTTTTTTGTCTTTCTCCTTGTCCCTTCCATGACTCACAGCCCACCTCCTCCTTGAACAGATGAAATCCTCAGCCCAAGATGATGACTCTTTGTAGACTTGGAGATTACACTGTGCATGTGTCCTTTCTGGGACTAGATGTTAGACACACCCAGTGAGACCCTAGCTGTCTTGAATGCCATACCAAGTTGAGGAGCTTGGTTTAGTCCCACTTAGACCATTATTCATGTATTTATTGAGTTGATTGAGTCGCATATTTCAAGGCACTATGATGTGAATATGGTTCCTGTCCTCTTCCCCAAATGCCATGTACTCCAACTTGGTCCCCAATGATGATGGTGTGAGATGGTTGGGGGAGTGGGGACACCCTACCTTAAAGAGGTAGAAACTAATGGAAAGTAATTAGGTCATTAAGGCATCACCCTGTGGAAGGATTAGTGCTGGACTCCTGGCATGTGTTTGTTCTCAAGAGAGAAGATTGTTATAAAGGAGGTTGTCATGTGACGGGTTGATCTTGCCCATGGCCATTTTCCCTTCCCACTTCTCTGCCATGACCAAGGGGACTTTCAGTAGAGGCTGAAAAGCCACACTGGAATTGCACGTTAGTCTTCCAAATCAATAAACCTCTTTTTTACTATAAATTTCCCAGTCTCAGGTATTTTTATCATATAGCAACAGAAAACTGACTAATATACATGGATTTGGAAGAAGTAGGTAATAGAGAGGATAGCAGCCTAAACACGAACACAATAATATTTTTATAATAATTCACATTCACTAAGTCAGAGAGCATACAATGAAATAGCATCAATCATACTTTGACTTTTTTGGGTTTTTTTGAGGCAGGTTCTCACTCTAGTCCAGGCTGACTTGGAATTCACTATGTAGTCTCAGGGTGGCCTTGAACTCACAGGGATCCTCCTATCTCTGCCTCCCAAGTGCTGGGATTAAGGGCGTGTGCCACCACACCTGGCCTAATTTTTAATTCTAACCCTAACTCCAGCACTTAGAAGCTGGGTAACTATGGTTAAGGCACATGACACCAGTGACTTTGTTTCCTCACCAAGAAGATAGTCCATCATCCCAGAATGTAAGATCTGAGTGTCCTGAGAGGGTCAGATGGTCAGTGGTAGTAGAATAGGGGCTAAAGTCACAGGTCCAGTGTACCACCAGCAACAGCTTGAAGAATTCTTCACACAGGTGAAGATCAGACTCTTGACTTGACTTTTTGGATCAGCCAGTATGAAACAGAACTGGAGTTTCTCAGGAAGAGATTTCACCCCTGATTTAAACACAAGGGTTAACAGAAGGTGAAGCACTCCGAGAAAGGAAGGGTGTTGTGTGGGCTTCTCAAGGGAGCATCCTGTACTGTGTCTTCACAATAACCATGTGTATGACTTTGGTGACAAGCGAAGTTACCTCTCAAAGGGTTGCTGCTATGCAATGTTAATGTTGTTACTGAGGCTTATTGAATAGGATTACAATGGGTAACATAACAATACATGATCACAAAGGTTGCATAAGATGTTCAGATGTTTTCTACAAGAAACAAAAGTTTATACTATGTGAGATTACCAGAAAATTATAGGTTTGCATCTAGGCAAGGAATAAGACTATACTTGGGCTGGAGAGGTGGCCCAGAAGACTTGCAAAGTCTGGCAGTCTAGGCTCAATTCCCCAGTACCCACATAAAGCCAGATGCACAAAGTGGCACATGCTCTGGAGTTCGTTTGTCCTGGCAGGAGGCCCTGGCACAACTATTTTTATTCTCTCTCTCTCTCTTTCTCTCTCTCTCTGTAACTATCTCTATTTCTCCTTGGAACTAAACAAATTAAACATTTTTAAAAGGCTATACTTGAAGGTTACATATGTTTAGGACTTAATTTTTTTTAATTAATTGCCTAACATTCTGTATTTTATTTATTTATTATTTGTCTGTTTTTATTTTTATTTTTTTTAAACACAGTCTCACTGTAGCCAAGGATGACTTGGAACTTACCCTGTATCCCAGGCTGGCATCACATGCTGATCCTCCAACCTCAGCCTCCCTACTGCTGATATTAAAGGCATGAACTACCAGGCCCAGTTTAACATGCTCTTTTGAAATGATCTTTACAAAAAAGGAATACTATATCTCTGTAGGCAACATTCACAGCAAATTTTGTTAACTGTACTGGAATTCTTCCTATCCAGCTGGCAAGAGGCTCCCACTAGACTATGGGATGAGGGGCTCCTCCCTGTCTCCTTGACTTTTGCTACCTTGCCTCAAAATGCCAGGGATGCTGTTCACACTGATAGGGCTCACTATGTGGAAGTGAGGACTGAAAGTACAGATAATTTTACTTTTGTTGTGATAAATGTTATGAGAAGTAAAAAAAAATCTGTATTCTGTTAACTTCCTCTGTGAATGAGCTTGTCCAGTTTCACAATAAGCATGGATTCCACAAGTCACGGAGTCTGTCTTTGATACGGTAAATTCAAGTGAAGCCCTAATACTGTGAACAATGACTAACTAGTCTGTTGCCAAACTAGAAAGTGACTCTAGCCGGCCAAAGAGGTTGGATTCTGTCTTTCAGAAGTCACCAGCACCTGGCAATTAGAATGGTTACTACAGACAACTTCCACCCGCAGCTTTGCTGGACTCTGCCGGTTGGCTTCTCGACCATTCTTCGGGGTGCCACACCACTGGGACCTGCCCCCATCCCTTAGGAGCCTTGTGTCATTTTGAATGAACTCCCAGATGGATTCTCAATGATTGTGGTGAACTTCTCAACTACTATGAATGGTATGAAACTATTAGGACAGGGGGCTTGGCAAAGGTCAAGTTTACCTGCCATGGGTTCACTGAAGAAATAGTGGTTAGAAAAAATGCAGACATAGGAGTTGGGCAAATAGCTCAGTGATTAAAAGCACTTGCTTGCAGCACCTACTGGGTTGGGTTTGATTCCCCAGCACCCATGTAAAACCAGATACACAATGTGGTACATGCCTCTGGAGTTCATTTGCAGTGGCAAGAGGCCCTGAAATGCATGCTCTCTCTCTCTCTCTCTTTCTCTCTCTCTCTCTCTTCTCTATCAAATAAATAAACATATTTAAAAGTATAAATATTTAGAGGGCAATTTTATGGTCACAACATATCCATTTAGCCAAACAAAACAATAGTAGAAGCTTCCTCTTAGGGCCTATGACATTCCTAGGCATAGCTTTTTTACTATGTTTTCCGTGCCTGGCATGGATTTCTTCCTGTGAATTAGGCCTTGGATTCAATAGTATAGCAGTTGGTTACCCTCGTAATAGTCATGCCACTGTTGAACTGATGAGCGCCTCTTGCTGGGCTGCTTGGCTGTACAGCTCACAGGGTCCACTGCTGAGAAAGGCTGTTGATGATGATTCTCCCCCAACAGCTTGCATAGCACTTTCCAGAATCATCATAGCTTGCCAGCAGAAAGAAAGCTTCCACTCTGTTCCAGCTTGTGTTCTCACTATACTGCAATCAACATGTGAAGTGTCTTCAGCAATAGAGTCTTGTTGTCTAGTTCTGGTGGGCAATGTGATGCTCACAGATCAGTGCTGCTTAGACAAGCTTCCTTTTTAGATGATGGAAACTACTGGGGAAACTCTAGACTCATTACAGTGCTGAGGAGAGACAGTTAAGTACTCACTCAGCACTAAGTAAGATATTTGTGTTACACATCCACCCAGCAATACTTGCCTAATAGTGAGGAAGAAGTGGAAAGATGAAGGTGAGAGTCAGAGGGTGTGGAGCAGGGAGTGGACTGGAATGCTGTCTTCTGGACACAAAGTGGCCATTGCTTTCATGACCTCACGGTGGCCTTTGCTACCTGCCCAATACTGGGTTCATGAATATGTCATGGAAGGAAAAAAAAAAAGAAAAAAAAAAAGTAACAGACATCAAACTAGAAGAAGAACTAGCCAAAAAAGAAGGGGTTGTGTGAGCAGGGTATGGAGGAGTTGGGGGGGGGTACAAATAATGGGAGGGAAATATGACATTATGACTGCAGCATATTATGCACATGGGTGCAAATTGTCAATAAAAATTATACTGAAAAGGCCTGGAGACAAGGCTTTCAGTGAGTGATTTGTCTGGGATCAAAACAGACTGATGCCTTGACAGATCTGAAGCATCCACATGTGTGTCAACTCTACCATGTGCTAGAGACAGCCGACAGAATACGCATGGTTCTTGAGGTAACTGTTCTGATCGGAATGTTGGCATTCCCACAGAAGTTATGTTTTGACCATAATCTCCAGCGTGACAGTATTATGCGGTGGGGACTTTAGGAAGAAGGCTCGGCTCTCACAGATGGAATCAGTGCCCTCATCCAAGGTGCTCGAGGGAGCCTGTTTGTTGCATCTATGAGCCACAAACCATTACCAGACAGAATAAGACGGTGCTCTGACCTTGGATTTCTCAGCCTCTGTGTCACAGTGCCCTGGAAGAGAGGTGACTGACTACATTATATGCCAGGATTGCCCATCAGAACAGGAGACTCGAGTCATTTTCCATCGATACTGTCTGCCATTGCTTATGCCTGGCTGTGCCCACAGGCCCATCAAGCCAGGTCACAAGATTGCCATCTACAGATGTAATGTGGCAGCTGTGGTTATGCAGCAAGCAAATTAATACAAGGCAAATTGTACTTTGAATCAGATCTGAAAGATTATCAGCAGAATAACAGCCTGGTGTTCCTGAGACAGGAACACAGGGGCAGACATGAATGACTGTGAACTATAAAGCAAATGAGCTATGGGACCTAGTGTCTAAGAAAGGCTAGCACGGGCCGGCTCAGACCATCCCTAGTTTATGAAAATCACCTCCAACAACACAAAAACAGCCATCATCGTGCTGGGCATGGTGGTGCATGTCTTTAATCCCAGCATCCGGGAGGCAGAGGTAGGAGGATCACCGTGAGTTCGAGGTCAGCCCGAGACTACATAGTGAATCCCAGGTCAGCCTGGGCCAGAGTAAGACCCTACCTCGAAAAACAAAAGCAACAACAACAAAAAGCCCAAAACAAAATACCAGCCATCATCTACAACTGCCAAAAGATAGGCCCAACCCTTAAGAAAACTCCTCGTCTTTGTGATAAAAGCCCCCCCTTCTCCCCAGTCCCAGCTTCCGCCCAACACCTCGCCCACCACTGCACCTGCAGAATGGGCTCCTGACCTGAATGCTTGTTGAAACCCTCACCTGTTCTGAAGAGTGAATCCTATATGTTGTAGTTACCTTCTCATTGTATAAAGAAATCATGCAATTGTATGAAACACCTGATCAAAAGCAGATGCTCAGAGGAAAATGTTTTGGCTTACAGTCTTGAAGGAAAGCTTCATGATGGAAGGGGTTGTTAGCATGTCATAAGCCGAGTCTGGACCCCACCTCTGCCACAGCAAGTGGAATATAGCAGCAAGAGAATGAGCCAAACTCTAGCAAGGTGGAGCTGGCTATAACATCACTATCCCACTCCCCAAATACACCTTCCTCAGCAGGGCTCCACCTTCCAAATTGCTACCAGCTGGGGACTAAGCATTGAGAACACATGAGTGTTATTTTTGCTGTTATTGTTGTTAAATTTACTGATTGATTTTTATAAAAAAAAAAGTGTGTACTCTTATAGTCCCTCTCCTTCCCCATTCTACTGAGAGTTCTCCTTGATGTAGTTATTGGTATTCACTGTAGAGTCCTAAAGGCCTCAGTAAATCTCTGTGGGTGGGTGGAGAGAGATGGTGCCTCAGGCAATTCCCACCCACCATGAGGCTCTTATAATCTTTCTGCCCTTTCTTCTTTAATATTCCCTGAGCCTTATGCGGGGGGCAAGTTAGAGATCAGATTTAGTGTTGAGTTCTCTGTAGCCTCTGGATATATGCTTTTTTGAGGTGTGAGTGTCTGTTGCCACGTCTCTGGTCAGGGTATCCATGAGAGCAGTACTTGTGTCACAGCTTCCTCTACAATGACTCCTGAGCCCAAGTAGATGTGGAGATGACCCATTTAATGGCAGGCATTTGGCTATCTTCTTGATTTATTGATGCTCCCCAGCATTCTCCACCATCTGTAAGCTAAAACAGATTCTCCAACCAAAATGGAGAGCAGTTTGCATTAATGAGGATAACCATTAAGAGACTTTTGATTTGTATGCCCACTCTTCTCAGCCAAAGCGTAATGGAAGTTCTCTCTGGAGTCTATCCTTGGGAATCTGGTTTGGTTCCCAGTACTAAATATGAGCTCTCCCCATCCTTGAGAGTGTCTCACGTCCAATCCATGCGCAGTTGCTACCTGCAGAGGCTGTGGACCACTAGTACACAGGTGTGTATTTTTTACCTGGCTGGCTGGTTTTGTATCTGGCTAGATCTCCTGCTTGTTCGTACTGTTGGTGACCATTATTTCCCAGAAGCTCTCATAGCACTTTCCAGCACTATGAGGACTAGCCAGATGGAAACTGGTTTTCCTCTCAGTTCAAACATGGTCTCTCAATGTCTTGTGACTGGAGGCTGTGGCCTCTTAGAAAATAGGGTTTTACCTTTTAGCTCTGTTAAGTAACCAAGTGCTTTGACAATAGCCTGTATCATTTTGGGGATCTCATGTGTCTCCCTGACCAACATCTCATTGTGAACACATGAGTTTATGGGGGACAGATAATTCAAACCACTATGCTATGCTTTTGCTCTCAGTTTAAAAAAAATATTTTATTTTTTATTTATTTATTAGAGAGAGAGAGAAGGGGATAGAGAGAATGGGCACTCCAGGGCCTCTGGCCACTGCAAACGAACTCCAGATGCATGCACCATCATGTGCATCTAGCTTACGTGGGATCTGGAGAATCAAACCTGGATCCTTACACTTTGCAGGCAAGTGCCTTAACCGCTAAGTCAATCCTGCAGCCGACTCTGTTTTTAATAGATGTCTACTTTTACTATTAGAAAAGGAGAAATTGACTATCAGAGCTCACTGAAGTTTGGTCTTGAGATAATTCTGAAATGCTTGCCTATGCCCACAGTTATCTACTTTCAGTAAGGGAGATGAGAATGACAGGAAGAAAAGGTGATGAGAAGAGAATTCTTTGAGAATAAAGGTAATCCCAATGCTCAGGAGCCTGAGGCAGGAGGCTCAACAGTTGAAGGCATGTCTGGGTTACATAGTGAGACCATGTCTCCAAAACCCACGGTTTGGGGATGTAGTTCAGTGGTGGAGTGCTTGTCTCATGAGTGCTGTGGATTCTATCCTTGGCCCTCTGAGAAGAAGGAGGAGTAAGAAAATGATGAAGAGGGAAAGAAAGAGGAGAAAGAAAAGGTGAAGAATATCAAAACAATAGCAATCAGGCTAAGATTAGACCACAACCCCTGCTTCTTCTGTCAAAGTGATGTATGAGATGTCCCTAGGCCCTGGCCAGGGGGAAAGAAGTAAACAAGAAGGGCTTCCTGGGGAGTTGCAGGTGTGTCCCCATTTGAGGACCCTGTGGAGACCAGATATGTCTGAATATTACTTAGGAAAGTTCAAAAGGAAGAGATAGTGGGAGCTGTTCCCAGAGCAGAAAGAGGGCTACAGTGGGTGGCCATGACGGTGATGGACAAGGGGCAGTGTGTCATGCTGGAGCTGACTTCAAAGACACCTTTATGTAAGAAGGTCGTCTTGCAGAGGGAAGAGACAACAGAAACTGAATGTGGTACTGAACAGGGCAGAAGGCCAGCCCCGAAGGTTACCCAGAGGGCTCACTGCTTCCTCCAGGGAGAGACTGGACCAGATGTCCCCAGCTGCGTGTGTCCCTGAATAAACATATAGAGGAAGAATCTTCCAGACTGTTGTTGTGGGCCATGCAAGAAGTCTGCTTCTGCTGCATGCCCCATTCCACTCCTCGTTCTGCCAGACTGACGAGGCATGTGCCTGAATGCCACCGTACTTCAGTCAGGCCAGAGCTGAGGGAAACTTCGCTCTAATGAGAAATCTTCAAAAGTCTTACGAATCTGGGCTTCTTAGTTCTGAAAAAGAGACTTTTCTATGCACAAAAGTAGCTTGGGGACATCTTCTAGGCCTTGGGAATGGTGATCAGATGACGTGGGCATGAAAACAACCTGGAGAGGAAAGAAAGTTCCTTGTATCTCATTCCTAACAAGGTCAGTTTATCCAAACCCATTCAGCAGCACATTTTCTCCCTGCTGACTTTATTATCTTCATTTTTTGAAGAGTTGGCATTTTAAATGGTTCTAATGACACCGAATCTATCTTAATTATAACCTTTCCTCTCGGGGCACAGAGTTGTCTATAAAAGAATTTTCTAAATTTCTTAATTAACCTGCAGTGACTTTATTTTGCCAAAGGTTATGCTCTGAAAGCACGAGGTGATGTTCTGTATCTGCCATCCCAGAGTAGTTATTTTTTTTTTTTAAATATCCTACATCATAAAGGAAAAAAGAAAAAGCCTATAACAATGAGCTGCTGGGCTATCAGAGGTCAGAAACTCTCAGAAAACAGGCAACAAGCACATTCAGAATTAACGGTCCAGGTCTGAGAATAATGTTTACATTCCACACAATCATTTCTAAGGAAATTATTGAGGATAAATTGCACTTCTAAAATTTGCCTCAGATTTAATTTTTGATGATGAGGTTTTTATAATCAATCTCTACTTCATTAATATGTAGCTTTTTTACTATTCACTTTATCTCTCAAAGACAGTAGTTAATCCTTCTTCTAAATAGACATTGCCTCTGTGGTTTATCCATAGACCCAAGACAAGATGCAATTGGGAGGAAAATGCATCATGGCCCCAGCTTCCTTTTAAACTATCATCCTTTCCAGCAAAGGAGAATTGACCTGGCAAAGAATGACTCCACAGGATCCTCACTTACTGGGTCTTTTCACAGACCTAGGAGGCACCCAACAACATCTACACATGGTCATGAAAATATCAAAGTTATGGGATAGGGAAGACAGTTCAGTGTTTAAAGGCATTTGCTTGCAAAGCCTGGCAGCCAGTGTTCAATTCTCAAGCCACCATGTAAGCTGGATGCAAAAAGTGTGTATGTGGGTACATTCCCACGTGCACATACACACACAAATTATATTTTATTAATTCATTTATTAGAGAGTAAGAGAGAAAGAGAGAAGAGAATGAGAGGGCCAGGGGCTCCAGCCACTACAAACAAACTCCAGACATATGCACCACCATGTGCATCTGGCTTACCTGGGTTCTGGGGACTCACACTTGGGTCCTTAGGCTTCTCAGGCAATGCCTTAACTGCTAAGTTATCTCTCCAGCCCCCGAATACATTTTAAATTAAGATAATTTAGTTGCAGTGAGCCAATACTATCCTATCTTTCCATTCTAATTTGTTCTTTCCAGAAATTTCTTGAGGTCTGGTGGCATCAGGGTGGCCATAGTCCTTTTGGGGACTGAGATGAGGCATTGATGAACTAACGTTGGCACAGACGACATAGTTGTGGGGTGTTGGTGAGGGAACTCCACCTTGGGTTGGTCTTTGGTGAGTGCTGTCCATGTCATGTGATTCCCTAGATAAGTCCTGTGGTTTCAGGGGACACATATTGTGTGATCACCTGAAGCTTGCCTCTAAGCTTTGTTTGAAGGTGTTATATCCTGGCCCTTTTGGACAATGATGCACCCCTTACAATGGCTTAGGCCTCTCTCTTCTGCATCTGCAAGGCACCTTGCCCTGCAAATCCTCAGGTGGGCATGGGGTCTCCTTGCCCTGCCACCAGGATCACACAGGCCATGCGGCCTCTGCCATGAGGCCTCCTGGGTCAGGCTGTCCTGGGCTTTCATCTGGAACATCCACCACAGTCATACCAACCAGTAACGTGCCACCACTGATTCTTTCTGGAACATGTGCCCGGGGCACACAGTGGCTGGCAGGTCTAGGGCAGTCGTACCCTTCTTTGCTTTAGGTGTGTCCCTGAGAGAAAGTTAGGAAGCTTCCTTCTTTCTTCATGCCTCTCCTGTATACCAATTGCAGAATTCTCCCTGACTCCTGTCACTGGTGGGGGGGGGGGTGAAGCATTAGTCACTTTTCTTGTCATTGTGACAGAAACCATTCAAAGGCGGAAGGATTTATTTTGGCTCACTGTTTGGGGGACACAGTTCATCAAGGCAGGGAAGGCGTAATGGCTGTCATGGTGGGAACTTTCAGTGGTGGCGCTTTGGCCAGGCTATAGCCCTCAAGGCACATCCCCATCAAGGCCCTACTTCCTAAAGTTTCCACAACCTCCCCAAACAGTGCAAACAACTGAGAAGCTGTAGCAATTACCTTCTAACTGTTGGGACAAACAAAACCCAACAGGAAGCAGCTCATGAGAGGAAAGAGTTTATTTCAGCCTATGGTTTTGAGGGGAAGTTTCATCATGACAGGCCTGGGTAGAAAGTCTGGGTCATGCGTCCACAACAGCAGGAAGTAAACAGTCTGCATACTGGACTTGGAGCTGGGCTATGTCACCCCAAAGCCCACCCCAGTGACACACCTCCTCAGGCAAGGGTCCACTTCCCAAAGGCTGCACCTCTCTCCCAAATTGCCAGCAGCTGGGGACTGAGCATTTAAAACAGATGAGCCTTTGGTGTGCATTTCCTTCACAACACCCCACAAGACCCAGTGTCTAAATATGGGAGCCTGTCAGGGACATCTCACATCTAAGCCACAACAGATAACATTTATGAAGTGCCTAGTCGGTGTTCAGGAGAGAACAGTACAACCTAAGAACTTGACATTTGTTAACTCATTTGATATGCATATTTCATGAGGTGAACACATGTGACCTTTTTTGGAAAAAAAAATTTTATTGACAATAAACAATAATTTCCTCCCAACACTCCCATTGTTCCCCTCCCAAATCCACGCTCCATGGAATCCCTTCTTCTCTCCAATTAGCCTCTCTTCTATTTTGATCTCATAATTTTTCCCTCATAACATGAAGGTTTTGTGTAGGTTGTGTCAGGCACTATGAGGTCATAAATCCCAAGGTGATTTTGTGTCTGGAAGACAATGTTATACACTGTGCTCCCTTTCTTTGGCTCTTACATTCTTTCCCCACCTCTTCTGCAATGGACCCTGGACTTTAGAGGGTGTGATAGAGATGTCTCAGTGCTGAGCACTCCACTATCAATTATTTTCAGCACTATGGTGAGTTTTGAGTCACCCCGGTGGCCACTGCCATCTGAAAAAGAGAAGCTACTTTAACCAAAAGAGAGAGTAGCACTAATATATGGGTATAAATGTGTTTAGAGGGTAGTTTGGTAAGCATAATATATCCATCTAGCCAGACAACAGTGATATGGCCTTCTTTATGTGACATAGGTTCCCTAGTGGCCAGCGTTGTGACCAATATCTCTGCTTCAGTCTACAGTTATGCTGAAGGGAAGAAGTTAGTCTCTCTGAGATCAGCCCCCTGTAGGTAGAAAGGAAAGGAAAAGCTCTGGTTTTAGGGAACTCGTAAGTTCCCCTCAATATTGCTGTAGTGAAGAGATCATTGAGGGAACACAGCTGCAATTCAGAGTTATTGGAGCATCTCTTCAGATGACGGATGTTTGGGAACCAAGGTCGTTTGTGCATGGCAGTGTGGTCCTGCAGCTGCTGTGGAAGTGTGGGTAGTATTACCAGCTATGAATAAGAGGGTAGCTCAGGTGTGTGTGGGTCCTTAAGATGTCACCCTCATTAATAGTATCACTTTTCGTACTGTTATCAGTGATGTGTGTATGTATGGGTATATGTGTATATGTGTGTGTGTGGTTTTGTTTGTGCAAGTGGGTGTATGATTGTATTTGTGTGTGTGTGCATGTGTGTGTAAACAGGCCACTGTAGGGCCTCAGGGTCCTGAATCATTGACAACTCCAGACCTGGAAGAGGATAGCTCTATAAAAGGCACCACGCCAAGAGACAACTTTCAAAACCAATAGGTACAGTGAGTGACATGTCCAACATGCCAAGAGATGGCTCCTGGGGTGTTTCCAGATTGAGTAAGTACAGGATTATGGAAGGAGATGAAGGAGGAAGGAGATCTTGGAGGACTCAAGTCATCTCCGTGAAGATGGAGAACAGCAGCAGGGACCCTGCATAGTTTTCTTCAGGGAAATTATTCAATTTACTTATGTATAGGTAAAGTTCTGAGTGTGTAGCTCAGTGGTACAGCATTTGCTTAGCACACAAGTTCACACAGATGTAGGGATTTCTACTGTTAATGCTTTTACATATTGTGTCAGTTGCTTTCTCATTGCTGCGACAAAATACCCTACCAGAGTTTAGTTCAGCTTACAGTTTTGTGAGTGGTTTTCAACACCCGGGCCACATCTTCATTTCAGCAGGAGGGAGTACTGAGAGCAAGCAGGCTGGGTTATGCCATTTCCAGGCCTGTCCCCAGTGACACATTTCCTCCAGCAAGGATCTACTTCCTTAAGATTCCATTATCCTCTGAAATAGTGCCGCCAACTGAGGATTGTGTATTCAAGCACCTGAGTTTACAGGAGACCTTTTACATTCAGACCATCACATAATATACTTTCTATTTCTGTCTGTATCTCTGTAAATAAGTATTCCTGTCAAATTGAGATGATTCTGTCCATGCCATTCTGGGACTTCATTTTTACAATGAATATTCTCTAAATGGACTTTCTTTCTTTCCTTTATTTATTTATTTATTTTTCTTTTTGCGGTAGGGTCTTGTTCAGTCCAGACTGATCTGGAACAAACTATGCAGTATCTTCCTACCTCATCCTCCCCAATGCTGGAATTAAAGTTGTGTACCACCACGCCTAGCCATAAACGGACTTTCATCCCATCTACCAACATGATGTATTGAAATTTCTCTAAGAGTCCTCATATCACCTTCATCCATATCCATTAATCCCAGCCAGGACCCAATCTGAGCACAAGCACCTGGCTAAGAGATCCTTAGAGTCCCTTTTCATCTAGAATGCTGAGCCTTGCCTGGGGCTCGGGGGAACATATCTCCCGGATATGTCTGCAGTCCGTCTGTGCAGGGACTTTGCTCTCCCCCCTTGGCATTTGTAGCAGCTGAGGGCTACAGCTAAAGGCGGGGTGCACTCAGAGGTGCTTGTGCTGCAGTTCATGGTTCTTTCAGGTGTACCTGTGCTCAGCTTCCCGGTCCACCTTTAGGAACAAAGTTCTTGTGGGTCACCCCTCCTAACAGCAAGAGTGATTCCTTACTTGGACTAGGACTGCCTTTAAATATTTATTAATTTACTTATTTTTTTGATGATTTCCTAGTATTTAGTCAGCACCTTCCTGATAGGGACTGTTTAAGAAAGCAGACACATTCCAAACAGGGAAAGTCTTGAATGGCTTGAGCACTACTGAGAAGGTGAAAGGGAAAACATTTCCCATGTGGGAAAGTACCCTGGTGCAGTGGGAACCTTCAAGCTCATGGCCAGGCAAGCTGCCATAGACATCAAACGATAGTATCCCAGTCTAAACTGAGGTCTTTGAAACAGGCATGTGGCTTAGTCACTCAGAACACACAACCACAGGCTGTGATGGGACTGGGTGGGCGTCATGAGAATGTGGAGAGGCTCACTTCTCCTGCCACTGCACCCAACCTTTTCTGGTATACGTGCTTCTGGGACCACCTGGCTAGGGCTGGTAGAACAGAAGGGCTTCCCACCAGAGGCTGATTTCAGCTTTCATGAACACCTAGCATCTCCCCTGTCTTCCTGAATCTGTGTGTACCCTGGCAAGCCCTCCCCCCCTGACTATACTTAGCATACAAACATATGCTCTGCTCCCCATAGGTGTCCACCCATCTACACCTGTGGGTCTACTTGCTTTCTCCTCCTCTTCCTCCTCCTCCTCCTCCTGTGCTCTTCCTCCACCTCTTTAAACAGGGTTCATTATGCAGCCCAGGTTGTCTGAAATTTGTAATTCTCCTGCCTCAGCTGTTATGTGAGCACTGGAGTTGCAGGCATGTGCTATCACACGCAGTTTATATTCAGTTCTTTTATTAAACCAGAACCAGGCCTGTGTTGCCCATTGCACAGTATGCCAATCACCAAGACTATAGGACCTGAAAGAGAGAAAGAGTTCATTTATAAGGTAGTCAATCGTGGAGACAAGAAGGTAATTCTCACATCTACCTCCTATGGATTAGGGATAGTCATGGGATGAAGGCTTAGAGTTGTTTAAAACATGGGAAATGTACTCAGAGGTGAGGTCTGTGTATGCACAGTGGGACTTCATGTCTCTTCAATGGAGCACGTTCATTCAAAACATGGGGCTCAGCAGCAGATAAGAGCCCTTGTCCCACAAGCCTTGGGTGCTTGAGAGTTCCTCATTTCTCCCAAGTTTGACTTCCCAGCATCTACACAAACATCTGGGCATGGTCATGCATGATGGTAACTCCAGCCATGAGGGAGCAGAGACCAAAGAATCACTGGGGCTCACTGGTCAGACAGTTTGACCTAAAATGGCACCTGTGAGTTCAGTGAGAATGTCTGTTTCAAAGAAACACAAATGAGAGGTTGGAGACTCAGCACTCTCCACACACACACACACACACACACACACACACACACACACACACACATACACATATGAAAGAAACAAAGAAAGGAAGAAAGAAAGAAAGAAAGAAAGAAAGAAAGAAAGAAAGAAAGAAAGAAAAAATTAAGCAAAAAATAACAGAAAAATGAAGAAAATGACGTTGTTGGGGCTTTTCATCCCTTTTGGCATTTGAGTAGGTTCAAGTCTGTGGCTTCATCTGGTTTGCAATACACAAACGTGGTCTCCAAGTTTATCAAAATCCGCTTCTGTAATCATTACTCTCATACCCTACGAGTTCAAGGTGCTGTCTGGAGCAAACCTCAGGGAGTCTGATAACACATCTTCCACTGTGAACTTTAAAACTGGTGATTTGGGGAGACAGCTACAAGCAGGGGAAGCAGGGGAAATTCAAAGGGATTATTGCTTAAATCAGCCTAGTATTTCTCTAAACTATGTTAGACATTTATAGAACTGTGGTTCTAGGCAGTTCTAAATTTTGTTCAGTACCTAAGGGCTCACCCTCTACACATGAGACAGCAATGAAATGTATGGCCGAGGGAAAAAAAAAATGAAGTAAGGATAACAATATGGGAAAAGATCATGTCATATGTACAATATCCTAAAGGGAAAATTATTAAAAATGTATACAGTCAGAGGCACAAATACATTGCAATTATCAATTTATTTGATCTTTGTAGCAGCCCAGTGAGATAGACACCATTACTACCATCTGCATGTCATACAAAAAGGAGAGAAAACAGGGAAGTTCAGTCATTTCCTGAAGCTCACACAGCTAAGTAAGTACTGGGCAGGTTGAGTGCAACACTTAAGGCAGTAAATATTGTAAAAAAATAAATAAATAAAAATAAAAATTACAACAATTATGAAGAAAAACATCAAAAATTTAAAGTAAAGATAGGATTTGACCTTACGTTTGCACAATCTTGCTGATATGACTTTTTTTTTAACTTAGTCCATTAAAATCGTATCAACCTTGGCCAAGGTTTCAGTGGCACACACTCCTAACCCTAGTTACCCTGAGGCTAGAGCAAGCAGGTCACAAGTGCCAGGCCAGCTGGGACTATATAGTACTATAATATAATATATATATAATACTGTTTCAAAATGAAATTTTGAAATTTGCAATGAGGTCCTGGGTTCAATTCCCAGCACGGCCAAAAAACACATCTACCTTGAACATGGAGGTTCTGGGTGCATTCATAAATCTTGTGCTCAGTGTACTGTCTTATACACCTCACCTGGAATGAACAGTTAAAGATAGGCAGCCTTGACACATTGGGTCAAATGCTTCTCATGCCCCCCTGGGAGGTGTTGTGCCTGTCTTTCAGCAGACTTTGGGAGGCTGTAAAGCAGATGCCCATCACTTATACTGGATAACATGAGGACACATGTCCACACAGCAGGCTCTCTCCTTGTTCCCACCATGTGGAATCACAGTGAGGCACAGCACCGAGTGCCTCAGTGTGTCCAGCCAGAATGAGCACAGACCAGGATGTGACCAAGAATTGTTTCAGGGCTGGAGAGATGGCTTAGAGGTTAAAACGCTTGCCTGCAAAGCCTAAGGACTCATGTTCCACTCTCCAGATCCCATGTAAGCCAGACAAGCAAAGGTGAGGCAAGTGCAAGGGTCGCACATGCCCACTAGGTGGTGCAATCATTTGGAGTTTGATTACAGTGGCTGAGGCCCTCGTGTGCTAATTCTCTCTCTGTATCGCTCTAAAATTAAATAAAGAAAGCAAGCAAGAATTGTTTCAGAGCGCACTCTACCCACCACCCTCTAGAGTGTTTGTAAGGTATGCTAAGCATAGGTAGCATAGTCAACTGTAAGTAGCAGACATGAGCCTGCAATAAGAGTTTCATCTTGAAAGGAAACCAAAGGTCCAATAACAGGGTCAACAGAAGAACATACCAGAAGAGAAATGGCAGAGGAATAGAGATCAGAGGGGAAGAGTTTGTGAGAGAAATGACCCGGAAGGCAGAAGCAGCTCCTTAGGAATGACTAAACCAGCAGAGTACCACAAAACAGGCCACATAATTCTCCAACTGGTCTCCCTAGCAACCCATTGACAAGCCCATAAAATACAGATTGCAAAGGTGAGGTTTTCCAGACCTGTCGGGCAGTATTTTTGACTATCTGTTCCATATCTGCTGAGGTTCTCATTATATCATGAAGAAGCCCAGGGCTTGGAAATCTATGTTGATTGAAATCCTGACAGAGATCTCCTGACCCAAGTGTCAGGCCAAGGGGAAGGAAGAAAGCCCAATGGCAGACAGCAATGGGGATTGAAGTCATTCCCAAGAAAAGAGACCCTGCCTGTGTCTGAGCACCTTCTTTCAAGCTCAGTTGATGGCCTAAGGCTTCCTAAGACTTCAAGGAGACACAGTGAAGATTCATTCCACCCTGGCATGTTTGTCTTTCTGTTACAGCCATTATGTGCATATCTCCACAAATCTGAGATTCTCTGAGGGCAGAGAAGAGATCCTGATAACATGAAGGGAAAGAATTTGCCATGTTCCAGGAACTGAGATTAGGTGATTTACACTGGGTGCCACTCTTGTAAGCATTGGAGCCCGAGAAGCCCAGAGGGTGGGAGTTCATAACCACTTGGCAACACTGCCTCATTGGAATCAGGGCTTTCCTCATACCAGATCAAGCACCAGGATATCTACAAAGGTACTGCACAGGTACTGTCTACACTAATGTGGATCTACCAGCCCCCTCAATGTGTTTATTATTCTAGTAAACTCTTATTCAGAAAGTCACAATACAGATGGTACCCCATGTACAGTGGTTAGACTTCTGGTTTTTTGACCCACTGGATGGTACAAAATGATACATACAGAGGAAATCATGCTTGGAATTTAAAATTTGCATCTTTTTTCTTGGCTAGCACTGGGCAGGGGCAGCAAGTAGAGGCATCCAGTTAACCAGCAACTCCAGAGCTCAGGGAGGGACATCTAGGCGCTACAGTGAACGTGGTTCTTGGCTGAGGACAAGTAGTGGGCCAGGGGCATCCATGTGTTTTTGCTTGCAGAATTTTCGAGGGTTTTCGGGATGTGACCTGGTTGGAAATCAGGAAGCAAATCTTTATCTTTCCAGAATCTTCCAGAAAGATCAATTCACTTTTCAATAGATGTGCCAAAGACACATACCCTCAACACTAAGAACCACCACCTTCTGTGTCCCACAATCTTAAACTTTACATCACTATCCCCACCTGATCCACTCCCCTTCAATGGAAAGACCCACCCTAGCTTGGGATTTCAAACCCCAGTGTGGAAGCCTGCCTCCTATCAAACTCTGCTCCTGGGTGGTGAGTCAACACAGCCTCGTCTGCTTATCCACAAAGTTTCAGGGATGTCTTCAGGATCTGCCATTTGATAATATTGGAAAAGATAAGTTGGAAAAGAAAAAAAGAAAAAGAGTTAAGGGCAAGAGAGACAATGGGGACATTTCCCTAGAGATAGGTGATCATGTCACATTCCAGCAGTGGCATTCCAAAGTCCAGTGCTTGCAGGGCACATAGGGACACCTTTGACGTATAGCCAGAGAAATAGTGGGGGGGGGGGGAGGGATATGCAACTCCAGGGTTAAATTTGTGGCCCTGGTGCTACTCACATAGGACATTTTCCAACTTAGTTTCCCCCTCACTCAGTGGAAGTGTTTGTAAAGAATATCCTTTCGGTTTCCTTCAGTCTTCCTATATGAGAATGATCCCTTCTTCAGAATGCAATAGCTCCAGTCCCTTGTTGCTCCTATGGTACCTCAGCAAGGGGTCCTTTCTGTATCTTCATGGAAGTGGAGCCCAGAATTGTTCTCAGCCTTGAACCTAGGACCTATCTGCTGCTCTGTGGGTCACAATGATGACTGCTCACCTGCTCACTGTTGGTCTGCTGCTGAGTGACACTTTCAGTTCCACTTGTCTGGCACCTCTCCCTGCTGCCTGGGACCTTCTGGTTTCCTCACAGTGTGCTTAACTGTGACCCTATTTGCCCCTAGCTGGGGGCAGAGCAGGTGGGATCCATTATTCTACCTTGGCCTACAGAGTCCATATTGTTCCATCTCTTGCCCGCTTCATGTTGCCCTCTAGCATATGTACGAACCTCCACACCCTCCACAGACCCACACTAGTGTCAGGGACACCCAAGTTTTTGTGGGAGCTTGGGGAGATGGGGGAGGGATGAACATTTGCTCTTCCATCTTCAACTCTTTTAATTGTACACACACATAGGTTGGACCAAGGACTCTAGGGTGCTTTCATCCTACAATCTAATGGGACAGACAGAAGGCACTTATTTTGTGTCCCTTTAAATCTATTCAAATAAAATAATTTCTTCATCCCTGCTAGCCTAGAGATGGAAGTCAGGCACATGTTAATTTACCAGTGTGGCCATGACAAAGTATCACAGACGGGATGTTCAAATAATGAAAACCGATTTCCTCAGAGTTCTGGAGGTGGGACATCTGAGATCAGCGTATTAGAGTTTATTCATTTCAAGCCTTCTCTTCATGGCTTCAAGACGGCTGCCTTCTTCCTGTAACTTCCCACCGTCTTCCTTCTGTGTCTATGAGTCTGGATTACTTTTCTGATAAGGATGCCGGACATGTTGAGTTGAGGCTTACTCTAAAGAGCACGGTTACTCACAGTCATCTCCTTAATAAAGGTCCCCTTTCTCCCAGAATAATCATATGGAGTTAGAACTTTGACACAGAAAGTTTGGGTCTCAAGCCCATGTGTGTCCTTCCCTACTAATTCCCACATACTTCATGCTGTTGCCTGTAAGGAGCCAGAAGCTCAGACCATTCCCTCTCCCTTTCTTCCCAGACAGTCTACCTCCTCTGCTTCTAAAATGCAAAGTGGCTGCCATGGGGCATGGCTCACAGGGAAAGGAAACAAGGAGTCCACTAGTTTGTGGATAGCTATGGATAGTCCTGGAAAGCAGATAGAAGAAAGGACGTTGATGAGTCTGAACTTTCAGGAAGTACAGCAGGGCCTCCCAGAGGGAAGGGACCTCAATAAAGTCTTCATGACGCGTCTGTGGGGCTCGAGGCTGGGGGCAACTTCTTTCTTTCCTTCTGGGGCAGAGAGGGTTGGCCCCTGCTGAAGGAGTTCACTCCTCACCACTTGGATCCCAGGAAATGAGAATTGTAAGAGAGGGAGTCTTCACTCCCACTAGCCAGAGTGTCTGGATGCTCAGGGATTCTGGAATAAGTAGAAGACTTCCACTGGGTCAAAACTTTTCTATTCTACAATCTGAATCAACATTGGCATCTCAATTTAATGTGACCTTCTTTGTACCTTGAGTTTGGGGTGGGTTAGGAATGACCAGGTTATCTGAACCAGATTGAAAAAGAAAATAGGGATGTGTGTGTGGGGTCGGGGGGGCGGGGGAGATAGTTGACTGACACCTTCAGGGCTGCTTATTTTTTATTTTATTTTTATTTATTTGAGAGACAAAAAGAGAAAGAAAGGCGGGGGGGGAGGGGGAGCGAGAGAAAGAGAATGGGCGCACCAGGGCCTCCAGCCACTGCAAATGAACTCCAGACACATGAACCCCTTTGTGCATCTGGTTTACTTATGTAGGTCCTGGGGAATTGAACAGGGATCCTTTGGCTTTGCAGAAAAATGCCTTAATGGCTAAACCATTTCTCCAGCCCCATGCTTATTTTTTAGTAAGCAGTTTTGGGACCGATCATCAGGTAACTCTTGCTTTTTAATCTATAACGGACTGTGTTTCTTGTGTGGAATTTTTATAATTTTACTCTATTAGAGTAGTTGTATTCAATGATGCACTTCAGAAGTTTTTCAGGTATCTGATGGGGTTTATCAGCTCCTTTTCATCAGAGTCTTTGTGCCTCTCTGAATGACGAGAGAGTTCTTTCACAATTGTGCCAAGCATGGAGTGACAAGGAGCCCCACTATGCCTATACAGAAAGCGGCTTAGCAGAGTAAGTGGGTGGAGGCCATTGCTGGGTTGCAGGTACTAAAGGACCAATCGCTCCCCCTAGTGGCAGGATATGGGTACTAAGTGTTCATTCTAGTCTACTTCAGAGCCGGGGAAGTCGGCACAAAATCAATTCTCAGTCTCATTTTTTGCAGACTTTTGCAAACAGAATCTAAAATGTGACAGTTACAATGATCAATTATGGAGAGATCAATACATCACATTCTTTTTACAACTGAATCTTTACTATCTACATGTCTTAAATTTTAAAAGTAAAAGTGAGTTTTGTTATCTCACAACAATCTTAAATTCATCAAAGTGCAATCACTAGAGACTATTAAAAGAACACCAGCTTATACTTGAAGTACGACCAAAATATTTTGACTGGATTTTCATGAGAAATTAGTAAATATTGCTAAGCAACTGCTACGAAGACATTTGTGAGTAACCACAAAATGTCAAGAAAGGAACAGTTTCTAATTTTTCTTTGCTAAACTTTCTCCAAGTCTGAACATGCCGAGAAGTGCTTTGTGTCATTCATCACTGTCTTCCCTAGTTTCTTTATTCATCTAAATGAAAGATTGCTCCCTACAATTCTAGGTTAATATAAGAAAAAAAGGAAAGAAAGGCCTCAGAAGAATTCAAAGGGCAAAATTACATGGAACCTTAGAATGTATAAAGAAACCAGTCACTAAATATTCGGTAATGTGCTGGAAAGGGCTTGGCAGAGAAAAACAAAATCACTTCTTTCAACGCTGTGGTAGTTGAATATGAATGCATGTTAATGTTAGTTCATTCACAATCTAGCTGCATTCACGGGTTGTATTTCAAGGCAAGTTATCATCAAGGAAGAAAAAAAAAAAGCCATAAAGAGCGGATTAACATTTAATGTTAGCCCAGTATGCTTTGAATTCAACACAATGATCAAAGAAAAGACCAAGCCCTGAGCCAGGGCGAAACACTCAGAGTTGTTTGAATTTATTAGCAGAAACAGAAACCCAACAAACCAGGGGTGGCTACGGAGTTTCTGATATGAACTTCTAGAAAAATTAGTTTCAAAGTAATTTGTTTCATTGATAGAATTTGGGGGAGGGGGTCTAAAAATACACAATGACTTATCTGAAACAGGATTCAAATTTGTAATCGTGGCTGCATCCTGCAGTGCTTACTGTAGGATAAATATCCTGGCCAAGTCTTTCAGACACACTCATCCTGGTCAGGAAAATGTGTGGAGGCATGAAAGCTCACTGTTCAGGCTAAAATTTAACACAGGCTATCTCCATTTATCTATATATAATTTTCTGGGCTTCATGAGCGACCTTCATATATATATATATATATATTCTTTTTCAAGGTAAGGTCTTGCTCTAGCTCAGGCTGACCTGGAATTTACTATGTAGTCTCAGTGTGGCCTTGAACTCAGGCAATCCACCTACCTCTATCTCCTAAGTGCTGGGATTAAAAGCATGTGCCACCATACCTAGCCCATGACCTTAATTTTGAAAAGCTTTTTATTAACAACCTATACACATATATACTCAATGTCCTCTGATCATAATTTACTTCTGTCACTGTGCATTGTCCCCCTCTCATATCTCCCCCTACACTGAAACCCTTTTTTCCAATTAATCTCCTTTCTATTTTGAAGTCATCATTTCATTTTCTGTCCTCATATTATGCAGGTCTTATGCAGATTGGGTCAGTCATTGGGAAGTCATGAATGCAATAGACACTTTGTAACGAGAAGACAGCATTACAAAGCACTCCTCCCCATCCTTTGGCTGTTACATTCTTTCTATCACTTCTTCTGCAATGGTCCCCAAGTCTTGGAGGATGTGAAAGAGATATCTCATTTAGTGCTGAACACTCCACTGGTACTTCTTCTCAGCGTTTTGATGGATCGTACCTCCAGTGGTTACTGCCACTTGAAAAGAAAAGCTTCTTCGACCAAAGGTGAGAGCAGCACTATGTAGGCATCAACATAAAAATCTAGAGAACACACTTGGTAGGCATGCCTCCAGTTATCTAAAACAGTGAAGTAACACCCCTCCCCCTGCAGAGCAGCTAATATGTTTTCTTTGAAAATTTATCACTACCAGATGGTTTTATGCATAATTGCACCTGGAAATCACTATATTTTGGTGGCCCAAAGCTTTTCCAAACGAAAATGTGAGTTACATAAATCCAGAGATGGTGGTACTTTGGGCTAACTCTTAAAGCAGAGCAACATAGTGTCTGGAGACAATGACCTTCACTTATGACCTCAAAGAATTCTCTCATAGAGTACCCCAAGAAATACTCAGTGTGAAAACAAATCAACACACACACACACACACACACACACACACACACACACACACACACGGAATGAGTATACCTTGATGAAAAAGAGCTAGCAAAAACAAAGAACCTGACCCCAAAATGGCTGGTACCAGAATGATCAGATATAAAATACAAAATAAGAATGCTCAAAAGGTTTTAAGGGCTTACAGTAGGAGTTTAAAAATAGCAAAAAGGTTCCAAAGGAAAAAAAACGAATGTTAATAAAAGACATGCATAATAGTTGGTACTTTAAAAGACTTGAGAGGTTTAGCAATGGTTGATATATAACTGAAGAAAGAAATAGCAAAACTAAAGTTAGTTCTGTAGATTTTATTTGCTTGGTGCCATCTGACACTAACTGATGTAAAGAGGTCAGGAGATACAGAATCTAGAGCAAAGAGGCCTAACATAAGGAGGAACTAAAACTGTACTTCAAGAGACAAGATCTGCGAATAAAGTCTTTAACTCACAAATTAATTCAACCCAACAATTTCTAAGCACAATTAAGAGGAAAGCAAATCCATATTTAATTATATCAGATATATATAAGGTCTTCCAAAAAAGCTAGAGATCAATAATTGAATGGCATGTGTAGTCTGAAATCTGAGTTTTCACTGAGCAGTGGGAAACCCAGTAAAATAAAACAGGATTTATTTTCACTATCTTAGCAGCCAGTCTAGAACTGTGTTCTTATCAAGAAAGATCTCTCAGAAATCAGTGCAAGATAAAATCATTTTCTAATCAATAAAAGTTGTTTTCCATCCACTAAACTTTATTAAGAAAATTCTGAGGGATGTATTTTATGAAAAGGAAAATGATTCCAAAATGTGGAACAGGAATGGAAGAATGAGTGCTGAGAAAATGAATGAGAGCACTGACTGACTATACAAAATACTACATCAAATCCTATAGGGTAAATAATGATAAAAAAAATAGAGCTATGCTACCAAAGGAAATCTTATCAAAGTTACGGTGTTTCAATTCCTTATATACTTAGGAAAACTATAAAAATACAGTATTTTACAGCTTTCCATAATTATAACAAAATATTTGTGACAATGAACTCATGAAGAGGAAAGGTTTGTTTTGGCTCCTTTATGCCCATGTATTAATCTTTGCTGATTCCTGTCCAAGATCAAGATGCTCCATGGTTTTGAGCTTCTGGCAAAGCCATCATGGTGAGAAACACCCAACAGAACAAACCATCCATACCCTAAGCCAGGAAGCAAAGAGGAAAAGAGAGACTGAGGTCTTATAATCACCCCCCAGTGGTCCAAGAATGCCCCACTAAGACCACCTCCTAAAGGTTCCACTACACCTCAGTATGTCTAAGTGAGGACCAAACCTTTAACACATTGACCCTCATAGAACATTTATGCACAACACATTGGTTAAGAACCCATGTTACAGTCCCTTGGGTAACTCCCAAGACTTCAGAGGCTCCATAGTATCTACTGTTAGTTCAAAGGTTTGCCTCCTATACTCCATACCCATCACCACTGGCTTGTCTATTAATGATTCAACCACACAATCTCCCCTATCATTGGCTCCACATTACTAGCTGCTTGGGCCAAGTTTCTCCATCTCAAAGTATCAAGGAGTGTAGGTATTTGTCTCTCTGCTGGGATCTAACCCAGGACCTCACACATGCTAGGCAGGCTCTACCATGGAGCCACATGTCCCGCTTATAATTATCTTACAGCTCTTCCCAGACCAACATTTTCTGCCCTTGGCTCTTACTGCTCCCTCAGTACCACCCGCACACCTCTCCTGGGTGGGTCACTGAAACTGGCTTTACACTTTCCCTTTCTATCCTTGACCCTTAACACTGGTTTTCTTATAGCATCTGGTGTGATCCTTTAATTTTTAATTCTATTTATTTCATTTCTTTGTGTGTGTGTACAATATGATGGGTGTGCATGCATGTGAAGACACTGAAACTGAGTGTCATCCTTGATTGGTCTCCGACTTGTTCTTTGACACAGTGCCTCTCACTGAACTGCGGGCTCACTGGTTCAACAGACCAGAGCTAGCACCAGAGATGCCCTGCTTCTACCTCCTCAACACTGGGCTTAAAAAAAAAAACACCCAAACTTCCTATTGATCATCTCCATACGTATACACAATATACCATGCTCATAATCCCCTCCACCACCTTCCCTTTCCTCCCTATCCTCTTCTCCCTCCACGGAATCCCGTCCTCTTTCTAAGTAGTCTCTATTCTATGTTGATGTCATCATCAGTTTTCCTTTCTATTATACAGGCCTTGTGTAGGTATTGTCAGCCACTGTGAGTCATATGAATGTCATAGCCACTTTGTGTCTGGAAGACAGCATTTTAAGCACTCCTCCTCTCATTTGGCACTTACATTCTTTTTATTTATTTGTTTATTTTTGTTTATTTGAGAGCAACAAACAGAAAAAAAGGCAGATAGAGAGAATGGGTGCACCAGGGCCTACAGCCACTGCAAACAAACTCCAGATGTGTGTGCCCCCTTGTGCATCTGGCTAATGTGGGTCCTGGGGAATCCAGCCTCGAACGAGGGTCCCTAGGCTTCAGAGGCAAGCACTCAGCCTCTAAGCCATCTCTCCAGCCTGGCACTTACATTCTTTCTGCTACTTCTTCCACAATGGTCTCGAGTTTTGGAGCATGGGATAGAGATGTCTCAGTGCTGAACGTTTCACTGTCATTTCTGAGCACATGGATGAGTTTTGAGTCTCCCCAGTGGTCACCACCATCAGAAAAGAGAAGCTTATGTAACAAAAAGTGAGAGAAGCATTAATACATGGGCATAAATATACACATTTAGAGGGCAGTTTGATGGGAATAATATATCCATTTAACCAAGTGACTGTAGTAGTTTGTGCCTGGCTTTTATGTGATGCTGTACATCAAACTGAAGTCTTCACGCTTCCATGGCAAGCACTTTATCTGCGGTGTCATCTCCCCAGCTCCTGTATTATTTATTCATTATATTTTTAAGTATTTTATTCATTTACTTATTTATTTATTTGCAAGAAGAGATAGAAACAGAGAGAAGAAAGACAGACAGAGAAAGACAACAGGTGCACCAGGGCGTCTAGCCACTACAAATGAACTCCAGATACATGTTCCACTTTGTGCATCTGGCTTTACCTGGCTACTGGGGGATTGAACTTGGGTTGTTAGGCTTTGCAGGCAAGCACTTTAGCCACTGAGTCACCTCTCCAGCCCTGACTTTATTTTTATTTACAAATAGTATTTGAATATATGTCTAGGGTACAGTGAGGTCATTTGAAATATGCATATAATATGTAAATGATCAAATCATGGTAATTAGCATTTCAATCTCCAAAAGCATTTCTTGGGAATCTTCAGATTCCTCTAGAAACTTTGGAATATAAATTGTTGCAAATTTTTAAAAAGCAAAGATTTTTTTTAAAGTATCAGAAAAAAAAAGCAAATTGTCATATTGTTGCCGTACAGTGCTACAAAACATAAGAATTAATTCCAGTTAATGGGTGCTGTACATATCCATTCTCTTGCTACATTCCTCCCACCTTCCTTTCCTAGTCTCTGACTGCTACTGTTCCACTCTCTTCTTCTTTGAGTTCAATGATTTTAGCTTCTACAAATGGGTGAGAACATGTAGTATTGATCTTTCTGTGTCTGCCTTATTTCACTTAGCATAATGTCCTCCAGGTGTGTGCCACAAATGTCAGGATCTCATTCTTTTCTATGCATGACCAATACTTTGTGTGTGTATGTGTGTCTACTTTCTTCTTAAATGATGAGTCAGTTCCTGTCAGTCTCCTGCTCAAAAGTCCACAGTGATGCCTTCCATCTCACTCAGAATAAACATCACAGTCTACAGGAGCCCCCACACCATCTCCCGTCTCCTGCAGGTCCTTCTAACTTCATCTTGTGCTGCTGCTTGAGAGCAATGGCTGGAGTTCCTGAAGCCTTAAATGCTCCTCTCTTGACATCTGCCTGGATAGCTTCCTTGCTCATCTCACTCTCTCTATGAGTCTCACTCTGGGTGACAATGTATATGTCTCCCCACTCTGGTATCATGAATTAATTTGCTCTATTTTTTTTCTTTTTCACAGTACTTATTACTCTATAGCATATGATTTAATTTACTTTTTATTATATCTGTTGTTTATTCATTCTGCATTCAAGCTCACAAATATGAGATTTACAAGAAAAGGAATAGCTTTGGATTGCCCCCAGCACCCATGATAATACCACACACACACACACACACACACACACACGCACACACACACACACACATGCACACACAATATTATTTATTTATTTATTTATTTATTTATTTATTTTCCAAGGCAGGGTCTCACTCTAGCCCTGGCTGATCTGTAACTCCCTTTGTAGTCCCAGGCTGGCCTTGAATTCACAGCATTCCTCCTACCTCTGCCTCCCAAGTGCCGTGATTAAAAGCATGAGCCACCATACTCACCTCATATGTTGAACTTTTTTTCAGTGCTGGAAATTGAATGTAGGATCTTATACATGCTAGGTAAAGGCTTTACCACTGACCTAAAGCTATGTATGTACGTATGTACCTACTTATGTATGTATGTATGTATATGTATGATTTAAGAATGAATGAATAGAATCTAAGTTGATCAAGCTGTCTTGAAACTGTTTAATAATCCACACAGGCCTTGCATTTATAATCCTCCTGCCTCAGACTCATGAATAGAGTAGCTGAACTTTCAGGCCAGCCTTCCCCACCAGTGTCATCTTTAATATTTGTTTTTAAAATAAGTGAATACGAAAAAGAAGTATCATACATCATACTTCCAAAATAATTGAAAGAAAAATAAAATGGAGAAAATATTCATTGGCTGCCACGAAGGTGAGAAATGAGAGAAAAGCAACTAAAACAAGGCTAGAAGGATAGATAAGAAGCATAAGTAGATGTGGGAACAAATCCAATTAAGCATTAATTATAAATCATTTCAATGTGCTAAAGATATCAGTGACAAGACAATGAAATGTAGAGAAACATTACCAAGGGGAAGCAATGAGAAACTCTTTCTATTTTCAAAGCACCAGAGCATGCAGGATTGTCTGGGCTACTCCTTGCTCTTCCGACCTCCCCCCCCCTGCCCCCATTGATAACAGCTGCCCTGGCTCTCCTGACAGTCAGATGATCCCCCTACTTAGTGTTTGTCCAGAGTGTCCTGGTAGCAACTGTGACTTACAGTTCAATGGCAGCCTCGCTCTGTCACCCAGCTGGAGAGTGCCCCAAGTAGCAATGTGTGCATTTCTCAATGACACGATTTGAACACATGAAACAAGACATCACAACAAAACACATGTAGCATGATCTCACTTTTACATAAAAGCTGACAGCCCTTAATGAGGTAGTATTTGGGGATGTGAATGCACTCAGTAGTCATGTAGCAAAGTAAAGGGATTTTCAAGCAAAAGTATAGCATAATTATTACCTGTTAGTGAAGAAGGAAGAAGACAGGGCTTTGGGAGGGACTCAAATGGGACTTCTGTGGTCATGATGAGCATTTCTTAGTCACAAGTGTGGGCACAGAGTTGACAGTGGTAGCCACGTTCTTTTTCCTTATACCTCAATGTATCTGCTCAATGTCATTGAGTGGTCTGGATGCAGTCTCATATGATCCATGGACTTGAAGAAAACACGGTGCTGCTTCTAGGAGCTAACTGGAAATAAGCATGTCTTCAAGAGATGACACGACAAGGCAGGAACTTATCACCACACAAATAACTTGCACTTTGCTGCGGTTTCAATGTGTCTCTCAAAGATAGAAACCCAACACAACAGCTTGTGAGATGGGGTATCAAAAGAAGAGTTTAGGGCTGCAGAGATTGCTTAGTGGTTAAGGCACTTGCCTGTGAAGCCTAAGGACCCATGTTTGTTTAACTTTCCAGATCCCATGTAAGCCAGACACACAAAGGTGAGGCAAGGGCAAGGTTGCACATGCTCACTAGGTGGCACAAGCTTCTGGAGTTCAATAGCAGTGGCTGAGGCCTTGGTATGCTGATGCCACCCCTTACCCCACTCACCATCTCTTGGAAAAAAAAGTGGGGTTTAGTTATAAGGCTTCACCTTTCATGAATGGACTTATGCTGTCATCATAGGAATGGGTTAGAAATCATGAGGCTAGGCTAAAAATGGCTCCCTCTTCCTCTTCCACTTCTCTTCTATATGTACTCTCAGAGCCTTTGTCTGGCCCTACAGGATGAGGAGCCCTGAAGACTCTCACCAGCCTACAGAATTGTGGGAAATAGATTTATTTTTTCTTTACAAGCATCCTAGTCTGTGGTAATCCTGTTATAGCAACATAAAACTGGCCACTACACTGTTATGTTTAGATATGAAATGTCCCCTAAGATTTAGATGTTATAGTCTCAAATGTCAGCTGATGGCGTTATTTTGGGATGCTGTATTTCCAACCAAAACCTCTAGAAAGTGGGGCCTAGCTGGAGAAAATAGATCCCTGGAGGCTGATCCTTGAGGCTTCTATCTAATCCAGGGTTCCTCTCTCCTTTCTGCTTTTAGTCCACTGAAATGTAAACCTCTTCTGCCATACCCTCCAGCCACTATGATGTCACATACCACACCGTGAGTCAAAAACACAGGCCCAAGTGATCATGGACCAAACCCCCCTAAAACTGTGAGCCAACAATAACTGTTCGTTCTTTGTTAGTTGTTTCTATCATCTATTTGATCCTAGTACCAAAATCGCCAGTGTAGACACATATCAAACAATGTGAGGAGGTTCAGAAGAGAGAGAAAAACAGAGCTCATGAAGTTCCAGAGAAGATAGATATCTGATGTGAGGCAGAGTGTGAGGGAAGACCACATCCAGTGAGGACTGATGATGCCAGGGAAATCATGGTGATGGTACACCTCAGACAGATGGTGCTGAGAACAGTCAGAGGACTGAGCAGAGCCCATTGGCCTGAGGAAGAATAGCTGATACTGTTGGCCAATGCCAGGTGAAAACACATACAAGGAGGGGAACTGTTCTCTGGCTTAATGGTTCTAAGAATAAAAGTTTAAATTAGAATACTGAAAATAAAGCAATGATTTTAGTGACTGTCACTACACATTGCATTCATTATAAAAACTTGGGTTGGACTAGAGAGATGGCTCAGCAGTTAAGGTGCTTGCCCACAGTGTCTAACGACTTGGGTTTGATTCCCTGGTATCCATGGAAAGCCAGATGCACAAAGTGATGCGTGCATATGGAGTTCGTTTATAGTGGCTAGAGGCCCTGGCACATGAAATCTATTACTCTCTCTTTCTCTTTCTCCTTGAAAATAAATAAACAAAATATTTTAAGAAAAACTCAGGTTGGATAATTCTATACTTGCACATTTGCATGTACCAGATAATCATCTCTTAGATTTAATTTTGATGCTAAGAATTGTGTGTGCTAAGCAAGCACTTTACCACCACTCTATACCCACAGGACCTTCCCTTATAGATGATGTGGTAATTGAGACTCGGGTCTACGTCTTATGCAAGTATGGTGGTTTGGGCAAGAAATGTCCTCCATAGCTTCATGTGTTTGGTATTAAGCCTCATACTTGGTCCTCAGCTGGTGGAACCCTGGGAGTTGGAGCCTTACTGGAGGAGGTGTGTCACTGGGTTTGGGCTATTGGATTTGATAGCTCAGCATCCTCACCATTTTACTATCTAGCTCACTCTTGTTGCTTCTTGCAAGCTAGTGTGACTAGATGCGACACTCTGGCTGTCTGCTCTGCCATGCTTCTCCTGCCATAATGAGACTTCACCTTGAAACTATAAGCCAAAGTAAACCCTTTACTTCCACTGCTTAAGCTGCTTCTGGTCATGTGTTTTGTGCCAGCAATGAGAAAGCAATTGCTACACCAATGCATGTTGCAGGTGAGGCATCAAGCAGGAAATGAAATACTGCAGTTCTGCATAAATTCAAGCCATATGGTACACAACTTGGAACTGTAAGAGCAATCTTCATCCTCCACTGGCTGCTGTTGTGTTAGGCAAGGAAACTCAAAGACAGGCAGAGAAAGCAATTCTAGTAGTAATAAGATCATAGGAATTGAATTTCTAAGGAGAGTGTGCTTGTCACAGGGAAGACTTTCCATCATGGCTCCTCTGTCCAGCTGCAAGTGCATGCACACCATCAATCACTCTACCTCCATCCTCAAGCTCTAGACATTGACAGTGATCATCTTTCTTGATCAATAAACTGGGTGGTTGCACACCCAGGAAGCCCCATTGTAACTTCTTAGCATTTT
Organism: Jaculus jaculus; assembly: GCF_020740685.1. Taxonomy (NCBI): domain Eukaryota; kingdom Metazoa; phylum Chordata; class Mammalia; order Rodentia; family Dipodidae; genus Jaculus; species Jaculus jaculus. The sequence continues at coordinate 27,608,271 of NC_059103.1, forward strand.
TGTGATTAGATGTTTCTTCACACTGACACATATATTTTTAGTTTTATTCTAAAAACCCTGTTAAAATCTGTTAAAATATGACTTTCTTGGAGCTGGATTGGTTGTATTTAGGATGATGTGAACAGATTATTCAACAGGCCAGTTTCAGAGCCCCCTATGATCCTTGTAACCATGTAAAGCAGTGACCTCCATTGCTCATGGTCAGAAAGCCTGAGTTGTAACTTCAGTGTGACCACTGCTTTTCCATGTAACTTGAACCAGCTCACTTCTTGAAATGAGAATCGTTCTGTTAGCATGGAAACAGCCCCACTGGACCTCCTGAATCCATGGGGTAGCTGTGACATCAGAAAATGAAGGTGCTATGTTGCTTGAGAACTCGGAGGCTTTATTAAAAGATGGAAACGTCATTTTTTTAACTTAACCTAGAAGATGAATTATTCACTTTTAAGAGCTGTGATTAGTACATAATCACTGTGAAATCAACAGCCTTAAACTGTTCAACTTAGGACCTGGCCATGTGTGCATGTGCACAATGAGTGTTGTGAGCACAACCGAAGTCCCGGAAGTGTTTCTTCATGGCACTGAGAGCTGCCTGGCTCCCCTCATATACCATCCACAGGCAACCACTTATCTGGTACTTTGTTGCTAATGACTGGTGTAAATATTCAATCACTTAATGTAGCTAAGGCAATAAAGTAAATGCCTTTTTGTGGTTTGATTTCTTTCACTCAGTGATTACTGTGAGACCTCTGTTGTTATATGTCCAAGCTGCTTTCTCCTTTTGCCTAGCTAAGCGTAGTCCATTCTCTTGTCACACACTTCACTACAATTAACTCATCCTTTCACTGGTGATGGACACTCAGTTTGTCTCCAGGTTTTGCTTATTACAAATAATTATGTTATGAATTTTAGTGCTGCACATTGGTTTCTACTCTACTTTTTATTTTTATTTTTAACCTTTGATTGCAAACCTCCATGTGTGTATGTGTGTGTATATATATATATATATATATATATATATATATATATATATATATATGTAATGTGCCCTAAACATTATCCCCTACTACCAATCTTTATTGTCCCTTCTCCCTTCTATGACATCCATGACGCTTTCCAAGTAGTCCCTTTTCTATTTTAATGTCACATTTTGCCCTGCTGTTATGCTGGTCTTATGCAGGTAGCAACAGCCACTGGGAGGTCATGAATTCCATGGCCACTTTGGATCTGGAAGACAACTTCCAAAGCACTCCTCCCCTTCCTTTGTCTCTTACATTCTTTCTGCTGCCTCTTCCACAAGGGTTTCTGAGCCTTCGAAGATGTGAAAAGATATCTCAGCTAGTGCTGAATGTGCCACTGTCTATTCTTCTCAGCAGATTGAAATATTTTTGAGTCTCCCAAGTAGTTACTCCCTCTGAAAAGAGAAGCTTCTCTCACCAAAAGTGAGAGCATCATTAATATGTGAACATAAATGTAAATATTTAGGGGGAAATTTAGAGGGAATAATATACCTATGTAGCCAGAAAACAGTAGTAGTTTCTCCCGTTTGGTGCTGATGATCTTCTCAGCCATAGGCTTTTGGCTAGGTCTTCTGTACCAGGCATGAATTCCCTCTCATGGAGTGGGCCTCAAATCCAATCAGAGAACAGTTGGTCACCCTCATAACAGACATGCCATTCTTACACCAATGGGCACATCTTGCCTAGCTGGCCAGTTGTGTAGCTTGCAAGGTCCACTTCTGGGTAAAACTATTGATTTTTCTTCCCCAGCAGACTGTATAACAACTTGCAGGCAGTCATCCGGAAAGAGACTTCTAGCTTGGCTCTAGCTTGACTTCTTGATATCTTATAACCAGAGCACTATGTTTTTTTTTTAAATCTTGTCTGGATGGCATTCAATTACTTGGAAATAACAGAAACTTGTAACTTGCTTTTAAGCTTTATGTCTGATCAAACACACTTTGTTTAAAATTTTCCCATGGATGAGGCCATGTTGGATAAAAACTCTACCTGGCCCACTGTGAATGATGATATTATAGCTCCCACCCCCCAGATAAAAACTATTGTTAAGCCTGTGTGAGCTGGAATGATTGTTCACAATAATGTTCTGGGTAGGGCCTTCCTGGCCTTGGGAGCTTCCATGTACACACACACACACACACACACACACACACACAACCTCAGAGCTCTGTAAGAAGTCTGGGGAGCCCTGGCAAGTCTTGGGAGCTCTCTCTGCATGGTGTTCTTGCCTCTTCAGTTGTCAGCCCTGCAAACCCTAGTGATTTTAATCTCCTCATGCTACCATCATCTTACCCTGAACTCCTGAGAGAGTAGACAGTAGCTCTCCGCATATCCTCCTGAGCTTTTAAGAGAGCAGGCAGCAGCTCTCAGGAGCTCCTGAACTCTTTTTTTTTTCACAATTTTTTATATTAAGAACATACTTTGTATGGATACATCATGTGTTGGTGCCATCTTTTCCCTCATTCCTTCCCTCATTCCACAGGGTGGGGGGGGGGGTCTCCTCAGGGAGGTTGCTGGCATTCCCCATGGGGTTGTGGGGGATTATCCATTGCGGGTGCAAAATTCAGTTATTGGGGGGAGGCAGTGCCTCTGGGCATGATGTCTCAACCTGTGGCTTTTACAGTCTGTCTACCCCCACTTCTACAAAATTGCCTGAGCCGTGGTGGGTATGTTTTAAGTCTACTTCAGTGATGAGCTCTTAGGAGCCTCTCTTATGTCTGGTTTGGTAGGTGTTGAGTATCCTCAGCATATGTCTCCTTCACCCTGGAGCTGGTTATCAGGCTCATCATTGAAGCAGCACTCTTTTTTTTTTTTTTTTTTTTTTTTTTGAGGTAGGGTCTCACTCTGGCTCAGACTGACCTGGAATTCACTATGTAGTCTCAGGGTGGCCTCGAACTCACGGTGATCCCCCTACCTCTGCCTCCCGAGTGCTGGGATTAAAAGCGTGCGCCACCATGCCCGGCCCTGAAGCAGCACTCTTGCTCATCTCCCCATTTCCTCTGTGGTTTTGTCTGGGCCTTGGCTGAGATGTGAGGGGTGGTTTATCTCCTTGGGTCTCACTACCTTCTGAAAAAGAAAACTAGATTCTCCAACAGAGAGTAAAGTCAACATAGGTTAAATTGGATAAGCATTATTAATTTGGGGAATTAGATGGGTGTAGCCCCTCTTTTAGCCAAAGACTAGTATGAGCTTGACATTGCAGAGCATAATCTTTGTCTCCAGAAGATTCAGACCTGGTTCCCAGTTCCAGAAACGGGTTCCTTGACGCTGAGTGTTTATCTTAACCAATCAGAGAGCCATTGGCTGCCTACTCAGGCAGTGTGCCACCGTTGCACTGGTATGAACTTTTTGTCAGGCTACTGAGTACCTTAGAGCCCTTGCTTGCTCTCACCTTTGTTGTTGGTAGCACTTTCCACCACGGGACAGGTTGTCTGGAGACTGGCACTCTTCCAGATTCCAGCCAGGATTCTCCCTGTTCTGTGATGGTAGCACATGATGTGTTCAGCAACCGCATCTTACCTTTTACCTCAAGCCGATAATCAAGTGCTTTGACAGAATTCTGTCTTGTTTTAGGGATCTCATATGTTTCTCTGTTCAACAGCTCAATGTGGGTAGCACCTATCTCTTGTGCTGTCAGTGACAGGTCACAGCCAAAATTTTTTTAAGGTTAGGCTTCGCCTCACCCTCTCCAACGTCCTTCCTTTTAGGTGCTCCCCCTATACGCCTGTTGAGGGTTATATCTTCCAATCTGCCTTCAAGAAGAAAGGTTTCTATGGTACCAGTTCATTTTGGATTTAGTTCTGTGCTTATTACCCCCACCTTCACCTTGCCTTGTCCCAAGCCCTTCCGTATCTATTGTCTGGGCCTCAAGTTGCCTATCCAGTATGCCAGCAACTCAAGCTGATCCAGGCTAGGAACCATAGATGTCTGAGAACATGCGGTGTTTGTCTCTCTGTGATTTTGTGTGCTCACTGAGTATGATCTGTTTTAAGTCCATCCATTTTACTAAAATTTCATTGGATCATGTTTTTTCTTACTGCTGAGTAGAATTCCATTGTGTAAATGTACCACAGCGTCATTATGATTTCTTCAATGATGGGCACCTGGCTTGATTCCAGTTCTTATCTATTATGAATTGAGCAGCTATAAACATGACTGAGCAAATACTCTGTAGTGAAGCATGAGTATTTAGGGTAGATGCCCAGTAAGAGAATAACCAGGTCTGTTAGTTCTATATTCACCTTTTCAGGAATCTCCATATTGATTTCCATAGTGGTTGTACAAGTTTGCATTCCCACCAACCGTGAATGAGGGTCTCTCTTTCCCCATATCCTCACCAACATTTGTTGTTGCTTGGTTTCTTAATGATTGCTATCCTTACTGGAGCAAGGTGGAATCTCACAGTTTTAGTTTGCATTGCGCTAGTGGTTAGTGATGTTCAACATTTTCTTAAGTGTGTTTCTGCCATTTGTACTTTGTCCTCTGAGAACTTCCTATTCAGTTCTTTCCCCCAGTTTTGAGTGGGTTGTTTGATTTTTTTTTTTTTTTTTGTCTAGCTTTTTGAGTTATTTGTAGATGTTAGATATTTGCCCTGGGTTAGTGGTATTTAGCTTGTAAAAATTTTCACCCATTCTGTGGGTAATCTATTGGTTCTGCTTATCGTATGCTAGTCTGTGCAAAAGCTTCTTAGCTTCCTGAAATCACATTAGTTGAGAGATTGTTTAGTTTCCTGGGCTACTGGGGTATTATTCAGGAAGTCCTTCCCCTGCCTATATCATAGAGTTCCTCCTATTTTTCTTCTAGTAGTTGAAGAGTTTTAGGTCTTATATTGAGCTCTTTAATCAATTTGGAGTTGATTTTGTGTATGATAAGATGAGTGGGCCTAGTTTCATTTTTATACATATATTATCCAATTTGTCCAGAACCAATTATTGAAGATAATTATCTTTGCTCCAGTCTAAGTTATTAGCATCTTTGTCAGAGATCAAGCAGCTGTAGCCTAAAGTCCAGGCCTTCAATTCTGAGCCATTAGTCTATATTCCTGTATTTATGGCAATGCCATGCTTTTCTTATTATATGGATTTGTAATACAGCTGGGTATAGTGATACCTCCAGAGGTGTTACTTTTGCTGAAGATATGCTTGGATACCTGAGGCCTGCTGTCATTCCATTTGAATATTGAGATCATATTTTCTATCTCTGTGAATAATGATTCTGGAATTTTTATTAGTATTGCATTACATCTTTATATTGCTTTTGGTATAATTGCCATATTCACAGTTAATTCTACCTATCCAGGAGCATGGTAGGTCTTTCCTTCTGCTCAAGTCTTCCTCAATTTCTTTAAGTGTTTTCATTATGTAGGTCTTTCACATTCTTTTAAAAAAATTTATTAATTAGTTTTATATTCAGCAAACATAGTCAGTTTGGTACCATTATTAGGCTCATCCATGACCTACCCCCTCCCCTTGGCCCTTCCTTGTTGAGGTATATGGGTCATGAATTGTGGAGTTAGCCCACAGTTATGGGTAGGATAGATGTCTCTGCATATCATGACCCAACATGTGGCTCTGACATTCTTTCCAGCCCCTCTTTTGCAAAATTTCCCTGAGCCATGTTGGGTTCATTTTTGGTCTGCTTCAGTGATGAGGTGTTGGGGGCCTCTGGGTCTCTGGATCTCTGGATTTGGTAGGAGATGATTTTTCTCTATGTTGATCTCCTTCCCCCTTGTGCTGGTATCTGGTTCACCAGGAAAACAGCACCCTTGCTTGTTTCTCCAATTTTTCTTAGTTTCAGCCGGGGCCCTTTTGAGGTATAATGGGGTGGCTCTCTCCTTAGGATCTATATCTATCTGAAAAGGAGAAGCAGATTCTCCAATGGAGAGTAGGTTAGCACCAGGACAAATGAGATAATCCTTCCTTTTTTATAGAGAATTTAATAGATGTAGGCTCTCTTGTAGCCTAGGATTGATGGTAGCTTGATAATGGAGAGTGGGCTTATGTTTGGATATGGTTCTGAATTGTTTCCCAGCTCCAGCTATGGGTCTCATACCACTGAGGGGATCAGCCGAATCAAGAGCAGTTGGTTCCCTATCATGGCTGTGTGCCACTATTGCACTTGTGTGGGCATCACAACAGGTTATTTGCTGCTAAGTAGGTTAGACCATGAGTTGCTTGGACAGATATTGGTCATTTTCCCCCAGTTGCCCATGTAGCACCTTTTGGCACTAGACACGCTGACTGTCTGGGGACTGCCTCTCTTCCAGATTCCAGCCATGCCATTCCATTTTATGTGTAGACCACATAAGGTGTCTTCAGCAGTAAGGTCTTACCACTAACCTTTAGTAGGTCATCAAGTACTCTGACAGAAATCTGTCTTTCTTTTAGGAAACCTTGTAGGTCTCTCTGATCAAAAACTCATTGTGGATGATAGCCACATGCTGGTACTGGGAGTTACATGTCAGTGCCCACTAAGAAAAGGAGGAAAAAATTAAGTAATATACAAGAGTTAGAGAGAAGAGAGAGAGAGAGAGGGAGAGGGAGGAAGGGAAGCTGTAGAAGATTAAGGTCAGTCTTCATCCTACCCTCTCCAGTGTCTTGTAGTTCAGGTGTTCCGTCTAAGAGCCTGGTGAAGGTTCAGCCTTTTTGTCTGCCTTTTAGGAAGTAGAATTTTATGGTACCATTGCCATTTGGGTCTTTCACATTCTTGATTAGTGCTTTTCCAAGATATTTAAATTTTTTTGTGGCTATTGAAATTGGACAGCCTTGCTGATTTCTTTCTCAGTATATTTGTCCTTTGTTTATAGAACAGATACTGATTTGTGTGTGTGTGTGTGTGTGTGTGTGTGTGTTTTGTGAGTTGGTTTTGTATCCTGCCACATTGCTGAAGGAATTAATCACCTTTAGAAATTTTGAGATGGAGACTTTTAGGTCAGTTGAATATGTTCTCTATTCCTCTAGCCTGGACTTCTTGCCCTTCCAGTATACCCAAGATACAGATGTTTGGTCATTGTAGGGTATCCCAGAGTTGCCTCATATTCTGTTCACATGATATTTTGAACTTAGCAAAGTTTTTGGACTCCCAATCAATTTATTCTGCATTGTCTTCCAGCTCAGAGGTTCTGTCTTCCACATGAGTGACTCTGTTAGTGAAGGGTTCTAGAGAGGTTTGCAAAAGCTATGTTTGGTTTATATTTTCTGGGTTTTTTTTTGGGGGGGTGCTTTTCTGCATTATATCAATCTCTTTTCTTGAAGTATGATTTTAGCTTAAGGTCTGATTGTTTTTTTTTTATGCTTCCTGGAGTCCATTCTTGTATGTGATGGTATCTTCATTAAAGTTAATTGGCTGGTTATTGAGGTTCTTTATTTAAAAACCTGCCTTCAATTCATTTCTCTATCTTTTGAGGCTTTTCTTGTTTTCTTCAATTAAGTTGAGCCTAGTGACAAAGTCTGAGTGTTCTAAGAGATAATTCTGCTCAATTTCATTTATGCAATCTGTCATTTTTAAATAATTACCTTCTAGTTCTGCAGTTTTCTTAATCAGGGCCACATAACTTGATGTGTTTTCATTTTGGGATTCAATATCTATTGTTCTATCTATTTTATCTATGATCCCCTTGTAGGACTAGGCATTCTTGGAGGAGATTTTTAAGTTTTCTGACTTTTGTTGGTGTTTTTTGCCTGTGGTCTACCCAGCTCAGGGTAAATGTACTATTTTATTGAGGAGGAAGTAAGTATTTGCCCTTGTAGAAACTGCCATGGGTGTTCTGTTTTAAATGTGAACCAGATTGGAATGGGATGTAATTATAACTTCAAGTGTTCAGATTGTGGAGATTGCAAGTGCATCAATGGTGCCTGGAGATCTGGGAGCTCAGGCCTACTCACTCCACTTGTATGCACTCTTCAGCACAAGGGGACCAGAGGTTTGGGAGCCAGAGGCTGGGAAGCTAGGGAGCCAAGGGAAAGAGGCCAGCTCCCATAGTGGCCCGTGTACCCTCTGGCTCAGAGGAACTCTGGGGCTGGTCTATGAGTAAGCAGGAGCCAAAGGTCTGCTTCTGCAGCATGCACACAGGGTCCAGGCTACCCCAAGCCAGTAGCAGGGGTATCAGGATCAGGGGCTTGGAAGGTGGGGAGCTAACTGGGAGCTCTGTGCAGGAACCCTCCATAGAAGCTCCTGAACTCTTGAGAGAGCAGACAGCAGCTCCCTGCGTCTTCTGAGGTCTCAAGAGAGCAGACAACAGCTCCCTGCATCTCTTGAACTCCCAAGGGAGCAGACGGCAAACTTGGTAGAACTTGTGTACTCCTTCTCAGAGTCATTATTCAGCCTTGTCTGATGTGACTGAAAGCCACTGTTACATGCATTTTCTCTGTTTATTTTTTAACTTTTATCTTTATTTCCTTAGTTGAGAGAGCAAGAGACAGAGAGGGAGAATGGGCATTCCAGGGCCTCCAGCCACTGCAAATGATCTCCGGATGCTGCACCACATTGTACATCTGGCTTACATGGGTACTGGGGAATTGAACCTGAATTCTTTGGCTTCACAGACATGCACCTTAACTGTTAAGCCATCTATCCATCCCTCTCTGGTTTTTCTTTTTTAACATTCCATTTTTATTAGAAGTGAAAGTCACACTAGGCATGGTAATATATTCCTGTCATTCCAGCACTCTGCAGGCAGAGGCAGGAGGATTTCATGTCTTTATGATTGTCCTGTATTACATAGTAAGACCTTGTCTCAAAAAAAAGTCTCAAATTTGCTATTAGTGATATTGATTTACTTTTTCATGATTCAAAGCCTTGTGAAGTAGGAACAAAGGAAGATGGAATCCCAGTGCCTTTTGTGTTCACCTTGCCGCCTTTAACATCATGCAAAGCTTGGGTCCATGATAACTTGGCAGCTCAAGTATTGACCTAAGTGTTAGTGTAAGGGAGGTTAGATAACTGAGAGTAGGGATGTTTCTAAGATCTGAGCCAGTGTGCGGAGGAAATGATGGAAGGAAGAAAGGAAGGGAGATGGAAGAAAGGAAAGAAGAAAGGGAGGGAAGGAGAGAAGGAAAGAAGAAAGGGAGAGAAGGAGAGAAGGATAGAAAGAAAGGACCCTGTTGCAGTCCAGTTCGCATTGCTGGTAGAAATCACCCAACCAAAAGCAGCTTCTGGGAAAAAGAGATTTTTTGGCTTACAGGCTCGAGGGGAAGCTCCATGATGGCAGGGGAAAATGATGGCATGAGCAGAGGGTGGACATCACCCCCTGGCCAACAGAAGATGGACCACAGCAACAGGAGGGTATGCCAAACGCTGGCAAGGGGAAACTGGCTTTAATACCCATAAGCCAGCCCCCAACAATACACTCCCTCCAGGAGGCATTAATTCCCAATCTCCATCAGCTGGGACCCTAGTATTCAGAACACCTAAGTTTATGGGGGACACCTGAATCAAACCACAACATTCCGCCCCTGGCCCCCATAAACTAATATCCATGCATGATGTAAAATACAATGCATTCAGTCTGACTTTAAAAGTCCCCATAGTTTTTTATCAATCCCAATGATTTTCATACATTCCCATAGTTCAAGATCTTTTAACTGGGCCATAGTACCAAAATATAACCTCAAAAAACCCATAATGGCACAGAATAAATATTCACACTGAAAAAGATGGCATTGGGCATAGCAAAGAAACATTTAACCAGTACAAGATTTAAAACAACCAGGGCAAATATCAAACTCTGTAGCTTCGAGTCCAGCAACTCTAGCCAGTGACAAATGTTCAAGTCCGATAATTCTAACCAGCAACAAGTCTGGCATTCCAATTCCCCCCCTCCAGCTAGGCTACTCACAGTCCTGGAAAACTTCATCAGGGCCGGCAGCTCCTTGGCAGCCATCTCATGGTCCTGGCATCTCCACTGGGTCTCCACATGCAAGCCACAGTTCATCCTCATGGCCCCATGGGGTCTCTATGCAGGCAACCAGCAAACCCGATTCACACTGCCCATGGCCATTTCCAAAACACAAGACCGTGTTGCAAACTCAATGACCCTCTTTCCAGCATTTCTTATACTCCACGATACCAGGTAGGGTGCCAATTTGTTAATCCAGGGGGGAATAAAGCAGACTTTGAAGAACAGGACACTCCTTGAGCACCCAGGCCCCTTCAAAAGAGTCTACATTCTTCTTGTTGCCCCAGCGCAGGTCAGCCAGCCCAGTCTCAAAGGTTGTAATCTCTCAGTTGCAGCTGAAAGGGCAACAGTTCACCCAAAGATTTTTCTTTCTGTACCATATCCCTCTGCACACACCAGTTCATTTCTATGCAAAGCAACCCTGCACAACTTCTCAGGACATGGGCACAAGAGCAAGCTTCTCACACAAACTGCTAGCCCAGTCCAAGCAAAGCTCTTTCTCACCCTCATAAGCCAAACCTCACAGTCCATAGTTCTTACTGCATTCAGGTCTTGCAGCTCAGACCAGAACAGTCCATCAAGCTGTACTGCACTGCAAGGCATCTCTTAGGCCAAGGTTTCAACTCCTTCCACATTCCTCTTGAAAATCAGTTCCAAAAGGCTGAAGCCACACAGTCAGGTGTTTAGCAGCAATCCCACTCCTCGGTGCCACTTTACTGTTGCAGTCCGGTTTGCATTGCTGTTAGAAATCACCCAACTAAGAGCAGCTTCTGGGAAAAAGAGATTTATTTTGGCTTACAGGCTTGAGGGGAAGCTCCACGATGGCAGGGGAAAATGATGGCATAAGCAGAGGGTGGACATCACCCCCTGGCCAACATAAGATGGACCACAGCAACAGGAGGGTGTGCCAAACACTGGCAAGGGGAAACTGGCTTTAATACCCATAAGCCAGCCCCCAACAATACACTTCCTCCAGGAGGCGTTAATTCCCAAATATCCATCAGCTGGGAACCTAGTATTCAGAACACCTAAGTTTATGGGGAACACCTGAATCAAACCACAACAGACCCCCTCCCTCCCTTTCTGTTATGGGAGAAACCACGCACCTTCTATTTGACTGGAGGCCTTCTCCATTGGAGGGAATATAACTCTGATTCTGAAAACCTATAACAGGGGTAGTCATGAGCCCTAGCAGTGTAACATCTGCTGTTGTCTGGCTAAAAGTATATTTATGCTTACCAAACTGCCTAGTAATCACTTCTCTTAGTGTTCATATCTATATATTAATGCTACTCTCATTTTTGGTTACAGAACCTTCTCTTTTCAGGTGGCAGTGATCTTGGGATGACTCAGAAGGCATCATGGTACTGAGAAGAAGTGACAGAGGAGTGCTCAGCACTGAAATATCTCTATCACACCCTCCAAGGCTCAGGATCCATTGCAGAAAAGGTGGCAGAAAGAATGTAAAAGCCAAAGGAAGGGTAGGACTCCTCACAACGTGCTCCTCCAGACACAAAATGGCCTGGATATCCATGACCTTACAGTGTCTTACACTACCTACACAAGAGCATCATAATGGGAGGAAAAGATGCTGACATCAAAATAAAAGAGAGTTTGATAGAGAGGGGGAGGGCATATGATGAGAGTGGAGTTTCAAAGGGGAAAGTGAGGGAAGGGAGGGAATTACCATGCGATATTGTTTACAATCATGGAAGTTGTCAATAAAAAAAAATTTTAAAAATAAGGAAAGAAATGAGAGAGGAATTAAAAGAGAAAGGAAGTGTATACAGACAGAAGGCTCTGGTAATTCACTGGATAGAGAACATTGCCTCCCTGTGGAGACATGTTGAACAGTTTAGTCTTTCCTGAACTGTCCCCTTGCCCTTCCTCTCAGTCCTTTGATTCCCAAGTCATCTCTTACTAATTCATAAAATGTACTTGCTCTTCAGGGCCTCTCAGGTCGTGAAAGATCAAAGATGGGAGTACCATGCAACCCAAGGCTGCAGAGAATGCACACCAACTGCTGCTCTTAAAAAGAGTCAAACATCAATGAGACTAAAGGAGTCGGTGTGGACAGCAAGTGTTCCCTCTCTCATCTGTAGCCTTCTGTCCAGGGAGTCACAGTCTCAGAATCTGAGGCTACACATATTCTTTTTTTCTTTTCTTTTCTTTAATTAAGTCTGCTCAGTCTCTTTTTCTGTCATTCTTTTTCCATTTTCTTTTGGCAGTCTGGGGATTCAACTTAGGGCTTTGCCTATGCCAGGCAAGCACACTACCACTGAGCATATCTCCAGTCTCATTTTAATTTCTTTCTGCTATCTGCCATTACAGTCATGTTCTCTCTTCCCCTCTTTCCATTTCATCTGACTTTAGGCTTCTGACTTCTGACCTCCACCCCAAAGTCCTTAACTTATTTTATGAAAAATATCAATAAAAATATTAAAGAGTCTTACCAAGTAATGATTTACAAGCACTAAGAGAAGTAATTACATAAACTATACAAAGCATTGTAACTAATTATCCAAGCCCAAAGAGATTATGATAGATAATTCATAAACCATGCAGAATGTCTTCTTAGCTGCCTGGGGATCTCGAAAAGTGACGGAGTCAGGGAAACACAACTGAAAACAGCAGTGTCTGTGTCTGAGGGCAGTGTGGAGGGGTGGTGAGATACCTGAGCAGAAGGGAATGTGGAGAGGAAGGCTGCCAGGTCTGACTCTGAGGAAAGAGCTCCGTGGGAGAACAGGGTGAGGTCCATGGAGGGGACACAAGGACATCTGGCCAGTGAATCTTCACTCTGGAGGACAGAGCAGCTTTCTGAGGGCCACAAGGGAGCCACAACTGTACAGCAACATGCAACATGCAATATGCTACCAACTTTTCTATAGAAAGCAAGCACACACATATACACAGAGGAAAATTACAGGATGCCAATATGTTAGCAAATCTCAGAACTTTGATGCCTTTCACAAAAAAAAAAATCAGGTTATAAGCAGTGGAGACACATGTGCATTAGGGTTGCACTCATAGGAAACCACTGACTGATGGTGAATACCAGAAATCCTACTGAGGAGGACTCTCAGTGGAATGGGGGCAGGGAGGAGGGAAATGGTGGTACAAACCCATGATGTGTCCATACAGAGTTTCTACTCAATAATAATAATAATAATAATAATAATAATAATAATAATAATAAATACTACCACAATTCTCTATTTAAAAAGCAAGAATGGGCAGGCATGGTGGTGTATGCCTTTAGTCCTTGGGAGGCAGAGGTAGGAGGATCACTGTAAGTTCAAGCCCAGCCTGAGACTACATAGTGAATTCCAGGTCAGCCTGGGCTAGAGCGAGACCATACCTTGAAAACCAACCAACCAAACAAATAAAAGCAAGAATGTCTTTTGATTTAAATTTAAGATAACCAGATAATATGTCTCCAAGCTAAAGGATATGGCCAATTTTAAGTGATATGAATAAAACTCAATTTATATTCCTAGTCACCTTTCATAAAGTCCCTCATTATTCTGTATGGAGGCCCACTAATTCCATAATTAGTAGTGAGACTGTGTTGTGGGACTCTTTCTTCTGAGAATGACATGACTGTAGAGGTTTTGAACCTAGAACAACTGTGATTACCCCCACATGAGACAGTCATTCCATTCCCTTGTAGAAGGTGAGGGGGCTCACAAGTGGTCCTCAAGGTGCATGGGGTCCCACTGCTCACATATAGTTTACAATTGGTGAATGGGAAACTATTCTTCGATGATGTAACTGGCTGTAAATTGCCCATGCTCCTGTAATACCTTACCTATGCTCCTTTATGTAACCCCAACTAAACCCAATGGTTTACTAAGCTATGCCTGGGTGGAATTGTTTCTCTTTGGTCCGTCATTGGTGCTTTGTCAGGCACGAGTAGGTGTTTGTTCATGTCTCCCTGGGAAAACTCATACAACAGATTGAGTCTAAAGAAGACTTGGAGACTTTCATGTTCTGGTCTTGTAGCTTTCACATGTACAGTGACACCTTGAAGGTTCCCAGCCCAGGGCACACAAGCCCTTCCCGTCCTAGGTCTACCTGGCTTTTCACCACCCCAGGCAATACCACCTTTAAAATTACTGTATTTTATCTTCTTTCCAGTCTTCAGCACTATGTTCTCCGTTCTACAAAAAAGTCTGAATTTACTACTTAAAATTGGTTCTTGTTTCCAAGGTAGATAAGTACATGTTAAGCCTTCAACTGAGCACCAAGCATGAACTAAATCAGCCAGTGCTCAGCCATCCGAAAAGCACATGGCTTTGCCATCACTATTTTATGAGGAAATCAAGGCTTCAAAAGAGAAATAATTCATCCAATGTACTACAGGAAGAAAATGCAGAACTAATATTAAAACCTAGATGTGTGGAATACTAAAGTCCTTTCTCTTAGCTATTGATTTACCTGGGTCACATTAAATCATTCCATGGAGGCATTTGCTAACTTACTAAATGACAGTAGCTCAAGGGGTGATCAATGTTTGAAAACCTTCACTAAGTAATAATAATTATGAAAACTTAAAACTAGAGTGAATTTTATTTTATAGTAACTGACCAGGTCTGTTATACCTCTGAATCATTCCCATCGTCTGCCAGTGCAGAAAGCTCCTCTAATTTATAACAGGGAATGAGGCTCAACAGGCTGGTGAGAGGCGAACCGCTCAAGCAATCCCTGGAGAAGCTATCCTCAAAGCCAACCTGCCCAAGACGCAGCAAACCCTCTGTCCAGTGCCCGGTGTCATAATCACACACGTGCCCCAGGACATGTTTCCACCTTGGGTAGAACAAGGAGGGTCACAAGCACTACACAGAATCCCAACATTCCTCTGGTATCCCAGTTCTCCCTTCCCTTCCCTTCCCCTTAACTGGTCTTTGCAGGAGGCAGGCCACACTCCAGGGGATGGCCTTGGGCTCAAGGATAGTTAAACTGATAAGCCAATCATTCTATCTACTTCCTAAGATCATGGGTCAACAGGCCAGAGCCTAGTTCTCTTTTCTGTGGACTATTTGATTCTGCTTAAAACAAAATATTCCCAAGAAGTTTGATCTTTTTTTTTTTTTTTTTTTTAGGAAAGGGTTGTGGAGAGAGAGGATGCTGCTTTATCAGAAGTCAGATTTATTCAGTATACACTGGCTTCTCTTTGCCTCAGTATCTATCACTCAACAGCACGCGGCCTCAGCTCAATGATAATGAACTTGGAGGCAATCAACCAGAAAACTGAGGGTTCTTCTAGTTTCCATGATAGATTTTTGGTGAGGCTTCCTGTGTTCTAT
Source organism: Jaculus jaculus (assembly GCF_020740685.1). Lineage (NCBI taxonomy): Eukaryota > Metazoa > Chordata > Mammalia > Rodentia > Dipodidae > Jaculus > Jaculus jaculus. Next base: position 27,623,492 of record NC_059103.1, read on the forward strand.
GGTAATATTTGTACATTTCAACTGTTTTTTTTTTCCTTTTTTTAAATTAATTTTCTATTCAGCAAATACAGGCAGTTTGGTACCATTATTAGGCTCATCTATGACCTACTCCCTCCCCATTGGCCCCTCCTTGTTGAGGTATTTGTGCCTTGTGGAGTTAGCCCACAGTTACTGGTACGATAAATGTCTCTGCATATCCTGATCCAACATGTGGCTCAGACATTCTTTCCGCCCCCTCTTCTGCAAAATTTCTCTGAGCCATGTTGGGTTCATTTTTGGTCTGCTTCATTGATGAGGTGTTGGGGGCCTCTGAGGCTCTGGCTCTCTGATTTGGTAGGAGTTGATTTTTCTCAGTATTGGTCTCCTTCCCCCTTGTGCTGGTATCTGGTTCCTCAGGAAAACAGCACCCTTGCTTGTTTCGCTAATTTTCCTTATTTTCAGTTGGGGCCCTTTTGAGGTATGATGGGGTGGCTATCTCCTTAGGATCTGCATTTATCTGAAAAAGAGAAGCAGATTCTCCAATGGAGAGTAAGTTAGTTCCAAGACAAATGAAATAACCCTTACTTTTTTTTTTTTTTTTTGATCGAGAGTTTAATAGGTGTAGGCCCTCTTGTAGCCCATGGTTGATGGTAGGTTGTTTGATCCTGACCTTAGAGTACATGTTGGAAGTGCACAGTTTTTCCTTTGTGATGACCTACTTCAGAGCATCTTTACTGTCTAATGGTTAAAAATAATTTGCTTGGCTCCATAAGATTGTTGTGAAACATTTGGCAGGACATTATGTAGGGACTTGTCTGAGTTGAGCCCATTTCAAAGGATGCTTGTAGAGTTGCTGGGAAATAATCTTTCCTGAATCATCTTCTAAAAAAGATGATGCTCTGTCAACTTGTTTCTAAATGTTGTCATACTCCTGAAGTGGTTTTCAAAGATGATCACCTACCCAATGCCCCTAGCTCATATCCTCAGTAAGCACATGTTCTCCCTCTCTCTCTCTCTCTCGCTCTCTCTCTCTCCCCTCCCTCTGTCTTCTCTATCCTTTCCTTTATTATTTTTTTTAATCTCCCTCTCTCCATTTCCATTCCTCTCCCTCTCTAGCTCTTGCCTCTGGCTCTTTCTTGCCCTGCATCTACTTTCTGCTTCATTCCTTTCTACTCTCTGCACTACTCTTTGGAAAAGTGCTCAGGGCTCAATGTCTACTTAACTAGTGTTAAACATGAGCTTTATGGTGACTTTGGGGCTAATCTATCTGCTGGATGGGAGTGGAATCTATTCAGCCTGTAGAATACCACTTCTGGGATTATGAAATTAGTTAATTTAAAATCACCACACTGTAAAAGTCTGTGCAGACCCTTCTAGATTCAAATAGCACCCTCAGTTTTCCACCCCCTCTCTTTTCTGCCTCACCATAGTATCTGCCAGTGTATCTCCTTCACATCAGTGGGATGAGACTGAATACAAGAGGAATCGAAAGCTAAGACAGACTCTGTGGCAAACAGGCACAAATAGAAGGGGCGGGTAGTGATCGAAAGCAATGCCAATTCTATTCTCTAGGTGCCCACAGGCCATGTTTTTTAATGTGACTCCTCATTCTCATTGGGCCTTCCCTGAAAGTCACCACTATATTTATTTTATTTTATTATTTTTACAGAGAGAGAAATGGAGTACCAGAGACTCAGCCACTGCAGTCGAACTCCAGTATATTTTAAAGCAGAGTATAAGAAAAAAGCTGTTATGTGGAAGAAAGCTTTTCCCATCTATAGGTAAGATGTCTCCTCCTACCCATCTGCCTTCACTCTCTCATGCCCATATCTCCTTTTCACTAAAGTCCATGTAACTCCTTTGGGGACAGACAGTGACAACGGGAGGTGACAAACGAAAGTAACTCACATTAGGCATGGACTACTGTTGGTAAGAGACACCTAGCTCCATGTGTACCTGATAAGGACAGGTGGAGATTATTCTGTGGTGTGAGTGATAAAAGAGCGCACCCAGTCCCAGGAAACGCAATACCCCAGGGTCTAATGAGCTTGCTTGCAGGTGTGCACTCTGGATATTGAATGAACTTTCCCAGACTTCTTGAAATTTTGCTAGTAAATGTTTCTGTTTCCCAATACAGGTCCCCAATGAAGCAAATAAATTCTTCTAAGTTACCTAGGAAAGGTGTGGCTCAGACTTTGTAGATAACATGATGCTTTCCTTTCTCTTCCTTTGCTTTGCCATGCCTTCCTTTCCCTCCCCTTTCTTCCCTTTCCCTTACCTTCCTTCTCTTTCCCTCTGCTCATTTTATCTCCTACTCCCTCTCTTTCCCCCTCACTTCCCTCCCCTCTTCTCCCTTTATCTTACTTTACCTGGCTGGAGACAGGGTCTCTTACTGGCCTGGAACTTGCCAAGTAAAATAGACAGGTTGGCCAGTGACTTCCATGGGTCTTCTTCTATTGCAATCAGGTTCACATTGCTGGCAGAAAACACCTAACCAAGAGCAGCTTGTGGGGAAAAAAATGCTTATTTTGGCTTACAGACTTGAGGGAAGCTCCATGATGGCAAGGAAAACGATGGCATGAGCAAAAGGTGGATATCACCTCCTAGCCAACATCAGATGGACAACGGCAACAGGAGAGTGTGCCAAACATTGGCAAGAGGAAGCTGGCTATAATGCCCATAGGCTTGATCCCAATAACACACTGCCTCCAGAAAGCCTTAATTCCCGAATTGCCAATAGCTGGGGACATGGCATTCAGAACACCTAAGTTTATGGCAGACACCTCAATCAAGCCACTACATCATGTCTCCACCTCCCCTTCTCTGGTATGACAAGTAAGTACCGTCATGCCTACCTTTTGAAAAATGCAGACTCTGAGGCTGTATCTCAGGTCCTCAACACTCACAAGGCAAGCACTTTATTAATTGAGCTATCTCTCTAGCCTCCTGGATGTTATTGTTCCCTTTTCCTAAAACAGTGGTTCTGCATTTTGAAGCAAAATACCCTGGTACTTAGAGAAAATGACAGAATAAGAACAGAATCAGCAAATGTACCCAAGTCCCTTCCCAGGTGGGCACTTGCCTTCGGTTTCACCAGGAACGACACTGACAGTCAGCCGGTGCACTCTGGGGCACGGACACGGCACTCCTTGGTGACAGGTTATGCCCCACTGTCAGGTCTCGGTCCCTACATGCACTCTTCCAAGCTCCCCAACACTACAGGGAAAGCTGTAACTGATGGGTCTTGATAATCGGGAGTGCATACGAATGAAATGCCCCAGACAAGACCTCCTGAGACCCAATCTCGCCACTACCCCAGTCTGCTCGACCTTAACCATGCTGAGGCAGGAGCATTACTGAGCGTTTGAGGCCAGCCTGGGTCACATAGTGATTTCTATCTGCACGTGAGACTCTGTCTTGAAACAACACAAAAAGAAAGCCAAATTTTTTCTTTCCCAAGTTTGATGTACTAAACTAATCAATATGGGAGGAATTGGGAGTATGTTTTTTTGAAGCTGAGTGTGTGTGTGTGTGTGTGGTGTGTGTACGCACATATGTGTGTATGTTTTAAAGAGGGTCATTGAATTCTAAAGACATTGTTTTGCCTTATTCACTGTTGATTTTCTTGGAACTTCGGATGTAGCCCAGGCTGGCATTGAACTAACAATCCTCATGCCTTTGTCTCCTGAATGCTGGATTACAGTGGGTGCAACACCACATCAGACTGCATGCTCACTTCTTGGAGGGAAAATATATGAAAAATATATATGAAAAAAATGTATGAAAACAGAATCAAAGTCAACACAAACTGCTGCAATTTACTGAACTAGAGAACAAATTGAATCCAAAATATACCAATTTTTGCAGAGCTACTAACCACAGGAAAGACTAATTTTCCTTCCCCTTTCAAAAAAGCATGCTTTGTTTACTCTCCCAGAAAGTTTTCATTAGTTGTGATCTGAAACTTTAAAAACACTGTAAATATGAGATGCCTGATTTTCAGCCACATTGAACTATGCAAAATAAAAGTATCTTGTTTCCTTATAATAAAACTTAAAGCTTTCATAGGCATCTGAAAACTAAAACTGAACACAAGGACACTCATAAGTATGTAGATCAATACAGTGATTTCTTAGCCATGTATGATTTGAACTTGAATAAATTTGAAGAATTACCCCTTGCTACCCTGCAGTCAGATCTACTGGACTTACAATTTCAATGGGATGCCAGGAGGGACGTTGGGCTAACTATCCTCATACTTCCAGCTTCTGTACTGAGCAGTCAAGAACCCATCAGTTACAAGCGACACACTCAGGAGCTTAGCCCAGCCAGCGGGCACAGCAGCAGAGCATGGCCATGGTACAGGATCCAGTCTCATTTGTTGGAAAAAATGGTCAATGTGCTTAAATAGAGTTGGCAGAAGATGAGAGCAAGAGATGAGGATACAAACTAAAAGTGTGTTTATGTGGAAATAAAGCTTACTTAATGAGAAATAATGACTAAACAAATTCAAAATGCTTTTCAGTACTTCATCATGACATCTTTTTATTAATAATTTTATTTATTTATTTTCAAGTAGAGAGAGAGAAGGGTCTATAATCACTGCAAATAAACTCCAAATATATGTGCCACTGTGCATCTGGCTTTACATGGATACTGGGGAATAGAACCCAGGTCTTAGGGCTTACAAGCAAATGCCTTAACTGAGAAGCCATTTCTCCAGGCTCCTTTTATGTTTTTTAAAATTCTCCTTTAATTATTAGTAAGAAGATATTTTGGAACCAAAAAGATGGCTCAGCCAATGAAGCACTTGCAGCTTAAGTACAAGAACTGGAGTTCAGATACCTAGAAACCATTTAAATGTTGGATGGGTGCGGCAGCTGCCTGCAATCACAGCACTGGAGAGGTAGAGAAGGGACAGGCTGGCTAACTAGACTAGCTGAATCAGTAAGCTCTGGCCTCAAATGAGAGACCATGCCTCAGTAACATAAAGAGGCAAGGCATGGTGACTCATGCCTTTAATCCTTGCACTCAGGAGGCAAAGCTAGGAGATTGCTGTAAGTTCAAGGCCAGTCTGTAACTACATAGTGAATCAGTGAATTATAGGACAGCCTGAGCTATAATAAGATCATACCTTAAAAATCAATAACAATAATAACAAAAAATAAATTGAGGGGCTGGAGAGATGGCTTAGCAGTTAAGTGCTTGCCTGTGAAGCCTAAGAACCCCGGTTCAAGGCTCGGTTCCCCAGGTCCCACATTAGCCAGATGCACAAGGGGGCGCACGCGTCTGGAGTTCGTTTGCAGTGGCTGGAAGCCCTGGCGCGCCCATTCTCTCTCTCTCCCTCTATCTGTCTTTCTCTCTCTGTCTGTTGCTCTCAAATAAATAAATAAAAAATTTAAAAATAAATAAATAAATAAATAAATAAATTGAGGTTGAAAGATCGCTCAGTTGTTAAGGAGCTTGACTTCAAAACCTAATGACCCAAGCTTGATTCCCCAGTCCACATAAAGTCAGATGCACCAAGAGGTGCATGCATCTAGAGTTCATTTGCAGCAACTAACTGCCCTGGTGTGTACATTCTGTCTGTCTGCTTGTCTCTGCCTGTCTGTGTCTCTCTCTCTGCTTGCAAATAAATAAATAGAAATATACATTTTTTTAAATAAAGAGGCAAATTACCAAGGGAGACATCTGATGTTACTCTCTGGCTTCTACATGCAAACTCTCAACATGCACTCACACACACCCACACATGTGTCCGCATGCTTACACCAATGCAAGCATAAAAAGAAGATATTTGAATTCCACAGCGATTTTAATTTATTAAATTTTGCCAATGCATAAATCATAGTCATCAAATTCCTGGACAATAGTAACCAAAACTATAAATTTTCTAAAAGTATGAAGCCAGACCAATGAAACGTTTCAAACTTAAGTTGATCAGAGTCATCCTTGCATGAAGCCAACCAATTGTCTAGCTCAAGTTGAAGAAACCTTGCAGATGATCTAGTTAGAGAACACTGACTCAGATGGACCACATTTTCAATATCTTTTCCACCAGATTGAACCTCTTGACAGTGTTGGCTCATCTCCTGCCTCTCTTGCTCCCTGACTGCATCCTATTCTCCAGATTTCCCAGCATCTTGGCAGTTCTGCTATACATGGAGTGTCAATCATCTCCTTTTCTCCTCCCCAGTCTTGAATCCTTCTGCATTGTCCTCTTCAGGCTGGGCTGCTTTCTCCTGTCTGCTCCTAACACAACTTGCGCATATTCCTATTCATCACAAATGAAATGATATGTTTAGGCTTACAGTGTAATTCGTCAAGGAGGTCGCCTTGCTCCTCATTTTGCCGTTTCCCTGTTGGCCCTCTGTCATCGCTCCCAGGACTCGTGCCTGGCGAGCCACAGGAAATGCTTCTTAAATGCATGTTGATTGAATAAAGGCTTTTTAGACTCATCTCAGGTTTCTCCCGATTAGTACGAGCTAACTAGAAATTTCTAGTTGGTCCTTTTATTTATTTATTTATTTTTCCACATGCCTCACCTGCTGATTCCAGGTCAATTTGATTACCTTATTCGTTCATGACAGTTATTGTAATTAACAGCAGTGCCGGCATGAATTTTGCTTTATAGTTAAAAATATTATTCACTGAAGGTAGCTGAAGGGTAGGTGGGGGATTCATTTCACTATTTTTACAATTTAAGACAAGTTCAAGCCTTATGATTTCACACAATAATATCATGAGTAAGGCTCAAAGAAAAATTTTAAAACTTCATCCTTATGCAGGGTACCCAAATCAACCTGTTTCTATTTTTTTTTTCCATTTTGTTTCCTTAGGCTCTCACACATAGGCATACATAAGTTATATAATTGCAGTCATTTCTACTGATGTTTTGAAGTCAAAGCCACCTTTATTACTTTGTTTTCAGTTAATGTATGATCATAAAAACGTATGGCCACCAGAACAGCGATGCTCAGGATGGCGAGGAGGAGGCCAGCTGTCATTTACAGACCCACCAACCTTGGACCAGTGCTGCACATATTCTATTTCTAATTCCCCAAGCAAACTGAGAAACCATGCATAAAGTCAGACAGCTGGTAGAACAGTAGCAACACTTCACCATCAATATTTAGCAGCTACTCTACTACCCACCGAGACCAACTCTTGCTAAGTAGTTAGTCTGCTTTTCCTCTTCTAGATTTCATAGCAATTTCAAGTTGTTATTGTACCCATGTCCCTCAGAAGAGTCTATCAGAAATGTTAAGTAATTGGTTTAAGTTCACAAGTAGAAAGTGGGAAGGTCAATAATTTCTACCAAGCTCTCTGATTCCAAAACCCAACTTTTTTCTACCTTTTTTTATTGACAACTTCCATGTGTACATACACAATGTGCCATGATCATAATCTCTCAGCACGCTCTTTCATCTCCTCTCCTATGTCCCCTCAACTGAGGACCTTCTGCTTTCCAACTAATCCCTCTTCAGTTTTGGTGTCATTATGTTTTTCCCTCCTATAATGCAGGTCTTTTGTAGATAGCAACAACTGCCTAGAGGTCATGACTGTCACCATCACTTTGGTTCTAGAAGATAGCATTCTTAAGCACTCCTCCCATCCTTTCAGCTCTTACATTCTTTCTTCCACCCCTTCTGCAATGGTCCCTTGAGCCTTTGAAGGTGTGATAGAAATGTCTCAGTGCTGTCACTTCTCAGCATATTGAAGAGTTTTGAGTCTCTCAAGTAGTCACCAACAACTTCAAAGAGAAGCTTCTCTAGCCCAAAGTGAGAACGGCATTAATATGTGGCCATAACAGAAATATCTAGAGTGCATGTTGCTGGGCATAGTGTATCCATGTAGCCCAACAGCCATAGTACCTCCTCTCCTAGGGCAAAGTGCAATCCTTTACCAAGGATGTGAGGCTGCACTTGGGGTCCCAAGTTTCTAAGGCCTCACCACTTCTGTTCTCCTCCACTGTCTCCACAGAGAGTAACTTCCTCTGAAAACACCACTCAGACCAAATCTGAAAGAAAGCAATAATTGTAAAGAGAGATTCTGGAGCTGGAAAGATGGCTCGCTGGCTAACAGCACTGCCTTGCAAAACCCCACAGCCTGAGTTTGATTCCCTAGTATCCATGTAAAGGCAGATGTGCAAAGTGGCACATGCATATGGAGTTTCTTTGCAGTGGCAGGAAGCCCTGCCACATCCATATTCATTCTCTCTGTCTCTCTTTCTCCTTGCAAATAAATAAAAATATTTTAAAAAGAGATTCCTGGGCTGGAGAGATTGCTCAGTGGTTAAAGACACTTTCTTGCAAAACCTGACATCCTGGGTTTGATTCCCCAGTACCCATCTAAAACCAAATGTACAAAAAGGCACATGTGTCTGCAGTTCGTTTGCAGTGGCAAGAGGTACTGGTGTGCCCATATTTCATTTTTTCTCTCTCTCTCATAAATAAATTATTGAAAAAGAGATTCAAATTTATTAGTTATGAAATGCATTAGTAACAGAAACACCATGAATTTTTAAAAATACTTTTGAGACAGGGTCTCACTCTAGCCCAGGGTGACCTGGAACTCACTTTGTAGCTCAGACTGGCCTCAAACTCATGGCAAGTTCTCCTACCTCAGTCTGCTATGTGTTGGGATTAAAGGCAAGAGCCATCACACCTGGCTACACTCTGCTTTTTTCTTTTTCTTTTTTTTTCTTGGTTTTTCGAGGCAGGGTCTCACCCTAGCCCAGGCTGACCTGGAATTCACTGCGTAGTTTCAGGGTGGCCTTGAATTCATGGTGATCCTCCTACCTCTGCCTCTCAAGTGCTGGGATTAAAGGCGTGCACCACCACGCCCCCAGCTACTCTGCATATTTTAAGCTCCAGAGAGGATTAAATCTCAAAGAGACCTATTGTTCACTCAACTGAATGTGGACTCTGCTTGTTTTTAAAAAGCACTTTTTACTTTTTTAAGCACTCATCAGTTATATGCTAAAATGTCACACTAATTTGTAACTTCTTAAAAGGAGAGTTGGATCTTTGTAAAGCTCTGTGCTTTGGTCTAAGAATTGGACATAAAATCTCATTGTTCTTAAATTCATGACCTTGCTTTCCAAAATAAGCAATGTATGAAATGCTGATTTGGTATCTGATTATTCTCCTGACTTGTAATCAAAATTCTTTTTAAAGTTATTTGCTTATTTATTTATTTCTTCATTTATTTATTTATTTATTTTTCAGCACTGTGAATCAAGTCTAGGGCCTTCTGCATTAGAAAAAAACCCCAAAATACCTGCAGCAGCAATTCTACATGTTCCCTGAGGGTGAAAACTGATCTGGCTGATCTCTGCCACTGGTGGTAGGAGTTAAGATAAAGGTCAGTCCAAGGTGGTATGGGTAGTGAAGAATGATACCCAGCAGGACCTGGAGGAAGGTAGGTGGTCAGGAAAGGCTTCCCTGAGGAGGTGACCTGCATCTTTTGTGGAATTATACACAACGATAGCCATGTGGATGTAATGACTAGCATGAACAAAAGGACTGCCATGGAGCCCCAAGGCATGTGGAAGGGGGCCAGTTGCTGCCTCAGCGATGCTGGCACAGTGTGTGTGTGTGTGTGTGTGTGTGTGTGTGTGTGTGTGTGTGTAAATGAAGCTATGATATTTTAATTATTTATTCAGCACCTACTGTGTCCGCAGAATTATACCAGAGCTCCAAAGATAGAGGAAGACTGTACAATTTAATTGGGCAGACAGCTAATGGGAGATGAATGACCAATGACTAGCAAACACAAAGGGGGATGGATGGTTCCAAACCTGGAAAAGGTCCTTGGACTTACAGAAAAAAGCAGTTCCAGCCGTGCGTGGTGGCACACGCCTTTAATCCCAGCGCTCAGGAGGCAGAGGTAGGAAGATCACCATGAATTCGAGGCCACTCTGAGAGAGCCTGTCCATGAAATTATTCTCTAGAAAAGTAAGGTTGTTCCAGGGAAGAGGTGATGAATTTGAGTGTAATGTGTTGTGAAGAATATCGTGAGACACATAATGACTCTTGAATGACTCAAGAGCCATGTGTGTGGGTGTGGCTGGAGACCACCTGTGCATAATCGCTACTATTTCTGGAACAATTATTTTGTATGGACATCCTAACTGCCATCACTATACTATGGGCCATATACCATTCATAACCATGTGTTAAGAAATTCTGTATCATGCCTCAAATCTTACCAACACATATGTTTTATAGAAGCTTATCCACAGGACGTTCTGAGACGTAGTGGTTTACTAGTCTGTATCTGCAGATGTCTATAAATTTGGCACTAGGCTATGCTTGGTGCCAAGAAGATTCCAGTGACAACACACCACTTGTTTCCCCCTTTTCTTGTCCCATGTTGCATGTCCCTTGACTCTTGCATATGTTAGACTGTATTCCTCGATAAGCATTAACTCCAGAAGCTGCTGCCTTGACCACTGTGTGTATTGATCAGTTTTTTATTACCATAAGGAATTACCTGAGGCAGGTTGCTTACTTATGGAGAACAGAGGTTTAGTTAGCTCACAGATTTGGAGGTTTAGGGCAAGGTGCCTGTGTCAGGTCCATTCTGATGAGGTGTCACATCGTGGTGAATGATAGTGGTGGGACAGCATGTAGCAATGCACGATCACACAAGAAGCAGGACACAAGAGAGCTAGGGAACACTGGGCTCAGGCTTCTAGGACAGTGAGAACTACCTTAATCCTTCCTCTGGGCAGTGCCTCAATTGTCTCAGGTTCCTGGCTTAAAGGCTCCATACCACCTCCCAATACTCCCCTCAGGTGACCAAGATTCTAACAACACATGGACCTTGGGAAACAAACCACATCCCAACCATAGCACTGGGGTCAGACTGATTAAAAGTGGTTTTAAATAATAAGTTGAGGGCTAGAGAGATGACACACTGCTTAAGGCACTTGCCTGCAAAACCTAACAACCTAGGTTTGATTCCCCGGTACCCATTTAAAACCATATGCAAAAAGTGGCACACGCATATGGAATTTGTTTGCAGTGGCTGGGACACACATTCTCTCTGTCTGTATCTCTTCTCTCTAGCTCTCTCTGTAAATAAGTGAATAAAAATAATATTTTAGAGGCAAGTCCAACAGACTGCATATTTCTATGTGAAAGTCGGAGAGTCAGAAAGAGAAAGAAACAGAGAGAGAGAGAGAGAGAGAGAGAGAGAGAGAGAGAGAGAGAGAGAATTGCCATGCTAACGTCTCCAGCTACTGTAATTGAACTTGACATGTGTGCCTCACTGTGTGCATGTACAACCTTGTGCTCTTGTGAAACTGTGTGTCTGGCTTTTGTGGGACTTGGAGAGTTCAACATAAATCCTTAGGCTTTGCAGGTCTAAACCACTAAGCCATTTCTCCAACCCAATGAAAATAATTTTAAAAAAGAACAGATTGTGGGATGGAGAGATGGCTCAGCAATAAATGTGTCTGCCTGCAAAGCCCAATGACCTGGGTTTGATTCTTCAGTACCAATGTAAAGCCAGATGCAAAATTCACACATGATTCTGGAGTATACTTGCAGCAGGTAGAGGCCCTGGCATGCCCGTTCTGTCTGTGTTTCTACCTCTCTCCTCTCTGTCTCTCTCTCTCTCTGATTGCAGATAAATAAATAAACTTAAAAAAAATGACAGATTGAAATAGATATGCATAAAGGAAAGATCCAAATTTAAATATTTAAAATTATGTATTTTATGTAATTAGTATCTATATTTAACATTGCTAGTCAAGAGATTGTATCTAAAAACTACTTAAACATACTTATTTCTTTCTCCTGAAATTAATAGACATGTCATGTAGACATAGCTAAAAAGCAGTCGTGAGAATAATTTTATGTATATATATATATATATATATATATATATATATATGTGTGTGTGTGTGTGTGTGTGTGTGTGTGTGTGTGTGTATACATACACACAGTCTCACTATGTTGCTCATGCTCTGCTACCTCAGCCATGTGAGGGTTGGGATAATGGGACTATGCCAGTATATATACTTTAAAAGAATTGCTTTTAATAGCTATTCTGTCGCTTTTAGTTTGAGAGTTGTATCAGTATTTTCTAGAGGAACGGGACCAACAAAATGAATATGTATTCTAAAGGGGATTTATTTGATTTTAACTTACAGGATATGAACTAGGTAGTCCAACATTAGCTGTCTGCAAGGTTTAGCACTGAGGAATCTAGTAGCTATTTAGCCCACAAAACCGGATTCCTCAGCAGTCCCAATCTGGAGGAGACATGGTCATTAGTCCACATCAGAAGGCTAATGAAACTGGGTTCCAGTGTCCACAAAGGATAGCTGAAACCAGGGCATCATTAGCAGAAAAGGTGGTCATGGGCTGTCCCAGTGCTTCTTTATATACAACCCACCACCAGAAGCTCAGCCCACTGTGGAGGAAGGGCTTCTTTCTTCCTTTAATCCTTCCTGGGAACACCCTTACACAACCAGCCAAGAGGCATGTCTCTTACTTAATTCCTGATCTGACCAAGTTGACAACAGAGCTTAACCAACTCAGGAGTAGATTCAGATGTTTTCTAAACTATGATTTTATAATCTCATCATTGCAGTTTAATTTGACTTTGGATTAAACATTCAGTGTTGGGCTGGAGAGATGGCTTAGCGGTAAAAGTGTTTGCCTAGAAAGCCAAAGGATCCTGGTTTGATTCTCCAGGACCCATGTAAGCCAGATGCACAAGGGGGCACATGAGTCTAGAGTTTGTTTGCAGTGGAGGCCCTAGACTGCCCATTCTTTCTCTCCCTCTTTCTCGCTCTCTCTCTTTTCCTCTTTCTCTCTCTCAAATAAATAAATAAAAATTCAATGTTCATTTTTCATAAGTTAGGACTATAGAGAATGCAGTAAAAATGTAGGGCACATTCAAGACATCTCAATTATTTTATAATTTCCTTACATTTTTAAGCATAAACACATTATGTACCATGCCTTGGCATTTCAAAAACTTGCTTTATTGTATGGATTATTCAAAACTGAAATCCAGCCAGAGCCTTGAAAAATCTTCTTTGGAAATGTGTGGGCTACATAGAGATTCTTAAAGCCAGCATAATGCTCTCTTACTATTTATTACCCAAAGCCAATGCCAAAGTTATTAAATTGACAGTTTTCTTGGATCTTATATGCTTTTGTCAGAGAAGGGTTAAAATGGTGCTGTCATCTGAATCTGAAATATGCCCTACAGGTTTATGCATTTGAACACTTGGTTCCCAGCTAATGACACTATTTTGAGAGGTTGTCAAACCCTTTGGACTTGGAGCCTAGCTTCCTAGAGAAAGACTGAGATATTTGGGAAAGAGGTTAAATCTAGTACTGTAAGGGTTCCTGGAATGATCTTTTAACCTTTGTACTTCCTGGTTATACTGGTATAGAATGAACAGGATTAATGTTGAATTATGTTATTTCTATGCATGCAGTTATAGGGTCAATATTTTTTAAAATTTTTTGTTTGTTTGTTTTTCGAGGTAGGGTCTCACCTTGGTCCAGGCTGACCTGGAATTAACTCTGTCATCTCGGGGTGGCCTTCAACTTATGGCGATCCTCCTACCTCTGCCTCCCAAGTGCTGGGATTAAAGGCATGTGCCACCACACCCAGCTACTAATTTTTTTAAATTTTTTATTTATTTATTTGAGAGAGAGAGATTGGGCATGCCAGGGCCTCTAGCCACTGCAAACAAACTCCAAATGCATGTGCCACCTTGTGCATCTGGCTATCGTGGATCCTGGGGAATCAAGCCTGAAACCAGGGTCCTTAGGTTTCATAGGCAAGCGCTTAACCACTAAGCCATCTCTCCAGCCCAGAGTCAATATTTTTAAGACAGTCTCTTATAGCCCAGGCTATCTCTAACTTGTTATGGAGCCTTAGGTCATCTTGAACTTCCAAACCTCTGCTTCCAGCTCCCAAGTGCTGGGGTTACAGGAGTGTACCACCTCACCCAGTTATATGCATTGCTGGCAATCTAACCCAGGGCTTAATGTATGCTAAGCAAGCACTCTACCAACTAAGCTACACCCCAGTGTTCCCTAGTCCACTATATATCTACATTCCCTCGAGCCCTACTTGGTACCACTTGAAAACAAGCATTCACATCCTTTCCACACTAATTATGTCTCTACAGGGTTAAGTGTGGAGACTGTGTGGTTTCCAGCTGGGCTACAGAGCTGGGCTAACTGGGTTTGAATCCTAGTTCTATCATTATCTCTCCACTTGACCTTGAACAGGTGGGTTGATTGTATTTAAGTAACTTCACTTTTCTGTTTCTGTATCTGAAAAATAGAGATAATTTGGGTTCCCACCCTATACATTGTTAACATTTAATAAATGTTGATTATCAAGACATGTTCAAAAATATGTATTGGAACAATGTACTATGAGAAATGAGAGAATCATCATAAAGAAGAAAGCTGTCCTTGAACCCTAAAGCCTAGGTCCATGTCTACTTTTAATCAAAGAATTGAATAAAAAAAAAGACGGAGAATGACAATAAATTATTATATTTATTGAGAGAAGTATGGAATCAAGGAAAGACTCACCTTTGGAGGGCCTGGGAAAACTGTGGAAAGAAAAGAGAGAAAAGAAAGCTCAAGAAGCTCCTGCCATGTGGGGAGCTGGAGGGGGTAAACAGCCCATATGGAGAGTAAGGGCTAGGGGGCTTTCCCCCCAGCTGGGCCAGGCTGGACCTGGACCAAGTCAAGGGGAAACTCACCAGCAGCTGGAGGTTCACAGGTGGCCAGAGAGCTCAAAGAGTTTGTTCTCCCCTTGTAAATGTATTTGTAACCTCGTGGTGGTGGACCCTACCTTTTGCCTCAACTCAACTGAGAGACAGCTGGTTTGGGCTAAGGGCTGTCTCAGGAAGAGGTTAGCCATGACACCAAATTCTGGGGCTGAACTTTGACCAACTATATTGTTGGGGCTAGATTTAAATCCTAGAAAAGACTTCCCTCCCAGGTTGTTTGTGGAAAAATAGGTGTAGGGAACCAGGCAAGAGGCAAGAAGTCAGATCATCCTTTGATTCCTAACAAGTGTCTTTTTACTTTCAGGGGTCACCTTAACTGCTTAAAAGAGCTACCTGATTCCCTCTCAGCCTCTCTCAAGTCTCCCCAGCTCTGGGGAGTGTGCTGATGCACTCAGTGTAGTGTCTCATGCTCCTGCTCAGGGAAGGAAAGAGGAAGTCTATTAATTGTGTATTGCTCCATGAACTTTAGATAGTTAAGACATAGTCTGCTCCAAAAGCACAGGGTACATGGACTGGAGAGATTGCAAAGCCTAATGGCTGGGGTTTGTTTGCCCAATACTTGTGTAGGGCCAGATACATATGTGGCATATATGTCTGGAGTTTGTTTGCAGTGGCTAGAGACCCTGGGATACCCATTCTTCTTTTGTGTTCTCTTGTGCTTTCTCTCTCTTACTCTCTCTCTCCCTCCCTCCCTGCTTGCAAATAAATAAATAAATAAAAATTCAAAAACTTAGGGTACAAACTTAGCCACACTATTTTTTCCCTTCGATAGCTAAAATACTGTACTTCATAGAAAGAAGTTCTAAAGCCTGTACCTCTGTCTGAGAATCCTGGAGCTGATTCCTTCCACAGGGGTCAGATCTTTTAATGGTAAGTGGAGAGAAGAGGCCTCTCACTGTCTTAGAGCCCTGCTGCTCCTCCTCCTGTCCCAAGCTGTCCTCTCAGCAGGTTCCAGGCAGGGGCCGGATGGAGCTGCTTGGCTGGGTGAGGTCAGGTCGCCTCTAGTCCTGTCAGGACGTAGCCAGCAAAAGCCACACATATTTGGGCCCATCAGCCCTTACCACACCACCACTTGCTTGCAAGGCACACCTACCTGGATTCAATTCCCTAGCACTCATGTAAGGCCAGATGCAAAGTGGTTCGTTTAAGTTTGTGATCCCAGGGGAGCCTATGACAATGGGAGGCAGAGCCAGGAGAATCTGAGGCTCCTGAGCCAGGTAGTCCGATGTTCCTTTGCAGTCTGGCAGTTGGTTAGCAGTTGTCACAGACCCTGCCTCAAAACAAGGTAGAGCACAGACAACTTGAAGCTGTCCTCTGATTTCTGCACATATACCATGGCACAGGTGTTCCCTGCCAACACACACACATACACACACACACACACACACACACACACACACACACAAACACACACACAAATAAATAAATAATAAAGTCACTCACACAGACTCACAAGCCCACTGAAATAGAAGGGCTATATCTCCTCTGGCTGAAATAGGAGTGGCCGATCCAGAGTCCTTCCATACCCGCTGCTGTCACCTCTGACAGGCAGAGTGGGAACGCTCTGCCGGAAGGCCCCAGGCACTTACAGAGGCCAACATGATGCCATTTGATGATCCAGAGTTCCGGAAACCTAACTCTTCCTCCAGCACCCAGGCCAGTCTCGCTGTCACGCCTCACAGACAGACCACTGTTGGTACGGCCTGCTGTACTTTTCCACTTTGTTTCTTTTCCGAGATGGGTTTGTTGATCATCTTGCCCAACTGTGACACCCAAGAAAAGCTGAGAGGGTAAAGTTAGACACAGCCGCCTGGTAACCTGTTTGCACATACGGGGTCAATAAAACTCAGGCAGAATGACGGTGACAGCTGCCTGGTGGTGCTCAGAGGGAGCGGAGCAGTTCTGTTTGGAAGCCTGGGGAACAAGTATATCATTACAGCCTGCCTGCTCAGAGAGAGCCACTTCAACCTACCCTTGGGGACAGACACAGATCTCTGATACCAGCCAGTGTCCCATTCTGGCCACCTGTAAGGCCTGATCAGGGCTTTTTGTCAGCTTTCTCCACACTGAGCACTCCTGCCCACATTCTGCTTTTACCCCACACTGTCCCTGCCCACCACAGTCTGGGTTTTGGCAGCTGGGGCAAAATAAACTACAAGCCTTGAAGGAAGAAAGGAATTCCAAATGGGGGCCAAGGGGTCAAGGGCCAGCTCTAAAGACCAGGACCCCAAAAGGATGCCGCTCTTGGGCAGGAGACAGAAGTTTCCTTCATGGGATGACACCCTGCTCTTGGGGAAGGACCCTCGGTCCCTGCTGAAGCGGGGTATGAGGCACGTCAGTTTCAGCTTGGTCACTAAAGGAATGACGGACATCCCAGACTTTCTGTGGGGCTTGTCAGAAGTCCAGAAACTCAACCTGTCTCACAATCAGCTGCGAGTTCTCCCTCCTGAGGTGGGGAAACTGACTCGGATCGTGGTCCTGAACTTGTGCGGCAACTGCCTCAAGAGTCTACCCAGAGAAGTCAGCCTCCTGCAGAGCCTGAAGGTCCTGTTCCTCAACATGAACTGCCTGGCCGAGGTGCCAGCCGAGCTCAGCCTGTGCAGAAGCCTGGAGGTGCTGAGTCTATCGCACAACTGCCTGTCCCAGCTCCCCGCCAGTTTCGCGGACCTCTCCAGACTGCGGAAGCTAAACCTTAGCAACAACTATTTTGCTCACATTCCCATCTGCGTTTTCTCCTTGAAGGAGCTGGATTTCCTGCACGTGGGCTCCAACCGCCTGGAAAACATCGCCGAGAGCATCCAGTGCCTGACCAACCTGCAGATCTTCATTGCTGAAAACAACAACATCCACTCGTTCCCAAGGTCACTCTGCCTGGTCACAAGCCTGGAGCTGCTGAACTTGAATAACAACGACATCCAGACCCTCCCTGAGGAGCTCTATCTGCTTTGTAGACTGGGCAGGATCGCGTGGAATCCTATGGACAAAGGGCTCCACATTTCCCGTAACCCTTTATCCAAGCCCCTGCCAGAGCTGGTGGAGGGAGGTCTGGAGATGCTGTCCAGCTTCCTGAAGGAGAAAAAGCACAACTGATGTGGACAACGGAGGCATGGTGGAGAGCCTGCCCATCTGCACTCTTGCCAGCCGGGGTACCTCTCTAGTCTAAGCTTTTGCTCTGAGTGTCTGTCAGCTGTGTTGCCATTTGCTAAATCGTTGTCAAGCATGTGTCCAAGTGAGATGTTTGCTTTTAACTCTGTCTGTCTCCAGGGTCTCCCAGGTAGCATGCTCATCTCGTTCTAAGCATCAGTTGAAGTCAGCCTCTGGCTTTTGCGAAAAAGGAACGAACTGCTCTAACAGTGAAATGTAGCTTTTGGTGACATGAATAGCAGATCTGAATTCAATACAATTCCAAAGTCAACCATGTATTAATAGGGACTATGTGCCTGGTACCGTGTAAAGCATTGGCATTACCCAATTTTGAGTGGTGACTGCCCTTATAACCTGTGGACAATGGCAACAGCAAGACAAGTTCCTACATTACCCCAAGCAAGCTCACCCTGGGACCAAAGGGCGACCTCAAACTGGCTCCTTGTTGCCAAGAACCAAACCAGGCACAGCCATCACTTAGCGTTCTGGGGAAATGGCTATGTGAACTTTTTCTTTAAGTCCCCTGCAAGGTATTACAATAAGAATGTTTCTGGTTTTGTGTGGTGGTGACAAACAGAGGTGGCACGACAGCTTTCAGAAAATAAACAGAAATCAATTTCAATGTGGAGTTTCAGCCTTTTTTTCCCAGCATCTCCCCCTCTCCCCACACCACCACCACCACCAATAGTCATTGGTTTATACTTCCCTAGTGGTGATATTAGCTCATGGTTAAATGAGCCCAATCTATTGTCACTTCTTCCTTTCTGGATTTGCTTTTCCAGAGATTAACAAAGCCCAAAGGGGTAGGGAGGATGGCCAAAAGGCAAAAATGAGGAGTTAAGATATAGACAAGCCACACACACAAAAAGTAATTACTCTTTAAAAATTCAAAAACGGGTGGGGGCTGGAGAAATGGCTTACTTAGCAATTGTGGCACTTGCCGGCAAAGTTTGATTTCCTGATACCCACATAAACCAGACGCACAAGGTGGTGCATGTGTCTAGAGTTCGTTTAAGTCACTAGAAGCCCTGGTGTGCCCATTATATCTATCTCTCAAATAAATAAATAAATAAAATATTTTTAAGAATTCACAAAAGGGGTTGTCAGAGAGACAGATGAGTGGCTAAAGGCACTTGCTTACAAGTACTAGTGTAAAGCCAGACTCACAAAGTAGTATATGAATCTGGAGTTTGTTTGTAGTGGCAGGAGGCCCTGGTATGCTCATGCATACTCTCTTTCTCTCTTTACCTTTCAAATAAATAAAAATATGTTTGAAAAACTTCAAAAAGGGCAAATTTTCCTCATGGGTTTCACATGTAAACATTAAGGAGATCTTTGGACAGAAGATTCTGAAGAAAACATTAAGTTCATTTTAATTTTGAGCACAGTGCTCTTAGCTAGACCCAGGAGTAAAGGGGGTCATGACAGTAGAGCCCAGGTCACAAGCTCTCACTATCCTCACATTAGCCAGGAGCACTAGGACATTAATATTTATTTCGGGTTGAGCAATTAGCATGGGAAGGTGGTGGTGAAGAGGGTACCTGTGTGTTCCAGGACACTAATTTATAGAAAACAACAGGCAATAGATGAACCCAAGGTAATTTAACCTTAATGCCCTCAGTTTAATTAAATTGCGCTTATGTGAACCAGCACCTTCTCCAGTCCGGACACTGGACTAGGGGGGATATCTTATTCTTTCTACCAAGAATGATCAAGGACTGGTGAAGGACAGAGTCCCTGTTGGGTTTTCACCAAGTATGGCAAGTCATGAGAGAAGCTAGAGATTGAAACAAGCATAACAAAATGCACTGCAGATGTGTCTCAGTGGTTAAAAGTACTTGCTTGCAAAGCCTCCTGGCCTGGGTTCAAGTCCCCAGTACATACATAAAGCCAGGTGCACAAAATGGTGCATGAATTTGGAGTTTGTTTTCAGCATCAAGAGGTCCTGGTGTGCCCATATACTCTTTATTTCCTCCTACAAATAATTAAATAAATATATATATATATATACATATATATATATTTACATAGACATATATACACACACACACACACACACACACACACACACACACACATATATATATATATATATGAACAAAATACTATTGTAAGCTGTGTTGCATGCCATTGTCTTAGAAAACAAAAACGAGTAAGCAAGGAGTATGGAGTGGGGTGGGGGTATGATCAGAGAAATTCACAGTGCTCTGTAGCCATCTACTCCAATACCTCCTCCTCCTCCTCCTCTCCCCACTTGGAAAAAGCAAAGTTCTGGGATAGTGGCTTGTCCTCAAGCTATGAGCTTGGGCAAGCATTTCATTCCACTCCTACCTACTTATTCTAAGAGCATCTCAAAGGGGGTCCAAAGAACATGTTCACAGGAGCGAATACTATTCCCCACAAACTCCAAGGTCAATTTCCCCATCCACAGTAGAAGAGAGCCAATTCCAGCTGTTGTCATCAGATGCCATAGCTCATTCACACATCCAAGCATAGGTCCCTCTCTTGAATCTCTGCAAGCAGACCTTACCAAAGTCACTTGGAGTCAGCTGAAGAAGTCTTTTAAAAATCCCCCAGTAACAGGAGAGCAGCAGATCTCTGCCAGCCCCAACAAGCACACTGCAAAATCCTCACCCACGTTGGCTTTATTGGAGCCAAGACTATTTAAAAACAGCAGTGGAATTCTTACTTGACCTCCTGGCTCAGTGGGAAATCATAGAGTGAGCCTTGCTCTGCAGAACTGGGCAGTTCCCTTGCTGAAGCTTTGGCGAAAGCACAGGCAGCTGTCCCGCAGGCACCGATGTGTGCCAGGATCACCCTCCGGGGAGAGGAGCTGCCGTGGACTGCTTTGGCTCATGCTGAATTTCCATGACCTTGCTATGAAAAGGGGTAGAGATGACCAACAACTCTGTACTTTTCTCGCTGAGCCATCATTTTACTTCTGTTCCAGCCTTCTCAGTCACTTGATCCCACTGTAACTCTACTCCAGGGAAAGAATGTACCATATTTTGAAGGTGACCCATGAGCTTATTGTAGCTTTTACAAGAAAAACAAAATAGTATCATTCTGGTTACCAGCTGCCATGGGTGTCTTTCAAAAGTATAATAGCAAGGTTTTCTTTGTTAACACTCAGCTGTGAGGAAATCACAGAAGTGTAAAAGTTGCCTATTGCGCTTTAAATATTGGATCATTGTGAATACTTCCTTGTGTTGATAAAAGGGAGTGCTGAGTAAAAGCCTGGTTAATGTTTTTAGGTATTCAACACGCTAACGTGGGTCCAAATTTCAGTGTCTACTGTGCACCTGGGCATTGACTGTCTATGAAATGATTTCTTGCTTGCTTTTTATGCTTCCAACACAGCCCCATTCAAGTAACTTCCAGATATTTCTAAAGCTCCTGGAATCAAAGCCACTGATGAAGACATTGGCTGTGAAGTCTATGCAGGCATAGAGTGTGAGCCAACTGGGTACTGGCTGCATGATGCTGTCTTCACGACCCTCTGTTCTCAGCATGAAGGGGTGTCAGTGTGTGCTCAGAAATACCTTTCTAGGCAGTTGTAACTCATGAGCATGCAATTAGCAAAGACCTAAGTTCCTAAGAAAAGAAGATGACTGAAAAGACACATCTGTTGGAGGAATAATGCCAGTAAATGCATCATAGCATTGCCTGTTAGAAAGAAAAATGCAGTCATTACTTAGCTTGTTGATTTAATGTGCAGTTGATATAAGCAGTGGACTCCATTCTTGGGCTTTGGTTAGTAGACAGTGGTAAAGTGACTTCAGGACAGCACACCTGGATTTCACAGTAAACTGGAGCTTTAGGAGAAAGTGTCATTATTTGAAGGGCTGTATTCAAAGAAACTTACTTCCTTTCAGCAATGAGTTGTCGCATAGTCAAGCCTCTAAATACCGACTTTTTTTTTTTTTTTTAATTTGCAAGCAGAGAGGGATAGGGAGGAGAAACACAAAAAGAGAATGGGCATGCCAGGGTTTTCAGCCTCTGCAAAGGAATTCCAGATGCTTGTACCACTGTGCTTCTGGCTTTATGTAGGCACAGGGGCGGGGGGCAGGGGGGGACAGGCTGAAGTTAGGAAACATCAAAAGCCAAATAAATAATTTTTTTAAAAAAAGAAAGATTTAAGCTGCTAGGTTAGCCAACACCGAGTTTTGAAATTCTGTTTATCCCCATCAGTATCTACTAAGTAAATATCCAGGGCTAACTTCTTACTCTGGGAATTATTTTCAGTTGGCTATAACATAGCGTCAAGACACCCAAAATGTCCAGCTTAGTTATAATGTGCAACCAAGTAGTAGGATGCTTATTTCTTAACTCTGATGGCTCCAGGGCCCCCAAAATACAAATTTTCTATGTAGCTGATGCACACAAAATAAGATTCAGAGGCATATGAGGGCTATTAAAATGATAATGGGAACACTCTTGACCTGGTTCAGATAAAAACTTTCTACAAGTGTCCCTTTAAAGCTACCCATCAAGTTGCATGTTGAATCTAAAGCATTACTAATTAAAAAAAAAAAAAAAAAAAAAAAAAAAAAAAAAAAAACAAGATTGCCTGGTAATAAAGAGGGGAAGCAGAGAGGGTTCATAATGAATTTGTAAGAGCCTGGGCATCATTAGGTAGAGCAGAAGTGAAGTGAATACAATTACCATGAAGCTCGCTATGCAGATTTCCCTCTCTCTCTCTCTCTCTCTTCTTGTAGTGTCACAGGAATCTCCTTGTAAGGAGACAGCTTATTTCCTATAGCTTCCAGATTCACTCCTTATTTGAACACAGAGAAGAAAATAAAAGGCAAACCTGAGTTTGATCAAAGCATGTCCTGCTACCAGTGAAAGAAAGATATATCATGAGCCTTCTAAATGTGTTGGCTTTGGCTGAGAGACCAAGAGCAGCTGAGGTAACATGACATAATTGCACACATCCTTTGGTCTTCAGTGACTTGAGCTCCTATCACTATGGCAGCCACACTGCTGTGGGAAGTTTCTGTTCTCTTCTGGGCTCCTGAGTGCAATGACCATCTCTCTATACACACAGTGGGATGGTGTCAAGAGCTCTGAGCTGAGGTTCATCTCTCAGGAGCTACTGTGCATCTGTGTGCCCTGAGACTATGCAAGACCTATTGGCATGACAAAGAGATAAGTTACCATGCCCCAGGTACTTTCAAGTCTGTAGATATAACAGTTAACCACCTTGTTGCTGGGACAAAGTGGTACAAAACACTTGATCAGAAGCAGATGATGGAAGGAAAGAGTTTATTTCAGCTCACAGTCTTAGGGGAAGTTTTTATTTATTTATTTATTTATTTGAGAGCGACAGACACAGAGAGAAAGACAGATAGAGGGAGAGAGAGAGAATGGGCGTGCCAGGGCTTCCAGCCTCTGCAAACGAACTCCAGACGCGTGCACCCCCTTGTGCATCTGGCTAACGTGGGACCTGGGGAACCAAGCCTCAAACCGGGGTCCTTAGGCTTCACAGGCATGCGCTTAACCGCTAAGCCATCTCTCCAGCCCTCTTAGGGGAAGTTTTATCATGGCATGGTAGAACTGAATCTGGGCATTGCATCTTGCCACACAGCAGTTAAGAGAGAGGTAGCAACAAGAATGAGCTAAGCTCTTGCAAAGGAAGCTGGGTTCCACCATTAGTGACACACCTCTTCCAGCAAGGCTCCACCTGCCAAATTGTCACTAGCTGGGGACCAAGTACTCAAAACAAATGAGGCTATCGGGGACATTTTACATTCAAACCTCTGCAGTAGGCAAAGAAGACAAAACACAATGCAATTAGCTGATAGTGGTGGGTAAAAGAGATGTGAGAAAATGTAAAAACGCATAAGTGAGACTAGAGGATGGTGGAAGTGTGGAGTGACTGAATAGTGTGTTGTGCACAATCCAGTATGAACACTCTAGACCCTTTTTGTTTTGTATTAATGGAAAATTCACAATCTCATTGTCCCAGAGCATTCCTCTTTCTAACTCCACTGCATCATTTGTCCCAGTTCCTTTTTGCTATTACCTAAGGTATTAGATTGCCACACAGAGAGAGTAGACATGCTATGATTCATTGTGGCACTCTGTGCTCTGGGTTTTGGAAGAGCTTCTGAGCCTGTCCTCTGCTAGGTGATGGGCTGGGTACTTCTTAAGGCTGTTAAAATGACTTGGGTTGGCAGTGGTCCTTGATGCTGGCTTCTCATCAGAACTTCCCATGAAATTTGAAGAAATAAAAAAAAAGAAGAAGAAAGAAAGAAAATCCTGATCCTCAACTGGAAGGATTCTTACATAGCTATCCTGGGGAAGATCCATCCTCACTCTTTAAAAGATCTGTAGGTAGTGAACTGTTATTCACTCTGGGCTGGCAAATGCTGATGTAAGTAATCTCCAACCTAACCTGCCAGCTGTAGGGCTGTTCAGCCAGTGGGACCAGGAGCCTGGCAATTGGAAGAGGGCAAAGAAAGGTGGGAAGGCCCTGAACTTAGTCAGCAGATTGGGGACTGGCCAGGCCCCTGATTAGACTCACCTAGGCAGCTATGAAAAATTTAGAGGTCCAGCTACCTTGGGAGGGCCTCTGATTCAGGGGGTCAGCAGAGGGCCTGGCATGCACACATGGGTCAAATCTGGACCCAAGGTTGGCTGGGGAAAACCTGGTGCAGCAGAACGCGTGTGTCCTTGGAAGGTGTGAAGCTGTGAGCCTGGGTCCGCAGGTTCTTGGTGAGCTGAGAGTTCTGATGGTGTCTGTCCAGGAGGTCCTGTGGGGTCCAGGACAATGTATACCTTGGCATCCAACATAGAGCAGAATCACGTGAATGAATGAGGAAGAGAGTAAGTATGTCCAGAAGGCTTCACCTTTCCAGGTGTCAGTTTCTGCAATGAGGAAACACCTTCAAGTGAACTTACTATAGCTCCTTTAGGCTTTGAAATTCTATGAATCTATTTTGTCACTTAATTTTACTTCTTAATGTCTTAGTACATAGATACCTGAGCTTACAATTGCTGTCATTGTTTAAGAAAAGCAAAAAAAAAAATGATGTCAATATGAGTGGTTTAATGTCTCCTTGCACCATTCTATAATGCTATTATAGAATAATTTTGATGGAAATTCAAAACTCTAAAATGAAGGGCTGGGAATATAGCTCAGAGATAGAGTGTCTGTCTAGTATGCTCAATGACCTTGAACTTTGGTCCATATCACTGAAAAAATATTTTAAATTAAAACACACACACACACACACACACACACACACACACACACACACACAAAATGAACCAGGTCTGTATTGAGGTGCATTAAAGAATTGGCAGACCTCCAAATTGCTTGGATACCATCTTTAATTTATATTAGAAATGGAGGCTCAGAGTGAAAAGTTGGCTTAGCTTTGTTGATTGATTGACTAATTAAAAATTTCTCTGATATATGCTTCTAAAAGAAATAAAATTCCTAATAATCTAGTTTTCCAAAAAGCACCTCATTAGATTTGATTCAATAACATGATTTGAGTACTGAGGGCTGAAATCTTTGCCATTAAAAACAATCATTCAGTGGAGAGATAGCTCAACAGTTAAGGAACTTGCCTGAAAAGCCTAAGAACCCATAATTGATTCCCCAGTACTCATGTAAAGCCAGATACACAAAGTAGCACCTGTGTCTGGAGTTTGTTTGCAGTGGATAGAGGCCCTGGAATGCCCATTCTTTCTATCTGCTTCTCTCTCTCCTCCCTCCCTCCCTCTCTCTCTCTCTCTCACTCTGTGTGTGTGTGTGTGTGTGTGTGTGTGTGTGTGTGTGCATGTATGTAAAATAAATATAATACGTTTTAAGAAAGAAAATTTATAAAAATGACAATCAGTTTTTTCCAAAGTGTAAGTTAAGGAAATAGTATGAAATTTATAACAACTCCCAAAGGCTTTCTTTCCACATACATATGTTTGTCAATTTTGATTTTCTTATGAATTTTTAATAGCAAATGAATGTAAGTGACTCTAATATAGCTTGTCCATCTACAATTTGATCCTTAATATTTCTTTGAGAGCTGGAGAGATGACTGAGAGGTTAAAGGTACTTCTTTACAAAACCTGATGGCCCTAGTTTGATTACCCAGTACCCACATAAAGGTAGATGCACAAAATGGCACGTATGTCTGGAGCTCATTTGCAGTGATAAGAGGCTCTGAAGCACCCATTCTCATTCCCACTCTTCTCCTCAGAAATAAATAGTAAATAAAATACTTAAAACTATTTCTTTGACTGTCATCTGTTTGTTCAAAAATATAAATGAATACTATCTACATAATATAAATCAGAAATTAAAGTCTTTAATTTGTTCTTTACTAATCTTTATTATACCTGCATAAATTACAACTGTATTTGGCAAGACTTTCTTCCCCCTCAAAAAATTTTATTTACAAAAATAGGCAAATGGGCCACTTTTAAAAAAATTTAATTTATTAGTTTTCTTTTCAGCAAATACAGGCAGTTTGGTACCATTGTTCAGGCTCATCTATGATCTACCCCCTCCCATTGGACCCTCCTTGTTGATGTAAATGGGTCATGCACTGTGGAGTTAGCCCACAGTTATTGGTATGATAAATGTCTCTGCAAATCATGACCCAACATGTGACTCTGACATTCTTTCCTCCCCCTCTTCCGCAAAATTTCCCTGAGGGAAGCAATGTTTTGCTGTCTGTTCATCCAGATGTTTATTGTTATTCTTTCATATTTTTAATTTTTTCCCTCAAATTTACTTTTATTCTTTTTTTGATTCTCTATCTCACCCTCATTCCATTGAGGACCCTCTTTTCCAAGTACCCCTTTCTCTGTTTTGTTGCCTCATTCCTTTTGTCCTCCTCCAACCTGTATGTCAAATATGTTGACAAACTCAGAGCAGTGTAGGTCTTATAGGGTATCAGGAACCACTGTGTGGTCATGCATGTACCAGTCAGTTCATTTCATGGGATGTGGGGGGGGCAGTGCTCCATAGTACACCTTCCCACCTTGTGGCTCATTCATCCTTCCTGTCTTGTCTTCTGCAGTGTTCCTTGAAGAACATGATGGAAATCCCCTTAGTGTTGAGTTCTCAAAAGCCTGTTAATTTTCTGCTTTGATGAGTGTTGAGTCTCCTCAGTGTCTATCACCATCCCCATAGAGAAGTTGCTCTAACTATTAATGACAGCAGCACTCATATTCAATCTAGCCCTTCATCTATAATGTTCTTTTGGCCCTGTCAGGTGTGATTGACATAACTCACCCAGTGATAAGCATTGGCCTTTCTCTCCTGTGTGTGTGAGAGCAGTTTTGTATGTATGTAAAAGAATGTGGATGAATATGTATGTAGGGACTAGAGATCGACATTGGGTACCTTTCTTAATGGTTCTACACTTTATTTTTTGAGACATGATCTTTTGATGAAACTAAGGCTCACCAAATGGCTAGAATGTCCCGCCAACAATCCTCAGGTATTCCTTATCTTCACCTTCATAGCTCTGGAATTACAAACCTGTACCATCAGGCTTAGCAGCCTTCATGGGTGCTGTGGATTTGAACTTAAAATTCTCCTGCTAGCGTGAGCACTTTTCCCACTGAATCAAATCTCTAGCCCTTGATAAGAATCCTCAGACTATGTTGTACCATAGTATTTAAAGAAATTAAAGTTCAGGCATTACCTTCCTAAGCCAACATATAGGAGGAGGTTAAGGATTTGTATTCTGGAATAACAGGCATAGCATAAGAAAAGAATTTATTCAAGAGGTGATAAAATTCTTCCTTAGGTTTTATTTCTATTTACCATCTCACTGCTGTGACTCAAATCCAATCATTAATCATCCAGAAATTTATTTTATCTCCCAGAAATGTGTCATAATATTTTCTAGATGTAGAATATCTTTGTTCATTTGACCATGTAGTATGTTTGTTAGAAACTCATTTATAAAATGTACTCACCTAACTCCTGTTAATGAAACTTCCACAACAAATGTCATTCTTCTGTAGCTGAAGAAAGAACACAGCTCCATTTCTGATCATCAGAATGTTCAGTTTTGTCCACATGAGGTCAGCTCCATTACAGTCATCACCTGTTGTACAAAGACTGAGGATAGATATGTCAAAATCACCGGACACATATGCAGTAAAATGTTAATGAGGCAGATCTAGTCAGCAGATGTTGAGAATCTACATATTCTAATAAAGACCAAGACCTGACCAGTTCCAGGAGTTGACCTCTATAGTATGGAATATCCTGGCCAAATGGAATGATTTTGTTTTCCTGGGGATTTGGGTCACATGGGATAGTCCATCCTAACTGGGCACATGGGACAGAGCCCTATCAGCTTGATCTCTGGAAAGGTTAGAGACAGAAGAACAGAAGTTCTCCATGAAAGCTCCATGCTGCTTCAATCCTTCCATACACCAAGGCCCAGGTGAGTTTCCCTGGTTGCTGATACTTTTCACATGCTGTCACTTGTCCTTGCTCTGAGAATTAAGCAACATTCTGTTGCAGTCAGGTTCACATTGCTGGCAGAAATCACCCGACCAAGAGCAGATTTGGGGGAAAAAAGGGGGTTTATTTTGGCTTACAGACTCAAGAGGAAGCTTCACTATGGCAGGGAAAATGATAGCATGAGCAGAGGGTGGACATTACCCCCTGGCCAACATAATGTGGACAATAGCAACAGGACAGTGTGCCAAACACTGGCAAGAGGACACTGGCTATAACACCCATAAGCCTGCCCCCAACAATACATTACCTCTAGGAGGCTTTAATTTCTAATTGCCATCAGCTGGGAACCTAGCATTCAGAACACCTAAATTTATGGGGGACACCTGAATCAAACCACCACATATCCCTTCTACTTCATTAGGACAGGCACAAGAGATTTTGTGTCTTCCTTGAGTCTGCCAAATGCTCCTTTTGTCTTTGGGGAATTCAACTTGTATCTTGTTATCTGATAAAGCATGATAGTACGGGACATTTTCTGAGATCTGTAAGTCTTTCTAGCAAATTCTCAGGAGTGTGTAGTATTGGAAACATCTAAAAATATATGGCTTAAGTAAGAATAAATCCTGCTAGGATAACAGAAAATTACAAGCCAAGAGTTGTTGGAGAAGAGAAGCTAAAAGTTCTCAGATGTCCTCTATTGGCAGGGAGAATGATGCCAGGGGCAAGGGGATGCCAAGGGTAAGATTCTATGTCTACCAAGCCCTGGGTGGGAAGTTCTAGAAGTGATCATTTCTCTAGGAGTCCTCACTTTTTATAGGGTAGTCTTAGGTGAAATATTCCGATCCTTTTGGTAGCTTCCTAGGTACTTTTTGAGCTATGATTTGTCAGAAAAGCCAGCTGCAGGACGTAAGGAGACTTAGGTATGGTGGATTTACAAGAAAAAGGTGGACATCATCTCTCTCAGAGAAGAAAAATCTGGATTTCATTCCCTCCTCTGTAAAAGTAGTAATGCTCCGCTCCCCACTCACTCAGGCAACCCCGGGTGGGCTCCATATCACTTTTGGTGACTCAACCACCTTTGTGTGTGAGTGTGTGTCTGTGTGTGTATGTGCGCACGCGCGCTCATATATGCGCACATGCATACCACAGCAGCACATAGGTGGAGATCTGAAAACAAATTCAATGTCCTTCAGTCTTCATCTTCCACCGTGTTTGAGGTCAAGTCTTGTCCACTGCTGAATTTACCAGGCTTTCTGGCCTGAAAGTTTCCAGGAGATTCTGTTGTCTCCACCTCCCAACTTCCTGTGGGGCCATGGGTGTGCTAGGATTCCAGATACCTGTTATAGCATCTGGCTAAACTTCAGTTCTCATGCTTGGGTGGCAGATGTATTATCCACTGAGCAAACTCTTCCCAGCCCCTAAACAAACTTTGAACTAGATAGTCTATATAGTTGATTTTATAATGTCTTCTGAATGCTGTAATGCTACTTGGAAGTGTAGCACTTACCTTCTTGTTGCTGAGACAAAACACACAACCAAAAGAAGCTTATGGGAAAAAAGGGTTGATTTCAGCTTACAGCCTCAAGGGGAAGCTTCTTCATGCCAAGGAAGCATGATAGAGCTGAAGGTAGCCATTACATCTTATCACACAAGCTGGAAATAGCAGCAAGAGTAATCTGGCTAGTGGGCTAGTGGACATGTAATAAGGCTGGACTAACACATCTTCAATGACACACCTCCTCCACCAAGGTCCCACCTCCCAAAGGCTCAACCAGCTGGGGATAAATATGAGGTTTAATCACAAACACATAAGGCTATGGGGACATTTCACCTTCAGCCAACTTAGGAACTCATTTTATTTCAATATCAAGTATTAAAAATGTCTGAGGTTCTAAGGTTAGTGTCATACATTTTATTCCATTGACATTCAATGTTAAACAGCAATCCCCCTTATCAATAGTTGTGCCTTCAGTGATTTTAGTTGTCTGAAGTTCATGAAATAAACAATATATGCATTTTAAATTGTGCTCCATTCTGAGTGGTAAAGAGAGCTGCTCAGAGGGTATGACTCACCACTTTGCCCATTGTACCTACATTGGACACATTACCTTCACAAGATAGGCACTCTGTTATCATTCCTGTTAGCAGATCCACTGTTCTGGTTTAATGCACAAGAGCAATACAACATTCACTTAACATTTATCAAAATATATTGTTATGATTGTTCTATTTTCGGTTATCATTGTTATATTCTTACTGTGCCTAATTTACTATAGGTATGTGCATGGGAAAGAAAGTACATACATGATTTCCTATCTACAGCTTCAAATATCCATCCACCTGAGGCCTTGAAATTTGTTCCCCAAGGATAAAAGCAAATCACTATATATGTCAGAAAATAGAAGCAAACAAAGCAGGGAGAAGGACTAAGGCTGGAGGAGTATTTGCTATAGGATTGCTGGGAAGGTCGCTGAGAAAATCATATTTAAACAGAGTCCTATAATCCATGAGTGGGATTGGTGGTTGATAGTTCAGTTGAAAATACCCCAGAAAGAAGAGAAAGTGTGTGAAAAGACAACAGTGGGCCTGATCCATCTATGGATCAACAAGGAGGTAAGTGTGCTGACTGAAGTGATGGCATGTGAGTCACAGGGTCATAGTGACAGTGACATTGAGAACAGCCCCGAACGTTGCTAGGCACCTGGAAGGACTTTGCTCTTTGTTCTGAGAGAAGTGGGAAGTCACTGGAGTTTTTGGGTAGACCTGAAAACGTCATTCTAACTTACATTTTAGAGGAGTACCTTGGATTACTGGGATGAAGGAAGACTGTGCGGTAAGAGTGACAGCGGGAAGACAGGTCAGGAGTCTGCTGAAACATTTCAGGGGACAGATGATGATGGCTGGAATCAGGATGGAAATGGTTGAGTTGCTGGTTGGATGGTAAAGATATTTTGAAAACAGTGCCAGCAGAAGTTGCTGATGAATGAGATATGGAAGTGGGAAGCAGTCCAGAGTAATTTCACTGTGTTTAACATGAGCAACTGGAAGGATAAAGGTGCCGTCTGCTGAGTGAGGAAGACTGTATAACCGAGGAGCAGCAGGGCTTTTCAACATGCTGGCTTGGAAATGATAAGCAGACCTTCAAGTAGACTCTGTTGCATAGGAACGTGGATGGAGAATCTAAGGTCCGGGAAAGAACTCTGGGTTGGAGATGGGAGTTGGGGAACCATATAAGTAAGCAAAATATTCAGTGAGAAGTCAGAAACAAATATAGCCATTATGAAAGGTTTCAATGAAAATAGTGATTTTTTTAAAAAAAATTGTTCATTTTTATTTATTTATTTGAGAGCTATAGACAGAGAGAGAAAGAGGCAGAGAGAGAGAGAGAGAGAATGGGCACGCCAGGGCCTCCAGCCACTGCAAACGAACTCCAGACACGTGCACCCCCTTGTGCATCTGGCTAACGTGAGTCCTGGGGAATCAAGCCTTGAACCGATATCCTTAGGCTTCACAGGCAAGCGCTTAACCGCTAAAACATCTCTCCAGCCCGAAAATAGTGATTTTTTTTTAAAGTTATGCTATTCAAAATGCTATTCTCAGTCATCTGGCAATTTACCATGGTGCTTATTTTTTGCTTCCATATTCTTTCTAGCTAAGTGAGATATGACTATATCTAGAACTCACCGCTGTCTTCATGAAAACATTTAAAACTATGGGTTGACGGGAAGAGAGGCAGTCTCTAATCACATGGAAATCTTAGGTGGATAAGGCAGGAGTTCCAAGTGGGCACTCGTGCCCCATTTGCCTTGGCTTCTGGTTTACCAGCTCCCTACTCTCCTAATTGCCAAGACTTGTAAGCCCTCATCAAGCATAGATCCAAGTTGGTTGGTATCACTCAAGCTCCTCAAATTCAACAGATTCCAATTCATCTCCCTCTCCTCTTTTCTTTCTCTGTTTTTGATTTGATTTGTTCCTAGATAACTTTGTGAAATTTTCCAGCTCTGTGTTTCAAGCTACAACAGAGGATAAAAACCCAGCCTTCACATTACATTTCTTCTTGGTTCTTTGAGTAGGAAAATCCTCTAATCCACCATTCTCAGACATGTCCTTTAGAATGAGGAGTTTGATATAGCTAATGTTGGAATTAGTCCTACACTTGTTCTACCTATATGCTTGAACCCAGGGCGTCGTGGCCCCGGGGCTGCTCAGCACTCAATGCTCAGTGCCTGTTTCTGTTTCTTGTGACTAATGACTAATTCGCTGATTGAGATAGACAGGCTTCTCATGAAAGTCTCACTAAAGATCATCATTTTCAATCTCATCCTGTATTTTCTCCATAGATAATGGAAACCAGAAAGCTGTAGGCAGAGGAATGATGGTTCTGGGGTTCCTCCTATTAGGAACCACCCAGACATTGATCTTTTTAGGCAACTCCCCCAGAGGCGGGAGGTGGGGGGGAGTTCCTTTGGGGAACCAATGGCAGGATGTAATCCATTGTTTCGTTTTTTTCCTTCTTCCTATCCTTCTCCTCCACCTCTACTTTCTTTTGTTTGTTTTTGCAAGACATTTGAAGGAAAGGATCACAGAATGATGGGCAATTTTGTAAACAAAAGAAAATTCTATGGGCATGTTTCCATGCTTACTTCTCCCTGCCTCCCATACCTTGGTCAAATACTCTGATTGTTGCTTCTACCCTGCTAATACAAGGTCTTTGGAACAAATTCTGCACTCTTGGCTTAAATAGCAGAGGCAACCACAGAATTTTATCTTCTTACTGGGAAATTAGTTCCTCCATGAGTATATTGAGGATGACAGGCCTTTTTCCATCTTGCAATTCCTCCTCATATGGGGAATAGAAATATAAGGGTAATTTCTGATTTGATATTTGCTTTTCTCCTCACATATCATTGCAGCTTAAAAATGACCCTAAAAACTCACTAACAACGTGCTTTTAAATCTGTACTCTGGGAAAACGAGAGGCAAATGGGATGGTGAAGAAAGGACTTCTTAAAAGAATAAATTTGAGGATAAATGTGACATATTTGGAGAACAAGATGAAAAAAAATTATACTTTACTGAGCACGTAGCATTCCGTAGAGCCACACTTACAGGATCTGGGTAGGACTGTTTGTAAGCTAAAGTTCTATAATTATTTTGTACATACAGTGGCATTATAAGCAAAGGTGTGTTCTTCTCATAATTCAAAATTGTTTAGTTCACTAATTTTCTAAGAGAATCATGAGTAATTCTGCTTATCAATTAGAATTATACATTCCGAGTTAGATAATGCAACCCAATGTTTATTGAGAGGTTATTGCCCTTGACATATCAACTTTTTTTTTTTTTTTTTTTTTTTTTTTTTTTTTTTTGGTTTTTCGAGGTAGGGTCTCACTCTGGTACAGGCTGACCTGGAATTAACTATGTAGTCTCAGGGTGGCCTCGAACTCTCGGTGATCCTCCTACCTCTGCCTCCCAAGTGCTGGGATTAAAGGCGTGCGCCACCACGCCCAGCTTTCAACTTTTTTAAATTGAAAAGATTTATATTTTGATTTTTGTGCCAAGATGAGATTTTATTAATAATGTCATCACATTACTCCCAAGACTTTAAAATTTAAATTTTCTTTCTTTTTTGTTTTGTTTTGTTTTGTTTTTCAAGGTAGGGTATCACTCTGGTCCAGGCTGACCTGGAATTAACTCTGTCATCTCAGGGTGGCCTTGAACTCATGGCGATCCTCCTACCTCTGCCTCCCGAGTGCTGGGATTAAAGGCGTGTGCCACCACGCCCGGCTTAAAAGTTAAATTTTCATATGATGTAATGGTATTGTACAATGCCGAGAAGAGCAAATTAATTTGATATTGAAGACCATGAAAATGGAACATTTTGCACAATTCTATAGCTCAAGAGATGGCCAAGCATATGTAATTTTTCTTAACATAACCACCAAACTTGTAGACCTTATAGTCAAAACAAAGCAAAGCTTAAGATTTACCTAGACTAAATATATTTCTTTCATATATGCATTAACAATATCTGTACTATGGGCTGGTGAGATGGATCAGCAGTTAAGGTGCTTCCTGCAAAGCCTAACAACCCAGGTTCAATTCCCTAGTACCCACATAATGCCAGATGCACAAAGTTGACACATATATCTGGAGTTCATTTACAGTGGCTGGAAGCCTTGGCACATCCATTCTTTATGTTAGTTTCTCTACTCTCTTTCTGATTGTAAATTAGTAAATTTAAAAATTATCTGCACTTATATACATAACAAGAAGGAGCTTATTGAATAAAAACTGTCCATTCCATTGATTTATCTATTTTTTTTAATCCCTTGAAATATACTCCTTATTCCATAATGTGGTTTAGATGTATGTCTCCCATAACCTGAGGGTTGATTTTTTTTTTTTTGGGTTAAGATTTAGCTTCCTACTTATATCTCCATCAGGTAGAGCCCAGCTGGAGGATATGTGTCATTGAGGGCAGATCTTGAGTCTAGCCCTAGGTGTGTTGAGACCCAACTTGAGCTCTGGCTACTCCTGCTTGCTGGTGCCAGCTTTCCTTTCTCTGCTGTGAATGTATGATGATGTCAGCCAGCTTCTCCTGCCATGAGGAAGCTTCCCTGGAATCTGTAAGCCTTAAATAAACCCCTTACTCCTATAAACTCTTCTGATCAGGTGTTTGTCCCAACAGTGCAAAGGTATCTAAGACACCCCATATTCTCCATCTTAATCAAAAGTTCTTTTGTCCGGCCAGAAACTTAAGACTGAGTTCACTCAGCCATCTTCCTCACTCAGTTCTCTCACCTAGTTTATCAAACAATTATAAGACTACCTCCAATCTCCTTTTTTTCATCTCTACCACTGTCCTATCCAAGCCACCACCTTGCCCTATATGGTGGTCTGGTCTTCCTGTCACCTTTCCATGGCCCCTTTTCATCCATCTTCCACATAGAAGCTAAAAGGGAATTTTAAAAATGAAAATTGGATCATGGCATATCCCTGCTGTGGAGGTTTCAATATGATGTTCCCTGTAGCCTCATGTGTTTTGAATGCTTGGTCCCTAGATGGTAACAATTTGGGAGGCATTGCCTTAGTGAAGGAAGCATATTGCTGAGGGCAGGCTTCGGCATGTTGTAGCCCAGCTATCCCTTGCCACTCATTTTCTGCTTCCTTACAGTTGCTGTGGCAAGATGTGATGCCCAGCTTCTGCTCTACCATGCTTTCCTTCCATGATGGAATTTTCCTTGAGATGATAAGCAAAAATAAACCCTATCTTCCCATCAGCTGTGTCTGGTTGAGTATGTTTGTCCTGGCAAAGTGATGATAACTACAGCACCTGCTTAATATCCATCTATGGGTTCTTGCAATCAGGTGCAAAGTCCTTGACGTGACCTAGAAGACCTGGAATATTCTGATTTGGATGATTCTGTCAGAGGTGTTTCCTACTCTGCTGTCTTGGGAATGTTCACCCTGCTGGGATCTTCTATTTACTACACTCCATTCCCTCTCCCTGGAATATCTTGCCTGGCCGAAATCTATTCAACCTTCAGGTTTCAGCTGAAACCCACCTTCTCAGAAAACTTGCTTTTCCTTCATAGTACTTACCACAATTTAAGTGACACACTTGTGTGTCTAAATGTATGTTTGTATAGTTGAATGTAATTAAATTACATGCACATGTGAGTTTATATTTTGTTTTTATCTTGGTATTTAATTATACAATTAAATATAATTCAGTTCCATGTACATATATATTGTGGTAGTTTGAATGGATGCCCCCAGTATATTCAGGATTTTACTAAAGCTTGTAATTTAAATCTCTAACCACCTGGCTGGAGGAGGTGTCACTGTGCTGATCCAAGGGTCCATCCCTAAGGTGTAGGGGTGGGTTTGGAATTCCAGTCTAAAGATATGCAAAGTGCCTGAGCTTTGCCTGGAGTACTTGCTTTTGCTGGTTTGTTGGTACTAGCTTTTGGCTTTTTGGTACCTCTGCTTGATCCTATGAAAGAGGACCAACTGTTTCTGCCATTATGGAACTCCTCCTGGATCTAAAAGTGTCAAATAAATAAATCCCTTCTTCCTCCCATAAACTACTTTCTGGACTGGAGGTTCATCCCAGCCACCTGAAGTTGTCTACTGCTATATATACATACATACATACATACATACATACATACATACATGCATGCATTCTGGTAATTTCAACACTTGGAAAGCTGAGGCAGCAGGATTATAAATTTCAGGTCAGCCTGGACTACACAAAGAGTTCAAGGTCAGTCCAAGCTACATTGGTTCTCTCTCTCTTTCCCTCTCACAGATATACACAAACACACATTCAGACCCTGATACGCAATTTGTGCAATATCTCAGACACAACAATAGATAATATATCTGTGTCATCTCACTATTGCATTACCCAGCATAGAACATCCTTCTTGGCCCACATTATATACTTTATCTAATATTAGAAATTATTAATTTGTAATGCGTGCCCTAGTTGGAATTTGTTTTCTAATTGAATGCCATGTTAAGGAGTGTCTTTTAGGGCAAATAGATTTATGGTATATTAACCAATATTGTCTCAGAGAACTGAAAAATAAACATAGGAACCACTCATCATTTATTTAGTTAACTTTAACATCCACAGTGCATACATAATTAAACCTGCAGTCATGAGTTAGATAAATAAATGATCAGCTTGGGGACAGGATGGCCACCATAGGCAGTATCATCTCATTCACTGTTTCTTTGGTAGATGATATTATCAAGTTGCTGCATTTTGGCCACAGATGTTTCTTAGTTGCTTGTAGATGGAATAAATGAAAGTAATGATCAAAGCATGATAATGACATTGACTGCTTATCGTGTGTCATGACTATTTACACCATGCTAGATCTCTATTATGTGTTTACTATTATTACTTCGTTGCACAGGTTGGGGTGCTGAGTACTAGAAGGCTCCAGTGTCTTGGCCATCTATTGACTGCAGCAGTTGGGCATTGACTAGGTCTATGGCTACAGGAACTTGGCTATTCACCCTTGTACCATGCCATATATGTTTTTCTGGTCACACACAGAGGAAATTAGGACTTACCACAAGGATTTCTTCTTCCTTTTTCTCCTAATTAATGTGCAAAAGTGTTCCTAACTCAACCCTTGACAAGAAGAGGCCCAAACACTGAAAGCTGCATAGTAACTGATGATTAAATTCAGTAAGTACCTGTCTCCGTAGGAAAAAGAGCAAGGCTGAGGCCAGGATCACAAGTTTAAGTGTACCCCAGGCTACACAGTGAAACCGTATGTCACAAGACAATAACTAAATAATCTGATCATTCTTGTATGCTAAGATGTCCTGAGTTGGCTACTGGTGAACCCTCATTTAGGAAATAAGAGAGAAGTTAGGGGCCTGGTATACGGTGAGTAGTTGCATAGTGATTGCCATTTCTATTTTTTATTTATGAGAGAGGCAGAGAGAGAATTAGCATGCCAGGGTCTTAGCCACTGCAAACAAACTCCAGACGTGTGCTCCCCCCGTGCACATGTGTCACCTGGTGCACCTGGCTTACATGGGTTCTGGGGAGTCGAACCTGGGGCCTTAGGCTTCACAGGCCAGTGTCTTAAAAGCTGTGCCATCTCTCCAGCCCAGTTGCCATTTTTTAATTAATCTTTATAAAAAGCCCTGTAACTGGTTCTCATGCTACCACAGGAAATGACTCTCAGGGGAGTGTCACAAGTCAATGTGGCATCAAAGCTGGAGAAAAATGACAGGAAGAGAGTGAGAAAAGATGTGTGAAATCAAAGCAGACTGGTTCTCACAGGCTTTCAGAGCATGCTGAAAAGGTGGGTCATATTCCCCTGAAGGAGTCAGGACAAATAGCAGACCCCTGCCCAGCTCAGTCTTTCCTTTTACCAAGCGAGGAACCCCTGGTGCAGTCTCCATCTGGTTGTGAAGTCTCTCCATTGACACCACTTAGTCTTCCTTCTCTTCTCTCCTGTGGGATCACTGCTTTATGATCAGGACGGTCCCTTCGTGCACTGAACTGTGTGCTCCTGAAACTGACCATTACTCTTGCCTGAGGTTAAATCCTCAAGTACACTTGACATGTTACACTGCAGAGTTCAGCCCATGGTCCTACCTCTTTCCCACACGAGATGGTTAATGTCCAAACCTACCATGGAGGGGGGGGGGGAGGTGAGACGTCAGGTTAACTTTGAAGAGCACCCCTCACCCAGGCATGAAGGCATCCACATGTGTGCTCCGGTTTGAGTGATAGAACATACCTTAATGTTTCTTTGAAAAGAAATATTCTTTGGGGTGCAGGCTAGCAGAGACATATCTGCCAGGATCGATGTAGCCTTCCCTTCCCTATCCATCTCTCCCTGGAGTATTTCCTGGCTGACTCTAAGATTAAGGATGGGAGGTGTCTCCCCATGCTGGATGCTATCCTGGCCTGCTGCAGGACCACAGACTGCACTGGACAGTGAGGTGGATCACATTAAGTTATAGCTTTCTCGTGCATGCCTTAAACACACTGGCTTGTCCTTCCTTGAAATCTGTCATTTCTGAGTCAACCAAGGCTCAGATACTAGAGGAACATTTTCTGATGATTTTCTTTTCAATGAGCAAATATAAATGTTTTTATATTCTCACTTCAGCGGGCACAACTCTGTTAAAATATTTGGCTGTGAAAATTGAAGCCAGTTAAGCGGCTGTGGCACACATCCACTCGGTCCTTCAATCTTGCGTTCGATACCTCTGAAAGTGACAGCAAATCAAGAATGAAATGAAACAGTAAACAGAGCCAAGGCAGGTCTCACATATAGTGGCAGCTCTGTCATTTCAAGCTTCAGACAGAATGCTGGATTAAAATGCTGCGTGTGACGGATGACACAGGCACATCCCGGATGAATTGTTTGGGCTGCTGGCGGAAAGTGTTGCTTCTTGCACTGTGTATTCTAAGTCAAAAGAAAAATAAAGTGAATGTAGGACAAAGTTGATCTCATCCCCTGGGGACTCCCATGCTCCAGGATATCCTTGTAGCAGTGAGAATCCAGGCACACGATTGTGTTCATGGAGCATAACCACATGACATGCATGTGCAGAGCCCACGCGACATACACGTTTATAAGGAGGCCAGTCTTTCCCAGGGGGACTCATGCAAAGCCCCACTGCAAACTCCTTTGCCAGCACTTCCCACTCAGATTTATTCTGCCCGTTCCCATTTCTACCAGCTTCAGTCACTAGGAATGTTCACTCTAGCCCTGGGCTGTTTTCTTCCAAGCCTTGCATTCATCTTTCCCCATAGGTCTCCATTTGTTCGGCTTTCATTCTCTCCATCACAGCATTTCCTGTTTCTATTTCCAACTCTGGATTCTATTCAGATTCTCCTGAAGTTATTTTGTTCTGCAGCCAGAGACTTTTCTTGCAGAGGTCCAACTGAGAGGTCCAAGAGGTCCAAGCCACTGTCTCCCCTATCTTCAGGACTCAATGGGGATTGCCTCCCCGGCACTGACGTGGTTCTGTGGTCACATATCTCCACAAGTCACACGCTTGAAATGCTGTCCTGCCATTCCTTGCTAAGTGGTTTCAGGGGATTAGTGTCACTCACCTCAGATCCTCTTGCTGTGCCTCTAAGCTAAAGAGTCATGAGTTACAGCCACCTGTCTGTCCTCCACTATATTTATTGTTATATTCAGACAGGGCTAATCCCACTACTGTATTGGGCTATCACCCAGTGGGATTTCCCTAGCCTTTGAGGCTGAGCTCAGTTATAGCAATGTACTGCGAGGAATGCTTGTCCAAAGATGGCACCTAACTAAGTGAGCAGCTTCTCTCGTACTTTCTGGTGTCAGTTGCTTCCAAATAATATCTTGAAGCCCTATGGTTCAGTGTGAATTGCCTGACCCAGCCTTGCCAATGCCTAAAATGGTACCATCCCATGTGGTCAACAGGCTGAGTTGTCACAGAGACCATAGAGCAGAAGGGGTTTGACAAGTATACTTAAAAGCTGGAATTAATATTGTGAGATAGCTTAGCAGTTAATCGCTTGACTGTGAAGCTTAAGGACTCCAGTTCGAGGCTCGGCCCAGGACCCATGTTAGCCAGATGCACAAGCGGGCGCATACATCTGGAGTTCCTTTGCAGTGGCTGGAGGCCCTGGCGTGCCCATCTTCTCTTTCTCTCTCAATCTGCCTCTTTCTCTGTCTGTCACTCTCAAATAAATACATAAAAAGTAACCAAAAAATTTAAAAAATATATTGTTGGGTGAGATAAAGCACATCTTATTAGCTTGTTTTCTCACCATTGTTACTGTGACAAAAACAATTTAAGGGAAAAATGATTTATTTTGGCTCACAGTTTCAGAGGGTTCCCTGAAAATACTTGGGCAAAATATCACAGCAGTATCATCGTAATGGGAACATGTGTGAAAGTGGGTTCTTCATGCCTAGGTGAATAGGAAGCAAAGAAAATGGAAAATAGGAAACCACCAGAGCAAGGTGAAACATCAATAGCATTCCCCAGTGATCTGCTTCCTCCAATGCTTACCTAACTTTGCCTTCCTGCTTTCTCAATAATGGCTTCATGTTAGGAATATATCAAGAATTTTTTCCACTGATTTTAGGTAAGAGCCCTTATGATCTGATTTCCTTTTTTTTTTTTTTTTTTTTTTTAGGTAGGATTTCACTCTAGTCCAGACTGACTTGGAATTCACTATATAGTTTCAGGGTGGCCTCAAACTCACAGCAATCCTCCTACACCTGCCTCTGAGTGGTGATTTCCTTCTTTTTTAACATGATTTTTATTTACTTAAGAGGGAGAGAGAGAGAGAGAATGGGCACACCAGGGTCTTCAGCCACTGCAAACAAACTCCAGATGCATGTGTCACCTTGTGCATCTGGCTTATGCGGGTCCTGGTGACTTGAACCTGAATCTTTTCACTTTGAAGGCAACTACCTTAACTGCTAAGCTATCTCTCCAGCCCTAATCTAATTTATGTTTCAATATTTTTTAAAAAAATTATTTATTTATTTGCAAGCATAGAGAGATAGAGAGATAATGAGCATGCCAGGTCCTGTAAGCCACTGCAACTGAACTCCAAACAATTGTGCCCCTTGAACATGTGGCTTACATAGGTCCTGGGGAATTGAGCCTGGGTCCTTTAGCTTCCCAGACAAATGCCTTAACCACTAAGCCATCACTCTAGCCCAGTAATATTAATTTCTTAATCTAATCAAGTTGACAACCAAGATTAATCCAGACAACCTTCTTTTTTGGTAACTGAATCAGAGCCAGCAAACAAGAGACTGTACATCAATTACAGCTCCTAGTTAATTTATGTAAATGAAGTTTTATTATAACACATGAACTTAATTAAGTTACCTGTTGTATGTGGCTGTTACCATACTGCAAAGGGTTGAGAAGTTGCAAGAGAGACCTTAGTGGCCAGCCATACCTCAATGATATAAGTGATTGGCTTTCACAAAAAAATAACCCCAACTTTCAAGAAAGACATTAATCCAGGCTGGCCAGATTGCTTAGTGGTTGAAGGCACTGTGTTCTGTTCTCCAGTACCCAGGTATTGCCAGATGCATAAGGTGACAGACACGTGGAATTCGTTTGCAGTGGCAAAAGGTCCTGGCGTGTCCATATTATCATTCTCTCTCCGTCTCTCTCTCCCCTTGCACATACATAAAAAAGACAGACATTAGCCCATCTACAGGAGCAGTGCTCCTACGACTAAATCATCTTCTTTTTCCCAGCACAGGCACAATGGAAACTGTAACTGGAATACTGAGCTTGTGCTGCCTGGCACCACAAATACCAATCAGCAGAGACAGGAATTGAATCTTTAAGCCATTTTTTATTCAGAGAGCCTACCATCCAAGAAGGAATCAGGTTAACCCTCTAAGAAGTCTGCTTTATGGGTGAGTCTGGGGGAGGAAAGCAATCATCCCAGAGTTTCATCTTGCCTCTCTTATCAGCCATATCTCAGAAACTTGTAATATCTGTGCCTTTATAGTCACGTGAAATTGAGTCTTTTTTTCCTATTATCAGTTTGCTCCAGTTTTTAAACATTTATTTATTTATTTGAGAGATAGAGACACAAATATATAGAAAAAAAGAATGGGTGCACCAGGGCCTTTAGCCACTGCAAAGGAACTCTAGATGCATATGCCACCTTGAGCATCTGATTTTAAGTGGGCTCTGGGGAACTGAACCTGGGTGCTTAGGCTTCATAGGAAAGTGCCTTAACCACTAAATCATCTCTCAAGCCCCAGTTGCTTTTGTTTTTTTAATCACCATTACTTTTCTTCTTCTTACCTTTCTTGATTTATCCCAAATTTCTTTTTATGATAATTTCATTTTTCTTCTATATTGGATGGGTGATTATGAGCTGTTTCATGTCTTTTAAGGGACCATTCTCAGCAGTCTAGATAATCTATATCACCAGTCTTCCTCTGTAAGATCCTAAAAATGATTTAATTCTGATTATGGTAGTCCCCCATTATCCACGTATGATACATTGCAAGATCACAGTGGATTCTTGAAACCCTATATACTACCAAACATATATATCATGTCTTTCTCATTCATAAACCCATATCTACTATGAACGTTAATATATAAACCAGGCACAGAAAAATATTAGCAGCTACTAACAATACAATATAACATAATATAATTTATATAATATAGTATAATAAATGTTGGGAATATGATCTTCCCTTCCTCTCTCATTAACCCCTTCTACTGCCGTAGTAGAACAAGCAGCACTTATAGCATGGCTAAACAGAACAAAGGGATGGAGCCAAATACATGAAATCTCTACTCAAAATAGCAGTTTAAGGCTTGTAAATTGTTTAATTGCTGATTTCTGGAATTTTTCCATTAGTGCTTTTGAATCACAGCCAATTACAGGTAACCGAAAACACAGAAAATAAAATCACATATAAGGTATAACCTGTGGCCATGGTACCTCTTTATCCATTTAGGTTTTACATTTCAGTTTTTTTCCCTCTCCCTTCCTCCTCTTGCTCTTTATCTTTTAAAGAACATAAACATTTGCATGGTTTACCCTATAGATTTTTTTTTAGTTTTACCCATTTTTATTTGGAAGTTTATTTACTTGTTTTACTTTTTCAAACATGAAATCTAAAGAAAAAATAATCTGGTCTTCTTTAGCTATGGAGAATGCTACTGTTTATTATTATTATTATTATTATTTTTTACTAAAAAGTTAAACACATATCTCCTGCCCCACTGCTGAGGGTCTTGTGTGGGGTTACTGGTATACACCGTGGGGACCAAGAGGCCTCAGTAAGCCTCTGCAGAGATGGGGGAAACACGGTGTCTCAAGCTATTCCCACCCACACTGATGCTCTTACAGTCTTTCCTCCCCCTCTTCTGCGATTCTCCATGAGCCTTGGTGGGAGAGAAGAGATCTGATTTAGTGTTCTTTTCTCTGTAGAGTCTGGATCTCTGTTTTTTTGAGGTCTGAGTGACTATGGTGTCTGTAGTCATTTCCCTGGACATGATTTTCCAGCTCACCATGAGAGCAGTATTCCTGTCACCACTTCCCCTGTAATGGCTTCTGCACTCAGGCAGGTGAGGTGGAGGTGACCCATCTCCTGGTCGGTGGGTGGCTCTCTCTTCTTGATGTATTAATGTATCCTTGTTCTCCCCTGTATTCTCCTCCATCTGTAAGGTAGAACAGATTTTCCAACCAGAAGTGAGAATAGCTGGAATGAAAGGGAATAATAAGCCTAGTCATTAGGAAGATATATTAATGTGTTTGTCCATCCCTCTTACTTAGAGAGCAGTGGAGATTTTTGTTTGTTTGTTTGTTTGTTTTTTTGTTTTTCTGGAGCCTATTGGTTTTTGTTCTAGGGTTAGGGTGCCCAGAGCCATATATGGGTTCACCCCCGCTGAGTGGGTCTTATGTCCATTCTGTGAGCAGTTGGTTACCTACATCAGCTGTGTGCCACTATTACACAAGTGTATAATTTCTGCCCAGCTGGTTAATTTTGTATCTATCAGGATCAATCTTAATCAATCTGTTGGCAACTGTTATTCCCCAGCCACTTTCATAGCACTTTCCAGCACTATGAGGGCTCACTGGGAGGGAACTGTATTCCCTCTCAGTTCCAGCATAATCACTTGTTTCCTGTGACTGCAAATTACCTTTTAGCTCTTGTAGGTGGCCAAGTGTTGTAGCAATAGCCTGCATTATTTGGGGGAAACTCATGTCTCCCTGATCAACAGCTCACTGTGGGGAGGAACCCAATTTTGCCCTTAGGAATTACCACCCAGTGCCCATGGTTTTAAAGCAATGCTTTCTCTACCTTTTATGGAGCTCTTCTGTTTGGGTTCCTCCCCCCTTATTGAGTTACCCATATATTTATTCCATGTTTACTCT
Organism: Jaculus jaculus; assembly: GCF_020740685.1. Taxonomy (NCBI): domain Eukaryota; kingdom Metazoa; phylum Chordata; class Mammalia; order Rodentia; family Dipodidae; genus Jaculus; species Jaculus jaculus. The sequence continues at coordinate 27,668,255 of NC_059103.1, forward strand.
GTAATTCATTCTGTCTTCTAACTTAGAATTCCTAAGTGGGCATTACCTTTTTCTTAAACCATTGTACCTCCATTTTAATGTTCCTTGGTAATAGTATGTTAGTGATGATTGGAAAATGCTGTTAATTTTTACTTACCTAAAGATCTCTGTATTTTGTTCTTTTTCTTGAATTGTTATGTGTGGGTGTTGGGTCACTAGGGTTGGAACTCAGAGCCTTGTACATGCTAGGCAATCATTCCACCACTGAGCCACATCCCCGTCCCTTTGTAGGAACAGAACTCCCAGCTGTGCCTTTCTCTCAGCACACTGAGCTGTCACCACTGTCTGTCAACTTCCAGAGGTCAACTGGATAACTTCAGCTTGTAGAAAATGGAGTTTTGTCTCAGTTAACTAGCTACCACAGGGCTGGAAAGTTCTATGCAGCCCGCTGGGAGAGAAAAATGAACAACAGTCTTAACCAGCAGTGGACTCTGCAAGTGGCTATCTAGCCAGGCAAGATGTGCCAAATGATGCAATGGTGGCATGTCTGTTATGAAGGGAACCAACTACTCTCTGGTTGGATTTGCCTGGTACATAAACCTAGTCAAAATCCTATAAGCCCTATGGGGGAGTACCTCACTTGTTTAGCTAAATGGAGATATACCTACACCAAGTTTTCTCTCTAAATATTTATGTCGATGCCCATGTATTAGTCCTGCTCTCACCTTTGGTCAGAGAAGCTTCTCCTTTCATATGGTGGTGACAACTGGGAAGACTCAAAACTCACCATAGTGCTGAGAAGAAGTGACAGTGGAGTGTTCAGCACTAAGTAAGACATCTCTATGCCACCCTCCAATGGCTGAGAGATCATTGCAGAAGAAATGATGGAAAGAACCTAAAAGCCCAAGGATGGGCAGGAGTGTTTTGGGATGCTGTCTTCCCAAAACAAAATGGCCTTGATATTCATGAACCCACAGTGGCTGTTACTACCACCACAAACCTGCATAATATGAGTGCATAAAAATGATGATATCAAAATAGAAGAAAGACTAGTTGGGAAAAAGAAAGGGTTCAGTAGAGAGGAGATAGGGAAGGGTTGGGGACAAAGGACAGAGGAGGGTGGTGGGAGGGGACTATGACAATGATCAGGATACATTGTGTTTACAAATGGAAATTAAGCTCTGGAAATTCTTCAATAAAAGTTTTTTTTTTTTTTTAAGTGTACTTTTGATGCATGACTGCTCTCTTTGGCTTTCTAGTCCTTCTCTATCATTGTGACATTTCTTAGTGTTTGTTTTCATTTATCAGGTTTAGTTGAGATTCGTTAGATTCTTAAACCTTGGGATTGATGGCCTTTTTTCAGTTCTGGAAAATTCTCAACATTTATATTCTTGCTTCTATTCTAACCAGTCTTTCCACAACTGCATTCTATATTTATTAGATTTTTCTCACTCTATGTTAAGTCTTAACCTTTTATCCCCTGTTTTTCATCATTCTTCTACTTCAAATTGAATTCTGACAAATAAATTGTCTTCAAGCCTATCTTCATTACTTTCTCTTCAGCTAAATTTTAATTAAATGATATCCATTGAATCTATTATTTTAATTTTCATATTTTTAAGTTTTGCAAATTCTTCTTGCTCTTATACGAATCTGCTAAATTTTTCTTGTTAATTTTTCGCATTATTTTTAATCCCTTTTCTTTCTACTTTATTTAACACATTAAGGATACTTTTATAAGAATATTGTACATAAAGTACTTTATATCTGCTATATTTGGATGTTTTTTCCTCCTAACTCATCCTCTCAGTGGAAGCCTCATTCCTGATTATGAGGAAGCATTAAAGAATAAATAGAACTTCTTAAGGGAGGGGCATAGCAGAAGTGGTATAGATCATTTGAGATGTATCCCTGGGAGGGAATTAGTGCTGATCATATGGAGTTATTTCCCATGAAAGTGGGTTATGAAACACTGTCTCCTCTCTGATCTCTAGCTTCCTATCTCATCATGGCATCACTCTCCCATTCACTCCCACCATTGTCACACCTTCCCGCATGGATTCTTACCTAAGTGGACAGATGCTGGCACAGCGCTCTTGGACCTTCTAAACTAGAAGCAAAATAAACCTTTCTTCTTTACATCCCAGCTTTAGACATTTTGTTACATAGTAATATATAGCAATATATATTAGTAATAGAGAACAGATTAATACAACACCCACAGTCTGGTATTTTTGTCATCAGATATCTGTCTTATACTGGCTCTAATTTTTGTTCTGCTGCTTCCTTTCTTTCTTTGTAAATTTTGCAGAATATAAAATGAAGGAATCCTTTAAGACCTAGATATAAGAAGACTGGGGGAAGATATGCCTTCAGGGGGCACTGTTTCTGCTTCTTGTTTTCCTTTTCCATTTTTAAAAAAAAAAATTATTTTTGTTTCTTTATTTGACAGAGAAAGAGGGAGAAAGAGAGAGAGAGAGAGAGAGAGAGAGAGAGAGAGAGAAAATGGGTGCCAGGGCCACCAGCCACTTCAAATGAACTCCAGATTCATGCCCCTTGTGCATCTGGCTAACCAGGTCCTAGGGAATCGAACTGGGGTCCTTTGGCTTTGCAGGTAAACACCTTAACTGTTAAGCCATCCTCCAGCCCTGCTTCTTGTTTTTCTTATGTGTGACACCCCCACACACTTACACCCACACAGCACTGCTTGAAGCTAACAATGTTGGATTTATGTCCAGTTCCACCATAGCCTACTGCATGAAGTTGGGGTAGCTTTTTCAGGGCATAGGTAAGAGCTCTCACTTTGGGCAGACCTCAGGCTCAGGCTGTAAAATGCTATGGAAACATGAAACTTAGATTCATTTCAGTTTGGCAAATGTTTTAGTCTGAGTAATGTCTGCTTCCATGACCCCCTTTCTTGTGAAGTCTCACTTGGCCATTCACTGCTACGTCTATTTTTTTTTTAAATAAAAACGTGATATACAAACCAACTAACATGGGGCTTTCTTTCAGTGTTTTCCATGGCATAAGAGACAAAAGCCTTGCCACTTTTTGGAAATGACATTTTACATCTGGAGCTTTTAAGTGAATACACCTGTGAATAACAGGACAGCATTTAAAATGTAAGTGGCAACATTTCATAAATTAAGATTGAACAAGTGTCTACTGTGTTTCCTTTGATTATTACATTACATTCTCATCATAGGTATTAAATGAAACACAAGAACATCAAGAATAAAGTTAATAGCATCCCTAATCCCACCACCAACAAGTAGCCAATATTCACATTGCCCCATATCGTATTTTTAGTGCCCTGTCCATTTTTAAGTGGTTGAGAAAGCATTGTTCCAATTACATTTATTTAATTGGAAGAGGGCAGTTCTTCTGAGATGTGAGTCACAAACTGGCATCAATTCTCTCTTTTCTATTCTGAGGTCATTGCAGATCAGTTAACGACTTGTAAGATATACTACATGCCTCTGAGTAATCTATCCTGGTGGATCTAATCAAAAGAATCCACTCAGAAAACCACAAGGGAGTTGTAATTGAAGGAACAGTGCCAGTCTATGAGGAGTGGTGGAGTGTCCAGTTATAAAGGATGAAGGCCACGCAGAAATGACACTGCCATCATTTAAATAGCACCGCAGGCTGTGTCTGAGCTACATCTAACAGAATGATGAGGCCAGGATTGGGAAAGAAAGGATCATTTGTATTTTCCAAATAATATGCTTAAGTAAGCTTCGCATGACGTCAGCTCTCTGTGGTCCTGTCCCTGAGACCATGAGGAAATGATACACAACTCAGGCCCCGTGCATAGGCTCAGACTGGTCATCTTGACTCTTACAGATGCACTACACTATCTGGGGCCATTCAACCAGCCTAATAAAAATGTTTGAAAAATAATAATCATTTATCAAACAAAAGTACTCCATAGCCATGCTACTCACTCCACAAAAGCCTGGAAGATAGCCTCCTAGAGTGAATTTGGACCCAGGTTTTTACAGGCTGGAGATATTAAGGTGTTGGACAATGCGGGAAGGGATTCTAAGAACAGAGGCACAGGCCATCAATTGTAGCTGTGCCTAGGAGACCTTAAACAACCCCTACCCTCCACCAGAGATCAGTGAACCAAAGACGAGGTGGCATTCACCTCCTTCAATGAGCAGTCCTAAGTGGGTGACTTTTCATGTGGTGGTTTGAATCATATGTCCCCCCAAAACTCATGGGACTTGAATGCTTGGTCCCTAGCGGGTGGGAGTTTGGGAAGCTTTGCTGGAGGCAGAGTGGTGCTGGGGATGGGCCCCGCTCCCCTCGCCAGAGCTTGGCTCACTCTCTTACTGCTGCTTTCCCCCTGCTATGGCAAGGAGGTGATGTCCAGCCTCTGCTCTATAATCTTTTTTGTAGCATAATGAAGCTTTCCCTTCAGGCTGTAAGTCAAAATAAAACTTGTCTTGGCTGGAGAGACAGCTTAATGGTTAAGGTGCTTGCCTGTGAAGCCTAAAGACCCAGGTTCAATTCTCCAGATCCCACATAAGCCAGATGCATAAGGTGATGCATGTGTCTGGAGTTCGTTTGAAGTGGCTAGAGGCCCTGGGATGCCCATTTTTTCTCTCTCTCTCTCTTTCATTCTCTCTGTCCCTTTCTCTCTGCCTCAAATTAAAAACAAAAATAAGAAAATAAACCTCTTCCTCCATTTAGCTGCTTTTGGTCAAGTGCTTTCTCCCAGCAATGTGAAGATAACTACATTACTTCCTCTTTTACTTTAAAGAGACAAAAGAAGGATCATAGATATAGTGCTTTCTTTAGAGTAAATGGTACCTTTCTATGGCAAAAGTGCCAGCTCTCGTATCACACAGGTCTAATTCTAAGTGCTGAGTCAGCACCTTCTTAGCTGTGTGAACCCTCAAAAGATACCTAAGGGCTGGAGAGATGGTTCCATGGTTAAGGCACTTGCCTGCAAAGTTTAATGACCTGAGTTTGATTTCCTAGCACATATATACAAAGCCAGATGCACAAAGTATCTGGAGTTCATTTGCAGCAGCTAGAGGCCCTGGTGTGCCCATTCTCTCTCTCTCTCTCTCTCTCTCTCTCTCTTTCTTTCCTCTCTCTCTCTCTCTCTCTCTCTCTCTCTCTCTCTCTCTTTCTTTCCTCTCTCTCTCTCTCTCTCTCTCTCTCTTTCTTTCCTCTCTCTCTCCCTCTCTCTCTCTCTCTCTCTCTCTCTCTTCCTCTCTACTGGGCATGGTGGTGCAGGACTTTAATACCAGAACTTGAGAGCCTGGCATAGGAGGATCACCGTGAATTCAAGGCCAGCTTGAGATTGCATAGTGAAATCCAGGCCAGCTTGGGGTAGTGTTAGACCCTACCTCAAAACAAAACAAAACAAAACAAAAACAGAAAAGTTACCCAAGACCTTGCCTTTTTTTTTTTTTTTTTTTTTTAAGGTAGGGTCTCACTCTAGCTCAGGCTGACCTGGAATTCACTCTGCATTCTCGGGGTGGCCTCAAACTCACAGTGATCCTCCTACCTCTGCCTCCTGAGTGCTGGGATTAAAGATGTGCACCACCATGCCTGGCTTACCAAGACCTTGTCTTAACAAGTGATTATCACATCTATCCCTAACAGGCTAACATGAGTAGTGATCATAATATCCCTAATGTATCCACAAATGACAGCTCTTCCACCTGATTGTCCATGACTGCTGGGAACAACCCTGGATTCCTATGCTTGGATCCAACACTGAATAAAAATGGCAAAAAGCAAAAGGGCAGTTGAGCAGGTGCAATGTGCCCCGCTGCCTCATGATTCTAATGCTGTGCCTTCCCTACCATGATGGACTGCATCCTATCAAACCACGAGTGAAAGCAACCTTCCACTGCTTAAGTTAGGTATGAAATGCAGCTGTGAAAAGTAACCAGTCCAATATGAAGTAAAGTACTTAGATAAAGAATGAACCAAGATTTGGGGAAATCATCACAAAGTTATGCTTCTGTCCTACCAGGACATCTTCCATGGATCCATTCTTACACAAATATATTTTCCATAGCACCACCCTTGTACCAAGGTGACTTACATGGGGACATCCTTGTAGTACCACTACACCTTCCATGATGTCATCCTTGTACCACTACAGGCATCTTCCATTGCATCATTCTTGTTGATAACCTCTGATGGTAACACTCCAACAACTCTAAGAATGGGAATTGATCATTCTCTGTCTGCTGTAGCTTTGAGAAGCTAGGGCTTCCTACTACCCCTTCCTCTGTCTCTGTAGAGACAAGAGAAATTTCTCTTCTCCCCTTTGGAGATATGCTGAAATTATCTGTAAATAGACAGATAAATGCCCTGACAGTGCTCACAGGACAGTTGTTTCCCAGTAACACAATGAGACTTAGACACTTGGACACTTGTGTTTTCATAGATAAGTAGGAAATGAGAGGGTGTAGGCAATCTTGAGGGGACATAAATGAATTTTAGGGGATTATGAATGATCCTGGACAAAATGAACAGATAAGGAGTTAGGACAAAGTTCCTCTGGGCTTTGAAGGGATTAAAGGAAAATGAGGGGTGGAAGTTCATTTGGATCAGAGTCCTAATGCCAGTCAAGTTCCACATAGTGTCTCTGAGTTACCCGCAGAAGAATAAAAGAAAGGCTGTACAGATGTGGTAAGGGCCTTCAGTCTCCTGTCTTCTCTTCAGGAGTTAATTTTTCCTGAGTATTTGATGAGAATCCCAGGGAGGGAATTGAAGGCAATTACATCTCCCATGGAAGAAGTTTTATTAATCAGATAAAAGGATTCCAGTGTAAATCCTTCCCCGACTTTGGGGAAAAGAAATGAGGAAATTAAAAAGTCCTTGGTTCTGAGGCAATGCTAAAAGCCTTTTTCATTTTTCACTATCTTCTTAATTCAAATGTGCTCACCAGGCCAAAGCATCATGGCTTGAGATAGAATTTTCTAAGCTCCAGTATTTGAATCCTGATTCTGACCACTAGAAGGGCCACTGACACCTGCATGATTGAACCTCAAGATCTTTCCCATTTGTCTCTTGAATTAGCTTCATGTTACTATAACAGAATACCAGAGGCATTCAACTTATAAAAATAAAAAGGTTTATGTTGTTTCAGAGTTCTAAAGGTTCCAGTTCATGATTAAAACGTCCCATTCTTGTTCTGTGGCAAGGCAAGCACACCACAGCAGGAGCATATGACAAGGCAGCTGCTAACCTCATGTGCAAAGGATCAGGGCAAGAGAGCAAGGGGCGGGGCTGTACAATCTCCTTTAAAATGATGCCCTCAATGACCTGAGAGTCTTCCACCAAGCTCTACCTCTTAAATGTCTCAGCACCTTCCAATAGCATCACACTGTGCCTTCACATGTACACTGGGGTCCACCCACATGAAACATACTTCTTACTCTTATCTCCCTGCCCTACTCACATGGCCAGGACTATGACACTACCCCCGTGTGCTATGTGTGATGAAAGAGCTGGATGGAAGGGGGGGGAGAGATTTAGAGACTGGAGAAGTGGACCTTGAAAGCTGAGTCCTGTGCAAAACTATCAAATCATTTCACTAGGAGGGCAATTTAAGAAATTATAGCAGTGAATCAGTAGGGTGATGTCAGACAAATGAAATATTTAACACGGTGTAATAATCCCTCCAGTAATGTTAGAACATTCGCATTTGTTAATCCAAAGCATTCCCTGATGAGACAGCTGAGTGTGCAAACATGCTGGGAGAGGGCTGCTAAGTCATGGCGTCTCCCAAGTCTGGAAGGGCAGCCTTCATCCTGACCTTCCCGGGGTGGATACATCCCTCAACCACCCATTAACAGTGGGTTTAAGGACATCGACAAAACTCTCTCTCTCTCTCTCTCTCTCCCTCTCCCCCCCCCTCTCTCTCTCTGTGTGTGTGTTTGTGTGTGTGTGTGTGTCCCCTCCCTCCCTCCCTCCCCCCTCCGCATGGGTCCAGAAGGCAGCTGTTAAAAGCGCCTGTGCTTATCTCCATTTTGTACTTTGGTATCTGCTGTGCATTGAAGAGAAACACACTAGGCATTTCCTAGCCTGGTGGTGGGTTGCTTGCTCACAAAACTAGGATCCGCTGAGACTTTGTCAACTTTCAGGTTTCTGTTTAATGGCTTAAAAGCAAATACAAAATAGAAAGCCTTTATTCAAAATTCCCAGGCTCATGCAAAACAGAGCTGTTATTTCAAGACCAAACTGCTTAAATTATTGACTCACTGGCAAGGTTATTAATTTGTATATTAAGTAGTTTATATCCATTTCTGGCTTATTTTCATTCGATATTTAAGCAGTATCACCTATGTCCAAGGAGACACAGTCACTTGTCACTGCATCCCATTACTCTCTTTCCCTGGACATAAGTCCTTCCGCACTACAGTTGCAAACCCACCCAAAGGCCAGAAGGACCATGGGACATATGAAGTGTGGTTTCTGTCACCTGCCAGTCCTTCTGGAATCTTCTATCCTGCCCTACTGTCCTACCTCCTTCTTGGAGTAACCTGCAAGTGTCTCCCTACTAACAAAGAAAAGCTAGAAGACAAATGGGAGGCCAGAGGGTTCATTCTTGGCACCAGCAATTCATTGCTGAAGGCTGTCAAAGTTTGGGTGGATTTTCAGGTTATGCATTTGGTTATGAAAATCATCAAATTAGGCTGACCCAGAGGGCATGTTCCTTCTTTCCTGGTAGTTCCAGAGCTTCATCTTTGATAGTCTTGGTTGATAAATGGAAAGGATGTCAAACACACAGCTTAGGGCCAGAGGTCAAGTAGGCTGGAGGACAACCATCAGTGTTACTAGCAAGGAAAACAGGGTTCATTCATTGCAGCTTCCATAGGCCCAAAGCTCCTGATTTCACTGGCTGACTTGCTGAAATGTTTGTGTTCAGACCAGAATCTAACTGGAGCTAGATCCTCTTGTTCAACGGAAATGTCCAAAATAGCTGAAATGCTCCTCACCAATGTCAAGCCATCAACCTACCCTGGTGCTTCTGGGAGGTCCAGGCACACTGGATGAAGCTGGTCTACAGTCAGTGTATCTATGGGTATCTAGCCCCTTAGTCCCCTGGTGTTCTGTTTATGTGTGTGTTTGTAGCATTGACTTAGTCATTTCTGGAACGAAACACCTGACCAGGAGTACTTTAATGGAAGCAAAGGGTTTATTTCTCAATTACTGAATGAAGGGGGCATGCCATCATGGCAGGGAAAGCAGGCAGGAGCAGGGAGTGGGACATCACATTTCCACACATAAGCAGGGAGAAAGGAGGGAGAGTGAGCTAACTGAGGCAAGTAGGTCTGGGCTCAAATTGAAGTGTTCAGGTACATGAACCATAGGCTAATGTGTTATGCATGGAGTATTTCCGCTGTCTCTTTGTCTCCCTGACTCACTAACCACACTGCAAATGCTCCTCTGGAGGGAAGGCAGGGCCCATGCCACAGAGAGAAAGCCTGGTCACTGCTTCTGAGCTGCTGTTTCTCCTAGCCCATCCTTGCCTCATCATAGGCTTCCTGCTGTAACTCTATACCAGCTTTCCCCAAGAGAATGCATTCCCTATTTTCCATCTTTTTCATGGCTTCTACATGGCATCTTGTCCAGTAGATGCTATCCTCCAACTATATCTCAAAACTTATGAAAAAAACAATTAAGAAAAAGATCCTATAAGAAGAATGAGAGTTTGGTATATAGTTGGCTGCTTTCTGTATCTTTGTGTTCTATGTCCAAATATTCAATCAATTGTACATGGAAATTATTTGGGGAAAGGTTTCATGTGGGGAACAAGAGAGCACAGTGGATGAATATAATAAAGGAATGTAATAGACATGACAAAAACATCATAACAAAACATTCATTTCAAAATTAAGTGAAAGGGCTGGGGAGATGACTTAGCAGTTAAGACACTTACCTATGATGCCAAAGGACCCAGGTTTGGTTATTCAGATCCCAAGTAAACAGAAGGAGGAGCATGCTTCTGAAGTTTGTTTGCAATGGCTAGAAGCCCTGGTGAACATATTCAATTTCTCTCTTTCCTTCCCTCTCTCTGTCTCTAACAAATAAATAAATAAATAACTTTTAAAAATTAAGTGAAAAACCAGGTGTGATGGCACATGCCTTTAATCCCAGTGCTTGGCAGGCAGAGGTAGGAGAATTTTCATGAGTTCAAGACTACATAGTGAATTCTAGGTCAGCCTGGACTAGAGTGAAACTCTACCTCAAAAAATAAAACAAAAAAGAAAAGGAAAAGAAAATAATAAAACAAAAAACTAGGTGAGGGCTAGAGAGATGGCCTAGCTTTTAAGGCACTTGCCTGTGAAGCCTAAGGCCCCAGGTTCAGTTCCCCAGAATCCATGTAAGCCAGATATATATATGGTGGCACATGCATCTGGAGTTTATTTGCAGTGGCTAGAGGCCATGGTGTGTCCATTTCTCTCTCTTTCGCTCCTTTGCTCTCTCATAAATACATGAATAAAAAAAAAAAAAAAACCTCTTTAAAAAAGAAAGACAAAAAGCTTGGTGAAGTGCTGAAAATAAATGACTGTTGAGCACTCAGCATCGCTAAGTGAAACACCTATAATGAGCTCATTAGGGTTCAGGGAATACTTCAGAGGAGGGGCAGAAAGTATAAAACCCAGAAGATAGAGGAAGTTTGTTGGAATGCTATCTTCTGGACGTGAAGTGATCACTGGTGGGAACAAAAAGTATAATGGACAGAAATCACAGTGTGTGGGTAATAGGGCCTGAGTTTTAGGGTCTCATGTGGACTTGAAACTCAGCCCAAGCACTTTCTTCTGCATGCGTAAACTTGGATAGGTCTGAAAATGTTATCTCTTGGGCTGGAGAGATGGCTTAGCGGTTAAGCGCTTGCCTGTGATGCCTAAGGACCCCGGTTCGAGGCTCGGTTCCCCAGGTCCCATGTTAGCCAGATGCACAAGGGGGCGCACACAGTTCGTCTGCAGAGGCTGGAAGCCCTGGCGCGCCCATTCCCTCTCTCTCTCCCTCTATCTGTCTTTCTCTCTGTGTCTGTTGCTCTCAAATAAATAAATAAAAATTTTTTAAAAATATTTTAAAAAATGTTGGGCTGGAGAGATGGCTTAGCGGTTAAGCGCTTGCCTGTGAAGCCTAAGGACCCCGGTTCGAGGCTCGGTTCCCCAGGTCCCACGTTAGCCAGATGCACAAGGGGGCGCACGCGTCTGGAGTTCGTTTGCAGAGGCTGGAAGCCCTGGCGCGCCCATTCTCTCTCTCTCCCTCTATCTGTCTTTCTCTCTGTGTCTGTCGCTCTCAAATAAATAAATAAAACATTTAAAAAAATATTTTAAAAAATGTTATCTCTTCTGAGTAACAAAGGGAGAAAATACTTGTAAAACTTCAATACAATGTGGCATACAGTGAACATTAGATGTATATGGAGACCGAAAGAGATAGTAGGGCTATTCCCAAACAAGTGAAACTCACTTGATTTTTGGCTTCTAGAACAATAGTAAAAAACATGGTGGGAATGGAGAGCTGTGGAAAAGTAGATCTGCCCTTGGCTAAAAGAAAGTCCTGAGTATACAATTAGAAAGTGGCCACCAAGATGAGCTATCAATCCCATCAGGAGTCTTCATGATATTTTTGAGTTGCTAGACTCAGGCAATCATCAAGCATTTGGGCAGAAAACATAGGATCTCTATAGAAGTTCTGACTTAGAATTACTTCAGGGAAGCAAAACTAGCAGAATCTGATGAAGGAACATTACCCAGTTTGAAGGAAAATCATTTTTTCACATGAAGAAAACAACAGATTCAAGAAACATGTGTTGATGCATTCTGCTTTGAAAATTGATTTAGGAACTAGGTGTAATAGTATACGCCTGTAATCCCAGAACTTGTGATCCTGAGATAGGGGGATCACAAGTTCAAGGCTAGTCTGAGATACGTTGTGAGACCTTGACTCAAACAACATTGACAACAAAAAATGTTGGAGATCTAGCTCAGTGGCAGAGCAATTACATAGCATATATGAGTCCCTGGGGTTCCACTTCTAGCACTGGGGGAGGGGATGGGTGGAGAGGGGAGATTTATGTATCCTTCTAGCCAACTAAGAAATTAACTACTGTTAGTAATGGACAATTCAGGTGTAAGAGGACCAGTGTTCCTATACGACCGGGGCTTGGTACCTTTTACCTAGCATCACTCCATTTCTCTCGTATCAACCCCCAGCCTCTGCTCTGTTTCTCAGAGTCGCTTTAGGTTCCATACCACAAGTGAAAATGGGCAGTGTGTATTTTGCTGTGTTTGATTCACTCAGAACAATATCCTCCAGTTCCATCTCTGTTGTTTCACATGACAGTTGCTTTCTTTATTTAGGCTGAACACTCCATTATGTTTGCATATCATATTTCCTCTATGTATTCATCCCTTGACGGACATTTTGACTGATGCTATAACTCGGCTATTTTGAATACTGCTGCAATAAACATTGGGTGTGCAGATATCTCTTTGAAAACTGACTTCTAGTCTTTTGAGGTAAATAGACATGAGTAAGATAGCTGGATAATGTAATAGTTCTATTTTTAGTTTTGGGGAGACCTCAAGAACTGGGCTAATTTACATTCCTTCCAGCAGTGTGCCGGAGTGCTTTTTTTTTTTTTTTCCTCAATCTTCTCACTTGTTATCCCTTGTCTTTTGGTAATAGCTATACTGACAGGTGTGAAGTGTTAGTGTATTGTGGTTTTGATGTCTCTCTGATGACCATTGATGTTTGGCACCTTTTAATGCATATAAAGGCCACTTGTATGAATGCTATTGAGAAATGTCCACTCATGCCCCTTGCTTGTTTCTCTAATAGGATTACTTGTTTTCTTTCCTTTTAAATTCTTTATTACTATTATTTGTTCTCTTAGAAAATGATGCTTTTCTGTTTTGTGATCAATATTATAGTAAATATAATAATTTATTACTATACACTTAACTTTTAAATGTTCTGATCACATTGTACTAAAAACAACACTACTTTGGAGGAAGGGGTAGGATAAACAAACACTACTTTGGACTCCATAAATATATACAGCTGAGTTAATTTAAAAATATGACAAATGGTGAACAATAAAATCTAAATATATCATAAAGTCTACTTGTTTTAATCTTACTCCTAAATGTACTGAAAATTTCCATTTAACATAGAAGTATACAAAAGAGAAAATATTAATTTAGTGTAAGAAAATTGTTATGACCCCCAAGTTATATTAATAAATCTAATATATGATAAGAGATGATATTAAATTAAGGTAATGCTAAAAACCTCTTAGATAGAACACATATTGGGGAACTGAACTCTGGCCAACAGGCTCTGCAAGCAAATGTCTTTAAGCACTGAGCCATCTCCCCAGCCCTTGTTTTTATTTTTTAAATACTTTTAAAATGTATTTATTTATTTACAAACAGAAAGAGGGAGAGAGAAAAGAGACAGAGAGACTGTGTGTACCAGGGCCTCCAACCATGGTTAACAAACTCCAGATGCGTGGGCCACTTTTGCATCTGGCTTTATGTGGATACTGGAGAATCAAACCTGGTCTGTTAAGTTTTGCAAGCAAGTGCCTTAACCACTAAGCTATCTCTCCAGCCCTGCTTTCATTTTTTTCAAGCATTTTATTAACAATTTTTATACATTTATATACTATATTTTGATCATAAGCCCCTCACTTTACTTTCTTACTCTCCTCACTTACTCCCCTTTCTACTGAACCCCTTCTTTCCAATTAGTCCCTCTTCTATTTTGATATCATATTTATTGGCCCTTCATCATCCATGATGACATGTTGGTGCGCTTAATATTATGCAGGTCTTGTTCAGGTAATGGCAGTCACTTTGACGTCTTGAATGCACTCGCCACTTCCTGTCCAGAAGACAGTTTTTTAATGCACTCCTCCCTACCCCTTGGCTCTTATATTCTTTCTACTATCTCTTCAACAATGGCTTCTGAGCCTTGGAGGGTTTGATAGAGATTTCTCTCAGTGCTGAACACACCACTGTCACTTTGTGTCAGCTCATGGATGAATTTTGAGTCTCTCCACTACTTATCACAATATGAACAGAAGGTTCTGTAATCAAAAAAGAAGAAGAAATAATAAATATGAGCCCAAGCCTGCATTATAGTTATCTCTATACCAACACAGTCATACTATATAATGGTGTGTGTGTGTGTGTGTGTGTGTGTGTGTGTGTGTGTGTGCACCACAGCCTCTCTTCACTGTAAATGACCACCAGACTTTTGCACCACTTTTAGTGTCCAGCTTATGGGAGTGACTTGGGATTGAACTCAGGCGGGCAGGCTTTTTAAGCAAGCATCTAAAACTGCTGAGCCATCTTCCAAGCTCTTAATGTATATATTTAACATTTTGATATAGGAAAATGGACCCAAGGTAGACATGCATAGGGTCATTAGTCATAATGGGATCCTGTCATGAACGCATAGTAACCAGAGCTCTGAAATCTCTTTCCCTAAGGTCAGAGCATCCTCAAGCTCATAGCGATGCTTATCTCACAGAATCCAAAGAGCACTTTGATCTCATATTAAAAAATAATTTATTTACTTATTTGCTAGGAGCGCGCAAGAGAGGTGGGATTGGGCATACTAGGGCTTTCTGCTGCCACAAACAAACTCCAGATGAATTAGCCACTTTGTGCATTTGGTTTTATGTGGGTACTGGGGAATTGAACCTGGGTTGTTAGACTTCAGGCAAGCAATTTAATGGCTGAGCCATCTCTCCAACTCTCATAATGTAGGACATAAGCAGGGTCCTGGGTTAAAGCAAACCTAAGCTGTCTGAAACTAAGGTCCTGGTTATGGAGAGGTCGCAACAGCCTGAGCCGGGGGACCAGATTGGCAGGGAAGCTCCTCCCCCCATTCTCAGGGGTTGCAGTGAGCCAGGATCCTTCCCCCATTCTTGGGGGTCGCAGTGAGCCTGCACTGGAGATCAGCAGGAAGAAAGGCCACTCCCTGTCCAAGCACGGGATACCTGGACATTCAGATAAGACTTAGGCTTTGCTCCTAACCCTGTGGCCTTCAGCCAGTTGCCTAGGAAACTCCTTATATGGTGTCAGCAAGCACCTTTGCACAGCCCATCCCCCTGTACCATGTACCACTGACTATGTGCTGGAATGTATGTCCCCATATGCTAATTAGGCAACCTGAACATCCAGTCCCCTCAGGACCCTCTTCCCACCCTCAACTGCTTATAAACCCATTTCCCTATTGATTAAGGAGAGCTGTTAACAGGATCTGTCTCCCGAAAGTCCTTTTTTCTCTCGCGTGCTCACCACCATGGTTGCCTGGGATGCCCTGGGGAGGGGGGGGATCCAGGGACACACATCATAATACTCTTTATTTCATTGTACAACTCAAGTTGTAGCATTCTGAAACCACTGTTGGCACCCATGATCTATGCCAATACACTGAACTCATTTTGCCCCGAAATTCATAATATCCTAAGCCTATGTTCCCCTAAGTCAACATTGCTAAACTCATATTCCTAAACTCATAATATCCCAAACTCATTGCACCCCAAATTCAGCAGCTACCATCTTATTATACCCTGGATGTCTTGCTCTATCTTGCATTGAATCATGAGTCAATAGCTAAGTGTCTAACCACTGGCAAAAAAATAATAACAATTACTATATTTGCTGGTCAAATGATCTTACTGATTTGTTCAAATAGTATCATTTGTGTTCTATTTCATGTGAGAAAAGATATCACTTTTATTGCACATTATCAAATACAATAAGGAGTATATAGGTACAGCATGGGAGAATCTTAATTTGGAAGTTAGAAGAACTTGGGCCATTTGTATCACTTATTTGGTATTAAGCTTTAGGCTTATTAACAAGCTAGTCTGCGTCCTGAGTCTTCATCTTCAAAATGAGAGCATCATTCATTTCTAGCTTTGTGCACTTAAAACGGAGCCTCTGCTAAGAGCTGACACTCGTCTGGCACACAGGATTCACCCAATGGATGGATGCACAGTCACCACTTCACATGAATGTAGAGGATCTGACCTGTTTCAAATCAATGACATCTAGAGCTTATATATCTTTCTGTGAAAGACTGTGATAACTAAAAAGTCAAAGACGTTTGCCTAAGGGATACATTTAATAATATGAGACACACAATTTAGGAGGAAATGAGTGAATTAGGAAGATCGGCATGGCTTATAAAATGTTTCATTTTTATAAATGTGTCATGCATAGTAATTAAGGTGCTTTCTAAGCTTCAATAATTATTTTGCATACATCAGACATCAAGTTTTCTTAAAATGTAAAAATAAATATATATATATATATTACCCAATATAGAAAGTCAAAATATTGACAGAGATTTGTTCAATATTATTCTTGGATCAACAAATAATTATTGAACATTTTATTTGATGCTTCTCATCTCTGAGGAGTCAGGTGAGAATGAGGGGCAGACTCTCTGCTCATAGAACTTTCAGTCTCCTGGGAGAGACTGAAAGCCAACAAAAATGGTAATATAGAGAGAGCAGTGGAGTGTTTGCAGGTGCTTGTGACATTAGTGCTTTTTATAAGCATCATATATAATTTCAGGTAGAGTGTGTTTGATTGATAGAGAGAAAACTAAATTTGGATTAATGGTATATGTAGTATATGGAGCAGAGGGTGGCAGAGAGAGGCAACATTTTCTCTGAATTAAAAGAAAATAGATGGGGCTGGAGAGATGGCTTAGTGGTTAAGCACTTGCCTGTGAAGGCTAAGGACCCTGGTTCGAGGCTCGACTCCCAAGGACCCACGTTAGCCAGATGCACAAGGGGGCGCATGCATCTGGAGTTCGTTTGCAGTGGCTGGAAGCCCTGCCATGCCCATTCATTCTCATTCTCTCTCTCTCTCTCTCCCCCTCTTTGTCTGTCGCTCTCAAATAAATAAATAAAAATAACAAAAATAATAGATGACTTTTTTTATTTAGAAAGGGATAATTTTTTTCTGGGCAAAGCTCAGACACTTTGCATGTCTTTAATTTTTTTTTAAATCTATTGACTATTTCTATATTTACAGACAATAAACCATGATAATTTCCTCCCTTCCCCCATTTTTCCCTTCACAAATCCACTCCCTATCATATACCCTCTCTCTCTATATTAGTCTCTCTTTTATTTTGATGTCATCAGCTTTTTCTCCTATTATGAAAGTCTTGTGAAGGTATTACTGGGCACTGTGAGGTCATGGATATCGAGGCCAATTTCCTTCTGGACAGTTGCATTGTAAGGAGTGGTACTCATCCTTTGCTCTTACATTCTTTCACCACCTCTTCTGCAATGGACCCTGAGCCTTGGAGGGTGTGATAGAAATGTTTCAGTGCTGAGCACTCCTCGGTCACTTCTTCTCAGCACGATGTTGCCTTTTGGGTCATCCCAGTAATCACCACCATCTGAAAAGAGAAGCTTCTCTAACCAAAAGTGAGAATAGCATTAATATATGAATATGAACATTAAGTGTAGTGCTTCCAGGGTAGTTTGGTGAGAGTAATGTATGTATTTATACACACAAGAGCAGGCTTTATACCCCTAAGGCTCATGACCTCCTCTGCCATAGGCTTTTGATTATGTTTTCAGTACCAGGCACATATTCCCTCCCATAGAGCAGGTCTCCAGTCCAGTTTGAGAGTAGAGGAGACATGCCACTATTGCACCTGTTCAGTCATTTGGCCTGGCTGGCCAAACCTGAGGCTTCCAGTGTCCACTGTTTCCACTGCTGATGACTTCTGTCTCCCATAGGGCTATATGCAGTGCAGCTTTTTCCAGCTTACAGATGGCCAGTCTACAGGGAGATTTTCTGCTCAGCACCAGCTTGATTTCTCACTGACCTTGCCCCCCAAGCATGTGAACTCTTCAGCAATAGGGTCTTACTATCTGTTACT
Organism: Jaculus jaculus; assembly: GCF_020740685.1. Classification (NCBI taxonomy): domain Eukaryota; kingdom Metazoa; phylum Chordata; class Mammalia; order Rodentia; family Dipodidae; genus Jaculus; species Jaculus jaculus. Next base: position 27,686,159 of record NC_059103.1, read on the forward strand.
TGCAGGAAAGCAAGGGCCTTGACAATAGCCTGTAATATTTTCGAGGGAACAGGGACCTCCCTGGACAATAACTCACTGGAAGGTATCTAGAAAGGGATAATTTTTGACAAGTTATTCAGGAAAGGGAAGACCACATGTTGTCCTTCATGTGGAGAAACCCCATGACGTGTGGCTGATCATTGAATCTGAAGCATGGCAGACTTTTCAATAATTAAAAAAATAATTGTGTTTATTTGCTACAATCCATGACATTAAAACAGCTATTAACTCTGATACATTCTGATATCCCTCAATGATGTTTGGGATTTACCTTAAGGTACATTTCTCTATCCTAGAAAGCCTTCAGTTACTATTGGAATGAAATGTTATATCAGCATAGAAACCAGTTTGAGTTAATTTGCTTCTGTAGCAAGTGATGTGTAAACAAATGTAGATGAAGAATCTGGTCCACTGTGACTCTTGTTGACAGTAAGTGAACAGATGTCACATTTAGCAATGTGGATACTCAATTCCAGGACACAGAAATGCATGGAAAATTATTGACACTAAAATTTCATTGGATATAACTTAATCCTGGATGAACCAGAAGCACTTAGCACTCCATGATGAACCCCGTGAATGTTGTTTGACATTGTTCACATGTCAGCTAATAGAACTTTGAGAGAAACGGTATGGTTGATACAGAGTGGTGGTATGGAAGCATGGGGACCATCATTGGGGAATTTTATTGGTAGTAAGACAGGTGATAAATCATACGTCTACCACAGAGTTGTGAAGCAAGCTCCATATGAAATAAAAACAAAGCGGTAAAAAGTTGGGTAGCAAAAATGTAAGAGATAAAGAAGCTGTTAGATTAGAGACCACGGAGTGTCATCCTATCTCAAAGATTCTCTGTAATGTTGGTTTTGCAAGCAGGATTGTGGCCATGACTTTCCCAGGCTGGGGAACAGAGGAGGTGAGCGACAGAAGGAAGAGGCATGGCACACCTTCCCATGGCAGCAGTGTGAGGCAAGCCATGAGGAGACTGTCTTCCCTGGTTCCTTTGAACCCTTGAATTGACATTCCTCCCCACCCACACCATCCCCACCAAGCACAGGCTTCACAAACACTCCATTCCAAAACAAGTCTTGGGAGAACAATTTCACTGAAAGTCCTTTGCTTTTTGGAGTAGCACATGTAAGTCTGAGTCCCCCCCCCCCCTTATATATTTACATGTTAATATTCTGTTTAAATTTTACCAGGAATAATTTTGTCTCTTGTTGGGGATTGGTAAACTGTTTAAAAAGGTGCCCGCATACATTCAGTAGAAACGTTAGGCAATGATATTTATTCCTACTACCACCACCACCATCATCATCAAACACTCTCTTCCAAAGTGTGGGCTTCCAATGCCCTGGGTTAACATCATAAACGGGTAACTACTTCACCTTTGTGTAAGGCTCACTTGTACTCTCCTGTCAAGTCCCAAATTCCTGTAATTCAACGATTCTATGGGACTAGCTTCTGGAAGTTTATTGTGTCTAATCTGCAGCTACAACGACTTATTTCCACTCATTAACTGCTGGGTTCTGGTGTCAGCTGCCAAGTCTTTTGTCATCAAGTGTGGTCAGATCTGCTTGTCTGAGCAGAGATGGATGCTGATGTACATTAATCCTCCAGAGTTACTCCATACTTGTGAGAAATTCCCCAGTTCTGGAGAGGACCAAGTGGTTCAGGTATTTACATGTGTTTGCTATATAGATTTTTTTTCCTCCACAAACTACCTCTGGGCTGCTCTGAAAAACCCACGGCCTGCCATTTTCTTAGTGGACATCAGGTGGCGCACTAGCCTTAGGATTCCAGTTCCTAGGTCCACCAGCAACAAGAGAAAAATTCAAGTGCATTTAAAAAAAGTATTTATGTATTTTTTTTTCTCTGCCAAAGGAGGAATGCAATCCATTTTCTTTAATCAGGTTCATTCACTTCCTACTGTGTGGCTTCACTTGGGTAATAGGCAGGCCAACTTCTCTCCTTGCCTACTTTATTTCCTAGAACATGGTTTTGAGATGTGTCTAAAAGTTGGGAGTTGTAAGCCTAGGGACTGGTGGAGGCAACAGAAATGCTGCGTTCACCTACAGAGCTGCTGTGTCTCCTGATGGCTCCAACTGGTCTCTTGCAGACACAAGGACATGTCTAACTTGGGGCGCAGAGACGTTTTGCAAGTAGAGCTAGGGAAGAGAGCTTATAAATAGCTTGCCCAAAAAGTCACATGGAAGTCGGGGAGACCAGGCTGCATCCTACTACTGTCTTCCTACGGAGGCAGTGTTTCTGTTCACTCCTGCTGAGTGCAGCTGCCCAGCAGCATGGTGGAGTTTGGCACATCAATTCATCCAGCCAGCCAGCCAGCCAGCAAGTGCTTACACAAAGCTTCCCATATTCCTCAAACCCCAGTGCATTCTTGTTATAAGGCAGATTCCAGTGAAGGGGGCTTTCTTCTATGTGAAGCAACAGAATGTAATATAAAGACATGTAAACTAAATGGGGTTTGGTGCTGCACACCTGTAATTCGAATCTCAGCACTCAGGCAACAGAGGTAAGAGGACTGGAAATCCAAGGTCATCCTTGGCCGCATAGTGAGTTAGGAGCCAGCTTGTGTTCCATAAGACCTTCACTCAAAAAACAAAAAACAAAAAAAAAGCAACTGAACAAACAAAATTGTAAACAATGGATACAAATTGGAGAGATGGTTTTAGCAGTTAGGGCACTTGCCTGCAAAGCCAAATAACCTAGGTTCAATTCCCCAGGATCCACATAAGCCAGATGCACAAGGTGGCACATGTGTCTGGAGTTCATTTGCAGTGGCTGGAGGCCCATTCTTTTCGTCCCCACCCTCCCTGCCTCTCTCTTTCTCAAATAAATAAATAAAACTAAAAATATTTTAAAATTTTAAATGGGATGCTAAAATAAAGGAAACCACTGGTTCCAGAGAGTTAGTGACAGATGCCACCTCTGCGGTGGAGAATACTGGTCCTAGAGCTCAGGAGGCCTAAGCTCAAGTTCTCCTGGCTCCCATGGGCACTTTTTGAGAGAGGCTAAATCCCTGCAGGCATGTGGCTTGGTCCCTGTTTCACAGGGCACAGTGCAGACATGGATTTGGAGCCCACAGAAAAAAGCCAAATCACTGGTTCACCCGGTTGGCTTCTTCCTCTGGGCCAGCAGTGGATGGAAAAGCCACTGAGACGCTATTGGGTCTTCTGTGCAGCCCCAGCCCAGAGGGCCAAACGTAGTATGTTGCCTCATTTCCTCTTACTTCTCCAATGTGGCATAAAATTTTATGAAAAGTTCTGCTGTGGTAGAGCTTACTTATTGACTTTTGCAAGAAGATTCATATAAAATGCCCTCAATCTCTGTTCCTGACACACCCATCATCCCTCTACGACATCATGTTTTCGCAACACATTTTTACTTTTCACACTAATCAGATTTTAAGGGGAGGAATGTGGGTCAACATATCCCTGTGAGTCTTTTGTTCAATATAAATGCACGTGTGTTTTTGAAGTAGGCATTGTTATTATACTTCTCAACAGTTTTTATTACGGTGAATGCAACTCAGGTGTCATATCTAATAAATTTGACATGTTAAAATTCCTTATTTTTTGTTAAGATGTCTGCTTATGTCATTTTTTTTTTTTTTTTTAATTCTGGAAAAGCAGTGGTAGAAAGGGGACTGGGAAAATTTAGGTCCATAGGAAAGAAAATGGAAGTAAAGGAAATTTGTGCCTTTTATCTGGGAAAGGTGAAAAATAAAGCAACAATGAGACTAACAGACAGCAGGGTGGGCGGATGGTGAAAGAAGGATATCAAACTAGAAATGTTTGAGATGGTGCTTGCATTTCGTTGTTTTTTTTTTGTTTTGTTTTGTTTTCCTGTTGTCAGTGTATTTCCTCCTACTTTATCTTAGGTTTCCCCAGCTACAGGCTTGTTAGCTAAGTTTCCTTTCATCCTTGCATGTGTGCTAAATTTCTCTAGTGGGAGAGAAGTGAGAAACTCACATAATACATGGAAGGTAGGTGTGACAGGAGCCCCTGGATTTTTCTTCTGTGCCCTTGCAAGACTGTGGCTTATTCCTAGGTTTCAGGTTCTTGGCAACACCTGATCTTAAAGGACTAGCTTGAGTGTTAAGGTGGCCACTAGAATCCCACTTTTTCAGTCTTCCAGTTGGCTTCCAAATTCCCTCCACTAAATCCCTTCCTGCTTGGGTCAGTATAGGGTGATTTGTGCTCTCCAGAGCAAACACACACTGATGAAGAGGAATGGGAGAAGTCTGTTCTCAGATCTACAGTTCTGCTACTAAGGATTCAACCAACAGCAGATTGAAATTTAAAAGGGAGCTCAGATTCGCATACAAGTACACCCACCATGCCATAGATCACAGTCTGTCCAGAACGTGTATGTGAGACTGTCCACCTTACTCTTTAGCACATATGGACTAGGCCTATGATGGTGCATTTGTACTGAATAAGCCCTACAGACTTTTCTCTTTTTATAGATTTTTATTGGCAATATCCCCTAATCACAATCCCCTCCAGTCACTCTCCCTTGTCCTCCCCTGCCGGCCCCTCCCACCACTGAATCACTTCTTGTTTCTGACTACTCTCTGTTCAATTTTGATGTCAGCATTTCCTCTTCCTATTATGCAGGTCTTTTGCAGGTAACATCCTCCACTATGGTGGCAGAAATGACACGGCCACATTGTGTGTCTGGAAGACAGATCTGCAAGTAGTCTTCCCCTTTCCCGCCACCTCTTCTGTAATAGTCCCAGAGCCTTGCAGGGTGTGATAGAGATGTCTCATTCTGTGCCGAACACTCCACTGCCACTTCTTCTCACCACTTTGATAAGTGTTGAGTCTCTCCAAGAATACAGACTTTTTTTCTTGCCACCCCTATCTCAACTCACCTAGCCTGCCTCAGCTGCAGGATTCCATGTCTGCCAGTCTCACCCAATCAATTCTCTCTCTCTTGCTTGGCATCTGAACTTCCATGTCCTGGTAAGCCTTCCTTTGTCTCAGCCCAGCACGGCTGACATAAGGAGAGAATTCCTTCCATATCCTTACTCCCACATGGGCTCTCTACCCCTTCCTGCCCTCCACATAGCAGGAGCTCTCTGCATTTTCTTCTCTTTCCTATTCTTAATTTAAGAAAGTCTTTCTAAACCTTACCCTCTGGTCTATGGATTTTAATTCTTTAAACTCATAAGACAAGAATCTAGGGTACCCTATATTTATTGGTACATTGGTGTATTGGTGCATTGATAAGGAACCCCAACATTCCCATTTCAAAGTCTAAACAAAGAATAAAGCGTCCATCAGAATCTTTGGCCAGAACAGAAGTCGGGATGCCTCCACCCCCAGGTCCCGTCTACTCCTGGTGTTTCTGAGGAAGGACCACACTGGTCTTGCAAGGTTAGAGTCCTATGCTTTGATAAGTTTTGGTATTGGAGCTGGGAGACATTTATAGATAAAACCAAGGTTGGTTTTATGCTATTTGCTTTTCTGTGGTTATACCCTGTAGATTATCTCATTGCTGGGTCACAAGAACACCACAAGAAAGGTGACACAAGCAAAGGCTTATCCCCATCTGACCTCTTTGCAAAGACAGACTGTCCATAGTGGAGAGAGCTTGGTGGCCCTGTATAGCCAAAGCCACCTTAGTGTCCTGCACTTTTTGTATGGTCTGGTTAGTACTTGGGACAGTTAATAAGACAAGAAGGAAGCCATTCTAGCAAAGTAGGAAGAAAACACCTCCCTCTTTTATAGAGTTAATAATCTCAGTTCATTCTATCATTGGCAGGTGCTTCACTGGACTACATAGTCTAATCAACCTTACAAGCAGAAGGACTCTCACCACCAGGAAGCCCTCAATGATTCTATCTAACCTGTCTCCTGCTCTTCACAACCCGGGCACACTGTGAGTGTGGGAAATGACACAATCACAATGCAGGGATTGTTCTGCTGTTTTGAGTATTGTCTTATCTCCTTGAAGGGACTGAAAGCCTAAAGAACAGAAATAACATGCTAGACAGGCATGAACAACTACTGTGGCTCCACTACCTGGTAGCCACTCATAGGAGACTGAAGACAGACACCATATGACTAGTTGTGAGTCTCCTAACAGCCTTCATAGCATGTCTAAGCATAAGAACTCCTCAAAGGGCTAAAGAGATGGCTTAGTGGTTAAAATGTTTGCCTGCAAAACCAAAGGACCGAGGTTCAACTCCCCAGGACCCATGTAAGCCAGATGCACAAGGGGGCCCATGCATCTGGAGTTCGTTTGCAGTGGCTGAAGGCTCGCACATTCTCTCTCTCTCTCTACCTGCCTATTTCTGTATCTCTCTAGATCTCAAGTAAATAATTTTTGTTTTTTTTTTTAAAAGAACTCCTCAAGGTCAGAGATCAAATGCTCACTGTAAAGCTGTATCCTGCCTTTATATAACCCATCACTGCCATGTTCGTACCCAGCCTACAACACATGCATGAGTAAAAGAGGGAATGTTCACTCAAGCAATTGGGAAGACAAGAGAGAGGTGGCCTTGGAGAAGGCTGGGCGTGGTGAGGCAAATGTCTTCTCTCTGGCTTCCTTATCATTGCTTACTTTGATAAGTTGTCTTTTTCTTCCTTCTCACCCAAACAGATGCTACTTGACATGGATAGATGCTACCCCAGGCTCACTTCATGAGTAGCAACTCCAGAGGGAAGCCTCTTTGTTCCTGCCTCAGAACATATACTGTATTATATCTGAGGGAAGTTGCTCAGTAGCCTAGCCTGGTGACATGCTCCTACTTTCACCCATCATTAGGAACAGGGCTTGTGCCATGGCTTCCTAGGCAGGGAAGAGAGTTGTTCACAAGCTGTGGGTAGTGTTTCCACAAGGAACCATGGGAACTGAGGAAAAGTTGGTCACTGAAGGATGGAGGCTACTGTTGATTCACACACCCACTGTTGAATGTGACAGCTCTACTGAGGAATCGACATAGTATTTGTCCTTATAATAGGATAGAAAACACATAAAGAAAAATGAATATTTAACCACACGCACGTGCACATTGCGTGGCTGCCCCCCTGGAAGAGTCTCCTTGAGTCCTTAAGTGCACTCTGTTGGGAAGGGATAATTCTGGATAAAGACCAGCAAGGAGTGGTCCTGCATGATCTTTGTAAGTCTGAGTGCAGGGGAGGTATGATGCCTGGCATAAGCCAACGTTATCTGTCACTTGGATTCAGGAACATCTGACACCCCTTCCTACACTGAAAGCTAATTGCCCTATTTCCAAACCAGGACCTGTCTCTCTTGTGATATTTTTCCAATTGCAGTGATATATTTGTCTAGCCAGCAAGCATTGCCAAAGGTATAACTATTCTAGAGAGCCATCAGGGTAGGGAGCGGGGGATTTACTCAGAAGACAATAAGCAAAGGGAACTTCTCTCTGAATAAGTGATAAAGAAGGGTGTGCTTTCCTTAATAACACATATAATAAAAGTGGTTTGCTCTCCATTTTTCCAATCTTCATGAAATGAATACACTCAATCATTGAAGTTACACAGGAACCACGTACTTCAAATAATACAATGAATACATTAGAAAAGTAATTAACTGAAAACCCAAGTGGAGGAGAGTGATATTCTGTACCCTGGCTTCTCTGCAACTAGAAAAAAAAATCCATAATTTTTTAAAAAACGACAATATGCATTTAAAAATAAATAAGAGCTAGTGCACAAATTTAGTTGGAACCCCCATTTTATACCCCAACCTGAATACTATTTTTATTATCTTGGAAGGAAGATGCATAATCATTGACTTTAACCTTTGCTTAAACTTTCATTGATTTACTGATAATAGTTTCTATTTATTGCTAATATATAAAATATTCTGGTAAGATGCATAGAGAATAGAAAAATGAAAACAAATTAAAATTTCCATTCTGGCCTTCTAAGTGACTAGAGTCTAATTAAGTTATTTCCAAGGTACATAAAACGATAAATTTAGGCAAGATTGCTATGTATCCCATATGGTCATATTATTTTCCCTGAAATGTCAAAAAAACTTAAGGCAAGAATTTAAAATTTTTATTTATTTATTTGTGAGATGTGTGTGTGAGAGAGAAAGAGAGATTAAGGGTGGGGGGAGGGCTCTTGCCAGTGCAAACAAACTCCAGAAGCATGCATCACTTTGTGCACCTGCTTTACCTGGGGTACTGGAGAACTGAACCTGGGCCAGTAGGCTTCACAAGTAAATGCCTTTAGCCACTGAGTAAGATCTCCAGCCCTAAGGCAAAAATTTTTTTGTAGGTGTAATTGGCCTTGGCCCTGCCAGTCAGGATACTGAGCAGGGTGGGATATGCACAGGAAAAGCAGAGTAAAGATAAAATAAAGCAGAAAGTTCAGATAGAAAGTTAAGGGAGATGAAGTTGGAAAGGGCAGGGGCAACACAATGATGAAAGCCTTAAATGTCAGGAAGAGGCTTTTCAAGTTTATTACATAGGCAAGAAGGGCCTATTGGAATTTTTTGAGAAGAGTGCTGTAGTCAATGTGGTGATTTAGGAAAATTATTCTTATGCAATGGTCATGCCAAAGGACACTGTTATTAGAGAAGAGGAAATCAGGCCCATGGAAGACGGCTAGCTAGTAGGCTAGGAAAAGCTGGAGGGCTTCATTCATTTGCTTGGGCTGCCATGATGAAGTGCCACAGAGTTGAGTAGCTTAAAAAATGAATTTTTCATGTCACTTTGGGGGGCTGGAGTTCCACAGCGAAGAGGCTGACAGAGTTAATGTCATCTGAAACCTCTCCTGTGTGTTGGCAAATAATTATTTTCCTTGTGCCCTCACCTGGTCTTCCTTGTGGGTGTCTGTGTCCCACTGCCCTTTTTTTTAAAAAAATTTTATTTATTTATTTATTTGAGAGCGACAGACACAGAGAGAAAGACAGGTAGAGGGAGGGAGAGAGAGAATGGGGGCACCAGGGCTTCCAGCCTCTGCAAACGAACTCCAGACGCGTGCGCCCCCTTGTGCATCTGGCTAACGTGGGACCTGGGGAACCGAGCCTCGAACCGGGGTCCTTAGGCTTCACAGGCAAGCGCTTAACCGCTAAGCCATCTCTCCAGCCCCCCACTGCCCTCTTAATGACACCAATTACGTTGGGTTGGAGACCTCATAAGACCTCATTTTAACTTAAATACCTGTTTCAAGTCATATTCCAGGGTACTGGGGGTAGGACTTAAACATAAAAATTTGGGGTGGGTACAATTCTTTCTCAAACAGGAGTAATTAAGGCTTGAATTAGGATGGTTTTTCTGTGGGGGGGCAGTCAAAGAATAAATAAATGCACAGCCATGACTAAAGCAGAGCTCAGTGTATGGGAAAGAAAAGGGCAGCTTGTAGGCACAGGCAGAAATTATTTTTTCTAAAAAGAAAAGAAAAGGAAAAGGCCTAGGTTAGTCACTACAGATGAAAGCTTTGTCTGCACAGGGCAGAATTCACACGCTTTTTGAGAAAGGGGAAGGAGGCATGAGACGACATAAGGCCCTGGGGACGTGTAGAGGAGGGGTTAACTCCAGCGAGCTTTCAGCGTTGGACCTGCAGAGGCGATCTTTCCTTCTAGCTACTCAAGAGAAAATGAGAAAGGCTGATGATGGCAAAGACACATGGGATGGAAAATGTGGGCCCTCATGCTTAGTGCACTCAAGTTTGTAAAGGCAAAATAGAGTGGAGAAATCTGAATCAGGGATAAATTCTGGGTTTATGTTTGAAAATAAGAATCCCACTCAGGTCCCAGTTCTGATGGGATCCAGAGCAGACCATGTCAACATCCCTTATCTGCCTGCTGTTTCCTAGGAATGTCATACTCCTGCTTCATGAACACAAACAAGATGCATATACAAAAGCACTTTGTACAATGTAAAAGCCTTATAAAGCCATTGCATATTACTATTGTTTTACTGCTTTATTACATGAGTGTGAAAATCACTTGCTGAACTTTCAGATATCCTGTGTTCTGCAGCCCCACCATCCTCGGGTTGGATTTAACTGGAGTAGACCGAATCACAAATGCTAAGCAGCTGAGCTGAGCAGGTCTCTTCCCAGGAGCGAGGCCAGTGGTCACTTTGTAGTATTGCACCTTGAACCTGGCTTTTCATAACACATTGTACTGAAGCTTCTCACCAAAGTGCCCAAAGTAATTTAGTGCCCACACAGTGAGAGTTAACATGAGGCTGGCTGCTAGCACTTCATAAATTACTTCAGTTTCTTGCATTTTTATATTGGAGTGTCACATTCCCCTTCACTTCTAATATATCACTTCAAGATACAATGTCACTCCAAATTCTTTGAAATATGATAGAAGATTCTTCACCTCTTTGGTACATATCGATGAGTCTTATCACTCAGAATATGCCAGCTTTACCTTCTAGCTGGTGAGCAAGATGGTTTCCAAAAGGCTTGTTTGAAGTAACTGGCTTTTGTCAAAATGAAAACTTTTTGAATTCATATATAGAGATACATATTAAGACACACACACACACACACACACACACACACACACACACACACACACACACAGAGGGGGGGGGGAGGGAAATAAGTTACATTTGCAGTTCCAGGTTAGTCTACCAAAATCTATATAACCCTAAAAGAGAATGGACTATCCCAGCACCACACCACACTGTTCATAGAAAGCATGCCTTTGAGTCCCTCTCAAGCACACACATCTCATGACCACCAAGCTGGGCCATGTGTTCATTTCCAAAACTCTCCATGATGAGACAAAACTCTCTCTGTCTCTAAGATGAGATGTGTTCATTAACTGAAGCCGAGCAGGGGGTGGGGAAGGATAAGCTATTCCTGGAACTTCTGGAAATAAGGAGAAGGAACACTACTGAATGGCAAAAGAAAAACCAGGGAGGATGGATGCTACACAGCCACGTCCAGATATGCTGTTTATCATACCAGTGCCAAGTGGTATTTTTCCCTTTTTCTTATATGAGGCTGGTCCATAAACTACCGACTTCCCTCATCCTGTCTCTTTCCAGCTCACCTGTAGAGACCAAAGCAATCCACATCCAAAATTGATTTGAAAACTCAGTGCTGAGTAACCCTTCTAATTCCCCAGAATGCTTCACATCATCTGCTCCTCTGGACCACTGTTCCTGACACTGGCATTGCTGATTTCAGCTGACTAATAAAAAGACAGAAAGATATATTGAGATTAAGTCATTAATCTAAATAATTTTCACCCCAACTATTTCAGTGAATCAGAGGATAGTAAAATTTCAGGCAGCAAACACAGAAATAACAAGAGGGAATAGAATAGTGATAGAGATGACATGTAAACCAGCTGCTTCTGGATCCAGCTATGGCAGGTGTCTTCCTCTGCACCCACACCCTTTCCTATCTAACCTTTCTATATATGTGAATGACTTCTCCATTGCTGAGACTACCTAGTGGGGCGCTTTGGCAGTGGCAAGCAGGGTGGAAACAGGGTAGGAGAGGGTAGGAGACTGCCATGTCCTCATATAAGTTATAGATTCCTTCCACATTTATTCACCATGTAAAGGCCACTGGTTGGAATTTCAGATGAATTACTAGAGAGGCATATGACAAATGATAGGTATAAACTCAGTGTATTGGGTCAGCTTTAAATCACCATTGACTATAAGATGCACTATTATTTTATAGGACCCTTAGAATGGAAAGGAAAAAATAAAAATAAAAGCAGCTACCAAGCATCAGAGCCATCAATTGCAAAGATACTCAAATTTCAGTTTTTAAATAAAACCTGCATGTGTTAGAATTGATGAACATTCTTTTCTAAACTATATTATTTTCCAATTAACTTCATTACAGCATGAAATACGTAGGTAAAAGTACTGGTGTTCCAGGCAGGTGTCAGAAGCTCTTGCTATCGTTCTTGCAAATTAAAATTAAAATTTAAAGTTTCTATTTTTTTTTTCTTGTCATCAGTCTCCAGTCAAGTTCTCCTATCCCTAGGCCTTCTAGACTATCCACTCAAAAATCTGTGAATAATAATAGGACCACATGTTATATTGGGAATACTACTCTAGGCTCTTAAAACACAGAGAAATATAAACTATGCTAACAACTTGAGATATTTGGAGCTCAGCTGAGAAAAGAAAATACATCAAATAAGAATGGGCATGACCTACAGAATAAGCAACCATATTTTATTTGGAATGGTGCTGGAAAAAGACCACGACCTAGCATCAGGGTAACTTTAGGCCTGGATGTGTTTTGAGAAATAGGCAAGATACAGAAAATGGTGATGTGTGTTCTCTGCTTGGCACTTTGGAATTCCCTTTTGGGAACATTCTGAGCAAGGAAGAGAACAAAGAAGCATTCTCAAGAAAACAGATACCTCTCTGGAGCCCACCAGTGGTTAACCACTCACTCCATTGCGGAATTGAGCCTCAGAGCCTAAGGAAGTAGAATCTTCGTCAGCTTATTTGACTTTTGCCAGCGGATCTCAGCGGAGGTCTTTAGTTCATTTTAAAAACATATGTATGTATGTATGTGTGTGCCAGATGCTTGTACCACTTTCTGCAGTAGGCTTCATGTGGGTGGCTAGGGAACTGAATGGGAGCCAGCAGTTTTGCAAACAATCAACTTTAACTACAGCCAGTCTCCCAATTCTTAGCCCTGAGTTCTGTTTAACTGATCTATCTTTCTTCCTTCCTTCCTTCCTTCCTTCCTTCCTTCCTTCCTTCCTTCCTTCCTTCCTTCCTTCCTTCCTTCCTTCCCTCCCTCCCTCCCTCCCTCCCTCCCTCCCTCCCTCCCTCCCTCCCTCCTTCCTTCCTTCCTTCCTTCCTTCCTTCCTTCCTATCAATGATCTATCTCTGTGAATCTCTTTGATAAGGCTGTTAGATAGTGAGATTAGAACCCTCCAGGAGATTTTCTGAGAGCATTTGCTTAGCAAGCCAGGACTATTGACACCATACTCCTGGTCACAGGTCCCTCCCAGGTCTGTGACGAACAGTGCTCAGCAAACTGTGGGTAAGCGATGTTTGAGTTGTCCATGGCTTTTGCCTATATTCCAATGCAAAACTCTAATGAATTGGGCTGTTGCTGAGAAACACACATTTATCCAGGCCTGAGATTCAAGCAGCTGCTCTTCAATCTTTACCTCAATCAGACTATACTGGTCCATAAAGAAAAACCAATATACACATTCCTGACACATAAAAATGGAATAGTTTTTCATTTCCCAATAAAAGCTTCTGTCAATCTCCCAGCTCAACTCGCCTGAGAATGTGACCTTGTCCACTGGTCCAGCACATAAACCAATGTGTATGGTGATGGTAGAGTCATGGAGACAGACACAACTTTCCTTCCCCTAGGCAGGCCTGGTAGTGGCTTTCATTTCTAACCCCCAAATTAGAATATGTGAGCTGGAAAAGAATAAAACTTAAGGCTCATAAGATTCTTTTTCTGATAAATATCATTTATTGAAAAAATAAATCATGGAAAAATCCAGGCAACTATGGAGACCAAAGAAAATGTATTAGAGTTTCCTAGAGAAGCAGATCCCATAGACAGACAGACAGGCAGATAGATAGATGGATGGATGGATGGATAGATAGATAGATGATAGATAAATTGATAGACAGAATATTTATTATGGGAACTAGTTCGGTGAAGGTTAAAATATCTCACAATCTGACATCTGTAAGCTGGGCTGGGGTGAGGTGGAGGCTGTTGTAGGTCCCAGAGGCCAAAGGCCTGACACCAGGAGCCCAGTGTCCAAAGACAGAAGATGTCGTTAGCCTCTGCTCAAGAATAGAGACCATAAATTGTCTTTCCTCCACCTATTATTTATTCTATCTGAGCCTTCTATAAATTGGATGTTGCCCACTCACACAGGAGAGAGTGGATATTTATCAGTGTAATAAATCAAATGCCAGTTTCTTCCAGAAACACACAAAAATGGCGTTTTCCAGCTACCTGGACATTCATTAGTCTATCCCTTAAATACATATCACAAACAGTTGGGATGTAGCTCAGTGACAGATAGTACACTTGTCTAACATGTCATGGATTTGGTTTCCTACCACTGAAAAATAAACTACAAAAAAAAAAAAAATTCTCAAGGGACTAGAGAGATGGCTAAGTGGATAAAGTCTGAGTACCTGAGTTTGGGCTCCAGACTCCCTGTACAAGCTGGACGTTGTCGGAGACTTCTGTAGACCCAGTGCAACACACCTGCACTAAAAAGGAGGTGGAAATAGGAGAGCTCCCCAGAAGCTCTAGAGCCGTTAGTGCAGCACTGACCAGAGAAGAGACCCTGCCTCACACAAGATGGAAGGCAAGGACCCTCCCATATATTCCTGCACACACACACACACACACACACACACACACACACACACACCCCAAATAAATAAGTAAAGAAATAAATAACACATACATAAAACATCTCAGAAAGAGATAAAATGTTCTGTGCGCTTTAATAAATGTTAGCAATCGGAATGTTTCAGTTGAAAATACAGGAGAAGGAAATCTTTCCTTCAAATAAGCTGGGGAGGTGACCTGTGAAAGCCTACTGAAACACGTTGTCCTTGCAGCCAAGCGAAGGTAAACAAAGGCGCCAGCCGACTCCCAGCTCTGTTCTCTACCCTTCCTACCCTCACTGGCCCTCACTGAACAATACCTCGGCTCAGCATGGCTAGTTCTGTAAATGTCAAAATAACAAAAGTCCTACAAAGCGTTGTGGATTTACTCCTTGTTTTAAATCAATCAACCACTTGTAAAAAAACAAGGCTGCAAATCATCTAATTTTATGGTGTGAAGAAATTGTGAGTGACTAATTTTTTTTTATTTCATTTTTTTTAAAAGGAACAAACTGAAAAGAGTTACTTCTGCCACATCAAGATGAAGCAGACTATTGGTAGGAACCCTTGACCAGCCCCACCCACTAGAAAAGGAAGCCAAACCTGCTGGAATGCTGGAGCTCTAATCAGCATAGCAGTTGCCAGGAGCCTCTAAGATGCCCTTCTTTTAAACACTGGTCTCCTTGGGTGCTACCCAGCGAGTGTTAGGTTTAGGTTTGGTATTGAGAAATGACCAAGGATGCCCGCTCCATGGACCCAAAGTTTTACTTAACACCAGGCAATTGTGGCGAGGTTGGGGATCAAGAGGAAAGTGGACTTTGAACAACACGGTAGAGGAAGACAGGTGACTGTAAGCCTTTGGGGGGGCGTGTATGGAAAGTGAGGGCTTTTGTACTGCTAGGGAAAGGGATTAAGCACCTGTGTCTCAAGTCTATGTGATCAGGGGATGGAGGCGGCATTCCTTTTCTGAGTCTGGAATGTTTGGCCCAAAGAAAGCTCCCTCCCGGAACTCAAGCTAACCTCACTCAGGGATAAAAGTGGCCCTGAGAGGGGTCAGGAGGGAGGTCCTCATTCAGCTTTGAAGGCCTGGGACAGAAGAGAAGGAGTATCTGGCCCAGCATAGCTGTTTGGGAAGGGAGGCATGAGAGGTAGCTTTATAAGACAGAGGAAAAGAGAAACTTCCTGCATCTCCACTCCACCGCCCTCCACTCACTCCCGGTCTCCTGCGGCCCTTCACCTGGACTCTGGAGGCTTCCGTTCAGCTGGCTTCTCTTAGCCTTTCTCATGCCCTGACCGAGGTCAGGCCAGGGGAGTCATAAAGCTTTTCTTTCTGCTCAAACACCACCTTAAAATAATGCTCCCAAATGGCCAACCCAAAAGGAAGGAGAGGGGCACCTGAAACATGTTCTCTGGACCTTTTAGTAAACAGGGTTCTCTTTTGGGCACACGTTAACCTACAAGAAAGAAGACACTGCAGATACCAGGGTGTGGGCATGGCTAAGAGAGACACCACCAACGTTTTAATGTAAAATTGAAGGACAAACAGGAATAAGTTAGCCTTTTATGGGTGGTTAGGTAAGGACAGTAACCTGAGGAGGGGACAAAGCGATGCCAATGGCCAGTTGTGACATAAACTGGAACTCTCACCTGATCTTGTCTCAACCAACATGGCTGCCGGTGACGCTCTACAGAAGAAACTTCAGGTTTCTTCCTCAGCCCAGCCTCTCTGGGTCAGTCCCCAGAGTCCATGAACCAATCATGTCCTGAGTCCACGAACCAATCAGGTCCCTCCTTACACAATGGATGTCTGATCTATCTGGACAAGGAAGGTTAAATCACTTGGGCCCCTCTTCTGTAAGTCTGTTTCTTCCCCTGCTTGGCCTGGCTGGGAAGGGGAGCACATTTCTTTTGACCTGGGTAGTTCTCTGCTTGCCTTCTATCTGTGCCATGCTGTGGGGTTCCTTCTCACTTTGATCTCGCTGGTCTTTTATTTGAGGAGGATCTTTTGTTTCGACTCCCGCCTGTGGGTGTGTGTGCCTCTGTGATAGAGATTCTCTCATCTCCCCCCTAGCTTTCCAGCTAGGCAAGGAGGAGAATTCTCTGGCTTTGAGTCTTTCAGCTAGGCTCTTCCCTGGATCTTAATTCCACCTCGAATAAACCTCATAATTCATAATTTACCCTTCTCAGAGTCATTTTATCAATTCTTTGTTAGTAGGGAATGGATGCCAAAGTTGTGGGGGCCAGTGTCACAGTTCCTCCCTGAATCCTAAAATCTTACATCATAATTAGAAGAGGCTGGTTGGGGAGATTGCTCAGTGGTTAAAGATGCTTACTTGCAAAGTGATATGGCCTGGACTCAATTCCCAGTACCCATGTAAAGCCAGATGCACAAAGTGGCACATATGTCTGGCATTTATTTGCAGTGGCCATGCCATGCATTCTCTCTCTCCTCTCTCTCTCTCTCCCTCCCTCCTTCCCTCCCTCCCTCCCTCCCCCCCCTCTCTCTCTCCCTTCTCCCTTACTCTCTGGCTTATACATATGGTCTGCAGTGTTTACCCAAGGTCATGATCTTACCAAGAGAATTAGTGTGAAGACTGCATTTTAGCACTGTGATGACTGAAGCAGTTTTCTGGACTATATGAAAGGAAATGATCAGCAATGGAAGGAAGCCACAGAGAGAAGGACCGGGACTCAACCACAGTTCCCTAGCTTCTCTGCCCAGAGAAGCACATTGTGTGAGAACTTGAACTCCAGAACCTGTCTTCTATGAGCATATGAAAAATTGATGTTAAAAAGTGAAGAACCTCGGGGCAGATGAAATGTGAGAAGACCGTTCATAAGTGATCTTGCAGCCCACACAAGCACACCTATATACATATGCACTTATGCACGTGGGCATATGCCCATGCATACTCATTCATGCCTGCACACCCATACACATATATGCATACAGATAGGCATACACTCACACAAGGCACAATTTACCTTGCCCACCATGCATGCACGCACGCACACACAAACTCACATACACACACAAACACTTTTTTTTTCTTTAATCATTGGGACGCTTCCTTTCAGAAGGGAATTTCTGGCTCTCCCTCCTGGCATTTCCTGTCTGAATTTACAGTTGGTGGTGTTGCTATCAAATGCTGTAAATAACACTCTCCAACTAAATGACACCTGCTAGAAAGCCACTTCTTTATGGGCTTTGGGATGTGGGGTTGGTGTGTGTGGGGGGGATGATGAAAGATAGATTTGAGTTCTTCTAACATCACAGTATTGATTTATGTATGAAAAAGCGTGGAAGCTGTCAAGGCAAACACCACTGTGTTAAATGTAAATGCACCCAGCTCTAGGTAGACACTGCTGCCAATACATATATTTCAGGAAGTCAATTTATTTTTAAATGGAATTTTAACTTTGGTGAAAGGAGTCACTGTGAATCCCTTATTTATATGAAAACTGTCTTGAGAGGAGAACAATAAAGTCTCACAGACTGGTGGAAAAGGGAAACAAATTTCAGGAGAGAATGTTCCCTCTGAATATGTCTGCATCCCTGGTGAGATGGCAGACTGAGAGGTCAGATCCCACAGCTGTCCATGGTGGTCCAGTTTCTTCTTTCTCCAGTGGATGGGGTAGTCATTCTTCCAGAATTGGGGCACTCTGCCTTTGTCAGGACAGATGGGCAAAGGTCATGGTTCCAGACAGCCACAAAGCATGTTGAGGACTCTGGAAGTCCTTATACTCTGGTTCAGCTCCATGTGAATACAGGCCTGCTGCCTAGCCTGTCTGGTCAGTTTGTTCATCTTGTCAAGTATAGATTGTATTGTGCTTCTCTCTGGATTTTTAAAATTATTTATTTATTTGCACATGTGTGTGTGTGAATGAGTGGTCCCGGACATCTTGCCCCTGCAAATAGATACCAGATGATTGTGCCACTTTTTATGTCTGTCTTATGTGAGTGGCAAACTGTGGCCTGGGTCAACAAGTTCAGCTAGGCAAATTGTTGGAATCTGCCACTCACTTAGCTGGTGTGCTGCTTCCCATGGGCACAATGCACCTGATCTAAAGGCTTGACTAGAAGTGTACTAAAATCAAGGCAGAAAAACCCTGTCACTGGCTGAATATCATCTAAGCAAATAGCAATTATGACAAGCACACATGTTCGGTTCTGGATAGAATCAGCAAGTCTTGCCTCTCTCTTACCTGTGGAGCAGGGACCTGTCACCAGGACAGCCTCAGAGTGACCTCTTTGGAATAATAGTCCTGCGGTAGCAGGGCATTGAAAGGACCTAAGATCATCTACCCTCCTTCCCCCTCCCTAGTCCTGGGATAGCAGGGCACCAAGGGACTTAAGATCATCTGCCCAGTCCTCCTGCTTTCATGTCCCATCCCTGTGGACATCCTGGGAGCACTTTCAGTGACCTTCTAGGAGAGTTCCAAGGCTGTGTTTGTGTCCCTATCCTCATGTCTAGGGACCAGGAAATTCCTGGGAGAAAACTATTCAATCCAGAAGCACTGTTTGGTTTCCTGACTCATTGAAATAACATAGAAAAAGAACTTTACTAATATGATTATAATGTACAAGATAATCCATGTGGGTTAACAAGAAGTCATAGGCTTATTTTGGTTCTAGTTGGAAATTGAAAATAAATTCTCCACTGTGAAACTTATATCATTTAATCATCTACAATGTGGTGCCATGAATATACATATCAATACAGTGAGGATTACATGCTTAAATTTAATATCATAAACACAAATACATTTTGGAAGAATTATAATGAAATCCATTCATTAAACACCACAGATTTCACCGCCCCTCGCCCCCCGTCCCCCAGCCCATACCCTGATGGCCACGTGGACTTTGAGGAGATATACACAGGGTAGTGAAAAGAACGAGCTGGAGCCAGCATCACAGTCAGCTCATGAGCATGCTCATGAATAGTCTCTGTGTCTGTCAACACGGACCCACAAAATATTCTTTTCAGAAAACACACACCCAAGCATATTCACAGGAGACTTAGTATCAAGTCTGTACTTGCATTCCCTTCCTTCCTCCTCAGACTAGAGGTGATTTGGTATATGTCATTGTTACCTTCACTATCATAATACTAATAATAACTGGGAAAAAAAAAAACACCTGACCCAAAGCAGCTGATGGGAGGAAAGTTTTAATTATGGCTTATAGTTTATAGGGGAAGCCTCATGATTGCAGGGGAAATCATGACATGAGCAGTGACTGGACATCACAATCTTCCACTGTGTATGGAAAACAGCAGCAGGAGATTGAGCCACATTAACACTGGCAAGCTAAGGGTTAATAAAAGTCAAGGTCCACCCCCACCCAGTGACACCTCCTCCAGCAAGGCTCCACCCCCCAACCAGCTTGGGACCAAGCATTCAAATCACATGAGTTTATGGGGGATATCTGATTCAAACCACCACAGTGTATATTGTATTATAAACTGATTAATTTTCTTCTATTTTTTGTATTTTAGTTCTAATACACTGTTAGCTCAACATGTTGGTTTGAATTTCAAGCCTCAGACTTTCTGGCTAAGCAAGAATTTTGAATTTTCAAAGCAGGCTTTTCAAAGCCCTTATTTTTCCATCCTTAATCCCCTAAGAACACATGATGGATTTTCTGCCATCCCCTTTCTACCTCTACCGAGTACACAGTTTGCCGCTGGCAAGTGCAGGACTGTTGACAGACATGCAGAGTGTGCTGGAGCTGCCATATCTCTGTGTGCTCTCAGCTATGCCCAACTTCTCAAGTCAGGGTGGAGGGGCCACGGCCTCCAGCCTGCAGACCTTCTATAATATTCTCACCTCTGTAAATAGCACTTGGCTTGCATGTTGGTTTGAATGTAAATGTTCCCCCATAGCTGCAGGTGTTTTTTTTAATTAATTAATTTTTAAAATTTTCTTATAATTAACAACTTCCATGATTGTAAACAATATCCCATGGTGATTCCCTCCCTCCTTACACTGAAATTTTTCTAGTAACAATCTATGGCTCCTGTATATTCCATTGTCCCAAAAAGTAGATTTCCATATGATTTATTTATATGCTCTTAGGTTTTGATAAACCCTCCTTCCGCCTTTCCTTTACTCAAACTCTTCCCCTGAACTCACCTAGGCCTTTTCACCCTGATTAATCTATTCTTCTACATTCATATACACAATGCCATACTATTAAGTACCCATCCCCTTTCCTTTCTATTCCCTTTATATCTCTCTTCTAGCTTACTAGCCTCTGCTACTGAGTTTTCTTCCTACTCACTCAGAAGTCCAATCATCTATAGCTAGGATCCACATATAAGACAGAACATGTGATGTTTGGCTTTCAATGCCTGGGTTACCTCATTTAGTATAATCCTTTCCAAATACATCATTTTCCTGCAAATTTAATGACTTCATTTTTCTTTACCACTGTGTAGAACTCCATTGTGTAAATGTGCCTATCTTCTTTATCCCACTCATCAGTTGAGGGACATCTAGGCTATACAAAAGCTTTGTAATTTCAGGAGGTCCCAGCAATTAATCTGTGGCTTTATTGCCTGAGCAATTGGGGTTATATTCAGGAAGTCTTTGCCAAGACCAATATGTTCAAGGGTTTCCCCTACTTTTTTCTCTAGCAGTTTCAAAGTTTTAGGTCTGATACTAAGGTCTTTGATCCATTTGGATTTAATTCTTGTGCATGAAGAGAGATAAGGATCTATTTTCATCCTTCTACAGATATATATCCAGTTTTCCCAGCACAATTTGCTGAAGAGGCTCTTTTCTCCAATGAGTATTTTTGGCATTTTTGTCAAATATCAGGTGGCTATAGCTACCTGGACTTACACCTGGATCCTCTATTCTGTTCTATTGATCTACATGTCTGCTTTTTTGCCAGTACCATGCTGTTTTTGTTACTATGGCTCTGAAGTATAGGATAAAATTGGGTATGGTGATACCACCAGCCTTATTTTGGTTGCTCAAAATCGTTTTAGGTATTTGAGGGTTTTTTTGTGCTTCCAATAAATTTTTGGATATTTTTTTCCTATTTCCATAAAGAATGCCATTGGAACTTTTATGTGGATTGCAATAAATATGTAGATTGCTTTTGGTAAGATTACCATTTTCACAATATTGATTTTTCTGATCCAAGAACAAGGGATGTTTTTCCATTTCCTATTGTCTTCTGTAATTTCTCCCTTGGGTGTTTTAAAACTTGCATTGTAAAGATCCTTCGCTTCCTTAGTAAGTTTTATTCCAAGGTATTTTATTTATTTATTTATCTTGATGCAATTGTGAATGGGATTGATTCTCTCATTTCATCCTCTGTGTGTTTGTTGTTAGTATATATAGGAAGCCTACTGATTTCTGTGTGTTTAGTTTGTATCCTGCTACATGGCTATAGGTGTTTATCAGCTCTATCAGTTTGCTGATAGAATCATTAAGGTACTTAATGTACAGAATCATGTCATCTGCAAATAATGATAACTTGACCTCTTCCGTTCTAATTTTTATCTCTTTTATGTGTGTCCTTTGCCTTATTGCTATGCTTAAGACTTCCAATACTATATGAAATGAAAGTGGGGACAGTGGACACCCTTGCTTGTTCCTGCTTTTAATGGAAAAGCTTCCAGCTTTCCCCATTTAGTAATATGTTGGCTGTAGGCTTGTCATAGATAGCCTTTATTATATTGAGATATGTTCCTTCTATTCCCACTCTCTGTAGGACTTTTATCATGAAGGGATGTTGGATTTTGTCAAATGCTTTTCCTCTATCTAACAAGACAATCGTGTGACTTTAGTACTTCAGTCCACTTATATAATGTATTACATTCATCAGTTGGCCTATGTTGAACCATCCTGCATCTCTGGAATAAAGCCTACTTGGTCGGGGTGAATGATCTTTCTGATATATTCTTGTATTATGTTTGCCAATATTTTGTTGAAAATTTTTGCATCTATGTTCATGAGGGACATTGGTCTATAACTTTTTTTTTTTTTTTGTTCTATCTTTGCCTGGTTTTGGTATCAGGGAGATGCTGGCTTTGTAGAAAGAGTTTGGTAGGATTCCTTCTTTTTATATTTTATGGAAAAGTTTAAGAAGCATTGGTGATAGTTCTTTCATGAAGGTCTGATAAAATTCACCAGTGAATCCATCTTGGCCTGGACTTTTCTTAGTTGGGAGATTTTTTGATAACTGCTTAGATCTCCATACTTGTTATAGGTGTATTTAAGTGGTTAATTTCATCTTGGTTTAATTTAGGTAGATCAAGTAAATCAAGAAAACCATCCATTTCTTTCAGATTTTCATCCTTAGTGGAGTATGTATTCTTATAGTATGTCCCTATGATTTTTTTAAATTTCTCTGGAATCTGTTGTGATGTTACCTTTTTCATCTCTAATTTTATTAATTTGTGTCTTTTCTCTCTTTCTTTTGGTCAGATTTGCTAAGGGTTTATCAATTTTGTTTATCCTTTCAAAGAACCAACTCTTTATTTCATGATTTTTGGATTTTTTTGTTTCTATTTCATTAATTTCTGCCTGAATCTTTATTATTTCTTCCCGTCTACTGATTTTCAGGTTGCCTTGTTCTTTTTCCAAGGCTTTAGGATGAAGCATTAGGTCATTTACTTATAACCTTCCTAATTTCTTTATATAAACTCTTAAAGCTATAAATTTCCCTCTTATGACTGCCATCATTGTATTCCAAAGGTTTTAGTATGTTGTGTTCTTATTATCATTTGACTGTATGATTTTTTTGATTCCCTTCTTGATTTCTTCATTGACCCATTCATTATTTAGTAGTGTATTGTTTAGTTTCCATGATTTCATGTATGCTCTATAGCTTTTCTTGCCATTGATTTGTACTTTAATCCCATTGTGATCAGATAAACTGCAAGGAATTATTTCAATTTTCCTGTATTTGTTAAGATTTGCTTTGTGTCCTAATATATGGTCTATTTTAGAGAATATTGCATGTG
Organism: Jaculus jaculus; assembly: GCF_020740685.1. Lineage (NCBI taxonomy): Eukaryota > Metazoa > Chordata > Mammalia > Rodentia > Dipodidae > Jaculus > Jaculus jaculus. The sequence continues at coordinate 27,709,511 of NC_059103.1, forward strand.
CTGCTGAAAAGAATGTGTATTCTGTAGCATTTAGATGAAATGCCCTGTATATATCTGTTACGTCCATTTGTTCTATGACCTCATTTAATCCAGGTGCCTCTCTGTTTATTTTTTCCCAGGATGACCTGTCAATTGATGAGATTGGGGTAAGGAAGTCACCCACTATAACTGTGTTTGGTGTTCTTTGTGACCTAGTTCAAGTAGTGTTTGTTTGATTAAGTTGGGAGCCCCGGTGTTAGGTGCATATATGTTTAGGATTTTAATGTTTTCCTGTTGGAGTGTGCCTTTAATCAATATAAAGTGACCTTCCTTGTCTTTTTTAAGTAATGTTGGACTGAAGTCTACCTTGTCCAATATTAGCACAACAACTCCTGCTTGTTTTCTAGGCCCATTTGCTTGAAGCACCATTATCCAACCTTTCACCCTAAGATAGTGTCCATCCTTTGTAGAAAGGTGTGTTTCTTGGAGGCAACAGATTGGAGGATCCTGCTTTTTAACCCAGTCTACAAACCTATGTCTTTTGGTTGGGGCATTGAGGCTGTTAATATTAAGAGTTATTATTGAAAAGTGTGTATTTATTTTTGCCTGTTTTTGTTTTGTAGTTCTTCTGGTTTTACCTTTGCTCTCTTTTATTAACAAGTATTTGAGTATAGTTTGTTTTTTTCTAGTTCATTATATGGATCCTTTTCTGTAGAGCTGGTTTTGTCTTCAAATATTCCTTTAGCCTGCATTTGTTGTGGAATGTCCTTATTTCTCTGTCTAGTTTGCAGGCCAAAATAACCTTGGTTGACACATGTTATCCTTCAGAACTTGGAATACATCATTCCTAGCCCTCTGGCTTTTTAAAGTTTGTATAAAGTAATCTGTTGTGATCCTGATGGGCTTGTCTTTGTATTTTATTTGATTTCTCTAACTGCTTTCAATATATTTTTGTTGGTTTGTATATATGGTAGTTTAATTATAATATGGCAAGGAGAGGTTCTCTCCAGATTTTGTCTGTTTGGTGTTCTAAATATTCCTATGTCTGCATTGGCATCTCTTTCCCAGTTTGGGGGAAGTTTTCTTGTGATTTGTTGAAAACGTCTACTATGCCTTTGGAGTGAAATTCTTTTCCTTCTTCTATACCCTGAATTCTTATGTTAGATCTTTTCATAGTGTCATGAATATCTGACTGGTTTTTCCTTATTATTTCTAGTTCTTTATTTATATCTTGTATTGAACTCTTTTTTTCATTAAATTGGTTTTCTGTCTTCTTTGATTCCTTTGATTTCCTCTTTCATTCCTTTGATTTCCTCTTTGACTTCTTTGAACATATTCATAATCATTCTTTTGAAATATTTCTCAGGCATTTTCTCTAACTCATTCTCACTGGAGATCATTTCTGATGCATTAATACTTTCTGGTGGATTTATATTGTTTTGATTTTTGGTGTTTCTTGTGTTATAATGTACAAATTTTTGTACATTAATTAATTTAATTCAATTTAATTAATAAATGTTTGTATTTTCTAGTTAGCTGCAGTATTATTAAATATAGCTATCAATTTGATGGTATATATCTTCATGGAAAGAGCTTAAGGTGCTAGGTGTGGCTCTTAAAAGTATCAGAGTATCTACAAAAGTGACCCTTGATGTTGGGTTTGCTTGCTATGAGAGTAATCAAGTAGGCTGAGTGGAACAAAATATAGGCAGATTCTAAAATTTAATTAAGCAGTGTACACAGTAAATGAAAAACAGCACAGAATATTTATGCAGGAATAGGTATTATGATGACTAGATTCTCTAAGAAAGTCACAGTCCCTTAGGGTGTGTGCTGCCCACACCCTTTACCCTGTCATCTAGGAGGCTAAGATTTCTGGTCTGCTGAGGGTTCCAAGTCAGCTTGTAACCAAGTGAGTCCCTAACCTAATGAACAACAGAAGAGGAAACAAAGGCACTATAAATCAGAAAACAGCACATGACAAGCCCCAGATACAGCTTATTTAAGAATGGCAAATCCAACCATCCATCAGATTTAACTTATAACTTATCCTAACATGGAAGGTGCAATTAGCAATTCTGATTCAAGCCTGTATACTAGGCTTATTTGGCAGGTACTGACCTGGTGTAATCCCAGTGACCTTTTGGGATTGTTTTGATCTCAGTGATGCCGTGCTCCCACTTGGGTCCTTCTTTGCTGCACTGTGGGCTCAGGTAGGCTGACTGGATTGCTGGATAGCTGCTGTGGTCACCTGTGTTGGGTGCTGTGCAGGTGAGCTCCCTTTCTCTAGGCTCTGGTGCTTGTTGGTGCTTGTGCTGGTGGTTAGGGAAGGGAGGCTGTGGTTGGTGGCTCTAGTAATCCTGCTGGTCCAGATGTTCCTATTCCTCACTAGCTGCTCCTCTGTTCTTCCCTCCTGTCCAATCTTCACAGTTCTTGAGTTTGCGAGCAGGACAGTGTGAGTGGAGAATCCCCTCACCTGACTTTTCCTGTGGCTCAGTCCAAGCCTGGCGGCTGTGGCCCCGCCGACCTGGTGCCAACACTGCTGGAGCCACTTCTGCCTGCCTATGTGGGCTCTGGATGCTCTGGATCTCTCCTACTTCTCTGCTGCCATTGATAATTTCTTTTACACCTCGCCTTTTAGTAGAATAGTGTATTTTGTTTTTCAGGGGGTTGGGGATCTTTTTCTTCCTTAGGCTGCTTTGGTGTGGTTCCTACACAGCAGCCGTCTTAACTGGAAGTTGCAGGAGCTTTTTGCCTCAGGTATTTTTGATTAAGCTTCCTACATAGTCCCCAGCTAATGGGAGTCTTTGGGAGATGGAGCCTTGCTTTAGGAGGTGCTGGGGGAGGACCTTAGGGTTGATGAGTCCAGCCCTTCTCTGTGTTCTGAGTCTTCTCACACTTACTGTTCTCTCTCTGCTGTGGATGAGTGATGTTTTGAGCCAGTTGCTTTTCTCCACCCTGATGAAGTTTTCCCTCAAAACCATATCCTGACATCAATTCTGCCCAATTTGGAGAGGCATGGTCCTAGAATTATAGAAATTAATGCTTGGATTTACCCATAACTGAGCTTACTGTCTCTAATAGAGCCTGGGGGTAAGAGACTAACTCATAGAGTAGAGACAGAAAGTCTTCAAATAAAGAAAATGATCCCTTAGCATAGTTTAAACCAAGGGTGGATACATTGCACCTGTTGTTGTCAATGCTCTAATCTTTCTGTGGCTGTAGCTTTTTAAAAATATTTTATCTTTCTTATTTGAGGGGGAGGGGTAGATAATGAGAGATAGATAGAATGGGTGTACCAGAACCTTTAGCCCCTGCAAATGAACACACCAGACATATGCACCACCTTGTGCATCTGGCTTATGTGGGTCCTAGGGAATTGAATCTGGGTCCTTAGGTTTGCAGGCAAGTGCCTTAACTGCTACGCAATTTCTCCACAGCGCCCCCCCCCCCCCTTTGAGGTAGGGTCTTGCTTTAGCCCAGGTGACCTGGAATTCACTATCTAGTCTTAGATTGGCCCAAACTCACAACTATCTTCCTATTATGGCCTCCAGAGTGATGGGATTAAAGCCATGCCAGGCAGCTATAGTTTTTGCACACAGGCACTCATTGGTGTTTTTATTGAATAGTTCTAAAACAGTAAGATGTGAAGAATTAGTACTACATGGAGAAAGGACAAAGGACTTTTGACTTTGCATAATTTTTTTAACATTTGTTAAATGAAGGAAGTTAGGAGTATTAACTGTTGAACTCTGCTAATCCATAACACACATTCACTCTGTTCACATATGTAATCACACTAATGCTACCTGTTATGTTCAACAGGTGTGTGCTAATTTTGTGGGCCATTTGTTACTAACCTTGTTGTCTTCAATGCTACAGTCAGCACTTCTTACACATATGTGTTTGTTCTGGGTCAAGGGTCTAACCAGGCTTCTGAGAAAATTAGGCAAAGAGTATAGTTTAAGATCAGTCAGCACCTATATACATTGTTTTTCAGTTTTGGCCATCCATGTTATTCAGGCCAAAGAGACACTAAGTCAGTGGAAACCTAGCCACATTGCTTTAAGCTGGTGGATTTTACGGCTAGAAGATTAACTTTAGGGCAAGTTACAAATCAGGAATTTAACAGAAAAGCATTTCACAGAAGTTATCTCAGAAAGATTATCTGTAAGGTCCATGAGAAATATTCCCACAGTTCATTCCCATATTTCATTATTGTAGTTCATCCCCACAAAATTTTCTCTTTCCTTAAGCTGCTTTTGGCCCAGGAGGTGTTTTGTCCCAACAAAGAGAAGCTAACTGCTATAGTTTGTGTCTCTGAAACCTGTGCCTATTAGTCAAGTGAACCAGGGAAAGTACTTTAACCTTTCACCTTCAATTTTATCACCCCTACAAGGGTGATAGATTGTACTTACAGGGTTGCTATGGGAATTAAATGGGGAATCTTTACAACATGACTAACTTCATGCCAGACATGGTAAGTAAATATGAAGGCTTTTCAAGGACTGATGTTCATTCTTTAAATATTTTATATAGTTCATCAATGAAGCCACCTAGTTTGTCATTTTCTTTATGGGAAGGTTTAATTTTCAAAACTTTTTATTGACAACTTCCATACATATATGCACCACATCACCTCACTATAATCCCCTCCTACCACTCTTCTTTTCCTCCCTCGTCTATCTTCCCTCTACCGAACCCCGTCTTCTTTCCAACTAGTCCCTCTTGATGTCTTTTTTTTGTCCTAATATTAGGCAGGTCTTGTGTAGGTAGTGATAGCCACTGTGAGGTCATAAATCTAATGACCACGTTGCTTCTGGAAGACAGCATTCCAAAGCATTCCTTCCCATCATTTAACCCTTACGTTCTTTCCACCACCTCTTTTACAATGGTCTATGGGAAGGTTTTTGTTAAATTCAATCTTTTTTTAATTTTTTTTTTTTGTTTGGTTTTTCAAGGTAGGGTCTCACTCTGGCTCAGGCTGACCTGGAATTCACTATGTAGTCTCAGGGTGGCCTCGAACTCTCCTTGATCCTCCTACCTCTGCCTCCCGAGTGCTGGGATTAAAGGCGTGCGCCACCACGCCCGGCTTTAAATTCAATCTTTTATTATATTCAGATCTATTTTCTCTGGAGTTAGTTTTAGTGGTTTATGAGTTTCTGGGAATTTTCTCATTTCATCTGTTATAAAATGAGTAACTCAGAGTAATACCTTATAACATTGTCACTTCTGTAATGTTGGTAATGATGCATCCTGTTTCATCCCCAATTTCAGTAATTTGAGTCTTTTCACTTTCTTTGCCAGTCTAACTGAAGATTTTCCAATTTACCTTTTTTTGTTGTTGTTCAAAGAATCAATTCCTGGTTTCACTGACTCATTCTAACATTTCTCTATTTCATCTGTCTCTACTTTAACTTTTATTATTGCTTCTGGATCTTAGAGTGGTCTGAGGTTTGTTAGTCATAAGTGTGTGTTCTTAAAAAAAGTTTGTTTATTTTTATTTATTTATTTATTTAAGAATGACAGCAGAGAGAGAGAGAGAGAGGCACAAAGAGAGAGAGAATGGGCACTCCAGGGCTTTCATCCATTGCAAACAAACTCCAGATGCAAGCACCACCTTGTTCATCTGGCTTACATGGGTCTAAGGAATCGAGTCTCGAACCAGGGTTCTTTGGCCTCACAGGCACGCACTTACCCACTAAGCCATCTCTCTAGCCCAAAGTTTTTTTTTTTTAATTCTTGTAATTATGGTTTGATGGTTTAAGGGAATTTTTCATTTAAGATATAATGCTCAGGGGTAATTTAATACTTGGACACATCTATACCTGGCGAGATGTTTTTCTATTATGGTAAGGTAAGATGAAAGGAACAAGTACATTTCACACATTGTTGACAAATGGGGAAAGAAAGTTGGTGTGCAACAGGTTACATGGATTAAAAAGTTGTCATCTCTTGTCCCCACAGAGGTTCTTATTTCTTTTTATAAATATTTTATTTTATTATTTAATAGAGAGAAAGTGGCAGATAGAGAAAATGGGTGTACCAGGGTTTCTATCCACTGCATATAAACTCTAGATGCATGTGCTACCTTCTGCATCTGGTGTTAGGTGGGTACTGGGGAATTGAACTCAGGTCCTTAGGGTTTTTAAACAATGATGTTATCCACTGAGCAATTTCTCCAGCCAAAGTTCCCTATTTCTATTTTAGAATAGTTTAGTGGTTTGATATCTCTCCTCATATATTTACCAGTGTCTTTACCAGTGCTTTTATTTATTTATTTATTTTAATTAAAAAATATTTTCTTTTTGTTTGTTTATTTGAGAGAGAGAAAAAGGGAGAGAGAGAACGAGAGATAATGGGTGTTCCAGGACATCTAGCCACTGCAAGCGAAATCCAGACATATGCGACATCTTGTGCATCTGACTTATGTGGGTCCTGGAAATTGAACCTGGATTTTTTGGCTTTGTAGGCAAGTGCCTTGACTGCTATGCTATCTCTCCAGCCTGCTTTTATTTTTTTATGCAGATTTGAGTTATTCTCCAGTGTCATTTTGTTTCAATCTGACTGATTCAGTATTTGATATAGGATAAATATGCTAGTGTTGAATTCTTTCTTTTGTTGCTTGTTTTTGTTTTAAAAGTATAGTTTTGCTAGATATAAAGCTGTTGGCCAATGATTTTTCTTTGTTTAATATTTTTATTAGCTATTTATTAGTTAGAAAAGGAGAAAAAGAGGTGGACAGAGAGAAAGAGAATGAGTATCAGTGGACCAGGGCAACTCTGGACATCAGATTTCCTTATTATAGGTGTCACTGTTTGCTTAGTAACTTTCTGGGTTAAATCTGGAAAGCTTGTGTTCTTTGTTGTATATGGCTATGAAGTGACCTGTGGGATTAGCCTAGTCATTTTCTGGTGATTGGACAGAGATTTCTGTAAATACCTTGAGTCAGTGTATTCCATGGCATTTGCTGTGGGGCTAGTGTGCATCAGGGAGGTGGGGGGCATCACATGCATAATAAACATTCACAATGTGACTTAGTTCACCCTGTGCTTTTTAAAAAAGATTTTAAAAAACGTTTATTGGATACAAAATAAATACACAGAAATCAGTAGCCTCCCTATATACTAACAACAAACACACAGGGGATGAAATCATAAAATCACTACCATTCACAATTACATAAAAAAATAAATAAAATACCTTGAAAAAACCTAACCAAGGAAGTGAAAGATCTCTACAATGCAAACTTTAAAACAGTCAAGCAAGAAATTGATGAAGACTCTAGGAAATGGGAAAACATCCTTTGTTCTTGGATTGAAAGAATCAATATTGTGAAAATAGTAATCTTACCAAAAGCAATCTACACATTTTAAAAATATTTTTATTTATTTATTTGTATCTAATTGACAGAGAAAGAGAGATATATAAAAGGAGAGAATGGGTATGTCAGGGCCTCCACCCACTGCAAACGAACTCCAGATGCATGCACCCCCTTGTGCATCTGGCTAACGTGGGTTCTGGGGAATCAAACCTGGGTCCTTTAGCTTTGCAGGCAAATGCCTTAACTGCTAAGCAATCCCTCCATCCCCAATCTACACATTTAATGCAATACCCATCAAAATTCCAATGGCATTCTTCATGAAAATAGAAAAAAAACCTCTTTTGGAATCACAGAAAAAGTCTCAAATATCTAAAACAATACTGAGCAGCAAAAATAAGGCTGGTGGTATCACCATACCTGATTTCAACCTATACTACAGAGCCATAGTAACAAAAACAGCATGGTACTGGCACAAAAGCAGACATGTTGACCAATGGGACAGAATAGAGGATCCAGATGTAAGTCCAAGTAGCTGTAGCCACCTGATAGTTGATAAAAATGCCAAAAATACTCATTGGAGAAAAGACAGCCTTTTTAGCAAAGGGTGCTGGGAAAACTGGATATGTATCTGTAGAAGGATGAAAATAGATTGTTCTCTCTCTCCATGCGAAAGAACTAAGTCAAAATGGATTAAAGACCTTAACATCAGACCTGAAACTCTGACACTGCTAGAGGAAAAAGTAGGGGAAACCCTTGAACATATTGGTCTTGGCAAAAACTTCCTGAATATAACCCCAATTGCTCAGGCCATAAAACCACAGATTAATCACTGAGACCTCATGAAATTACAAAGATTTTATAAGGCAAAGGACACTGTGCATAAAGCAAAGAGGCAACCTACAGAATGGAGGGGGGGAAATCTTTGCCAGGTGTACATCTGATAGAGGATTAATATCTACCAATATAAAGAACTCAAAAAATTTAATAATAAGAAATCAAACAAGCCAATTAAAAATGGGCTGTGGAACTAAATAGTTTTCAAAAGAAGAAAAATGGATGACATATAAGAATCTGAAAAAAGGTTCTACAACCCTAGTCATCAGGGAAATGCAGATTAAAACTATGTTGAGATTCCATCTCACTTCTGTCAGATTGGCTACCTCATGAAAACAAATGACCATAAATGCTGGAGAGGATGTGGAAAAAGAGGAACACTTCTACAGTGTTGGTGGGTACCAAATCTGTTCCAGCCACTGTGGAAATCAGTGTGGAGGTTACTAAGACAGCTAAAAATAGATCTACCATATGACCCAGCTATAGCACTCCTAGGCATATATCCTAAGAACTCATCTCATTACATTAGAGATACTTGCTCAACCATGTTTATTGCCGCTCAATTCACAATAGCTGGGAAATAGAACCAGCCTAGATGTCTCTCAACTGATGAGTGGATAATGAAGATATGGCACATTTATACAATGGAGTTCTATTCAGCAGTAAAGAAAAATGAAGTTATGAAATTTGCAGGAAAATGGATGGATCTGGAAATGATTATACTAAGTGAGGTAACCAAGGCCCAAAAAGCCAAATGTCAAATGTTTTCTCTCATATGTGTATCCTAGCTATAGATGACTGGACCCCTGTGTGAGTAGAAAGAAAACTCAGTAGCAAAGACCAGTAAGCTAGAAATAATATGTACAGGGAAGAGAAAGGAAGGGAGTGAGGTACTTAATAGCATGGTATTGTATATATGTAAAGCTGAAGAATAGATTAATCAGCATGAAAAGGCTCAAGTGAGGTCAGGGAAAGAGACTGACTAAAGGAAAGGTGGAGGGAGGTTTAATCAAAATCTAAGAGGATGTAAATAAATTATATAGAAACCTACTTTTTTGGATAATGGAACACTCAGGAGCCATAGATTGTTGCTAGAAAAATGTCAGTGCCAGGGATGGGATATCTTCCAGTGAGTTGTTGTCCAGGTAGGTTCCTTATGCCCCCAAAACATTACAGGCCATTGATGAGGCCCTTGGTTTCCCACCATGAATAGATGGTAAGACCCTATTTCTTAAGACTCCACATACTTGGGCTGCAAGGCCACTGAGAAATCCTGCTGGAACTGAGCTGGTAACCTCTTCCATGTAGACCAACTGACAGAAAGCTGGAAGAAGCCATTCTACATGTAGTTCAATGGGAGAAAGAGATACCACCAGTGAAGATAACTCAACAGTGGACACTGCAAGCCTTATATTTGGCCAGCCAAGGCAAATGAGCCAACAGGTTCAATAGTGGCATGTCTGTCATGGTGGAACCCAACTGCCCTCTAATTGGGCTGGAGGGCTGCTCCATGGGAGGGAATACATCCCTGATACTGAAAACTTAAAACAGGGTAGTCATGAGCCCTAGGGGTGTAACATCTGGTGTTTTCTGGCTAAATGTATATACTATACTTATCAAACCAGTAAGCAATTCTCTTAAAGTTCATACCCTTATATTAATACTACTCTTGCTTTTGGTAGAGAATCTTCTCTTTTCAGATGGTAGTGACCTTGGGATGACCCAGAAGGCATCATGGTGCTGTAAAGAAGTTACAGGAGTGCTCAGCACTGCAATATCTCTATCATACCTTCCAAGGTTCAGGGTCTATTGCAGAAGAGGTGGCAGAAAGGATGTAAGAGCCAAATGAAGGGTAGGACTCCTTACAATGTGCTCCCCCAGACACAAAATGGCCTGGATATCAATGACCTCACAGTGCCTGACACTACCTTCACAAGACCATCATAATAGGAGGAAAAGACAATGACATCAAAATAAAAGAGAGTCTAATTGAGAGGGAGAGGGGATATGATGGAGAATGGTGTTTCAAAGGGGAAGGTGGGGGGTTAGGAGGGCATTACTATGGGATATTATTTACAATCATGGAAGTTGTTAAGCAAAAAAAAAAACATTTAAAAATTAAAGAAAAAATGTTTATTTATATTAAAGACAGAGAAAGAGAAAAAGAAAGTGAGAGAATGGGTGCACCAGGGCCTCTAGCCACTGCAAACAAACTCCAGACACATGTGCCACCATGTGCATCTAGCTTATGTGGGACCTGGAGAATTGAACCAGGGTCTTTAGGCTTTGCTGGCATACCCCTTAACTGCTAAGCCATCTCTCCATCCTCACATTGTGTTTTAACTGGTTCCCAGAGGTTAGACTTTAGGCCCTTCTACTTCTTTTGGTCAGGAAGAAACACAAGTTGACATTCACATTTAGTTTTCCAGGAATATGCTGAAACATTTCATAGGCCACAGTGTGGTAGTTGGAAAGTGAAATGTCCCCCCATGGACTCCTGTGTTTGTGATTAAGCCTTGATCCTTAGTGGATGCAGCCTTGGGGAGCTGGAGGAGGTGTGTCGCTAGGGGAGAGGCTTGAGGTTTATTAGTTGAGCCCTAGTGGTTAGAGCTTAGATCATTCTCCTTGCTGCCTATCCTTGTAATATGGAGATGTGACACTCAGCTGTCTGTTCTGCCATGCTTTCCCTGCAGTGATAAAATTCCCCTCAGACTGCAAACTGAAATAAACACTCCCCCACCCTATAAGCCATTTTTTAATATACTGTTTTGTCTCAGGAACAAGACACTAACTGCTACAGACATCATGCACTTCTGATTCTACAGGCTTAAGCTTTCTGTCAGTTCCCTATTCGTCCTAACTGCTGACACAGCTACCGGAAGTTATTCTATTAATAATCACTACTAATTGTTATCAACACATTATCTGGACATATACTGTTCACACAGATGGAGTCATAGTTTGGTAAGTTTGAAACAAGCCCTGAAGATGTGGATTTTTGGTGATCAAAGAGTTATATTTTGCAAGAGATGACCCTGTGGGATGCCGTGCTTGTTCTGCCTCTTCCAATGACTGAGGGGTAGTTGATATTGCAGTTATCAGAGTTGTAAGGCTGTTTTTCAGGAGCAAGGGAGAGTAGGATTAAGTCAAATAAAAATGCTGCCAATGTCCCTGTTTTCACTGAAGGTCTACTGTTTCCTTGAGTCAACTGTTGATGTAAAACATACAGATCTCACCTCAAAAGAGATAAGAAGTAATTTATTCTGGAGCCAAATATGCACTACTACAGTCCAGGAACATGTATAGATGAGGAATTCCCTTACTACCATGTGCAATAAGGTAAACGTTTCCTGATGTTTTTATTGTAATGGAACAAAGACAATCACAAATCAAAGCACGTTAAAATTACATTGACCAGGCGTAGTGGCACACACCTTTAATCCCAGCACTTGGGAGGTTGGGAGATCACCATGAGTTCATGGCCACCCTGAAACTACATAGTTAATTATAGAACAGCTTGGGCTAGAGTGAGACCCCACGTCACAAAACAGCAACACCCCCCCCAAAAAAAAACCCAGAAAAACAAACAAAATTAAATTAGTGGGGCTGGGGAGATAGCTTAGCAGGTTCAATACTTGCTTGTGAAGTCTCGTGGCCTGTCTTCAATTCCCCAGTAGCCATGTGTGGTGGTTTGATTCAGGTGTCCCCCATAAACTTAGGTGTTCTGAATGCTAGGTTCCCAGCTGATGGAGACTTGGGAATTAATGCCTCCTGGAGGCAGTGCATTGTTGGGAGAGGGCTTATGGGTGTTATAGCAGTTTCCTCGTGTTTAACACACTCTCCTATTGCTGTTGTCCACCTGATATTGGTGAGGGGGTGATGTCCACCCTTTGCTCATTTCGTCATTTTCCCTGCCATCGTGAAGCTTCTCCTTGAGTCAGCAAGCCAAAGTAAATACAGTTTTTTCCACAAGCTGCTCTTGGTTGGGTGATTTCTACCAGCAATACAAACCTGACTGCAACAGTAATGTTGGTACCAGAGGAGTGGGATTGCTGCTAGGCACCTGACTGTGTGGCTTTGGCCTTTTGGAGCTGATTTTCAATGTGGAAGGAGTTGAGACCTTGTCCTTGCATTGATGTAAGTTCAGCTTGATGGACTATTCTGGCCATAGTTGAAAGACCTGAATACAGTAAGAACTATGGACTGTGAGGTTTATCTTATGGAGGTGAAAAAGAGCTTTGCCTGGACTGGGCTTGAAGCAATTTGTGTGAAAGGCTTCCTGTTATGTCTGTGTCCTGAGAAGTTGTGCAGGGTTGCATTTGTGTAGAAATGTACTGGTGTGTGCAGAGGGATATGACACAGAAAGAAATAATTGAGCCAAAACTGTTGCCTATTCAGCTGTAATTATATGAGAGATTACAATCTTTGAGATTGGGCTAGCTCACCTACACTGAGACAACAGGAAGAATGTAGACTTTTGAAGGGGCCTGAGTGCTCAAGGAGTGTCCTGTTCTTCAAAGTCTGTTTATTTCCCCCTGGATTACAAATTGACCCCCTACCTGGTATTGTGGAGTATGAGAAATGCAGGAAAGAGAGGGTCATTGAGTTTGCAACATGGTTTTGTGTTTTGGAAATGGCCATGGGAATTGTGAAGCAGGTTTGCTGATTGCCTGCATGGAGACCCAATGGAACTGTGAGAATGAACTCTGGGTTACAGTGGAGATCCATTGGAAATGCTGGGACCATGAGATGGCTGCTAAGGAAAGCTGCCAGCCCTGGATGAAGTTTTCTAGGACTATGTGTAGCCTAGCTGGAGGGGCAGAATTGGAACTCCAGAGAATTGTTGCCAGTTAGAACTATCGGACTTGGGGATTTGTTACTGGCTAGAGTTGTTGGACTTGGAGCTACAGAGTTTGATGTTTGTCCTGGTTGTTTTAAACCTTGTACTAATTGAATATTTATTTGCTGTGCCCAATGCCATCTTTTGCAGTGTGAATGTTTATTCTATGCCATATGGTTTTAGGGGAGATATTTTAGATTATGGTGATGTTTGAACATCATTGAAATTGATAAAAACAAAACTGTGGGGATTTTTAAAGTTGGACTTAATGCATTATATTTTATACCATACATAATTATCAGTTTATGGGGGCCAGGGGCAGAATGTGGTGGTTTGATTCAAGTGTTGCCATAAACTTAGGTGTTCTGAATGCTAGGTTCCCAGTTGATGGAGATTTGGGAATTAATGCCTCTTAGAGGGAGTATGTTGTTGGGTGTGGACTTATGGGTGTTATAGCCAGTTTCCCTATGCCAGTGTTTGGCACACTCTCCTGTTGCTGTTGTCCACCTGATGTTAGTGAAAGGGTGATGTACACTCTCTGCTCATGTCATCATTTTCCCTGCCATCGTGGAGCTTCCCCTCGAGTCTGTAATCCAAAATAAACCTTTTGTTTACTACAAGCTGCTCTTGGTCAATTGATTTCTGTCAGCAATGTGAACCTGACTGCAAGACCATATAAAGCCTGATGCACAAAATGGCACAGGTGTCTCAAGTTTCTATGCACCAGCAAGAGTCCCTGATCCCCCACCCAAATAAGTAAATAAATAAAAAAATATTAAAAGAATAAAATATCACTGGTGGAGACATTAGGTAAGCAGGTTACAGCAAAAAGACACTGTTACAGGCCTCAGGTGTTATCTATGACATTCGTAGCCTGTGTTTTGCTGGAGGCTAGTGGTCTTGTTAGTACATTCTACATGGTTTACCTAACACAAATATGTTAGGTCAAAGGCAGAGGTGAACAGTGAATGGCTGTCAAAAGTGATTCATCTGACTTCAGATTTGCAATATTCCAACTCTCCATAACCACAGAAATTCTAATCACCCAATCAGCCTTGTAAGATCTTTAACATAGATGTAATTTTTTCCCCAGGTACTTCTGTTTACACAACCCTCTTCAGACCATTACAAATCTATCATAATATCCAGAAATTGTATGAAGTTGGTTTTGACTATTCTTGCTAATGTTATCACTTCTTTTATGGAGAAATTAATTTATAGAAGTCTTTACTCCAGGGATCTGGAAGATTGAATCTTGCAATACCAGTCCAAATTACACATGGAGAAGAAGCAATGAAGGGTGCTCTGGGCCATAGGACAGTAATATACAGCCAGAAGCATAAGCCACTGTGGTTCAGAAAGGACAATTCAGCATGGCTGGAGAGGTGGCTTACTAGTCAAAGCACTTACATGCCAAGTCAAAGTACCCAGATTCAACTCCCCAGGACACACATAAGCCAGGTACACAAGGTGACACATGCATCTCGAGTTCATTTGCAGGGGCTGGAGGCCATGACATGCCTTTCTCTCCCTCTCAAATCAAAAATAAAAATCTTTAATGTTGATACATATCTGTTGTAATACCTTCTCATTGCTGGATAAAACACCCAAACCAAAGCAGCTGATGAGAGGAAAGGGCATGCTTTGGTTTACAGCCCTGAAGGGAAGCTTCATGATGGCAGGAAAAGCATAGCACAAGTAGAGGCTGGACATCACCTCTGTCACAGCAAATAGCAGAAAGAAAGTGAGCTGAGTTCTAGCAAGGGGGGGAAGGCTATCACCCCAAAGCCCAACCCCCAGGAACACATCTCCTCCAGCAAGTCTCCGCCTCTCAAGTTGCCAGCAGCTGCAAAACCAAACATTCAGAACATGCGGGTTTTTGGGAGACATTTGATTTAAACCACCACACCATCCTGATATCTCCAGAGAGACACAGCTGGCTGTGGCAAGTGGTAGGAAAGTACACTGCAGCCTGGCCACAGCTTTGTTTCCCCCAAAGAGACTGGCATACCATTCTGGAACTAGATTCTGCTATTAGAGCCACATGGATGAACTTGGTTCTGCTTTTCATTTTCCATTTTGGGTAAATACAGCTTTTCAAATAACCTTTATCTAACTGGCATGGAAACAAGCTTGTTGGTGAAGATGCCTGCAGCCAAGCTTCCATGATCCAGGGAGCTGTGGTGTGTGATTATGCAAGAGGGAAGCAACTGGAGAAGATGTGTGAGGGGAAGAAACCTCACCTTCAGGAGCTTGGTGGGGATGCACCAGAAACTACCTGGCTGTGAGCCCCAGGCTGGAGGCCAAGGAGTACACCCCAAAGCCTTTACATGGCTTGCTTGGCTGGATCTGTTATTTATGAGATTGGACTTAGCTGGTAAAGGAAAAACAAAGATGGCCCTGAGTTCTGGGGTGACTGCTGGCCCTGGTAGTGAAGGCAGAGAATGGGCCAGGCCTGGAAGAGGATCTTGGGTTAGGATGAGGCATAGTTGGCTGTTTCTGGAAGTGGGTCCCACACTGATGAGACTATAGCCAGAGGATGGGACTGGAAGTGTCTCTCAGTCATAGAACACTTGCTCAGCATGCACCCACCCATAGGGTGCCATCTCACATGCTGCAGTAAGTCAAAGTGTGTCGATTGTTTGGCATTTGTGTTTATGGCTCAGGTCTTCAGTGAGCTGATTTCCCTTGGTAAGATACTGCTTATGCACCTTCCGTCATTCATTCACAGAATCCCCACACTTTCACAACAATGTATATGAACTGTGAATGATCATGTCCATCGGTGCTGGGAAATAGTGCATCTTGAGTTGGGTGGAGATCTTGAGGACATGGGACATGGAAGCAGGGAGAGAGGACTCTCATGCCTTGAGGCTCAGGAAAGATGTGTATATGTCACACCTGCAGGGCTTGGTGGTCTATAAGTTCTTGCCAGAAGGGGCGTAATCAGAGGGCTGGTCTGGCTAGGGGCCCTGTGGGCAGCAGGAGAAACAGCTGCTCTGAGGCCTTGACTGTATTTGCAGTGGTCACTGTCAGCAGGAGCCTGGGTCAGAGGGAGAGCACAGACCCTGGACCAGCCCAGACTCACTCTGTTTGTTCTAATTGAGCTCCATTCTGTTTGGAAAGACCATGTGACTCACATTGATTAGTGGCCCTTACATTCAAAGGTGGCCTAGGACAGTTCCAACCAATGAGAAATAAGCAGAAATTTTTACCCAGAGCTTCTTAGAACTTAAAATCATTTGAGCTGGAGAGGTGGCTTAGCAGTTAAGGTGCTTGCTTGCAAAACCTATGGATCCATGTTTGATTCTCCAGATTCCTGGTAAACCAGACCCACAAAAGGTGAGGCAAGCACAAGGTCACATTTGCCCACAAGGTGGCACAAGCGTCTGGAGTTTGATTGCAATGGCTGAAGCCCTATTGGGTCAATTCTCTTTCTCTGTCTCATATATATATGTGTGTGTGTGTGTGTGTGTGTGTGTGTGTGTATCATTCATTTGTTGTTTGTTCATACTCACTGGCACACATTTTTGACCTTAATGTTTGCTTTCTATATTCTTGCCTGGAATGCAGGTACAGTGACAGAGGTGAAGCAGCCATGTTGTACACATATGACAACAAGCATGAAGACAAAAGCACATGATTAAGCAAGAAGAAAGAGAGATTGGAACCATTCCATACATATTTATCAGCCCTACAGATTTTTAGAAATCAAATAAAACCACCAATTAATTAAGATGTGCCTGTCAGGTTCTGTTACATAAAGCCAAACTTGACCTCAGATAATTGATAGGGAAAACAGAGTATGTAACTACTCTAGGACTGGGGGAGGGGTGGTGGGTCTTCCAGATGAGGCAGACAGGAAAAAGTGGGTATGCAATCAAAGATGAGCTCTGAACAGAAGAGGTGAGGAGGGAAGGCCCTAGAAGACCCAGGAAACAGGGCCAATGGGTGTGGTGGCTTGAATGTAAAATGCCTCCATAGTTTCGTGTGTTTGTGATTAAGCCTCTTACCCCATGCCCAGCTGGAGGAGCTTTGGAAGGTAGAGTGTTGCCCAAGGAGGTGTGTCACTGGGGGCAGTCCAGTCTGCCACTGGGTGTTACTAACTAGCTCACTTTTACTGCTGGCGCCCAGCTGTTATGATAAGGTGTGATGCCCAGCCTCTGCCCTGCCATGCTTCTACTGCCATGATGAAGCTTCCCCTCAAACTATAAGCTGAAATAAGCTTATTTCTCATAATCTGCTTCTGGATGGGCATTTTGTCCCAGCAGTGAACAGGTCAATAGGAGTCCACATACCCAGGAGTCTTCCTAAAGTGACATGTGGCCCTATAGGAAGATGCCACTGTATATGAACCAGACAAGGTGGTGATGGGTGCCAGAGGGAGATGGTAACAACGATGGGAACCAGGTGCTCCACAGTGTGCCTTCCTAGCCACTGCTTCTGAGAGCAAGCTTGTAGCTAAGGAGCGTCTCAGCCGTGAGCACCCTTATCAGCCTCCCTTTGCTCCATGCTCTCTGTCGTCACGCCTTTCCTCCAGTGATTGTGTAAAATCTTCCCAGCAGGTCTGTGTTTCTCTCTGGCTGCTGGGTCCTCATCACAGTTTTGAGAATCTTCTGGAATCTCTCTCTATAGGCCCATTAGCTGTTGAGGAATAATACTCCTAGCCATAACACTAGGTGATTTGTTACTGCAGAAACATTTCCTTTTAATTTTCTAAGAAATTGCTCGCTGTGACTCATGTGGAGTTTGGAGCTGAAATATAGTTGCATCTGCCCCTAGTCAGGGCCACTTACTGTTCAAATCATTAGCTACATCTCCTTTGGAATGCCTGACTGATTACATTCAGCTTCTCCAGAAATATTGGTGGTTTCTCAGTTGTATTGGTTCCCCAGGCACTTCCAACACATAGTCCTTGGCAAACGTCCTTGGCTGGAAGACTGTGGTTCTGCTTACAGAACAGCATCATTTCTTATCTTAACTACACTTCTGCCATGCTGCAAAGGGGACTGCTGCATGGCTGTCGCAGGACTCCATTGCAGGACCATCACATAGTGCAGCTACCTCCTGGGCGAGGCTATGTCAGATGTAAGATGGAGACAGAGGCCTCAGTCACTCCTTTCCTTTCAGAGAAAGGTTCTGCTCCAGCCTAGGGGACACATAAGGCCACAATCTTATATGACAATAATCAATACAGAAATGACCTAGAGTCTACTTTGAAATACTGGGTAGACCAGACCTTGACCAAGTTCATTGATATCTGTGTAAGCCTGCCATCCTCTTCCAGAACTAGTGCAGTTATTTTAAGGTGTATGTTTGTGTCTCCTGAAATTCACAAACTGGAGTCCTTTATATGCCCACTGTGATGACATTCAGAGATGAGACCATTGGAGAGTGAGTAGGCTAAGGGGTAAAGCCCTGGTGGTGGCATCAATGCCCTTAGAGAAGAGCCTTCAGAGATCTCTCTTAGCCTCTTTCCAGTGTGCAACAATACAATGAGAAGTGAACAGTTTACAACTGGAGAGCTCTGATGAGAGTCTGACCCTATATCAATCACTTTCTCATTGTTAGAACAAAATACCTGTCCAGAAGCAGCTTAAGGAAGGAAAGACTTTATCTCATCTTACAAGACATGTCCATTGTGGAAAGAAAAGCATGTCAGGCCTGAGAAGGAAGCCTGTGTCACATCTTTACATCAACAGGGAGGCAGTACATCAAGCAAGCAAGACTGCTCTTTAACCCCTTAGGGCCAGCCTCCAGTGACATACTTCCCCCAGCAAGGATCCATCTCGTAAAGGTTCCAAAATCCTCCCAAACAGTACCTTCAACTGGGGATTAAGTATCTAAACACATGAGTCTATAGGGAACATGTTTATATTCAAATAACCATAAGTGGTGACCTTGAATTTCCAAGCCTCCAGACCCATGAATTCCTGTGGTGTGTAAACCACCAGACCTGGGATATTACTATAGCATCCTAAAGGGATTAAGGCAGAAATGAAATGGGACTCAACAGACAAAGAGTTAAGCACAGTGCTAGCATGTTACAAGATACCTATAAATGGCCACAACCCTTCTAGCACCTGATGACAATGTTCTCACAGAAGTGAACGTAATTTTGTTGCTGAACCAAACTGGAAAAATGACCTTGTACCTAAATTGCATGCAACCCTCTCCTTGTTTGAAAAACTTGTTTTCAATCCAGTCATGTTTCTGAGCAGGGGCTGGAGAGAGCGTGGGGGAGCTCTGCTCTATTTGTTATGTGGACAGCCAGCATATGTCTCAACAGAATTTTCTTGGCTATGGCTGGATAGGCAGGAGACACAGGGATTCCAAGAACCCAATTCCCCCAGGACCTGGGAAGGATATTCCTAAAGATAGGCAATACTGGCAAATTTCTATGTTAATTAAAGAAATACTAATTAATACATTTTATCATTCCATTGCCAAGATTTTTATTGCATTTCAATAAATACATAATCATGATCACATCAACCTTCCCCAAACCCTCCAAAATAGGAAATAAATGACACAGGGCACCTGGCACAATGCTGTGCTCACAAAACTGTATATTTGGAAGAGCACCGACATATTTTATCAAGTACCTACTAAGTGCCAGACAGTGTTTGATTGGGAGGGGGATAGAAACAAGCAGTAAAAAAAGTGTCTTACCTTAGGAAAGTTAAATCTACCCTGAGAGAAAAACACAGAGTAAATGGTAAGTAATGTTACTTAATGTGGTAGTAATTGCTAAGAAGGACATAAAGAAAAGTCACACAGTCACTTGTGAGCAGGATAGGAGCTGCTCTAGGACAGACATGTGGAGATGGCCCTCCTGGAATGGGCAATTCCCAATCATGGTAATAAGGTCCCATGGGACTGAAGAGAGGCCAGCAGCAAATACTTAGGATAATGTCACAGATGGTTTTGGTTCTAAGGTTATTTATTAACTTGAATAACAGGGAGTTCAGAGCTATGTCAATATCAGGTTGGTCAATTCTGCAACTCAGCCATCCAGTGAGCTAACGACAGGTTATACACTTCGATCCTCTTGCTCCAATTCTCATTACCCTCCTCCTGCCCCCACTTTTGCACTGTTCTCTGAGCCATAGCAGGCCCGTTGGCAGTCTAATTTAGTGTTGGGTTCATTGTAGCTCTCTATCCTCTCTCATGTTCTCTGGCTTCTCTTCTCTTTCTCTTTGTCTTTTCTTCTCCCTTTTCACTCTTACTCATTCTCTTTTTTTTCTCTCTCTCCTTTTCTATTTCATTTCACTCTCTGCTTTCTCCTTTTTCCTTTCTACACCCCTTTCTCCTCCTTTTCATTCTTTCCCTCTTCTTAGCTATTTTTACCCTTGGACTGGCTCTCTACACAGCTCCTCTATCTCTCTTAGAATTGAGGAAACTCAGTCTGGCAGTCTGGAGAGATGGTTTAGTGGTTAAAGGTGTTTGCTTGCAAAGCCTAAAGACATGAGTACAATGTCCCAACACCCAGGTAAAGTCACATGCACAAAATTGTGCATGCATCTGAAGTTTCTTTGCCGTGGCAAGAGGCCCTGACATACCCATTCTTTCTTTCTCCACCTCTACTCCCTCTCTCCTTACAAATAAATAATAAATACAAAATACTTTAAAATTGATGAAGCTCTTTCCGAAAGCTCCCTACTGAATGGTCTTCCCTTCTCATTAGCCAAATTAGACTTAAGTGGGTCCATCATGAGCTGATGACAGACTGAGGAAGTAAAATGCCTATGAATGGTCTGGAATAATCTCCCAGAGAGTGGGTGCTGGGGAGTCCAGAAGGTTCTCTGCTCTAGGCAGGTTCCAGCTTGACAAGTTCAAGGAGCAGAAAGAGACTTTTGAAGCCAGAATAAAAGGAACAGACAGGTGGCAGGCATGCATAGATAAATAGCTTAGCAACTCAGGACCATGCTTGGCTTAGGCAATAAACACCCTTTTCCTAAAAATGCCCTTAGCAACCTGTTGGCAACCTGAGACCATCCTCCCCCACCCCCACACACACCAAGTTGCCCATACATTCCGCTCCAAACAATGTAATATATTTCTCTCCCCCAATGAGCATTAGTTTATTCCCTCTTGTGTTCCTGTTATATTCAGATACATTCTATGATATATCCAGGATCATAAGATGGGTGTGGGCATCTACCTGGAATAGTTTTGGGTGTATATGCACTAAGACAAACCACATTCCCTATGTGGACTTTTAGGGAGCATTCCCTATTTACTATCTTATGCTGTTGCAATTATTATCTTGTGGCTGTGACAGACACCTGAACAGAAGTAGCTTAGGGGAGGAAAGGGTTTTTCAGGCTTACAGATTCCAAGGGAAGATTCATCATGGCAGAAGAAGCTGGCTCATTTCTTCATACATCCATAGCAGAGAGATAAAAGCCAATATCAGCAAGCACCAGCTGACTCTGAACACCTTAGGGGACTCATGATCCATCCCCAGTGACTCACCTCCCCCAACAGGGCTCTGCCTGATGGAGACTTAAGATCTTAATAAAAAATACCTGGGGTTATGGGAGATATTTTCAATCAAATCACCACATCTGCCTATGCATAACAAGGATTAAACTCAGCTGCATCATGGAAAGAGACATTGCAGGAGATAAAATGTTGTACACCTCAAGTCTGTCCACTTAAATGAAGAATCACCTAATCTATTCCCCTTATCAACTGATCCCTCCTTGTCATGGGTGCCTTCAAAAGAAGCCCCATTGGGTCTGGAGAGGTGGCACAGCCACCAGTACCCTTCGTCTGCAATCATCAGGTCCCACATTAAACAGCCAGGGGTAGCTATGCATGCCTGGAAACCCAGTCCTGCAAGGGCAGCAGAGACCCAAGTATTATCTGAAGCCACCACAAACTCCAGAATCCGTAAAAACAGAGATTCTGTCTCAAAACAAGACCAGACAGAAGAGTGATAAAGCAGTTCACCCAAAATTCCATTCCAGCCACAACAGACTAGAGACCCTGTGCCATGGGAGGGCAGAAAGGGCACTGCAAGGGCACATCTATGTGCATGTGCCACTTTCCATTTCTTTCTCTCCCCGCCCCCACACAAATTCAAAAGAAAGGAGGCCCAGACAATAACAAGGGTCCTTATTTATTCTTCCATTCAGGTGACCTAATACCCCTCTTGACAATGTAATTGTTTTGCTCTTAATAATTTTCTTGCTACTTTGCTTTGTGTGTGTGTGTGTGTGTGTGTGTGTGTGTGTGTTTCTAATTATTTGAATCAGACATCAAGAACCTGGGAACATTCCAAGGAAGTAGGTTTCATAGAAACATATATGTATGAGCATAAAACGGAGACATGACTGGGGTCTATGTGTGGGAGGGAGGGTGATATAATCTGATTTGCATAATTAAAAGTAGACAGTCAAACTTCTGTCACCAGCATGAGACAGAACAGAAGCAGCCTGGGAGACCAGCATTATAGGGCAGTGGATAGCTCCGTAGTAAATGAAAGAGCAAGGTGGAGGTAACACTGTCTCAAATAGGAGAGGCTCTCTCTGCTTCCCCAAAGAGATTGTAGCTCTTGAGTTAAAGGATGATAATGTATTTAAAAACACAGAAAATAAAACCACTGCATATTCTAAGGATGCAGCTCCGTGGTGGAGTGGTTGTTTAGCATATGCAGGACCCTAGTTTCTATCCCCTGAAAATAAAAGAAAGGGCTTCCTATAGTTGGGTACACATTGACGTGGCCCTTGGCCATAATGCAGTCATACCACCTCTACTTTAATACCCATTTCTGGTAGCTATCATGACTTTTTTTTTTTTTCTGGGTGTGATGCCAAGGATAAAGTTTCAGAGCCTTGTGCATGCTAGGCAAGGACCATACCACAGAAATACACCCCTAGACCCATAGTGATTCTTGATGAGCAACCAGTAGTCAAAGAATGTTGTGGTTTGGTGTGAAGCACATCAGGAAAGATAGTAAACATAAAAGCCACATGAGATGCCAGTGGTCCCCGTGTGGGTCTCTATGGTAATACTCCATGTGTCATTAGGGTGGCTCACAGACTTGACAGAATCTCCCAAACTCAGGGGAACATTGTCTGCAATCTAGCCTGTTGGGCTGGACCACAGATTTAGAGTGTTTGATCCCCTCAGTTGGGCTAACAAAGCTTTACCCAGGTCCTCACATGATTCTGTGGCTCAGTCAGACCCTGGATAGCCTACCACGTGAAGGAATGTTTCCCAGTGGCAATGGCTAAAAGATGTGCACAGCAAAGACAAAAAGGGCTGCAGAGAACTGGAGAAAGACCAACTTGAACTATCGGCCTCGCCTTAACTCCTTGCAGCCCATCTTCTAGTACTCCTGCTAACCGGAAATTCTGTGATTATCTGAATTCCTTATTTACATGACTGTTGCAGTTACCTTTCTGTTGCTGACACAAACCACTGGTCTGAAAGCAGCTTGTGGGAGGAAAGGGTTTCTTGTATCTTACAGACGTGAGGGGAAGCTCCACAGGCAGGGAAAACATGACATGAGAAGAGGGTGGACATCACCTCCTGGCTAACATCAGGTGGACCACAGCAGCAGAACATTGTGCCAAACACTGACAAGAAGGAACTAGCAATAACACCCATAAGCCCACCCCTGACAACAAATCTCCTCCAGCAAGGCTCTAATTCCCAAACTGCCATCATCTTGGAACCTAGCATTCAGAACACATGTATTTATGGGGGGGGGCACCTAATTTACACCACCACAATTACTAAGCACATGGTTGACTGCCAACTGGTGCTGTGGGTTAGAACATCACAAGACTAGCAGTTTGTGCCTATGGTGGAAATTGTAGTGAATACACAGGAAGAATGTTCTAGGCACCCCTGTGAGGTGCTAACATCCAGTCATAATGTGAGGCAGAAGTAGGGTGTGGTGACATACGCCTTTAATCCCAGCACCCAGGAGGCAAAGGTAAGGTAGACTGCTGTGAGCTTGAGGCCACCCTGAGGCTATATAGTTAATTCTAGGTCAGCTTGGGCTATAGCAAGACCCTACTTCAAAAAACAAAAGAAGAAACAGGCAAACAAAAAAATCAAACAAGCTTGATGTGAGGTGGGACGCTCTTAGGGATTGTAGCTGTGGTGGTTTGATTCAGTGTCCCCCATAAAGTCCTGTATTTTAAATCCTTGGCCCCTAGCCAGTGGCAATTTGGGAGGTGGGGCCTTGCTGGAGGACGTGTTTTGCTAGGAGTGGGCTCTAGCCCAGCTTCCCCTTGCTAGAGCTTGGTTCACTCCTGCTATTTCCTACCTGCTGTGGCCACATGTGAGGTCCAGCCTTTGCTCTACCATCCTTTCCCTGCCATCGTGGAGCTTCCCCTGAAGACTGTAAGCCAAAATAAACTCTTTCCTCCCATCACCTGCTTTTTGGTCAGGTGTTTTGTCCCAGCAACATGAAGGTCACTGCAGCAGCACTACTGAGGGCTTATATCTTAAAACCATTTTTTTTTAAATGTTCAAGATTGCTTTTCTGGCAAAGTGACTTTAAGCCTATTAAGAATAGCTGTAACACAGGCACGATGTCCCAGCACTTCTAAGGTGATCCATGTGTGTTGTGTAAATGCTAATATTAATCCCACAAGGTAGGATGATGCCGTGGAGAAGAAAACTGAGGCTCTCAACAGTCAGCTGGCCAGTCAACATCACTGCACAGGATGCAAAGAACTGGTCTCAAACCGCCTGGGTAAGTCCAACTCATACTCATAGGCTGCATGTAACTGAGCATGTGTTTTGAATGTGGCTTAGCACAACATCACAAACTTACTTAAAGCACCAAGAGGGTTTGATTTGTAGTGCCATTGTGTGGTCTTGGAGCATGGACTTTATAGATGATTGTATCATGTCACAATGTCACAAGGCTAGACATACCTGCAAGCCCTGAGGGCCCATGGTCCCTTGGGTCTCTGACCTGATTGGCAATTAGGCATGGTGGCTAGTGACTACCAGAAGGACCATAGAATTACATTTGATGACATCAGGATGCTCCTCGGGCCTGGACAATGAGGGGAACTGTTGTGTCTTTTTGCATTTCCCTCTCCATCTTCCCTGCCTGCCTTGGCTGGAGCTCTGTAACCGTACATGTGGACTTCTCTATTGCCTGAAAACCCGCAAGGGTGACTCTGGTGGGGTAGTGGCAGAAAACCAAAGTGTGGGAGACAGGGAGCGTGATGCTGGTGACTCTGTTAAAGCCCCAGAGTAGGTCTCCTGCTTCCACCAGGAAGCCCCACCTGGCCTGGGGACCAGGTCCGTGCTCTGCTGACAAGCCCCAGCATTTGTGTTCTGCAGTGGGCTCCACTTTCATAAGCAGTTTCATCACGATCCCTCTGTCATCTTCAGAGTATACCACCTCTTTCCAGGCAAAAAGCCTCATGAACCACACCTTGTGCTTGAGGATGGCCTCAGGAAGACTTCTTAGCACACAATGGACCTGCTCTTGATCCCAGTACTCCAGTTAAGCTGGGATGAGGAGTCACTGGGTATGTGTGCCCATGTGAGTGGGACACGAGCATGTAAGGGTGAGAGCTGCATCTGTTTCAAGTGTATGAGTGTGCAAGAGTTGATCCAGGATGTATGAGACATGAAATATCTGTTCACCTGTGGTTTCTGGCTGCCCCAGGGCCACTGCTCATGGGTTTCCCAGGGGTGTCCAGGCAACTGCAGAACAGAGTCTTGAGTGGCTATGAGTGTGATGTGAAGAAACACCTGAGAGACTGTGTCAGAGGACAGCTCGTTTATTTGTTAGGGGAATGGGCCTCATGTAGTGGCAGGAAAAACTATGGGGGTATGGGTCACAGGGGGATTGTCTGTAGGAAAGCTGCTGGCTGATACCTCATTGACATACAGGGACTTTCGGGGTGAGTGGTAAAAGGTCACATGGCCATGGGGAAACAAAAACCTAAGTTTTATCAGGACATCCAGGTGCTGCAGGTGGGGGTGGGGGGGAGGGGAGGGAGTAGCATCACTCCTACTGGTGTCAAGGGGAGATTATTGGGGTCTAGGTCTGCTGTATCCTCCTGTGGCCCTGGGGCCCTCAACCATGCCTAACATTCACCCCAGACAGAAGGCACTCATTCCCAGTCCAAGGAAAAGTTTCTGTCCAAGTTCAGTTATTGTTCTTCAAAAAGCACAGGAGACTTGAAGGCAGAAACATCACCAGGAAGTTTCCTGGTCAACTGAAGGGGCTGCTGTACCATTAGTGGTTCCACCCAGTCAGTTAGTTTCCTGTATATAGCCTTGGGGAGGGAGAGGTCCCCATGGGGATGTTTGTGAAGGCTCCTGAGTCTTGTAAGCCTTGGTGGACCTTCCCTCCACAAAGGGAATATTCATAGACCCGATGTACTGAGGGTCTCCTGCAGGTGATCACAGCCACTTTGATTAAAGACAAAATGGTCATGTGGAGCCCAGATGAAACAGCCACACAATAGTGTGTGAATACATGCAAGTCAGGGTGTGTGTCAGCTTTTAAGACTATGAGATTAACAAACCATGTGTGTGCGTGTGTGTGTGTGTGTGTGTGTGTGTGTGTGTGTGTCCTCATTCACCCTATTGTAATAACGTGAATGTCATAATGCCGATGGACTAATACAGAAGTGTCATGAACGCGCTCCTGCCAGGGCCTTACCCAGCTCAGCAGCCCACAGCATTCCTTTTGCCACACCTTGGAAACACAAGTAAAAATAAATAAATAAAATAAAAAGAAACTGGGATTCATACCTAGGAATTGGTGAAAGAGAAATAAAAGTTTAGGTTGCTTTATCCCCCTCGCCCCCTCCCCGTGCAATTAAAATATAAAAAGATCCACTTGCATTTAAACCAGGGAGGCCAAAGTGATTACAAGCAACCCATCCACAGATGCAGAAACCTTTGATTTACCCCAGCAAACCGGAAAGGGATTTAAAATCTCTCAAGACAAGAGATCGCTTTCTTGCTCTCTAAACAGACTGTTTGCTATGTTGTAACATCTGCAAATGTTGCTAAGGTCAAATTGGCTAACACATATTTCGATACAATCAAATCCTTTTGTATTCAAAGCTTCCTACAGGAGCAGTGCCTTTGGCTGAGTGTGGCAACGCCTTTCTTGGGAAATGCAGCCGATCCTGGTGTGTGGATTTACTGTGTGTGCATGCTTCCT
This sequence comes from Jaculus jaculus, assembly GCF_020740685.1. Taxonomy (NCBI): domain Eukaryota; kingdom Metazoa; phylum Chordata; class Mammalia; order Rodentia; family Dipodidae; genus Jaculus; species Jaculus jaculus. The sequence goes on from NC_059103.1 coordinate 27,736,655, forward strand.
GGAGGGGGCTTAGCTGGGTGGGTGCCATCCTGACATCCTGGCTGTGTGCACGGCATCTATATCAAGACAGCCTCAACAAACAGGGAGCGCAAAGCGGCAGTATTTTTCTCTTTTATATTTTCTCACTTCCTCAGTGATAGTGTATTGATTGTCATCTGATAGGACCTAGAATAACCTGTGAGGGATTGTGTAGAGTAGGTTAGACCCTGGACATGTCTGCCAGGGATTATCTTGATTAGGTTAATTGAGGAGGGAAGACCCATCTTAACTGTGGGCAGAACCATTTCATGAGCCAAGATCTTGGACTGGATAATTAGGAGAGAGCTGGCTGAGCACGAGTATTCATCATCCTCTGCTTCACCACTGTGGACTGACTGTAACCATACCTCCCCTGACATGATGGACTATAACCTGGTACTCTAACCTGAAATAAATTCATCCTTCCCTAAGTTACTTCTGGTCAGGTATTTTGTCTCAGCAATAAGAACATAACTGAAGGACCTTTCTAGCATCCTTAATTTCTCTGTCATGAGAGTGACCAAGAATCCCAGCCAGTGTTCCCCTGCAAGGTGTTCACTGAGTTTCCTCAACAGGTGCCCCCTGACTTCACCTAGAGCAATATAATATAGAAGAGCTTTCTGCCCTTTATTACTGTCCAAGTTGCCGCTGTGCCTTCAACCTTAAATGTCCTCGAAAGCCCATAGTATGAAAGGTTGCTTTAGGCCTTGGATCCTTAAAGGTTGGGATCCACTGAGAGAAAGCTATATCACTGAGGTGTGGCTTCCAAGAGGATTGTGGAACCCTGACTCCTTCCTCTTTTTCTGTTTCCAAAATGCCATGAGGTGAGTGTTTTCCTCCACTATGTACCCCTGCTGTGACATGCTGCATCTCCATAGGTCCAAAGCAGTAGAACTATATTACCACAGACTGAAACCACCCAAACTAGGAGCCTAAATGATGAACATTTTCCCTTTTTTTTAAAAAAAGTTTTATTTATTTATTTAAGAGAGAGAAAAAAAGGCAGATGGAGAGAGAATGGGCATGCCAGGACCTCCAGCCACTTCAAATGAACTCCAGACCCTTGTGCATTTGGCTTTATGTGAGTACTGGGGAAATGAACTTGGGTCCTTATGCTTTGTAGGCAAGTACCTTAACTGCTGAGCCATCTTGCCAGTTCCAACATTTCTCTCTCTCTCTCTCTTTTTTAATTTTAGAGTGAGGGACAGAGAGAGGAGAGATAGCGAACTGGTGCACCAGAGCCTCAGCTACTGAAATTGAACACCAGATTCTTGAGCCACCTAGTGAGCATGTGTGACCTTGTGCTTGCCTCACCTTTATGCGTCTGGCTAACATGGGATCTGGAGAGTTGAACATGGATCTTTAGGCTTTGCAGGCAAGTGCCTTAACCACTAAGCCATCTCTCCAGCCCAACATTTTCTCCTTTTAAGTTGGTTATCCTGGGGATTTGCTATCACAATGAAAAAAATGACTAGCACAATTACTCATCCTCTCCTGGTTTCTCCATCTATAAAATGATGACCATGAAAGTATCTAATTGACAGGCTGCTGTGAAGTCATTTGAGATCAACAAGAGGAAGCAGTCAGTATAGCACTGTGGAGTTTGGTGAAGACATGACCATTGATTTCTTTCTCAAAACAAGTGTTCATCTTGCAATCTTTACTAATCTTCAGTTTAGCAATCCTAGCTCTGACACCATCTCTAGATGCCCTGTACCTAGTGCCTAATACTGCAGTTCTATTCTAAAAGCTAATATAAATCCAAGAGCTATTCCAAACAGATCCAACCAGGTGTCCAGTGATACACCAGGAAATGGGAGGCAGAACAGACCATGCTATTCTTATGTCTGAGGTAACAGAAGTGTCTGCCATTCCTTTGTTGTGGTGGTTTTTGTTGCAGGTTTTCAGAGTGACAGAGCCTTTTTCAGCTCTGGTTGGGTTAGAATGCTGGACAGTCATTGATCACTAGAACTCCCCAAGCCAATGGCTGTCTCAAGTCTGTTGACTTACAACCTGCAAAGAAGTGACAGGTGTAGACAAAATTGACGGGCTAGTTAAGCAAAGGTCTTTGTCTTAGAAAGTGAAGAAGAAAGCTCCCATGGTCGGAGGGGCCCTGAGTAGACAACCTACTTGGTGTCTGGGACCAGGCATTCTTATACCCTCAGGGTTGTGGATTGGTTACTTTGAATGCACATAAGTGTTCATGGTTAATCAACAGCAAATAAGGGCACAAAGCCTTATAGTCAGCTGATATCTTGGTGAGTCAGGGCCTTTTGGAATTCAGTCCTTGTATTCTGTTGTCATTAGTGATATTCTTTTTGAGCCTGTAACAGTAACTACCTACAAAAATGGGGACTGGAGCCGGGTGTGGTAGCTCACACCTTTAATCCCAGCACTTGGGAGGCAGAGGTAGGAGGATTGTCAGGAGTTCGAGGCCACCCTGAGACTACATAGTGAATTCCAGGTCAGCCTGAGCTAAAGTGATACCCTACCTCAAAACACCGAAAAGAAAAAAAAAATGGAGACTAACTCAGTCCTGATTCCTGTCAAGTTGAACGTGAAGTGATCTCCCATAGCCTCATATATTTGTGATGGAGCTCCATTCCCAATCCCCAACTGGTGGCAATTTGGGAAGTGGGTGGAGTCTTGCTGGAGGGGGTGTCACTGAGGGTGGGCCTTGATGTTTATTAACCCAGCTTGCCAGTGCTAGCTAGCTCACACAGACCGCTTCTGCCTTGATTTGTGACAGCTTCCTGCTCTACCAAGACACAATGAAACTTCCCCTTGAGAGTGTAAGCAGAAACAACTCCTTTCCTCCCATCCACTGCTTCTGGTGGGGTGCTTTGTCCCAGTAACAAGAAGCTAACTACATTTGCTGCATCACAAGTACTGGGAGACTTTTTCCTCTTTTCACTGATTGACATAATAGCTGAGAGGTGCCAATATCCAGTGGGGAAAGAGGTGTACTGTGACTGCAACCTTGATGCTGTCTGAATACGTGCATGGATAGAACTGCAGGGATGTAGTTCAACAGGCATTTCATTCTGTGTCTCTACGCTTGTTTTGCCCTCAAAATCGCTGAGGGATGCTACACGGACGTTCTAGTGCTAGTGCCTACTCGGTGGCCTGGCAGAGGTTCCTGCTTCTTCCGCGTAAGGTTGCACATGCTGCCTACAGGCCTAGCAGTGGTCTGCATGAAGGATGAGTGGGCACTCTACAGCACGTTATCCTTGCCCTGGCCAAAGGTAGCCTTCCGCACAGCAGGAAGTACCTGTTGGCTCTTTGCCTCCATGGCAACCTTCTGATTAAGGGGCTCCAAGACATTGTCCTATTGATATATTATTAATGAACTGATGAAGACAAGGTGGTGGGTCATCCAGACATTTCAAGGACATGCACTGCCTGTGGGAAAGGACAAAGGAACCCTGACCTCCTGAAACCCCACAGAGTCCAGGAGGAACCAGAGCTGCTCTCTTCTGTTTCAAGTGGAGAAAGAATTTTCCACTCAGACGAGCATGTCTCAGAAGTAACATCAGACCCTGTGCCTGTAAGATGCAATGCATAAAACCATGATATACAATGTGATCATTAGGGTGAAGGGAGAAAATGCTATAAATTCATGTTATTTAACTTAAAATCACCCTTTGGAATTTTGTCTTATGTATATCTTGTGAGTTATGTTAGAATATAATGAGTATTTGTTGAGGATTAAAATTCATTATTGATGGGATATGAAATGCAAATGTTTTGGGGTTGAGGAGATGGCCCAATGGTTAAAAGGGTTTGCTTGCAGAGCCTGTGCCCTAGGTTCAGTTTTCCAGCCACTCACAGAAAGCCAGACAGGCATTTGTTTGCAGCAGCAAGAGACCTTGATATATGTACATACATACACACACACACACACACACACACACACACACACAAATACATTTTTAAACATTCTCTAAAATATAATACAAATGTTTGGAATGTATTAATATAATATTAATATAGTGCATCTCAATTGTATATAACTTCTGAGTGGGTATTCATAGATGCTTAAAACAATTGTAGTGCCAACTGTGATTTATCAGTCAAGCTTGGTTCCTCTTCATATGTTGTCTAGTGATGATTTCTATGGATGGACAAGTAGGTCAGTGGATGGACAGACAGTCAGTACTGGATACCAGGGATTCTGAGATCCCCCTGAAATTGTATGCACCATAATACAAGGGAATAAAGGAGCTCAACTTAGATAGATACAGGGGAACTTTGAAAGAAGTTTGCATTGCCGAATGTAATCCTAAATGCCTGAAAGCATGCTATCCCTCAGATTGTATTTATTAAGATACCTCACGTAACAGGACTGTGACATTGTAGGGCCACTGAGACAGAAGAGCTACATGCTGTAGGTCTTTGGATGGGAAGAAAGGAGCAAGGTGACATGATTCTGGATTTCTTCCCTTGTCAGGAATTCAATTAATTCCTAAGTCAGAGGCTGGCATTGCTTTTTTTTTTTTTTTTTTTAACAGCAATCAGGCTTTCTTTAGCATTTTCATATTTAATGATTTACAGCTTGGAAAAATCTTATCAGAAGCTCATAGGCTTTCCAATATTTATTCATGGAGTAACTAAATCCATATTATAGCACAATTCTCTACTCCGAACAGGCTGTGAAAAAAGACTGGTCCTAGCAAATTCCTTCCCTCTCCCGGCTCTGTAATGCTGGAGTAAGGAAGACTTACAGCCCAGGAGTAACCCTGATCCCCTGGCCCTGCTGGAAATTATCTTGTGGGACCAGGAAGTCCCTTCCTCCCTTTAAATTTCATCAGCAAAATCCCCCACAAACCATGATAAAGCCATCACAGTGACGAACGGTGGCCTAATTGGTATTAAAGGATATTTATGTTGGAATGACTAAGTTAAAGCCCCTAATTGATTGGAGACACTTGAGTAATAGAACCAACAGAGTCCCATTAGTATTGCATTGACATATTAGCTTATCTTCCTCCTGATGGCAAAAGGATACACTTGGGAGCCTTGCACAGTGCACATTCTGGGGAAGATTTCTGACCTTAGATTTATGTTATCTAAAGCAACAAACCCAGCTGCCAACTTCATGGCCTGAATTACAGATTTTCCATTTAGCCGGACACCATGAATCTGCTGCTACGGTTATATCTCCAATTACAACCCCCCTGAGTGCACGTGGCATTCTACTGCAGTTGTTTATTTATTCTCAGGCCTCTCCTTGGAGTAGCGTTGGCAGCTCGGCTCCCTCGCCCTGGAAGGTGGGCACCTCGTTACTGAGGGAGCTGTCAAGCAGACAGATATGCTGGCGGGGCTCAGGAGCCCTTCCCAGCTGCTCTGTGCCTGCTGCCTCTCTCTCCTCACAGATCTTCTTCCATCAGAACTTTCCAAGAAATAATGAACTCAATTCTCCACTCTGCTCGGGGAACACACATTCCCAAAGCTGAGCCAGTAGGACCATTTTAAAGTTAGTCAGTGCTCCCCCAAGCCCAGTACTGCATCAGAGTCCAAATCCACTTCTCATCCTGAAGAGGCAGGGGTTCTGTTCTCTGTGTGTGCGTACAGTGGGCGTGGAGGGCTAGCTTGGATGCTTGGCTTTTCCTAACAAAAATAATGTGGCAACATTACTTACTTTAAAAATATGGAATAGTGGCTAGAGAGATAGCTTAGTGGCTAAGACACTTGTTAGCAAAGCCCAAGGACTTAGGTTCGAGTCCCCAGTACCCACGTAAAGCCAGATGCACTAGGTGGCACATGCATCTCGAGTTTGTTTGCAATGGTTAGAGGCCCTGGCCCTCCCATTCTCTATTTTCTCCTTCGATCTGCCTCTTTCTTTCTTTCTTTCTCCTTTTCTTTCTTTCTTTCTTTCTTTCTTTCTTTCTTTCTTTCTTTCTTTCTTTCTTTCTTTCTTTCTTCCTTCCTTCCTTCCTTCCTTCCTTCCTTCCTTCCTTCCTTCCTTTCTTTCTCTCTCTCTCTCTCTCTCTCTCTCTCTGTCAAATAAACAACTAAATAAATATTAAAATATGTAATACATTTTATCTATAGTAGGGTTATATTCTCTTATTTTGAAAGTTCATCTATTAATTATATGAAGGTGAGTCTTCAGAGAAAGAGCTGGAATTTCCAGAGGTGTTTCTGTTTATTTGTTTTGTTTTGTTTTTTGAAGCAGGGTCTCACTCTAGCCCATGCTAACCTGGAACTCACTATGTAGCCCAAACTTAAAGGCATGAGTCACCCAGCCTGGTTTCATTTATCTTTTTGATTCTGGAAATACACAAGATAATCATAAGATAACCCCCAACTTCTGCATCATGTAACTTCAAAGTAATTATTTTGTCCATCTTGTTTCATCTGTTTTCTTCCACTAACACACACACATGCTGTCTCTGACAACACACACACACACACACACACACACACACACACACCTTATTTGTTTTGTTTTGTTTTGTCTGGAATATTTCAAAGCAACTTTGGCACGTTCAAAATTCTAAGTGACAGGAAGAGAAGTGTAAGAAAGGGTCACTAGATAAGGCCTCTCCCTTCCTCCCCTTTGTGTGTGAGAGACCGAGCCCCCCCCCCCCCCACTCTCTCTCTCTCTCTCTCTCTCTCTCTCTCTCTCTCTCTCTCTGTTTATCCTGTGAACTCAGATCAGCTGTTATGTGGAAACCACTTTGTCCACTAGTGTGGACTGTAGGATCAGCGAGGTACATGTTCTGCCCTGGCTCTCACATACCACCTTTCTGAAGTCAACCAAGCAACTTGGCCTTTCTGAAGCCGAGCTGAGATAATCGTAGCAGCTTGGAAAGTTACAGCGCCGGGCAGGAGAGCTTGGGGATAGATGGGGCACCATTAACAGTGTTGAGCTCACAGGAGGCATTGTGGAATCCTTTGCCCTGACAAAGCAGGTCACAGTGAAGCTCTGGACACCTGAGCCCAGCAGCCGGACCCTGACCTGGAGGAAAATAGCTTAGTTTACGGTAGCAGCTCAGTCAGCCTCCTAAGATGTCACCAAGTCATGAAAATTAATACCTCATTGCTTTTCTTTACCTCCCAACCTATTCAAGTGAGTGATGGCACAAAAAAAATCTACCTGACAGTGGGAGAAATGAACTATGAATGCACCTAAAGGTGGATTGTCTGACCAAATGACTTCTGGTTAACTTGAGACAACCATAACTAAGGTCCTTGTTACCTTGGGGGAGCACTGGACTTGGAGCCCCATGTGAGCTTTCGTTCCTGGTCTGGAGTCTGTGGTTATGGTCAGTCAGTTCCCGTGTCTGAGTGGGCACTGTGCCTAATTATAGAGTGCCCCTGTTGGAGACTATCACACCAGTGAGGAGTGGACATGCAGAACCTGAAATTATCCTGACCTCCATGTCAGCCAGGACCTGGTGGTGTGGAGGAGTATGCATTTTTACTTGTGCTTTGCTCTGTTTATTGGAAGACAGAATTCCAAAGTCTTCCCCCCTCCCATCCTTTAGCTCTTACATACCTTCTGGTACCTCTTCCACAATAGTCCCAGAGTCTTGGAGGGAGTGACAGAGATGCCTCAGTAAAGGCATTCCACTGTCACTCCTCACCATTTTGACAAGTTTTGAGTCTCTCTTGAGTCTCTCCAGTAGTTACTGCCATCTGCCATAGTAAGTCCCTAATGATCATGACTTTGCCTGAAAGGAGCAAAAAAGAAAGAATGAAATTTGTGTTATCTTGCCTTCTTTTCCCCCTGAGATTTTGTTGGTAAGGCTTCTGTTTTGCCATCTTAGCTGAAGTCAAGCCTCAGCTTCCATATTCTCCAGCCCCATGACTCGGGGAAAGCCTCATTCTGAGTTTCTTTTTCAACAGCAGAAGGATAGACATCCTGAGGCCTTATAGGACCTACAACACAGGGTTGCCCAATCATTCATGATTTAAACTTTATTGGACGCCTACTTTATAGCATGCACTGTTCAAGTGCTCACATTTTCACCATAGATGTGGCTAGATGTGGAAAAGATGAAAAATAAACTGTAAAAGAGATTGACAGAAACACTAAAGCAAAACATATGACAAGGTTGGACATGTAACTCGTGGTAGCATTGGCCTAATATATGTAAAACCTTGGGTTCCATCCCTGTACTACGAAAAACAAAATCAAGTATGCTACTGATAAACAAATAAATGTATAAATAAATATGTAATAGTAAATAAGGGAGGGACTATAGTTCAGTGGGTGTTGCAGTTCAGTTCGCATTGCTGGTAGAAATCACCCAACTAAGAGAAGCTTGTGGTTAAAAGAAGTTTATTTTGGCTTACAGGCTCAGGAGAAGCTCCACGATGGCAGGGGGAAATGATGGCATGAGCAGTGGGTGGACATCACCCCCTGGCCAACATAAGGTGGACAATAGCAACAGAAGAGTGTGCCAAACACTGGCAAGGGGAAACTGGCTATAAAACCCATAAGCACGCCCCCAATAATACACTCCCTCCAGGAGGCATGAATTCCAAATTTCCATCAGCTGGGAACCTAGCATTCAGAACACCTAAGTTTATGGAGGACACCTGAATCAGACCACCACAGTGGGTAAAGTACTTGCCTCTCAAGCATGGGTTGTATCTCCAGAACCCATGAAAAAAGGCATGACAGTGTACACCTGTAATCCCAGGACTGGGAAGGTGGAGATGAAGGATCCCGGGGGCTTGCTGAGCGACCTAATTGGCAAGCTCCAAGGCAATGAGAGACCCTGTTTCAAAAAGAGGTGGATGGCATGCCTGAGCATAACACTCTAGGTTGTCCTGTGGCCTTCACAGAGAGCACACACACACACATACACACACACACACACACACACACACACACACACACACGTGGTGCACCCTCCCACACATGTACCCATACACATAGGCTCTCTCTCTCTCTCTCTCTCTCTCTCTCTCTCTCTCTCTCTCTCTCACACACACACACACACACACACACACAATAATAATCAGAAAGGAGCAGTGGGAAGAGGCAGTGTTGCACTTTTAGAGATGCAGGCAAGCAAGTGTTCACTGAAGATGTGACCTTTGAATAGAGGCTTCACATGAGATGGAGCAAGTCAAGAAGATTGTCAAGAGAGAGGGCATTCTTGGATGAGGACACAAAGGGAGTGGATCCTGAGGCAGAATGTTGAAGGACTGGCAAGGGGGCCAGTTTAGCAGGAACAAAAAGAGGGAGAGGACTGAGTAAGATCACAAGATCAATAGATTGATTGGGTCTTTGGAGACTTCTAGAAGGACTTTGGCTCTTGTCCTGCATCTGGAAGCCATTGTGAGGTTTGGAGCATAGGTGTAATATGGTCTAAACCAAGATTATTCATTTTTTTTTCTCTCTCTCATTCTTAATGGTGCTGGTGATGGAACCCAGGTCCTTGAACATGCCAGGCAGTGCTCTTCCACTAAGCTGGCCTCCCTGCCTAGACCTAGCATTTTGTAAAGTATAATCTGGAGATCCACAGGGGTCCTATGGCTTCACAGGAGTTTCCATGAGTTCAAAAATTACTTTCCTAGTAATACAAGGTAAATTTTCTCTTTACATTCTCACTCTCTCACAACAGTGTAGTGGAATTATCTAGAACTGGCTTATCATGTTCTGCAATGTACTGAAAACAGAAGTGTATTGCAGGACAGAAATTAAAGAAACCTGCAAACTTTAATCTTCAAAATGTGCACTGCTACTTTTCATTACCCCCTACTCTGGAAAAATTGAGTTATTTTTTGGTGGAATCATTTTACATTAATGCAATACCTTTGTTAGTCTTTGTAAATGATTTTTTTTAAGTGCGTGTGACAAAGAGTGTGCATTCATACATGTACACACGCCACAGGATCTCTTGTCACTCCAGACACATACCAAGTACAAGTACCACTATGTGTCCAGCTTTACATTGCTGCTGAGGACTTGTATCTAGGCCAGCTGACTTTGCAAGCAAGCACCTTAAACTGCTAAGCTATTTCCCCAGCCCCTGTAACTTAACCCTCTTAAAACTTTATTTTTAAAAAGTATTATTTATTTATTTATTTAAGAGAGAGAAAGAAAGAGGTAGAGAGAGAGAGAGAGAGAGAGAGAGAGAGAGAGAGAGAGGGAGAGAGAATGGGAATGCCAGGACCTCTAGCCACTGCAAATGAATTCCAGAAACATATGTCACCTTGTGCATCTATCTTACATTGATGGGTATTGGGGAACTGAACTTGGGTCCTTAGGCTTCTCAGGCAAGGGCCTTTTTAACTATTAATCCATCTCTCCAGTCCTTTTTGCAGAGACATTTATCATACTAATGACTGGGGGCTAACGCCACAATGCACGATCCATTTTCATTAACAAGGAGGGTCTAATGGGAAGGGGTAGATCACAGATAAGCCTAAATAATGGTACCAAACTGCCTGTATTTACTGAAAAGAAAACTAATAAATTAAATTTAAAAAAAAACTTCATTTTTAGGGCTGGAGAAATGGCTTAGCAGTTAAGCACTTGACTGTGAAGCCTAAGGACCCTGGTTCGAGGCTAGATTCCCCAGGACCCACATTAGCCAGATGCACAAGGAGGCACACATGTCTGGTGTTCGTTTACAGTGGCTAGAAGCCCTGGCTCGCCCATTCTCGCTCTCTCTCTATCTGCCTCTTTCTCTCTCTGTCACACTCAAATCAATCAATCAATCAATAAAATGAAATATATATATATATATATATATATAATTTTTTAAAAAAACTTCATTTTTAATGTCCACTTCAGGTATTCTAAGATGAAACATGTGAGGACCACTGGTTTAGTGAAGTTTTTGCAAGTCCTCATATGTTGAGACTGGGGAGCAAGGATCACTGACTCACTAGGGTGATGGAAGTTGAAAAAGTTAGAAGTTCTCATATTATGGATACACTTCAAAGGCAAACTGACAAAAGTTGCTTATGAACCACAGAATTAGATCTTGGTCTTGGCCCAGTCAGAAAGACTGAATGGCCACTCATGCCAGTGAAAAATAGAGGTAAGTTATAGACTTGAGGTTGTGGGGTAGGTAGGGGTAAGGGGGATAGGAGCTCAGTTTGGGGTACTTTAAGCTTTAGAGTTCTTAGGCATACAAGAAGATACTTTAAGAATGTAGGTATATACTTAAGTTGAATGCCCAGCAGAGTAATCAGGTTGGACTTCTAATTTAGGGCATCATGAACTTGTAGTTGCATTTTAAAGTCCTGCAACTGGCTGAGCTCTCAAAGATAGGATAAGGTCACAAGCAAGGACAGTAATATTCAGGGGTGGGAGCAAAGAGGAAAGTGAAGGTAAAGCAAAGAGGTGGGAAAGCTGGGTTGTTTGTCTCATTGTGACCTCCTTTTAAAAGGGATTGTCATTTTCCAGTGGTCAAATGCACAACAGAGCTGGAGAAGGAGTGGGAGGAGGGAATTCAGTGGAGTTTTGAGGAGAAGAGAGAGCAGAGTTCAGAGAAGGAGTTCATAGAAATGGTAGAGCTGAGGAGAAGACAGTTCTGAGGAGAAAAGATGGTGGAGCTGAGGAAGAGAAGATGGAGTTCTGAGGAGAAAGTGATGGGGTCCTGGACTCTGAATGGAGCAAGCATGTCACGAAGGCCTGAGCAGTGGATGTCACATGAGCTATGGATGATGGCTCTTGGATTCAGCACCAGGACAGGGCAGAGCCTCCCCTGGAGCAGCTTCTGTGGAGGGTGGATACAGACTAACTGAGGCCAGCTCACAGCAGAGTGAAAGCAAGGATGAAGAAGACAAAGTGGAAGAGAACACAGGTGGTAGTAGAAAAACAAGCACTGTCCAGGGAGCACAGAGGGCTCTTTTACTTATTTTATCTTCTTGATGTGGAAGGGAAAAAAATGACATCTGATCTTCTGATGAGGAAAGATCAGTAGAAAGAGTGACAGTGACCAGATAGGAAAGAGCTAGGAGAACTAATTGCATGAGGAATTATTAAGTAGACAGAATGGGATCAAGGATGGGGTCTTGCTAGAAAACTAGATAGTTCCATGTGAGTAAAAGAGCAAGACCAGGGAAAGATGGAAGGCGAAGGTAGATGGATCTGGGACAATTTCCCCTGTTTCAGTTGCTAAATTTCCTCATTGAAATCAGAATTGAGTTCATTGCTGAGAGTAAGTAGAAGGCAGGCAGTGGTGGAAGCTTACAGAAAGATGGTTATTGTGGTAATTGTATGATCTCATGAGGTCAACTCAGTGCACTGAACACTCAAGTACTGTGAGCAGTTAAATTCTCTTTGCTGGGACAAAACACCTCACCAGAAGAAACTTACTGGAGGAAAGGGATTATCTCAGGCTTACAACTTGTGTGTGTGTGTGGGGGGGGCATTTTTATCACATCAGAGCATGCAGAGGGGGAGTCATGTCTCCACAGGAAGCAGAGGGGCTCAACACACAGTAGGGCTCTACTAATCAACCCCAAGGTCCTCCCCAAGCAGCACACCTCTTCCATCAAAGCTCCACCTCCCCAGGGCTCCACCACCTGGGGACAAAGTAGGAAGCTTAATCACAAACACTTGAGGCTGTGGGGAATATTTTCACATTCAAGCTACCACAGTGTTTATTCTTAAAAATAGGTGTGGGAAGGCTAGAGTGATTTTCATCATACCTTGTGTCCCATGTAAAAAGAAAATATGGCTGCCGGTGCTCAAATGCACACAGCTGGTAACATTCATCTTCAGACTGACACCTTCTCTAACTCCCACAGCTATCCATAGATCTGTGGAGATGTGGAAGAGAAATGTGTGTTTTTAATGGTGTTTGGATGAGCAGTGATGACAAATGGGTTTGTTGAAAGAAGTCTCACATGTTTGGTCCACAGTCGCTCATCCAAGAGCCTGACAGAATCAGTGGGATGGTGTTTCCCTGTGCAGCATCCTGTGGTTTTTGGAGGACATGCCTGGAGATTGCTGCTCCGTATGCATCTCCAGAGCTTCAGTACATGTAGAAAAGGGGGATGCCAAGGGAGGTAGGCAGAGGGATATTAAGCCATGTGTTCTATTTCTAGGCTATTTCTCCACTGGTCCCCACAGCCTTCCTGCAGCCCCACCATCAGCAGTAATTCATCACTGTCTTAGGGGGAGAGTCCCATTGCAGAGCCTGAGAACAAAGACAACAGACTCTTGTCTTTTATGTTCAAGCACTTCTTTTCAATTCCCTCTTCCAAGCTTGGGAAGAGGCAATGCAAGAAGGTAAAGACAAAACAAGAGCCTATCACAACCTGCCTCTTCTCCAGAGCCATGGGAGGAATGAGTGGGGAGAGGGAAAGGAAAGGCCCACTGATATTCTTTCCTGAGATACCACAGCACATCACTACAGTCCAGGACTGAGGGAGAAACCCTGAGTCAAATTACTCAAAACTAATCCTGAATGTGCCCAGCCAGATCCATTCCATTGTGATTCTCCATCTGAAAGCTTAGAGATTTGTTGGGCTTAAGAAAGGAGAGATGGTTTAGCGGATAAGGCACTTGCCTGTGAAGTCTAAGGACCCATTCCTAGCACCCACATAAGCCAGATGCATGAGGTGGCACATGCGTCTGGAGTTAGTTCGCATGCCTGGCATGCCTATTCTCTCTCTCTTTCTCCCTCTCTCTCTCTGCCTCTGTCCCTCTCCTTCTCAAATAAAATTAAAAAAAAAAATTTAAAGAAAAAGAGAAATGGACGCTTCTGCATGCATGCATTGCCTCCTATGATACTTTGAATGTGAAATGCCCCCATAACTTCATGGTTTGTGATTCAGCCTCATACTCAAACCCCAGATGGTGGCATTTTGGGAAGTGAAGCCTCGCTAGAGGAGGTGTGTTACTTTAGGTGGATTTTGGGGGGTGTTATAGCCCAAGCCCCCTATGCCAGAGTTAGCTCACTCGTGGTGCTACCTCCTAGCTGCTGTGACAAGATGTTGTGTTCAACCTCTGCTCTGCTGTGCCATGACGAAATGTCACCTGTAAGCTGAAATAAAACTTTTATTTCTTTTTGTTTGGGTGCTTTGTCCCAGCAGTGAGGAAGCAACTGATATACCTTCCTTTAGTCTCACTTGCAAAATGTGAATAGCCGTTGAAGAAATAGCATTGAGTTGCCGATACCTTCGTGTGAATGAGCTTATCATCATGGATCATGTTTTTTCCCCAGGTAGGGTCTCGCTCTAGTCCAGGCTGACCTGGAATTCACTATGTGGTCTCAGAGTGACCTCAAACTCACAGCAATCCTCCTACCTCTGCCTCCCATGTGCTGGGAATAAAGGGATGTGCCTCAAAGCCTGGCTCATCATAGCTCTTGAATAGGAAAGGCTTTGCTCCCAGGGGAAATAAGGTGATGTCTGCAGACAGAACTGTCACAGGTTGGGAAAAGGAGATGTTCCTGGCATTGACTGTATAGGAGCCATAGCAGTTACTTAATGGTACTACCATGCACAGGACAGGAAACAGTCAACAATTTTCCAGCCCCCAGTGGTACCAAGGTTGAGAAACACTTGCTTTCTCTTCTGAATTGAAGATATAAAAGTGGCTCATCATAAACTGACCTAATTTCCCATGGTGGAAGACGAAGGAAAAATACAAATTGAAACCGACAGAGAAAATGAGTTGTGGCCCTGACTACATTTGGAAGTACCAGTAGTTTCAGCAAAGTGACTTATTAAATCCAACAAGCAAACAAAGAACCTTGCAGGTAATTGCACCCTACTTTCCTACAATCCACAAAGCAAGGACTTGCAGTACCACCAAGCACGCTATGTGCCATGTAACAAAAGTACATGGGCTTGACTCATTCCCATCTGGCAGGCACAGCAGTAACCTCCTGGGTAGTTCTGGTGAGAGTCACTTGTGTTCCTCCCACCTGGGTCTCAGGACACTGCTGCTCTGGTTTCTCTTCCCCTAACTGAACACTCTCTTGGCTCTCCCTGACTCCCTATTCCTCATCCTTTGCGTCTCTGTTTTAGTAACATGCTTGGACCTCTCTTCTCATCAATCTCCTCCCCCTTGTAAACATACCAATCCTTCTCTTAGTTTTGATTTTTTTTTTCTCCTTAAAGTAAAGCCTTAAATTCAAACTGCGTGCTGATTACATGATGTAGAAAGTGAAAATAATAATAGGACTACCTCATTAAGTTACAGTGAAGGATAAATGAGTCAATATTCCACTTTCCCCAGAGAAAGCACTCACTATATATTGCTACTGTTATGGTTGTTGTTTTCTTCCAGTTAGAAACCCAAATACTACCTAAAAGTTTAATGTATCCACAACCAGAATTTTCCCCTCCAAAATCTCTTTCTCTTCATCTCTTTTACCCTTTTAAAAAATATATTTTCATTTATTTATTTGAGAGCAACAGAGAAAGAGGGAGAGAGAGAGAAAGAAAGAGAGAGATTGAGAGAGAATGGGCTCACCAGGGCCTCCAGCCACATCTGGCTAACAAACACGGATAGAAAATGTTCAGTGTAAAAATAGTCTCTGGGGGAAAAAAAATGGGCTGGATAAATGACTTAGCATCTGCCTGCAAGGCCAGATGGTTTGGGTTCAGTTCCCCAGTACCCACATAAAGCCAGATGCACAAAGTGGCACATGTGTCTGGAGTTCATTTGCACTGGTAAGAGATCCTGATGCACCCATTCTCTCCCTCCTGCTCTCTCTCTCTCTCTCTCTCTCTCTCTCTCTCTCTCTCTCTCTCTTTCTCCTTCCTTCCTTCTTTCTCTCTGTCTTTCATAAGTAAATAAAATGTATATTCTCATTGTTCCCTAAACAACATAGAATCAAAGCTACTTACAAAAGTTTACATCATGTTAGTCATTTAAGTCAACTAGAGAAGTTCTGAAGTATATGGGAGGGTGTGCATAGATTATTTGCAAATACTTCACCATGTTACATATGAAACTTGAACAACCTGAGTTTGGGTATACATGGGGGGTGGGCCTGGAACTAAACCCCTAAGGATACTGAGGAACACGGGTACACTGGCCGAATCAAAAGAACATCACTCACGATGAAATGAGAGAAGCAGGCACAGGCCGTGAAGTGCCCTGCAAACTAAAGGGACAGGTACTCCTTTGGATCCTAGCCCCATTCTCTTCCCCTCGCTAGTGGTTTCATAATCCTCTCTAGTTTGAGTTTTCCTCACAGAGGGATTCCTCTTGTGTTTCTCCTTCTACTTTGTTCTTACATGCCATCCTCTGGTACAAAAAGAGTTCCATGCAGGAACTTTTACAGGATCAGATCCCAGAGTCCAAGGCCTCCTAAGAACCCAGTCTACATTTACAAGGCATTGTTCAGGACCAGATCGACCATCTAATGGCACCTTTAACTGCTCACAGAACCACCTGGACTTTCCCACTATGCCTGTCCTTTGATATCCTCCTACTGAGGCTGTCCTCTACACTGAACACAAATCCACAGATCCACATCTTACTCACCCTCAGACTATGTCTCCCATGACCGCTGCTCCACATGCCTGTCCTTCCAGAAGGCACTGATGGTGCAAAGCTGGCCAAGTTCACGATGACAGTTTGACTCTTTCTACCTTCATCTCTTACAGCACTTACTTAGGAACTTTCTTTATGATGTTGTAGATGCTCAGCAGAAATTCATCAAGTGTTTGATGCATGCACAGGCTCTCCTGATGACTGTTTTTATTGGCTATGTCAAACATATTCACTGACCTAGCTTATACAAGCCTTGCATATGGTTATAGCCAATGTAGAGCCTCAGGCAGCTCATTATGGCCCCCCTGTCCATTTTTCTTGGGGAATGGGAGTAACTGAGGCTAGGGAAAGATCATTTCACTTGGCCCTGCCTCCCTGACCAGCACACATGGAAAGCAAGGGTGGAAGGTCAAATATGAAAGCATTCAGGGGGATATACAGAGCTCTTTCCTGAGTGTTAGCTGTGCCCCACACATAAGACCTACCCTGTGGTTGGTATGAAATGTCACCCTTAGGATTCTTGGTCCTCAGGTGGTAGCACCATTTGGGGAGGTTATGGACCTTTAGGTGGCAGAGCTGTGCTGGAGGAAGTGGGTCACTGAGATCAGGCATTGAGGTCTTATAACCTGGCTCCATTTCCAGTTCACCTTCTCTGCTTCCTGACTATAGATTTGATGTGACCAGCCCACTTCCACTCCTGCTGCCATGTCATCTCCACCATGATGAGATGTGTCCCCTTGAATTGTAAGGAATTGTAATTCCTTAAGTTGTTTCCTTGTCAGGTATTTGGTCGCAGCAATGACTGGAATCATGAACACAACCTGGCTCTGGGGTTGAATTCTCTTAACACACTACAAAGGGAAATATGATAATAAATTTATTCCTAGTCTGCTCACAATGGCATACACATATTTAGAAGAGATGGAACATAAGCCAAGCAATATTCCTATGTATAGGTAGTCTTTCTCCTAAAAGGTAAGGTCTTGTTTGGTCTTCTGTGTATGGCCTGTCTTTACCCCTAACATGGAATTTCCTGAAGAAATTATAAGCCATAGGGTCCCTATTACAGGTAGAAACAACTTACAGAATGAAAGGAGGTGACCCACCCAGGGTCATGGGGGATACAGCACACAACAACCTTCCTTCCTGTCCTAGAATTATTTCTGTCTGAAAAGACCCATAATCCTGGATTCATGTGAAAAGCTGCATCGCTGGTTGGAATCTAGTAACAGAGAAATGTCAAATTTTGAAATTATAATCTGTGTGAATGAAGGAATAACTCTTTTTTTTTAAGCTGGGAAAAACTTATGCTACTGTGAATGCTGTACTTTGAGAAGGTATGGATAGTCTGTGATGGAGAGGAGCAAAGATTCAGTCCCAGAGAGCAGAGAAGTATGGATAGAAAGTCAGGTTGCTCCACTCATTTTCAGTGGGTCAAACTCATGGGACTGATGATTTCCAGAGAACACCAGGCTGGAGAGACGATGTGGAGGAGTAAGTACTAAGGGGGGAACCAGGTTTTTTCTGAAAAACCTCCATGCTGCTGCTGCTGTAGGCTGGGGACAAGATTCTGCTGGTGCATTCTCTCTGAACCTTGATCAGCTTCCTAGGGCTCCTCTGTCCCCAGTGCAGCATTGCTCCCTGTTGATGGAGCCGGGCGGGGGGTTGGGGGAAGAGGTTAGACGGCAGGAACACAGAGTGATTCTACTTCCTATTTCTATTTTCTCTCATGTCAAATCTCAGACACTTATATTTAATGTAGCTACAGGCTCAGAGGCTGGGAGAGGCTTCAGGTGAGATCAATGAGCACCTGGCTGACCACCTGCTAGGCATGAGTGGGATATTCTGAGCAATCCCTGTTAGCCTTCTGATCTCCTTGCTCATGGTGATTTGGTACTTGCCCAATGTCAGGCAGCTGGATAGAGTGTAGTAGGAATAGGCTGGGTAACTGCTATATGCACAAACAATACAAGTGCAGGATGGGAAAGGCAGAGGGGAATCGACCATGAAAAAACCCAGACCCCTGTACCAAGAGAAGGGCATGGCTAGCCAGGGTGGCAAGACGAGTTCTCACTGAGGTGTACTGAGGCACAATGCACTTATCTTTTATTGACTATGTGGAATTTGTGTGCCCATTGGTTCAGATAAGTGATGTCAGCCAGAAGTGAAAGTTAGAAACCCCCAACTATTCTCAGCTCCTTTTATTTTTCAATAGCATATCCTGACCCACATATGTTACCATGGATTTTTCCATATGTTTACCTTCCTTCTGCCACAGATATGAAGATCTGATATCATTGTATGCTGTTGGTCTGAAATGTATTCACACTTTAGCTCACCAATCCTAGGTTTCTTCACATTTGAGATTTGTTGCCATCTAGCAGAATGAAAGGCATTGGATACCCTGAAATGAGTTTTAAGCAAGATCTAGCCCTCAGGACAGGTACTAGGCAGGTCATGGATCCTTTCACTTGCCTAAAACATTTCTCTGCCTAAAACGTGCCCTGGAGGTAAATCTGCTTTTATATTTGCTTGAGGCTGTGAATGGTCTTGAATATGGACTTCTCCCTCTCCCCTTAGGGCAGAACAGCCTGATCGTCCCTACGGGGTGCTCTTGTCTCCTTGCAAGATGGTAGAAATCATATAGACCATGATTCCATTTATGAGGTACCTTCTATGAGGCCAAGAGTATATGGGTATATTTGAGTACTTTATCTCCAACACTGTAATGGTTGTGTGTTTGGATTTGCGGACCAGATCATTATAGTATATAACTTTAAAGATTTGTTACGGGGTCAAGTGGAATAAAAACATGCATATGCTGAGACTCATAGAAAGGAACTGTTCTCTAAGTGTGCATTTGTTGGTTAGTTTTTCATAACTGCAACAAGTACCTATCACTTTGGGTCAAACTAAAAAGAAGAAAGGTTTCTTTTGGCTTATGGCTTCAGAGGATTCAATCCAAAGTCAGTTGTCGCTAATGCTCCTGGGCTTATGGTGAGGTAACACTTTGTGATGGAAGCATTTCATGGAGGAAGCTTCTTGCCTCTTGGAAGAAAGGAAGCCAAAGATAAAGACAGGAAGTGACTAGAATCCCTTATTTCCTTCAAGGACATGCCAGCAATGGCCTACCTTCCTCTCTCTAGGCTCTAAGTTCTAAAGGTCCCACCATTTCCCAATAGCACCATACTATGAAGGTGTAGTCCCCTGCATAAACATTTAGGGAACAGTCCAGACTCAAACTGTAGTAAATAGTAAACTATTCACTAGCCTCTCAATTTTTATGGACTTGTAAATGAGTTCAAAGAGGTTAAGTAAAATATGGATGGTTATATACCTAGAAAGTGGGAAAGCTGGCCTTTCTACCCACATCTGTCTAATTTTTCCCAGTGCCGATATTCTCCAATGAATTTAAGTGACTATAAATATATCATATATGCTAAACCAAGCTGCCCACTTGGTTTTTGGAAATGTAACATTTGTGATCTAGTAAATTAGATTTTTCTCTCCTGTCTTCCATTTTCTCTTCCAGTAAGGCAACATGACAGCTAATTTTGAATAAGCAACTTGTATTTTCAGAATAGTGGTTTCCCTTCTTAAAATCTTGAGGCCATATTTCAAAGACCCTCATGCACAAAAGCCAAACCATGGGGTTTCTTCATTCCCTAGTCAAGGCTCTTGTACACAGTAGGAGCTCAAGGAATAGGAGGTGATGAATGGCTTAGTGGAAATTCATCTTATATAGTCTGTACATGCAAATATGACAGCCTATGAATCACCAGGACAAGCCCATCTTGAATACTAGCCACAGGGGATGCCATCACTGTTTCAGCTGTGGCAGTAGAAGAAAAGACCTTGGGGAAATTTTTAAAATTGTGTTCTCATTGCCACAACTAAAGAACAACTTAGATTTGGGCCCTAAGACATGTCTGTTCCAGGTCAAGGCAAAAAAGGGCTACACTCTCTCCAACTCTTATGGGAGAAGGGAGGAGCAATGCTGGGGAGGAAACACAGGGCCTACCACTGAGCAACACTTCCAGCCTTCTCTCATCTTTTCTTAGTGAAATGTTGGGTATAGCTGATTACCTGCTGTGGTTTGAATATGATTTGTCACATCTAAATTCATGCTGAGGATTAGGAGATGGCTTAGTGGTTAAGACTAAGAACCCGGGCTCAACTCCCCAGAGCCCACGTAAGCCAGATGCACAAAGTCATGCATGGGTACAAGATGGCACATGCATCTGGAGTTCTACTTCAATGGCTAGAGGACTTAGTGTGCCAATTCTCTCTGTCCCTCTCTCTCTTTCTTGTTCTCTCTCATAAAAATTTCATGTGGAAATTTTATCCCAGTTATTGAATTTCATCCCCATTATGAGATATTAAGAGGTAGGAGCTAGCAGGAGATTAGGGTTGTGCCCTCTTGAATGCACCAGTCCACTCATCTGATTAACGGATTATGAGCTACTAGGTTATCGATATCTTCAGTTGGCAATAAAAGCCAGTTTGGTTCCTTCTCCTGTGCTTTTCCTGTCTCTTGCCTTGTGATTTTTCTGCCCCACCTCGGAGCTCAGCCAGCAATAAGGCCATCATTTGAGTAGCCTTTTGAGTCTGATTGAGAACCATGAGCTAAAATAAGCTTTTTTCTAACTTAATCTGTAGTATTTTGGTCTTAGCAACAGAAAACATACTAGGGTGCCACCTATGTTCTCACATGTTCATCTACATGTCTCTAACCATATAATCATGCTTGAGTTTCTTTTCTGTTAGTTCCTCACTAAACATGTAGGTCCTTACACCCTGCCACTCTCATTTTCTGAGCTAGGGCATTAATTCGCTGGCTATACTCTAGCGTACTGTAATGCACAGAGAGGGCTGGCAGTTGAATAATAATGTGGCTGTTCATAATTTGTGACCTCTCAGTGAGCATGTGCCCAAAATGAGGAGTGGTCCAGCTCTGTCATTTACAGTTTCTATGGCTTGGGTATATCTTTGCTCCTCTCATTCACCAGATGGCATTGAACTCTGCAGGACCTGCTGGCACCTCAGAACCAAACACAAATGAGCTCAAATCCCCTTTCCTACCTCAGCTGCATTAGTGCCCATGTTACCTCTTCTAGCACATGATGAGGCCTAGACATTTGGGCTTAATTAGCTCTGGAATGATCCAAGGCAGTGCTTATAGAAAGATCTGTAATAAAGGCCCATCTTGCTTTTGCCTTACTGTGTGTTACAATTTATAATACATTGCATACAGATATTTATTTTAAAGCCAATTAAAAAGTTGTGGGGGAAAATTAATGAAAATGTATGCCCCAATCCAGCAGACATGAAGTTAACTGTTGTCATCAAACTGCTGTCTAAGTTACTCTCAATTTCTGGACTCACCTCCCTGTGAACCAGAAGTAGGCTTCAAATGGTGAGTATACAGAAATATGTTGAGTATGGGCCAGGATGGTGCTAACGACACTTGATAGTTCTATGTGCATCTTGAAGCCTGGATGGAGCATAGTTGTTATAGATTAAATGTTTGTTTTCCTTTCTAATTTATATGATGAAAGTTCATTTCCCAGCACAGAAGGATATGGTGATATGGGGACTTGGGGGGGCCTGTGTAATTAGGGTTAAATGAGATAAAGACAGTAGTGTCCACATAATGGGGTTCATGTTTTTAGAAGAAGAGGAAGAGAGCCAGGAAAAGAGCCTGTCCTAGGTCCAGGCTCTGCAGACATCCTAATGTTGGACTTTCTACCTTCCAGATCTATGCAGCTTTTTTCTGCTTGTTATGGCAGACCAAGCCTACAAGCCAGTGATGCAACATTTCCTTGTCTGAGGAGAGTTCTCAGTCTGAGAGCTTCTTCTCTGGGATGAATGGCCTTGGCTCTTAAATGACGACCCTGATTGTATCAGTATCTAGTTCAAGAGCACAGCTGACTGTTCTCGGCTGTGTTGGTGCACACACAAATCAAAGCTCTCCTAGCTGGTCCCTGAAGAATAGATGCCTCGCTGCTCCAATTAATTATGCATCAGTTAATTAATTTGTTGGCTTTAGTGAACTGAATCAATTATTTTAAATGGCTTTTAATTGTTAATATATGCATTATAACAGAAGACAAAAGTTGTTAATAGAATTCAACATGAAAACCTCCCAGGACAGGGGATGGCCTTGTAAAATAAATTACTTAATATTTCCTGAAAAGTCTTTGTGACTTCCAAAAATCCACTGGTGTCTGAAACAATGTGGGATTCAGCCAAAGGGTCCTTTTAGAAGAAATCCTAACTGAATATAAATGAATAAAGTGTAGGAATTTATCAAATGATCATTTCCAATTACCTATCTCTAAGCTCTTACATGTAGGTCTCAAGAATGTGAGAAGGCTCTACAAGGGCAAGATGACCTCTGATGAACAGTGTAAACCTGACTAGAACCCACGGTATTCTATAGCCATCACTGATGATGGGAGGCTTGGAAGAGTCTTTGTGCCTCTGCTGTTGCAGTCTCTCACTTCAGAGAGGAAGCAACTTATTATGGTTGGATGTGGTTTGAGTGTGTACCCCAAGAGGCATGTGTTAGAGACTTGGTCCTCAGTGTAGCAATGTTGAGGTGGTGGAACTTTTAAGAGGTACAGGGGGCAGTGGTGGATAGTAAATTTTAATTAGGTTATTGGGGCACTGCTCTTGGAAGAAGTAAATACAGTTCATATTGAACCCTGGTTAGTTCTCCTGAGAACAGATTGTTATGGAAAGAACTAGCTTGGCCCGATGAATCTCTCTGGATTACTAATCATCATGAAATCTCTGCTTTTGTATGAGCTCCACCATGATGTCATCAGCCATCTTATGACATAGCCCCAAGACCTTCACCAGAGCCAGGCAGATTCCAGCACCATGAGTTGGTCCTATAAAATGGGAGCTGAGTAAACATTTTTTATATATAGTATGCAGCATTATGTAATTTTTATTTATTTTTTCTTTTTTTTTTTGCAGTAGGGTCTCACTCTAGCACAGGCTGACCTGGAATTCACTCTGTATTCTCAGGGTGGACTTGAACTCACGGTGATCCTCCAATCTCTGCCTCCTGAATGCTGGGATTAAAGGCGTGCACCACAATGCCTGGCCAATTTTTAATTTTAAAAAATATTGTATTTAGTTTCATTTATTTATTTGAGAGAGAGAGAGAGAGAGAGCAAACACCAGAGCCTCTAGCCACTACAATTGAACTCTAGATGCATGTACCATCTTGTGCATCTGGTTTACGTTCTACTAGGGAACTGAACCAGGGACCTTAGATTTTGTAGGCAAGCACCTTAAAAACAAAGCCATCTCTCCAGACCCAATTATGTTTTTTTAAATATTTATTTATGAAAGAGAGGAAGAATGAGTGCACCAAGGCCTCTAGCCATTGCAAATGAATTGCAGACACATGTGCCACCATGTGCCTCTGGCTTATATGGGTTTTGGGAATCAAACCTGTATCCTTAATCTTCAGAGGACAGCACATTAGCTGCTAAGCCATATCTCCAGCCCTAATTATGTATTTTTATAATAACAGAAAATGTTCTAATACTTGAACAAAAAGGGATGGAGTTTGGATAGTATTGAACTGATTAAGGGCAGGGCAAGACTGAAAAGGCCAAAGTAACTTGTTTACATTCCAGAATAAAATTCAAGAATACATTTAGCAATGCAAATCTATTCAGTATCACAAGTGACAAAATTAATATCTGTGATCTAATAAAAAGTTACCTGTCTCTCAAAAAAGGAGGACAGTACAACTCATAATGGAGAGAAAACAAAAATCATCCACTTGAAACTGACACAGATTTTAAAATTAGCAAAGACATTAAGACAGTTATTAACATATATGTGTTCTAAATGTTCAGAGTCAAGTAGAGATGCAATGGTTTCAATTGATTATCAACTTGAAAGGACTAGATCACTTGTGAGGGATTAAATTAGCTGCTGGACATACCTGTGAGGAATTATATTGGTTAAGTTAATTGAGGTGGAAAAACCCACCTTGACTGTGGGCAGCACTATTCTATGGACTAGGGCCCTCGACTATAGAAACAGAAGAGAGCTGGCCGAGCGCCCACTGTCATCGCTCTCTGCTTCTTCACTGTGCACTGAGTGTGACCAGCTACCTCAAGCTACTGCCATACACGATGGACTGTAACCTAGAACTGTGAACTGGAATAAACCCCAGCTGATCTTTGTCAACTATTTTGTTTTAGCAATAAGAGGGTGACCAATAAAGCCAGGTGTAGTGGCACATGCCTTTAATCCCAGCACTAGGGAGGCAGAGGTAGGAGGGTCACTGTGGGTTCAAAGCCATCCTGGACTATGAGCTAAGTTCCAGGTCAGCTTGGGCTCAAAAAAAAGTAACAAACAAAGATAGAAAGATACTGAAAATGACAAAATCTACCTTTTAGAAATGAAAACTAACATAGTCTGTGATGAATATGCACTGAATGCATCCTGGCCTAACTGTGCATGTCTGTAATGCCAGTACTCAGGAGGCGGAGGCAGAGGATTAGGAGTGTAAGGCCTTAGCTACATAGCAAGGGAGACAAACCCAGGCTACATCAGACCTTCTCAGAAACAAACCAACCAATCAACCACAAATGAACACACACTGAATGGGATTAGTAGCAAGCTAGGAATCCCAGAAAAGATCAGAGAACTTGAAGACATAGCAATAGAAATCAGTCAAAAAAAAAAAAAAAAAAAAAAAAAAAACCACCAGAGAGATGATTTCAAGCACATGAACTCTACATGTCACTGGAATCATCAATGGTAAAGTCATCAAAGGAAAAAAAAAAAGCCATCAAAAGAAATAGTGGCCAACAACTTTCCCAAACTAATGAAAGCATAACATATAGAATCCCAAGAAGATAAATGTGGTCTAAGTATAAGAATTAGGCAAAATACTATATTATGGCAACTCAAACTAAAGCTGTTCAAAATTAGTGATAAAGAAAAAAAAAAGTTTTCTAGATATGGTCTTGCTCTAGCTCAGGCTGATGTGGAATGAGTCTCAGGCTAGCCTAGAACTCACAGCAATCTTCCAACCTCAAAGACATGTGCCACCATGCCTGATAATAAAGAAAATTTTTAAGTCAGCCAGAGACAGAAAAAAGTAGAGGCACACAGTTAAGGATGAGAGCTGATTTATTTTTGCAGGCAATGAAAGAGAAGATAATAATAAGGAAACATCGTTAATGAAAAACCAAAAATCCTGCCTAGGATCCTATGTCCAGTAAAAATATCTTTACAAAATGAAAAGCAAAACCCAAGATTTTAAATAATATATATTTGATGAGCCAAGGGGAAGAGTTCCTAATATTCCACCATAAGAAATGAAAATAATTGAAAACATAGATGTGTAAAGTGACTTAAATATTACACGATATAAACATATATTAAGGCATTACATGGTAATGCCATTATGTATAATTTTCATGTCCTTGTCACTTGATTTTTTTTATTTAAAAATAAAATATCATGGCTAGAGAGATTGCTCAGTGGCTACACCATTTAGCTACAAAGCCAAAGGACCCAGGTTTGATTCCCCAGGACCCATATTAGCCAGATGCACAAGGGGGCGCATACATCTGGAGTTCGTTTGCAGTGGCTGGAGACCCTGGTGGTATTCCCTTCTCTCTCTGTCTCTCCCCCCCCCTCTCTTTTTCTCTCTCCCTCTTTCTCTGTGTCAAATAAATAAATAAAATAACAATATCACAAAAGATATTAGATATATGTGAACTATAAGAATTCTTCACCCTCACAGTATACTCATAAGGAATAGAAATATTAAAGGAAGTCTTTGAGATAGAAGGAAAATGATGCCATATAGAAGTCCTTGATCTACATAAAGAAATTAAGAGCCCAAAAAGCAACCAATACTTAAGTACATAATTGCCTTTGCTTATTATTTAAGCACACACATATACAATATCTATCCATTTATGTATGTATATGTATAAATATGTATATATGTATGTTGCAGTCAGGTTCACATTGCTGGCAGAAATGACCTGACCAAGAACACCTTGTGAGGAAAAAGAGGGTTTAGTTTGGATTACAGACTCAAGGGGAAGTTCTATGATGGCAGGGAGAAACAATGGCATGAGCAGAGAGTGGACATCACCTTCTGGCCAACATCAGAACGACAGCAGCAACAGGAGGGTGTGCCAAACACTGGCAAAAGAAAACTGGCTATAATACCCATAAGCCTGCCCCCAACAATATAATGCCTCCAGGAGGTGTTAATTCCCAAATCTTCATCAGCTGGAAACTTAGCATTCAGAACACCTAAGTTTATGGAAGTCACCTGAATCAAACCACCACAATGTATGTATAAAGGATAATTAGCTATTTTAACAAGAATGAAGTAGTATGGGGTCTATGTATATATATATATATATATATATATATATATATATATATATATATATATATATATATGTAATACAGGATACTAATAGCACAGACATTTGTGGGGAGAAATGGACCATACATTACTTTTTAAAATATTTTTATTTATCTATTTGCAAGCAGAGAGAGAGACAGAGAGACAGAGAATGGACATGCCAGTGCCTCCAGCCTCGTATACCCCACATGCATGTATCATTTTGTGCATCTGGATTTATGTTGGTAATGGGGAATCAAATCTGGGTCATTGCACCTTGCAGGTGACTGCCTTAACCACTGAGGCATCTCTCCAGCCTCGACTATATGTTTTCATGATATGGTATATGAGAGATGTTGTCAGCTCACGTGAAGTTTAGAGTATATTTTTAATCTTTAGTGTAAACCTAAAAGAGCCACCCAAATAGGAAACGGAGTTAGAGCCAAAAAAGCAGATACAATGGAAAAAAAAGTTTAACTATTACAAAAAAGGGAAACAGAAGTAATTAAGAACTAAATATATAACAAATAAAATATAGAAATATGATAGATATACACATAAGCACAGTGTATTTATAGTAAAGGTTGATGGTCTTAAGGGGATATGAGGGAGAGTGGAGTTTCAAAGGAGAAAGTGTAGGGAGGGAGGGCATTTCCATGGGATATTGTTTATAATTATGGAGGTTGTCAATAAAAATAGAAGTTCTAATTTAAAAAAAAGAAGGGAAAAGTCAGGCTGGAGAGATGGCTTAGCAGTTAAGACACTTCCCCCTGGATTTGTAAGCTTGAAATAAACCCCTTCCTCCTATAAACTGTCTCATTTGGATGTTCATGCCAGCAACATGATGCTGTCTCCAGTATCCTCTTTTTTCTAATCCTCTGTAGAGGCTGGTCTCAAACTTAGAATCCTCCTGTGTCAGACTCTAAGGTGCTGGGATTATAAGTGTGAGCCTCTATGCTTGGATCTAGGGATCTCTCTGAATACCTCTATGTCCAAAGGTAGTCACATTCCAAAGTCCTGAGATTTCAATATATGAATATGGCAGGGCACAATTAGCCTATAATAGTATGAATAAAATTATTTCAAATTATTGCTCCCATTTTATAGATGAGAAAGGACAAAGTGTTCAAGGTCAGGCCTATAGTATGTGAGTACCTAAAAGTTATTTCCAGTGGTTTGACCCTCTTAGGACTCATATTCTTATTTATTTATTTCCAAGGAGAAATGGTGGGGGGGGAGAGAGACAGAGAGTGGGTGATGCAGGGCTTCTACTCACTGCAAACAGACTCCAGATGCATGTGCCACTTTATGCATCTGGCTTTACATGAGTACCAGCGAATCAAACCCAGGTTGTTAGACTTTTCAGGCAAAGCCTTAACCATTGAGCCATCTCTCTATCCCAGGACTCATATTCTTAAGAACTGTGCTATACTGAACCATGATTACCCCAAATATCCTCAGTGATGGTTAGGTTTGTACAAAGACCCGTGTTCTGGAAGCCTACAGGCATAAAGACAACAAATCAAAACTGAAGACAGTGCAAGCAGTGGCATTGGGACACTGGTGGGTGACAGGCCACCCACATTTATCTCAGTAGCCCTTCTGTGGCACTGTAAGAGGATAGCATGTCAATGCTGTTTCTATACAAGTGTCAGTCATTAGACAAGGGGCTTAGTTCAGAGATTGCTTATATTCATAAGAAGAGATGAAATGAACAGAGAAGACATAATTAATATAAGACAGGGTTCTTGAGATAATTTGTGAATTGTTTTAAGGTTTTTAACTTACTTTTACTTTCTTTTATGTCATTTACTATATATATGCATAATATAATTTTAAATCACTGAAGTCTTTCTTCTCTGACAAGAATTAATTTCATACACAGCAATATTTCTTAGATTAATTCTCTTGGGCAGCAGACAGCAATGATTCCTTTCATTCCTTTATTTAAAATGCACTCAGGAACCCATCTATGTCTCTAAATCATTTTCTTCTGGCCCATTTATTTCTTATGAAACACTCAGATATTTCAACCACAACTTTTTGTCTCTAGTATGAAGCAACTTTTACAATGTACAGACGTGGCCTGAAGAGGTGGATCAGTGGTTAAAGGCACTTGCTTGCAAAGTCTGACAGCCCAGGTTTGATTCCCTAGTACCTATGTAAAGCAAGACACACAAAGTGATACATACATATGTTAGAGTGCAGTGGCAGGAGTCCTGGCATGCTCATTTTCTCTCTCTCTCTCTAATAAACAATAAAACTATTCAAATGTACATACAGAATATCTAATAGAAAACCTGATCATGTTAAGGAGTATCTCACATGTGTATATTAAAATATGTTTAGAGGCAGGAGTGGTGGCACACACCTTTAATCCCAGCACTTGGGAGGAAGAGGTAGGAGGTTTACCATGAGTTCAAGGGCACCCTGAGACTCCATAGTGAATTCCAGGTCAGCCTGAGCTAGAATGAGACCCTATCTCAAAGCACACACACACACACACACACACACACACACATATGTGTATATGTGCATTATTGCACTTATTGGAAAGAGAGTGGGGGAAAACCAAGTCCTATGATGAAGACTGAACTTGACACTGTGTAACACACGGACACTCAGGTTTTTTGGGAAGACAAGCCTCTGACCTTCAACTGCATGCCAAATTCTTTTCCTCAGTTACTGTTTGAATATTTTCTGTTCTGCTCAGAGGATTTGTGTATGGAAAAGTTGGTTCTTGGCTAGTGGGGCTATTTGGAGGTTCTAAAAACTTTGGGAAGGTTGGAGTTAGCTGGAGGGAGGAAGCCACTGAGAAGAAAGTCCTTAAGGGTATATTTTCCCTGTCTCCTTCCTGTTGGAAACTCTGCTCCCTGACTCACTGTAGGAACTGCTGTGCCATGACCTTCTTATCGTGCTAGGTTGATACTTCTGGTACTGTGATCTGAGTGCAGTACTTCCTCCCTTTAAATTGAACTTAGGTATTCTGGTGACAGAGAAATGAAAGCAAGTAACACACCCAGTGAAGAAAGTGGACCCTGTAGTGAAAATACCCATAATTGAGAGAAAGGCTAGAATATGTAAAATTGTGAGGAATGGTAAAACTTCTCAGCTCATCATTATCATCATTATCCTGACCCTAACCCTCCACACCAAGTACTGCATTAGTGGGTCTCTGCCTCTGGACAGGCGAAGCTGAGGAGCAGGAGGGATGTTTAGCTCATTTCTCCTCCTCAGATGAAGAATGATTTATGAAATGTGGATTCCAAGACTTCTGT
Organism: Jaculus jaculus; assembly: GCF_020740685.1. Classification (NCBI taxonomy): domain Eukaryota; kingdom Metazoa; phylum Chordata; class Mammalia; order Rodentia; family Dipodidae; genus Jaculus; species Jaculus jaculus. The sequence continues at coordinate 27,766,791 of NC_059103.1, forward strand.
TGCAATCATTCAGGGCCTCAGTTCTCTGTCATATTCAAAAGAAACACCATTAAGATGTCAAAAGAAGAAATTAAAAGCAATTTTGAAGTCTTAATCAAATTCCAAAATTAACCAAGAAAGGATTTCATTCATAAATATGAGCAAAGTTGTTAAAATCATTTTTACTATGTATTTCTCCAAAGCTCTCCTCTTTATCAGAGAGGCTGCCCTAGTGGGCCTGGAAAGCTCTAACAGAGATGGGGTGGGCAAGAGCCACATTTGAACTTCTCTCTAAGCTCTGTGGTATGAATATTCATCCCCCTTTAAAATTCTATTGAGACTTAACTCCCAAGGATAGAATTAGGAGATGGGACCACATGACAGAGATTAAGTCCCTAGAGGTCTGCCCTCATGAAAATGATTAGTGCCCTGATAAAGGGTATCCATGGGGCAAACCAGTCCTCCTTCCATCCCACCACATGGGGCCAAGTCAGAATCTTCAACAGACGAAATGAATCTACTCATGCTTTTAGCTTGAATATCCCAGCCTTAGAATTTAAGGACTGTTTCTAATCTTTTAAAAAAAATTTGTTCATTTTTATTTATTTGAGAGAGAGAGAAAGAGAGAGAGAGAGAGCGAGAGCGAGAGCGAGAGAGAGAGAGAGAGAGAGAGAGAGAGAGAGAGAGAGAGAGAATGGGCACGTCAGGGCTTCCAGCCACTGAAAACAAACTCCAGATGTGTACACCCCCTGTACATCTGGCTAACATGGGTCCTGGGGAATCAAGCCTTGAACCGGGATCGTTAGGCTTCACAGAGAAGTGCTTAACTGCTAAGCCATCTCTTCAGCCCCCTAAGTTTCTAATCTTATATAAATTACCTAGGCTCATGTATTTATCACAGGCACACAGATTGATTAAAACATCAGGCCTAAGGGATGTCCTCTGAAAATGGCAAGGAGAACAGGAGCCTGATGACTTCTACCTCCTCTGTGGAACCTCTCCTCTCCAGCTGGCTACTCAGGGAGGTGCCAACCTTGACCTTTCCCCAGGCTGTCCTTCCCACACAGCCTTGCTGAGCTGCTGTCCTCTATCTGTAGAGTTCTTGTCACAGCAAATGAACACCTGCTTAAGCAGTCAGAAATGCTAGGATTCACACTTTCTATGTGTTCCCACCCTCACAACCAGACATAGATGTAAACCTGACAGGCCTCCATTACCCTGGTCCTCACATGCACGTGCAATGTGCTCATGGGCACATCAGTTCTCAACTGCCTCCTCTTCTTCCACCTTTTCCTGCCCAACTTAAACCCTTACAGAGCAATAAGTGTGACTTAATTGGAAGTTGATTTTTATTTTATTGTTAATTACCATGGTTCTAATATCCAATGACATCACGGTGGGCCATGTTATACATTGTTCATTATTGTGAGATACTGGCCTCGTTGGAGTTAGAGCCTAGCCTTTTCTTCAGTATGCTACGTGACCATTGCTTAATGCTTCTTGCTGCTTACTTCTAGATTCATTTGCTTTTTTAAAAAAATACTTAATTTATTTATTTATTTGAGAGAGAGGTAGACAGAGAAAGAAAGAATGGGCATGCCAGGGCCTCCAGCCATTGTTAATGAACTCCAAACACATGTGTCACCTTGTGGATTAAGTGGATACTGGGGAATCGAGCCTGGGTCCTTAGGCTTCTTAAGCAAGCACCTTAACTGCTAAGCCATCCCTCTGGCACTTTGCCTTTTTTATTATGTATATCTGTTGCAGTCAGATTTGCATTGCTGGCAGTAATCACCCAACCAAAAGCAGCTTGTGGGGAAAAGGGGAGTTTATTTTGGCTTACAGACTGGAGGGGAAGGTTCATGATGGCAGGGGAAAATGATAACATGAGCAGAGGGTGGATATAACCTCCTTGCTAACATCAGGTGGACAACAGCATTAAGGGAGTGTGCCAAGCACTGGCAAGAGAATACTGGCTGCAATACTCATAAGCCTGCCCCCAACAATATACTGCTTCCAAGAGGCATTGATTCTCAAATCTTCATCAGCTGGGAACCTAGCATTCAGAACACATAAATTTATGGGGGACACCTGAATCAAACCATCACATTCTGTCCCCCATAAAGTGATAACCATCTATGATGTAAAATGCCATGCATGCAGTCCCTTTAAAAGTCCCCATAGAGGACTTCCGGGTAAGATGGTGGCCTAGGAGCCATGCCAAACCAGCCTAGGGAGGGATTTAAGCAAAACCTTAGCAAAATGCACTTTTCTTTGAAAAGTAAAGGAGTATAGTTCTTAGACATAGCGGAGAAGCTGGAGAGACAAGACCCACCAGAAAGGAGGAAAATGGCCAGAGTCCCACTGAGGTGATCATGGCCTGCAATCTGCGTGCCCCGTTCAGGGCAGTCCCACCAGGCAGCCAGGCACAAGCAGCAGCAGTAGAAGCAGCAGAGACCAAGCAACAGATTTTTCAACTCCATCAACCTGCTTGCAAAGTTAAGAAATCTGAAGGAAAGACAGCTGAGATCAACTAAAAAGCTACTGAAAGTACAAGCAACTCCAGAAGTCTGAACTCTCCCATTTCCCACCTTCAGAACCTGGAATCTCCAGCATTCAGCCCCCAATGGCAGCCCAGCCAGCAGAGAAGATCAGAGGTACAACTGCACAGCACAACACTGAGAGACTGAGGCGGGCACTCAGCATTGGTGAGATTGGAAGCCACCCCAAAAGGTAACAAGGCTGACTGACAATAAAAAGGTACACAGTCCTGCAGCAAGAGTTAATCTCTTTCCTTATCAGGGCAGGATATGGGGTATCTTCTTGGTTGGCTTTACCATTTTCAAATGACCTGTATTTGGGGGTTGAATTTTATTGCCTTTGGTATGTTTATATATATACACATATATTGCCTGTTTTTTGCTTCTGTCATTATTGAGGGGAGGGTCTGATCCAGATCCAGGTTGATCTGGAACACTATTCGGAACAGAAATCTCTACTTCCCAGCAGACAAGATTAAGTGTGTAGAAAAACACACACCCTTAGGGATTTTGGCTTTATATGACTATCTGTTTTGTTAATATTTTTATTTATATTTATTTATTTGACAGAGAAAGAGGGAGAGAGAGAGAATGGGCATACCAGGGCTTCCAGCCACTGCAAAAGTACTCCTGACGCATACACCCCCTTGTGCGTCTGGCTAACGTGGGTCCTGGGGAATTGAGCCTTGAACCAGGGTCCTTAGGCTTCACAGGCAAGCGCTTAACTTCTAAGCCATCTCTCCAGCCCTATCTGTTTGTTTTAATGCCCACAATTGCATACTTTGTGCTGGTTTTTATTGATTGTGTATGTTACTTGGTTGAAGTTTAGAATTTGACAGTAAATTACACCACCCAGTCCACTAGAATACTTGCTTATCAAGCAAACTCAACACCTAGGATTACTTCTGTGGTTTGATTGCTGGACAAGAGCTACACCTGGCACCTTGAACTCATATCCTGAGGGTATATAGAGGTGGACTGCCATGTTTGGAAACACTGCAGATAAGTAGAAAACCCAAGCGTCAAATCAATTCAGGATAGAAAAGTCGCTACAATATAATACAAGAAACTCAAAGAATCAAGACAATACAGTACCACAAAAAACTATGAATCCATCAGAAAGGTCACCAGTGATCCTGTTTTAGAGGAAATGCCTGGCAAACATTTCAAGAAAATGATGGTATCTATGCTCAAAGAAATCAGAGAAGAAATGAAGGGAATCAACGAAGAAAACAAAGGAATTATTATTTCTGGTTTCCCACCAGAAATAGATGATAAGACCCTATTGCTGAAGACTCCACATACTTGGACTGCAAGGCCACTGAGAAATCCTGCTGGAACTGAGCTGATAACCTCCTCCATGTAGACCAGATGACAGAAAGCTGGAAGAAGCCATTCTACATGTAGTTCAATGGGAGAGAGATACCACCAGTGAAGATACTCAACAATGGACACTGCAAGCCTTATAATTGGCCAGCCAGGCCAAATGAGCCAACAGGTGCAATAGTGGCACATCAGTCATGGTGGAAACCAACTGCCCTCAATTGGACTGGAGGCCCACTCCATGGGAGGGAATACATCCCTGATACTGAAAACTTAAAACAGGGTAGTCATGAGCCCTAGGGGTGTAACATTGGCTGATGTCTGGAAAACTGTATATACTATGCCTATCAAACTGCCAAGTAAGCACTTCTCTTAATATTCATACATTTATATTAGTGCTACTCTCACTTTAGGTAGTGAATCTTCTCTTTTCAGATGGCAGTGACCTTGGGATGACTCAGAAGGTATCATAGTGCTGGAAAGAAGTGACTGACGGACTGAGTAACATCTCAATCACACCTTCCCAGGCTCAGGGTATAATGCGGAAGAAGTGGTGGAAAGAATGTAAGAGCCAAAGGAAGGGTAGGACTCCTTACAACATGCTCCTCCAGACACAAAATGGCCTTGATATCCATGACCTCACAGTGCCTGACACTACCTGCACAAGACCATCACAAGAGGAGGAAAAGATTATGACATCAAAATAAAAGAGAGACTGACTGAGATGGGAAGGGGATATGATGGAGAATGGAATTTCAAAGGGGAAAGGAGGGGAGGAAGGGTATTACCATGGGATATGTTTTATAATCATGGAAAATGTTAATAAAAATTGAGAGAGAAAAAAAGAAAACAAACGAATTAAAGAAGAAAACAAACTTCTGAAAGAGAACACAGGAAACCAGCTTAATAAAATAAAGAGGCCATCATAAGACACCGGTAAGGAAATAGAAATACTGAAGAAAAACAGGCTGAAATCCTGGCTCTGAAAAATACAGTCAATGAAATAAAAAACACTGTGGAAAGTAGAATGAATGAAGGAGAGAACAGAATATCTAAAGTAGCAGACCATGTGGCAGAGCTAATATAGTACAACAAAGAGAAATGCAATCTAATGGCAAGGAATGAGTGGGAATTTCAAGATATCCGGGACACTATGAAAAGATCAAATGTAAGAATTCAAGGTATAACAGAAGGAGAACAATTTCAATCCAGAGGCTTAGTAGGTATTTTCAACAAAATCATAGGAGAAAATTTCCTCAAATTGGGAAAGAAATACCAGTGCACATACAAGAAGCTTTTAAAACACCAAACAGACAAAATCCAGAAAGAACCTCTCCTTGCCATGTTATAATTAAATTACTAAACAGACAAACCAAAGAAAATACATTGAAAGCAGTTACAGAGAAGAAGAAAGTCACCTACAAAGGCAAACCCATCAGACTAACTGCAGATTACTCAGCACAAACTTGAAAAGCCAGAAGGGCTTGGAATGACATATTCCAAGTTCTGAAAGATAACAACTGTCAACCGAGATTACTTTATCCTGCAAAGCTATCTACCCAAATTGATGGAGAAATAAAGACATTCCATAACAAAAGCAGGCTAAAGGAATTCATGACAACTAAACCAGCTCTACAGAAAATACTTGAAGGAAATCTTAATGTGGAAGAGAAAGCAAAACGCACACAGGAGTAAATAGGAAAAAACAAACCACACTCAAATAACAGTTAAAATAAATGAGTAAAGGGAAAAGAGGAAACACTACAAAATAAGAAAAATGGTGAGAATAAATGCATACCTTTCAGTAATAACTCTTAATATCAATGGCCTCAATGCACCATCCAAAAGACACAGGCTTGCAGACTGGATTAAAAAGCAAGATCCTGCCATTTGTTGCCTCCAGGAAACTCATCTCACAATAAAAGATAGACACTGTCTTAGGGTGAAAGGATGGAAAATGGTATTTCAAGCAAATGGGCCTAGGAAACAAGCAGAGGTTACTATCCTAATATCTGACAGGATAGATTTCAAACTAACATTAGTGGAGAAAGATAAAGAAGGTCATTTTATAGTGACTAAAGGCACACTCCAGCAGGAGGACATTACAATCCTAAACATATGTACACATAACATGGGGGCTCCCAATTTCATCAAACAAACACTATTAGACTTAAGGTCACAGATAACATCAAATGCAATTGTAGTGTGAGACTTTAATACCTCACTCTCATCAATTGACAGGTTATCCTGACAAAAATAAACAGATAGACATCTGAATTAAATGATGTCATGGAACAAATGGACCTAACAGATATCTATAGAACATTCTATCCAAATGCTGCAGAATATACATTTTTCTAAGCAGCACATGGAACGTTTGCTAAAATAGACCATATATTAGGACACAAAGCAAATCTCCAAAATTATAGGAAAATTGAAATAATCCCTTGTACTCTATCTGATCACAATGGGATTAAACTGCAAATCAGCAACAAGAAAAGCTACAGAGCATACAGAAATTCATGGAGACTAAACAGTACACTATTGAATGATCAGTGGGTCATTGAAGAAGTCAAAAAGGAAATAAATAAATTCATATAATCACATAATGATGATAATACAACATACCAAAACCTTTGGGACACAATGAAGGCAGTCCTAAGAGGGACATTTTTAGCTCTAAGTGCCTATATTAAGAAATTAGAGAGTTCACAAATAAACAATTTAAAGCTCTACCGTTAGGCCTTGGAAAAAGAAGAACAAGGCAAACCAAAAAGCAGTAGATGAGAAGAAATCATAAAGATTAGGGCAGAAATTAATAAAATAGAAACCAGAAAACAATCCAAAGAATCAACAAAACAAAGAGTCGGTTCTTTGAAAGGATAAACCCTTAGCAAATTAGGCGAGAAGAAAGAGAGAAGAGACAAATATTAATAAAATTAGAGATGAAAAATTCACCATTACCACAGCTACCAAAGAAATTCAGACAATTACAAGGACATACTTTAAGAATATATATTCCTCTAAGTTTGAAAATCTGAAAGAAATAGATGATCTCCTTGTTTCATATGACCTACCAAAGTTAAATCAAGATGAGATAAACCATTTAAATAAACCTATAACAAGTCCAGAGATCTAAGCAGTTATAAAAAAAAAATCTCCCAATTAAAAAAAGCCCAGGTCCAGATAGATACACTGGAGAATTTCACCAGACCATCACGAAAAAACTAACACTAATGCTTCTCAAACTATTCCATAATATAGAAAAAGAAGAAATTCTACCCAACTCCTTCTATGAAGCCAGCATCACCCTCATACCAAAACCAGGCAAAGACAGAACAGAAAAAAGAAAATTACAGACCAATCTCCCTCATAAACATAGATGCAAAAATTCTGAGCAAAATATTGGCAAACAGAATACAAGAATATATCAAAAAGATTATTCACCCCAACCAAGTTGGCTTTATCTCAGAGATGCAGGGATGGTTGAACATATACAAATCAATAAATGTAATACACCATATAAATAGTCTGAAGGGCAAAAATCACATGATCATTCAATCGATGCTGAAAAGGCATTTGACAAAAACCAACATCCTTTCATGGTAAAAGTATTACAGAAACTGAGACTAGAAGGAACATATCGTAACATAATAAAAGCTATTTATAACAAACCTATAGCCAACATCATACTAAATGGTGAAAAACTCGAACCTTTTCCACTAAATCCAGGAACAAAACAAGGGTGTCCACTGCTCCCACTTTTATTTAATATAGTACTGGAAGTCTTAGCTATAGTAATAAGGCAAGAGACACTCATAAAAGTGATACAAATTGAAAAGGAAGAGATCAAATTATCACTATTTGCAGATAATATGATTCTATATATAAAAGACCCTGAAAACTCTACCAGCAAACTATAAGAGCTTATAAACACTTTTAGCAATATAGCAGAATACAAAATAAATACACAGAAATCAGTAGTTTTCCTATATACTAACAACAAATGTGCAGAGAATGAAATCAGGGAATCTATCCCATTCACAATTGCCTCAAAAAATAAATAAGTAAAGTACTTTGGAATAAACTTAACTAAGGAAGTGAAAGAGCTTTACAATGAGAACTTTAAAACACTCAAGTGAGAAATTGCAGAAGACACAAGGAAATGGACAGATATCCCATGTTCTTGGATTGGAAGACTCAAGATTGTAAAAATGTCAATCTTACCAAAAGCAATCTACACATTTAATGCAATCCCCATTAATGTTCCAGTGGCATTCTTCACAGGAATAGAAAACTAATCCAAAATTTCATTTGGAAGCACAAAAAACCTCGAATAGCCAAAAAAAAATTTGAGCAACAAAAATAAGACTGGTGTATCACCATTCCCAATTTTAAGCTATATTAAAAAGCCATTGTAACAAAACCAGAATGGTATTGGCACAAAGACAGACTTGTAGATCAATGGAACAAAATAGAGGACCCAGATGTTAATCCAAGAAGCTACAGCCATCTGGTTTTTGACAAAAATGCCAAAAATATTCATTGGAGAAAAGACAGCCTTTTAAACAAGTGGTGTTGTGAAAACTGGATATCTATATGAAGAAAGATGAAAATAGATCTTTTTTTTTCCCCATGTACAAAAATCAAATTCAAGTGGATCAGGGACCTTAATATCATACCTGAAACTCTGGAATTGCTAGAGGAAAAGGTAGGGGGAACACTTCTACATATTGGCATAGGTAATGACTTTCTGAATATAACCCTAATTGCTCATAAAATAAAACCACTAATCCACTACTGGGATCTCATGAAATTTCAAAGCTTTTATACAGCAAAGGACACCGTGAATAGAGCAGAGACAAACTACAGAATGGGAGATAATCTTTGCCGCTTACACATGTGACAGAGGATTAATATCCATAACATGCAAAGAACTATAAAAACAGAACAGTAAGAAATCAAATAACCCAATCAAAAAATGGACTATAGAACTAACTAGAGAGTTCTCACTGGAAGAAATACAGATGGCATATAAACATCTAAAAAAGTGTTCTACATCCTTAGCCATCAGGGAAATGCAAATTAAAACTACCTTGAGATTACATCTGTAAAAATGACTGCCATCAAAAGAATAAATGACAATAAATGTTGGCGAGGTTATGGTAAAAGTGGAACCTTTCTGCACTATTGGTGGGAATGTAATCCAGTACAGCCATTGTGGAAATCAGTGTGGAGGTTCTTGAGATGGCTAAAAATAGATTTTCCATATGATCCAGCTACAGCACTCCTAGGCATATGTCCTAATAACTCTTCTCACTACCTTAGAGATACTTGCACAAACATGTTTATTGCTGCTCTATTCACAATAGCTAGGAAATGGAACCAGCCTAAAAATCTATCCACAGATGGATGGATAATAAAGATGTGGCACATCTATACAATGGAGTTCTATTCAGCAGTAAAGAAAAATGAAGTTATAAAATTTTCAGGAAAGTGTGTGAATCTGGAAAGGATTATAATAAGTGAGGTAACCCAGGCCCAGAAAGCCAAACATCACATGTTCTCTCTCATTTGTGGATCCTAGCTACAAATGTATAGACTTGTGTGTAATCTGGAACCAATAATCAGTAGCAGAGGCCCATAAGCTAGAAAAAGGCTAAAAGGAAGGAAGGAGAGGGAAGGTTTTAAAAGGATGGTATTGTATATATGTAAGAAGCAGAACAGATCACAGGGAGAGGAAAAGCCTTAGGTCAGGGGAAAAGATCACATAAAAGAAAGATAGGGGGGAAGGATCAATCAAAATTCAAGATAGTCTGAATAAGACATATGAAACTCTACTTTTTAAAAATAATTGCATGTCCAGAAACCATAGATTGTTACTTGAAAAATTTCAGTGCCTGGGATGGGATACCTCCCAGTGAGTCATTGGCCAGGGAGGTCTATGTTGCCTCCAAAACATTATAGGCTATTGCCAAGGCCTTTTATTCCCCATGAGAAAGAGATGGTAAAACCCTATTGCTGAAGACATCACATGCCTGAGTGGCAAAGTCACTGAGAATTCAAGGTGGGGATGATCATGAAGCCTTCTCCCTGTAGATCAGCCAACTAAAATCTGGAAAAAGCTGCACTGTATTCAGTCTTATGGGAGACAGAAATCATTAGTGGTGAAAACAGTAGACACTGGAAACCTCAAGTTTGGCCAGATAGGCCAAATGTCTGAACGAGTACAATAGTGGCATGTCTTCTCTAGGGGAAACCAACGGCTCTCTAATTGGACTGAAGGCCCGTTCTATGGGAGGGAATATGTGCTGCTACTGAAAACCTAATCAAAAGCCTATGGAAGGAGAGGTCATGAGCCTTAGGGGTATAAAACCTGCTCTTGTCTGGATAAATGCATATATTGCTCTCACCAAATTGCCCTGAAAACACTATACTTAATGTTCATACTCATATATTTATGTTACTCTCACTTCTGGTTAGAGAAGCTTCTCTTTTCAGATGGCAACGACCACAGGAATGGCCCAAAGGCAACATAGTGCTGAGAAGAAGGGATGGAGGAGTGTCCAGCACTGAACCATCTCACACCCTCCAAGGCTCAGGGTCCATTGTGGAAGAGGTGGCAGAAAGAATATAAGAGCCAAAGGAAGGGTACCACTCCCTACATACAACTGCCTCAATATCCAAGACTCACCGTGCCTAGCAATACCCTGACAAGACTCTCATAATAGGAGAAAAAGCTGATGACATCAAATTAAAAGGGTTTAATGGACAGAGAGAAGGGATAAGATAGAGAGCAGAGCTATGAAGGAGAAAGTGGGGGAGGGGAAGGGAAAGGAGTGAAATACCATAGTTTGTTGTCTATAAGTATAGCAGTTGTTTATATATGTGTATACATACATAAATGTACATATATAAAGTCCCCTTAGTTTTTATCAGTTCTGAAGATGTTCAAACAGTCCTATAATCCAAGGTCTTTTAACTGAGCCATCATACCAAAACCCATAATGGCACAGAATAAACACGCACACTGCCAAAGATGACGTTGGACATAGCAAAGAAATACTCAAGCAATACAAGATTTAAATAGAGCAAACACCAAACTCTGTAGCTCCAAGTCCAACAACTCTAGCCAATGACAAGTCTCCAACTCAAATAATTCTAACCAGCAAAAAGTCTCTGGGATTCCAATTCCGCCCTCCAGGTAGGCTATTCACAGTCCTGGAAAAATTCATCTGGGGCTGGAAGCTCTCTTCAGCCGCCATTTTGTGGTTCCAGCATCTCCACAGGGTCTCCACTGCAATCCACAGTTCATCCTCATGGCTCCATGGGGTCTCCATGCAGGCAATCAGCAAACCTGCTTCACACTGCCCATGGCCATTTCCAAAACACAAGACTGTGTTGCAAATTTAATGATCCTCTCTTACATTTCTTATACTCCAAAATCTCAGTTAGGGTGTCAATTTGTTAATCCTGGAGGAATAAAGTGGTCTTTGAAGAATAGGACACTCCTTAAGCACTCAGGCCCCTTCAAAATAGTCTACATTCCTCCTGTTGCCCCAGTGAAGGTCAGCTGTCCCATCTCAATGGTTGTAATCTTTCATATAATTGAAGCTGAATGGGCAGAAGTTTTGGCCCAAAGACTAATTTTTTTATGTGTGTGTGCCATATCCCTCTGCTCACACCAGTCCATTTCTATGCACTTCAATCCTGCCCAAGTTCTCAGGACATGGCCATAACAGCAAGCCTCTCACACAAACTGCTTCTAGCCTAGTCCAGGCAAAGGTCTTTCTTACCCTCATAAGCCAAACCTCACAGGCCATAGTTCTTACTGCATTCAGGTCTTTCAACTCTGACCAGAATATTCATTCAAGCTGTATTTACAGCACTAAAAGGTATTTCTTAGACTCTACCTCCTAAAGTTTCTAGTTCCTCAAACATCACTCTGTGAAGGACACTTCATAACCAGTCCAAAACCAATCCCTGGTAACTTTTCATATTGTTTTACATGTTTTTCTTTATGAACTGTAGTTGTATATTTAATATCTGTTACTGAAGCAGGTACCTTCTCATTACTGGTACAAAACACCTGACCAAATGCACTTTGGGAGAGGAGAGGTCCTTTTTTGTTTTGTTTTGTTTTGTTTGTTATTTTCTTATTGTTTCCTTTCAGGTTTACAGTATCTGTGTGAGTTTTATCATGGTAGGGAAAGCATAGCTCAAACAAGAAGCAGTCACATATCTGGGTAAAAGTCACATATCTCAGTGAGCTAGCTCCAAACTCTTAATAGGGCTGGACTAATCAACTTTAAGGTCCACCCCCAGTGACATACCTTTTCTGTGAGGGTCCGTCTCCCAAATTGCCACCAGCTAGGGAATGAATATGAGGTTTAGTCAGTAACACATGAGCTCAGGGGGATATTTTGTGTTCAAACCACCATAATTACCTTGTGCAGAACTTGGTATGCTCTTTAAGTCTGAAGGTTTATATGATTTTTATTACGAAAATTCTCAGCCATTATCTCTTCAAATACTGTTTTTCTACTATTTCTTCTGTATTTCAGAAATACTAAAAGATAAATAAGAGAGCCTCTTTCTTTCATGTCTTTCTTTTTTTTTATTTTTCTTTTATTCCTGACCTTTATTATTATTATTTTTGTACATCATTCATTTTACTACACTGTTATTCTTCACAGTGTTATGGATACTGGGCATTAGCTTTTTAGTTATTCTATCCTACATTTCAATAACTATGTTCATACTCAGTCTTCCAATTGGTGATTAATGTCTGCTATTTTTGTTAATATTAAGTAGGTTTGTTTTTTATTTACCCTTTTAAAAATATTGCCATTTTTTTTGTATTTTTTTTATATTTTTTTATTTTTATTTTTTTTAATTTTTATTAACATTTTTCATGATTATAAAATATATCCCATGGTAATTCCCTCCCTCCCCACCCCCACACTTTCCCGTTTGAAATTCCATTCTCCATCATATTACCTCCCCATTACAATCATTGTAATTACATATATACAATATCAACCTATTAAGTATCCTCCTCCCTTCCTTTCTCCACCCTTTATGTCTCCTTTTCAACTTACTGGCCTCTGCTACTAAGTATTTTCATTCTCACGCAGAAGCCCAGTCATCTGTAGCTAGGATCCACATATGAGAGAGAACATGTGGCGCTTGGCTTTCTGGGCCTGGGTTACTTGACTTAGTATAATACTTTCCAGGTCCATCCATTTTTCTGCAAATTTCATAACTTCATTTTTCCTTACCGCTGAGTAGAACTCCATTGTATAAATGTACCACATCTTCATTAGCCACTCATCTGTTGAGGGACATCTAGGCTGGTTCCATTTCCCAGCTATTATAAATTGAGCAGCAATAAACATGGTTGAGCATGTACTTCTAAGGAAATGAGATGAGTCCTTTGGATATATGCCTAGGAGCGCTATAGCTGGGTCATATGGTAGATCAATCTCTAGCTGCTTTAGGAACCTCCACACTGTTTTCCACAATGGCTGGACCAGATTGCATTCCCACCAGCAGTGTAGAAGGGTTCCTCTTTTTTCCACATCCCCGCCAACATTTATGATCATTTGTTTTCATGATGGTGGCCAATCTGACAGGAGTGAGATGGAATCTCAATGTAGTTTTAATCTGCATTTCCCTGATGACTAGTGACGTAGAACATTTTTTTAGATGCTTATATGCCATTTGTATTTCTTCCTTTGAGAACTCTCTATTTAGCTCCATAGCCCATTTTTTGATTGGCTTGTTTGATTCCTTATTATTTAACTTTTTGAGTTCTTTGTATATCCTAGATATTAATCCTCTATCAGATATATAGCTGGCGAAGATTTTTTCCCATTCTGTACGTTGCCTCTTTGCTTTTTTCACTGTGTCCTTTGCGGTGCAAAATCTTTGTAATTTCATTAGGTCCCAGTGGTTAATCTGTGGTTTTATTGCCTGAGCAATTGGGCTTGTATTCAGAAAGTTTTTGCCAAGACCAATATGTTGAAGGGTTTCCACTACTTTTTCCTCTAGCAGTTTCAAAGTTTCAGGTCTGATGTTAAGGTCTTTAATCCATTTGGACTTAATTCTTGTGCATGGCGAGAGAGAAGAATCTATTTTCATCCTTCTGCAGATATTTATCCAGTTTTCAAAACACCATTTGCTGAAGAGGCTGTCTCTTCTCCAATGAGTATTTTTGGCATTTTTATCGAATATCAGGTGGCTATAGCTACTTGGGCTTACATCTGGGTCCTCTATTCTGTTCCACTGATCTACATGTCTGTTTTTGTACCAGTACCATGCTGTTTTTGTTACTATGGCTCTGTAGTATAGGTTAAAATCAGGTATGGTGATACCACCAGCCTCTTTTTTGTTGCTCAGTATTATTTTAGATATTCGAGGTTTTTTGTGATTCCAAATGAATTTTTGGATTGTTTTTTCTATTTCCATGAAGAAAGCCTTTGGAATTTTGATAGGGATTGCATTAAATGTGTAGATTGCTTTAGGTAAGATTGCCATTTTCACAATATTGATTCTTCCAATCCAGGAACAAGGGATGTTTCTCCACTTTCTAGTGTCTTCTGCAATTTCTCGCTTGAGTGTTTTAAAGTTCTCATTGTATAGATTCTTTACTTCCTTGGTTAGGTTTATTCCAAGGTATTTTATATTTTTTGATGCAATTTTGAATGGGAGTGATTCTCTGATTTCATCCTCTGTGTGTTTGTTGTTAGCATATATGAAGGCTACTGATTTCTGTGTATTTATTTTGTATCCTGCTACATTGCTGTAGGTTTTGATCAGCTCTAACAGCTTGCTAGTAGAGACTCTAGGGTCCTTTATGTATAGAATCATGTCATCTGCAAATAATGATAACTTGATTTCTTCCTTTCCAATTTGTATCCCTTTTATGTGTGTCTCTTGCCTTATTGCTATGGCTAAGACTTCCAAAACTATATTAAATAGAAGTGGGGACAGTGGACACCCTTGTCTTGTTCCTGATTTTAGTGGAAAAGCTTCCAGTTTTTCCCCATTTAGTAATATGTTGGCTGTAGGCTTGTCATAAATAGCCTTTATTATATTGAGATATGTTCCTTCTATTCCCAGTCTCTGTAGGACTTTTATCATGAAGGGATGTTGGATTTTGTCAAATACTTTCTCTGCATCTAATGAGATGATCATGTGATTTTTGTCCTTCAACCCGTTTATGTAATGTATTACATTTATAGATTTGCGTATGTTGAACCATCCCTGCATCTCTGGGATAAAGCCTACTTGGTCAGGGTGAATGATCTTTTTGATATACTCTTGTATTCTGTTTGCCAATATTTTGTTGAGAATTTTTGCATCTATGTTCATGAGGGAGATTGGTCTGTAATTTTCATCTTTTTGTTCTATCTTTGCCTGGTTTTGGTATCAGGGTGATGCTGGCCTCATAGAAGGAGTTTGGTAGAATTCCTTCTTTTTCTATTTCCTGGAAAAGCTTAAGAAGCAATGGTGTTAGCTCTTCCTTAAAAGTCTGGTAAAATTCAGCAGTGAATCCATCCGGGCCTGGGCTTTTTTTAGTTGGGAGATTATTGATAACTGTTTGGATCTCCATGTTTGTTATAGGTCTATTTAAGTGATTAATCTCATTTTGATTTAATTTAGGTAGGTCATATAGATCAAGGAAATCATCCATTTCTTTCAGATTTTCATACTTTGTGGAGTATATGCTTTTGTAGTATGTCCCTATGATTTTTTGAATTTCTCTGGAATCTGTTGTGATGTTGCCTTGTTCATCTCTGATTTTATTAATTTGTGTCTCTTCTCTCTTTCTTTTGGTCAGATTTGCTAAGGGTTTATTAATCTTGTTTATCCTTTCAAAGAACCAACTCTTTGTTTCATTAATTCTTTGGATTGTTCTTTTTGTTTCTATTTCATTAATTTCTGCCCTAATCTTTATTATTTCTTCCTGTCTACTAATTCTTGGTTTGCCTTGTTCTTCTTTTTCCAAGGCTTTAAGGCGAAGCATTAGGTCGTTTACTTGCGACCTTTCTAATTTCTTAATATAGGCACTTAAGGCTATAAATTTACCTCTTAGAACTGCCTTCATTGTGTCCCAGAGATTTTGGTATGTTGTGTTCTCATTATCATTTGACTCTATAAATTTTTTGATTTCCTTTTATTTCTTCATTGACCCACTCATCATTTAGTAGTGTATTGTTTAGTTTCCATGATTTTGTGTATGCTCTATAGCCTTTCTTGCTACTGATTTGTAGTTTAATTCCATTGTGGTCAGATAGAATGCAAGGAATTATTTCAATTTTCCTGAATTTGTTAAGATTTGCTTTGTGTCCTAATATATGGTCTATTTTAGAGAATGTTCCATGTGCTGCTGAAAAGAATGTATATTCTGCAGCCTTTGGATGAAATGTCCTGTATATATCTGTTAGGTCCATTCCTTCTATGACCTCATTTAGTCCAGATGTCTCTCTGTTTATTCTTTCCCTGGATGACCTGTCAATTGATGAGAGTGGGGTGTTAAAGTCACCCACCACCACTGTGTTTGGTGTTATCTGTGACCTTAGTTCTAATAGTGTTTGTTTGACGAATTTGGGAGCCCCCATGTTAGGTGCATATATGTTTAGGATTGTAATGTCCTCCTGTTGGAGTGTGCCCTTAATCAATATAAAGTGACCTTCCTTATCTTTCTTGACTAATGTCGGACTAAAGTCTACCCTGTCTGATATTAGGATAGCAACCCCTGCTTGTTTTCTAGGCCCATTTGCTTGAAACAAAGTCTTCCAACCTTTCACCCTAAGATAGTGTCTATCCTTTGTAGAAAGGTGAGTTTCTTGGAGACAACAAATTGTAGGATCCTGTTTTTTAACCCAGTCTGCAAATCTATGTCTTTTCGTTGGGGCATTGAGACCGTTGATATTAAGAGATATTATTGAAAGGTGTGTATTTATGTTTGCCATTTTTGTGTGTGTGTGTGTGTGTTACTGGTTCTACCTGTGCTCTCTTCTGTTAACTGGTATTTGAGTATAGCTTGTTTTTTCTAGGTTCCTTATATGTGTGCTTTTCCTTTTGTTCAGCATGGAGGATTCTATCAAGTATTTTCTGTAGAGCTGGTTTTGTCTTCAAATACTCCTTTAACCTGCTTTTGTCATGGAATGTCTTTATTTCTCCATCTATTTGAATGGATAACTTTGCAGGATAAAGTAACCTTGGCTGACAGTTGTTATCTTTCAGAACTTGGAATATATCACTCCAAGCCCTTTTGGCTTTAAAAGTTTGTGTTGAATAGTCTGCTGTAATCCTGATGGGCTTGCTTTTGTAGGTAACTTGATTTTTCTCTCTAACTGCTTTCAATAATTTTTCTTTGGTTTGTGTGTTTGGAACTTTGATTATAATATGGCGAGGGGAGGTTCTTTCTGGGTTTTGTCTGGCTGGGGTTCTAAAGGCTTCCTGTATCTGTATTGGCACCTCTTTCCCAAATTGGGGGAATTTTTCCTCTATGATTTTGTTGAAGATGCCTACTATGCCTCTGGAGTGGAGTTCTTCTCCTTCTACTATGCCCTGAATTCTTATATTGGATCTTTTCATAGTGTCCCGAATATCTTGAAATTCCCACTCATACTTTTCTATAAGTTTGTCTTTCTCTTTGTTGGACTGCCTTAGGTCTGCCACCTGGTCTTCTAGCTTAGATATTCTGTCCTCTCCCTCATCCATCCTACTGGTGAGATTTTCTACAGAGTTTTTTATTTCATTAACTGTGTTCTTCATTGCTAGTAATTCTGACTGGTTTTTCTTTATTATTTCTATTTCCTTATTTATGTCTTGTATTGCCTTCTTTATTTCATTAAATTGGTGTCCTGCCTCTTCTTTGATTCCTTTGATTTCCTCTTTGATTTCCTCTTTGATTTCTTCCTTGATTGTTTTCATGTGTTCTTTGACCTCTTGGAACATATTTATAATTATTCTTTTGAACTCTTTCTCAGGCATTTCCTCTAACTCTTTCTCTCTGGAGGACATTTCTGATGCATTAATACTTTTAGGTGGATTTATATCATCTTGCTTTTTAGTGTTTCTTGTGTTATAATGTATATATTTTTGCATCTTGGATTAAGTTTATGCTTGGATTTTCTAGATAGCTGTGTATTCTTAGCTGTATCAATTGATTTGATGTAATATATTTTCAGGGTAGGACCTTAAGATATTAGGTGCGGCTCTTAAGACTCTCAGAGTATCTACAAAGATGTTCTTAGGGGTTGAGATTCCCTGCTATAGGAGTATTCAAGCAGGCTGAGTGGAATAAAATACAGGTAGATTCTAAACTTTAACTAAACACTGTACACATTCAATCAAAAACAGCCCCGAGTATGTATGCAAGAGTAGTTATTATAATGACCATTCTTCTATCAACAAAGAGGTTTAGATTTCTGGTCTGTTGAGGGATCCAAGTCAGCTTGTGACCAGTGAGACCCTTCCCTGGTGCAATCCCAGTTACCTTGGGTGATTTTGGTCTCAGTCAAGTTGCTGCCTGGGTCGTCGGGCTGCTGTTCTGATTTCTGGAGCTGGGCACTTGCTTTTCCTATGGGGCAAACCGAGCCGCTGCTGCTGCCTCCGCTGCTCCTATAGCTGCCACCACCGGAGCCACCACCACTGCTGAAGCTGCCACCCGTGTCCACCACCGCTGCTCCCCCCGAAGCCGCTGCTGCGGGATCTGCCGCCGCTGCCGCTCCTGGGTCCGCTGCTGCTGGGGCCGCTGGTACCGGTGCTGGAGCCGCTGAAGTTGCTGCCGAACTCTGCTCCTGCTTGGGTCCCGCTGTCAGCCCAAGTTGGTGTGGCCGGGTCCCGGGCCGCTGCTGTGTTCGCTGGAGCTGGGCTCAGGCGGTGGGTGAGGGGAGGGAGCCGCGGCTTCTCTGGTTGTCTTGCTGCTCCACGTGTTCAAACTCGCGGTCTTCTCCTCCCCTGCTCGCTGCTGCTCTCCCCTCACGTTTCCCGAGTTGCGGAGAGCGCGGTGTGAGGGGAAAATCCCGCACCTGGCTTTTCCTGCGGCTCGAGCTGGTCTGGCGGTTTTCTGCTGCGCCGCGGCTGCGGCGTTTGGCCCAGCTGCCTGAGCCGCTGGAGCCGCTTATCCCGCCTGTGCGGGCTCTGGCTGCTCTATAACTCTTCTACTTCTCCGCTGCCGCCTCAATTTCCTATACACCTCACTTTTTAGCAAAAACGTGTATTTTGCTGCGTTTTTTTGGTCTTTTCCCCCCTAGGCTGCTTTGGCGTGGTACCTACGCCGCCATCTTAACCGGAAGTTCTCTATTGCCATATTTTTTAAAGACCTCATATTATTTCATTATTTTAATTTCTACCAGAATGAGGTCTCCATTTATTGAGATTTTTGGTTCCATGTAATGATTTTAACTTTTGTACTATGTTTTGAAACTGTGAGCTCTTGGCTCTTACCTGTTTCATATGTCCAGACTTTCCCATCAGCTTTTCTGAGATGGTCATGTCTCAGCATAATACTGTCTTTCCTTAGACCATATGCTGATGGTGTACAACTTTGTGGGCAAATCCAGACCCCTTACTCGTATACAGTTAGACCTGGGTTTGTTTTATTTGTTGTTATTTGTTTGTTTTTACATTTCAGGCCTATTGTTACTATTTTCTCCACCTAAACAAGAGGAAAACTTCCTATTGCACTTATAGATAGTAACTAATCTTGGTTTGGGTTCTTTTTCAGGGAGCTGTGAGCATCTTCTCCTGGATATCTGGCTATACATGGTATTTTCCATCCCATCTCTCTGGAGCGGCACATCTGGCCATGCCTGCCTTGTCTGATCCTGGTTTCCAACCAGACTGACACTTGGTTCCTGCTCAGTGTCCAGTGTCCTCATTTTATTTTCTGATCCACATAGTTGATGACACTGTTACACAAACACTGTGATAAATACTGTGTAGGTTTTTCTTAAACTTAATATTTAAAAATATCCATCAAATGCACATTTAAATTTGGCTTTGAAGTAGAGTGCAGTGGTGCATGCCTTTAATTCTAGCCTTCTGGAGGCTAGAAGAAGGAGAATCACTGTGAGTTCAAGGCCAGCCTAGACTAGGTAGTGAATTCCAGGTCAGCCTGGACTAGAATGAGAACCTTCATCAAAAAAATGGTTTAGGGCTGGAGAGATGGCTTGGTAGTTAAGCACTTGCCTGTGAAGCCTAAGGACCCTGGTTCAAGGCTCAATCCCCCAGGACCCACGTTAGCCAGATGCACAAGGGGATGCACGCATCTGGAGTTTGTTTGCAGTGGCTGGTGGCCCTGGCGTGCCCATTCCTTCTCTCTCTCTCTGCCTCTTTCTCTCTGTCTGTCGCTTTCAAATAAATAAATATTTTTTTAAAAAATGGTTTAATTATAGCTTTGTGTTGAAAATAAAATTCATTTCCACATAAAATTATTCCTTCACTTGACCACCCTCCCTATGTCTCTACCCCCTCTATCACCTCCAAATAGACATAATGCACAGATTATTACAGATTATAGTTTGACTATGTAGAAATTACCATATCACTTCTGGGACAAAACACCTGACTGGAAGTAGTTTACAGAAGGTTTATTTCAGGTTGGCAGTTTCAAGGGGACATTTGATCATGGTAGGGAAAGCATGGCAGAACTGACAGCTGGGCATCACATCTCTACAGAAGCAGGGAAAATGTAGAGAGAGTGAACTCGCTAGCACTAACCAGAGGGACCTGGATTATAAAATCCAAAGGCATACCCCTGGTGACATACCTCCTTCAGCAAGGCTCCACCTCCCAAAAGGCTCATACACTGGGGGATTAAGTATGAGGCTTAATCACAAACACATGAGGCTGTGGGGGAACATTTTCTATTCAAACCACCAAAGTCTGCATTCTTCTCCTTAGTGTAAAGCCTTTCATTTGCCTGCATATTTAATCCTTTTCACTTTAAAGCCTAAAAGTAAGGCAACTTTGCCTTCCACCCAGGAAATTATAAAGAACAGCCTGTGTGTTTATAGGGCCAGATTGTGGCTTGTTCTCATCTTAGGTGATATCTTCACCCAGCCTTATAGACAGATTTGCAGGCTTCCTTGAATGTCTTTGGAGCTAGGTTAAAGCTGTCACTATTACTCCATCTTCCCCTCCTTACCTTGTCCTGCCCATTCCTATTCATTCTTCAAATGCATCAGTTCATCCCCATAGATCATTCAGACTTTCCTCTGTGACCTTCCTATGCCAAGCCAGTGATCCTGGCTGAGCGCTTCCCTGGCATTCCTGAGCCTACAACTCATCTTTTCTAAGCCAAGGTCACTTTTGTGTTAAGCTCTTCCACACCCAGCACACCTGGAGAATCTACTTGTAGGAATTTGACAAATGCCAGGGAACTGGCAAGACTGAAAAAAAATGTCATCATAAGCATTTATTTCTGAGCAAGGATGAGTGCTCTGACACCTATGGAAAGCAAATGGTGAGTGTCTAATTACATTAGGAGAAAGTGTTAGCTTGGTGCTTGTGGTGGTTTGAATGTGAACATATGTCCTCCATAGCCTGAGGTATTTTTGAGTAAGCTTAAGCTTTAAGAGAATTCCAGTCAAGATGGCATCCTTCTAACAATGCTTTAGCTCCCTTGAGTGTGCCCCTTGGCTCATGCTCCTATCTCCTCCATACCAGCAAACTCCTTAATCTGGCCAGGGCTGTTGAATACAGTGTTCTCTACCATCTATAAGACATCCTACTCCACTCCCAGTGACTACATGGGCAGCATCTTTGCTCTCGAAAGGGTACACAGGAATTTCATGCAATCTGCCAGGAGGTACCAGTGAGTCCTCCATAACCTGTCCATCTGGATACAGTAGGAGAGCAAGGGCAAGTGCTATCACCTCTGATCCAAACACAAGTCATAGCTGAGACCAGGTCAAAGGGATCAAAGATTGTCAATCCCACCTTTGGTATTGGGCATTAGCCCAGAGATTCTGGTGTACTTACATCCTCCACAACCTGTGCATCCCAAAATACAAAGCCATCACAAGTCTATTCTATTCAAACATAAAACAGAACACTCACTAAAGACACTACAAGGGAAAACAATTCTTTCCTCCTTAATTAAATAAGAACTCCCACACTGAGGTGGGTAGACCACAATGCAAAAGAAACAGCAAACTGAGAGATATATAACATGGTTTACTAATCCCCCAATGGAAGTCTCCAATGAAAACACAAAGGAGGCAAAAGGAATAGAACTTCAAAATGAAAACAAAAGATAGGTGACCCTGGCCAAGCAAATTGCAGAAGTTGTAGCAAGTCAACAAGAAACTAACAATCACATAAATCCACAGAGCTGTCTTCACTAGGCTTAACCTAATAGATGAAAACCAGAGAACTCACAAGACAGGTAAATGAAGTGAAGGTAAGCCAAAAAATAAAAATAAAAATAGAGGATCTCAATAACCAGCTTGTTAAGCTTGATGAGGATATAAGTAAATGCAAGAATGAATTCCAATAACCACTAACAAAATCAAAACAAGACCTGAAATTGGAACTTGTAAAAGGGATGGACACTATACAGAAAAAGGCAAAAGAAGATACAAACAAATTAAAGTAGTAAAAACTTTCCTAGTCCCCTCTGTTCCCCAAGAACAGAGTTAGTTATGTGGAGGACAGAACCTTAGAGGTGAAAGACAAGACAGAAAGAACAGTTTAGAAGTCCAAAAATTTTGACAAATTCAAAAAATCTTGTGAACAGAACATGAGGGAACTGTGGAATACCCTAAAATTTCCTAACATTCAGATCATGTCTCTACCAGATGGGAAAGAAATTTACACCAAAAGCATGGAGAACTTAGTCAACAAAATTATCAAAGAAAACTTTCTCACTCTCTCAAAAAAGAGTCCCATCTAGACACAAGAAGCTAAAAGAAGTCTGAACAGACTGGTCCAAGGAATAAACTCTCCACGGCACATCACAGTTAAAATTCTAAAAAGTAAAAGTAAAGAGAGACTGTTAAAAGCAGCAAGAGAGAAACAACTCACAAAGGCAATGCCATCAGAATTACCTCAGATTTCTCAGTGGAAACCCTGGAAGCCAGAAGTGCCTGGAATGGAGCACTTCAAAGTATAAAAACTACAGCTTCCAACCCAAACTACTGTACCCAGTGAGTACTATGTCCAGTATTATGTCTGTTATAATACATTGTAAAAAGAAAACTCTAGGATTACATAAACATATAGCCAAATCTACAGAGAATACTTCAGGGAATTTTCCACAACCAAGAGTCAAACAAGCCATCTCAAGAGCCTATAAGAAGAACATCACAATAACCAAAGCTAGAGCAGATTCAAAAAAGTACAAAGCACTCCATCATGGCAGGGCTTAAATCAAACCTCACAGTTATAACTTTAGATATTAATGGCTTTAACTCACCCATCAAAAGGCACCAATTAACTGGGTGACTCAAAAAAAATTGGATCCCTCTATGTGCTGTCTTCAAGAAACTCACCTCATCACCAAAGACAGGCACTTCCTCAGGTGGTACATTTATACAATAGAATTCTACTCAGAAGTAAGAAAAAGAAAAGATACAATGAAATTTGTAGGAAAAGGGATGGACTTAAAATAGATTATATTCAGCAAACATGCACAATCACAGAAGTAAAAACACCACATGTTCTCTTTCATCTGTGGTTCCTAACCTGGATCAGCTCCAGTTTCTGGCATACCTGATAATCAACTCAAGGCTCAGATAATAGGGATGGAATAGTTTAGGGGGATGGGGAGGGGAGGTTTGGAGGAAACAAGCACAAAACTAAGCCCAAAATGAACCAGTATCATAGAAACCTTCATCTTTGAAGGTAGACTAGAAGATTTAACTCTCAAACCTAGTGTTGGGGGAGCACCTGAAAAAAAAGTGTACTGGCTCTGGCCTGTAACTTCTAGTGCCAGAAATCTGTTGCTACCTACAATGAGCTATGAGAGACCTATGTGGTCCCCAAAACAAGATAGACTTCTGTCAAACCACTTGATTACCCACTTGAGGTAAAAGGTAATGCCCCATTGCTGATGACACCATATGCTGCTGACCCATAGCACTGAGAAATATGGCTGGATTCCAGAAGAGAACCAGTCCCCAGACAGCCCATCTAATGCTGGAAAGTGCCACATGAGGTACTGGGAGAATATGGCCAACAATGGTATTAGCAAGCAGGCATCTAAGATACTCAGTAACAAACACCTGACAAGATGTACAGACCAATGCAATGGTGGTACACAGCCTTGGTGAGTAACCAATAGCTTTCTGATTGGCTAAGAGATCCCCTCAGTAAAAAGGAACTCATATTTGGTTACAGTGCTATGGAGACAAAGATTATGTTCTCCAGTGACAAGCTCCTACTAGTCTTTAACTAAAAAAGGAACTATATATATCAAATTATACCTAAGTTAATAATGTTTATTCTATTTAAACTATGCTAACTTCATTCTCTGTTGAAAAATCTGTTTTTCTTTTTCAGAAGGTGGTGAGACCCAGGGTAATAAACTACTGCTCTCCCTTCAGCCAAGCCACAGTCAAAACCACAGAGGAACTGGAAAGAAGAGCAAGAGAGCTGCTTCCATAGTCAGCCTGGCAAGCAGTGCCAGGGTGAAGGAGACAGATGCTGAGGATACTTAACACATACCAAAGGAGACATCCACAGACTCCTAAGAGCTCATCACTGAAGTAGACTTAAACACACCCACCGCAGCTCAGGGGATTTTACAGAAGAGGAAGCAGAAAGATTATAAGAGCTACAGCTTAGGAAGTCATACCCAGAGTCATTGCTCCCAACCTCCAGCTTAGGAAGTCATACCCAGAGTCATTGCTCCCAACCTCCCTATGTGACTGCTGCTTTCACAGTGCATGGCCACAACTCCATGGAGTTATCAGCAATTCCATTGAGGAGGACCCCCAGTGGAATGGGGGCAGGGACAAGGGAAAGGATGATACCAATATATGATGGATCCATACTAAGTATGTCTGTACTAAAGAAAGAGAATTTTAAAATATTTAAAAAAAAACACATACCAAGTTAAAAATATTAAGTTTTCTACTTATGTCTCCAGCAGGCAGAGACCTGCTGGATGAGCTGTGTCACTTGGAAAGGATCTTGAGTCCAACCCTACTATGTGTGTTGAAAGCCAGTTTGAGCTCTGACTGTTCATGTTTGCTGGTGTTGACTTCTGTCTCTCTCTCTCTCCTATGAATGTATGCTGAAGTGAGCTAGTCACTTCCACTATGGTGAAACTTCCCCTGAAATCTTTAATCCTGAAATAAACCCTTTCCCCACATAAACTGCTTTTGGTCAGGTGTTTGTCCCAGCAACAAAAAGGTAATGGCAGATACTTGAAACTAAAAAATGTGAAAAAGAAAGCTAAAATTGTCTTGTTTGAGGTTTTTTACTATTCATGTCTAAAGACTGTATACTATAATAATGGCTATCTATTGTAGAGATGCTGTCAATGTTAAAGTTTCATTCTTTTACAAAAAAAAAAAAAACCCAAAGAACTATTTAATAGATTTCTGTAATGTTGTGTTACATTTATATAGTGTATATACACATATTTGTCACAGTTTGTATTTATTGGTTTTCTGCTATTGCAGTTATATTTTCTACACCAAACTTGAAAAAAATAGATGGAATTGAAAATATAGATGGAAAACAGAGTTTGTTAGTGGCTAATCAACAGCTAATCTGATAAATTGATTTTACCAGCGGATATAATAGGTGGTAATGACTAAGAGCTTGCCACATCCAGATAATACATTGTGTTAATAAATTCCTTGAACATTTTATCTAAAGACCAAGCAAAGAAAGAAATTTAATTACTATATTTGGCTAATTTGGAGTTATTGTTTATAGATTTTTCTGGTACATTTCAAGTCACACTAAAAAGACAATCCAAGAGACAGACATATTATACTTTCCATACCAGATCAATTTGTATCCTAGGGAAAGCAAAATAGTATAGCATGAAAGCCAACTCAGGGTAAAATGGTATGCTCACAAAAATTTCCAAACCTTTGCAATTTTGATGAGTGAAGTATGGAAGTGAATACTTAGTCATTTTATTTTGCAAATCTATGACCATTATAAGAATGACCTATTTTTGTTTTGGTTTGGTTTTTCGAGATAGGGTCTCACTGTGGTCCAGGCTGACCTGGAATTCACTATATAGTCTCAGGGTGGTCTCAAACTCACAGCGACCTCTTTTCTCTGCCTCCCGAGTGCTGAGATTAAAGGCGTGTGCCACCAGGCTCAGCTAGAATGAATGTTTTAACACAGCTCTAGTCATCTCATGATTATTATTATTATTTTTACACAGTGTCCTGCTATAGGGGTTCTTGCAGTCCTTCAGCTTTATAGAGGATTTTTAAATAGCAAATGCTATTATGGGATTTTATTTATTTATTTATTTATTTTGGTTTTTTGATGTAGGGACTCCCTCTAGCCCAGGCTGACCTGGAATTCACTATGGAGTCTCAGGGTGGCCTCGAACTCACGGCGATCCTCCTACCTCTGCCTCCTGAGTGCTGGGATTAAAGGAGTGTGCCACCACACCTGGCAATTATGCTATTTTAATCAACAGAAACACCAGAGAAATAAGAAGGGGGCTTATGTATTTATTTATTTTACATTTTGTAGCACATGGTTTTCATCTTGTAAACATGTAACAATGTGTCAGGAGCCATAGAGCAAAAGCCTCTCCATTTTGCCTGGGCCTGCTCATAAACTGACTCATTACTCAGAAAGCTGGTCCATCCAGCTTTCTGTTAGGTACTTCTGGAACCCATCAGCAGACTACTTATAAAATCTTATCTTTTGCAAAAGGCCAGTCTATGGTCAGGATGTGAAACCTGGTGCAGTCAGGATGTTAAGCCAGTGAGGCAAGATTAAATGAACACCTGATTACATCCCCTCTAGGTTTCCTGACAACTCCTTGCCCTGACCACATCCCCTTCCCCCTACAACCCTATATAAACCTACATGTAAGAATAAACTCTCGAGGCCGTGACAAACATCTAGCATGGTCTCCTTCTTGTGTCTATTTGCCTTCTTTCATTCAGGTTATTTTTCCCCTTGCTTCTTTGTTCAACTCCCCGCTGGCCAGGGCAACAATGGAGATGGGCAGCTGCAGAATTCAGTGCCCCCCGTCTCTGCTTCTCAAATGCTGGTTTCTGCCTTGAATTTGTGAGGCTCCTCTAATTGACTGCACGCCTCCTTTCTGACATTTTAGGTAAGTTGAAAAGACCAGAAAAGGAAACATATCAGTTTTCTATAATGAATCACCCACAAGAGATGCTTCTATTGTGTGACTGACATTATATTTGCACAAGGTGAGAGGTGAAGGCATATGAAAGTTTGATTCATCAATGAAGACAATTCCTAAATGTCATACTTGTCATGTATGTGAAGCACTGGCTGTCCATGCTCTGGGCCAATCTTCCTAAGGGAATCTTGGGATCCTTCCTCATACTCACGACCCTCTTTCCTTTAGCTCTACTAACCCTTCTGGCTACATTACTCTCATTTGTAACACAATATTTTAAACACGGAAAAATTTGAGAGTAATTAGGCAAATATAAACTTTGCCCCTAACCAGCTTAACCTATGTGTATCCCCCAAAAGGCGAAATTCCTATATTGTTTCCACTCCAATACTTTGATCCTTCGCCACCCAGAAGTAGCTACAGCCTTTCTAGTATTTATCAATTGTATGACCTCATGTTATTTTTGTATGCACCTCTTAAGGATATGTAAAGTACTGATCTATATGTGTATAAACATTTACATAGATAATAATACATGTTTCCCAACACAGCGTGTTTCCCAATTAATGCATGTGAATATTTATCTTTCCAGTTCATTTCTTTCCATTGCTGTATGGCACTCCATCACGTGACTCATCACTTGGGTTCTCTTCTAGAAATTCCTTCCCTACATTTATTTTACTACGTGAAGCCAGGGCATGTTCAGTTTTCCCCAGGTATGATCTAGAGAAAAACTTCTTAAATGGTAACCTTACCATTAAAATATTGTTCAATGCTTATTCCCTGTGGAGCTGATACTCCTTCTTTTCTTAATCTGCTATTGTGCCCTCCTCATCCTATATCACCCTACACATAGATGCAGAAATGAACTGCAACCGGCTTCCTGAGAATTGCTGACTCACTCATTGGTATTAGGTCTGTTGCTTGCTCCAGCAGGGCTGCTGAGCTACAGGCTGGTCCTTGCTGTGCTCGGCAGTGGGCTTGGCCCTTGACCTGGTGACTTTCTACCGTCAGCCACAAAGTTATGGCATAATGAAGTTTGTCAGTGGTAACACAAGCTTTCCTAATGTGTAGACCTTATTTTTCCCTCACTCAAAATTTGAGTTTTGCTTTTGAACACAAATAAAAGCCTTTAGTATTTAAGTTTTGATAACAGAAATTCAGGCTCCTACAAATAGGGTTGGCGGGGGGGGGGGGGGGGAGGCTGTCTTTGGCCCAGTAACATTGTGCTGTGAAAATTGCACAGGGGTGGCAATCAGACCAAACCAGCTTTGTCCCAGTTCCGCTACGTGCCGTGGTAAAGAAGGACAGCCACTCAGCCTCAGCTCACCAAGGGAATTTCTTTCAGTATCTTATGGGATTTAAATTGATACATATGTGGAAAGCAGACACCTAGGAAAGAGCAGATACCAAGTGCACATTAGTTTTATTTCCTGTCTTCCCCTCTGTGCTTTGTGGGAGTGCAGGACATGCACAGATAACATGCAGACTGAATCTGAACAGGCATCTTCACAAAAGACCTCCTGGGCTACCCCCCCCCCCCCGCCGCCTTAATCAACTAAGAAAATCAGAATAGAAATGAAATTATGATTAATGCATTGTAGAGCTTTACTTCCATGGGTTAGGCTTATCCTGTATTATGCCTCCTGCAAGAGATGACGTCAGAGATAACCCTTCCAAGCTGTACTTCCTAGTTCATCTATAAGCTGGACTGTCAGGCACCCCTCAGCCACTGTTCCATGAACATCCTCCACCGCCTACTCCACCTTGGCTCTATGCCAAAGAGCCAAGCTGATTCCATTTTCTCTATGTCTACCAGTTCCTGGGTAGGAGCTCTGGCTGCTGGCTCTCTTGACCACAAAGCCCCTGCTTGTTCCACCCTCTGGGTGTCACAGGAACATTTCTCCACAACGCTATAGGACATATTCTAAAATCCGTTCATCAGAGCTTTTTACTCATAAATGAAGGAAATTCAATTCAAAGTTGTTCAAAGATCAAATATCATGGACTGGGGCTTCATGGAGTCCTGTGACTGGAGGCCAAGGCAGGATGGGAATGCAGCTGTTTTCAAGGTAGAACCCTGACCCATGGCCTTCCCATTTCCTGTGTGCGTCTGTGTATGGTTGTCTTACCTTGTCCACAGTTCTTTTTCTTTCCCACAATGTTTACTATTTGAGGGGTGGGAGAAGTTGATTCTTTCCAACTCAAAGCCCATCCTTACAATTCATAATCCTATGGAAATTGACACCAGCTATGCCTTCAAACACAAAGGGGCTGTGCACTTTGTACACAGTAGGCAATCCTCTGTGATGGTAGCAGTTGAGAGGAAGTGGGAGTCTGTAACAGAATGGGGATAGAGGGCCAATGAACAGCTTCAAATACCCTTGAGGCCACTGTATTGTCAAAATTCTATATTCTGAAAGAAAAGATGATAGAAATATGAAGCAGTGTAAATGGCAACTGAAATTGGGCCTGGCCAGCTTCCATGAGTCCTCTGTTCTTATTCTGTCTCCATGGGCGTAGGGGACATTAATACCCACCACGGCTTCTCCTCCATTCCTGGCACTGGGAAGATCTCTTTCCAGCCACTTAAGCTGTGCCCAATATGTTGGCTTTCAGCAATGGTGTGTGAGCAGGAGTGGCGTGGGTCACTTAAGAGTGGAATCATCTGTGGGGTAATGGGCAGGATCTCCATGCCGTCTCCCCAGTAGCCACAATCATGAATTGCTACAGTGAGAGGACGGACCAATTAGTCAGAAATGAGAATTCAGGTTTCTATTGAATCTGGAGAATAAAATGAACTCTTGTATATTTTGTATGTGGTTCTGGGGATGTCCTTCCTTCCTGTTAAAGCTCTTTCCTTCCTCTGAGCCAGAAGGCCTTGCACATGCTAGGCAAGTGCCCTACTACTAAGCTTCATGCCTGGCTTGAGAGACTGAGATGGAGATTTTGAGGGTGCTACTGTAACATTACCTAGCCTATCTCCTGATGCAGCTGGACACTGGAAAATGATACAGTTCTACTTTTTCAGTGAGCTCTGTGACCTGAACATTAACTCCTCTGAATATAAACTAAGCCTTGCAAATTGCCCAAGATTACTACAGAAAAGAACATCATTAACAAAGGAAAACTGTTTTCTTTAGTGTTACAGGTATCAGAGCCTAGTCCACACTCACCAGTATCAACACTCACTTGTGTACTCAAGAAAACTACATGTCCCATGCTGCCTTGCAGCTGGGTTGGGAATGTGATTAGGTTTAGACTACTCATAAGGTTTCTATCCCACATGTGATCTTTCTTGCTTTCTCTTCCCTTTCCACCTACAAATTAAAAGCAAATGACCCATAGGACTATATAAAGACAGGAACCTAATTGCAGAATTATGATTTTGGGATAAACTTGGAAGACTGCTATCCTTGAAAAGAAAATCACTCCATCCACAGCAAAACCTTATCCCTAAATGATGCTACCAGTATGAAACATGTCAAGATATCAGTTCAGGGATACAGGGGAGATATTCTGAGTGGTTCTGTGACTAAATCAGGAGTCTAAGACTACCACCATAGGCTGAGTTCCTGCCAAGCATCTGGCTTTTACAGAGTCCATGGGGACCAAACTCAACCGAGTGTATGTGAACTTCAAGCAAACCAGGCTGAGAAACTTTGCCATGTTTACTTCTTTGTTCATTTCATGTGGCCCCTATTTTGCTGTTTTTGAGAAGTACCTGTTTGTCTGATCTGTACTGAAGGCTCCTCAGTTTGTCCCTCCTCCCTAGAAAGGCTTTCCCTCCTCTGAACCTCAGACAACAGCCTCCCCAATCCCCATCCTACATTCCCAAGGCTTAATTTTCCTTTCTTTGTTGTGTCTGGGCACAGTAGTTAACACTGATCATAATAAGAACTAAGCAATATTTTAAAGGCCAGGGTCAATGACCTTGTTCTAGATTTATCCTTAAGTAACCTTGGGCTATGTCAGATACCCATTATGGAAAGTTTACAAACTAATTTAGCTGGGCGAGGTGGTGCACACCTTTAATCCCAGCACTCTTGAAGTAGAAGTAGGAAGATCCCTGTGAGTTTTGAGACAAGCCTGGGATTACAGAGTAAGTTCCAGGTCAGCCCAAGTTACAGTGAGACCCTACCTTGAAAGAGCAAAACAATATATATATATATACTCTAATTTGAGTTTTGACACGCAACCTCAAAACATTCTAGGTATATTCCATCAACCACATGTATTTACCTTAGCAACCTGCCTTAGGTGTTGCAAAATATCTCATTCAGTCACATATTTGCCTTGCAAGCATGAAGGGCCCGAGTTTGGTCCCCAGAACTCATATAAAATGCCAGCAAGATGGTGAGCACCCATAATCCAAGTGCTGAGGTGATAGAAACAGGTAGATCCCCGAAGTCAACTCCAGGCCAATGAGAGATCCTGTCTCAAATGAAGTGTAGATGTGATTCCTGAGGAACAACATCTGAGCCTGTCCTCTGGTCTTCACACAAATGTGCACATATGTGCACCCCTCCCCCACACAAGCCTGCACTACCCAAAGTGTAGTGTGTGTACCTAATTAATAAAAAGAAACCTGTGTTAGTTGCAATAGCACATTGTAGTCTAAGCAAAAAATTTGTCTTTTAGCCTAATATGTTCCAGATATTGTATTAGGTGCCTTACACAGTGGGGTGGATGTTAACGAATCCATTGAAATTCCTTCCCGAATGCTGTGGTCACCACTTTAGAGAGCAAAAGGGTTGGAGGGTTGAGTGAAGCCACTGAGACTAAGGCGCTCACCTCCTTCTGCAAACAGCCCAGACACAGCATGGCAGGGCTGCCTGTATCCAAGGCAAAGCCAATACCAAGGGGGAGAAAAGAAACAAAAAGACGAATGAACCCTATGAGCAACTCAGAAGTGCTTAAATCCACAATTATTACATTTTTGCTAGGGTAGAACTGAAGAATAATGGAGCATGTCTCTCATCGGACTTACTGTAAAATAAGTAATTTAGTAAACACAAAATAAAGCTGCTGAAAGATGCCTTTAAAGTAGTTTGCCTCATGGAGCATAAAGGGTGATTTGGGTGCAGACATTAAAACAGTTATCTTGAAGCAATTACAGATTTGAGTAGTCTTTGAGAGGCTCTGGGTTAGCAACAGATCTTGCCCAAGAAGCTCATGGTGGGGATAGCCTTCAGCTATGCCTCCTTTCCCCTTTACTACGGGGGGGGGGGGGGTGGAGGGGGGGAGAAAGTGTCTCCAGGACCACTTCTAACAGTTGTAGGGAAAACAGCTGCAATTGTTGGGTTACTAGAAAGGACAATAGAGTAACAGCTTCTTTAGAGGGCTGAAGGGGCACAGGGTTCAGGCTTGCATTGGGGAAAGATTCTCAGTGAAGAACTTAATCATTCTGGCTGTTTGTTAACAAGTGCAGGCTTGGCCTCCTTGACCGCTCAGTCTGAAATCCAAAATGCTCCAAAATCTGGAAATGTGTAATTTCTGATTTGATGCCACAAGTGGGTTAAAATGATGTACAGGGGGCTAGACAGATGGTTTAGAGGTTAAGGCATTTGCCTACAAAACCAAAGGACCCAGGTTCGATTTCCCAGGGCCCAGGTTAGCCAGATGCACAAGGGGGTGCACATGTCTTGAGGCCCTTGTGCACTCACTCATTCCGTCTCTGTCTGTGTAAAATAAATAAATAAGTGAAATATTTTTAAATGATGTATAGGTTATTATAGAAAAACCCTGTGCCAATGGTGGAGTTGTTCACCATGAAAGCTCCTGAAGCCCCCAACAATATAGCCTATTTGCGAAGCTCCTGGATACCCACCAGAACTAGATAGGAAGACCCTATTGCTTAAGACAACACATGCATTGGTAGCAGAACATGGAGAAATAAAATTGGAAATGAGCTGGAAGCCTCTTTCCCACTAGCTAGCTGGCATAGTGTTAGAAAGTCTGTATGTATGTAATCTAGCTGGGTAACAAAATTTATCAACATGCTTGCACAGCTGCTAAACAACTCTCTGGGCTACACAAGCTAGCCCACTGGTGTAAGGTTGGCATCACTAATATGTGGGTGACCAACTACTTTCTGCTTGGATCTCTGAGACCTGCTCCGTGAGAGGATACATGCCTGGTGCTGACAACCCACGCAGAAGACTATTGTGAAGGACCCCTAGTGGAGAAACCAGTACTGTCAACTGACTGAATTGATCTGTTGTGCCCATTAAATTGACCTCCAAATATTTAAGTGAGGTTTATTCCCCTAGAGCAAACAGAAAGAAGCGGATCCCACATTTGGTCACTTATTTTTACTGCAGATGGTGGTGACTACTGGGGAGACTCAAAACTAGCCAAAGTGCTGAAAGTAAGTCAAGGTTGGGCTCTCCGCTCTAATTGAGACATCTGTAACGTCTCCTCCCAGGCTCAGGGAACATGGCTTTAGATGGAGCAGAAAGAATGTATGAGCAGAGGATGGGGAGTAGTACTTTTGTCTTCAGGGCAAAAAGCGACTGTTTGTGCCCTTATAGCTGCTGTCCAACCTTCACAAGATCTTCACAACATTCAGCTCATCAATATTTTGGCATGGATGATGAAGGAGGGTGAAGACATAAGAAAAAAAATCTTAAAATAGAAGAGGGTCTACTTAGAAAGAAACAGCTCAGTGAAGGGGTTGCTGGGAGATGGCGAAAGAAGGCATTGGGAGGGGGTTGCAGTCGAATTACCTCATCTTGTATGAAAACGGTCAATAACAATGTTGTATTAATTACCTTTAGGCTGTGACTGTAAGGTATATTAAAGAGAAATGGATTTCATCTTCAGATGTGGGTCCCATCCCTCAGGTAACTCATGATGTATCTATAACACATGAGCTATGGTTTGAATGTGAAATGCCTCTCCCCATAGACTCCTGTGTTTGGATACTTGGACCCCAGATGCTGGTGCTGTTTGGGGAAGTTGTAGAATTTTTAAGAGAGAGTGCCTAGCTTAAGGGTAGGCTTTGCCGGTTATAGCATAACCCAGTTTCCCATCCAAACCTCTGCTTCCTACAGCACCAAACCAGAAAACTACCTCACATCACACTGCCACGGAGCCACCTATCACAGTGCTTATCCACCAAGATGGACTGATGTAACCCCTCATCAGAAGCCTAAAATAAATTCTTCTCTTAAATTGTTTCTCTGGTCTGTGGTCTCAGAAAAGATAAAATGATTAATACAGTAAATCCCAAAATTTGAAAAAATATTCCCCAATCCAGAATTCTTCTGGTTCCAGACATTATGTGAAAGGTCCTTCTTCCTGCATTGGTCTGGCCTTTCTCCTGCCGTAGTAAAAGTCCTTTGGGAGCTGGAGATATGGGTTAGCAGTTAAGGGGCTTGCCTACAAAGCCTAACTGCCTGGGTTTGATTTCCCAGTACCCATATAAAGCCAGATGCACAAAGTGGTGCATGCATCTGGAGTTTGTTTGCTATGGCTAGAGAGTCTGGCACCCCATTCTCTCTCTCTCTCTCTCTCTCTCTCTCTCTCTCTCTATCTATCTATCTCTATCTCTCTCTCTATCTCTATCTCTCTCTGCTTGCAAATAAATAAATAACATCTATATAACAAAGAAAAAGTACTTCCCAGGCATGATTTAATAGGGCCTCACAACCAACTTTTAGGGAATCACTTTGACATTTCCTAATCAATTGAGGAGGTACAGGGTACAGAAGTGACTTAAAGGCCCCCTGGTAATGAGTGGCAAAGCTGTCAGGATTGGGACTTGCATTTGACTCCTATACCTGAACATATACCCACAACCCTATCCTGCCTCATGCACCAAGGGCCTGAGCTGAGCCAAACCCTAAAGGCAAGTTCACAGCGTACCCAGGTCTTGTTCTGTCATAGGTGTTCCCACAGGAAGACTGTGGTAGTCATGGGGTAGGGAATGGCAGCAATTCTAGGAGGGCCATGTTATAGGCTATAGAGATTAAAGGGCATGTGCAAAACCCATTGCCACCTCTACTTTTAACTACTGTTGTGAGGGCCAGTTGTTGTCATGATGCCCTAGGAAACATTTCAGGTGTCCAGTGCTCCTTGCATGCTACTAAGACAGAGTTATTTCTCCAAGCCCCCCAGACTTGATCAGCCCCCAAAGATGAAGACAAAGGCTGATAAATGGAGGGAATAAAATGGAAACTCCAATTTACACTCTGTAATTTACCTGGCTAGTCACCAGCGGACACAGCCCATGTGCCTTTGCCTTGATCCCTATCTCTCTTGCTTCCTGGCATTAATCACCTGCTTCCATGAAAGCTAAACTCAGACATAATAGTAGTGGCAATAAGCAACATGGGCTCTAAACTTCTCCCTAGCTCTCAGTCTACTTAGACAGCTTGATGACCTCTTCATGTTTCAGCTGTGTCAAAGCTGCTTCTAAGATAGTTTGGAAGATGAGGTGTGTGTATCAGACAGAAAGGTTAGGGCAAAGCAGTTGTACAGGAGAAGACAAAATGCATGTTGGTTTTGGAAGGACTAGACCAAGCCAGAAGAGGCCCTGGTGAACATATTATTCTGAGAGTCCTCTGGGGACACTGAAATGCCTCACCGGCTAGGTCTTTGTGCCCCTGGTCTGACTGAGTCTCCAAGTGCAAGCTGGCAGGAGGAGCTGGGCCTCCAGTGAGGTTGCTCTCTGTGAGTTCTTTTTTTTTTTTTTTTTTCTGA
This sequence comes from Jaculus jaculus, assembly GCF_020740685.1. Lineage (NCBI taxonomy): Eukaryota > Metazoa > Chordata > Mammalia > Rodentia > Dipodidae > Jaculus > Jaculus jaculus. Next base: position 27,802,656 of record NC_059103.1, read on the forward strand.
TGGGCACCTGGAGTGGCAGGCACCCATGTCTGCTCTGCTGTAAGGTGTGGCTTCTTGCCCATGGTCTTGAACAGATTCAGTTCTACAAAGTAAGCCATATGAGAGTGGGAGAGAATATGGCTTTGAGTTCTTTAACTGCCTGGCATGACTGGGCAAGCAGATGCTATCCAATGATCTCACCCAGTGTCAGCGATGAGGAAGACCTTGCCTGAGCCCTGTTTCACAGAAAGAAGCTGCTGAGGCTCAGAGATTAAATTACCTGCCCAAGGTCACACTGCCAGGGAAGACAAGAAGACATGAAACACACATTTGACTCAATGCCCATTTTCCTTCTGACACTGTCAGAAACCTGCTCTCACTTTGATTCTTGGCTGGATACTTATAGCCTGCTAGATTTCCAGTCACAAGAAACAGAAGGGGCTGGAGAGGTGGCTCAAAGAGGTTGTTCTCAAATTCTGCTGACCTGGGTCCAATTCCCCAGCACCTATGTAAAATCAGTCACAAAATGTGTTACATACCTCTAGCATTCATTTGCAGCAGCAGGAGACACAGGCCTATGTGCAAATAAGTAAATAGTTTATAATAAAGGCTAACAAAAATCCAAACTCACCGACCACCTGTTTCTCAGGACACAATCTCAATGCACTCTACTGAGGGAGGAGGGGAGAGGCTATTTCATCTCAGTGCATGCGGCAGGGAGGTGATTACCACATTCCTTCCTTCCTTTCTGTTTTTCAAGGTAGGGTCTAGCTCTAGCCCAGGCTGACCTGGAATTCAGTATGTCATCTCAGGCTATCCTTAAAACTCACAGCCATCCTCCTACCTCTGCCTCCTGAGTGTTGGGATTAAAGGCATGTGCCACCACAGTGGCAGCCATGCTTCTTGAAAGTTGATCCAAGCTCTAGTTGTATAAGACTTTTCTAGATAAAGTCCACTTGCCTATATTTGATGGCACCTCTTTGCCTCTGGACTGATGAAATAATTCCCAAGCAGTGCTCTGATGCTGGGGAGTCAGGGAGAAAAGGAGTGCAGGTCCTTGGACATAAAGCTATCACCAAGCTGGGAATGGACAAGGAACACATAGGGGATGTTTTTACTTGGGGTGCTCCAATATGACCTCCATGAAAAGACACAGAGATATTCTTCTTTGAAGAAAAATATTTATTTATTTGACAGAGAAAGAGGGAGAGAAAGAGAGAGAATGGGTGTGCCAGGGCCTACAGCTACTGCAAACAAACTCCAGATGTGTGTGCCCCTGTGCATCTGGCTAACATGGGTCCTGGGGAATCAAACCTAGGTCCTTTGGCTTTGCAGGAAAATGCCTTAACCTCTATGCCATCCCTCCACCCCAATATATCTTCTTTTTACCTCAAGGCCAGGGGCATAGCCATGCTGATTGTGTAGAGAGGGTCCCCTATCCCACTGACCAGCCAGTCAGTCTCACAGCTTCTACCTATGCCACAAACACCAACTTAGCAGGCCACCCAGCTACCATTCTAGGGGCATCTGATGAGAAGTTCCCAAGGCTGGCCATCTGGAGGATGTAAGAAGAATGGAAGGAAGCTGGGTTTTGATGGTTTATAATTAGCAGCACAATGGTTTTTTGAGGGTGCTGGCTGAATGCAATGTGAATAGTTTTGCTTTATGACCATTTGTATAGAGCCGACACCATTATACTAGGAAAGTATATAGACATTCTATGCAAAGCTTGTTTCTGTAGTTTAATCCAGCCACCATGGCAGGCAGGCAGGAAGGAAGGCAGGAAGGTGTTCGATATATTTACAACATCCATACTTGAGGCCTTTATTATCTATGTGCTTGTTATACTGTATTACCAGGCACAACCCAAGTCCTTAAAAATATTTCTCAATTTGTACAAAACCAAGCATTCTAGTCTTAGGAGGCCTGCACACTATGCTTAACAGGATTCTCCACATATAGACAGGAAAAAAAGACAAGGTTTGAAACTAGATTACTGCAGACAAAGTGAGAAAGGATCATCAGAAGGCTGCAAAGTCCTTGTTCCTTATCTATATGGCTCATCCTTTAATGTTTCTCTAAATATAGGCTCTTAAAGCTATAAATTTACCTCTTAGGACTGCCTTCGTTGTATCCCAGAGATTTTGGTATGTTGTGTTCTCATTATTGTTTGACTCTATACATTTTTTAAAAATTTTTAAATTTTTGCTAATATTTTCCATGATTATAAAATAATATCCCATGGTAATTCCCTCCCTTCGCGCCCCCCTCCCACACTATTCATTTGAAATTCCATTCTCTATCATATTACCTCCCCATCTCAATCATTGTACTTACATATATACAATATCAACCTATTAAGAACCCTCCTCCCTTCCTTTCTCTTCCCTTTATATCTTCTTTTTAAATTACCGGCCTCTGCTACTAAGTATTTTCCTTCTCATGCAGAAGCCCAATCATCTGTAGCTAGGATCCACATATGAGAGAGCATATGTGGTGCTTGGCTTTCTGGACCTGGGTTACCTCACTTAGTATAATCCTTTCCAGGTCCATCCATTTTTCTGCAAATTTCATAACTTCATTTTTCTTTACCGCAGAGTAAAAATCCGTTGTATAAATGTGCCACATCATTATCCACTCATCAGTTGAGGGACATCTAGGCTGGTTCCATTTCCCAGCTATTATAAATAGAACAGCAATAAACATGGTTGGGCGTGGACTTCTAAGGAAATGAGATGATATATGCCTAGGAGTGCTATAGCTGGGTCATATGGTAGATCAGTATTTAGCTGTTTTAGGAACCTCCACACTGATTTCGACAATGGCTGGACCAGATTGCATTCCCACCAGCAGTGTAGAAGGGTTCCTCTTTTTTCCACATCCCCGCCAACATTTATGATCATTTGTTTTCATGATGGTGGCCAATCTGACAGGAGTGAGATGGAATCTCAGTGTGGTTTTAATCTGTATTTCCCTGGTGACTAATGACATAGAACATTTTTTTAAATGCTTATATGCCATTAGTATTTCTTCCTTTGAGAATGCTCTATTTAGCTCCATAGACCATTTTTTGATTGGCTTGTTTGATTCCTTATTATTTAACTTTTTGAGTTCTTTGTATATCCTAGATATTAATCCTCTATCAGATACATAGCTGGTGAAGATTTTTTCCCATTCTGTAGGTTGCCTTTTTACTTTTTTCACTGTGTCTTTGCAGTGCAAAATCTTTGTAATTTCATTAGGTCCCAGTAGTTAATCTGTGGTTTTATTACCTGAGCAATTGGAGTTGTATTCATAAAGTCTTTGCCAAGACCAATATGTTGAAGGGTTTCCCCTACTTTTTCCTCTAGGAGTTTTAGAGTTTCAGGTCTGATTTTAAGGCTTTAATCCATTTGGACTTAATTCTTCTGCATGGTAAGAGAGAAGAATCTATTTTCATCCTTCTGCAGATACATATCCAGTTTTCAAAACACCATTTGCTGAAGAGGCTGTCTTTTCTCCACTGAGTATTTTTGGCATTTTTATCGAATATCAGGTGGCTATAGCTACCTGAACTTACATCTGGGTCCTCTATTCTGTTCCACTGATTTACATGTCTGTTTTTGTGCCAGTACCACGCTGTTTTTGTTACTATGGCTCTGTAGTATAGGTTAAAATCAGGTATGGTGATACCACAAGCCTTATTTTTGTTGCTCAGTATTATTTTAGATATTCGAGGCTTTTTCGATTCCAAATGAATTTTTGGATTGTATTTACTCTTTCCATGAAGAATGCCTTTGGAATTTTGATAGGGATTGCATTAAATGTGTAGATTAATTTTGGTAAGATTGCTATTTTCACAATATTGATTCTTCCAATCCAGGAACAAGGGATGTTTCTCCACTTTCTAGTGTCTTCTGCAATTTCTCGCTTGAGTGTTTTACAGTTCTCATTGTAGAGATTCTTTACTTCCCTTGTTAGGTTTATTCCAAGGTACTTTATTTATTTGTGTTTTTTTGATGCAATTGTGAATGGGAGTGATTCTCTGATTTCATCCTCTGTGTGTTTGTTGTTAGCATATATGACGGCTACTGATTTCTTTGTATTTATTTTGTATCCTGCTACATGGCTGTAGGTTTTGATCAGCTCTAACAGTTTGCTAGTAGAGTCTTTGGGGTCCTTTATGTATAGAATCATGTCATCTGCAAATAATGATAACTTTATCTCTTCCTTTCCATATTGTATTCCTTTTATGTGTGTCTCTTGCCTTATTGCTATGGCTAAGACTTCCAAAACTATATTAAATAAAAGCGGGGACAGTGGACACCCTTGTCTTGTTCCTGATTTTAGTGGAAAAGCTTCCAGTTTTTTCCCATTTAGTAATATTTTGGCTGTAAGCTTGTCGTAAATAGCTTTTATTATATTGAGATATGTTCCTTCTATTCCCAGTCTCTGTAGGACTTTTATCATGAAGGGATGTTGGATTTTGTCAAATGCTTTCTCTGCGTCCTATGAGATGATCATGTGATTTTTGTCCTTCAACCCACTTATATAATGCATTACATTTATAGATTTGCATATGTTGAACCATCCCTGCAACTCTGGGATAAAGCTTACTTGGTCAGGGTGAATGATCTTTTTGATATACTCTTGTATTCTGCTTGCCAATATTTTGTTGAGAATTTTTGCATCTATGTTCATGAGGGAGATTGGTCTGTAATTTTCATCTTTTTGTTCTATCTTTGCCTGGTTTTGGTATCAGGGTTATGCTGGCCTCATAGAAAGAGTTTGGTAGAATTCCTACCTTTTCTATTTTATGGAAAAGCTTAAGAAGCAATGGTGTTAACTCTTCCTTAAAGGTCTGGTAAAATTCAGCAGTGAATCCATCTGGGCCTGGGCTTATTTTAGTTGGGAGATTATTGATAACTGTTCGGATCTCCATGTTTGTTATACGATTATTTAGGTGATTAATTTCATTTTGATTTAATTTAGGTAGGTCATATATATCAAGGAAATCATCCATTTCTTTCAGATTTTCATACTTTGAAGAGTATATGCTTTTATAGTATGTCCCTATGATTTTTTGAATTTCTCTGGAATCTGTTGTGATGTTAACTTTTTCATTTCTGATTGTATTAATTTGTATCTCTTCTCTCTTTCTTCAGGTCAGACTTGCTAAGGGTTTATCAATCTTGTTTATCCTTTCAAAGAACCAACTCTTTTTTTCATTAATTCTTTGGATTGCTTTTTTTGTTTCTATTTCATTAATTTCTGCCCTAATCTTTATTATTTCTTCCCGTCTACTGATTTTTGTTTTGCCTTGTTCTTCTTTTTCCAAGGCTTTAAGGTGAAGCATTAGGTCGTTTACTTGCGACCTCTCTAATTTCTTAATATAGGCACTTAAGGCTATAAATTTTCCTCTTAGAACTGCCTTCCTTGTGTCCCAGAGATTTTGATATGTTGTGTTCTCATTATCACTTGACTCTATAAATTTTTTGATTTCTTTCTTGATTTCTTCATTGACCCATTCATCATTTAGTAGTGTATTGTTAAGTTTACATGATTTTGTGTATGTTCTATAGCCTTTCTTGCTACTGATTTGTAGTTTAATTCCATTGTGATCAGATAGAATGCAAGAAATTATTTCAATTTTCCTGAATTTGTTAAGATTTGCTTTGTGTCCTAATATATGGTCTGTTTTAGAGAATGTTCCATGTGCTGCTGAAAAGAATGTATATTCTGCAGCCTTTGGATGAAATGTCCTGTATATATCTGTTAGGTCCATTCCTTCTATGACCTCTTTGTCAGATACCACTCTGTTTATTTTTTCCTGGGATGACCTGTCAATTGATGAGAGTGGGGTGTTAAAGTTACCCACCACCACTGTGTTTGGTGTTATCTGTGACCTTAGTTCTGCTAGTGTTTGAAGAATTTGGAAGCCCCCATATTAGGTGCATATATGTTTAGGATTGTAATGTCCTCCTGTTGGAGTGTGTCCTTAATCAATATAAAGTGACCTTCCTTATTTTTCTTGACTAACATTGGACTAAAGTCTACCTTGTCAGATATTAGGATAGCAACCCGTGCTTTTCTCTAGGCCCATTTGCTTGAAACACCGTTTTCCAACCTTTCACCCTAAGATAATGTCTATCCTTTGTAGAAAGATGAGTTTCTTGGAGACAACAAATTGTAGGATCCTGCTTTTTAACCCAGTCTGCAAACCTATGTCTTTTGGTTGGGGCATTGAGGCCGTTGATATTAAGAGATATTATGATAGGTGTGTATTTAAGTTTGCCATTTTTGTGTGTGTGGTTCCGGTTCTACCTTTGCTCTCTTGTGTTAACTAGTATTTGAGTATTGCTTGTTTGTTCTAGGCTCCTTATATGTGTGCTTTTCCTTTTCTTCATCATGGAGGATTCTATCAAGTATTTTCTGTAGAGCTGGTTTTGTCTTCAAATACTCCTTTAACCTGCTTTTGTCATGGAATGTCCTTATTTCTCCATCTGAATGGATAGCTTTGCAGGATAAAGTAACCTTGGTTGACAGTTGTTATCTTTCAGAACTTGGAATATATTATTCCAGGCCCTTCTTGCTTTTAAAGTTTGTGTTGAATAATCTGCTGTAATCCTGATGGGCCTGCCTTTGTAGGTAACTTTATTTTTCTCTCTAACTGCTTTCAATAGTTTTTCTTTGGTGTGTGTGTTTGGAAGTTTGATTATATTATGGTGAGGAGAGGTTCTTCCCAGGTTTTGTCTGGCTGGGGTTCTAAAGGCTTCCTGTATCTGTATTGGCACCTCTTTCCCAATTTGGGGAAAATTTTCTTCTATGATTTTGTTGAAGATGCATACTATGCCTTTTGGGGTGGAATTCTTCTCCTTCTACTATGCCCTGAATTCTTATATTTGATCTTTTCATAGTGTCCCGAATATCAGAAATTCCCACTCATACTTTTTTATAAGTTTGCCTTTCTCTTTGTCGGACTGTATTAGAACTGCCACGTGGTCTTCTAGCTTAGATATTCTGTCCTCTCCTTCATCCATCCTACTGGTGAGATTTTCTACAGAGTTTTTGTTTCATTAACTGTGATCTTCATTGCTAGTAATTCTGACTGTTTTTTTCTTTATTATTTCTATTTCCTTATTTATGTCTTGCATTGCCTTCTTTATTTCATTAAATTGGTGTCCTGTGTCTTCTTTGATTTCCTCTTTGATTCCTTTGGTTTCCTCTTTTATTTCTTCTTTGATTTTTTTGATTTGTTATTTGACCTCTTTGAACATATTTACAATCATTCTTTTGAAATCTTTCTCAGGCATTTCCTCTAACTCGTTCTCACTGGAGGTCATTTCTGATGCATTAATACTGTTAGGTGGATTTATATTGTCTTGCTGTTTAGTGTTTCTTGTGTTACAATGTATATATTTTTGCATGTTGGATTAAGTTAATGCTTGGATTTTCTAGCTAGGTGGGTATTCTTAGCTGTATCAATTGACTTGATGTTAGAAATTTTCAGGGTAGGAGCTTAATGTGTTAGGTGTGGCTCTTAAGACTCTCAGAGTATCTACAAAGGTGTTCCTAGAGGTTGAGTGTCCCTGGTATGGGACTATTCAAGTAGGCTGAGTGGAATAAAATACAGGTAGATTCTAAAAGTTAACTTAACACTGTACACAGCCCCAAGTATATATGCAAGAGTAGTTATAACAACCAGATCCACTATCAACAAAGAGGTTAAGATTTCTGGTCTGTTGAGCGATCCAAGTTAGCTTGTGACCAAGTGAGACCCTTCCCTGGTGCAATCCCAGTTACCTTGGATTTTGATCTCAGTCAAGATGCTGCCTGGTTCGTTGGGCTGCTGTTGTGATTTCTGGAGCTGGGCACTGGCTTTTCCTGCAGGGCAAACCTAGCCTGGAAAGTGTGGCCCTGCAGATAAGCACCCCCGCTGCTGGAACTGCTGCTGCTAAAGCTGCCACTGCTGGGTCTGTAGCCGCTGCTGCTGAAGCTGCCGCTGCTGGGTCCACCACTGCTGCTGCTGAAGCTGCCACTGCTGGAGCCACCACTGCTGCTGAAGCTGCTGCTGCTGGGTCTGCCACTGCTGGGGCTGCTGTTACTGGTGCCGGAGCCGCTGATGTTGCTACCAGACTCTGCTCCTGCTTGGGTCCTGCTGTCAGCTCAAGTTGGCGGGTCCTAGGACCACTGCTCTTTCCGCTGGAGCTCTGCTCAGGCAATGGGGGAGGGGAGGAGCCACATCTGCTCTAGTTGTCTCGCTGTTCCACGTGTTCTACTACCTCGTGATCTGCTCCTCCGTTGTTCACTGCCACTCTCCCTTCATGTTTCCTGAGTTGCAGAGAGCTCTGATGTGAGTGGAAGCTCCCCACACCCGGCTTTTCCTGCGGCTCAAGCTGAGCCTGCCGGCTTTCTGGTGCACCGCCACCACTGCGGTTGGCGGAGCTGCCCGGGCCGCTTTTGCCGGCCTGTGCGGGCTCTGGATGCTCTGTATCTCTTCTACTTCTCCGCTGCCGCTTCAATTTCTTATACACCTCACTTTTTAGTAAAAGTGTGTATTTTGCTGAGTTTTTTTGGTCTTTCTCCCCAGGTTGCTTTGGTGTGGTACCTATGCGCCATCTTAACTGGAGGTCTCTCTATAAATTTTTTGATTTCCTTCTTTATTTCTTCATTGATCCATTCATCATTTAGTAATGTGTTCTTTAATTTCCATGATGTTGTGTATGCTGTATAGCCTTTCTTGCTATTGCCTTGTAGTTTGATTCCATTGTGGTCAGATAGAATGCAAGGAATTATTTCAATTTTCCTGTATTTGTTAACATTTGCTTTGTGTCCTAATATATGGTTTGTTTTGGAGAATGTTCCATGTGCTGCTGAAAAGAATGTATATTCTGTAGCATTTGGATGAAATGTCCTGTAGATATCTTTTAGGTCCATTCCTTCTGTGACCTCATTTAGTACAGATGCCTCTCTGTTTATTTTTTCCTGGGATGACCTGTCAATTGCTGACAGTGGAGTGTTGAAGTCACCCACTACCACTGTGACCTTAGTTCTAATAGTGTTTGTTTGGTGAATTTGGGGGCTCCCATGTTAGGTGCATATATGTTTAGGATTATAATGTCCTCTTGTTGGAGGGTGCCTTTAATCAATATATAGTGACCTTCCTTATGTTTCTTAACTAATGTTGGACTAATGTCTACATTGTCAGATTTTAAGATAGCAACCCCTGCTTGTGTTCTACGTCTATTTGCTTGAAACATCATTTTCCAACCTTTCACCCTAAGATAGTGTCCATCCTTTGCAGAAGGGTGGGTTTCTTGGATGCATCAAATTGAAGGATCCTGCTTTTTAACCCAGTCTGCAAACCTATGCCTTTTGGTTGGGGCATTGAGGCCGTTGATATTAAGAGATAATTTTTAAAGGTGTGTATTCAGTTTTGCCTTTTTGGGGGGGTTCTTTCAGTTTTACCTTTGCTGTCTTGTGTTAACTAGTACTTGAGTATTGTTTGCTTTTTCCTGGTTCCTTATATGTGTGCTTTCTTTCTCTTCAGCATGGAGGATTCTATCAGGTATTTTCTGTAGAGCTGGTTTTGTCTTCAAATACTCCTTTAGCCTGCTTTTGTCATGGAGTATCCTTATTTCCCTGTCTATTTGAATGGATAGCTTTGCAGGATAAATAACCTTGGTTGACAGTTGTTATCTTTCAGGACTTGGAATACATCACTACAAGCCCTTTTGGCTTTTAAAGTTTGTGTTGCGTAATCTGCTGTAATCCTGATAGGCCTGCCTTTGTAGTTAACTTGATTTTTATCTCTGACTGCTTTCAATATTTTTTCTTTGGTTTGTGTGTTTGATAGTTGATATGGCGAGGAGAGGTTCTTTCCAGGTTTTGTCTGGCTGGTATTCTAAAGGATCCCTGTATCTGCACTGGCACTTCTCCCAATTTGGGGAAGTTTTCTTCTATGATTTTGTTGAAGATGTCTACTATGCCTTTGGAGTGAAATTCTTCTCCTACTATGCCCTAAATTCTTATGTTTGATCTTTTTATAGTGTTCCAAATATCTTGAAATTCCCACTCATACTTTTCTATTAGTTTGTCTTTCTCTTTGCTGGACTGTATTAGATCTGCCACCTGGTCTTCTAGCTTAGATATTCTGTCCTCTCCTTCATCCATTCTACTACTGAGATTTTCTACACAGTTTTTTATTTTATTAACTGTGTTCTTTATTACTAGTATTTCTTCTATTCCCTTATTTATGTTTAGAGGTATTGACCTCTTTATTTCATTAATTGGCAACCTGTGTTTTCTTTGCTTCCTTTGATTTCTTCTTTGAGTTCTTTGAACATATTTATAGTCATTCTTTTGAAATAATTCTCAGGCATTTCCTCTAGTTTGTTCTCACTGGAGGTCATTTCTGATGCATTAATACTTTTTGGTGGATTTATATTGTCTTGATTTTTGGTGTTTCTTGTGTTACAATGTATATATTTTGGCCTCCTGGATTATTTAATGATTGGATTTTCTATTTAGCTGGGTATTATGAGTCATATCAATCAATCTGATGTTATGTATCTTCAGGGTAGGAGCTTAAGGCTCTAGATGTGGCTCTCAAGACTCTCAGAGTATCTATAAAAGTGACCCTAGGTGTTGGGTGTTCTTGCTATGAGAGTATTTAAGCAGGCTAAGTGGAACCAAATACAGATAGTTACTAAATTTAACTGAACAATGTATACTTTCAATGAAAAAACAGTTCAGAGTATTTATCCAAGAGTAGGTATTATGACAACCAAACCCTCTGTCTGTCCCTTAGGCTGTGTGGTGCCTCACCCACTCCCTTAATCCTGACAACAAGGAGGTTAAGATTTCTGGTCTGTAGAGGGTTCCAAGTCAGCTTGTGACCAGGTGAGACCCTTCCCTAATGTATAAGAGAAGAGGAAACGAAGCCACTATAAATCAAGAAACAACAAATAACAATCCCAAAATTCAGCTTATTTAAGAATGGCAAATATGACCATCCACCTGATTTAACATGTAATTTATCCTGATATAGAAGGTGCAATTAGCACTTTTGGTTCAGGCCTATATACCAGGTCTATTAAGTGGGTACTGACCTGGTATAATCCCAGTTACCTTTTGGAATGATTTTGTTCTCAGTTATTCTGCTCCTGCTTGGGTCTTGCTGTTGGTTCAAGTAGGTGTGGCCAGGTCCCTGGACAGCTGCTCTGTTCTCTGGAGCTAGGCACTGGCAGTGGGGGAGGGGAGGCTGCCAATGCTGCTCTAGTTCTCTCACTGGTTCACATGTTCTTCTACCTTGTGAACTGCTCCTCCGTTGTTCACTGCCATTCTCCCTTCATGTTTCTTGAGTTTATGGAGAGAGCTGGTGTGAGTGGAAACTCCCCTCACCTGGCTTTTCCTGTGGCTCAAGCCGAGCCTGGCTGCTGGCTGGCACACCACTGCTGCTGTCCTGCGGACCTGCTGGAGCTGCTTCTGGCAGCCTGTGTGGGCTCGGATGCTCTGGATCTCTCCTACTTCTCCACTGCCGTTTCAATTTCCTATTCACCTCACTTTTCAGTAAAAGTGTATATTTTGCTGGTTTTATTTATTTATTTATTTATTTATTTTTGGCTTTTTCCCCCCAGGCTGCTTTGACATGGTACGTACACTGCTGTCTTAACCAGAAGACTACTGTTTCTCATTTTGTCCTCTTGCTGGGTTTTTCAGAGAGCTGTTGGGTGTGGGTTCCCCAGGACCAGTGATGGACAATGAGTGCTGTGAACCCCTCTTGAGAGAAGCATCCCCCTAGGTGTGTGAGTAGACCAGATATAAACACACACTTAATACAAATGTGGGCCACATTGTCTTTTTATCTGGAAGAAGCAAGGGTATATCAAAGAGGTCACAGAACCCCCAGGGTGTAGTAAAGACAATGGCAGAGCAGGTGGTAAAATACTTGGGTCACCAAAGAGTCACTTACCTTTCTCTCTTCAGGGAGTGTGTTGCTCACTTCAGAGTCAGGCAAATGGACCAACTACTCACACCTTGCATAGTCTCCTCCCAGGTCAGGTCTAGAGGAAATCATGCCTTCCTCTTTGTCCCTTGTCCCTTCTGCAGCTTTTTAGGGGACTCCTTACCCACTTAATAGATGATGCCCACAGATCACACTGAACACTTCCTCAGAAAGTTGCTCCTTGAACCAGAGATCAGAAAGGCCTAACGTGCAGGGAACTAAATGCCCAGTTCTGCCTGGGAGAAAGTAATGTGCTATACAAAGGCTATCTGGTCACTAGTGCCAGGCTACATAAGTGAGACCTAAAAAAAATGTGCCCAGTGCCATCCCAAGTGGGGGTGCTTCTGGAGACGAGGAAAAGAAGTAATTGACTTTCAGGAAAAAGATGTTATTTTCTCCCAGCTGCTGACAGGAGGAATTGGACAGAATTCCTAATGAAAGCGGTCAGCTACATAGGGTTTTGAACATCTTATGCTTTGTTTAAATTAGAGACAGTGGCAGATAAAGATGTATTTCAGCCAGCTGTTTGTACAGGATTTAGCCCTAATTCTATCACAAACAATGTTCATTGTTTAAGGTCTTTATATTCTGAGGTTGTTCCCATACATATCTGCAGGGGAAGAAGCGGAATACTGATAGCATTTTTGAGCTGGGCTTGGCCCTGCTGGGTCTCAGGAAGAGGAACGAGATAAATGTTCCAGGGCTGAGGAGCACTCAGCGACCGGATTCGGTGCAGAGGCCAGACCTCAAGTGACACCAAGCCAGCTCTGAACTGTACTGCTCATGATCACGCTGGGATGAGGAGAGAGAGAGAGAGTGTGAGCAAGCGCATCTGGGACCTGATGGCCTTTTCCAGAGGCATGGTGGCAAGGAGGCCAGGTGGAGGAAGAGGAAGAGGAGGGGCTTCCTGTCCCTATGTGTCTACCCCAAAGTAGAGCCTGTTGGCCCTGGGCAGGAAAAAGATGGCCTTGTCTGATAGGAATGCTATTTAATTGTTTGGAACAATAGATTAGGGTGTTGGTGAAAGCATTCTATGAACACAACTGTTCTCTGTTATGAGAAAAGCCATTATATAAACTTGATCCAAGCTAAATGATGGATGAAGCGACTGCTATTTTGAAATGTCAAAATTACAGCAAGCTTAGACTAACCCTTTGTAGGTGTTTGATGGGATTTCTGAATCAGAGGCTGGCAAAGAGCAGCTGGTTTATGGAGAAAAAAGGATAGAATACATCTGTGACTTCCTGCCCCAGTATATCTACAGAAAAGCTCACTGAGGAAGTACATAGGCCACCTGCCCAAGCTGGAGAGAAACATTAACTATGGAGATGATACAGATTAGGAGCAGCAAGGTAGCTTTCTCCTGGGAGATGGTTAACTAGGGACTGGCCCACAGAAACACACAAACTATTTCCAGTTTTTTAAAATACACAACCCTCCCAGATCTACTTTTTTTATTTTTCTATTTTTGATAAGATAATCTAATTATACCACTTTCCTTTTCACACATCTATTAGAAAAATATTATTATAAATTTCAAGTATTAATATTAAAATGCTATTAGCAAATATGTGATAATTGGCAACAATACTATGTCAGGACAAGTTCAGGGAGTGTTGGAGACTACAGTGAAGTGGAGCTACTCCTGAGGCGGTGGCTGTCACTCACTGCCAATGATTATTATCACTAGAGCAATATTGTTGACTATATCATCATAATTTACTTTTAAAATACTTCAGCAAAGTCCCAGTGATACATGTACATGGATAATTTAATTTTCATCTATACCATACACACAGTCAGTTGCATTTGCCATACTCTTCAAATTAGAAATCTATACCCCAAGGATGATGAGGTTCCACTTGAAAGATGCTAATCAGATGTTGTCACTCCTCAACACTTCAAATATTGCTATCAGAACTAGCCCTCAGTAGCTTGTTAATGATCATAAGAAGGGTGATTCTTTTTCTCCTGCTATCACTGGTTTATAGCTGCTGTCCAGACACAATCAGGCATGGAAAATGGACCGCTTTGTTGTTCAGGTAAGTACTACACTTAATCTCTGCAATTCCAGAGTTCTAGCGGTGCCGTTGCAATCAGGGAGCCCCTGTGAATGGCAACTCCCCTGTCGTCATACTTGACATACACAAGGGAGTGACTACACAGATTTTATGGATGCTGGTATTTATTTTTAAATAGTTCATTATATTTAGTTTCTGAAATCAAGAACTTTCTCAGAAAAAGCTTTGCTGGATTTTCATCAGCTAATGATATTTTTTTCTAACTTCAAACATAAGTTTTTAATCTTTTCCCCAGTCACTTCCATTAGTCCTCCTCTATAAAACTTGGTATTTGGAAAATTATATATATATACATTTCATTTTTTTTTTCATGCTCCTGTCACTTTATTCCTTTTTTCCCCTCTATCCTGCCCTCATTTCCTGAGGACTGTTCTCTTTGAAGGTAATCAACCTGTCCTCTCTTTGGTTGTTTCTCTCCTTTGGTTCTCCTCTGTCCTCTATGTCAAAGTATTGATGGGCACATAACTGCACTGGTCTTGTCAGTAAGAATATCACCAGCTCACAGTGGGGGTACTAAATACACCAGCCAGTTCATGTTAGAATCCCTATGCCCCAAAGTATGCCTAAGCACCCTGTGGCTGTTACATTCTTTCTGTCTGTTCTCCCTCAATGTTCTCTGAGCTTAGGAGGATGTGTTATAATTATCCTTTAGTATTGCACTCTCAGAAGCCTCCTATTTTCTACTTTGATGAATTTTGAGTCTCCTGAGTATCTATGGCATTTCTAGGAAGAAGATTCTCTGGCTAGTAGTGAAAGCAACACTTACATATTATTTTCTGGACTATTTCTCTGAGCCCTGGTGGGTGTGATAGAGATGAAGGTTATTTGATGGGCATAATTTCTCTGTTTAGGCAAAGGACAGTGGAAGCTTCCCACTGGGTCTGTGATCTCTCAAAGCTGGTATTTACTAACGCCTTGGTGAAAGGAGTGTTTTCAGGACCTTTTTCATTTTTTGGTAGTTATAGAGATAGGAAGTGTTCAGGTTACACAGGTAAAATCCAATTCTGTGTTCCTATCTCCCTTAGTACTTACATTCTCTCCTGAACATAAAGACAGGAAACTCCTGCATGCATCTCATCTTCATGAAATGCAAACTACTGTTGGGTCCCAGTTTTATTGAACCAGAAAAAATGACAAGGCCAACTTTATAGCACAAGCTAACCTGTGAAATCCAGAACCTCTAGTAAATGAAGTTGGCCTAAACTACTGTTTTCTTTTGATCTTCCTAATCTAGCACCCTTAGAATTCAGCGCCACAAGTGTTTCTCACAGGAATTAATTCTTTTGGGGATCATAACAAAATACTGAAATATTTAATTTTTTTTCTGGAGGTTCAAAAGTGTGGTGCAAGCAATGGCTCCCTGACAAAGGTCTCATGACAAATTATATCAAAATGGTGGGAGCATGTGCAAGAGGAAAAAAATACTCACATGTTAAGACAGGAAGTGAAAGAGAGACTGAGCTCTCACATGAACCTTGTCAATACCTTTTAGGGCTTGCTGCCCAAAACCTCCCACATGACCCGTCTTTTTTGAATAATTTTTTTGTTTATTTTCATTTATTTATTTGAGAGCGAAAGACAGAGAGAGAAAGAGGCAGGTAGAAATAATGGGCATGCCAGGGCTTCCCACCACTGCAAACAAACTCCAGATGCATGCGCCCCCTTGTGCATCTGGTTAACGTGGATTCTGGGGAATTGAGCCTCAAACTGGAGTCCTCAGGCTTCACAGGCAAGCTCTTAACCACTAAGCCATCTCTCCAGCCCCAACCCCGTCTTTTTAAAGTCTTATACTCTCTATGAACATTGCCATATTGGTGACCAAAATTCCAATGCACAATTCTTTCAGGGACATCTTTAAGCCAAACCATAATACCAGGTTTCTATGGATATAGGCTAGCAAAGTCTTGAATGGTGCACATATTTATCATTTGCTTGCAGAGCCAAGAGATCCTGCCATGCTTGTAATGCATATGCATGTGTACATGCGCCCCCTTCCATACACATTTTAAAAATAATTTTGAATTCTCTATGTTCCTCTCTCTTGGTCTCTCTCTCTTTCTTCTCTCTCTCTCTCTCTCTTTCTCTTTCTCTCCTTGCAAACAAAATTCCAGGGAGCAGAGGAAAAAGGATCGCCATGAGTTCAATGCCAGCCTGAGACTGCATAGAGAATTCCAGGTCAGCCTGGGCTAGAGCTATCTACCCTACCAAAAAAAAAAAAAAAAAAAAAAAAAAAAGGCAGCAAAAGAAATATTTACAGCTGGGGAGATGGCTTAGCAGTTAAGGGGCTTGCCTGTAAAGCCACAGGATCCAGGGTTGATTCTCCAGGACTCACATAAGCCAGATGCACAAGGTGGCACATGTGCCTGGAGTTTGCAGCAACTAGAAGCTCTGGTGCACCCAGTCTCTGTCTCTCTCCATCTCCTCCTTTTTTCTTTCAAATACATAAATAAATAAAATACTTTCAAAATATTGAATGCAAAACTATAGAAATAAGAAGCTACCCTGTCCATAAGGCTGAAATAGAGGACCCAGAGAAGGCTCTTCTCTCAATATTTGATTTCCAGGCCTTCATGGAGAAGATAAGATTATGGTTCTTTGGATAGTAGAGAAACCAATTGCCATAGTGATATGTGGGTAGAATAACTATTTTTGAGTTTCTGATTGGCATTAGCTGTCCATGAGGAAGTGCTATATCTCAGAATTTTACTGCAAAGCCAGGAGGGGTTTCAGAAAAGCAATTCATAGAGAAGTGCCTCTCTGGTGGCACTTAGCTAATGCTTAAGGAGGTGCTGGTGGAGATTGCTAGATACTTGGGATTAAACAAAGTGTCACCAAAACCATATGTTGCTCAAACCTGGGGAGGAACTTTCCAGAACCCAGAAGAGAGGTCCTTCCAGTATCTTCTCTACACAAAATGTTGCCACATTCCAGCTGGTAAAGTAGAAATAGTCATGGGCATCCTCTGTAAGGTTGTAGAGCAGGCAAGGAAGGGAAAATAGGGAGATGAGCTGTGATGACCTGAAATAGAACAGCAGCTCCACTCCTAAAACTATCCACATTTAGACAGCAAATTATATAGTCACCTGTATCATAAGGTTTCTGACAGACAAATTAAAATTTGGGCAACAAGTAAATTTTACTTCTTCACTTCCACCTTTGGGAATCTTACAAGCTCAATAGCTCAACACCGTGGGATCCAGAGCTCTGCCTGGTCCTTTGTCTCACCATCTACAGATGGTAATATTGCCTACTTCTACCAGAAGATGACTGGCATTTGCTCTTACAACACCATCTCATTTTTATCTCAGGGAAAATCTTTCATAAATATGGTTTTTCTGGGTGCCTACAGAGACCATTACATGAAGATCACAGAATATATTAAATAGATTGTGTGCCTTTTTTTTTTTTTTTGCTTGCTGACTAATAAATGTTTACATGTTATAGCTTGGTTCACTTTTACATGAATCCCAGTGTTAGTGAGACCTCCTTCTTTTAAAAAATAAAACTATGGATTTTTGTACCAATTCTCCCAATGAGTTAATATCAACAAATGAATTTCGTCCATACCATGGGTCAAATAAAATCCACATATGTGCTGTCTCAGGTAGTTTAATGTCTCTGTGCCACCATCTCATTGTCTAATGAGTGGAGACAATAATAACAATACTTCACAGAGTTATAATGGGCTATGGTGAACAGGGCTGTATGTATCACGAATGCTGTGGGCTGATAATTTAAAAATAAGTAAGTAAATTTTTTCCAGGCACTATCTAAGGGCTCCTTCCTTTTTACTTCTCCCTCTTGACCATCATGCCATGTGTGGTACTTTGAAAGTGAAATATCCCCCTCCCCATATCCTCATGTGTTTGTAATTAAGTCTCATACTCAATCCTAGCTGGTGGAAATTTGTGAGGTTGAGCCTTGTTAGAGGAGGTGTGTTGCTGGAGGTGAGTTTTGAGTTGTTATAACCTAACTCCTGCTTGCATAAGCTAGCTCACTTTTGCTGCTAAGTCCTAGCTGTTGTGGCAAGATGTGATGCCCAGCCTCTACTCTGCCATGCCATGATGAAACTTACCCTCAAGACAGAGACCATAAACTGAAATCAACTCTTTCCTTGTATATGCTGGTTTTAGTCTGGTGTTTTGGTCCATCAGTGAGAAAGTCATATGTGCCATCCTGTGAGCTTCCCCTGGCTAAGGAGGAGTCAGAAGCAAGGGCTTCCATAAAAAATACACTTAAGGGCTGGAGAGATGGCTTAGCAGTTAAGGCGCTTGCTTGCAAAGTTTAAGGATCTATGTTCAATCCTCCAGGTCCCACATAAGCCAGATGCAAGGTGATGCAAGTGTGAAAGATCACTATGTGCACTAGGTGGCACACACATCTGGAGTTCCATTACCGTGGCTAGAGGCTCTGGCACACCAATTCTCTGTCTATCTCTCTCACTTTCACTCCCACTCTCACACAAAAGGCACAGTCTTCTGGGCCTGCCTCAAAAAATTCACTTAAAAATCAGTTTTGCTAGTGGGATGCAAAAGTGTCCCCACGGGATGAGGTATTCAGGACTTGCACATTTCAATATGACTACTTTGGTTGTTCCAATCACATGCCTAAAAGCTAACATATATACGGCTGATGTCAAACACTCAGAGCTGACTTAGTCTAGCTTTGGACAAAGAATGGGTACTCCATGAAAATGATGACTTATGTGAACACAGTTTACACACATATGCTCATATGAGCTTATATACCAGATGCCTCATCTGGAAGCCATCTTTCCCTGGTAGGAAAGTTGGCCCAAGAAGTTAGCATTTAAAGAATCAAAAATTAGCCTAGTAATTCTACTTTAGCCTGGCCCACTGATTAAAGTATTGAAGCACTAATCAAAACTGCTATATTTAATTTAAAAAATTTTAAAAATCATTAAAATTACCTTCTTTGTCTCCCCACCCTATCCCCTTCTGCTGAACCCCCTGTTCTTTCTTACTATTCCCTCTTCTACATTGATATCTGTTTTGTTTTGCTTTCTTCGTTATTCATGACAACCTGTTGATCAGCCCAATATTATGCAGGTCTTGTGCAGATAAAGACAGTTGCTGTGAGGTCATGCGTATAATAACCACTTTGTGTCTGGGAGACAGTGTTCCAAAGCACCCCTCCCCATCCTTTGGCTCTTGCATTCTTTTCACCACCTCTTCCACTATAGTCCCTGAGTCTTGGAAGGTGTGATGAGATGTCTCATTTAGTGCTGAACACTCAATTGTCACTTCTTCTGAGCATGTTGACAAGTTGAGTCTCCGCAGATCAACACCATCTAAAAAGAGAAGTATCTACAATGAAAAGTGAGAGTAACATTAACATATGGACATAAGCCTTAGTATTTAGAGGGCAATTTGGTGAGCATAATATACCCATGTAGCCAAGCAACAGTTATATCTTATCCCCTAAGGCTTATGACCTTCTCAATCATAGGGTTTTGACTAAGATTTAATATTAGGCATGGATTCCCTTCCATGGAGTGGTGCTCACATCCAACTAAAGAAAATTTGGTTACCCTAACCAAACTTTAAATCTTCCCTCCAAAAGTGTTTGTTGTTGTCACCCTACTAGTAGAGGGTTAGAACCTTGAACAGTGGCAGGAAGTTTTGTTTCTTTGGAAACTATTTTTCTTTGTTCTGTGTGTGATAGGTGAAGAAAGATGGGAAAGGTATAATGGAGGTCAGAGAAGTTTCTTCTTCACTGCTAGGAAGAGGGAGGCAGGATTCCACTGAACAAGGCTTTAGGCGTATGGGCAGAGGGCATGCAGCAGATCTCCCCATCAGTCCCCAGAAGAGGCCATGCCCAGCATGGTTCCATCCCACTGATGCTTCTAGACATTCCCATGAGTACAGTTGTGATACAGGCTATGGTGGCTAAAGGCTGGACTGTAACTGTAATGCCTTCTCTGTCTTCTAATAGGCTCATTCACCTGTCCCCTTGGTACCCTTGTGCCTAAGAATTTTAGTTTTTGTGGGCTCTGACATACACCCAATATATTGAGTGAATGCCTATTTCTGGCAACAGGGTTGACTGTTAAAGCACTCACATCCAGTCTTTGCACTCAGTGGTCCATACTTACCTGATTCTCCTCACCAGTAATAAAGTATATCAAAAAGGTTCTACCTAAGAAGGCTGAGGGACCCTCCCTTCAAGTAAAGTGCTTCCCACCATGGATGACACCAACATGAAAAGACCCGAGTCCTCATTCATGAGCCACACCTGACTCTCCAGGCCCAGAGTCCTTGAAGGAAAGAAGAGTGCCCAGAATAAAAGAACCCTTGAAATTCACTCACTCCTATGAGTAAGACTGTTTGTTTCTTGCTAGAAAAAGGTATCCAGGAGAAAATGTTCACAATATCATACTTGGCTCAATTTCAACTCAGCCAACATAACTTACTGATCAAAAGGCTGGCCTTTGAAGTCAATAGGTCAGGACTTGCATCCTGACTCCATTACTTGCACGGAATAATCTGTACTCCTCCAGTGTTTGGTGACCTTGTCTTTGGAATGAAGCATCACAGTACCTACCCTCCATGAGGCTCTGGTGACAAAAGAGTGAGCTGGCATGGCCACATTTAGGACAGGGTATGTCATGTCAAGTGTCATGTCAAGAGGCTTGCCTGTCATGACTGCTGTAGCTTGTGATGGTTTAAATCAGGTGTCCTCCATAAACTTAAGTGCTCTTATGTGCTGGTAGAAATTTGGGAGGTGGAGGCTCTCTGGAGGAGGTGTGTTTCTGGGGTGAACCTTGAGCTTGATTAGCCTCTAACTTCCAGTGTTCATTGGCTCACTCCTGCCTCTGTTTTCTACCTGCTGTGGCAGAGGTGATGTTCAGCCTCTGCTCATATCATATCATCATGAAACTTCTTCTTGGACTGAAGGCTAATTTAAAAAAAAATACTTCCACCCATCAGCAGAGTTTGGTCAGGTGCTTTGTGCCAGCAATGAAAGGACAACTGCCACACAGCTCCTGTCATTTCTACTTGCATAAGATAAACTAGCAATATGTGTAAAGTAAAAAAAAAAATAGTCATAGATCTATGCAAATTGACAGAAAGTTTAAAATAAAATAGGAAAGGTTAAGGAAAAGAATCCTTAATACTTTAATATAGTAGAGAACTACTGAGCTGGGTGTAAAAAGATTCATGAATGTTTTTATAAAGCTAGCATGGAAATGCTGAGTAGTTGCTTGGAAATTTCCTCTATACTGGGACTAATGCAAAGGATGGAGTAGAATATCTGCATCCATCTCTCCGAGAGGTTATCATCTCTGGTGGGAGCTGACACATGACCAGACAACCTCATCACAACACCCTATGGTGATGCCAACCACCATGGGCTATAACACATGAGATGCAGGGGTCACTGTGTTAGAGGGCAGAAAGAGTTCCCTGGGAGAAGTAGTGAAGCCAAGAACTCTGCATTGAATGAGAATTAGGCATAGGAAGGGGACATTGTTCTGGATAAAGCAGGAAGCATACACAACATATGCACAGAAAGGCAAATGAGAAGAGAAGATTAAAAAAAATAGAAGGGATATTGTAGCTTCGTCATGATGGGGAAAGGAAACAGTCCACTGAGGTCCTTCTACATCATGATAGGCAGTTGGATTTGACATGTGCATTGTGGAATCCTCTTGAAAGTGACAGGGAGCTCACAGAGGTGGTATGATGTCTAAGTGCCACTATTTAATTGCATAAGGAGGATGCACTGAAAGGGCCAGGCTGGAGACTGACACACCTTTTATTTATTTTTAATTATTTGAAATAGAGAAAGAGGGCAAGAGAGAATGGGCGCACCACAGCCTCCAGCAACTGAAAAGGAACTCCAGATACGTGTGCCATCTTGTGCATCTGGCCTAGGTGGATCCTGGGGAGTTGTACCTGGGTCCTTTGGCTTTGTAGGCAAGTGCCTTAACTACTAAGTAATCTCTCCAGCCCTTTTATTCTATTTATTTCTTTGAAAGAAGACATACCTTTTAGAAAGCTATTGTCATCCTCTAGGATAGGAGAGAATGGTAGATGAGGCAGGGTATGGCAAGTTCAATAGATATCTGCAGGAAGATATCAGCAAGTCAGAATCAGAATGAAGATGGAGGTGGAGATAAGGCAAACGTCATTGGTTCAGGTTTGCACAAATTGGTAGATGGTTTACTTGAATAAGCAGAAGAAAGTAGGACATATTTGAAGAGAAACATTAAAGGGTGGGTTTTGATGATGACAGGGCAGACCGGAAGTACTACATTAACCTATTTTGCAGTACTATATCAAATTCCCAGAGGCAGGTTGACTTTAGAGCTGGAGATGGAGAGATTGTTCAGTGGTTAAAACTACTTGGTTGCAAAGCCTGCTGGCTCAGGTTAAATTCACTACACTTCTCACCCTTCAGTTAGCCACATTCTCAACAGAGACCTGCTCTTCCAACAGTATGAGGACCTGGCCAGTTCCCAGAAGGTGATAGTGCTGACAGTGGTTTTGAGGGGGCAGCATGCACCCCACAAGATAGGCACATCATGGCTCTGTCTCCATGGCTTTTTGGGAGGATCAGAGAGGACCTGGTTGAACAAGTGTCCTCCCCTCCTTCCTTCCCTCCCTAACCAGCAGGCAGGGCTGCTTACCTCCCTCCTCCAGAATCAACCTGCCTTAAATGTTCCAGGGAATTCTCTCTTTGATGCTTAAGCCTCACTCTCATCAAACACTCACCAGGGCGTCCAGGGGAAAAACAAGCCCCTTGCCATCCACTAGAAGTGTTTATTGCAGGAAGAACAAAAATAAAAAGTCTCCTCTAATCCCCCCAATTGGTCAGAATGTTAACAAGGGTAAGTCATGCCCTTAGCATTAAAAGATAGCATTAGCTATCTCCATAAAATAAACCTACAAACAGCAGAAACAATAATAAAACAAGATATTTATGGAGGAGATGTATGAGGGGTAATTGTAAAGAGAGTCTTTTCCTCTGGTGATCTGTGATCAGGATTAAGGCAGCCTTCCAAACTCATAAACACCCAGTCTTGCAGCCTCTGAGCTGCCTCCCACTTCCTCAGTCCAGTCCTCATGGCTCCTTACACACAGATGAAATGACCCTGGGGCAGAAGGTCTGAGAAGCCTAGCTTTAATCCTAAAGCAGAAAATATATGGTATTTATCGGCAATCACTCTTTGTTTATATTTTCAATTAATTCAAGAGCAACAATATAAGAGAACTGAACTGAGGTCACCTTTTTCTAGATGGACAGCTATTCTCCAGAGGACCCTGAAGAACAGGCTTGCTTGTGTGAGTATTGTCAGAGAGTAGCAAGTGTTAGAAAATACCTGCTGTGAAAACCGCTTGGTCAGGGAACATAGGTACTGGCAGAAGTGGGTGGGAAAGGACTGCAACCCTGAATGTTCAAATGACACCTTTTGTTCCCCATTTCAAAGCACTGCATGCAGAAATTAATGCTCCAATTTTCATTTGAGGTCAGAATCCTAGCCCCATTTCACAGATGGGGAGAAAGGTCCACAGGGCAGCTATGAATAGAGCCTTTGTGTTCCTACTCAGCATGTTCCCCACCCTCTGAGGAGTTTTTGCAGTCATAGCCAAAACCTCAGCCTGGAACAGAAACAAAAATCAGTCCCTCCTCCTTTTCAGGGACTTCTGGCTTATTCTCAGCCTCCTGGAATGGGAGAGGGGCTGTCTTTGGAACAAGACCTCAGAGAAGCAGGGTCCCCATCTGCTCTTTGTGGACATTTAATATCTCAGGGTGATTTCTGCAGAGCAAAGTTTATCCCCAGATCTGGGCTGGATGTTTTCCTTTTCCAGACATGCCACGGGGGCCGTAAGTTGTTTGTATCCCTGGCCTTCATTCTCCCAGTCCACCCGAGGAGATCAAGTGGGTTTTGTATGTCCATGGCAAAAATCACAGTGCAGTTTCTCAGGCCAGTCATTATTACAACAGGGTAGGGGCTGTAGGGAGGAAACGGGAGGCTCTGGAAGGAGTTGTGGCTGCCACCCACTGCAGGGTGGGGACTGTTCATGGGTGTTTCCTGCTCTTCCCCTTTTGCTTTCCCAGCAGAGGTCAAACCAACAGTAAACTTGTCAGTTGTGAGGTATTGTTTGATTTGGGTTTTAGTCCCATCTCTCCAGCCACCCCCCCACCCCATTTGCCTACATCCCTTCTATTCTCTGTACACTTTTTCCACACCACCCACTAATCATTTCTGTCTTCAGAAGACTGCCTTCTTAATGTGTTAGTTACTTTCTCATTACTGTGAAACATTGCTTGACAAAGGCAACTTAAGAAAGGAAGGGTTTATTTCGACTCACCGTTTGTGGTTACAGTCACCGCAGCTGGGAAGGGTGGTGGTGGGTGCAGAAGGCATCTGGTTACATTGCATCAGTGCTTAGAAAGCAGATTGTGATGAATGCTGGTGCTCAGTTCACTTGCCACTTTCTTCTTAGTCCAGGATGACAGTCCATAAGATGGTGCTGCCCACAATAAGGGAGGCATCTTCTCACTTCAGTTAGCTAATACAGAAATTCCTTCACGATCACACCCAGAGGTGGTTATTCTAAATTCCATCAAGTTAACAGTGTTGACCATCACACAGAGATGAGTACAGCTCACTTCTCTAGATGACACCATTCTGGTCAAACAATGTATCAATGTGTCCTGAAATGTCAGGCTATCACTCCCTAACTATAGAAGAACTTTCCTGATCATAGGAGATGTGTAGCTATGTAAGGACATGTCCATACCCCAACCACTGCATTTCAGGAACAGGAAATTCAAGGCGTGATACTCTTAGTGGTCTTGCTTCTTAGGCTTCTCAAATGTGGTGACCAGAAGCATGGACAGCAAGATAGCTACCCCTCAGGCTGTTCTAACAGGATGAGCACATTACATGAAAAGCAAGCTGGATACCTCCCAGGCTGTTTTAATGTTAATTACCATGTTAGATGCATGTTGTAGCTGTTACTTTCTCATTGCTGGGGACAAACACCTGACCAGAAGCAGTTTATGGGAGGAAAGGGTTTATTACAGGCTTACAGATTCTAGGGACATTTATATCATGGCAGAAACAGCTAGCTCACTTCCATAGATCCATAGCAGAGGGACACTACCAACAACCACCAAGCATGAACAGACAGAGCCTAAACTAGCTCTCCTCTCCACACACCCAGTAGGGCTGGGTTCAAGATCTAGCCCCAGTGACACACCTGTAACAAGGATCTGCCTACTAGAAGCATAAGTAGGAAGCTTAGTGTTATTTTTTAAAAAAAGACTCAGTGTATGAGGCCATACATTCAAACCACCACACCTAGGAAGCAAGCTGGCTACTTTCCAAGCTATTCTAACATGTTGACCACATTAGAAGCATAGGGGGTGAGCTAGCTGGGTGCCTGTGTACCTTGTCATCTCAGTCACGTTGGTGTTGCTATAACAGAACACCACCAAACTGGTGATGATAAATTGTAGAAATTATTCCTCCCTGCTCTGGATGCTGAGAAATCAATTATCAACACACCAGCCTCTGGTGAGGGCCTGCTTGTGTCACAGAATGCTACAGGCCATCACATGACCACGGTGGGGGAGGAGGGAAGAGAGAAGGGAAAGTGAACACTAAAGGGAAGGAGAGTGAGAAAGGTAACAGGAATAGGAAATGGGAAAAGGAAAAGAGAATGAAAACACAGGGAAGGGAAGAGACGGGGAAGGAGAAGGGTGGTAAAGGGAAGAAGATATGAAAAAGCAAGGGAAGAAGGGAAAGAAAGAGACATAAAATGATTATTGTATCACAAGCTGGTTCCCATGATAACCAACCCACTCCAGTGATAATGGCTTCAATCCATTCATCAAGGCAGAGCCCTTGTGACTCAGTCACCTCTTGAAGGCCATATTACCCAATCTAGTCACAGTGGGGGTCAAGTTTCCTCCATATGGACTTTGGAGGACCTATTCAAGCCACAGCATCAGTATACACTGGACCCTCAAAACAATCCCTGGGGATGAGCTACTAAATAAATCAGGAAACTGGATTAATTGAGAATGAAAGCTTCTATGAGGTCAATGTACCTGTTTAAGACCCTGGCCTTTGTTTAAGGCAAGATGTGTTGTGGTGTGCTCTTTTTCATGAAAATCATTCCTGGAACAGGTCTGGGTTCACATGTATACAACCAGGGCTTGCCAGCAAAGACACCATGGCCCTGCTAAGGAGTTGGCTCAAGAGGAATGATCCAGCTAAGCGTTTTCTTTTCTTTTCTTTTTTTCTAATTTTTTATTTATTTACTTGAGAATGAAAAAGAAAGAGAGAATGGGTATACCAGGGCCTCCAGCCACTGCGAATGAACTCCAGATACAGGTGCCACCTTGTACATCTGACTTACATGGGTACTGGGGAATCGAACCTCAAACCAGGGTCCTCAGACTTCACTGGCAAGTGTGTTACCACTAAGCCATCTCTGTAGCCCCAAGGCTAAGCATTTTCTTAGTTTGGGTATCTCAGGAGTAATGTTTAGGACAATGACTGAGGTACAGTTAGTTTAGTGGAATGAGAGCCAGAAAGTAGCTGAAGGACAGTTGGCAAAACAGAAAGGAAAGGATTAATTGTTAAGCACATTACCATGGTGGGCACATGGAGCTCCATCTTGCAGTGGGGATGCACAGACGGTGAATGGCTCTCATTGACTGAGGAGTCCTGGGAGTCTTTATCCATGGACAACTACGCTTCTATCCTGAGTAGACAAGGTTCACTCTGGAGACCAGAGAGTGCTTTGAAGAGAAGACAGATGATGTTGGTGGGTTCAAGTCCATGTGTCCAAAGAAAGGGCAAAAAGACATGGTAGGGTGCCCACCCAACCTTCTTGTCCCAGGCTCCCATGGCTTTTTGTGGCCTCTACTGTCTACATTACCCAATACACTTAATGAAACCAAGAGTCCTGTGGATTTTTTGTTGTTGTTATTTGTTTAGTGATCATTTAAAGTGTGGCCATGGGCCATATTGGTTGAGGGAATTAATAATTTAGATAAATTAGGAGCTGAAAGTTTGGCCTCGGTGAAGATTTCTTTTTGTTGTTATTGTTGTTATTTGTTTGGTTGTTTGTTGTCTTTTCGAAGTAGGGTTTCATTGTAGTCCAGGCTGACCTAGAATTAACTATGTAGCCTCAGGGTCAGCCTCGAACACATGGTGATCCCTCATACCTCCCCAGTTGTGGGATTAAAGGCTTGTGCCACCACATCCAGCTTCTCTGTGAAGTTTTAAGCAAAAGTATTATTGTAAGTTTCTTATGTTCCATACAGCATAAAACAAAATGTCATATACCAGTTGCATATCTTTGGCTACACAGGCAAACAGCAGAAGGGAAAGAGCCTTTCCTGACAGCAGGTCATCATAACCCACCAGATCCAGGATTTTCTGTCTTTCAAGCCTCCTGAGCATCTCTTTATTTTATATTATTTTATCTTTTATGGTGCTAGGTGCGAAATCCAGTTGCGTGTTCTATCACCGAGCTACATCCTCAGCCCTTCATGATTCTTCTCCATGTGATCTTATGTTTTTATGTGCCCCCGTATCCTCAACATACCTGGGCCTTTCATTTTACACACACAAAATGTGCCCAATAACTAAAAAACAAATCAATATGAGTGATGCCTCTAACAGACCCCCTGCTCTTTAGAATGGGAAGATGGCTCATGGATAAAACACTGTACGTGTAGCTGTGAGTACCTGAGCTCAGCTCCCAAGTCCAGGTAAAAGTCAGAAGCTGTGGTGGACCCCTATAATCCCAGCATACCTATAAGTGAGATGGTCGGTTGATAATGATAAATCTCCTGAAAGCTTGTAGCCAGCTAGTCTAATGTATGCAACAGAGAGCAATAAGAGAGACCCTGTCTTACTCAAGGTGGAAAGCAAGGACATACCTGAGGTTGTCCTCTGACCACCATGTGTGCCAAGTTAACATGCATGCACACACAGACACACAAGAAAGCCTGGTCTTTGAAATGTGTTCAATCACCCAGAGTCATATAATAAATTGGAATAACTATGATTATATAGAACAATAGTAACCATTGTATCAGCTAGCATTGATATCCATGAGACTTGAAGATAAGCCCACAAGAGCCATGGCCTTGTCAACACTGCTCATCATTGAATTACCAGGGCTTTGCAGCAAAAACTCTTTGGATGAGTGAAGGAAGACACCTCAATGTGAAGGTAGGAAATAGGGCTATAATGAGCACCACGGGCTTGGGAGCTGTTGCATAGGTTCAAACCTCACCTCTGTCCTTCACTAATTCCATCATGAGGATTAAATGAAAACATGTTTAAAGCAGTTTAGACAGTTGCTAGCAAATAGCCTTATTTATATAAGCTTTTATTAGCATCTCCTTTTCTTGAAAACACTCACTCTTCACAACACCCTGGGTGATTATTTTCCAAAATCTGAATGAGTAAATAAACAAATAACCACATGGGGAAAACAATGTATTTGTAGTGAATTTTAAGTTTTACTTTAATGGCCTATAGAACTTTGGGTAATCAAGACATAAGTCTAGACAAATGCATTTCCATTACTTCAATTAATTTTAAAAAAATATTCATTTTATCAATGAAAAGCTAGACCAAGGGTTGGGGAATTTAGACTAATGTCTTAACTCTCGTTAACCCATGTCTTAGCCTGACTTAGTTAAAAGATAAGCCAAAAGCAAACTAGGCAAAAGCACAAAAAGGAAGAATTGTTAGTAAATCCTGTTGGCATACTTGCATTAATGTTTTGCATTTATTTATTTATTTGAGAGAAAGAAAGAGAGAGAATGGGCACTCCAGGGCCTCTAGCCACTGGAAACAAATTCCAGATGCATGTACCATTTTGTGAGTCTGGCTTACATGGGTCCTAGGGAATCGATCCTAAGTCCTTTGGTCTTGCAGGCAAATGCCTTAACTGCTAAGCCATCCCTCAAGCCCAATTGCATTATTAAAATGCTGTACTATGGAAACAAGCATATTACATAAACATATTTTAAGTAAAAAGCAAACATATGAAGAGAATCAATTCTGGTAGCACAGATTAACACTAGTAGACAAAAAAGGGCAATTCTGAAAAAAAGCCAGTAATGTACTTAAAAGCCATTTTTAGAGAAAAATAAAAAAAAAAAATAGTAAAACCATGACCCAGACTTCATTTGCTATTAGGAATGAATTTTGTTGGGTCTTGGGGCTTTCCACCATGAATCGAAATTAATGTGAGTTTGGATAGTGTTTTTTTTTTCTCCATTTGGTGTATGTCACCCTTATCTGATGCATATGATGGTGTATAAGTTATGGCATGTATACAGTAAATTAAGCTGCAGCCATTTTCCTCTTGTAGGAACTTAGCATGGGGAGAGTATTATGCAGGTTTGATTTCTTCAGACACTCACCCTTGTGAGACTGCTGGAGACCTGGGTTATTAACATAGTATAAAAGAAGAAATTTAGTCCTGTTACCTACACGCTCTTCCTGAGCCCTGTGAAACTGGACTCCAGTGTGCCCCTGTGTAATGGGCTTGTTGCTAGGTAACAGCCACAGGGACCCCAGAAAGCCTCTCCTTGGGGCTGCATATTTTTTTTTCTCCTAAAGCCTTGGCTTCTGCCATTTGGAGACCATTTCCCATTATTGAGTGTTTCTGTTGCTGTCCCTCACATTTGTTTATATTTATGGATCTGAATTTAACAAATGAGCACATACTTCTCATGCCACACACCAGCTTTGCAAAGAGAGACCCTGCTTTTGTAGTGTGGATTTAGCCTGACAGGTATCCTAAAAAGCAGCTTTCAGTCACCTGTATTACTTTCTGCTTCATATGCAGAGCTTTAGGGAGAAAGACATAACAGCATTAAGGTGTTTCCCACAATATGATGCTATTTTACGTGCAGGTTTCACTGTGGGGAATGACTATCTCAAACCATGACTCTTCAGGGGAACATAGGGAAGGCTGAAAATGAAACTAGAGAATAGATGATGCTAAGAAAGATGGTGAATAGGTCAGAGGTGGGAACTGCATTATGGCTACGTAAGCACATATCCTTCTTTTTAGAATATGATGTTAAAAGTACAAAGTGACATAACATCTATAAATTGTCTTGAAATGGTTCCACAAAAGTACAGGTGAATCAACTGAAAGGAGATAACTAAATATTAGGAATTGTTATTGGTGTTCATTACCCGTTCTTCATACTTCTACATTTGAAAGTTTTCATAATAAAAGGTAACTTACAGCCAACATTAAGCCATAACTATGTCTAAGCTGAAGATTATGCCCCATGAATAAATGAGAAGAACATTTAAAGGTGGTGAGATATAAATCCATGAAGAAGATGGCCAGGAAAGAAAAAGGGTGTGACATTACAGACTAATGTGAAGTGTACATTAAAAAAACAAACAAACAAACAAACAAAATAAGAAACAGTGTGGAGTAGCTAAAGGACAGTGGCTTGTAATACACAATTTGAAATGATTTGTGCACATAAATCCCTTTCTGTGAATCATAATGACTCAATAAATTATTCTGTATTCAAAATGATTTCTGAGAGGAGAAAATGAAATGGGTGTTATTGTCCATGTTGCTGAAATTCAGATGACATAGAATAAGGAAAAGTTTATATACTGAACAATTCAGTGGGCTCTAGAATCAAATGTGATCAGGAGACAAGGGCTACTTGGAAATTCATGGATACCTTTGCAAAGCACTGAATTTCTGTGTAGGATGGGATTGATCTTGAAGCAATCCCATCTTGTTCTCCAAGGCTCAGCTTAAACTAAGGTAATAAATTATAAACTTCCTTCAAGCCTAATAAGATGGAAATAAAATACAATATTATCCCATTTGTAGCAAAGTAACACATACATTAATTTATCACTTAATTAATCAGATCATAAAATAAGTGGATATGTTTTCTGAGAAAATTATCCAATAAATATTTATTGAGCATTTACAGTGTTCCAGGAGCATTTACATGAGCTGAAGGCTGGATTGTAGCAGAAGGTTTTAATGTAGCATGAAATTGTAGAAGGATGGATTCCAGGTACCACTTGATGGTACAGCCAACAAAATTTGCTGATGGATTGGGGTGAAGTTCAAGAAAACAAAAGAATCAATGTGACATCATGTTGCTTAGCCTGAGTAGCAGGATGACTAGAATTATTATGAACATGGGCGAAACTGTAGTTGCAGCAGATTTGCAGGAGCAAAAAAATCAGAAGCTGACTAGAATGAGTTTAAGATACAATTTCCACATCTGGTGGAGATGTTTGGAGGGTAGATAGATGCATGAATTGGGGCTTTACAGAAATCTGTGACAAAAAAATAATGTTGGATTGTGTGGGTCTGTGTGTGTGTGTGTGTGTGTGTGTGTGTGTTTTGCATTTGCACTTGCTTTAAACATCTTCAAAGTTTTTCTTTTAATCATTTCTGGTGAAACATACCAGTGTAGACATGACTGTCATGAGGGACAGGTTTCCTGCCTCACAATTCCCTAGAAACAGGAATTTGGGCCTGCTAGACAGGAAGTACCAAGATGATATAAGAAGCCTAAGGGAGAAACTGGAGACAAGGGCCACATTTTTCATGTTTTCAGAAGAAGGAACGTGCAAGGCAAGGTACCTGGATAGGGGATATCTCTAGCCATGTGCTACCTTTGTCTGGGGTGACTGGCATAAATGGATAAAGGAACTGTAGAGGGTTATAGGATCCAATTGGCTACTTTTCCTTGTGACTTAAATTAGAAGAGAGGATATTGGGGTGAAGGGTAGAAGGGGGATCAGGATAGGTGAGGAAGGGGAGAAGATAAAAAAATAAATTTGAATATGCCATAATGAAATCTAATAATTTGTCTGCTAATTAACTTTTTTAAGTCAACAAGATGAAATCCAGAAAAGAGGATGTAATAAATCAATCAAACAAACAAATTAAAGTTCAAAGGGAAGCCAACAGAATGTGGTATCTAGATGATGGCCAGGAGTGAGAAGCTGTCAGTGCTACTGGTGTGACAAGACAGCAACACAGGGCCGCAGGAAGCCTTTGCAAGGACAGTTTGGGAAATGGGGGTGAGTTGGGGGACAGAACAGTTTCCAGTGAGCTACATTAGTGAGAGCACGGGAGGGGGGCTGAGACTAAGAGTAGCAGCAGCCACTTACTGGAGGAACTTACGGAGCACAGAAGTGAAAGGCAACTTGGTGTAAGGTCAAGACACATTTTCCCTTCTTCTCCTTCCCCTCTTCCTCCTTCTCTTCCCTACTCCTCCTTCACTTTGTGAGGAAAATATGCATGAGAAAGGGAAGAAGGAACAACCTGGGGAAGTGCCCATAAGCAGGCAAGAAGGGCCCAGGAGGACAGTTCCACCTTAGGTGCATTGGTGCCGCCACTACTGTTTGCTGTTTGTGACCCCAGAGCTCATATGCTGAACCCTCATTGCCAGTGAAACTGTTTGAGAAGCTGGGGACCTCTTGACTTGAGGACCGGCCCTCAGGAATGAGATTGGCACCCTCATACAAGAAACCCCATAGCTAGCTAATCCCCTTTAGAGTGAGACATGGAGACACCCCCCCCCCAAGGCGGAGGCCTTCCCCAAATATGCAACATGCTGACACTGAACCCTTGGA
This sequence comes from Jaculus jaculus, assembly GCF_020740685.1. Taxonomy (NCBI): domain Eukaryota; kingdom Metazoa; phylum Chordata; class Mammalia; order Rodentia; family Dipodidae; genus Jaculus; species Jaculus jaculus. The sequence continues at coordinate 27,835,354 of NC_059103.1, forward strand.
CTTGCCAGATTCTATAACTGTAAGAGACCATTTTCTGTCATCTGTAAGTTATCCAATGTCTGGTGTTTTTTTGCAGCCACCAGGACAGTTTAGGACATAGAACTGGGGAACAAGGAGGGCCTGAGTACCGGTACTGATGACCGTGGCACTCAGGTGGTGACGGTAGGCCCACACGCTGCGGGGGCTTCTGTTTCTCGGTGTGCTGCTGCTTGGCTCTGGGAGCCTGCATTTTTATGAGGTGGACTTTGATGGCCTTGACTGGGTAGAAGACAACAGTCTGACTCAGGCCAGGTGAAAGAGACTCCCCAATCTCCTCCCTCCCCCACCCCCCGCCTTTGTTTTAATGCTGACATGGTGTTGTAAAAGAAAGAAATGGAACGAAAGAAATGTTCATCTATAAATATAGTCACAAAAACTGGAGGCGTGTGAGCCTGGAGGAACGGCTTATACCATCTTGGGAACAAATATATGTGGTAAGCGGAAGAACCGAATGTGATAACAGTAAACATTTTAATGTTTCTTCCAATAAGCAGAAAGTTAGTTACTTCCCAGAGCATCCTAAAGGTTCAAGCAAGAGGTGGAGGAGAGGGGGGAAGGAGAGAGGAAAAGAAGCCACAGACAATTTGTGGATTCAGCAATTGGCTGCATAAGGAGAAGCTTAATCACCTCAGAGGGAGTTCCTAAGAAAGAGGTTTAGGAGGAAGCTGTACACGCATGCAAGCCTCTCACTTAACACTTCCACCTCTCACGTCCCTGACAGATCACAGTCTTGGGAGTTATGTTTCTGGGCCTTGGACACCTCTATTCAGGCGGCTTATGATTTTGACCTTGCCTCTCTTATGTGCCAGTCATGACGACATGTTCTCTATGCTCTCCTTTTGCAAATAAAGACAACTCACTCATCAGCTGTCAGACAGTGCCCTGAAAACACCTGTTTTTCTTTTCCTGTTCATAACTTAATCCTCCATGTGGGTAGGAAAGCCTTCCTGGGGATGATGGGTCCTGAGCATGGCAAGAAGCCACGTTGTACTCCTACTGGAAAGAGCTGTGACATTCAGCCCAGCTACATTTGGGGCTGTCTATCCAGTGTTACCAAAACCTTGTCTTCCCCATAGCACTGGCCTGCAGGTATGGCCTGCCCATGCCTTGGGTGCTGTGGTCTATTCTTCTGCTAGCTGAGCCCCAAACATTATCCTGGGGGCTGTCTTTGGCAGCAAGCACCACCATGTCACACTCTGCAGGCAGTCAGGAGCATCCACTGTCCTTTCTCATTTCAGGAAATATCTCAACCTGGCAGACGCCTGTTGGCAGTCATTCACTTCTCTTGGGTAATATTTGGTGTCCCGGTTCTAGTTACCAATACTGGACCTTAAAAAAAAATAAATCATCTCACCTTTAATCAATGCATTCTCTACTCTAGAAGTCACCATTTTCAAGCCAAAGTTTCTCATCTATCCCTTGCAGAGACAAATCACAGTTGGCTTTCTCACTAGAAGTGATCCAGCTGTCAGAAAGTTTTTATTTGTATGCAAGGGCCCTTGAGTTATTTTTTATGCTAGTCACAATCTCTTTCTCCGTCTTCCTTTTCCATAATGAAAATGTCTCATACTTAAGAAAAAGAAAGCGCCTGCATCTGGGGTCCTCTGAGGTCCTAACTGATTTTTAAGCACAGGCAGACTTCTCTATTTGATCTTTCTTCCCATGGAAACAGGATGCATGAGGTTTGGCCAGTGTTCAGGGAAGGGAGTGATTAGTGTTTACCATAGGGATAGCAAGCCCCACTTTCCCAGTCTCCAATGCCCCATGTAGGTAACAGATATCATTATTCAGGTGCAGAAACTCTTGATTTATTTCACTCATAAGTATGTGCTTTGTGTTGCAGCCAGTGTGAACTGCTCAGAATACATGATGCACCGGTTGTAAATTGATAACCCTATACTATAGATCATAGGGAACTCAGAAGAGAGAGGTAATCCTGTGAATCAAACTCCTGTTGGATGGCATGAACCCAGTGAGCACAACCCAGTTCTGGTCAGAGCATTCTCCAGTATCCAAGCCACCATCATCTCTTGATTTCCCTAAGAACTGGTCCTATTTCAACTTTGCTATGGATTTGATGTTTGACTCAAACTATACACTGAGAACCCTGAGTGAGTCAGCTGTCCATTACTATAGCAATACCTGAGTTCATTAGTCTGTGAAGAGCAGAGGGTTTGGAGGCACATGGTTCTATAGGTTCCTATGCAGAATTAATGGGGCCCTGTGGCTGTGGGGTGTGGGAGCACACAGCAGAGGTACCAAGAAGTGAAAGAGAGTGAGCCGGGCATGGTGGTACACTCCGCACTCCGGAGGCAAAGGTAGAAGGATTACTGTGAGTTTGAGGCCACCCTGAGACTACATAGTGAATTCTAGGTCAGCCTGGGCTAGAATGAGACCCTACCTCAAAAAAACAAAAACAAAAACAAAAAAGAAGTGAAAGAGAAAGATAGAGCTAGGGTACCACTATCCCATAATGACCCAGAGGCCTCACACTAGACCTTATCACTGTTTTCCTATCCACTAATGACATGCTGGGAGCCAAGCCTTGGGAAACACTTAACAAAACTGGACCTCACCAGTGGGGAAAAGACAGTACTCTGTCACCTTCCTGCTCTACAGTGAAACGAAGGTTCCAAGGCACTTAAGAGGCAAACCTCAAACACCACACCAAAGTTAAGCCTATATGCAAGGTACAGGCCCGCTTCCCAGTGTCATTACAGAAAACCAGATTACTTCCCTATAGGAGCAGCAGCCACATAGACTTCTCACCCTTCTCCTTTCTTCCTTTGCTTGCTTTTAGCAATCAAGATTTTTAAGAAATATGCTGAGTTCAAGCTTCGGTTTTGTTAATCGCTTAATTGGGCTGCATTTCAGCAAGCACATGTTGAAGAGTCCTTGAAACTGAACACAATGAAGAGAAATTCACAGGAAACATTAATGAGGTTGAAATGCCTTTGCATATATCAAGGGACATTCAAGCCTCACAAACTGCACTGTAATCCAGGGGTAAGGTAATTGGGCTTCGCACAATGAATGGGATGGGATGGAATGGGGGCTTTCAGGGTTCTGATAAGGGGTCTGTAGGAAGTATAGGTCTTAAAGTGATTATACCCTAAAAGTCTGCATGATGGTTAGAATCCTCTGGAAGTGATTTTTTCTAAAATTAACTGAATTTATTGATATTTTATAAACAGGTTGCAGATGTAGGCCCCTTATCCCCTGCCCCAATTGTACAGTCTTCAGTGGGGTCTTTGGTAATCATTGTGGCAGGAAGTTAATTTTTAAAATTTTTTGTTCATTTTTATTTATTTATTTGAGAGCAACAGACACAGAGAGAAAGAGGCGGGGGGGGGGGGGAGGGAGGGAGGGAGGGAGAGAGAATGGGCATGCCAGAGCTTCCAGCCACTGCAAATGAACTCCAGACATGTGCGCCCCCTTGTGCATCTAGCTAACATGGGTCCTGGGGAATTGAGCCTCAAACCGGGGTCCTTAGGCTTCACAGGCAAATGCTTAACTGCTAAACCATCTCTCCAGCCTGGGAAGTGAAGTTTTTAATGCTTGTTTCAGTAAATGGTTTCTCTGGAAACCTGCTTGTCATATTACCTCATACAGCATGTAGAGATGCTCCCACTCTCTTGAAAGTTCTGGATCATGACATCAAATAGGACAGGAAAATGAAATGATGACACTCCACAAGGATTGTCACTCAGGGTAGAAAACTCGATTAGCAGTGATGCTGGCACCTGAGACTTCTGCAAATGGGGTGAATTGCCACAGGCGGGTCTCAGTGACAGAACACTGCCTTTTTGTTCAGTTTTAGCAGAAAATGTGTTACTCGACATGGTGCATCAGTTGTTTTCCTAGGAAGCTGCAGTCTAAATATAATTTATAATGCATGTACTTGTAATGGGCATTTTATGCAGCTGGTGCAATATCTCGTAGCTGTTTTATTGAATGCTTTAACTTTTAAAGAAATGCTACCATCCTTACAAACTATCTATGCTAACAAAAATTATACCAGATATATTTAGGTTAATTACTGCCAGAGTGATGCTGGAGGTATTGACATACTTCCTTGTAGGAACAATTCATCATTTCTGGCAAGTGCCTAAATATTTTTATTATTTATTTGCAAGCAGAGAGAGAAGAGACAGACTGACAGCAGAGACAGAATGGGTCTGCCAGAGCCTCTAGCCATTGCAAATGAACTCCAGATGCATGTACCACTTTGTGTGTGCATCTGGCTTTACATGCATATGGGGAATTGAACCCAGGTATTTAGGCTTTGCAGGCAAGTACCTTAACCACTGAGAATTCTCTTTAACACCTATATTTTTTCTTTTGGTTTGTCAAGGTAGGACTTCACTCTATCCCAGGCTAACCTAAATTCACTATGTCGTCTAAAGCTGGCCTCAAACTCACAGCAATTTTCCTACGTATGCTTCATAAGTATTGGGATTAAAGGAGTGCACCACTATGCTCAGTAAAAAAAAAAATCATTAGTAAGAGTATTATGTCAATAACAAATTTTTTTAAAAGAAAATATTGCTCTATAAACTAAACTCAAAGTAGAAAGTATGGGTCTGTTAGTAAAGGATTTTTCAACAAAAAGTTCTTCAAGAAACCAAAAAGGTCTACTTCTTCCTAGGCTCTGTTTATCACCACAGAGTTGCAGTTTAAATGTTATAAGTCTCCTATGGCCTTATGCTCAGTTTTCAGCTGGTGGATCCTTGCTGGAGGAGGTATGTCACTAGGAGCAGGTCTTGGGGTTTATTAGTCCTGTCCTCTGGGTGTCCAGAACTAACTCTCTCTTTGTGTTCACTCCCAGATGTTCTGACAAGATGTGATTGCCCAGCCTGTACTATGTCATGTTTACCTGCCATGATGAAACTTTGTCTTGAAACTACAAGCTGAAGTAAACCCTTTCTTCCCATAAGCTGTTTGTGAGAGAGTATTTTATCACAGCACTGAGACTGTAACTGCTACACACAGCAACTACATTGCAAACATTTCTGTTTCTTACTTTTTATGAAGTTGACATAGGAAGTAACATGACAACATCAAATAAAGGGTAGTGAGAAGTTAAGTATGGTTAACAAAATTTGTGCTTGGGGCTGGAGAGATGGCTCAATGGTTGCCTCACCAGCATGAATGCCTAAGAGAGTCTGATTTGCTTGACTTTGAATCTCTAGCACCCACATAGACAGCTTGGCATGGACACACATGCCTGTATCCACAGTTCTATAGGGAGTAGAGACCAGAGGATTGCTAGGACTCCATAAAGGGCAGTTTCTGGTTCAGTGAGAGACGCTATCTAGAGGAAACATAGAAGAGTGAAAAGAGAAAGATACCCCATGTTCTCCTTGGTCTCCACGTATGTGTGTGGGGCACTTGCTACAGCATATACATGCATACATAAAACATACATCACACCACACTACACATACATAAAAACAATTAGCACTGGACATATTTAATACCCTATGTCAGTTTTGATTTTCAAGTAGACACAATATCCAACCTGCATTCCCAGCTTTGAACGTCTGCTAAACATGTGAAGGGACCAACACAGGAAACAGCTGGTGACATTCAGAAAGCTTCATTGGGCTTTTGTTCCCAATACTAAAGAGAATATTCACGTTCCACTCACACTAGGGTTTAAGAAATATCTGCTTAGGCATTTGAAAACAATGGGGCTGTTTTCATCACCACTTATTTAATACCAATAAGACACTGAAGGATATAACAGGAAAATATTTAAAATATGGAAACTTATTCATGACACATTGTGAAATTTAAAAATAAACAGCAACAAAAGCATATTATAAGCCCTTTTAGTAAATGTGTCCACACACAAAAGAAATAGAAGAATGCAGTTTAAAAGTACTATTGAGAGCATGATCTTAGGGAATACAGACAAGTTTGATTTCATTTTTGCTTGGTATTCATTTCATTGTTTTGTAAGAACACAAGATTTGTAGAAAACAATGAAAATATTGCAGAAGAGAACTTGTGTTCCCTTCCTCAAGGACGTCCAATGGTAGCATCAATATTAATGTAATCATATGACAATCTCCAAAGCAGGCAGTTCACATTGGTATACCCCACAGACCTTATTCAGATTTTCTGATTTTGTGTACTTTGTCATGCACACATGAATTGTTCTATGCAATTTTATTAAATGTGTAGATTTGTGCAACCACTGTAATGGACTCCACCATCATAAAGGTCTCTCTAGAGTGTTATCTCTATAAATTTTTCATTTTGATTGCTCAATAATATTCTATCATATGGCTGTGCCACATTTTATGATTTATTATTTTTATTTGAATTATTCCCAAATTTTGACTATTACAAGTGTAGGTATTATGAGAATGTGTATACACATTTTTAAGTGGATGTAAGTTTCATTTCCCTGGGATAAATTGATCAGCAACATGATATCTAGTTAATCATTTTTAAAGAATTTGTCAAACAAATTTCCAGAGTGGCAATGTCATTTTATATGCCTACCAATGAGTTAGGAGGGAGCCAGTTTTAGAATTTGGGATTGTTACTGTTTTATCTTAGGCATTTGGGTATATATCCTATCATGGCTTTAATTTGCATTTGTCTAATGATCAGTGATGTTGAATTTATTTTCCTTGCTTATTTGCCATATGAATGTAGGATATGGTGTGTGTGTGTGTGTGTGTGTGTGTGTGTGTGTGTGTGTGTGGTGTATGCACGTGTGTATGTAGGGATGTCGAGGTGCATGCACTTGCATGTTGCATGTGGCACCCTGTGGACTCACCCTTGGTGGCTGGAGGAGAATGTTCGAGTGCCTTCCTCCATCATTCACCTGCCTGTTTGTTCCATTTTTTTCTAGAGTTTGCCATTCGGGAACCACAGTATTTCACATGTCTTCATTCTCTCACAGAATTGGGATTACAGATGCTCATGGCCATGCACTGTTTACATGGGCTTTGGAGATTTGAACTTGGGCTGTCTCAGGCTCCCTTAGGTCCTCATGCTTACACGGGAAGCTCACTTAGCCACTGAGCCATCTCTCCAGCCATGTCATGATCTCTTGAATAAAGATAAATGTTTTTCCTCCACTGAATTGCTTTTATACTTTTGTGACTATCAACCTTCAATGCGGTGGTCGGAATCAGCTGCCCACTATAAACTCATATGTTTTGATTGTTTGGCTCCCAACTGATGGCAATTTTGGAGACCAAGTCTTGCTGGAGGAGGTGTGTAATTGAAGGTAGGCTTAGGAGTATTACAGCCAGCTCCCCCTTATCAGAACTTGGTTCACTCTCTTTTTTGTGAGTAGACATTCTATCAGAATGTGATGTGATATATCCTTGTAGTTTTGATTTGATTCCCATAATAAATAGTGATACTAAGCATTTTCTATATACCTACTGGCCATTTGTATGTCTCCTTTCGGAAAATTCCTGTTCTTTGTCAACTCTAAAAATCAGAGTTGTCTGAGTTCTTTATGTATGTCAGAAATTAAGTTATCAGGTGATTTGTAAGTATTTCTTCCCATTTCACAGGCTATATGTATGTTCATCTTGTTGGTTGTCCCCCGCCATGCTGCAAAGTTAAAACTTGATGGAATACCACTTGTCTCTTTTGGTATCTTGCTAATGAAACTAGACGTTTGCCAATTCTATTAAATCTGTTCAAAGAAACTTTTGTTTCACTTATTTTTCTCTTTTGTTTTCCTATTTGTGATTTTGTTGATTTCTGATCTCACCATTTCACTTCCTCCCTGGCTTGCTTTAGGCTACAGTTGCTCTTGTTTTTCTAACTTTTGAGGTAGCAACTTAAATGATTCTCCTGAGATGTTTCCATTTTCTATTGGAAACCTTTTAGTACCACACACATCCCTGTTACTGTGTTAACTGCACCCTACACTTTTTTTAATCACAACGTTTAATGTTACCTTTTCATTAGCTTAATGTGTTTTTTTTTTTAATTTTTTTGAGACTTCCTCTTTGGTGCATGGTTTGCTGAAGATTATGTTAATGCCCAGTATTTGTAGCTAAATTGCTCTACATTCTTGTTGCTTTTCTGCCATGCAGTTCTACAAGTTGTTGACAGAGGGCTTCAGTTACAGCGATAACTGTGTTTTTATCCATTGCTGCTATTTCTGATGCTTTGTTTATTTCAAAGATTTGTGGTTTGAAGCACCAACAATTGGGATGGCTATGTCTTCTTGGCTGATGGTTCCATTAATTATTATGTAATTGTTATGTAATTTACTTCTTTGTCCCTTGCAATTCTTTTTGCTCTAAAACTATTTATCTCATGTTAATGTAGTAATTCAAAATTTCTTTTGATTAATAGGCAATGATATATACATTTCCATATGTTTTCAATCTTCATATAGTCAAACATATTAGATTAACATAAGTTCTTTCTAGGTAGCATATAATTGGCCCATTAAAAATTTCAGTATAAGTCTGAATTTTGAGTGTCCTCAGGGTCTAATGCTCATGGAACATGGCAGAAAAGAGATGGAAAGATTGTAAGAGAAACCATGTGGGAAGTTGTACTTTGAGGCACAATTCCCACCCAGAAACTGACTGATACCTTCATGACCCCACAGTGAATGCCAGTAAACCCATCGAGGAGGGCCCTCAGTGGATGGGTGCAGAGGACAGAGGATATAAGAGCATAACCTGAGGGCAATATAACCAACATGCAATATGTTCATACAATAAAGTTCATAATTAATTTAAAAAGCCTTAAAATTTCACTACATAAATTTTCTCTTGACATAAGTATTTATACCAATGAATTTTATGGACTCACTTTAGAAAAAAACATTTTTTTCAGGTGGTCACGCAACTGGGAAGACCCAAGAATTTTCAAGGTGATGAGAAGTGATAGTTGAGTGCTCAGCACTGGATGAGAGACCTTTATCACACCCACTAGGGCTTGGGGAATATTGCAAAGGAAGCAGCAGAAGGAACATTTGGTCTGTTCTCTCATTGCTGGCCAGTGAATCTTCTCTTTGAATATGGCTATGGATAGTAGAGGGACTCAAAACTCATCAAAGCACTGAAAACAAGAGGGTACTGAGAGCTCCATGCTAACTGGAACATCTCTATCATGCCTTTCAAGGTTCAGAGAATACCATGGAAGGGGGTGGAAAGGATATGAGAGTCAAAGGGCAAGGAGAGTTCTTGGGGCACTATCCTCTGGACATGAAGTGACCAGTACATACATGACCTCACAGTGGATGTTACTACCTCTGTAAGACCTGCACAATATTGAGTCTATCAACATTTTGACATAGATGGTGGATAAGGACAAAAAAAAAGAAAAAAGAGAAAGAGACATCCATATAGAAAAGGAACTACTAGGAAACAAAGAGGAAAGCATTCAGTGGAATACATAGGGATTCACAAAGGAAGTTAAAGGGAGGGAATTATGACCAAATTATAGTATGTCCCGGTATCAAACAAAAGAGAAATTTTGTGTTTACTTTAATAATTAGTATTTAAGGCTTAATCCTGACATTTTATGCTATGTCTTATTTGTCCTCATTTTCCTTTTGTTTAAATTTTCCAGCCTTTCTAGAATTATGTAGACATGTTTTAAGAAATGCTTTCTGAGGTATCTAAAAATTTTTAGTGTATTTCATATAAACATTTGAGTTACTGCACTGGTTATTACATTGCATGTTTTATATGACTATTCACTAGTGTCAACATTTTAAGAAACCTCACCTTCAATTTTATCCTTCCTTTTTAAAGTACAGTTAACTAAAACATTTTCTACACAGATTGAAATGACATTAAGGAACATTATTCTTGCTCCAGTCATCCAAAGCAATTTGGAAAATTCAAGGAGAGGGCCACCAAATATATTTCTCTTTATCTTTACATGTTGTATTGTTCTTTCTTCACTTCCAGTATTATACATTTCCTTCTTCTTACAATTTCCTTTCATTTTAAAGATTATTTTTTGCATTATGTTTTCTAGAACATTATCATGTTGTGTTTTGGCTTGAACTTCATTAATTTTATTTTGTCTTGGGCCTTTCCCCATTTCCTAATTGTACAGGTATCTATCTCTTGACAATTTGGGGGAGTTTTAAGCCCTCAAGTGTTGTTTTCACCTCATAACCTCCAAAGAGTTGACTGTCTGGCCTTTGATTGTCGTCCTACAAGCCCCTGGAGCTCTGTGCATTCATCTTCAGTGCTTTTCCTCTCTGTTGTCCAAATTGGATACTTTTAACATTAAATCATTAGGCTTACATAGTCTTTCCTCTGTCCTCTCCCATTAAGCCATCTGGTGAATTTTACTTTGGATTTTGTATTTTTTCAATTCCAAAGCTGGTTCCTGATATCTCCCATTTCTTTGCTAAGATGTTCTATTGATTCATTTGTTTCAAGTGTATTTATGATTTCTCATTGAAGTATTCTTAAGATGGATGCTTTGAAACCCTCATTGGTAATCTACTAGCTGTGAAGTCTTGAGGCCCGCACCTGCTGATTTTTATTTCTCGGTAATGTGGAGATTACCCTGGTCTTTGGTATGATTAACGCTTGTCTTTTGTTTCCTAGCAATGCTTTGGGTGTTCCCTTGTAAGCCCATTGAATAGATTTTGCTTTGGCTGCTGTTTCTTTGCTTTGCTTAGGTGGGTCAGGAGAGGTGTATGGGCTCAGATGGAGTGGACATTCCCTCCCCATTGGGGAAGGGCACCAGTGGTGTGCCATCCAGCACCACTGCACCCTCCCTGCTTCATCTTCTTGAGGCTGAGGCAGGTGAAGCTCGGCTACCTGCCCTGTGCCTTGGGTGCTGGCCTACCAAGGTAGCAGCAAGAAGGAAACAGTGTTGGCTTCATGCCTTGCTGTTCATAGCAGGCTGAAGAGCCACCTAGACACTTGGCCCTGATGATAGCATGGAGAGGAGGATGGGGAGGACAAGCTTTATCAAGCAGTTGTCTTGCTTGGCTTTTGGGTAGACAAAAGAGGTTCTTATTGGTCTTTTTGCCAATGTATTTTGGCAGTTCAGGGTTACAGGATTCTCTAGTATCCTTTTGTATACATGGGAGGGAAAAAGAAAAGCCAGGAAAGGGAAAAAGAAAATCCAGGAAACTCATTTAATGTTGTTCTCTGGTGTCAAGGTCCCCAGCCACTCTGCCTTCTCCTACCTCAGAATCTACCTTGGCCTGTGAGTTGTATCTTATCTGGAACTTGTCCATTATAGGAGTGACGAAAGTAGCTCTAAGGAGCAGCTCTAAGGAGGCTGTTTTGACCAGAACTCTTTGTCCTTATAACTTTTGTTTAATTTTTGGCTTTCTGAGACAGAGTTTCACTTATGTAGCTCAAGCTGGCCTTGAACTGATTATGTAGCCCAAATTCATGATCCTCCTGCCTCAGACCCCCAAGTGCTAGGATTATAGGTGTGCCCCTACACTCCTAGCTTAGTAAATTCTAAAATAAATATTAGTAGATATGAATTCATATATACACAACTGATACATATATTACCTGTATCATATTATTTTGTATTCTACATTAATATTTTTCTCAGATCCATTCTCCATATAGCAGCAAGAGTGCTTTTATTATATTTTTATTTATATATTATTTTTTTCTTTTCAAATTATTTAATTAACAACTTTCATGATTATAAAAACATCCCATGGTAATGTTCTCCCTCCCCCCACTTTCCCCTTTGAAACTCCATTCTCTATCATATCCCTTCCCACTCTCAATCAGTCTCTCTTTTATTTTGATGTCATGATCTTTTCCTCCTATTATGATGGTCTTGCATAGACAGCATCAGGTACTGTGAGGTCATTGATATCCAGGCCATTTTGTGTCTGGTGGGAGCATGTTGTATGGAGTCCAACCCTTCCTTTGGCTCTTACATTCTTTCCTCCACCTCTTCCACAAAAGACCCTGAACCTTGGAAGGTGTGATAAAGATATTACAGTGCTGAACACTCCTGTCACTTCTTTCCAGCACCATGATGCCTTCTGAGTCATCCAAGGCCACTGCCATCTGAAAAGAGAAATTCTCTACCAAAAGTGAGAGTAGCATTAATATAAGGGTATGAGCATTAAGAGAAGTGCTTACTGGGCAGTTTGATAAGCATAGTATATACATTTAGCCAGACAGCAGAAGACATTACACTCTTAGAGCTCATGACTACCCCTGTTTTAAGTTTTCAGTATCTAGGATGTATTCCCACCCATGGAGCGGGCCTCCAGTCCAATTACAGGGCAGTTGGTTTCCACCATGACAGATGTGCCACTATTGCATCCATTGTCTCATTTGGCCTGGCTGGCCAAATATAAGGCTTGCAGTGTCCACTGTTGAGTACCTTCATTGTTGCTTTCTCTCTCTCTCCTATTGAACTGCATGCAGAATGGCTTCTTCCAGTTTTCTGTCAACTGGTCTATATGGAGGAGGTTATCAGCTCAGTTCCAGCAGGATTTCTCAGTGGCCTTAGAGCCCAAGTATGTGGAGTCTTCAGCAATAGGGTCCTACCATCTATTCCTGTTGGGAAACCAAAGGCCTTGGCAATGGCCTATAATGTTTTGGGGGCATGAGGGACCTCCCTGACCAACAACTCACTAGAAGGTATCCCATCCCTGGCACTGAAAATTTTCTAGCAACAATCTACAGCTCCTGAGTGTTCCATTGTCCAAAAAAGTAATTTTCCATATGATTTATTTATATCCTCCTAGATTTTGATTAACCCTCCTTCCACCTTTCCTTTACTCAATCTCTTCCCCTGACCTTCCTTGGGCCTTTTCACCCCCATTAATCTATTCTTCTACTTACATATATATAATACCATCCTATTAATTACCCCCCATCCCTTCCTTTCTCTTCCTTTTATATATCTTTTCTAGCTTACTGGCCTTTGCTACTGAGTTTTCTTCTTATTCACACAGAAGTCCAGTCATCTATAGCTAGGATCCACATATGAGAGAGAACATGCAACATTTGGCTTTCTGGGCCTAGGTTATCTCACTTAGTATAATCCTTTCCAGATCCATCCACTTTCCTGCAAATTTTATAACTTCATTTTTCTTTACCACTGAGTAGAACTCCATTGTATAAATGTTCCATATCTTCATTATCCACTCATCAGTTGTATCTTTATTTTCATAAATAGTTTTGTTTATTTGTGAGGGAAGGGAAAGAAGAAAAAAGAGAGAATATGGAATATGCTCAGTCCTTCTGTTTTGGCAAACAAACTTCAGATGCATGTGCCACTCTGTGCATCTGGCTTTACATAGGTACTGGGTAATTGAATCCGGGTCAGCAGGATTGTAAGCAAGTGCCTTTAACTGCTGAACCATTCTTCCATTCTAAGCATGCTTTTAAAATTGTAAACTAGGGCTGGAGATATAGCTTAGTGGTTCAGACACTTGCCTGCAAAGCCCAAGGACCCATGTTCCATTTCTCTACAGATCCCACTTAAGCCAGAAGCACACAGGTGAGGCAAACACAAGGTTGTGCATACCCACTCTGTGGTGCAAGTATCTGGAGTTTCTTTGCAGTGGCTGAGGCCCTGGCACACCAATTATTTTTCTCTCTGTCTGACTTTCATTTTCTCTAAAATAAAAAAAAAAAAAAGCAAACTAATCCTGCAAATCCACCCTCACTCCTAGCTACATTGCTTCTATGGTTTCTCATGGAACCCTCAGTATCTAGCCATTATTTAGCTGGCCAGGTTCTTCTTGTCTACTATTGCTCTCACTCATCTCTCAGTCCCTCACATTCACCATGCCCTCAAAATTATCCTTCCATACTTTCTTCACTTCCTACTTAATTCCTCTTTACTTTTAATGGTCATTGTTCAACTAACACCATTGTAGCAAAGATTTCCCCAATTCCCAAGTTTGGGCCTCACATTTCTCTATGTCTCTTTTATGAGGACTTATCATATTTTTAATTACATGTGTAGTGTGTGTGTGTGTGTGTGTGTGTGTGTGTGTGTTTGTTTTTGTGTAAGATGATTTGTTTTATCTCTAGTTCTTCACTAGAATAGAAGTCCCGTGAAGGAAATAGTAACTTAACTGAATGGTTCATGAAGCCTCCAGCTAATATCTGATGAAAAGAATAATGGACAAAATGAAGAAAGGGAGTGGGATGATTTACTGTATATGCAAAACACCAAGAGAATCCGCAGATGAGAGAATTCTCTGAGATTCTTAAGAACTGGAAGATAGAAAATACATACCTTTGTGGGGGTGGCAATGATTTCATATCTGGTAAACACAGTTTGCTGTTGCACTTTGAGAATGTGACGGGTAGCTCCCTTTCTGCCAAGATTTGCTTTCAGCTGAGGACCTGCATATATGCATGAGGCCAGGGAACCTTGGGGGGCCTTGTGAGTACAGCCTTTCTTCTTTGTCTCCATCAGCTCTCTGGATTCAAGGGTGAAAAATTGAATTCATTTTCTAACCTTATAAATATTGAAATGCACTTTTCAAATACAACCTGAGAGGAGAGGGCCTTCATTCTCAGCCCTTCCCAAATGGTCTGCCCATTCCAATGTTAAACCCATTACTGGACCCTCTTCTGATTGAGATCCAAAGGGAAGTCCAAAAATGTTCATGAAAATCCTCAAATCAAAGGTTTCTAGTAAAAGAGAAAAGGTTAGATAATTTTAGGAGAGCAGCATAGAAACCTCAGTGTGCAGCTTTGGGGAAACTGAGGATGAAAGGAACTAAAAGTGAGGCTAAAGGAACTGGGTGAAAGCACACACTGATATGGGTTGAGGCAAGCAGGTTGAGGTGGACTCTTCTCTAGCCTGGTTTGGGCTTCTTGCATTTGGTTTCTCTAAACTGATGCATAACAACTGCATATATTTGTGAGGAACAATGTAATATTTTGATGTACCTATATATAGTGAATAATAATCAAATAATGGCAATTAACATACTTATCACTTCAAATATGATTTCTTTGTTTTGAAATCATTCAAATTCCTTTCCTGTGGGCCTTTGGGATATGTGATAAGTTAGTAGCCAATAATAGTTACCCACTGTGTGATAAGATTTAACTATAGTCTTGTGCTCCTTAACCATCCTTTCTCACTTTCTTCTTCTCTTGTCCTTCCAACCTCTGATGACCCCTGCTCTATTCTGTAATTCTATGAAACCAACTTATTTGGTTTCTTCATAGGAATCAGGGGTTATTTTTACTTTTTCTCAAGTTATTATTTTTCAATCAAATCTCAAGCCTCAAAGAAGGTATAATTAATCACACAATGAGAGAATGTAACTGTCATCATTTTCCCCCTGTATAAATGTTTGAAAGTTTTTTCCATCTTTTTCTTTTTTAATTAAAAGATAAAAGTGATGCTATGTCAGACAGCTCACTCTCTTTCCAGCAGAGCCATCCACTTAAAACACAGATACTGGGTAAGGTAGGCCTCATAGGCGGCAATTGTTTGCCAGCCTTCTCCAACACATATTTAGGAAGGAATCGGCCTTGGCTTTCCGCACTCTTATCATTTACTCATTCACCTAAATCACAAGATGTATTTCATCTCCTTTCATAGCTTATGTGGTTAAGTTTAAATATTCACAATTTTGCCTTGAATTGTTTCATGTACTTAGAATGATCTGAAATATAACATTACTCTAAGTTCATGATGTCATGAGCCTCCTTCTATGACATTTTATCTATGATTACTCCATTGTCAAAGTTACTTTAGTAAGTAGAAGTCACTGGAAGAATGGCTAAAATGTGCCCATTGACCTGACTGGTATATGGTCATTATTTATAGTGTCAAACTTTTCACACTCATTATAAACCAAATGGGGCATTTGCCTAAAGTCCCATATTGCAAAGATGTTCAGTATGAATAAGTACTCTTATTACAATTTACCATCTTATTTAATTAGAAGAGAAAAATTATCATTATAAAACAGTTCCAGGAAGCTGAGTATTTTTTTTGAAAATTAATTTTTTATACATACGTAACTCAAAATAAAGAAAAACTCCCAGGCCTTCACATTAAAGTGAAAACCACTTTAGTTTCATTAGAATAATGTCTTTCAACATTAATATAGATATGCTAAAAAATGCCATTAGACTATTGGAACTGTTTGGGAATTGTAAGCCATGTTACACTCCTCCCTCCCTCCCTCCTTCCCTCCCTCTTTCCCTTCTTTCCTACCTCCTTCCCTCCCTTCCTCTCTTTCTTCCTTCTTTCCTAGGTTACTTCCTGTCATTTGTATGTGGTGTGTGTAAATGTGCCTATGCACATGAATGCACATGTGTATGGGCCAGTGTGGACATGTGTGTGTGGAGGCCAGAGGTTGATGTTATATATCTTCCTCAGTCTTCATCTTACTGATGGAGGGACTCTCACTTGAGCCCAAGCTTAGGAATCTGTTGATACTAACCAGTTTGCCCCAGGGATTCCTCTATCTCTTGAGTATTGGGACTATGGGTCGGCTGCTACCTATGCCCACGTAATACTTACATGGGTACTGGGCATCTGAACTCAACAAACATTTTACTAACTGAGCAATCTCCCTGGCTAAAGTTGTTATTTTTCTTATGATACCATTTTATATACTAAAACTTAGTCTTGGTCTAGAGAGCTGGCTCAGTAAATTAGAGAGGTTGCTTTACAAGTATCAGGCCCTGAGTTCAACCCCAACACCCACATAGAAAGGTTGACATGGCCATGCATGTCTGTAACCTTACCACAATGAGGTGCAGAGGCAGAAGGAACCCTGGGGCTCCCTGGTGAGTGAATCTAATGAAAATTGCAGAACTCCAGATTCAGTGAGAGGTTCTGTCTCTGGAATATCATGTGGAAGAGCAATAGAGAACACCCAATGTCCTACTTGGCCTCCACACATATGCAGTTTGGGCATGTGCATCTGAACACACATACACACACACACACACTCACTCACACACACATGGCCTCTTACACAGAGAGATCAAAATAAATAAATAATGATTATTTATGCAGAAAGAGCTAAGATTAAACAAATGAAAGAAAAAATTAGGACCAATGAAATCTGATATTCCTTGCAAAACTAAAAGAAAACCCTCTTTTTAAATTTTTTAAGTAGGATTTAGCTCTAGCCCAGGCTGACCTGGAATTCACTGTGTAGTCTCAAGATAGCCTCTAACTCATGGTGATCCTCCTACCTCTGCCTCCTTAATGCTGGGAATAAAGGTGTGCACCACCATGCCAGGCTTAAAAACCCTCTAAATTTTTTTTTAAATGTTTTTGGTTTATTTTTATTTATTTGAGAGCGACAGAGAGAGAAAGAGGCAGACAGAGAGAGAATGAGAATGGGCGTGCCAGGGCCTCCAACCACTGCAAACAAACTCCAGATGTGTGTGCCCCCCTCTGCATCTGGCTAACAGGGGTCCTGGGAAATCAAGCCTTGAACCAGGGTCCTTAGGCTTCACAGGCAAGTGCTTAACCACTAAACCATCTCTCCAGCCCTCAAACCCTCTAAATTTAAATGGAATCACAACACCCCAAAACAGCCAAACCAGTTTGATGAAAGAGACCAGAACAAAAAGCATTACAGTAATAGACTCAAAATATACAACACTGTTGTTCTACTCAAAACAGTATAGTATTGATTATAAACATACCAATGGAAAAGAATAGAAAGCTAGAAGTAAAACCATATTTTATACATATATTTTATAGCCTAATGATGTTGGTCATTAGGTATTCACATGCCGAATAATGAAAGTGGGCCCTTGTCTCTTACCATTTGTAAAAAAACAACTTAAAAATGGACCAAAGTCATAAAGATAAGAATTGAAAGAACTAGAGGAAAGTATAGATGAAGTGCTTTAGGATACTGGAAGGTTCAAGTGTTTTTTGGAGAAGACCCCCAAAATTCATAGAAAACAAAAGGAAAAATAGACAAATGAGACTATGTTGAATTAAAAGGCTTATAAACAGGGGGAATAAAGGGTTAAGAAACAACCTACAGAATGAAGGAAACACTTCCAAATTGTATTTCAAACAGGAAGTTAATATCCAAACTACAAAATTAGCTCAAATAATTCAATGGTAATTAAGCAAATATCCTGACTTTAAGCTTTTTAGTATTATTTTCTTTATTTTTATTTATGAGAGAGAGAGAGAAAAAAAATGGGCCTGCCAGAGCCTCTAGCCACTACAAATGAACTCCAGATGCACGCGCCACCATGTGCATCTGGCTTACGTGGATTCTGGGGAATTGAACCTGGGTTCTTAGGCTGCACAGGCAAGTGTCTTAACCACTAGGCAATCTCTCCAGCCCCATCCTGGTTTTTACAAATGATTGATAGACTGTAGCAGTTACCTTCCCAAGGCCAGGAGAAAAGACCAAACAAGAAGCAGCTTATGGAAAGAAAGCGTTCATTTCAGACTTGCAGTTTTGAAGGGAAGCTTCATCGTGGTGGCAGAAGCTGGCTCACTTCATCACACATGCTCAGCAGAGAGGACAGGAAGCACGAACTGGCTCTTGAGCACACAGTAGGGCTGGTCTCGAGATCTGTCCTCAGCGACACACCTCCTCCAGCAGGTGGACTGAGTAGGAAGCTTGATGACGAATACGTGAGGCTATGGGAGACATGTACATTCAAACTACCACAGAAACCTAAGTACCACCTCTCAGAACAAGACAAGCACCCCCAATACTCGGAGAGATGTAAGTGAAAAGGCACAGGATCCCACCTCATTCTGATATACACCAATATTATCAAAAAGACTAAATTGAACAGATCTGGTGAGGATAGGGAGAAAAAGGAATGAGCACATGAACCAGCAATCCTATGCCCGAGTTTGTATCCAAAGGAATGAACTCAGTATAATGCAGAGACATCTCTGTGCCTGTGCTCATGGTGCTAGTATTCACAATAGCAAAGAAATGCTACTTAAAATGGCCATCAACAGACAAATAGAGAAATGAAATGTGTGCACTCACACCAAGCAATACTATCCCGCCAAGAACAGAATGAAGCTTTGTTATGCATGACATGAATTGCATTAGGTGAGACAAGCCACTTGCAGAAAGACAAGTGCCACATGTTATCACTCATATGTGGAACCAACAAAAGCGGACCTCATAGGAATTCAGAGTACAATGATGGATACCAGAGGCCGGGAAGAAGGGATGGAAAGAAGATGGTCAGCAGATAATGTAGCAGTTACCTTCTCCCTGCTGGAACAAGATGCTCAACCAGAGCAACTTATGGAAGGAAAGTGCTTATTTTCAACTTATAGTAAATACCTGTCCTGAACTTGACATTCTACCTGAGGATATGTATTCTAAGTTCCAACTTCAATTTACATCTGGATCTTTAGTTCTTGCCACCTCCTCCTGTGCCACCCATGTCAGGATGCCATCATTCCTCATCTGGATTACTGACATCATTTCCTCTAGTTATTCTTTTTCCAAAATCATACACACACCATATTTATTTTGAACATATCAAGATAGTCAATTTTTGGTGAGTGTGTATGATATGTATGTGTAAGTACAGGCACACCTGTTCCACAAAACATGTGTGGAGGTCAGAGGACAATTTTGGGTGTTGGTCCTCACTTTGCACTTTATTTATTGGAGGCAGGGCCTTTTGTTCAATACTGTGTTCACCAGGCTAGCTGTCCTTAAAATTTATTATTATTATTATTAGCAATTCTTCTGTCTCTGAATGCCATTTGTCATAGGTACTCTGGGATTACAGATGTTCATGCTATAGCATCTGGCTTTCTTTGTATTTTAGGGGTTTGAACTTTGGTACACATGCTTGATGGCAAGTACCTTACCAACTGAGCAATCTCCCCAGCCCCAAAATGATCATTAAAATGAATTTGTGTGTGTGTGTGTGTGTGTGTGTGTGTGTGACACACACCTATGCCTATTGCCACTACAAATTGAATGGCAGATGCTTGGATTACTGTTTTGGTCCAGCTTTAAGTGAGTGGCTGGGGAAGTTAACCTGTGGCTGGCAGGCTTTGCAAGTAAGCACTTTTAATTGCTGACTCATCTCCCAGACCTTAAGGTACTCAGTTTAAGAACAAGTCAAAAAGGTGGTACCAACACATGATGTATCTATACCAAGTTTCTACTTCATAAAAAAAGACCAAATCAGACATGCTATTCTTTCCTCCATAGAATATCCCCCTCAAGTCTATTGAATATCTCTAGAATACTCATCATCTTGTCACACACTTCGCCTCCTCATATCTTCTGTTCTTTCATTTTGTTCCAGCTTAATTTGCTTGTGGCTCCTTGAATGGATTGTATAGTTGTTTACCTCAGTCCCTTTGCACTGGCTCTGCCTCTGCTAAGAGTCTACATGGCACCCTTGTCGTCTGTATCACGTACCTACTCCATGAGGCCTCATGCAGTCATCCTGTGTAAGACGTCAAAGCACCCTACACTCACAGTACTTCTCATTACTACTTTTTAAGCCTATCATTTTATAACAGCTTATTTAACTTACTCACTGATCACCTGTGTTGCCCAGAGTCTGCCCTCACTGGATTCCCAGTGCCATGGTGGCAGAGGTGTTCATATTCCTCTGGGCCTAACTCACAGCAGTCACTGGTAATGTTTCTCAAACAAATTGCTGAGAATATTTGCCATGAGCCTTCCTGTCTGACGTGATTTAAGCAATGCCCTGTATCCATCAAGTGTAATGCATGGAAGTATGCTGCTGTCTGGCTTTCAAATCTCTGAAAAAGAGCAAAGCTGCTAAAAATATTGTTGATGTTTTCTTATTCAGTCCTAAGTAGTGGCCAACCATTTCTTCCAGAACATTCTCTGAGGAATAGCAGGCTCACACCAAATTCTTAATCACAGCAATAATGAATGTGACAATAACAGTCATAATAATAACGTCTCTGATATTTGCATATGACTTGGTGGTACATTAAGTACTTGTCCAGCCATTTTCTTCTTGAGCCCACAAATCAGATGAGCAGCTATGCACCTACTAAAATACTACTTGTTGCCATGGGCTTACTTCATTTAGTTTTTCTGAGCCTTCTTTAGCACAGAAAGTTCAAAGCCCATTTGGTAATTTTGTAGTCTAATGCATGAGTGACATAGTTTAGAGTTTCAAGTTTACTTCACGTGTGTGGGTCCAGAGAGTAGATCCTGTTACGTTAGCCATCCAAACCTTGGAGTCAAATTATGCATTTGATTCTCTCAGTGTCAATATGACCTGCTTTCAGCCTAGAAAAAAAGCAGGTTCTATGGGTGGAGATGTCTAAATATTGAGATCTAACAGGTAGTGATGTGCAACAGGGGAACTGAAGCTGTCACAAAGTGCCATTTTCATATTTATGTTTGTTACTCAGGAGAGGAAAGATGGCATATGAGTTGCTTTTCTAGTTGCTGCTACAAAGTACCTGATGAACACAACTTAAGGAAAGAAGGGCTTATTTAGCTCAGGGTTTGAGGGAACACTCCATCCTAGCAAGAAAAGCATGTTGGCAGTGTCTCGAGGCACATGGTCACATGATGTCTCCTGTCAGGGAACAGAGAGACATGAATGCTGACAGCCATCCTTGTCCTTTTTATTCAGCGTAGAGCCTCAGCCCATGGGAAGGTACCATGCAAAGTTAGGTGTGTCTTCCCTTCTCAATTAACTTCTTTTAGAAACTGAGATCCCTCAGAGACTTGTTCAGAAAGTGGTCTTCTAGGTGATTCTACTTCTAATCAAGTTGATTATTGAGATTAATATCACAGATAGGAAGCCAGGCATGGTGCACACCTTTAGCCTCAGCACTTGGGAGGCAAAGACAGGAGGATCTCTGTGAGCTCCAGGCCAGCCTGAGACTACAAAGTGAATTCCAGGTCATCTTAGGCTACAGCAAGACCATGCTTTGAAAAAAAAAATAATACAGATTGGAAACTTGGTCATGAAACCTGGAGAAAGAGAAAATAAACTGTGACTTCAAGACCTATTTAAGGTGGCAAACATTTCTGCAAATAAGAAGTAATGATTCAGGATGTGTTCCATCCAGTATTACAATTTCTATAAGGAATACAATGCAGTTGTGGACCAGAAACAACCACAGTTAAAGACTGGTATTCTTTGGGGAATGAATGTTAGCACAGGCATGAATTCATGCATGTGTTTGTGTCACTACATGTCTAGGTGTCACACTTACTTTCATGTTGCCAGGAGAGAACATTCAGGTAAAAGCAGCTGATGGGAGGAAAGGATCTGTTTTGGCTTATGGTTTTGAGGGGAAGTTTCATCAACACAGGAAAGCATGGCAGAGCAGAGATTGAAGGTCACATTTTGTCACACAAGTTAGGAGGTAAGCAGCAAGTGTGAATTGGCTAGCTGAACACCCAATCAGACTGGACTAGTAAACCTCAAGGTCTGTCCCCAGTGACACACCTCCTCTAGCAAGGGTCCTCCCAAAGGCTCCACCAGCTGGGGATGGAGTGTAATGCTTACTCACAAATGCACAAAGCCATGGGAGACACTTCATAGTCAGATTACCACACTGTGTGTTAGTGGAATTTAAGGGTCTAATGTAAGTATACGTAACTATGCAGTTCTTCACTTGATTAACTTCCAAGGTCATCTGAATGATCTGTTGAGAGTCCCTGAACAAAGTATTTGCTATTAATTATACATATTTAACTTTTACCAGAACTATCATGCTACCTGCATTTAACTTAAGAAAAATAAATGTTGCTGAATTTCTTCTTAATGAACTGAATACTGAACATGTCTGCCTCTATCAGGGTGTATTATGGCAGGGTGTTTGTAACAAAGCTTTACCTCTCCACAGCCTGAATAAGCCACCACATTGGAGATGTGCTCACACGATGTCCTGGCCATTGGCAGCTTCAATTGTCACCAGGCCTAGAGTTTTCACACAATGAGTAGTGCTAGATGCCATCTAAGCTTCCAGAAAATTTGCCTAGTAGAGATTATTTTTAGTAAAACAAGGGCACAGAAGTCCTTGCCAGAGAAGAGCAGCCTGGGTGTAAAGGACACCTATGATGGTGCTAAGGAAAGTAACACTCAACGGGTTGCAGAGCACAGTCAAGAAGACAGGTCTGGAAGATACATAAAATGAGTGCATGAGCTTACATGAATTATGCAGGCTTCAGGCCAAGAAGAGACCTTTTTTGTGACAGTCTACTATGGCACCTTAAGTCCTTGGGACCCACAGAAAGATGGAGGGATATTGATGGTACCATTGCAGTGCCAATGAGTTCCCTGCAGTGACCCTAACACCTTTCTGAGGTAGTTTGTATGTAGGTCCTGCACTGACTTAGGTGTTAAAATTAAACCTGCAACATGGATTTCCAGCCACCTGGCTAGAGAAGGTGTCATTGTGGGAGGACCCTGGAGCCCAGCCCTAAGGTGTTGGTGGAGGTGGCTCCGAACTCCAGATCGATGGTGTGGAGAGCAGTGTGTGAGCTCTGATTGCTGCCAGTTTTGCTTGGTTTTATGTTTTGTTTTGTTTTTTCCTCTGGCTATTTGGTTATTCCTCTGTGCTTTGATGTATGGAAGCAACTTCTTCCACCATTGATGGAAGTTCCCCTAGATCTGTAAGCTTCAAACAAATCCCGTCCTCCCATGAACACTGTCCGGTTGGGTATTTGTCCCAGCATTGTGGAGCTGCCTACTATACCTTCTTAGCCATGTCCACCAAAGAACCCAGGTTTAAATCCACTTTAATTTTCTTTTATTATTTCATTTTTATTTATTTACTTGAGAGAGAGAACTAGAGAGGAGGGAAGAGAGGGGAAAGCTTGCTAGAGCTGCCTGCCTCTGCAAACACACTCCAGACACATGCACCGCTTTTGTGTATTGGGATTTAGGTGGGTACTGAAGAATTGTATCAAGGGTATCAGGCTTTGCAGACAAATGCTTTTGACCACTAAGCCATCTCCTAGCCCTGAAATCCTCTTTTCAATCCTTGTCTCCCTTCTGATGCTACTTTGGCTGTCTGTGCAGCACTATAAAAATTCAAAAGTACTTTTTGGCTATTAAGCATCATTCTTAAACATGTTAAAAATAAGATTTTAGATGAAGCAACATCTATATCTAATGTTTCCCCATAACACACTTAGTATAGGGTTGAATTACTCAACTGGGTATTTGGTTGATAGTTATCAAAATTCACGTCTGAAGATAAAAACCAAATATGTTTAGCTCTTGCATCTTGAAAGCAGAAAAACAAAAAGATTCCATGTGCTACTGGATTGCTTCCATAGATGTATTTTCTAATGAAGGAGAACCATACACTTCCAGTATGTCAGTCTATTTGCATATGTAAATTATGGGTCTTTACAAACATCTATAAAGAGTCTACTATGTACCATATACTATTTTAAACATGGTCTTTTAAAAATATTTTTATTTATTTGAGAGAAAGAAAGAAATGGTGTGTATATGGGTAAGCCAGGGCTTCTTGCTACTGCAATCAAACTCCAGGTGCTTATACCACTTTGTGCAGCTGATTTTATATGTGATCTGGAAAATCAAACCTGAGCTGTGCTTTAACCACGGAGGCATCTTTCCAGCCTGCCACAAACCATTTTGGCATTCAGGTCTTCAAGACTGAATTAGTCCTTGTCCTTGGAGAATTTAGTTAGGGAGATGGGACAGCGCAGGACAGGCAATGTTACTGGTTGATTAGACCAATCTTGAGGACTTTAAAGTAAAAGAAGAGGAAATTTCCAATTCATATGCTATAAATTACCATTGGTAAAATGCCTAAAAGGTGGTGTTACAAGGGCTTGTGAAGGATGCTTGGGGTTCATAAAAGAAGTGTCAAACCAAACTGGCAAGCAGGGAAGGCCCAATAAAGGCTTTCCATGAGGTGATTTCAAAGTTGACCCTTGGAGTAGACACAGGAGGAAGTCAGATAAGGGAGTACTGTGTGTGAATTGAGGAGGTTGTGGACCAAGGGAATATGGCATATTAGTCAATTTCTGATTGCAATGAGAAAAATACCTGAGGTAAACAACTTAAAAGGGGATAGGTTTTTGTGTTTTGCTTATGGTTTTGGAAGTTTCTTCCATGGTCTCTTGGCTTTGTTGTCTCTGGGTCTACAGTTGATCAGAACATCATAGCAGAGAGCACATAGTGGGAAAAAAAAGCTTTCCACCTCATGCTGAACAAGAATGCAGGAAAAAAAGAGAAAGGAAGGCCCCAGATTTCCCAAATACACTTCAAAGACATACCATGCTCCCCAGTAATCTACTTCCACTGAGCTTCATTCACCTCCTAAATTTCTACCACCCATGTTTCCATTATCTTTTTCATTTCTAGAACAAGACAACTGACCAGTAGCAGCTGACAGGAGGAAAGGGTTTGTTTCTCCTTCCAGCTTATTTCATCACGGTGGGGATATAGCTTGGCACAGGCAGGATGTTGGCTCACAGCTTGTCACATATCTGCATAGAAGTAGTCTAAGTACTGGGCTTGGAAGTGGGCCAATAAAACTCAAGTCCACTCCCAGTGACATACCTCCTCCAGAAAGGCTCAACCTCCCAAAGGCTCTACCGGCTGGGCCTTGAGTATGAGACTTCATCACAAACACAAGAGGATATGAGAGATATTTTACATTCAAACTACCACAACTTCCCAATGGTACCACCAGCTTGGGACCAAGGCTTCAAGGTATAAACTTTTGGGGGAATATTTCATATTCAAGCCATGACACAGTGCAAAAAAAGGATCCCAGGCAGGAAACCATATGCTGTTTGTTTGAAACA
This sequence comes from Jaculus jaculus, assembly GCF_020740685.1. Taxonomy (NCBI): domain Eukaryota; kingdom Metazoa; phylum Chordata; class Mammalia; order Rodentia; family Dipodidae; genus Jaculus; species Jaculus jaculus. The sequence goes on from NC_059103.1 coordinate 27,861,107, forward strand.
ATAAACACATTGGTGTAACTAGAGTTTAAAAGTGTCTCAAGTTCATCCTCAATGTTATTCCCCCAGAAGAGCCTTCCCAGCTGTTGTGCTTGAATATTAATACAGACTCATGTCCTAAACACTTGGTTCTCAGTGGTGGCTCTCTTTTGGATCCAGAAGCCATGGGGTAGAGCCTGCTTATTTTATAGGAAGTAGTAGATCATGGGGCCCAGACTCAGAGGGTACATTTTCATACCTGGCTGCTTCATGTCTTGTCTTGCTCTTCACTTCCTGTCCACTGCGATGTGAACAGCTATCCTCAGCCACACCCTGTCACCACCAAGAATATGATCATGAACTGAAAACCCTCTGAAATCCTGAGCCAAAGTAAAAATGATCCTCATTTTCAATTGTCTTGTCAGATATTTTGTCACAGAAAAGCAAAAGTCACTATCCACCAGCCTGCCAGCAATGGATCACTCAGTCATTTGGAAATTGGCTTCACAGGAGTCACCATGCTCCATGATGATGGACATAGTTCTGTGGTTTTGGTATGTTTCACACGTTCACCTCCCTCTGGACTACAAAACCTAGGATGGTAGACACTGGGTCTTTCTTAAGTGCCATGGGCACTGTACCACCTGCCAACAACAGGAGCAGGTAGAAAGGCATTTGAAGAGGTTGGCAGGTAGAACTGCACCAAGACAGAGATAGGTGGAATGAGTGCTGGAGGGAAAGGACGCACAGACAGAGTGGCATGATAGACAGGCCTCATGGTACAATGGTAGCATGACTGACTCCAGAGTGCCATGGGCACGGGCCATGGCTAGCGGGAAAAATGGCTGCAAGAGCCATTGCTATTTAATTGCAAGATGCTCTTATATGCTGGGGAGGCTGTTCTTCCCTGAGATGAAGGGACATGTGTGTGCTCAGCCAACTGTGAAGTAGCACACTTCAAGTGAGGTTAAACACCGAAACAGACCTGTGCTTAGCAGAACAACTTATGGCATTTAATTGGAAGCATGTATGAAAGCTTTCCAAGCTGCTAGTGGAAGGCACAGATGTGTCACGCATCCAAGGGTTCCTCCAAGGCCGGTGTGACTTTAGGTAAGTTCTGACACCTGCTAGTCTTTTATCTGTAAGTTATGTCACAGGTTCACATGAATGTCGAGGCCCATTCTAGGCATAACACATGCCCTCCATGAACTTTGTCTTTCCTGGCCTGATGTTTGCAATACTTTCATGAAACCTCATAAATTGAGACCATATCATTTGGCAATATCATACCAAATTTATTGTTTGCAATTCTGCTAAAGAACGGTGTGATCACAGAAGCAATACTCTGCATTTTGAGGCTTGCCTGTTCTTTATTAAACACTAAATTCAATGTCCTTATGCTCTCAGCTGTCTCTTGGGGTCATTGGTAAAATGCAGTTAAAACTGAAGAACACAAGGCTGGGCTGACAAAATAACTTGTTAAATAAAAGTTCTGAAATCCAAAATGAAATAGACAATTCTCTTCTAGTGATTGATAAAAGTGAGGTGTGAAGTCTGAGCATTCTAAATATCTCTTCTCAGGTTCAGTCTGAAACGTTTTTGTGGCCTCATGTATGTGTATATGTGGTTTCCAACTGGTGGCATTGTTTGGGGAGATTGTAGAACCTTTAGGACCTGGGACTGGCTCGTGAAGGGTAGTCACTGGAGCAGACCTTTGAGAGTTATCGACCAGCCATGCTTCCAGTCCTTATTCTGTCTCTAACTCCTGCTTCGGCAGCTACGTGAGAAACAGCAGAGGTAGGTTCTTGCCACGTCAGGTCATTCCACTATGCCTTCCCTCCCCTGACCAATGATTGCCTCTGACACTGTGAGCCAACCTAAAGCTTTCCTCTCCTAAATTGTTCCCATCAGAAATTTGTCACAGCTATGAGGAAAGTGACAGATACGCCTGCCTTTTACATATATTTCCATCCGCACACACTTGGATCTCTGTACCTTTCCAAAGGATGAAGACTTTCACCTGTGACCTTGAACTGGCTCCTTCCTGCTTCTTCTGACCATTGTCCCATTATGTATTTAACCCTCCTACCTCTGTCTGTTCAATAGTATCTTCCACATTGTTGCAGTTACCTTCAGCTTGCTGAGACAAAACACTCGACCAAAAGCAGCTGATGGGAGGAAAGGTTTTATTTGGTTTACAGACTCGAGGGATAGCATCATGATGACAGGGGATGGCACAACATGAGCAGAGGCTGGACATCACTTCTTCCACAGCAGTAAGAAGACAGCAGCACGAGAATGAACCAGCTAAGACACCCTTAAGCCTACCACCGACAGCACAGCCCCTTAAGCAAAGATCCACTTCCCAAACTGCCTCCAGCTGGAGACCAAGCATTCAAAACATATGAGCTTATGCAGAGGGGGGGGGGGGCGGCATCTGATTCAAACCACCACACATATGATCTGTAAACGTCCCGATTCTCACTTTCTAAAGTTATTGAGCATTTGTGAATTCTGTGTCTATGGGTTGGGGGAGGTGCCTTTGAGACCTCTCTTGAGAGAAAAATCCACAGATGCCTGAATCCCTTATTCAAATAGACACATTTTCCTACACACACCCTCCTGATACTTTAAATTATTGCCAGATTTCTTATATACATAAGTATTTTTTTTCTGTGTTTATGTGATGACAAGAAACAAAAAAAGCCTGTGTATGTTTCACACACACACATGATTATTGTTACATGATTTCCAGACTGCAGTAGCGTGGACTGCAGAGGGGGAACAGTGAGGAATGAGGGTGCTGGGAGGGAAATCAACAAAAGGCTCAGAGGAGAAATCGTAAACTGATTTCTAGCTGCTTACATCACACATTCACCCTGGTATCTGCAGCAGCTGCCCCAGAGCCAGTACTACCCAGGTGCTCTCAGAGTTCAAGTTCAGTCCCTTCCGGATGCTGCACCGAGATGTGCTGGCTCCTTCCAGATCCAGTCCTGTACCCCAAAAATTAAAAAAAAACCTGACTGCTCAAGAGGGTTTCAGTCTTTTTCCTCGTTTCCAGCTCCCAGGCTGTTTATCTCCCCGCACCTGAGGTGTCCATGCTAAGGCTCTGTCCGTCCCACCCTGACAGCTTAGCTGCTGCTAGGGTGGAGAAAGGTCTTTCTTCCCTTAGGTCCATGGATTTTTTTCATGGGCCCTTAGACCACAGTGGGTGCATCCATTTTCCCTTCTTTGGTCTGTGGACTCTCCCTTGCCCCTCCTGACTTCTGAATAAATATTTAAAATTCAATAATTATCCTTCTCAGTCTTCTTTTTAAATTTCAATTCTTTGGTAAAACAGACAAGAGCTCAGGTGTAAGGTTTGCCTTTGAAGCCCCATAAAATAAAACCCCATCACAGTAATTCACCATTTCTAAGATGCATTCACATTTAACAAATCTGAACCCAAGACATTTCTGAAAATTAAGAGCCCTTAGCAACCTACTACAAGTTTTTGTTTAAATTTCTTTTTTTTTCTTACTTCTGTGACTTATAGCCAGTGACATCTTAGAGTTGACACAGCACAGTGCAAAGCCTCTATTTGTCTCCCACCACTACCCACTTCTCTTTAGGCTTTTTAAGACAGTGAAGGAAGAAGCAGCTCTCTTCACATGTAGCTAACGAGTTTAATATGAAGCTTCTCAGAAAGGAAATGGTCCCAGCAGCTCTCAGGCCTGGGGAGAACTGGCAGGGAGCCAGCCTATGCAGCTGTTGCTCTCTGAGTCTCAAACAGCTGATAGTCCAAGGGCAGCTCTAGCGCCAGCTCACGAATGAGTGGCCCCATCTCTCTCGTGACAAAGCCAGCCTCAGGTTTAAGCTTTGCCAAAGGACGACCAGATCATTCTCCTGGGCCACCAACAAGTCTCTTGCCAGGCACTGTCAGCTTATCTAGATTAGACCTAAACCCATTCTAGGTCTGATTCACTGTGACCACAGCTGGGACACCCTATGGCAGCTTGCGGATAAAGAGCCTCTCGAAAGAGCGTGTGGTGTGGCAGTGTTTCAGAAGGGAACAGATTGCCTTCCTGGGGCTCTCTAGCCTTCCTTTCTAGATTCCTCTTGCAGTCCAAAGTAAAGAAAGTGATTTTCTTTGCTCTTCCCACATACATGAACCATTCTACCATGCCCTACCTCTGCAGGCTGCCCTGGATCACCCATCCTCAAGAGACTTTTGGTGAACACATTTCAGTCCATATCTTAGTGTTCTGCAGGACTAAAGTAGTCACTACAATATCCATTACCCTCCCAAATTTCATGAGGCTGTACTCTGTCTTTTGGTGACTTCAGGAATGCATCACTAGGCCCCCTCTCAAGCAAATGGTCTCTAGCCCTCAGGCGTCCTCTCAGTAGGCCACACAAGGAGATTATGTTCAACCTGGGATGCAGGAGATGCTTGGCAGAGCTGAGCATCGTCAGATGTCACACTCCTGTCTGGCTGTGTGCTCAGCAGGCCCAGTGTCATATGTTAAGAAGAAATAGAGATTCTCTAAAGTTTTAATTTTTAATAATTGTTAAGCTTAATTGCCAAGAGAGTACAAAGACTTTCTTTCATATTCCTCAGGAAACATCCTCCCACCCCCCGGTGAAAAGCCTCTTGTAGCCCAGGCTGGCCTTGAACCCACTCTGTAGCCAAGCATAACTTTGAACTTCTGATCCATCTGCCTTCACTTTACAAGTCCTGGGATTACCAGTGTGCACCACTATGTCCTTTGTATGTGGTGCTGGGGATGGAGCCAAGGGCTTCGTGCACGCTGCTCAAGCACTCTACCAACATAGCCACATCCCCATCCCTTCTTAAGGATTTAACATGATTGTATCTCACAGCCTCCATACAATTGTCAAGATGAGGAAATTAATATTGGCACAAGATTGTTAACTCAATTATGAATTTTACATGATTTCTGACCAAATTTTCTACCAATGTCCTTTCTATGTCCCAGGTCTTCACATTGCCTTTGGATGTTATGACTCCTCGGTCTCTCATCTTTCATGACAGAACCTCTTCTTTTTGTTAAAGATTTAAAAATTTTTTTTGTTTATTTTATTTATTTGAGAGCTACAGACAGAGAGAGAGAGAGAGAGAGAGAGAGAGACAGAGGGAATGGGCATGCCAGGGCTTCCAGCCACTGCAAACAAACTCGAGACATGTGTGTCCCCTTGTACTAACGTGGGTCCTGGGGAATCGAGCCTTGAACCTGGGTCCTTAGGCTTCACAGGCAAGCGCTTAACCACTAAGCCATCTCTCCAGCCCTAAAACTTTTTTTTTTTTTGAGAGAGAGAGAGACAAAAGGGGGGTAGAAAGAATGGGTGCATCAGGGCCTTCAACCACTGCAAATGAACTTCAGATGCATGAGTCCCCTTGTGGTGCAAGCTCAACATTGTACACTTACATCACTGTGTGTCTGGCTGTGTGGGACCTGGAGATTTGACATGAGTTCTTAGGCTTCACAGGCAAGTACCTTATCTGCTAATCCATCTCTCTAGCCTGAGCCTTTTCTTAATGTAGGTATTCAATGATCCGTTTCCTGTTCTGTAGTAAAATCCATGGTCAGTATTAATGCCTTCCACAAATCTCCAGCTGAAACAAATGACTATATATGTATAAATGTAACCAGATGTGAAATCTAAATAAAATTTGAATATGAGCCAGGCCTATTAATCCAAACTACTCAGAGGCTCAGACAGGAGGATCACATTTTCAAGGCTTGCCAGGGTGCAAAACTAGCCTGACAACTTAATGAAACTTGGTCTCAAAATAAAAACTTGATTTTTTTATTTTAAGGCTATGGTTGTAAAGTGCTAACAAGCATGTGAGAGGCCCAAGGTTTGACCCTTATCATGGAAGAAAGAAAGAGAGAGAGAGGGAGAGAAGGAGGGAGGAAGGAAGGAAGGGAAAAAGGGAGAAAAGAAATATTTGTTTGTTTATTTATTTTTCTCTTTTCTTTTTTTATTTTTTAACTTTTCACAATTTTTATTAACATTTTCCATGATTATAAAAAAAATCCCATGGTAATAACCTCACCCCCACTTCCCGTTTCCCCATCAAAATTCTATTCTCCATCATATTACCTCCCCATCTCAATCATTCTACTTACATATATACAATACCAACCTATTAAGTACCCTCCTCCCTTCCTTTCTCTTCCCTTTATGTCTCCTTTTTCACTTACTGGCCTCTGCTACTAAGTAATTTCCTTCTCATGCACAAACCCAATCATCTGTAGCTAGGATCCACATATGAGGGAGAACATGTGGCACTTGGCTTTCTGGGCCTGGGTTATCTCACTCAGTATAATCCTTTCCAGATCCATCCATTTTTCTGCAAATTTCATAAATTCATTTTTCTTTACCACTGAGTAGAACTCCATTGTATAAATGTGCCATATCTTCTTTATCCACTCATCAGTTGAGGGACATATATGCTGGTTCCATTTCCCAGATACTATAAATTGAGCAGCAATAAACATGGTTGAGCACGTACTTCTAAGGAAATGAGATGAGTCCTTCGGATATATGCCTAGGAGTGCTATAGCTGGGTCATATAGTAGATCAATCTTTAGCTGTTTTAGGAACCTCCACACTGATTTCCACAATGGCTGGACCAGACTGCATTCCCACCAGCAGTGTAGAAGGGTTCCTATTTTTCCAAATCCCCGCCAACATATATGATCATTTGTTTTCATGATGGTGGCCAATCTGACAGGAGTGAGATGGAATCTCAATGTAGTTTTAATCTGCATTTCCCTGATGACTAGTAACATAAAACATTTTTTAGATGCTTATATGCCATTCGTATTTCTTCCTTTGAGAATGCTCTATTTAGCTCCATAGCCCATTTTTTGATTGGCTTGTTTGATTCCTTATTATTTAATTTTTGAGTTCTTTGTATATCCTAGATATTAATCCTCTATCAGATATATAGCTGGCGAAGATTTTTTCCCATTCTGTAGGTTGCCTCTTTGCTTTTTTCACTGTGTCCTTTGCAGTGCAAAATCATTGTAATTACATGAGGTCCCAGTGATTAATTTGTGGATTTATTGCATGAGCAATTGGGGTTGTATTCAGAAAGTCTTTGCCAAGACCAATATGTTGAAGGGTTTCCCCTACTTTTTCCTCTAGCAGTTTCAGAGTTTCAGGTCTGATTTTAAGGTCTTTAATCCATTTGGACTTAATTCTTGTGCATGGAAAGAGAAAAGAATCTATATTCATCTTTCTAGAGATACATATCCAGTTTTCCCAACATCATTTGCTGAAGAGGCTGTCTTTTCTCCAATGAGTAATTTTGGCAGTTTTATTGAATATCAGGTGGCTATAGCTACCTGGACTTACATTTGGGTCTCTATTCTGTTCCATTGATATACATGTGTTTTTGTGCCAGTACCATGCTGTTTTTGTTACAATGGTGCTGTAGTATAGGTTGAAATCAGGTATGGTGATACCACCAGCCTTATTTTTGTTGCTCAGTATTATTTTAGATATTCGAGGCTTTTTGTGATTCCAAATGATTTTTTGGACTGTATTTTCTCTTTCCATGAAGAATGCCTTTGGAATTTTGATAGGGATTGCATTAAATGTGTAGACTGCTTTAGGTAAGATTGCCATTTTCACAATATTGATTCTTCCAATCCAGGAACAAGGGATGTTTCTCCACTTTCTAGTGTCTTCTGCAAACTCTCGCTTGAGTGTTTTACAGTTCTCATTGTAGAGATTCTTTACTTCCTTCGTTAGGTTTATTCCAAGGTACTTTCTTTCTTTCTTTCTTTCTTTATTTATTTATTTATTTATTTATTGATGCAATTGTGAATGGGATTGATTCTCTGATTTCATCCTCTGTGTGTTTGTTGTTAGCATATATGAAGGCTACTGATTTCTTTGTATTTATTTTGTATCCTGCTACATGGCTGTAGGTGTTTATCAGCTTTAACAGTTTGCTAGTAGAGTCTTTAGGGTCCTTTATGTATAGAATCATGTCATCTGCAAATAATGATAACTTGATCTCTTCCTTTCCAATTTGTATCCCTTTTATGTGTGTCTCTTGCCTTATTGCTATGGCTAAGACTTCCAAAACTATATTAAATAGAAGTGGGGACAGTGGACACCTTTGTCTTGTTCCTGATTTTAGTGGAAAAAGCTTCCAGTTTTTCCCCATTTAGTAATATGTTGGCTGTTGGCTTGTCACAAATAGCTTTTATTATATTGAGATATGTTCCTTCTATTCCCAGTCTCTGTAGGACTTTTATCATGAAGGGATGTTGGATTTTGTCAAACACTTTCTCTGCGTCTAATGAGATGATCGTGTGATTTTTGTCCTTCAACCCATTTATATAATGTATTACATTTATAGATTTCCATATATTGAACCATCCCTGCATCGCTGGGATGAAGCCTACTTAGTCAGGGTGAATGATCTTTCTGATATATTCTTGTATTCTGTTTGCCTATATTTTGTTGAGAATTTTTGCATCAATGTTCATGAGGGAGATTGGTCTATAATTTTCTTTTCTTGTTTTATCTTTGCCTGGTTTTGGTATCAGGGTGAAGCTGGCTTCATAGAAGGAATATGGTAGAATTCCTTCTTTTTCTATTTCCAGGTAAAGCTTAAGAAGCAATGGTGTTAGCTCTTCCTTGAATGTCTGGTGAAATTCAGAAGTGAATCCTTCTGGGTCTGGGCTTTTTGTAGTTGGAAGATTATTGACAACTGTTCGGATCTCCATGTTTGTTATAGGTCTATTTAAGTGATTAATCTCATCTTGATTTAATTTAGGTAGGTCATATAAATCAAGGAAATCGTCTATTTCTTTCAATTTTTATACTTTGTGGAGTATATGCTTTTATAGTATTTCCCTATGATTTTTTGAATATCTCTGAAATATGTTGTGATGTTACCTTTTTAATCTCTAATTTTATTAATTTGTGTCTCTTCTCTCTTTCTTTTGGTCAGATTTGCTAGGGGTTTATCAATCTTGTTTATCCTTTCAAAGAACCAACTCTTTGTTTCATTAATTCTTTGGATTTCTTTTTTTAGTTCTGTTTCATTAATTTCTGCCCTAATCTTTATTATTTCTTCCCATCTACTGATTTTTGGTATGCCTTGTTCTTCTTTTTCCAAGGTTTAATGTGAAGCATTAGGTCATTTACTTGTGAGCTTTCTAATTTCTTTTTTTTTTAATATTTTTTGTTCATTTTGTTTATTTATTTATTTGAGAGCTACGGACACAGAGAGAAAGGCAGATAGAGGGAAAGAGAGAGAATGGGCGCGCCAGGCCCTCCAGCCACTGCAAACGAACTCCAGAAGTGTGCGTCCCCTTGTGTATCTGGCTAACGTGGCACCTGGGGAACCGAGTCTTGAACCAGTCCTTAGGCTTCACAGTCAAGTGCTTAACTGCTAAGCCATCTCTCCAGTCCCTAATTTCTTAATATAGGCACTTAAAGCTATAAATTTATCTCTTAGAACTGCCTTCATTGTGTACCAGAGATTTTGGTATGTTGTGTTCTCAGTATCATTAGACTTTGAATTTTTTGATTTCCTTCTTGATTTCTTCATTGACGCATTCATCATTTAGTAGGGTATTATTTGTTTCCATGATTTTGTGTATGTTCTATAGCCTTTCTTCCTATTGATTTGTAGTTTAATTCCACTGTGGTCAGATAGAATGCAAGGAATTATTTCAATTTTCCTGAATTTGTTAAGATTTGCTTTGTGTCCTTATATATGGTCTATTTTAGAAAATGTTCCATGTGAGCTGAAAAGAATGTATATTCTGCAGCCTTTGGATGAAATGGCCTATATATATGTCTGTTAGGTCCATTCCTTCTATGACCTCATTTAGTCCAGATGCCTCTCTGTTTATTTTTTCTGGGGATGACCTGTCAATTGAAAGAGTGGGGTGTTAAAGTCACCCACCACCACTGTGTTTGGTGTTATCTGTGACCTTATTTCTAATAGTGTTTGTTTGATGAATTTGTGAGCCACCACGTTAGGTGCATATATGTTTAAGCTTGTAATGTCCTCCTGTTGGGGTTTGCCCTTAAACAATATAAAGTGACCTTCCTTATCTTTCTTGACTAACATTGGACTGAAGTCTACCTTGTCAGATATTAGTATAGCAACCCATGCTTGTTTTCTAGGCCCATTTGCTTGAAACACTGTTTTCCAGCATTTCACCCTAAGATAATGTCTATTCATTATAGAAAGTTGAGTTTCTTGGAGATGACAAATTGTAAGATCCTGCTTTTTAACCCAGTCTGCAAACCTATGTCTTTTGGTTGGGGCATTGAGGCCATTGATATTAAGAGATATTATGATAGGTGTGTATTTAAGTTTGCTTTTTTTGTTGTTCTGGTTCTACCTTTGCTCTCTTGTGTTAACTAGTATTTGAGTATTGCTTGTTTTTACCAGGTTCCTTATATGTGTGCTTTTCATTTGCTTCAGCATGGATGATTCTTTCATGTATTTTCTGTAGAGCTGGTTTTGTCTTCAAATACTCCTTTAACCTGCTTTTGTCATGGAATGTCCTTATTTCTCCATCTGTTTGAATGGATAGCTTTGCAGGATAAAGTAACCTTGGTTGACAGTTGTTATCTTTCAGAACTTGGAATATATCACTCCAAGCCCTCCTGGCTTTTAAAGTTTGCATTGAGTAATCTGCTGTAATCCTGATAGGCTTCCCTTTGTAGGTAACTTGATTTTTCTCTCCAACTGCTTTGAATATTTTTTCTTTGGTTTGTGTATTTGGTAATTTGATTATAATATGGTGAGGAATGGTTCTTTACAGGTTTTGTCTGGCCAGGGTTCTAAAGGCTTCCTGTATCTGCATTGGCACCTCTTTCCCAATTTGGGGGAAATTTTCTTCTATGATTTTGTTGAAGACGCCTACTATGCCTTTGGTGTGGAATTCTCCTTCTACTATGCCCTGAATTCTTATATTTGATCTTTTCATAGTGTCCTGAATATCTTGAAATTCCCACTCATACTTTTCTATGTTTGTCTTTCTCTTTGTTGGTCTGTATTAGATCTGCCACCTGGTCTTCTAGCTTAGATACTTTGTCCTCTCCTTCATCCATTCTACTGGTGAGGTTTTTACAGAGTTTTTTGTTTTGTTAACTGTGTTCTTCATTGCTAGTAATTCTGACTGGTTTTTCTTTGTTATTTCTATTTCCTTATTTATGTCTTGTATTGCCTTCTTTATTTCATTAAATTGGTGTCCTGTATTTTCTTTGATTCCTTTGATTTCCTCTTTGACTCCTTTGATTTGTTCTTTGACTTCTTTGAACATATTTACAATCATTCTTTTGAAATCTTTCTCAGGCATTTCCTCTAACTCGTTCTCACTGGAGGTCATTTCTGATGCATTAATACTTTTAGGTGGATTTATATCATCTTACTTTTTAGTGTTTCTTGTGTTATAATGTATATGTTTTTGCATCTTGGATTAAGCTAATGCTTGGATTTTCTAGCCAGCTGGGTATTTTTAGCTGTATCAATTGATCTGATGTTTTATATCTTCAGGCCATGAGCTTAAGGTGTTATGTGTGGCTCTTAAGACTCTCAGAGTATATACAAAGGTGTTCCTAGGGGTTGAGTTTGCCTGCTATGGGAGTATTCAAGTAGGCTGAGTGGAATAAAATACAGGTAGATTCTAAAATTTAACTAAACACTGTAAACATTCAATCAAAAATAGTACCAAGTATTTATTCAAGAGTAGGTATTATAACAACCAGATCCTCTATCAACAAAGAGGTAAGATTTCTGGTCTGTTGAAGGATCCAAGTCAGCTTGTGACCAAGTGAGACCCTTCCCTGGTGCATTCCCAGTTACCTTTTTGGATGATTTTGGTCTCAGTCAAGTTGCTGGCTGGGTCATTGGACCACTGTTCTGATTTCTGGAGCTGGGCACTGGCTTTTCCTGTGGGGCTAACCTAGGCTGGCAACTGTGGCCCTGCAGATCGGTATTCCTGCTCTTGGAACCGCTACTGCTGCTGCTGAATCTGTCACTGCTGGGTCCGTCACCACTGCTGCTAAAGCTGCCGCTGCTGGATCTGCCATTGCTGCTGCTGCTGAAGCTGCTGCTGCTTGATCTGCTGCTGCTACTGCCGCTGCTGCTGCTGCTGTAGCTGCCACTTCTTGATCCTTCACTGCTGCCTCTGAAGCTGCCACTGCTGGAACCACCACTGCTGCTGCTGAAGCTGCTGCCGGATCTGCCACTGCTACCGCTGCAGCTTCCACTGCTGGATCCGCCGCCACTGGGGCCCGCTGTTGCCAGTACCAGAGCCGCTGATGTTGCTGCCGGACTCTGCTCCTGCTTGCGTCCTGCTGTTGGCTCAAATTGGCGTGGCCATGTCCCGGGACCGCTGCTCTGTTTGCTGGAGCTGGGCACAGGTGGTGGGGGAGGGGAGGGAGCTGATGCTGCTCTAGTTCTTTCACTGTTTCATGTGTTTTTCTACCTTTCAATCTGCTCCTCTGTTGTTCACTGCCACTCTCCCTTCACATTTGTAGAGTTTGCGGAGAGCTCCAGTGTGAGTAAAAGCTCCCCTCACTTGGCTTTTCCTGAAGCTCAAGCTGAGCCTGGTGGCTTTCTGCTGCGCCACTGCCACCATGGTAGGTGGACCTGCTGGGGCTGCTTTTGTCAGCCTGTGTGGCTCTGGATGCTCTGGATCTCTCCTACTTCTTCACTGCCATTTCAATGTCCTATACAACTCGTTTTTTAGTAAAGGTGTGTATTTTGCTAAGTTTTTTTGGTCTTTTCCTCCTCTAGGCTGCTTTGCCGTGGTACCTACACCGCTATTTTACCTGGAAGTCTGGAAAGAAATACTTAATGTGGACTAAGATTTCATCAGCTCCAGAAAACAGTTTTTTGATTAGAAAAAAAATTAAGTTTGCGATATCAAAAAGTAAATTAGAATAAATAATGCCTGGACAGAGAGATGGCTTGGTGGTTAAGACATTTGCCTGTGAAGCCAAAGAACCCAGGTTCAATTCTCCAGAACCCACATAAGCCAGATGCACAAGAGGCATCTGTTCATTTTCAGTGGCCTAGAGGCCCTGGTGTGCCCATTTTCTTTCCGTCTATCTCTCTTCTATCTCTCTCTATGCTTGCAATATATATATTTGGTGTTTCATGCCAGGGTCTCACTCTCTAGCCCAGGCTGACCTAGAATTCATTATATGAAGTTTCAGGGTGGCCTTGAACTCATGGCAATCCTCCTATCTCTGCCTCCCAAGTACTGGGATTAAAGGCATACACTACCACTCCTGACAATACCATAGTAGTTAAAAACATGCTTCAGAATCAGACTGCTTGTGTTTAAAAAGCTTTGTAACCTTGAACAGTTTCCTCAGTGTTTCTGTACCTCCATTTCCTAATCTCCCTAAGAGCCCAGCTTAAATATTAAAATCATTTAAAAAGATTATTGGTGAGCACAGTGCTCACCATATAGTGAGATTTAGCACATGGTTAGTAAGACAACACATCACATTTCCTTTTATTCTAGCAAAGATGTAGACATATATTTTCTATAGAGGAATAGAAATATTTTATGCTCCAGGGGTGATATGTGGTGTGTCATTTCTGTTCACACTTCTTTATATTATCTTTTAACGTTTTTAAAACCATTATGAACTTGTGGGCTTGAGTTTACCAGCTCAGTTTTGCCTAAAGACTGTAGGCAGGTTTGTATGCAGCATACAAGTTACTTATCTCCACTCACTGTTCTTTTTAAAAATCATTTATTAGGCTGGAGAGATGGCTTAGCAGTTAAGCACGTGCCTGTGAAGCCTAAGGACCCTGGTCCAAGGCTCCATTCCCCAGGACCCACTTTAGCCAAATACACAAAGGGGTGCATGTGTCTGGAGTTCATTTACAGTGGCTGTAGGCCCTGACACACCCATTTTCTCTCTCTCTCTCTCTCCCTCTCTTTCTCTCTCTTTCTCTGCCTCTTTCTCTCTGCCTGTCACTCTCAAATAAATAAATAAAAATAAATCATTAAAAAAATCCTTTATTCATTCATTTATTTGCAAGAAGATAAAGGGAGAGAAAGTAAGGGAAAGAATGCAAATGAGAATGGGTGTGCCATGGCCTCTAGCCACTGCAAATTAACTCCAGATGTGTGTACCACTGTGTGTATCTAGCTTATCTGGGTACTGGGGAATTGAAACCCAGTCATTAGGCATTGCAGGCAAGTACCTTAGCCACTGTGCAATATCTCCAGCCCTCTTTTTTTCTTTTTAACCTGTAAATCATTTTAGCACAAAGAGGTACTGAATGACCTGAATCCCACAGACCCTTCAATCAACATTTAAAAAAAGAATGCTTAAAGAATTCTTTATTTTGCCCACAACAGAACAGAAAAAAAAAAAATCCCCAACAATACATAAACCTGTAAATAAAATATAGGCTATCTTCAGCATTTTTCTTTTATATGGCAACACAATCATATATGCATGTTCATGGGACAAGAAAGTGATTTGGGCAGTGGCGTGGTTAGCTAGCCATCACCACTCAAAGACCAAATAAACATCGATTTTAGTAAGAAAAACAATATTAAAAGAGATCCTACAAAGCTGGGAGATACATGCCTCACTCTGCACTCCTGGCAAGTTCATTCATAGCCTGACTCCTCCCCAGCATGCTTCTTTGCCTTTGGAATGGTGCAATGAAGGCACAGGAAATGCCTGCCCCATATCAGACTTTTACCACTGAAACTTCATAAGAGCTTATGAAAAGAATCTGCTGGATTCCAGAATATTTACTTTAGCTTTTAAGAAAACTTACCATAAATCCAAACAATAGGGTTTACAACACCCTGAGTATGGGAGCAACTACCCACTCAGATCATTTTCGTATTGTTTATTAATATTCTCATGTACCCTTTCATATCATGAATGTCCAAAACCATCTGATTTCTTCTTTAGCTACTGACTGGTTGTTAGTCCACTTTTAACAATGGCAACAAGAATTGACATATTTTAAGTCAACTTGTTCTCCTAGTCCCATAGTTTCTGTTCTGCTTCAACATTATGTTATAATGATATGCATACAGAAGCAATGTCTCAATTATGAAAAAATCAATTTCTGGGCTTACAAAGTGAAAAATGAAATTATTTTCCAACCTTTTTGTGCTTAAACATTAAATTTAAATATAAAATACCAAACAGTCAATCCCCCCCCCAAAAAAAACCATGAAGCCAAAGCCAAATGACGAAATTATTCAATAGTTGTAGAATACAGCTCTGACTTGGGGTCCTTGGCACAAGCTCTGGTCTTTAACTTCTTGTTCCTTTCCTGTGAGCCCACTGAGAGACTACAGGAGGAAAGTGCCTTCACAAGTCTTGGTTGAAGAGACCTGTGAAATTAGAGGCACTTGAACAGAGGAGTTGCTTTCCATACCATGTTCTCCCAGATTATACTGAAGAAGGGTTTTGCCTTGCTCATGGTTTAGGCAGTCCACTACTAAGGAACCACATCATGCTTTAGGCAATGCATCCTTAGTGAGTGAGCCCTGGTTAACTTTTTCCACAGCCGTCAGTCACCCAGTGGGTTGGACCCTGAGAAGAACTGTCTGGACCATTTGGAGTTGGTCATTCTGCACTGCTGGTAGAAATAGCAGTGTAAAGTTCATAGGGGTGATGACCACTTCCCAGTCGATCATCATCATCTGCATGAGCACTGGTGCTGTATATGTTCAGAAGAATAGGCAATGCCTCTCTAAGCCTTTGTTTGCTGTGCCTATAGAGGAAGACTGTGTACAAAGCAGAAGGTCCTCTTTGACCTGCTCCCTTCCCAGTACTGTCTGCTGATCACTCGCTGAGCTCTGAGATGCACTGACAGGCCGGGACGCATCTTCATGCACCTCTGGGTCACTTAAGCTCTCTACTTTGACAGAGATATCTTCTTTGGTACCCAGAGGCAGGGGTAGTTCTTGTGTAGTTCTTCAAGTCACATAATCTGTCATTCTTCTACCTGCCTCAGATGGGCCAGGTAATTATAAAGTCTGTGTAACTTCTACCTGCTTAGATCTCTTGGACTGAAGCCTTCCATCAATTCCAAAAGGGAAGATCCCAGGAAAAGCTAAAGAACCCACTGACTGGTTTCTGTTTTCTGCATAGGAAGGTGAAGCATTGGACACCTGGGGAGAGCTTTCTTGTGGACTGCGCTTTAAGACATCTGTATAGGGCTAGAGAGATGGCTTAGCGGTTAAGCGCTTGTCTGTGAAGCCTAAGGACCCTGGTTCGAGGCTCGATTCTCCAGGACCCACATTAGTCAGATGCACCAGGGGTTGCACACGTCTGGAGTTCATTTGCAGTGCCTGGAGGCCCTGGCATGCCCATTCTTTCTCTCTCTCTCTCTCTGTCACTCTCAAATAAATAAATAAAAACAAACAAACAAACAAAAGACATCTGCACAGTTGCTCTGGCCACAGTTGCTATGGCTTCCTTTTCCTGGCCATGCAGAGCAGCTGTCCCAAGTTTCCCCTCTTATCAGCCACATCCAGGCCCTTCTTCTTGGGCCCAGAATAATGTTATAGATTCAATTAGAAGTTTTCTCCTGACTGCATTCTAGCCATGTGAAGCAGGATAAACAACAGTCACTTCTCTGCCTAAGTAGGGACAAAGCAGATGTACCTTTTCTGTGGTCTTCCTTCCCATCTGCCACCTGAAGAGACAGAAACCACAATTACAAGACAGAAATAGCCGAGGAACCAAAGCCAGTTGCTGAGCCATGTGGTATAAATGGCAACGAGTGTGCCGTCATTATGTAAAGCTTGTAAAATGGCATGGCCTTCTTTATGCAGATAGAGGTGGCTACTGGGGAGACCCAAAATTTATCAAGGCACTAAAGGAGACATTTCTATCAGACCTTCCAAGGCTCAGGGAATGTTGCAGAAAGGGGTGACATAAAAAATTGTAAGATCCAGAGGATGAGAAGGAGTGCTTTGAAATGCTATCTTCTGGACATGAAGTGGCTATAACAGTGTGTCCTCATGGTGACTGCTGGGACCTACATCAGACCTGCACAATACTGGGCTCATCAACATTTTGTCATGTATGATGGAAGAAGAAGAAAAGACACCAAAATAGAAGAAGGATTCACTGGAAATAAGGGATCCAGTGAAAGGGAGCAATGGAAGGGGAATAAAAGAATAAAAGAAGGTAGTAGGAGGAGAGTAAGATTAAAATACATTATAAAAATTGTCGATTTTTTAAAATTCAGAGTACATCTGTTACAGCAGATAGCACTTGATTGATTTCAACATGAAGCCCAGTTGCTTAGCTTTTCTAAATGTGTATTTACTCATATATAGCACATACTGTATTTCAAAAACTTGATCAAATGGTAAGATGCAAGATATTAGTTTCTGTTGCATCCATGGGACCACACTACCTGACAGAAACAAGGGAGGAAAGATTTCATGGCAGGGAAGACATGTAGGAATACCTTAATTCATGGTGGCTACTGCATGGTAAACCAGATAGCACAGTGACAGGGTCCAGGGACTGGGATTAACTTTCAAAGGGCCATCACTAGTGACCTACTTCTGCCAGTGAGGCCCTACCTCCTGACTTCTCTCTACCTCCCAAAATAACGCCACCAGCTGGGGGACAAACATTTAAAACATGAACCGTGGGCGGCATTTTATATTCAAACCTTAGCAGGTACATCGCATTCTACAAGTTGCCTTTTCACTTTTTCTCACCTAACAGTACATTTTTGAAATCTCCACATTGGTAAAATGTGCAATCTTTAACAATGCTAACTTTTCATTTTATTTAAATCATCTACCTTCTATGTATAAAAATATTTGAACTAACATTGAACAATGATAAATACCATCAGTTCTCCAAAAGAGTTTTAATTGTTTGCAGATAGCATAAAATTAACACCTAGTCAGCTGGTGAGACATATTGGAAAGGTATTTGTTTCCTCTTGCATTTTCACAAGTATCCTTTTATATGATTCTCCTGAAACCCCTGTGAGGTAGAGAGGATGTCCATACTTCTCTAGTGTGGCAATGGGCTCAAATCCCAAGCACTATAGTCAGATGGCTTTGGGGATTTTCTTTGGCCAACATATCACTCAACATATCCCTTTCTAAACTGGGAATGAAACCTGAACTTGTATCTTTAAGTTATCACAAGGATTAAATGAGCCTTTAAATAGAAAGTGCTTGGCCTGGTGCAGAAGATGCAGTAAGTACTCAGTAGACATTAACTACCCTGGTGGTTGCCTCTCAGCAGAAAACTGTGACCGTGTCATGTGTAGTTAATACAAAACCACAGCACTTGAACCTCGCTGCTCACTATATAGAGTTATCTGTTTGCTGAGTCTCTCTTCCCTGTGCCCACTGGGACCTATTTGAATTAATGAAGTATTATTTGTGGTTTTTTTTTTTTTTAATTACAAGGCAAAAAGAAAAAAAAATCAGAAAAGTTAAATTTACAAACTTCCAGCCAACTGCTAATTATTTTCTAGTGAATAAAATCTACAAAAGATCATCCCTCCATCAGCTTTACTGATTGTGTCATTTGTACCCAGCTCCTGAGGCTTCGCCTTTGACAGTGTCAACCATACACCCTTTCTATTTTTTTTTCTTCTCTATTTTTGTTAACTGAACCAACTTTGCATTATGGCATCACTGTTCTTTTTCAAAAATGAATATTTCATTCTTCTTTTGTTCTCCAGCTTAAATATCTGACGTGCATACGCAGACAGTGCCATCCCTCTTCACGCTTTCAAATGTTATTTTCTGGTTCTGCTTCTAGTTCATGGTCAATAGAGACATCCCCGAATAGTAAATACTTGTTCCTGCTTAGTTTAGCATTTTTCATTCCTTAAACCAGACCTGTGGATCAAAATTCTGGTTTGTTACAGACAGGATGAGAATCATACCATTTTATTATTAAAAACAAAACAGGGCTGGAGAGATGGCTTTGTGGTTAAGGCGCTTGTCTGCAAAGCCAAAAGACCCAGGTTCAACTCCCCAGAACTCACGTAAGCCATATGCACAAAGCAGCACATATGGAGTTCATTTGCAGTGCCTGGAGGCCCTGACATGCCAATTCTCTTATTCTGTCTCTTTCTCTATCCCTCCCTCTCTTTCTCAAATAAATAAATAAAAATAAAATATTAAACAAAATGAAGACTTCTTGTCCAAGGTCATGATATTAATATGTTGATGCTTTTCATCACAACCAGTTCTGCGACCCCCCCAAATCTGTGCTTCCCCCAAAACTCTATTACCTCCTTAAATGATACTTGGCAAGTATCATAGCAGTAACATAGCAGTTTTTGCTCCTGTCCTCAGTGTTGTATGTTGATTCCCATAACAAAAGAATAAACTTCTATTGCAGCTAACACAGTCACGGAATTTAACAGTGGGAAATGCTTCTGGAAGGCATGTTCAGGGGTCTGGGTGTATAACTCTGTGGGAGAGCACTTCCCCAGGTTCTTTCCTCAGCACCACAGTAAACTAAAAACCAGCCATGTTCTAAAAATGTCAACCCAGTAATTTGCTTGTCAAGGATACTCTTACTTCGTTGTTGGTGGCTAACAATCACTGTTATTCATGCCCGGGAGGGTTTCACTGTTGTGTGAGGGAGGTAATGGAGCCATGTGGGGGTTCAGGAGGTATGTCACTTGGAGAATCCTTTGGGATGTTATAGTCCAGCCTTGTGTGCCAGTGTTCGTTTGCGTACTCCTGCTGCTTCCTCCCAGCTAATGTGACAAGATGTGACATCCTGCTGTCCTCGCCATGCTTTTGCCTGCCATGGTGAAATTCCCCTTGAAACTATAAGCCCAAAACAAGCCCTTTCCTTCTGAGACTTGATTCTGGTCAGGTGTTCTGTCCTAGCAACAAGATAGTAACTAATCTATATTTCCATCCCAAGTCTCACTTTAGACTCTATGTATATTACTGGGCCCCTCTTAAGCCCCAGCACATAAAAGAAAGGCTTGGTGATGACAAGTGCTGTGACGTGTTCATCTGTCACCTCCTGGTACCCAGTCTACCCTCAGGCATGTCTGCTCAGCATTCACATGGATAAAATATGTATGTGTATGTGTAGGGGAAAAAAGTTGATTAAAACGTTGCCTTATTTTATGAAAATATGTCAGATTAAATGGGGGAAATTTACACAAAGAATGAATGATAACCCTAGAGAAGGACTTCAGGGAGAGAGAAAAAAATTTAGTCTTTTCCTAATTTATGGTCATTAAATGACTTACCACACTCAATTCTTCTGAGACACATTTGTAAATAGGAGAACTTCCAAGGGAGAAGAATAGATGATCAAGGCAGGGCATGCTTGATGAGGAGCACCACACAAACAGGATCCACTTCCGGTAGCTACTGGCCACAGTGGGGCTCTTTCTAATGCTCATTGTAATCTTCCCCCAGGTCTCTCTGCTCTGTCATTTAAAAACCCAACTGTATTTGCTATGGATGTAACAGGTCTTCCTTCTGAAGTGCGTGAAATTCAACCCTTTCAATGCAATGCACCTGTAGTTCTTTTACTTGATAGCTGTAGAAAAATGCCACCAAGGAGATGGGAGCTCTCTCCCTGGCATCCCTTGACTGGTATTTAGGCCTCCTCCTGAGTCTGTGCCTTCCACATCCAGCCTGATCCAAAGTCCTCAAGACAGTGTCAGGTTTAAAAGCATTAGGTTTCAGGAAAACAGGGCACTGCACTGAGACATGCTCTCTAGAGACTCAAGGGGACAATCTGAAGTGACAGGCTTAAAGATAAACATTAATTGGTGGGCTGAAGAGTTGACCAGAGTGTGGATTAATTCTCTGCTGTGGTGGAGAAAAGAAGATAATGACAAGAGCTATATATTTTTAGATATCAGGTCAAATGGAAAATTAGTAAAGGGAAGCAGTAAGCTTAAAAAAATCCTTTTTTTTTTTTTTTTCCTATGAACTGGGGTAAACTCTTCAGTTAGCAAAGAGGTAAAAAGATAGGACTACTTTCTTCTCACATTCATGAAGATCAGTTTCTAGTCCCTTCCTGGGTAGGAAAGAGAAGAGTCTTGAATTTGATTCTCTTTTTCTACAGCTCTGTATTTTAAGAAGTGTTTATTGTTATTCCGAAACCTTTTATTTTCCCTCTCACATAAGCAGGTGATTTTTGTGCTCTTAAAATTACTTAATCGACAATTTTGTTAAAACTATATAGAGCAACAACTGAGTCTAGCTTTTATTGACTAGATAGCAACAGATATAATAATTGAGAGGCTTTTATTACTAGATTCCCATTGAATCAAATTCCTCAAATGGTTTTGTTTTGAGCCCCCCACAATATGTGTGCTCATATGTATATGCATGAACACTTGCTAAGCATGTGTGAGCCACCAAGCTACTCCACCCGAGACCCCAGTACAGTTTTTTTTGTTGTTGTTGTTTTTGTTTTTTTGTTTTTTTTCCTGATAATGTAGGCCTATAACTGTAGCTACTCAGGAGCCTGAGGCAAGAAGATTGAAAGTTGAAGGCCTGCCTGGGATATAAAATGAGTTCAAGGTTATTGGGCAATTCAGTAATACCCTGTCTCAAAATATAAAGTAAAAAATTCAGATGGTGGTAACCACTTGGATTATTCATGACTCAAAACTCAGCAAAGTGCTGAGAAGAAGTGACTGTGGAATGTCCAGCACTAAGTGAGACATCTCTATTACACCTTCCAAGGCTCAGGGACCATTGTGAAAGAGGTAGTGGAAAAAAATATAAGAGCAAAAGGAAGGGGAAGTGTGCTTACAAATCTGTCCTCCAGATACAATGGAGCTGTGGTAATCATGACCTCACAATGGTTAAGGCTGCCTACACAAGAACTGCATAATAATAGGATAAAAATGATGCCAACAAAATAGAAGAGAGACTAGTTGGAAAGTGCCGGGTTCCCCCCCCCCACCCCCCCGCGGGTAGGTAGTGCTGAGGAAGGACCAGGCCAGCTGGTTCCTCCCAAGGGGTTGAGACAGAGGGTAAGCGTCGGACAACTCAAAACCTCTCCTGGTCACCGGAGAAAAACCACACTGAGTCGGGAGTCTTGTGGAAGCAGAAACTCACAGGAACTTGCTTTATTGTCACAAGCAGTTGCTTATATAATGTTGGGGACAAAGGTGGGGATTTTAGGATGGGAGAAGAGGTAAGGGCCAATAGTAAACTGTGACTATTGAAATGATAATTTCAACTCCTGCACAGAAGTAGCAAGCCAGAAGCCATCAGGCGTCTTGCTGAGTCCAAGGCAGATCACCAAACTTTAGCTAGACTCAGGAAGTTCCACTAGGCCTCACACCCAGGCCTTTCAGGGCCCAACAGGAAAGAAGGGATTTGGGAGGGAGAATGGAGAGTAGTAGGTGAGGATTATGACTGTGGCTTACTTTCTATATTTATAGAGGTTACCAATAAAGAGTTTTTAAAAATACATATATATATATATGTGTGTGTGTGTGTGTATATATATATATATATATATATATATATATATATATATATATATATACACACACATACCCAAGTGGTAGAGTGCTTCACTAGCATGTGCAAGGTCTTGAGTTCCATGCCCAGTGCCAAAAAAGACACAAACAAACAAAAAACAACACAGAATCCATTTGAAACATGCAACTGCAACTCCATCAGTTCTTATACCTGAGAAGCTACAACTAACAGAGACCATGTCCATTGCCCCTTCTTTGGCACATCCCTGCCTTCACCTGCAACCACATTCACCTGTTTCTGTAACAGGTATTTTATTATTTTATTTTTGCATGTGTCTGCAAATGCATGTACTCTTGAATTGTCCCACATGTTCACCTGTGGTGGGAAAGGGGAATGCTCACTTGCGGTGGCCAGAATACAATGTCGGATGTCCCACTCCATCACTTTTCTGCCCAGTTTTATTTTGAGTCTTTTGCTGATTTGCATGAGGGCAGATGATTCACTAATCTCTGCTCCCCCTTGTGGGACTGGTGTTACAATCATGTGTGGCCACACCCAGTTATTTTATGTGGGGTCTGCAGATATGAACTTGGGTGATTTCAGACACCGAGAGGCCCTCCTGCTTGTACAAAAAGGGCACTTAGCCTCTGATCTGTCTCTCTATGCCTATGCAAGTAATTTTGTAAGCAAGAAATGCATTTGTTTCCACTTCTAGTGAGGAGTAACAGGCAGAGCATAAATTCTTGGAGTTATGTTGACCAAAATTCCAGCCCTGTCATCCACAAATGCTAGCCTGCAAAAAGGTTAGTTTGGGAGTATGGCAGGATTTCTGAGCCCTTGGAATCATATTTGTGATGCTAAGTAGGGACGGGAGAGACTGAAAGCAACAGAGGAGCTCTGAGCACTTGATAACCAAGATTGGTGGGGAAGTAAGATACATCTCTCTGGCACATTGGACAAAATCCATTGCCTAGTTAGTATTAATGCAAATGCGACACCTAGTTATGAGCATGGCACCTATGTGCAGGTCATAAGCAGTGGGGGAGGGAGGACACGGGATTAAGCCAGGTCTCAGTGCTTTCACATAAATGGAGTACATCTGCCCTGTTTCTTCTTCCATTTCCTGGAAAGTGAGGAGATGGAGTGAACCTTCTCAAGATCTTGCCAGCTCTATAAATCCACATCCAACTCTAACACTAGCAAGTATGTCTGTTACAAGCCAGGCTAAGTATTTGGAATGAAAACCGAGAACTGAAAATTTGTAAATGAAATATTTCACGGTTCTCAACAGCACTTGCTGAAAAGATCTATTAACCTGGATTGGCTGCCACAAGCATTAGTTCAATTGTCTTTCCTGGCTCTTTTTACCTTTATTTTAATGACTCTGTCACTGTGCTCTTCCTGTGAGAATTGAGAGGCAAATGCATAAAAAATAAACAACATTAATGTCTGTTCCTTGCTAAAAAATATAGTTTTTCTCGTGGAAATGTTAGGTTTATTTGTTTTAACACAGCTGCTGGGTCAATTTTATTTAGAGAGGCTTTTAAAACAAATGGAAAGTACAACATTATAATTTTTTCAGACTTATGTTAGCAACTGGAAGTAAAAGAGAAAAAGACTTGAGCCATTTCAGAATACCTTTTTCCAAACAGATAACCATTGTAGGCAATTGTATGACTGCTCAGCCCAAGGTAGTTTATAGTTAAGCTTAGAACTGAGATCTCATATAGTTCCTGCTTTCTTAAGAACAAAATATTCAAGGGAGAAGGATGTCCAACTGTGGGGTTCCCCAGAGGGGTCCCCGCTCAGGGCTGTCTACGCGACCCCAAGAACACTCACGCAGGACGCTCTCAATGCAAACCGCACGAGGTTTATTGAATCCGATGCATCGGGGCTCAACACAGATTCCTCTCGCAGGAGGGGTGAAGAGCCCCTAGCAACGGGTTTGGTCAGCTTATATAGGCTAAAACCACAGGTATGCAGAGTCATAGGGGCTTTCCAGCCGTGGGTCCCTCTGATTGGGTGGGGCCCACGGGGTGGGCTCGTGTGGGTCCCTCTGATTGGGTAGGGCGTACAAAAGGTCAGGTCCTCATGGTATACTTTTTACAAAATGGAGGCGGTTGCAAAATGGCAGTTCTGTGATTCAGTGCAGCAGCAAGCAAGCCATATTACAGAAGCTTAAAAAGGCAGGTTAGCAGAGCAGCTAGAAAACAGGGCAGCAGAAATAAGGCAACTTTTATCCTTTCACAACCTCAAAAATACTTTTCTGCTTTTACAAAGATAAATGTACATCTGGTAATTTCTAGACTGTTTCCAACTTTGGAGACATGAAACTTGCTAGCATTCAACTCTCAGCTATATACAGGCTTCTGATACAATCTGTATGTTACATGGACTTGTTTTCTTTTTCTCTATGACTATATTCTGATGCCTAACTGAAACTCAAATAAGTCTACTTACAACTTATTAGGTTAATAAAATATGAGGGGGGGGGACTGAAATCTGTCTGTTAGAATGAAATGTATAGATTTTCAGTAACAATTCTCATAGAATCAAAGAATGACATGAATCTTTTGGAGCTCCAGCCTAAATTATACTAAATAATGTAATTTAAAAATTAATACAGCCAGGCGTGGTGGCACACGCCTTTAATCCAAGCACTCAGGAGGCAGAGGTAGGAGGATCACCATGAGTTCAAGGCCACCCTGAGGCTACATAGTGAATTCCAGGTCAGCCTGAACTAGAGTGAGACCCTACCTCAAAAAACAAAACAACAACAACAGCAAAAAATTAACCCAGTCAGTATACCCAAGACAAAGCCATAAACAAATATTTTCTACCATAATAATTTAGAATATGAAAAGTATTTTCATCTTGAACCACACTAATTATTTGACTTATATTTTAATTCTATAATCCTCTAGATTTTATTTATTCATTATCTCATATAAAAATTATTAGGGGAGCTGGGCATGATGGCAAACACCTTTAATCCCATCACTCGGGAGACAGAGGTAGGAGGATCATTGTGAGCTCAAGGTCTCCCTGAGACTACATAGTGATGAGCTAGAGCGAGACCCTGCCTCAAACTCCATATATGTATATATGTATATGTATATATGTATGTATATAATAGGGCATGAGGAGATAGTTCAGTGGGTAAAGTGCTTCCCTGACTTTGATCCTCAGTACCCATGTAGAAAGGCTGGGCATGGTGGCATGACCCTGTATTCCCACCACTGAGAAAGAAGAGTCAGGAGGATTCATGGAGTTTGCTGGCTAGCCAGTCTAGCCTGGTAGGTGAGCTCCAGCCCAGTGAGACAGCCGGTCTCATAAAGATGCATTCCTGCTTATGATACCTGAGGTTTTCCTCTGGCCTCCACACGCATGCACAAACATGTACACATTCACCCATGCTTACATGAAAACATACACGTGCATTGTAGTTACTTTCTCATTGCTGGTCCAAAACACTTCACCAAAAGCAGCTGCTGGGAGGAAAGGGTTTATTTTGGTTTACAGTCTTTAGAGGAGGCCTCATGATGTCAAGGGAAAGATGGTAGAGCGGTCACTGAAAATCACTTCCTGTCCCAGCAAAAAGCAAACAGCAGCTCTGAGAGCTCTGAGCTCTGGCTGAGGGGAGGGACTTGTTATACCCCAAGGCCCACCTCCAGCAACACACTTCCTCCAACAAGCCCTCAACTCACAAATATTCAACAGCTTGGGACCAAGCATTCAAAATATGTAAATTCAGAAGAGGCATTTTATTCAAACCGTCACAGCATGCATACACACCTCAGATGTAGACACACATGCAAAAAAAAAAAAAAATGTTATCAGAGACATAGCTTGTTATCACAGACAAAATTAACTGCAAAGATACATTTTGAAAACATCCACATTAATATAGATTGTACTTACGTGACAAAAATGTATTCCAACCAGTGCTTCTTACAAGTATGTACATGTGTTTATATGTACATATCTAGACACATGTATTAGATTTTTATACATTAGTTATAGGTGTTACATTTATGTTGCTATTACATAAACCTGATAGATATCTTCCAAGCAACATTTTAACTGCGTATAGTTTTTAACCACTTATTTCCCTGATTTTGGGCAGAACTATTCCCCAAGAGTTATGGAAGGTATTCTAAGATTTTAGTCAAGTTCTTATTTGTCCTTTCACTTATTTTATCATTTTTAGATTAGTTCAATATCTTTCAAATCCTGAGCTTATAAGCCTCTGCTAATTAGCATAGCTGTGCATGCCATCTTAAATGTGAGAAAGATTAGCATAGTGAGCTGCAATACCCTGGAGGAAAGTCAATCACTTTTTTTCAGCCCATTACCCATGGGAGGAGGGAGGACATGATCTCAAGTGTCAGGTCCCTTTAACTAACACCTCTTAGCTCTGGCATTTGTTGAGACAGGCAATGGGGTGAGCCAAGATCACCCAGGGTATGCCAAGTCCGATAAGCCCAGCACCAACATAGCCTTCTGAACACCAAGCAGGAAAATGATACAATGAAGGTCAATGGGGCTGTGGTTATCAAGCCAGATGGTTCAAGTGTCCTGGTGAAGTAAAAATCTTATACCTTGTAGAACTCTGGGAATTAAGGGTGGATCACCCATGCTGGTTGGGCATCTGTTGCCTAGAAAGATAACTGGAGTGCTAAAAAGAGCCTGTTAAATGGAATATTTATGCTCTGCCCAATATGGCTGATGGACTCAGTGCTCTAGTTTCTTAGCCAATTTTAAACAAATATTTAAAAGGTCAAGAAAGAAGAGAAGGACTGGGGATATGGCTCAGTGAATCAAGCACTCACACTTGCTGAGCAAACCTGAGGACATCAGTTCAGGTCCCCAACATGAAATGAAATGCTGGGTAAGCATGGTGGCCACCTATAACTCCAGCACCTAGGAAGTTGGGACAGGTGATCCGTGGAGCAAGCTGGCTAGCTAGACCAGCTGACTTGATGAGTCCGAGCTTAAGTGAGAGGCCCTGCCTCAGGAAAATAAAGTGGAAAGCCATCAAGGAAGACACCCATGGTGGTGTGAATCAGATGTTCACCATAAACTCATGTGTTTTGAATGCTCAGTCCCCAGCTGATGACAATTTGGAAGATCAAGCCTTGCTGGAAAGAGTGTGTTGTTGGGGGCAGGTTTAGGAGTGTTATAGCCAGCTCTCCCTTACAGAAATTTCATTCAATTTCCTGCTGCTGTTTTCTACCTGCTGTTTGCAAGGTAATGATATACAACCTCTGCTCATCTCTGGCATTAAGAAGTGTCCCCTTGAGACTGTAAGCCAAAATGAAACCTTGCCTCTCATCAACTGCTTTTGGTTAGGTGCTTTATTCCCACACAGAGAAAATAACAAAAACACCTGAACTCTACCTCTGGCATCTAGGTATATACTGTGATGGTTTGAATCAGATGCCCCCCCCCAAAAAAAAAATTAAAAAAAAATCTTATGTGTTTTGAATATTTGGTCTCCAGCTGGAGGCAATTTGAGCGGTGAAGACTTGATGGATGAAGATTTTTGTTGGGGTGGTTTATAACCAGCTCTCCCTTGCCAGAGTTTGGCTCACACTCTTGCTGCTGTTTCTACGTGCTATATCAGGGGGTGATGTCCAGACTCTGCTGGTGCCATGCTTTTTCCTGCTGTCATGAAGCTTCCTCTGTAGACTGTAAGCCCAAATAAACCCTTTCCTCTCCCAAGCTGCTTTTGGTCAGATGTTTCATCCCATTAAAGCAAAGGTAACTACAACATACACACACACACATGCATGTATGTCCACCCATACACTCACACTCACATGCATATAGCCATGTAACTCACATGCCAAAAAATGTAGAGCTGATTCATTACAAAATGATTACAATTCTGTGTCCACATTCTCTGAGTAATGTGCCCAATAAGACAGAATTTAGGCTTACTGGAACGCATGCTACGTTTAGAATGAGAAAAAAAAAAAAAAAACTATTCAGTTTTTCATAGCACGAATAATTATCTGCATTTACTGAGTTCTTGCTCCAAACTGTGAAACTAATGAGCTTTCATGATCTTGGTGTGATTTCTACCTCTTCGGTCCATTGCTGAACCCCTAGTGCCAAGACAAACACTTGGCTTTCATTTGGCCCTCAGTCAATATCAGTTGAAAGACTGTGTCAGGCATTGTCAGGGGCTGCTGTACATGAGGTAAATCTCAGCAAATCAGATAAACAGACTCTGCATGCACCCCAGTTGACCAATGGGAAGACTAGTTACTGAGAATCATTTTGCCCTGGGTCATACATCCAGAAGTGAAAGAGTCAGAATTCGAATGCTAGACATATGGATTCCCTTATTAATTTTATCCTTGAGTATGGTGTGGTTTGTGCAATGTATACAAGTATATGTGCCTTTTCTGTGCCCCATGCACTTACCTACAGTGCCCAGAGCAGAGCATCAGCTGTCCCACTCCATCACTTCTACCTGTTCTATTTTTGAACTGGATATTCTTACTGATACAGAGTTTACTGTTTTTCTTGAGCGCAGGCAATTCCCTGGTCCCTGATCCCCTTGGTGGGATTGAGTTTATAAGAGCACGTGGCCACGCCCAGCAATTTAAATGGCACCTGGAGATTCCAGCTCAGTTTCCTTCAGGCTCTCATGCTGGCATAGGAGCTGCACCTAGCTGCTGAGCCATCTGTCCGTCCTGCATATGGATTCTTAATCATAAGTTTACCTCCTTTCATTATCCTATAAAGTCAATACTTTGTACTTGTCATGCATGAAAATGTAACCAACCTTACTCTCCTGCTTCTGGAATATTTACTGTAAATGTTCTGCCACTCTGAAAACACTGCCTTTATGATTAACACTTCTGCCTGCCCCTGCTACCCGTCTGCCAGCAAAGCTGGAGTTGATCAATCTGCAGAAGTTAGCTGGTAAGACACAGCTAGCAGTTGACTTGAGGCTAAGGTCCCATTTCCCGTGCTTCAGGGAACCTTTATTTCACATGGATTACCAATGGGGACATGTTGCTTTTCTTCAAGTCTCTTTGAGCAAGTTTGACTGAAGATAGACATTATGTCGAAGCCTCTGGAGAAATGAGTTTCTTCTGTGTGTTTACAAGGGGACTATATGGCTAGAGCCACATGGTTTACCTGCAGTGCTTTGTAACAGCTAATGAGCTAAACTTGGACCCTGAGGTATTTCCTCCAAGAGACAGGGAATGGCTCGGCAACTTTGACTGCTCCCTCCTGAGCCAAGGAGGGATGACAATAGCTTTTGTAGCACAGACGCTTGAATCAGAAGGCAGCCTGAGACCATCTGGGCAGCAGAGTGGCTATAAAACAATGTGATTACTCTGGGCTATGATAGGATTGGAACGTATATGCCTCAGGTGATAACCCTATACTCTATTAGTACATTTCTCTCTTGTCCATTTTCCAAAGGGCAGTCTTGTTAACTTTCTCATTTTTTTTTTTAAAGATTACCTTCACATTAAGATTGTCTTCCTTCAAGGCTTATAACTGCTTCCTTTTCAGTAAACTTCATTTATGTTCTATAAGTGAGGCTTGGTTTGCAGCAGAATAATCCAGGCTAACATTAAAGGTAAGGATTATAATCTACCCCACAGCTTTATTGAGTGATGGTCAGATAGAGACAGACAGGAATAGGTTATTTTCACCCATAGAATTCATGCACCACTGGAAGCAGTGTGAACTGGGCAATAACACCAGCAATAACTATTTATATTTTGGACATGTTCAATGCATAGAGATTAGGTAAGAGATATGTATTACAATTTAAACAGTCCATAGCCATTCAGATAAAGTATTCTGTCTCAAAGTTGGCCTAAACTGTTCTCCTCTATCTTTCCTCCTTTAACTGCCAAATGAATCAAGGAAATGAATTTAGAAAGCTAGCTGGAAAGGGCTAAAGTTGATTCAGGACCTTATGAAATAAGATTTACAGGAACAATGAAACACTTGATGTGGTAATCAAGATGTAATTTTTTGTGTACCACAGAGTCTATGAATGCTTGCCACCTTGAAAAGGTGATCTTAGGTGTATGGGGCACATGAGCAGTTTCTTGATAAGAAGACTCATAAATTCACATATTTGCATAGACAGCTATCACTCACTAAATTGATGTAGGTGACTGCTACACACAGAATTGTATCTTTCACACTAAAACATGCCTGCTGGACACCTGGTCAGGATGTTTGGGTGATATTTAGATCCCAGAAAAGCTTCTGACTTCTGGTCAGTGCATCTAATTCCTAGGGTAAGTAAGCTATACTATAGGAGCAACGTCATACCAAATGAGGCAACATAATAAGTAACCTTCTTGGGATAGTGTCAAGCACAGAGGAGAACTGTGCTACCTAGCAGTCTTCTATTGCCCAAAAATAGTTTATTTTTGTTTCTTGTACACAGGCATAGTGGTATATTTTATATAACTATAAGAATATACCTGAGGCTGGATCCTTATAGAAAATAGGTATATGGGTTGGAAAGATAGCTTAGCACTTAAGGTGCTTGTCTGTAAAGCCTAAGGACCCATGTTTGAATCACCAGATCCCATGTAAACACAAGGTGATGTATGTGCAAGGTCGTGCATGCACACAAGGTAGCACACATGTCTGAAGTTCAGTTGCAGTGGCTGGTAGCCCTGACACATCAATTCTCTCTCTCTCTCTGTCTTTCATTAAAAAAATAGGGGGGTGGAGAGATGGCTTAGCAGTTAAGGCATTTGCCTGCAAAGCCAAAGGATCCCAATTCGATTCTCCAGGACCCACGTAAGCCAGATGCACAAGGGGGCACATGTATCTGGAGTTCATTTGCAGGGGCTAGAAGCCCTGGTATACCATTTCTCTCTCTCTCTCTCTCTCTCTCTCTCTCTCTCTCTCTCTCTCTCTCTCTCTTTCTATCAAATAAATAAATAAATAAAATACATATATATATATATTAAAAAGGTATATTTACCTCATAGTTTGAGAGATTAAACAACAAAATAGAATAGCACTATCACTGGTGAGGGCCACTGTAAGTTACCTTCTCATTGCTGGGACAAAACACCTGACCAAAAGTAGCTTATGGAAGAAGAGGTTTATTTTGACATACAGTTTCGAGGAGAAGCGTATCATGGTGGAGAAAGCATGGCAAGAGCAGGAAGCTGAATCACAGTGTCACATATCGGCTAAGAGGATGTGGCAAGAGTGAGCTAGCTAATTGAACACCCAGTACAGTAATCTAGCTAGCTGAACACCCAGTGGGCTGGACACAGACCCTTAAGATGTTCCTACAATGACATGCCTCCTCCAACAAGACTCCACCTCCCAAAGGCTCTACCTACTAGAGAGTAATCACCATAAACCCATGGGACTATGAGTAATACTTTACATCCACACCACCATAGTCTCTTTAATTCCATTATCTTATGGCTGATGAAATCTCAGTGTCATGCAAGAGTGACAGATAGCATTGTCTGACAGGGGTAAGGGGAAGGAGCCCCCTACCTTATAACCTCCTTCTAGGTCCCACCTCTTAAAATCCCCACAACCTTTCAACACTGCCACACTGGGGACCAGGTTCCTGACATGAATATGTGAGGAATACAGATTCTGCAAAGATGGTAGCAAGTCACTCTCAGAGACCTATTGGTCCCGTTTTGATTTTCCTTGGACAGAGTGCATTAGATTGAGTAGGATATCTTTCTCTGAGTACTTCATAATTCTAGACAAAATAGCCCATCGTCTTATTTTTTCTTTGTCTCACACTTTATTTAGTCAAGGTCAATACAGCATTGTATTTTACTTCTATAATGTATCTTTCTGACTGGCCAGCAGGATTAGAAGATGCACAACTTTGTGAACACACTATTGAGACAGCTGAAACAGGGATCCGAGCCATGATCAAACTGCACTCCCACCCCCAAGGTATCTATTGGCAGCCATGACTCTTGTTACAAAAAAAAAAAAAAAAAAAAAAAAAACATACTTACCCCAAGAAGACTATGTGATTTTCTTACACTGGATTCTCATAGTCTTTTGATGACTCTGTGAGCCTAAAGTTTGACACTGCTGTCACCTGGAACTAGAAAATTATTTGTTGCAGAGCTGTGCTGTGTGTTCTAGGCTATTTAGCAACATTGCTGGTCCCTCCCTAATAGATGCCAGTAGGAACCTGCCCCCAATATGTGACTGCCAGATGTGCCTGTCTCCACAGTTGAATGCCCCTGAGCTACAGGTACCACAGTGGGAGTTTATTCATTCATCCCCCCGAGTGGAAGGAGGCCCTCTCATGCCTTCAAAGTTACCAAACCATGTAGAATAGAAGATCCAAGTGAGGAGCCTACCTGTCTGTGACATTGTCCCATTTGAGGCCCTACTTTAGGTTTGCAATAAGTGGGTGTGCTTTCCAGTATGTGCCTTGAAGTATGCACTGCCCAGTAGGTGATTGCATTAGCGCCCCAATTACTAAACTCCAAGAGGGTCTCTGGCCTTTCACCAGCCACACAGGCATGTGGCTCTGCCCTGTGTGTGATGAGGACATCTCTTCAGGCTTCATGAGAATGTGACAAGAACAGATGAGAACGGCTGAGGGATAGCACTTTAGAGACTGCCAAAGCCAGTTCAAATATAAGATGTTATTAACTTGAAAAGTAGCCATTAGCCTATAAAAATTACATGGACACCAGCACTCTAAAACCTTCTTTATGAATAGAATCTTGAGAAATGATTACACTTGTGGAATATTAAAAACCGAAATGGTCCAGAGATTGGCTGTCACGCTTGACATTAATTTCATCTGTTCACTCCAGTATAACAGGTCTGTTCAGAACCAGTCCGTGCGCCAAAAAGAAGTCACTCTAAGAAGAAATAAAGTAAGCTAACAATAACTGACTATTATTTTTGTCCATTTCTAAAGCCTTCATTAGACTTTCAGTGCAGTAATGTTGAGTGTAATAAAAAGACACTGACACGTGGTGAATCTAAAAAGAATTGCAGATGAGTTACATCTTGCTTGTGCTTAAAAACAAAAAGGCCCATGTGATTCTGGAAAATGGGTGTAAAATAAAGTTGAAGTGGCAATGACCAGACCTGGCTTATATCACATCTTTGCTGGTTCCTGAGCATGCTGATGACAGTCACCAAAGTAATTGGTTATTCCCCACAAAACCCTTCAGTGGGAGTTGGATGCAGTCATATCTATTGTTAGCTTCAGGGGTGCAAGAACACAGGGTATCAGCAGTGATGCTAGCATCAGATGATATCTTCTGGTTCCTTGTCCTTAGGCTGTGGCCTTGCTGGAATGATAATTGATGTCATTTTTATTCAATTGCTGTTTGCAGCCCACAGGGACAAAAATTATGCTCAGCCCCAGAGGTCACCTGCTTGGCTAATTTTTCACTAATTATGCTTTAGCTGCATTGTTTTAGGACAGAGAAAAAGAAAAGTTCCCTTTTCACTGGTTTAATGAAGAATGGTTAGGAGGCTCTGCAGGCATGCGGGGTAATTAGGACTAGGACGGTAGGGGGTCAGCACATGCATTCAACGGAAATCACTCAGGACCCCACTGAGAATGCGCTTTTCAAAAACATGGGGCTCATTGGTGAGAAGGAAGTATAACAGAGAGAGGGAGGGGTGATAAATGGATTGAGGACTTGAACCAGAGAGAGCTATGAAATGTTCTGAAATCACAAAGCTTGGGTAAAACTAGATCATGAGGCTTGTTGAAAGAACAATGGAGAAGGAATGGAATGGAGCCAGTCTGAGCATGGAGCATAACCAGCCTATTGATGGCTTTTAAGACTTGACCCAAATGTTGACCTCTGCCCCTCTGTGAGATTATTATGAATGGATGGTCAGAGCCATAGCATAGGGTTGGAGTTGATATCAGGGGCATGGGGGTTTTTGCTGAAGGAAATTGATGGCCATTCATTCTGTAAAGAGGCCTGTACTTGGGCAGCAATGAAGATAAGGAACTCAACACTGATCAAGAAGGGGACAATATCTCCATCCCTGTGGAGTGAGGAGTGCCTTGGATTTTATAGAGACATGTGTGGAGACCTGCTACAACTGGCTTGGTGGGGGACCACCAGGGCTTGTGAGGTGCAAGAGTAACTCTTGCCTTTACCTTCTAGAAGACAGGAGTACCTCACAAATTGTAAAAAAACAAAAACAAAAACAAAATATATCTCCAGATATTATCAAATGCACACTAGGGGACAAAATTATCCTTATCCATGATAGTTAATGTAATAGATACTTATTTTCAAGCTACAGGCTCAGGTGTTTGGAAAACACATTACTCTTTCCTTCTTTGTAACTTAACCTAATCTACTTCTCAAGCCTTCATTCTACTCAATGGTAGAAAACACATTTTTTTTTAGGCCTTTTCAGTTAAGCAGACCAAGCACAGGAAGTTCAATGTTTCTCTCTCCCCTCTTAAACAGCACCGGGCATGGAGGAAGGGCCAGCCAGGCTGTGATGTGGTCTTCCCTCAGCACCGGTGAACACCGAGGAGTATCCCACTGTCTGCAGCCCTATAGCAAGGCCTGTGGACTCTATAATGCCTCCACCATCTGGTCACAAAGTGTTGTAGTGCCTAAGCTGTCCTTAGACCCTTCTCTAACCCAACAGGGCCCTGAAGCTGTCCACAGTCCATGAAGGCCAAGATGACTGTAAACAGCTCTTCTGTCCCACACTTGCTCAGGTATCATCTCAAGCTAACCTCCCAGTTGCCAGAGGACAGGGTGCCTTGACCCTGCTCACCTGTCAGAAGCAAGCCCACAGCCCCTCCACCCCTTCAGACTTGCTGATCTGTCTGTTCTGTGAGGAAGATGGAGGACAGAACCTCTGGATGACTGTGGTCACTTGTCAGGGTGGTTTTAGTTTGGGTTTCCTCACAAAGAATGAGCTTCTCTTCTCCATGGTTAACACAGGCCTTTGGGGAGCTGGTGGAACACCGGCCTGAAGTCCACGGCATGCTGATGTCTGGAAGTGGAAGTCAGTGTTCACCCTCTCAAGGAACTTTCACTGAAGCCAATGTCATGGAAACATTCTGCAGCATCTCTGGGAGACATCCACAATTTCCCTCTCACAGAGGTGACACCAGTGGCCAAGTGTCCCACCCATAGCAAAGCAGTAACATCCTGCCCAGGAGACAGGGCCTTGGCTGCAGCTTGCTACCTTTTCCAAGCCCTTGTTCCCAGCCTTCAGAATATTTTCCCAATATGTTAGCAACAGCTAATGATTGGTATTTGCAGTCCAGAGCAATCAGACCTGTAGCTGTTCATGACAAGCTCTCCTTTAGCAAGTACCCACTGTCTATCACTGCTAATCTTCCGGTTTCTTCCCTCACCATCAGCTTGATTTTCCCCCACCTCCAGGCCAGGGGCTCTCCAGATAGCCTGGAAAGGGTGTGGAAGCATAATACATTTCTTTCAGAACCTGAGAAGGTTCAGTTCTCAAGTTTCTCTAAGAAAACACAGGTTTTCCACCAACCAGTCTTGTTTGTTTTGTTTCTTCATTGAAGCCATGAATTTAATGTGTTGTTTTTCTCTGGTTCAACTTTCATTGTGGATCAAGAGGCCTCAATGCCAGCCGATCATGTGAAGTATGAACAAAGAAAAGGGTGGAAGGTGACATGGGGGGCACATCATAGTACTTCTCAAAGTAACTTGGGCATATACTATTTAACCCTTATTAAAATTCCATTAGGAAGGGCTGGAGACATGGCTTAGTGGTTAAGTGCTTGCCTGTAAAGCCTAAGGACCCCGGTTTGAGGTTTGCTTCCCCAGGACCCACATAAGCCAGATGCACAAGGTGGCACATGCATTTGGAGTTTGTTACCAGTGGCTGGAGGCCCTGGCATGCCCATTCTGTGCCTCTCTCTCTCTTTCTCTCTCTTTCTCTCTCTCTCTCTCTCTCTCTCTCTTTCTCTGTCTTTCTGTCACTCTTAAATAAATAAATAAATAAAAATAAACAAAAAATCCATTAGGAAAATACTACAACCCTATTTATAGGTAGCAATACTGAGGCTCAGAAATGCCAACCTACAGCCAATATCACAAAAGAGGTAGGCGGTGTGTCTGGCATGCACCAAGCTTCACTTATGGATTCCAGAGGCTGGATTTTTTCTACAATAGCATAGTCCATTGGTTCTCTAGACCCAGGCCTTCTCCCTACAGAAATATATCATGTCCTCGGCCTCTTTCCATTACCAACAAAGTCAACAGCTCATACATACGACACCCATGGATGTGGTCCCCACTGAGGTCATCAGAATTGACAACACACAGCTCGCTCCCAGGGAGGAGCTTTAGCCATTTGGGATAAAGCAATGGGGACCAGTTTCACAGGGAATCCTTGAAATGCATGCCTTGAGACTACATACAATCCTATTCACATACACTATGAGGGTTATATGACAATGACAAAAGCCACTTAGTGATCAGAGACCAGGGCTATTTTGTAGCCTGAAAAATGTCTAGGCTTCTACTAGCAACTGGTAACATCTTGGGAGGCATCATGAGGAGACATCACCAAACCTAGAAGCCATATGTAGTTTAATCTATCTACGAGGAAACATTTTCTCCTGCAGGAGCAAACAAGACCATCTTAGGTGTGTGTTCAAGTTGCTGACAATGAGAGAAACCATCCCTGTGAAAGCTCTGGGGCACCCTGAGATTCCACCCATCTAGAGCCAAAGCCCCATATTTGCAGATGCCTGTGGTTTGTCTAATTACATTTTCGCAAACCCTGGGAACCCCTTCAGCGCTTCAGTGGCCCCATGCGTGTGGCCTAATGAGCTTTTTGAACCCTGTATTATGAAATTGTCACAAGTTATTTGTCAGGAAGCAGCTGCCTCGTGACTCAATCAGACTTGAAATTTGGGGTACCTGCATTTAAATAATTTTTGTACTTAAAAAATTCGACATGGCTTCAATTACATGCAACAAGTATTGTCAGAGCTTTTGTTTTAAATGCACCTGAGCTCCCCAGGCTTTTGATATGGTTGCTGCTCCTTTGAGCATCCTTGATGAACTGAAGTGCCAGATATGCTTATACCCATCCTAAAATTTGAGGACATAATGCTTTCTTCATGAAAATAGAGATCATGCAGTGAACTGATCGATACTGAGTTCTTTTCCTTGCAACTTTATTAGCTATCATGTACTCTTATGTTTATCCTTTTCCGACATCACCTTATGCCAATCCCAGTCCTTAAATCAATTCTTTTGAAGTATATCTCATGTACTGTCATGCTCAGTTACTAAGGGGCTGACAATCTCATTGGTCTCACAAGTGGATTTTTCTTGCCCTGTCCTGGCAGGTGATTTCTCTTCCTTTATTTCTCTTTCTTGCTCATTGCTTTGTCATCCTGCTGTTGCTAATTATGAGTTCCTTACACAAGTGGGAGCAGAGCATAACATCCTTATCCCTGACTTCACCTCATAACACCCCTGTTGCTCAGTGAGCCTCTCATCTCCCAGAGACACCTGGCTGCACTATAGAGCAGGTGAGCCCAGCCTTGCTGAGTGTGGGGATCTCTCACCTTGTGAGTGATTCCTCGAAAGCAGCTCTTGGCATTCTTGTCCGGGGGTTACTGAACCTTAAGTATTTGGAAAGCCTTCTGTTCTTTGTGGAAGGGTCATAACTATAGACACTCATTTTGTGGAAATCTTTTGGGTACCTGGAGTTTCCCCATAATTCCCAAGGGATAATTCAGTCTGCATGCTTCAAGATGTTAAATGTATATTTTCACTGTACATAATTTGGAAAATGCAGAAAAATAAGAAAATGCCTGAGATCATTTAAAAAATGTGACCCAGCAGTAACTCCAAGATTTAATCTCTGTATAAACATCTAGTTATATTTTGTGAAAAGTGTGTTATACCATAGTACTGTTTCATTAACTGCCTTTTAAAATTTATAATGTGCTATTATTTTCTCATGGCATGAAACACTATGCCAGATCACTGCTACGTAGAACAGAGGATGACTGTATCATATAATTAACAAATCTTTTTAAAGTGATTTCTTTTTTAATGCTGAATTCTGGGAGACATAAAAATATTTCCAAAGATTCTATATATACATAGTTCTTGCATTAAGCTATATTTCTAGAGCTGTAATTGCTGTATCCAAAAGTAAGTTTCAAAGCAAGGGTTCTCTGGCTGACCTGGATCTAGACTTCTACTACCCCCAGTGTCTCAGTCTACTTTATGTTACTATAGTTAAATAACACAGGCTGGGGAATTTTGAAAATTAAAAGTTTATTCAGCTCATGGTTCTAGATGCCTGAAGGCCCAAGGTTAGTTGTGGAGCATGGTAAAGGGGCTGCTTGCTTTTTGGGGATTCTGTAATATCAAAGCACGTGACATCATATGGCAAGAAGCATAAAAGTGACAACAAAATTGACTTTGATTACAGACCTACTCGCAAGGTAACATATCAACTCATTATGGTATTGATCCATCAATCCACTATTGGGTTAACCCATTACAGTGGGAAATAATTTTCAAGATGAGTTTTGCTGGAACCATCAAACCACACTACATGGCTGGAATTTCTACCTCCCTTATTGTCTGTTGTAATACACTGGCCACCATGAGCAGAATTCTGTAGATGTGTCTTTAGAAATGCAGATTTCCAGCAGTTTCACCTCCATCTTTGGAGCCAAAGGTCTAGATAGCTGACCCTGTCAGGGACAGAAGGATCACGTGTCACCACCCAACTTCCGATGACCTGTATGTTAAACCTGTGCCAGGGCTTGTACTAATGTCAAAGGTGCTGAAACTGTAGACACAAAACCACTGTGCCAAAGGAAGATATCTATACTCACAAGTCCCTGTAAGCAGATGGCCAGGACCTACCATCCAGAACCATATTGGGCAGGACTGTGCTGGTCAGGGGCAGAAGAAGGAGGACATGACCTACTGGACTTTAGGAGTTATCAGGGATGGTATTGGATAGGCCAATAAGTATTCCAAGAAAGCACAGGACTGATAGCTTAAATCATTCTGTATTTTCTTGAAGTTACTTAGGACAACAAGTGTTGATTCGGTGTGTATGAGACTTTGACAGAGGCACTGACTAGAGGTGGAGACTCTGGCCTGATTAGTTGTATAACAAAGGGGAGGTTTGAGAGGGCTACTGGGGACCGCTAGGCATTAGCCAGGCCTGGACGAGGCAGTCTCTCCAGCATCAAAACTTCAAATTCTATTGTACCAAGGATAGGGAAAAAGTACATACATAAATAGTTTAACACACCCACACCAGCTTAGAGCTTTTAAGGCAACTGAACCATTTGTTTTGCTGACATCTTCCTTTACCTTTTTTGTTTGTTTGTTTGTTGGATGGTTCATTGTTTTCTTGCTATGCTCAGGATCAGACACAGAATTTTGGTCATACTTGACAAGCATTCTACCACTGTGTTATATCCCCAGCCTGATAACCTCCTTTAGAAATAGCTCACTACTAGGATTGAATTCCAGTTTTGCCAAATTCTCCACAGAGATGGCAGCTCCTCAGAAGCCGTGTTCTGCTGATATCATCCATTACCTGTATGCATCCCTAACTGAGCCAGCAACTAGGGTAACTGGAAATAGGTGTGACAGTTGAATGTCCCATATCTGTCCACCGTACAATGGGACAAAAAAGAAAACACCCCGAAGGTTAAGACTAGCTCCTTTCCTTGAAGCTCCATACAGAATGGTCTACTGGGGACGTTGCTCAGAATTTTGGCAAGATGATATTTTGGAATTAAGCATCTATTTAAAATACCCTTGGGTCCATATCACTTCATTAGAATGGAACCAAAAATTAATTCTAATTATGGAATATGTATGTGTTTTGAAAATGAGAGAAGGGAAAGAGATTTTTGCCACAATCATTATTATTTTCTTCTTGTAGGAAAAAAAATTCTAAAAATGGACCAAAACTAAATGAGCTTTTGACAGTTCTCCCTGTGATTAGATTACTAAGTATTATTATTTCTATTCATAGTGTACATTGCTTCTGATAGAGCTGTCATTACAAGAAACAAAAACACAACAAAAAACCTTTGAAACACTCTTTGGCAAATTCTTTAAATAGGTAGGCATTTTCCTATCCCATCGCAAATCTGTTCTATGATTTTGGTCAGCTAATTTTACCTTTTAAAACC
Organism: Jaculus jaculus; assembly: GCF_020740685.1. Classification (NCBI taxonomy): domain Eukaryota; kingdom Metazoa; phylum Chordata; class Mammalia; order Rodentia; family Dipodidae; genus Jaculus; species Jaculus jaculus. Next base: position 27,901,721 of record NC_059103.1, read on the forward strand.
ATTAATATTTAAATTTATCATTTCTTTAATGTTTTAAGTATTGGGAAGCACTGTCAAGTCTTTCCTTTGGAATGTCAGGCAACATTTTTGTTTTTTTTCCTTCTGTTCAGAGTGTAACTTTTCTCTGCACTGGAAAACTCCCCCATGAGGGCATGGTTATTCGGTAGCCCAGGGATTTCTTCATCAGTTTCAGGCTTTGTGTGTCCTGCATCCCTTGGCTCTTTTCAGATCTGAGTACAGGCACCTAAGTAGTAGGATTCTTCTTCCTCTGTACCCTTTCTTAAGCATGACACCCCAGGCCTATAGACACATTGGCCTTAGCTCATCAGGGCTCCTCCTGACCCTGCTCAGAGTTGGTGAGCTCTCAAACCTGCCCATCCTGGGACAAGAAACAGGGGAAGCAGCCTCACCAGTCCCTGTAGGTCATGGCGCCATGACAAGCTCCTTCACTGTGGCTGCTCCACTTTCACACAGTTTTCAACACAAAGGCCCTAGGTATCTACTGCTGGTTCTGCTCCAACCCAACAGTCTAACACTGGACTAGCTTTATCTTCATGGCTGCCTTCCCACATGATGCACAGAGAAAACAGGGCATCTGCTGAGCAGGGAGCTCCAGTTTAAGCATCCTTAGAGCTGGGTTTGATATTGCAATATCCTTGTAAGCTAAGTTTCTCCTATCCCTTTCAGCCATTGGAATAGTCATCCTGAGAAAGCTTTGCTTTCTCTCTGCACATACATGGATGGACCACAGGTATCTCTTCTGAGGCCTGCTGCTGTGCAGTGGGCCCACCCTAGCCACTCTGTGCACCCCTTTGATTTGTCACATGAATGTCAACTCCCTGTATTTCAGCCACACACTCTCCGTCTCTCTCTCTCTCTCCTTCTCTCTCTCTCTGTCTCTCAAGACTTTCCTGAAATATTACATTTTTAACTCTTACTAGCATTATGCCCTTTCATTTTGCTTTAGTCTGGACCAAAAATATTGAAAATTTCACAAAGGCATTCAGAAATGAGAGAAATGAATAGAAATTTTAGAGTGCACAGAAAAAGCAAAAGTTATATTTTTCCAAGTCAGTTTGGACTTGTGTTTAGAATGAGGTGAAAATTGCTCAAGCTAGATTCAACTCCACTATAGACTCATACTCACAATATTTACCAACAGTCTCGGATGTACCATTAGTCAGTTTCTGAAATGGCTGGAAAGAGTTTTTATCACAATCTCCATCTCAACCCCATTTATAGTGTGAACTCTCATGCCAAGAAGGTAAGGGGGTATGGAAAGCAAGATCCTGTCTTCTATTTGACCTGCAGGTGTCTTTCTAAACAGTCATATATTTGGCTCTGCAAACATCCCCGGCACCATGGCAGCTGCTGATTCACAATGGGAAACGTTCTGCATCTTGGTTGCAAGCAGGCCATTGATATTTGTCTCCTGGGAAGGACTACAATATAGAAAACTCTCTGGTACTCTCCTGAACATGTGCAGAAATTCACACGAAAGAAACAGCACATCTCATGCAAGCCTGCTGATATGGTGCCAAATGATTCCCAGGGAACTGCATCACAGGAGGAAGGAGCTAGAATATTTTTCCAGTGGAGGGGGTTGAACAGAACATTTTGCTTGCTCTTTTATGGTTTTGGACAACAAGACACTGGGTTATAGGGGGTATAACATAATTAAGAAACATTTTGATGGATGAAGACACCCTTCAAGGCCAAACTCTAGTGGACACTTCTCTCTGGGGTCTATGATCATCCTACCATAGGATGCGGACTAAGTTTCTAGTTCCAGAGAGATGAGAATAGACAGAGGGCACCCAAAGCTTATCAAAGGGCTGGAGAGATGGCTTAGTGGGTAAAGCACTTGCTAGCAAAGCCTAAGAGCTCATGTTTAAATCCCCAGGTCCCACATAAGCCAGATGTACAGAGACACAAGCACATGATGTCATACATGCAAACAAGGGGGTGCATGCGTCTCTCTCAAGAATAAATTTTAAAACTAATGAAAGCACAAATCCAGAGAGTTTAACACTAAAATAGACTTATAACCCACCCACCAAGGCTCAGGGAACAATTCAGAAAGGGGGCAGAAAAATTATAAGAACCATCTTGTGGGAAGGACAATCCTGAGACATTGCCCCTGCCCCCACAGACTGCTACATTGGTAACCCCATGGTGAATACCAATAACTGCCCTGAGGAGGGTCCTCAGTGGAATGGGGATGGGGAAGAGGGAAGATAAGAGGAAGATAACATGAGAGAAATGGCACCAACACATGATTTATTCATATAGTAATGTATATAATAAAAAGATATATATAGAGAGACAGCAGAGACCAGAAAATGGGAAGAAAGTTTCTTTGGAGTGTCCTCTACTTCTTTGTTTGAGGACATTGAAACCAAAGACAGGAAACTTTGGCTCTGAGGACCGCTTTAGAAAGCGTGGGCGTTTTTGGCATCCATTAGCATCATCACCTCACCAAGGGGCTTATTTAGCCCATTAGCAAGTATCATCTTCTTTACCACCCAACCATGCTGGCCTATGAATCCTTTCTTTAAAAAATCTAAAATGCACATTGTTTTATATTTTGTTTGAACTTTGGACAGGTTCTTTAAAACTGATGAAGTCTCTATCGATGTGTGCAGGAACTACAGTGAGGATTTCATTTTGGACAAAGGTTTTGGATATGAAGCAAAATTTTCTAAAATTATGATGGTCTGTATTGCCGTAGCAGATTCCAATTTGTCTCATGTGTGTGCGTGTCTGTGTATATGTGTATGTATTACCAACAATAACTGTATTGGATAATTGTGATATTCCTATTTTCTTTTAGATGGGATCTGTGTAGCCCAGGCTGTCTGTGAACTTGGGATCCTTCTTCTTAAGCTTCTAGAAAGCCCCAGAGATGATAGCAGTAAACTACCAAGTTCAGCAGTTCAGTTTGATAGTTTGATGGTATCTTTTTTAGGACTTGCTTCAAATTCAGCAAAAGATTTATATATATATATATACATATATATGTATTATATTATATTATATATACATATATAATATATAATAATATATTATAATATTATATACATATATATATAAGATAGATAGATAGATAGATAGATAGATAGATAGATAGTGAAATTGGTGTTGTAGTTACCTTCATGTTGCTGGGACAAAACACTCAACCAATGCAACTTATTGGAGGAAGGGATTTACTCTGGCTTAAAGTTTTGAGGGCATCTTCACTATAATAAGGGAAAGCATGGCATGAGCAAAGGCTAGACATAACTCCTTATGACAGCAGGTGGAACAAAGGAATAAGAGAGTGAGCTTATCTCTGGCAAGGGGTAGTGCAGACTATACCACCTCTAAGCCAGCCTCCAACAACCTGCCTCTCCTTGAATCAGACGCCACCTCCCAAACTGCAACCAATTTGAGCCCAAGAATTCAAAGCACATGTTTATAGAGAACATCTGGTCCAAACCACCAATCACAAATTTTGTGAAATGAAAGGCCTGTGGCTTAGTGAATTTAGTTTTTTCTAGGTAGTTTAGTAAATGTCAGGGGTCACAGTTGTATACATGGTAATACCTGTAGCAGAGTTCACTCTCTGGTCAAAGCATATTAGTGTACCCTGTTGGTGACCTGAGCTTATATACAGAGCCGAGAAATGCCCATGTATGCATTTACACATGTGAAGAAAGGCCACTTTGCTTGGCTGGGCAATAAGACTCAGACAGCAGAAGCAGAGACTTGATAGAATTGAAGTCCAATTTGCAGCAAGGGTTAAAAAGTTGTGAAACCTTCAGGAATAGCAAGGATAGCAGATTTTGTTTTCAGACTTCTTCCTATTACTTCTCACCCTCCCTTCATTTTTTCCTGGTTCAGTCTAAATTTGGAAGTGGCATAAAGACAAAAGAGGGAAAGAAAGGGGCTCCATCTAATAATTAGGTTGAATTTGACAAGTTAATTCTGTACGTTTCTCTGGGCTGCCTGTCTGGCTGCTACCTGGCATTGCCTCACAATACACTCTCCAGAGACACTTGAATGGGGCAACATTTTTAGAGACAAAACAGAGCGTCATCTTCCATGAAAGGGAAGAAGTGCTTGTCCATCAATGTCACCTTGTGAATGGGCAAACCAGTCACCATAGCCAGAACTTGAAGGACCTGGGAGGATTAGGAAATTAATAACTTCTTATCCACACCAGATAGAATGAGATAGTGAACAGCCTCCCAGTGATTAATTTAAATAGAATCCAACCTACATGCAATAACTCTGTGACACTTTGGTTCATTAGAGAGTCAAGGAATGCTCTGTGGATTGTCATTTCTGCTATGCACAGCAAACACCGTGACTGGTCCACACACAACGGGATGGTACTAGGGAGGGAGGGGACAGGGGTAAGTAGCAACTCATATACACCATGGGCTGATTGTCAACTGGGTGTGGATGCTTCACATTTATCTCACAAGGGTCCTGTTTGGTGGCACTTCTATTTTTCAAAATTATTTATTTAGTTACGTGTGTGTGTGTGTGTGTGTGTGTGTGTGTGTGTGTGTGCGTGTGCATAATGCACCAAGGTCTCTTGCTACTGAAAATGGGGGGAATAAAAACACTTTTTGCATTTGGATTCGTGGGTGGCTGGGGGATTGACTCTGGCCAGCATGCTTTGCAAGGAAGTGCCTTTAACAGTTGGGCCATCACCCAAAGCCTGGAGGGTGTATTTTAACCTCTTGCTTTTCACTCCATATGACCTTGAGGAAGTTCTCCATGATAGTTGAATGCTTGTTGGGTAGGAAGTGGGCAACAGAAACCCCAGGAAGGATACAGAGTTGTCTAGAAATCAGGGAGGCATGCTTCATCCTGCTCCACAGCTGACCTAATGAAGTTCATGTGTAAAAGTTAGTGCCATGCTACAGATGTTTAAAAGCTCAAACTTCAAGCCATGATTTAGGATAAACAGTCTTCTGGGAAACAAACCCAAGGTAAGTAGATCCTTTCAACATAAAAGGTATGCTGCCCAGGGAACCTATGACCATCTGTGGTCTCTTCCTAAGCTTCCTCTTGTACATAGGAACTTAGTTACAACATAGAACTGGACCCTTTCTCATTTTCAGTCTAGACAACATTTGGTACACACACGTTGTGAATACTTACATATTTGGATGCATAACAGCCATTTTATTTGTACATTTTGTTTGTCTCGATTTTCTAAATTGCTGCTTTATTTTTTTTCTTCCTGACCTTCTTTTGTATTGTTTGAGTTCTCCCGCCTCCTCATTTTATTTTGCTCTCTCGACTAGTTCAGTAATTATGCATCCTAGTATCTATTCAGTTTTATCAGCTCTGACAAAGTATCAGTCATTAATTTTTTATATATGGCTTTCCTTACAGTTTTTTTCTATCTCCTTAGGGAACTGAACATACTATCCACCCCCTACTTCCCATACTGACTCCTAGTCATTGCTGCCCCTCCCCCCACCAGCAAACAGGTTCATAATTAGATTTAGATTTCTCCTGTATAACCACAACAGCAGATGGATTCAATTTTATGGAATAAGTGAACCAGAATGCTAGAGTCTAACTTGGAGTTTAATAGCACTGTGACTGTTGGAGATGCCACCTCCTTACCTCAGAATTTTGTTATCAGCTGGGGGCTTTCCCACTGTCCACATTCAGGATCTCGCAGCCAGATCATGCAAAGCTCCTACACATCAGGTTTCTTCCAAGTTCACCTCTGGTTCCTCCCTGATCAGAATGGTACTAACTTATTGACATCCTCAACCCCCATGAGCAGACATGAAGTTGGGTTCTATCAAATGGCAAAGCCTGTGTCTAGCTACTGGCCAGAATCCAAGTTTCTCTTGGAGAAGTGAGTCACTCCACTTGGATGCTTCTGAGATCCCCAAACATGCTGTCATGTATTTCTACCTAGGAAGTGTTTGCTCAAGGGACAGTGTGAAAATTGCTGTCCTTCTCTTTCTCCTCCCAGCCACAAGTGCCCCTGATGGACCTGCTATCATCTTCCTGAAAGCCATGGAACACAAAGCGGCCTCTGCAAACCATTCATTTGTCCAGATATGTGGAGATCTTGGTTTCATCAGCCTGTGGGCATGACAGAGAGACCCCCTTGGGTTTGTCCACATGCCTCATCTGCCCCATCTGCAAAAATCTCAAGGCATATTAACCCTGGTGCCTCCTTAGACACATGCATGCCCTTGTTATTTCTTTGTTCTTTTTCCTATATGTTACTTTCTCCTCAGAAATTCATGGCTGGGGATAAAGCTCATTGGTAAAGAGCTTGTCTACTCCACATAAAACCCAGGGATGGATCTGCCTATAATTACAGAACTTGGGGGGGGGGCAGTGAGGCAGGAGATCAGAAGCTCAGGGTCATCCTCACCTACAAGGGGCATTCATGACTTGTCTGTGTTACATGATCCATTATCTAAGAAAGAAAGGAAAGAAGGAAGGAAGGAACAATGAAATGAAGAAAGTAAAGAAGGAGAAAGGATGAAAGGAAGAAAGAATTAAAGGAGGGATGGGAAAGAATGTTCAAGGCTAGGCTGAAGTCCCAGTCCATGTTTTTCTAAGAGGCTCCACCAACTAGCCACAATATTTTCCATCTATTCCATGATACATTTCCACTTCTTCCTATTTTTACATTTTAGATTCTCTGAAACTGGGCTGTAACCTAGTATGGATGATGTCACACAGAATCAGTAGGAACACTGAAAATCAGTGGTATATAAAACAATAGTGCTGTACACTTAGTAACATCTTAGAGTTAATAGACAATAGCAGCTTGGGAGATGCTGGGAAGGGCCTGGGTAAAGGGAACTCCTCTACTTCTGCACACAGCATATAAACTCCAAATACACCTGTCAGGATGGGAGAGCTCCTGGCTTCATCTATCCACCCATTAGGAACATGAGCCCATGCAAACGGAAACCAGAGCTTCCTCTTCTTCCCAGTGAACACATGAGTCAAAGGACTCCACATGTGGAGGGGAGAGTTGCTGTCTAGACTGTAATTACTATGTACTATAATTGCTATTGTTATTTAAAGGATCTAAAACACCCACATTTTCAAAAGAAGAAAAGAGGTTCCTATATTCAGAAAGCCTTATTTTAAAAGACTCCTCAACATATATGCCCTCCTTCATTCAAGAGACATCTATTTGGTACCCTTAGGCAAGGTAGTAAAAGAAGCTGCTAGAATCTCTAAGGCCTGTGTTAGATGGAATGGCAAACTATAATTCTTTAATAGGCTTTCTTTTTTAAAGCATGCTCTGTGGCTAACAGCAATGTTGGACGAATCATGATGTGCTGACACAAAAGAGACATAAGAATTCCACTGCATGTGTGCAATTTTCAAGATACATAATTCTCCTTATCTGATATTATAAAAAGTGTTACATATGATTCATATTTCAATCTTCTTTAGTCAAAACACACATAATAGTTGAAAAACAACCATGAGATCACGGCAGCATAAACACTGCATGCTCATTTGAAAAAAATATCTTAGCTTCCAAAACTGACAATCTAGTCACCTTTGGTCAGACTTACAAAAATATAAGTCTCTACTCACCACTCTCCAAAACTGTGGTCTTATTTGCTGTAGACAATTTCAGCTATCTGCAACCAAAGTAATCTAAAATTGGTAAGTGGAAAATTCTGGAAATATAAATTTTAAAGTTATGTGATGACACTCTATGCCACCCAGCTGCACCCTACCCAAAGCATAAGTCATGATTTTGTCCTCATGTCCATACTGGATATGTTACCTTGCCCTTGTCACTTAGTAGTTATCCCTGTTAACAGGCCCAGTGTCTTGATAGAGCAATGCCTATATTCATATAGCCCTCTTTTTTTTTTTACTCAACAATGCCCTCAAGGCACAAAAGTGATGGTTCAGTTCAGATCTAGAGAGAAGTCATAGAACACTTCATTTAAGTGAAAAATTAAAGTTAAAAGTCTTGGGAGTGAGGGATCGAATCATGGAAGTTTTGTTGCAGCATATTGTTTTCATCACTACTTCTACTTCTACTTATTGCTCACGTCTCACTGTGCCTAATGTATAAATTAAGTCCTATCACAGGAAAAACAGGAGATAGAGGTTTAATACTATATACCATTTTAAGCATATACACGGGTCTCCCAGATCATAGCCCCTTAATGGTGGGAGAGAGTACTGTGATTACTCATCTTATACTCATCTCTTTAACTGTAAATATTCACTCCCAAAATACCTCCCTCCCATGGGCAGTATGGAAGATTGGATGTGGCTCTTTGATTGGAGCATAGTTGATTTCCATTATTGTACTTCCCTCATTCCAACCATGGCCACAGCTGTGATCTACTGATTCAGTTTTTCCTGCTGATGAGGCTATATTCATCTTCCTGGGGGATTAAAAAAAGCTAATTTTTTAAAATATATTTCTATTCATTTATTTTCAAGGAGAAACACAGGTAGAGAATATGAATGGGTGTGCCAGGGCCTTTTGACACTTCAAAAGAATTCCAGACTATGCACCACTTTGAGCATGGCTGTTACATGGGTACTAAGGAATTGAACTTGGGCTGTCTGGCTTTTCAAACAAGTACTTTTAATCACTAACCTAACCTAAATTTTAAATATGTCAGTCTCTGGACTAATTATGCTCCTGCCAGGATTCTGTGATTCTGATACTGAGGACTATTTTCTTCAGGCTCTTCCTGCCTCCTGTGCTTACACGTAGGCATCAGGATCTTATCGTCTGCCTTGACACTTCTCATCCTAATGTTCTCCTTGACATTGTCAACCCTACTTACAGGGCCAGGGTCTCTATCTCTGGAGCTTCACTGCCATGGCAAGGACTGTGCTTGCCATACTTAGATCTGCCCATGGCGCTGGCTTTCCTAATTCACCCCCCGCCCTCCAACGACTATTTGTGATGGCTTGAATCAGATGTTCCTCATAAACTCATGTGTTCTAAATGCTTGGTCCACAACCAATGGCCATTTGGGAGTTGGAGCCTTGATGGAGTAGGTGTCTTGTTGGGGGTGAGCTTTAGCTTGTAGCCAGCTCCCCTTCATCAGAGTTTGCCTTATATTCCTGCTGCTATTGTCTAGCTGAGTCACCATCCTCCTGCCTTCACTCACCCAATGCTGGGATCACAGGTATTTTTCACCACTCCTATTCTTATGGGATCCTGAGATTGAACCAAGTGTGCTAGGCATGCACTATGCCAACTGAGCTTAACTTCCTGCCTGCTTTGATTTCCTATTTAAAATGGTATATGTTTATTACCCTGTTGTGTCAATTGCCAGAACTCTTCCACAGAGAAATTGGTAGGATAAATTAAAATTTGCATAACCTATTGTTATCTACTTAATTATGTCATTCTTAAATTCATAAGTCAAAGCCCCAACCCACAATGTGACTGTTTTTGAAGGCAGAACTCTGAGACACAGTTAAAGTTAAATGAAGTTATAAAATGGGTCCAGAATTGGATAAGACTACAAGCTTATAAGAGGAGGAATTATGGTGCTGGAAAGAAGTGACCAGAGTGCTCAGTATAGCAATATTTCTATCACACCTTCCAAGGCTCAGGGTCCATTGTGGAAGAGATGGTGGAAAGAATGTAAGAGCCAAAGGAAGGGTAAGACTCCTTACAATGTGCTCCCTCTAGACACAAAATGGTCTGGATATCCATGACCTCATAGTGCCTGACACTACTTAAGCAAGACCATCATAACAGGAGGAAAAGATCATGACATCAAAATAAAAGAGCGACTGATTGAGATGGGGAGGGGATATGATGGACAATGGAGTTTCAAAGGGGAAAGTTGGGGGAGGGAGGATATTACCATGGGATATTTTTTATAATCATGGAAGTTGTTAATAAAAATTTGAAGAAAAAAAATACTTGGGGGCTTAAGCAGGAAGACTGCCACAAGTAAGACAAGCCTGGGCTATATAGTGAGTTGTAGATCTGCCTGGGCTACAGAGTAAGGCCCTGTCTCAAAATAAAGGGGGAAGGGAATACGCCCTGCACTATGTGGGGGTTCAGTGAGATGACTGTAGTTGTGTCCCAAAAAGAGGGTCTTATTAGATCCAACTTTGCTTCTGCCCTCACTTTTCTTTTCCTGTCTCCAGTACTGTGAGAAATAAAATCCTGTGTTTAGGCTGCTGCTACCCATCTTGTGGTATTTTTAATGATAATCTAAGCAGATATATGTACTCTATAATATATATATATTATATATATATACACATATATATATATATGTATATATACACACACACACACATTATATATATATATATATATATATATATATATATATATATATATATATATATATATATATAATCTTTTATGAACAGGATGGAATAATATTAAGAAGTTAAAATTAAATTGTGGACTTCCAGTTAAGATGGCAGCTTAGAAACCACACCAAAGCAGCCTAGTGGAGAAAAAGCCAAGGAATGCCCAGAAAAATACACACTTTTACTGAAAATTGAGGTATATAAGAAGTTAAAATGGCAGCAGAGAAGTAGGAGAATCCAAGGCATCCAGAGTCCACACAGGCAGGCCTAAGAGGCTCCAGGAGCGGCAGCTCTGACTCCAGCTCCGGCAGCAGCAGCTTCAGCTCCAGCAATGGCTGCTCGGGCAGCAGCAGCAGCACCTCCAACAGCAGCATGTCTAGCAGCGGCGGCTCCAGCAGCAGTGGTGTCAGGTCTGTGGGGCCACAGCTGCCAGGCTTGGCTTGCCCCAGAGGAAAAGCCAGTGCCCAGCTCCAAAAAATAGAACAGTGGTCCAGCGAGCCAGCCAGCCTACTTGAAACCACAGGGCACCAAAGAGAGGTGCATAACTGAGACCAAAATCATCAAAAAAGGTAACTGGGATTGCACCAGGGGAGGGTCTCACTTGGTCACAAGCTGACTGGGAACCCTCAGCAGACCAGAAATCTTAACCTCTTTGTTGATAGAGGATCTGGTTGTTATAATACCTACTCTTGCATAAATACTTGGTGCTGTCCTTCATTGGATATGTATATTATTTAGGTTTTTTTTGGAATCTATCTGTATTTTGTTCCACTCCCATAAAAGGCAAATCCAACCCCTAGGAACACCTTTGTAGATGCTCTCAGAGTCTTAAGAGCCATGCTCAACACATATGCAATTCAATAAGTGTAATACATTATATAAATGGACTGGAGGACCAAAATCATACGATCATCTCATTAGATGCAGAAAAAGCATTTGACAGTCCAACACCTTCATGATAAAAGTCCTACAGAGACTAGGAATAGAAGGATCATATCTCAATATAATAAAGGCTATTTATGACAAGCCTACAGCCAACATATTACTAAATGGGAAAAAACTAGAAGCTTTTCCATTAAAATCAGGAACAAGACAAGGGTTCCCACTGTCCCCACTTTTATTTAATATAGTATTGGAAGTTTTAGCCATAGCAATAAGGCATGAGACACACATAAAAAAGGGTACAAATTGGAAAGGAAGATATCAAGTTACCATTATTTGCAGATGACAAGATTCTATATATAAAGGACCCTAAAGACTCTACCAGGAAACTGTTAGAGCTGGTAAACACCTATAGCCACATAGCAGGATACAAAATAAATACACAGAAATCAGTAGCATTCCTATATGATAACAATAAACACACACAGAGAATGAAATCAGAGAATCATGCCCATTCACAATTGCATCAAAGAAAATAAAGAACCTTGGAATAAACCTAACCAAGGAAGTAAAGGATCTCTACAATGAAGACTGTAAAACACTCAAGCAAGAAATTGCAGAGGACACTAGGAAATGGAAAAACATCCCTTGTTCCTGGATAGGAAGAATCAATATTGTGAAAATGGCAATCTTACCAAAAGCAATCTACACATTTAATGCAATCCCCATCAAAATTTGAACAGCATTCTTCAAGAAAATAGAAAAAAAAACAATCCAAAACTTCATTTGGAATCACAAACAACCTTGAATATCTAAAATAATACTGAGCAACAAAAATGAGGCTGGTAGTTTCACTATACCTGATTTTAACCTATACTACAGAGCGATAGTAACACAAGCAGCATGGTAAGGGCACATGGTACTGGCACATGTAGGTCAATGGAACAGAATAGAGGACCCAGATGCAAGTCCAGGTAGCTATAGCTACCTGATATTCAATAAAAATGCCAAAAATACTCATTGGAGAAAAGACAGCCTCTTCAGTAAGTGGTGGTAGGAAAACTGGATATGTACCTGAAGAAAGATGAAAATAGATTCTTCTTTCTCTCCATGCATAAGGATTAAGTACAAATGGATTAAAGACCTTAAAATCAGACCTGAAACTCTGAAACCGCTAGAGGAAAAAGTAGGGGAAACCCTTCAACATATTGGTCTTGGCAAAGACTTTCTGAATACAACCCCAATTGCTCAGGCAATAAAGCCCCAGATTGACTGCTGGGACCTCATGAAATTACAAAGATTTTGTACAGCAAAGGACACTGAATAAAGCAAAGAGGCAACCTATAGAATGGGAAAAATCTTTGCCAGCTATACATCTGATAGAGGGTTAATATCTAGGATATACAAAGAACTCAAAAACTTAAATAATAAGAAGTAAAACAAGCCAATTAAAAAATTATCTATGGAAGTAAATAGAGTGCTCAAAAGAAGAAATGCGAATGGTGTATAAGCATCTAAAAAATGTTCTACATCCCTAGACATCAGGGAAATGCAGATTAAAACTACATTGAGATTCCATCTCACTCCTATCAGATTGGCTACCATCATGAAAAAAATGACTGTAAATGCTGGTGAAGATGCAGAAAAAGAGGAACTCTTCTACACTGTTGGTGAGAATGCAATCTGGTCCAGCCATTGTGGAAATTAGTGTGGAGGTTCCTAAGACAGCTAAAAATTGATATACTATATGACCCAGCTATAGCACTCCTAGGTATATATCCTAAGATCTCATCTCATTTCCTTAGAAGTACATGCTCTACCATGTTTATTGCTGGTCAATTCACAATAGCTAGGAAATGGAACCAGCCTAGATATCCAACTGATGAATGGGTAATGAAGATATGGCACATTTATACAATGGAGTACTACTCAGCAGTAAAGAAAAATGAATTTATGAAATTTGCAGGAAAATGGATGTATCTGAAAAGGATTATACTAACTGAGGTAACCCAGGCCCAGAAAGCCAAGCACCACATGTTCTACCTCATATGTGAATCCTAGCTACAGATGATTGGGCTTCTGTGTGAAAATGAAAAATCTCCGTAGCAGAAGCCAGTAAGTTAAAAAGGAAATACAAAGGAAAGAGAAAGGAAGGGAGGAGGGTACTTAATAGATTGGTATTGTATATATGTAAGTAGAAAAATAGATTAACGGGGGTGAAAAGGCCCAAAGTGAGGTCAGGGGAAGATATTGAGTAAAGGAAAGGTGAAGGGAGGGCTAATCAAAATCTAAGAAGATGCAAATAAATCATATGGAATCCTCCAGTTTCAGACAATGGAACATTCAAGAGCCATAGATCATTGTTGGAAAATTTTCAGTGCCAGGGATGGGATACCTCCAGTGAGTTGTTGGCCAGGGAGGTCCCTGATGCCCCCAAAACATTATAAGCCATTGCTGAGGTCCTTGGTTTCCCACCAGGAATAGATGTTAAGTCCCTATAGCTGAAGACTCCACATCCTTGGGCTGCAAGGCCACTGAGAAATCCTGCTGGAACTGAGCTAATAAGCTCCTCCATGTAGACCAGCTGACAGAAAGCTAGAAGAAGCCATTCTACACGTAGTTCAATGGGAGAAAGAGATACCACCAGTGAAGATACTCAACAGTGGGCACTGCAAGCCTTACAATTTGCCAGCTAGGCCAAATGAGCCAACAGGTGCAATAGTGGCATGTCTGTCATGGTGGAAACCAACTGCCCTCCAATTGGACTGGAGGCCTGCTCCATGTGGGGAAACACATCCCTGATACTGAAAACATAAAACAGGGGTAGTCATGTGCCCTAGGGGTGTAACATCTGATGATGTCTGGAAAAATGTATATACTATGCTTATCAAATTGCCCAGTAAGCACTTCTCTTAATATTTATAACCTTATATTAATGCTACTCTCACTTTGTGTAGAGAATCTTCTCTTTTCAGATGGCAGTGACCTTGGGATGACTTATAAGGTATCATAGTGCTGGAAAGAAGTGACTGGAGTACTGAGTAACATCTTGATCACACCTTCCAAGGATCAGGGTCTAATGTGGAAGAGGTGGTGGAAAGAATGTAAGAGGCAAAGCAAGGGTAGTACTCCTTACAACGTGCTCTCTCCAGACATAAAATGGCCTGGATATCCATGGCCTCATAGTTCCTGACACTACCTACACAAGACCATCATAAGATGAAGAAAAGATCATGACATCAAAAGTAAATGAGACTGATTGAGATGGGGAGGGGGTATGATGGAGAGTGTAGTTTCAAAGGGGTAAGTGGGGGGAGGGAGGGTATCACCATAGGTTATTTTTTATAATCATGGAAGTTGTTAATAAAAAAAAAATTAAGCCAGAAACTTGCTGGGTGTGTCAGCACATGCCTTTAATCCTAGCACTTGGGAGGTAGCGGTAGGAGGATCACCCTGAGTTCAAAGCTACCCTGAGATTACATAGTGAATTCCAGGACAGCCTGGGTTAGAGTGAGACCCTACGTCAAAAAAACAAAAAAGGGCTGGAGGGATGGCTTAGCAGTTAAGGCACTTGCCTGTAAAGCCTGAGGACCCAGGTTTGACTCCCCAAGTTCCACGTAAGCCACATGGACAAGGTGAAGAAATTGCAAAAGTCAGGCATGCGCACAATTTGGCGCACCCATCTGGAGTTGGGTTGCAGTGGCTGGAGGCCCTGGAGCACCAACTCTCTCTCTCTTCTTCTCTCTGTCCCTCCCTCCCCCTTCTGTCTCATTAAGAAAGAAAGAAAGAATGAATAAATCTGGGCTGGAGAGATGGCTTAGCAGTGAAGGTGTTTGTCAGCAAAGCCAAAGGACCCTGGTTTGATTCCCCAGGATCCAAGTAAGCCACATGCACAAAGGGGTGCATGTGTCTGGAGTTCAATGGCAGTGGCTAGAGGGCCTGGCATGCCCATTCTCTCTCTGAGTCTATGTGCCTCTTTCTCATTCTCTCAAATAAATAAATACAAATTTTAAAAAGAAAAATAAATAAATAAATCACTAAATAGATAACTTTACAATAAATAAATAAATGTGCAGTTTCCAATGTCTCAAATAAACTCTATGACCGCCCCCGCCCTCCACTCTGGAGCATTTTGATCTCCCTGTCATCCTTTCGTGTGTGGTGCTAAGAGACTGGATGAGCAGCTCAGTGTACAGCACTTGCTTAGCATGTATACAACACTGAAAGGGGAAAACAAAAGTGGTCCTAGATCCTCTCTGCTCCTCAAGTTTCTATTCCAGGAGTCATTCCTCTCTCCAGCTTCACTCCTTACTTGTGGCCAATACTACATCCTGTGGGCACCGCCTGGACTTTTCCCTAACTCCGTTATATCTACCCTGGTTGAAAGCTTTAATCAAACCCTCCATTGGGAATCTGCATTCCTTCTTCTTTGCTATTTCCCCACAAGCTGTTTACTTATTTCTAGGGCTTTAGCATTTCATGGTAATATTGTGTAGCTTGATATGTGGTATACCTTGCAATCCCAACTTAGGTGGAGGATCAAGAGATCAAAGTCGACCCTACTTACAAAGCCAGTTCAAAGCCAGAGTGAGCTAATTATGACTATGTCTAAGAAAAAAAAAAAAAAAAACAACCAATAACAACCCCAGCCCTCCAAACCTATACATACATACATACATACATAGTACATATATGTATAATACTATATATGTGTAATGCAGCCTAAACAATGGAACATTACAAAGTTTGGCAGATGTCTTGAGCAGAATCCTTCCCTTATTATGCCTGTTTTCTTCCCCATCAAAGGTAAACATTTCTTTTTCTTTAATTTATTTATGAGCGAGAGAGAAAGAGAGGCAGAGAGAGAAAATGGGCACACCAGGACTCCAGCCACTGCTAATGAGCTCCAGATGCATGCACCCCCTTGTGCATCTGTAGGTCCTGGGGAATCGAAGAAGGGTCATTTGGCTTTGCAGGCAAATGCCTTAACCACTAAGATATCTCTCTGCAGCCCAAGATAAGCAATTCTACAAATTTCCAAGTTTCTTTGCCTTTGTGATTAATTTCTTAAAGAGTATTTAATTTTTGTATAAATTTTATTCATGGGTACCACCTGAATTTTTTGTTATCTTTTGCTGCACAATATTTTTTATGAAAGTAATCTACTAAATTTACTTATGGGTCCCACCTGAATTTTTTTATCTTTTGCTGCACAATATTGTTCATGGAAGTAATCTACTTTGATACCTATGTTCCTTGCCATTCTCACTGTTATGTAACACTCTGAATGCATCATATAAGTTATTCATTTTGTTCTTGGTAGTTTGTTTCCTTTTTGCAACTATAACCAATGCTGCTGACTATGAATGTATTTATTTGAGGTGTTTCCTTGTGCAATATGCAAAAGTTTAGCTATAGCATGTATTCTGCTCTGGGTTCTGCTTTGAATGCAACGGGGGGTATTCCACTTCACTTATGTTACTAAACCATCCTTTCAAACCTCACTATCATGTATCATCCCCCACCAACATGTGGCTTCCTGCATCTCTGTATCTTTCTCCACACTTCATATTGTAAGCCTATTAATTTTTGCCAGTCTGTTGGATATGAAATAGTTTCTTATGTCTTTTAAAATTCTCATGTCCCTGCGCACTAGTTGTATTAGGCATCTTTTTCATGCTCATCAACTTCTATATTCCTATTCAAATTTTGATGTATTTTCCAGCCTACTGGTTTTTTTAGGGAGGGGAATCCACTCACATATCCTGGATACTAATCATTGCTCAGCTTTATAGTGGTTGGTCTCTTCATTTTTTTTTTTTAAATTTTAGATTTTGGTAATGTAATTTATTTTTGTGCAGTGAGATTTATACATCTTCCCCTCTGTGCTTTGTGAGTTTTTTAAATGCCTTATTTAAGAAACATTGCCCTACCCTAGCCTTTCAGTAACATAAATCAGACACCATCCATGTCCTACTCAAAATTCTCCAATGAATACTTTTGTCCTAAAAATAAAATCCAATTTCCTTCCTCACCTACTCCCTAACCTTCAGCTCACAGTACGCCCCTGCTCAGCGTATGCCCATCTTCTCTTCATTCCTTAAGCATGCTTTCCTTGCTCAGGGTCCTGGTGCTTCCCGCTGTCTTGGCCTGTGACCCAGGTATATAGGCTACTTCCTTCAGCCCTTCCTAGACCATGACACTCCCACCCCCCATTTTCAATTCTTCACAGCAGTGTTGTTATAGGGACTCACCATGAGCATTACATCCCATTGTGTTGTTTGTCTCCTCCAGTGAGTTAGTCTACGAAGCAGGAGCCAGGCCTTCACCCTCCTGTTTCCTCTGTACCTTCTACTGTGGGGCAATGATGAACACATACAGAATGAAAGCACCTTCTGTTGAAGGGGTGAATTGGGAGTATGTGGAAGAAATCTTCCCAGAATGATGGGTAAGCAGTAACCTGAAAAAGTGATAGGAAACTGTGCTGGGGAGATGACTTTGTGGTTAGGGTACTTGCCTACAAAAGGAAAAGGTTACCAGTACCCACATAAGCAAGATGCCATGGCCCACCCATCCTCTCTCTCTCTCTCTCTCTCTCTCTCTCTCTCTCTCTCTCTCTCTCTCTCTTCCTCTCTCTTCCTTTCTCTCTCTCTCATAAATAAATAAATAGATAAATAACGTAACAGGAAACCACAGAGATGTAATGCTGACCAAGAGACCAAGACATGGGTCATCCTTGCTTCTACAGAAGACATCTGAATAAGTTCAACAAGATCAACCAAAGTTACAATAGGTTTAAGAAGAAAATAAATAGCTGGGTATCCCTTGATCCTAGTCAATTCTTAACATGCTTGTCAGAACACTTCTTTCACAGCACAAGTCTCATCAGGTCTCTTCTTCTCCACTACAAATCTTGCTATGGCTCTCAAGTTACTAGGAGAGAAACGTAGAGCCCTGCCATGGTTGTGAGGCCCTGCCAGCTAATCTCTGATACTCTAATCTAACACTTGACCTTCTACTGCTCCTCTCCCCTCTCACTTTGTACCATTCCATAGCCTAATCCCTGGTTGCCTCAAGTCTGGCTGCTCCCTTTCTAGAAGCTCCACATGGCTCCCATCTTCACTTTCTTCAGCTCTTGGCTCCCATGTCACCTTCCAGAGAGCTCTACACAAACCATCCTACCCATAATTGCAACCAACCTCTACCCTACAAGCTGGCCCCTTTCCAAAGAACTGTAATTTACCTGTATTGCATATTTCCCTTACTGTTTCTCTCCATGAGAATACACAGTTGGACCTCTGTAGCCACAGGTTCCACAGCCTTATTATTATTATTCCCTAAATAAAATTATTTTAAAGTTTCCATAGCATTTATGTTGCATGAGGTATTATAAATAATCTGGATATAATGGAATACACATGGAAGGATGTATATGAATTATACGAATTACCATTGATTGAATATAAAAGACTTCAGCACTGCAGACTTTTGGTATCCCTGGAGAGCCTGGAACCAACCTATTACAGATACCTAGGAATGATGGCAATCTCCATGAAAGCATCACTTTTGCCTGTTTTGTTTACTGATACAGCTCTATCACTCTGATAGGTACTTAATGTATATTTTCTGGGTAGATATATTCATTCAACACACCTGTGTCCTGGGTAAACAATGATTAAAGCAGCCCATGCAAAGACAGAACCTCTATTTTAAAGAAAGCATCTTATAGGCATCTAGACAGAGGAAGATAATATTTATTGGAAGGAGATATGGAAGTAGCTGGGAAATTAGGCTTGACCTTTAGAGACAAAACAGTGAGCCCATGCTTGTGGCATTCAGAAGGAGAAAAAAACATGACCTAGTTAAGAGGTGAATTTGACCTTAGTGTTTGAAGGCAACAGACATTCTCAAACGTGCAAGAACTCAAGGGAACAAGGACGCCTATTACTTTATGAACTGGACTATTGAGCAATTCCTGGAGTAAGGAGCATCCACAATGTTTGCTATGTGCTATCTCAGTGTCCCCAGAGGGATCAGTACTTCTCTCTTCCTATTTTAGGAAAGACTCACACCTTCACTTGTGACTTACATGCTTGCCATCATTTTGTACATAAGAAATGCAAAATGATTCCAGAGCAATGCTGTGTAACTTCCCAAAATACACAGTGAGGAACCAGGGTTCAAATGTAGATCTGTCACCCAACACCCACCACACCAACAGTACCCCTCACAAAGATGAGGCCTCTGGTGTTGTCATGGGTTGAGCCTAAACTGTCTCTCAATGTTCATGTGCTAAAGGCTTTTGGGAAGTGATTGGATCCTGAGAGCTCTGGCCTAATCAAGACTTACATATGATAGCATTATTGGGAGGTAGAAAACTAGGAGATAAGATCCTGTTGGAGGAGGTAAGTCACTGGGCACCTGCCTGGGGATGATAAACTTTGTCCCATCCCCTTCCTGGCCCTTTCTCTGCTTCCTCTCTAGCATGTGGTGAGATGCTTTGGTCTACTACACTCTCCTCTCACCAAAGGCCCAGAAATAACAGCCAAGAGACTATGGAGTGAAATTTCTGAAGACATAAAAGGCAAAACAAATATTTCCTCTTTTTCTTTTGTCAAGTGCTTCATGTGGAATAAAATATTCCAAATCTTTATTTGTCTGATGTAACATCTACTCAAAAGAAGATCAATGGCTGAGCCAGACATGGTGGTACACACTTTTATTCCTACCATTCCAGCACTTGGGGCTACAGAGAAAGTTCCAGGTCAGCCTGGGCAGAATTAGACCCTGCCTTGAAAACTAAACAAGCAAACAAAAAAGCTCAATAGGTAGAATCCCTATCCAGAATTATACAAACAATTGGGACTTGCATCTGTCAATGAAAATATGAACAAAGGGCATCATGAATATGACTTTCAATATTATGAGTATCATGAACCAAGTGGGTGTGTTGTAAAACTTGAGAGCAAATAAGAAATAAGAGACCATGGCTCTTAAGGATCTTATAGATTCAGCAGACAAATCTGCAGAACTCTTACCCAGATGGTAAGAGAATGGTTAGAATGGAAATAGATTCAAATGGAGTACCATCTATTTCTCATAGGAGGAGGAGATTCAAAAAGAGCTGACTTTAAATCTCATTCCTCTACTTACTGGAGGCTCTATGACCTCAGCAATAAATTGCATCCAACTCACTAAATTGTTTTTCACAGTAAGTAACATATCCAAAGTAGTCCGAGTATCATAAAGTCCACTATAAAAATTCAGAATCCAATTATATTACTTACAGTAATGACAGCACTCTTCTGAAGCCGTTGGGAGCTCACTGCTAGCAACAAGCCTGCAGTAGTGTTGCCATTTCCTTACATTTGTTCCCAATACTTTCCTGTCATTTACTTCTATGGTTTCTCTTTGATCTCAGCCCACATGTACTAGAATGAAGTAAAATTGACCCTGTCAATGCCCACTTTAGTTTCTACCAGGATTGAAGGAATAGTCTCATAACTCACACTTTGACATCATTTTGACTTTTATTTTTAAAGGTTTAAGATGTCATGTTACTGTGGCATATGCATGTACCACATGTCTATGAGGAATCAAATATACTTAATATTCAAGGGTTATTTAATGTCTGATGTTTTTACCTACCCCATAAGTTCACTGTTGCAAATGATCTTGAAAGTAAAGTACAGTATATGGTCCACCATGATGAAACTCAGGTCTGGGCAAAGTCCCATGACTCAAGCCTACCACTGTGGAGGACTGTGCTGCTGGGAATATATTAGGCCAAATAGCTGGCTGCATCCATATTCTCCTCCAAGCTTTGTGGCAGGAGCCTCGAGTAAGATACCAACTCTTGAGGGGCAAAACAGGAACACTAGCAAGGGTTGTCTTAACCTCAATGACCACTGTGGTGAGACCCAATGCCTAGTAGAAACTAAAATCAACGGCTCTCTAGCAGAACTCAAAGACAGTCTCAGATCAAATGGCATCAGTTGGAGCCCTGCGTTTGGAGAAGACAGATTTGAGTTTCAGCTCATTTCCTTTTTTTTAAATTTTTTAAAAAGTATTTTATTTTTATTTATTCAAGATAGAGATAAAGAGGCGGAGAGAGAGACTGAGAGGTTGAATGCCAGGACCTCTGGCTACTGCAAACAAACTCCAGATATATGTGCCACCTTGTACAACTGGCTTACATGGGTCCTGGGGACTTAAACCAGGGTACTTTGGCTTTGCAAACAAGTGCTTTAACTGCTAAGCCATATCTCCAGCCTGAGCCCATCATTTCTAACACTGAAGTAATACTGGGATCCACTCTACTCCTCCCATGATTGTAGGTTTATATCTAAGACCCAGGTGCCCCTTGGCTTGGTGTCAGCCTTGGTGGTCAAGGGACTATCACCATCACCCATACCTCAACCTCTAGCAGCATAGATGTCCCTAAGTCAGTGTTCACAATTTGGTCCCTAGAACTGCCCAGGGACCCAGCAGAGGCCTACTCCAGTGAGATGGACTCCAGTGTCATGCTTCAGCATTGGGCTCAGTGCACTTCTCAGACTATGCAGGCCCTTGCTGCTGTGAGACCCTTCCTGGCATCCACCTGGGCCAAGAGACAGTAGCTTCACCAATACTACCACAACCTCATCCACTCCAACATGCTGCAAGACCCAATGCAATGGAGCTGGACAATGTGGTAAACATAAGCCTTTGCTCTTGAACTTAGGTTCTGGACTGGTGAAAATGACCTCAGAGTAGATCCTAATAATCTCACCTCTAGGCTGCCTGTGGTGGTACCTCTGGAACAGCTCGTGAGCCAGGGTGAGACCTGTACCCCCAGTGTACTGGATATCTATTCCAGATGGCAACGTCTGTAGCTGGGTGCAATGGTCATGGGTATGAACCCACCTCAGGCAGTCCATAACCATGTAACACATGACATCTTCCAGTGCTATGCTGGCCTCTCTCGACAGGATAGGGCCCCAGACATGGTGACAATGGTGAGACATAGCAGCCTCAGGCTGGCTCATCCATGGTGACAGCCCAGAGACAGAATCCCGTAGAGCCAGACTACAGGCCAGCAACTGTAGCTGAGTTACCTAGCAAAGGCTGATGCAGGTAGAACAATCTTTCCAAGTGTCCCTGTATTTCTTTTGTATCAATACTCCCTACTTTTAGGCTTGATTTTACTTGTAAGGAAATCTTTATTTACATCATTTCTGTTACTACTTGACAAAGAAATATTGCATCTTTTGAGAGATGGTTGGAAGCTCAAACAAAATAATAAAGCTGGTACAAAAATTTCAGAAGTGAAATAGAAGTAACTAGACTAGATTCTGACAGCTGTTTCTATGGCTAATACAATATATTAATATAAAAGAGAGAGTTAATCTTTTTCATTTACCATGATACTTATGTCCCTTAGAAGGAATCACATTTAGAGAATCCTTGGCTATTGCCAGTGTATAGGAACCTTCTTTCTTGAACTGCATCACAGTAACTCATATTGAGCTAGTATTTCTGAAAAATATTTTGAGGGATTAGAGAGAATACTCGGTGGTTAAGGCTCATGATTACAAAGCCTAATGAGTTTAATTCTCCAGTACCTATGTAAAGCCAGATGCACAAAGTAGTGCATGTATCTGGAGTCTGCTTACAGTGGCTGGAAGCCCTGCTGTGCCCAGTCTATCTATTTATTTCTCTTCTATCTCTCTCTGCTTGCAAATAAATAAGTAAATGATTAAATAAATGTATTTTGAAATATTTTTAAAAACATATCATATGCATTATCTGCCCTTATTTTAAAGTATACATTTTCAAATAATGAATGAACAATAAATAATGAATTAAATAACAAGTGAATACATTTATGTTACTGTTTTAAAACATTCTCTTATTCTTTCTGTACCACCAAAGAGTATTCTTTAGGGGGTTTAAGATTTCAGTAATTAGTGGAACATACTAGAATAACTCATTGCATGGGTGCCCTTTCAACACATTTTAATCTTGAGATACTGTGCAATCTTCTTGATACTTTCTGTATTTAACTGGACCTCTGTGTTGAAATTAAGTTTTCTTCATGTTGCCCCTTATTTTTGTAATCTTTATTCGTACATCTTCTTCTGTTAAAGTTATGGATGGTATTATAAGCATTATCATTTTGCAGAATGTGTGAAATGACCCCACATGGGTCCTGAGGTTCCTCAGTTGGAGTTCCTCCATGCCTGTCCTGTGGGATGATACAAGGGTTGCATGGGTACCCAGTGTTGCATGCCTTTTCCCGAAAAGACTTGGAGAAACATCTATTAATCCCACATATTGCACCATCAGTGAACCAAATAAATGTTTTCCGCCCAAATCCACTTTGGTATACTGATGAGTTTATTGGGGTTACTTACAGGAAAGTGGATGACCTGCTGCACCACCTCATGTTCCACCTCTGCATGGGTGGTAATGACTCAGAAAGCTTCATTGCTAGAGTCCCACCTTCAGTCAACTTCCTGAGTCCACATCCTATATACTCTAACACCTTCCAAGGCCACATGCAACTGGAGGCAGAAGGGCCACATCCTATACACTCCAGCACTTTCCAAGTCCCCATGTGGCTGGAGGGCAGAAGGCAGTGAAGGCTAGAATTTCAGATGAGGCTCCATGACCTTCTCTACCTCTTTGAGGAAGGACTGGGACATTACCAGGTCATAGACCTAGCTTTCGCAGTGCTGTCTGGCTTGTTATGTTGCCACGACTGCAGGCCATGTATTCTTTATGTCACCACAGCAATCTGTGATCCATAACGGCAATGGTCATGTTATGCCGAGAGGAAACAGCTGTACCACAGGAACTACTTGTCACCAGAGACATCCATGCAAACCTTGACTATATTTCTCTATCACTTGTCCTCAGAGGTGACCATCAAGATGGTGTCAAGTCATCTGACTACTGCAAGGCCAGGGAGGGCATCTCACTCATATGCCTCTCATCCTGAGTGGATCATACTCAGAGCCAGATGAAAGCAATGTTCCCTTCTTCCTTATAATACTCAACCTGGACGGTAGAAGCATTCCGACAACACAGGGTTCAAAGGTAGGGAGGATATATAAAGTTTGGTATCTGTGTTGGTTTGAATGTGAAAGGTCCTCTATTACTTCATGGGTTTGTGGTTCACCCTCCTACTCAACCCCTGGTTGAGCCTTTGGGAGGTAGTACCTTGGAGGAAGTGTGTCACTGGGGGCCAGGCCTTGGGATTTTATAGTCTTGCCAGTGCTCGCTAGCTCACTCTTGTTACTGCCCAACTGCTGAGGTGACCAGATGTGACACCCCAGCTGTCAGCATTGCCATACTTTCCCTGACATGGTGACACTTCCCCTCAAAACTATAAGCAGAAATAAACCCTTTCCTCTCAAAAACTGCTGGGTGTTTTGTCCCAGCCACCAGCAACAAGAAGGTAACGGCTATAGAGCCCCAGACTAGAATGGACCAATGTATCATACCGAATTTGTGCTTAGTGGAAGAAACATGACACTTCTACACAAACACCTCTAGCAGCTGTCATCTGGCATATATTTCTATGGGGCTCCTTCCCAGTCAGGTAGGTAGTGCCGGGAAGGACCAGGCCTACTGGTTCCTCCCTAGGGGTTGAGGGGATGATGAGCGTCGGACGACTCAGAAACCTCTCTTGGCCACCAGAGAAAAACCACACTGAGTCGGGAGTCTTTTCGATGCAGGAACTCGCAGAAACAACTCGCTTTATTACTCTGAGCAGTTGCCTATATCATGTTGGTGACGAAGGCGGGGATTTTAGGATGGGGGCAGAGGTAAGGGCCAATAGTAAACTTTAACTATTGAAATGGTAATTACAATTACCACGCGGAAGTGGCAGGCCAGAAACCATTAGGCGTCTTGCTTAGTCCTAGCTGGCCAGAGACAGGTCGCCAAACTTTAGCTAGACTCAGGAAGTTCCACTAGGCCTCACGCCTGGGCCTTTCAGAGCCCAACATATTGCTTTGACAAAGAGTGAGCTGAGACATGCCCACCAACTTCAGCACTCTTTTCATTCGATGCCTGTGAATGACTTACTTCCACAATCTTCACATGTGTATCCACGTGATGTGCATCTGTGTCTACGTGTGTTTATTCTGTGTGCACATTGTGTAGGTGCACATGGAGGCCAGGGGTTGACTGCAAGCATAGATACTCTTAACATTGTTTTTTCTAAAAAAATGTTTATTTTTATTTACTTATTTGAGAGTGACAGACAGACATAGAGAGAAAGAGGCAAAGAGAGAGAGAGCAGATATGTGCATGAGGGCCTCCAACCACTGCAAATGAACTTCAGATGCATGCACCACCTTGTGCATCTGGCTTACGAGGGTCCTGGGGAATTGACCCTTGAACCAGGATCCTTAGGCTTCACAGGCAAGTGCTTAACTGCTAAGCCATCTCTCTAGCCCACATTATCTTATTAAGCAATTTTATTTTATTTACTTATTTGAGAGGGAGAAAGAGGCAGAGAGAGAGAGAGCAAGAGAAAGAATATGCACATAAGGGCCTTCAGCCACTGCAAACACTCCAGACACATGTGCCATCTCATGCCTCTGGCTTACATGGTCCTGGGAAATCGAACCTCGGTTCCTAGGCTTCTCGGGCAAGTGCCTTAACCACTATGCCATCTCTCCAGCCCTCAACATTGTTTTTGAGATAGAGTCCCATACTGAACCCAGAGCTCAATGATTAGGCTAGACCAGCTAGTCACTGTAGCTGTCTCCCCAGCACTGGGATCATAGGAGTGTGCACCTGACATTTTATATGGGTGCTGGGAATCCGAACTCAGGTCCCCATTCTTGTACAGCAAGCATTTTGTCTGCTGAACTATTTTCCAAGCCAACCTTTGGCATTTGTAACACAAAGTCATATATCTATGTCTTTGCAATCATTCTGTCAAGGCCAGGATGTGATTCTATAAATAATAAATGGCATAATGAATTTTCTTTGGGGCATGGCTCAGCAGTTAAAGGAATCTTCATTCAAAGCCTGCCAACATGGGTTCAATCCCTAGTGTCGACATAAAGCCAGTTATACAAAGTGGTACAAGCATATGGAGTTTGCAATGCACAAAGCCCTGGAACACCCATTCTCCCTGTCTCTCTCTCTCTCTCTCTCTCTCTCTCTCTCTCTCTCTCTCTCTCTTTATAGTAAAGAAAACAAAAAAAATTCACAAAATTTTTCTTTATGAAATGTACTCCAATTAATGTTGTAGATGGATTTTCTTATTAACTAATGGTTTATCAAACTATAGGGTAAATACTTTTAATATTTTTATAACACAAAAGAGGGAAGTTGAGGGCTAACTTTTCTAGAGTTGCTGTGGTTTGAATTTTGTTTCTCTCTCCATATGTTAATGTGTTATAAGCCTAGACCCCAGTATGAGGCTACTTGGAAGTGGTATGGCGTCATTAAATGGCAGTGTCTAGTAGGACATCCTTAAGTCATTGGAGTCATGACCTCTCATAAAGAATGAGATATTTCTTGTTGGATTTACATGAGTTATTAAAAGAGGATCGTTCTACAACTCTAACCTGGCCTCACCCAGGCTTTCTTTGGTTTACTGTGTAGACATGTGGTCCTTCTTCATACATGGGTTCCTATCCTATCCATCATGATGTGGTACCACCACAAGGGCTCTCACCAGAGATGAGTTAATGTCAGTGTTTTGTCTTTGAGTTAAAAAAAAAAATCATGAGTTAAATAATTCTCTCCTCTTTATAAACTAAGCCTGTCACTGTTTTTTTTTTTTTCTACAATGAGAAAAAAATATCCTAACATAATGACCCACATCTGCTCAGTGATTTTGGTGAGGCTCTAAGCCTAAGTGTTTTTCAAAATATTTTTATTTATTTATTTTCAAGCAGAGAGAGAGAGAGAGAGAACACTAGGTCTTTAGCCACTGCAAATGAACTCCAGATGCATGTGCCACTTTGAGCATCTGGCTTTTATGTGGGTACTGGGGAATCAAACCCAGGTGATTAGGCTTTGCAGGCAAGTGCCTTGACCACTGAGCAACCTCTCCAGCCCCAAGACTAAGTGTTTAACCCTACTCCCCACAGCTTTACAAAAGGGTAAGTGTACCAATTGAGTAAAGTTAGTAGTAAACTTGATAAAAACAACAACACAGAGGGAGAGAGAGTGGGGGTGGGGATTGGATCTCCCCATCCCACCACTGGAAGAACCTTTTGAGCTCCTCTTCCAGTACATAAAACAGATAGGAGTCAACTGCGGCATTAGAACAAATACACACATGAAGACATCAATGGACGGCTGCTTGCGTAACTGGGAGAACAGAATTCTGGCTTGGCTTCTGAATGTCTAATGTCAAACTTCTTCATTTTGCTTCTCTCTGAAGAAAGAACAAGTGTGTTTTCACTGGCACATATTAATTTGCCTATAGGGGATCTATTAGCAGCCTTTCTAATTTCTGAGCATTTCAATATCAGATAGGTGATCCTGTGTAGGCTTAGCTCTCCTAGCTTTCTGGTACTGGTCCTACTAAAGAAGGGTGGATAAAAGGAATTCCCTTCAAAGCAGCTTAGCATTTGATGATGAGTGCCACAAACAAACACTGAGCTGCCTTTGTGTGAAACTTAAAAAGACCAGGCATTCTCCAGGGAGGTCTCTTTCAGCTCTTACAGGCCCAATCCAAAATAGAGTTTCTTTGTGAAATAAGAAATCATATCAGGGCCAACATTCTGACATTCATATTAATTAAATACTAACCGCTGGGTAAGCCCTTGCTATGGTTTAGGTATGCATTACCCAAAGGCCCACCTAGAGCTTGATGCTAGTGGGAGGCCACAGAATCTTTAGAAAGTGCAGTCTGATGGGAGAGCTGCTGGTCTCTAGTGGCATGCCCTTGAAGGGAATATTAGAACTCCCATCTATTTCTCTAGCCTTTCTGCGCGCCCAATCTCTCTCTTTCTCTCTCTCACTCACACACTCGCTCTCTGATTTGACCATCAGGTAAATGCACTTCCTCTGCTACACAGTCCCACCAAGATGTCCCAGAGCAAATGTACCAATTGATCATGGACTGAAACCCCTAAAACTGTGATCCAACATGTATCATATTGAGACTTTGGCAGTTATCAGCTCATTCCATGTGAAAGTATGTGACTGCCTGGATTTTTGTCTAAGATGCACTTGCCACCTATAAATCTCATTGATTCAGCACTTGTTTGTTTAGAAAAATAGCTTACTTAGGTATATTTACTTAATTCACATAAATCTTTTTTCTGGTTGGCTATCTCAGGTATTGTGTTACAGTAACAGAAAGGTAATAGCATCTCTCTGTAGATGACACAGAGATTATAGAGTTACTTCATTTTAGCAGATGCCTTGGTTATTTATAGACTGTACATGTAATTGGCCCCATGTTCCTTTTCAGGTTGAAAAGTGCTTGAGGTAGAAGGAAAATGAGAACTATTCCATACTTCAGTGTTTGGAAAGTAATGCCTTAAATCTGGTATCTGTTGGGCTGCCCAACCTATACATTTTCCCTGGCATGTGGCTGAGAAGAGGGGCCACCATCTTCAGAAGGGGATGCTCCACTGGGCTTTCCTAACCTGTGGGTGACAGTAGCTGCTTCCTAAAATATGAATTCTGTCACCAGCCTCCAAGAATGCTGGGTCTATGGGGCTGGAGAGATGGCTTAGCAGTTAAAGCATTTGCCTGCAAAGCCAAAGGATCCCAGTTCCATTCCCCAGGTCCCAGGTAAACCAGGTGTACAATGTGGCATATGCATCTGGAGTTCCCTTTGCAGTGGCTGGAAGCCCTGGCATGCCCATTCTCTCTCCCTCCCTCTCCCTCTCAAATAAATAAATAAAATATTTTTTAAAAAAAGAATCCTGGGTCTTTGGATTATTTTCTAGCTCTCTGGGGAACACTTCCCACCATATTGAGTCTTTGACATTTATAACCCATTCCATGTGAAAATAAGGTCCTGCCTGGATTTGGTTCTAAGATGCACTTGTCACTTATAAATCTCATTGATTGAGCATTGCTTAGACAAAATCCTACTCAGATACATTTACTTGATTAACATTCTTTGAGTTCCCCTTGTATCTGTCATGTTAGCATTCCCTCCTAAAACAGAGGGGAAAATAACACTCTTTCCTTCCTGTTCAGCGCTCCTTCTTTCTCTCACTCCAGCCCAGAAGGAAAAACAACTTGGCTCAAAGCAGACCAGCTACTGGCCACCTGGGATTACTGATGTCATCTCACATCCTTTTGCCAGATTCCCACTTTCCCTTTTGCCCTTGCATAAGTTCAAACCCTGAGAACTTGGTGTGAGGGTGGGAAGAATAGAAGTTCTGGTCCACCCAAGGGCTCTGATGTCAAGGGAGGAAAGTAATGCATGCCTTAGCTCAAACACAGACTGGGGTTGTTTGTCTTTCCTCTGCTCTGTTTTTTGTTTTTGTTTTTTTTTCTTCCTTCTTGTTGTTGTTATTCTGCTTGGGTCCTCAGTGGATTGCAGGATTCCTGCTCACATTGGTGAGAATAATCATCTTTACTCAGTCTACTGTTTCAAGTGCAAATGTCTTCTGGAAATAGTCTCAGAGACACCCAGAAATAATGTCTTACCAGCTACATTGGCATCAGCATAGTTTGGCCCAATGAAGTTGACATATCAAATTAACATCACACCTGGTATGGGTCCTCAGAGTCCCTCTTCAGAGAGTCTGCTGTGGAGAGCCCCTCAGCTGACTGAGATGGCTCTTTCCAAGCAAACAGGCAGATCAAAAGCAAAATGATCAAAAGGAGTCTTAACAAAGACTGCTCCTGAGTGTGGTGAAGTGTGAATTGTGGAAGCTCTGTTTATGTTCTGACTCCTTGGGGAGCCAGGTACAAAGGCAAATTTTACTGCAGTAATGAAAACATCCATTGATTTACACGGTTCTGGAAATGCATCTAACCAGATGAAAGAATACAAACAAAACAAGAATTAACATGAGGCTCCTCCTGTCTCCTCCCTCCTCCTCCTCCTCCTCCTCCTCCTCCTCCTCTCCTCAGGAATGTAGAGTTTGGAAGGAAGTATGGTTCAGGGATGAGGCAGAGAGCAGGGACAAATGTCAGAGGCTCTGTGGTTTGCCCTGTGGAATTGTCTTGCAAGCCATCCATATGGACAGAGAGGAAAAAGGAAGACTTCTGCCAACTCAAACTGTCTTTAGCCTAATCGTGAGCTACATTTTTTTTTTTTTTGCAATTATTTAGATAAAGACATAAAAGTATGGAGGATATGTTGTTTTTCACATTTCCTCCCACCTTGCCTAGCATCTGAACCTTGTTTGTGTGTTTATAGAATTGTTTACAGAGTAAGTCCTGATGGGAAGAAAAGCTGATCTCATAAAAAAAGATAAAGATCCTAGAGATGCAGAGATGGCTTAGCAGTTAAGGTATTTGCTTACAAAGCCTAAGAACCGTAGTTTGATTCCCCACTACCCACACAAGCCAGATGCATAAGGGGAAACATGCATCTGGAGTTCATTTGCAGTGGCTAGAGGTCCTGGTGTGCCCATTCTCTCTGTCTGACTGTCTCTCAAGTAAATAAATAAAACTTTAAAAAATAAATTCTAGGACTGGAGGGATGGCTTAGCCATTAAGGTGTTTGTCTGCAAAGCCAAAGGACCTAGGTTTGATTCCCCAGGAACCACATTAGCCAGATGCACAAGGGGTGGGGGGCACACGTGTCTGGAGCTGGTTTGTAGGGTTGGAAGCCCTGGCATGCCCATTCTCTCTTCCTCTTTATCTCTCTCTCTCTCCCCCACTTTCTCTGTCAAATAAATAAATAAAATGTAAAATAAAAACATCTAAAGTAACAGGGTTCTTGGCTACTAAGGTGTGGGTAGGTGACCTGGAGCCTTCATGCAGGCTCACCTACACTCACTTTGAAAGAGAGTGTGGGAGCTCAGAGTTATGCCCAAGGCAAATCCCTTCTGGGGTACAGATGGGCAGAGACATTGACTCTGTGCTTCCAGGGTGGCATTGGTACTGCTGTTACCATGGTGCTGGTCCAGACAACTTGGGCAGGAGGTGCCAGGGTAGTAACATTCTCTAGAGGTGGATGAGGAAAGGGTTTGTGATGATTCCTTTCTGCTACTCATCTAACTCACCCTGACCCAGCCCAAGGTTCTGCTGCCTTGCACATGAGTGTCTGTGCCGCCCCAAATCTTTACAAAGTATTGCTTCTTTACATAGTAATGTTTGTTGCTTGAAACTAGCAACTTTGACTGGAAGTATGCCAAGATATGAAGCTAAAAGGGAAGGCATCTGTTGGCTAGAAGAATCAAAATGTAAAAGATTGCCAAGAGCTACAATGGAAAGATGTCAAACAGAGAAAAATATGTGTATGTCCAAAATTGGACCCCCTAAAATCGATACTATTGACTTGAGTGGTACTATTCCAACTGAAGCTGAATAACTGCAGGCACTTTTAAGGGATCCCTCCTCCCTGGGTGTTGATTTTAAATATCCTTTTATCACATTGCTTTTCAAATATAAGGAAACAGAAAATTTGGCATAAGCTCCTTATGACCATGGCTCATTTACAGTTATAAAACCAACACAAGTCTACAAATTAATTATAAGCAGAACTACAAAAGCAATAACATTCAAATTAACATCATTAATTTAATGTGAGGTGATGGTGTTTTGCTGAGACTGGATCATTGCTCGCCCATGGTGGTAGCACCAACTTCTAAGACACAAGGAGTGGATAAGAAGGGGCTACACTGTCTAGATCCCCCTTAGGATAAAATCTACTGAGTTCTTGCCTCCCTCCTATCCATCCCATTCAAGCTCTGACTTACACCAAAGTGTCCTTCCCCACTCAAGCCTTCCTTAACTGAACCAAAACACCCTGGGATTGAACTCACTTTTCCCTTCATGGCACCCTTATTGATCCCGGATCAAATCAATGCATTTTGCAAGAAGATATGCACATTCAAAAATGCATATCCGGGACTAGAGAGATGGCTTAGCAACTAAGGCGCTTGCCTGTGAAGCCTAAGCCCCCAGGTTCAATTCCCCAGTACCCAAATAAGTCAGATATACACAGTAGCACATGCAACTAGAGTTCGTTTGCCATGGGTGGAGGCCCTGGCATACCCATTCTCTCTCTCTCAAATAAAAAAATAAAAATAAAAATATTTTTAAATGCATATTCTTAAATATTTTCCTATGATAGTAAGGCAGGAAAGGTCGTGAAAAATGCTGATACAAGGGATGAAAATGAAAACATACCCACTTACTTAATAGCAAATGAGAAACAAGCTTTAGATGAACCAAAACTGATAGTGTGTATGGCCATTCTTGCTGAATGAATTCCTAAGCCCAATCTTTTGTACTTTGCAACCCCCCCAAAAAAAAAAAATTAGAGGAGGCAGAGGGTAAAAAGGGAATGATGGATATAACAGGTATCCACAAGTATATTAGCTAATTTCTCATTGCTGTGATAAAATATCCAAGAAGAAGCAGATGAAGGAAGGAAAGACAAAAGGAAGGAATGGAAGAAGGAAAGAAGGAAGGAAGGAAGAAAGGAAGGAAGGAAGGAAGGAAGGAAGGAAGGAAGGAAGGAAGGAAGGAAGGAAGGAAGGGAGAAAGGAAGCTAGGAAGGAAGGAAGGACAGAAAGAAGGAAAGGAAGGAAAGGGAAAGGAGGACTTATTTTGACTTTTGGTTCCAGGGTGCAGAGAGCATCATGATGAGGGAGGTGTGGAGGCAGGTGTGGAAAGCAAGCTGGTCACATTGCATCCAGTCAGCAAGAGAGAGAGAATGAGAGGAGGATGTAGGTCCTGGCTGTAAACCTGGAGTTGAGGCTAGCCACCCACAGTTAGGATCTACCTCCCAATGGTTCCCTGACCTTCCCAAATATCACAACCAGCTGCGAAGAAAGCATTGAAGCACATGGTCTCTTGACATATCACATTCAAACTACTACAATAAAAGATGCAAATTGCAAAATTATTTTTAAAATATCTTATTTCATAGGCTAGAGAGATGGCTCAGCTGTTAAGCACACACTCCCTGTGCAAGGTTGAGGGTCCAAGGAGGCCTGAGAAACCTCTTGAGTTTGAACTCTTAACACCCACATGAATGCTGTACACAGCCATGCTTGTCTTTAACTCCAGTCCTAGGGAGAACAGAGACCAGAAAATTTCCAAAGCTCATGAAAATATGGCAAGCTCCAGTATCAGGAAGAGATTCCAGATTAAGTAAGAATAGGCAAAACAGCAATGGAGGGGCCCACCTAATATATCCATCCAGCCATCCATCCACCATGACAGGTTATAGTACATTGTATCTCATGAGCACATAATACACATACACACACACACACCACTACCACCACCAACAACAACAACACTACCACTACCACCACATACACACACACACACACATACACACACACAAAATCTTATTTCACATGGTGATAAAAGAATTCTGAAGATTTCAATTAGAAAGTTATCCAATTTTGTTCCAACCATGTTTTCCCACCCTGATGGACTTCCCCTCAAAACTATAAGCTGAAAATAAACACTTTCCTGCCTTAAGTTGCTTCTGGTCAGGAACTTTGGCCCAGCAGTGAGAAGCCACTGATCCACACTTGAATGATTCCAAGTCAGCATATCACAGAGATGCTTGAACACCCACGTTTATCACAGCACTAGCCATAGTCACCGTGTCACATAGATCAGCCTAGATGTATGTCAGCAGATTAAATAATAAAGAAAATGTGGTACATACACACAATGGAGTTTTATCCAGCCATAAAGAAGAATAAAATAACATCATTTGGCCAGGTGCGGTGGCACACACCTTTAATCCCAGCACTCAGGAGGCAGAGGTAGGAGGATTGCTATAAATTCAAGGCCACCCTGAGATTACATAGCCAATTCCAGGTCAGCCTGGGCCAGAGTGAGACCCTACCTCGAAAAACAAACAACAACAACAAAAAAAAAAACCATAACAATATTTCCTAACAAATGAATGTAACTAGAGGTTGTCATTAAATAAACAAAGCTAATCTCAGAAAGACAAATCAAATGTCTTCTTTCATTTGTGGACCCTAGGGTTTATTCAGATAAATAAAATTTATGTATGTGTTTGTATATATATGAATATATATATATATGTGTACATATGGCTTATCTGTCCTGTATGTATGAATATATATACATATATATATGTAATATAATATATATATTACATATATATTATACCATATAATATATATTATATTACATATAAGTGTAATATAATATATATGTATATATATTATAATACATATGATACATATAAATGGCAAGAATGCAGAATTCAGACCATCTGGGGAAGGAGGGGGACTACAATGAGGAAGGGAAGAGAGGGAAAGAAGATTATATGGAAGGGTGTAAATTTTGTGAAAATATCTGGTATACTTGGAATGAAAATGCACAATGAACACATACCAATAAAATATTGTTTTGTGGTTTTAGTGTCTTTCTCTAGCCCAGGCTAACCTGGAATTCACCTTGTTATCTCACGCTGGCCTCAAACTCCAGGTGATCATCTTATCTCTGCCTCCGAAGTCCTATGCTAAAGGGCATGTGCCAACATGCCAAGAGCAAAGAAATGTTTTTATTTATTTATTTATTTATTTATTTATTTATTTATTTATTTATTTATTTATCTGAGAGAGAGAAATAGGAAGAGAGAGAGACCAAGAGAATGGGCACACCAGGGCCTTTAGCCACTGCAAACAAACTCCACACATGTGCTACCTTGTGCATCTGGCTTTATGTGGGTAATAGGGAATTGAACCTGGGTCTTTTCACTTTGCTGGCAAGTGCCTTAACCTCTAATCCATATCTCCAGCCCTCAATAAAATATTTTTAAAGGTACATAGTAAGTTGTATGCTAAAAAGCCTGGCCTGCCAATTCTTTCTGTTTGTCTCTCATGTTCTCTCAAAAATTAAAAAAATAAATAAATATTTTTAAAATCCCCTTTATAACCCAATAATCTGTCTCCAAACTACTAAACACAAGTTTCTCAAGCATGGCCAGAGCAGAATGGACATGAAGCTGCTCATTATTGCATAATAAGTTGTTCAACCCTTTGTCTTCCTAAGTCAGAATAGGCTCTGCTATTTCAGTTACATTTGAGTGAAATATTCTCGTCGTGATTCATGAAAACATTTCATTAACTGATTACAAATCTTGTCGCCTCAGCAAGGGGATTGAGAAGTGCATTTCTGACCTAAAAATCCTTCAGTAGAGATTGAGTGACATACAAAGTATGACAATTCTCCATTCAACAGCAAACAAGAGATGCTAAGAAAGTGACATTTCTTTCTGACAAAGTATCAGCCATATATTAACTAGGTGATTTCCAGACTTGGCAAATAAGATTGTTTTTAAAAATATTGACCTTACATATACAAGAATCATATGGAAATTAGCTTGTTATGGTTAGGCAATGAATTGATCTTTGATCTAAAATTCAATTAGAGTGTTTCCAGCATGCAAATACTATACAGCATCTTTCATCTGAAAAAATAAAAAAAAATCAGCTGCTAAGCTTAAAGTTGATCTGCTTCCTAGTCCATCCTAAGCCCTAGTGTAAGACAAACTCCTCAGCTATTGTGGCTCAAGTATGAAATATCTTTCCATATCCTCATGTACTTATGATTAAGGCCTATACTCAGTCCCCAGTTAGCAGAGATTTTGGGAGGTGGAGCCTTGCTGGAGAAGGTATGTCACTGAGGGCAGACCTTGAGGTTTATTAGTCTAGCTTAATTTGTTGTTTAATAGCGAGCTCATTCTTTCTGCTATATTGCAGCTGGTGTCCCAAGACATCATGCTCAAACTGTGCTCTGCTATGTGTTCTTCACCATGATGAAATGTCTCTTTGAAACTCTAGGACTAAAATAAAGCCTTTATTCTCATATGTTGCTTTCACTTGAGTGTTTTGTTTCAGTAATACAAAGTAACTGCTGCAGCAGAATCTGACAAATATGTGAGAGAAATAGCTTTAAGAAGGACCAATTTATTTTGGCTCATGGTTTCAGTGGTTTTAGCCCATGGTTAACTGGACCTATTCCTTTTATTTTGTTTTATTTATTTGTATGGAGAGACAGAAAGAGGCAGAGAGAGCAACAGGACCTCCAACTGCTGCAAACTCTAGACCCATGTACCACTTTGTGTATCTGGCTTCACAGGGGTACTGGAGAATCAAACCCAGTCACCAGGCTTTGCAGGCAAGTACCTTAACCACTGATCCATCTCTCCAGCCCTTTATTTTATTTTTTATTTCAAAAGAAAATATATATGAGTATGTTAAAAGAAAAAAAGCACAAGTGCACACACTCTCCATGTTTCAAGTGAGCAAAATGTGGTTCTATTGGCTAGCTCTTCCAGATTCCCTGACAGTCTTTATTTTCTGCTATCATGTAGCCATCATACAAACCACAGAAGGGTCAGGGGTTGGTCCTCTGATGTTTGGATGATATCTAATGCTTATAAATACTAGATTGGAAAATAGATGAACACAGAATTTTACAAGATTTGTTACAGGTCATGTCAAACCAAGATCTAACAGTCAAAATTGTCTCATGTTCTTTCAAAATGACCTGCAAAATCAGAGTCTTTACCCCAGTAATCATTTTGTGTAATAGTGAGGTAGTTTCTCTTATTTATACTATGTAGAAAAGAACCAGATGAATTTATCACCACATGAAATAAAGACTTTCATGAAAAAAAAAAAACTATGTCTTCAAGATTGGTAATCAGCTGCCAATAGAAGAATCAAGAAAACAATAGGAGGAACAATGGGCTGGGAGTATATTTTGTTAATGATACTTTTCTTATATATATAATATATATATATATATATATATATATATATATATATATATATATATATATATAATATAGAGAGGGAGAGCAATCCTAAATAGTTTCTCAATTTATTTGTAGATGAGAGTATTTGGGGAATATTAGGTAGCCTCTGTGTTTAGGGACTATTGGAGAGGTGAATCAAGTAAGAGTGAGAAACTAAAGTTCTACCTACAGGCAGAAGGTTAACTGAGGTTGTATGATTAAAATGAAAGAAGGGAGAGGCATAAAATATAGTGTGACAAATTCAAAGATACTACATATGAGCATTTCTAATCTAAAAATCCAGTATCAAAAATGCTCCAAAATCTAAAACTTTCTGAGGACTGACAAGATAACAACATGAAAAATTCCATGCTTGAACTCATATAACAGGTCACAGCCAAAACTAATGTTTACTAGAAAGCTTGTATTGAACTGCCTTCATGGGCTAGGGAGATGGCTCTGTGGGGAAAATGCTTGCCACACAATCATGAGGACCTGAGTTTGGGTCCCCCAACATTCAAGAATAATGCCAGGCATGAGAGTCCATGCCTGTAATCCAGGCACTCAATAGTTGGATCCAGAAAGATCCTAGGGTCTTGTTCACTAGCTTGCTTAGCCCACTTGGTGAGCTCCTAATTCATTGAGAAACCCTGTCTCAAAAATTAAGGTGAAGACATCTGGCCTCCACATGCGTGAGGACACACATGCAAATGTGTCAACACATACACATATCCACATATATATGAACACACTTACATTCTCATGCACACTATACAATAAATAAATAAATAAATAATATTGTCTTCTGGCTGTGTATTGAAAGTGTGGATAAAATATAATAAACTTTGTGTTCGGATTTGTGTTCCATCCTCAAAGAATTTCATGATATATATGCAAATATTCCAAGGTCTAAAAAACACCTCTGATCCCAGGCATGTCACATAAGGGATACCCCAACCTGTATTGACTTAGTACATATAGAAAAGAAAACAGGAAGACTATCAAATCCTTCATTCATTTA
The DNA here is from genome assembly GCF_020740685.1 of Jaculus jaculus. Taxonomy (NCBI): domain Eukaryota; kingdom Metazoa; phylum Chordata; class Mammalia; order Rodentia; family Dipodidae; genus Jaculus; species Jaculus jaculus. The sequence goes on from NC_059103.1 coordinate 27,939,841, forward strand.
TTCATTCATTCATTCATTCATTCATTCATTCATTCAATAAGTGCCTGTTAAACACCCGTCACATGACAGGCATTATTCTTGGCTCAAGGTACAACAGTCTATGCTACCATGAAACTTAAGTACTATTATGGTGAGGTGGATTATAAATAAGCATGTCATACTTCAGGCAAGGAAAAGTGAACTTGGTGAGAAACAAAAGGGATAGAGGTTAGAGGCATGAGCATTGCTATTTTAGTTTGAGCAGACATAAGACCATGTGGACAGGGTGATAGTGAGGCAGAATCAGAGAAAACAAGGAGGCAGATCATTTAAACATCTGCAGAAAAGTAATACTGTGGGATGAGACTGTAACTACCAACACAGGAAGTAAGATGCTTCTGAAATTTCCTTTCCAAATATGGAAACCATCATGAAAGGAGAATGACCAAGGTTACTTCAGGGAGTTCAGTTAGAGAAGCAGAAAGGAGGCAAATTCTTTGTTTAGCTTATAATACTGGGATTTGATTTGGGGTGAGAAGAGGATCTGGTAGCTTCCTAGACATAGAATATCTTATGATCTAAGTGCTATTTTAAAATGTCTACTTATGTCTTACTTATGTAAGATAGGGACCACAGGGGAGGAAGGATAAAAGTGAAGAGACCAAAGCAATTTGTTTGAAGAGATAGGGTAGGAAATGACAAGATCCAGGCGAACAGTGAGGGTGTGAGAATGATCAAATTTGGGGTGTGTTTTGGAGGCAAAGCTGGAAAAATTTATTAACAGATGTTATTCAAGATGTAAGGGGAAGAGGTACCAAAAATGGCCATAGTTTTCTGAGCAATTTGAAGAAATGATCAATGTTCTAGAAGAATAGTTATGCACGTGTGAAATTGAAAATGACTATTAAACATCTAGATGGAGAGCCAGGCATGGTGGCACACACCTTTAATCCCAGCACTCGGGAGGCAGAGGTAGGAGGATTGCCGTGAGTTCAAGGCCACCCTGAGACTACATAGTGAATTCCAGGACAGCCTGAGCTAGAGTGAAACCCTACCTCAAAAAACCAAAGAAAACACATTCAGATGGAGATGTCAGGTAGGAAGTTGGTTATAGCATATAGAGTAAGGGAAGGGTCCAAAGATAGACGTGCAAATATGGGAGTTACCAGATGCTGTGGTCTGCATTTCGGTATCCCCCAGATTTTTCTCTCTTCTCTATTTCTATGATGAGGACCAGAGTTCAAATCCTCATCACCCATGAAAATGCTGGCTATGTGGCAGCCCATGTGTAATCTCAGTACTTTTGAGTCAGAGACAGGGTTTCCCAGGGCAAACTGGCTAGCTAGAATAGTCCTATTAGCTATCCCCTGGATTCAAATGAGAAACTCTGCCTCCATAAATAACCTAGACAGTGAGAAAGGAAGACACTCAACATCAACCTTTGGCTTCCACATGCATATACATACTGTGTGTGCACACACATGTGCTGACACACATGCCTACACACAGGTGAACATGCATACACACAAATGTATAATACATACAACAAAGGGAAGAAATTTCCTAAGGTTAGGTAGATGCTAGAAGATTCATTGAATGTCATTTAGGTTTATGTATTTATTGAAATTTTTAGACAGGGTCTCCCATAGCACAGCCTGGCCTCAACTTCCTATGCAGCAGATGACACTGAACTCATCATCTTTCTGTCCTTAGCTCCCACGTGCTGGCTTCATGTGCCACTATACCAGGTCCACTTAGGATTATTTTGGGTAGTAGTGTTTAAGGTGATGTTTTGAAATTCATCCTTGTACTTTTCCTACATCATTTGAATGGTTTATATTGGACATGTCTCATTCAACAAGTCAGTATAGTCAAAGAAGAAAATTCTTTCTGTGCCTGGTCAAAAGTACTCTACTTTATCAGCCCCTACAAATTTGCCTACTTTTCAACCCCTCCAACCATTTATGTGAAATCATATGGTCTTTCTATTTTTTTCTTCTCCTTGTATAACTTTTATTTTTACTATATGAATGTGTATGTGCATGCTCATGTGTATAGTACTGCATGTGCACATGTGTGCATGTGTGTGGAAGCCAGAGGACAGCCTCAGATGGTATCCTCAGGACCACTATCCACTTTCTCTTGGATGGGTTCTCTTATTTGCCTGGATCTTACTAATTAGACTAGCCTGGTGGATAGCAAGCCCTAGGGATCCTCCTGTCTCTGTCTCCTGGAAGCTGAGTTTACAGCCTCAACATCACACTAGGCATTTTTTATGTGGGTTCTGAGAGTCAAACTCAGGTCCTCATGACTGCAAGGCAAGCATTTTAATGACTAAGCTATCTCCTTAGGTCCATCTTCTTGTATAGCTTTTTAAATTTCCGTTTATTTATGTTGAAGACAGAGTGGAGAGAGAGAGGAAGGATAGGCACACCCAGCACTGCATAAAGGCCCAGAAAATTCTCCACTTTGTGCATCTTGCTTTATGTGGGTACTGGCGGGAATCAAATCTGGGTGGTCAGGCTTTACAAGCAAGTACCTTTAATCACTGAACAATCTCCACAGCCCTAATGTGTAGCTTTTACATTTCATTTTTACATTTGCTGAGGGTCATCAGAGCATTTGGGGAATGGCATAGACTTTATAACCTTACTGCATAGCTCTGGCTGTTTGCTCTGGTGCTTGTGTGCTTAATTTTCCCCACTCCCCAGTTGTGAAGTACAATGGATGTGCTATTATAATACTTCTCTTTATTTTAATGATGCAGAAAATGCAGGGGGAAATTAATGGTTAAATTTCAACTAAGCAAAATGTGGGGGAAAAAAGGAAAACAAAAAGTCCTATGAATCCTTTTACCTGGAGTTGATTACACCTTGGTATACTAATCATAAGTACTTGCTTGTGTTTCTACTTAATTGATTTTTTTTTTTTTTGCCCTTCACTCTTCAGTTACCTTTTAAAAATAAATATCCTACGTCAATGGTAGAAAATCAAAAAGGTACAAAAGAGTCAAGTGTTAATCTCCTTTCTTCCCAGCCACTATCATTCCAGGTAACCACTATTGAGGACGGAATGGGTGGATGGATGGATGGATGGATGGATGGATGGATGGATGCATACACATTGTTTTGCTTATAATATTTTCTAATGGAATAATCTAAAATTAGAATTACCGATATCATTATAAAAAAGCAAGAAGAGGAGGAGGAAGAAGGGAGGGAGGAAAGACGAGAAAGAGAAAAGAAGCAGCAATGTTGGCAGCTATACTTCACCAACTTTTGTTTACCTGTCTTTGAGAAATAGAGGAGTAGTCACTATCACCAGCTTTCTGAAATGTTCTTTAAAAGGGTTTCACTCTTGTCTAAAGCCTTTTCCTCAGCCTATCTGGTTCCTTCAGGACTAGAGGACTAGAGAGATCCCTTCTTCAGTTATCTTTAAATATAGGAAGTAAGAGAGGCTAAGCAAACGGGTCCCCTTCATGCAAAGAAACAAGGTTCTCATTCCAACCTGTACCACACTATTGCAATTCTTTCTTATCATACAATAATAGATGCTCATTACATTTTTAAAAAACAGAAAAAATATATAAAAAGGTAAAATTATAATCCAACCTATTTATATTATTGTTTAATCCTTAACTATTAATATAGCTACTGAGCCAATCATTTAAAATAAACTCGAGCCAATTAAATACAATAATGAATATCACATCTATGAAAATCACAATTCAAAAAAAGGGAGTTATCTGTGTCTCAAACAAATGCAGTTATTATTTTAAATTTAATTTTAAATATTTATTATAGAGTTTCAACATGCTGGTAATTTAAATTTCCTTTGCCATGCGTGTGTGTGTGTGTGTGTGTGTGTGTGTGTGTGTGTGTGTCTAGGACATAAGTGTTTGAGAGTGATAAATAGACTCCTTGAGGGATGAATTTTAAAGCAAATCACTTATGCCAAATAATTTATCATGTGTGAAAACTGGTCTCCCTATTTAATTGCTGGCATTTGGGGCTGTTGATCTCCTGGCATCAGGTATGCACGATGTTAGCTCTCATTTCTTTCTTTGTTTTGGCCTCTTTTCATGTGACAATCAGAAAGTAAGACTGTCACTTCACAGGGAGAAAGAAGACAAGTGAGTACAGCCACAGCAGTACAGATTCCACTGTTAGAAAAAGAGTGATTAAATGTAGACAGCTCTGGTTTTCCTAAACAAGTCAGTCTTCTTGGATTCCTAGTCTAAATTAATAGCTTAATCAAGAAAAAATGCTTAACATATTTATACTAACAAGCTTGCATCACATATTTCCAGAGTCAGATGAATTCCTATTTGTTCATTAAAACAGCCATTTATTATTCTACTTTATGTTATGCATAATGTTTACATTAAAGTTTTAAAATAATTTAAAGCATAATATTTTGCTTTTTCCTCTGAGCTAGTCCAAAATAGTGAGATTTTACTGTATTACCTTTTCCAGTATATTTGCTTTTTCTTCTTTTTTGTCTCTTTTTGGAGAGGTAGAGTTTCAATTCTCAGCACACACACACACACACACACACACACACACACACACACACCTTGTTCCACATTTATTTTATTTTGAAATGAATGCATGTTGGCTGTGACTATAAAAGTTGCTATCAGTTTTCTTCCCTATAACCCAATAGAGAAGATGTTGACTAATTCAACCCCCAAGGTGAACTATAACTAATTAGTCAGAAACAAGTGCTTTTTAATTCCATTTGAAAAATATCCTAGGGAGAAGAGTCCCAGTTTGCCTGAATAATCTGTTACTAAATTCCTTTCCTGCTCTTAATAGCTCTACCATAAAGAAGCTCTTCATTACAGTTAATTCAAATCTCTTAAACCACAACTTAGCCCCATTTCTTCTCAGGGGATCAGTTGTCTCTGAATCCATTGCCTCTGACTTTCATTTCTAGGAGGGCACATGCCTTCAGTTCTAGCCTGTTTTGGATTTTCCCTGTTTGATATCAATATTCTACCCATCTTAATTTGTTTGAGAAGGATGGTTATTGAGTTACATACAATCCACACACACACATTCACAAATTCTACTTGCAAAGTCAATCCCTGTAATAATTATGACAAACATTGAAGTTACCCTCTTGCTGCTGAGAGAAACAACTGACTTGAAGCAATTTATGGAATGAAAAGAATTATTTAAGCTTTTAGTTCTGAGGGGACATTTCATCGTGGCATGACACAGCAGAAGCTGGGCATCACATCTTGTCACCTCAGCTGAGAGGTTGCAGCTAGAGTGAGTGAGCTACTGCACACCCAAATAGGGCTAGACTAAGAAAACTCAGGGTATACCCCCAGTGACACATCTCCTCCAACAAGGCTCCATCCCCCAAAGGTCCCACCAGCTGAAGATAGATTATGAGGCTTAATCACAAGCACATGAGATTATGAGGGACTTTTTCATTCAATCCACTACAAGTTAGACTATGTTTTTAGAAAAATCAGGGCTGAAGGTATAGCTCAGTATATAGCTCTCACCACTACTTAAAACAGCCAAGAAATCTTGTAAAATGTATATAAGAAACATTCTAACACATTCCTTTATTAGGATAATAGAGTAAAAAACATTTCTAATGCATAGAGTAAAACACTAGCATGTCCTCTCTCCACCTCTCCAGACCCTTTTTTTGTCAGTTTTACCTGCCATTTAGTCAGCTTGTTTTGAACATTCCCCCTAAAACTCAATCAGGCCTCATTCCCTCTGTGTGTGTAATAGTAGAAAAAATGGAGACCCATAAAATCAAACATCAGTAAAACCTCAGTAGAAGAAGTTTCTCATATCTCCCAATGGAGCTGGAGCCTCAGCCCTCATAGCTGCTACTGGATCCTGGCTTTGTGTACTCCCTAAAAGGGACATGGAAATATGGAGAACAACGTGCTGAATCATATTGCTGGCCCACTGTGTTCAGCCTCCTGTCTCTCTGGAAATTGAGCCAGGACTGGCTCATACAGAATCCACTTCAAAAACCTGATTTAGTTCAGTTACATTTTATGCCCTTATTCCATTGACATAATATTTCATGCCATTAAAAGGCCCACTAACTAACTGAATGACTTTGCAAATATCATATGACCTCAGAGATTTCATTATCCTCATGCAAGATTCTGGTATTCTGTCATTTCTAAATTTCCTCTCTGCTTCTAGATTCTTTTATGTCCTTTAGTTCCTTCAAGTAAGAGGTCAAAAATGAGCATGCATGGTGTTTCTGTTTTATTAAACCCATAGCTAAATATGTTAATGAGTCCAATGTTTCAGCATTTATAATTTTTTCACTTTTAGGAAGCTTTTGCTAATAGTACTTAAAACTGCAACTTATAAACACAGAATAAATAAAATAGAAAATATTTTAAAAAACATAGATAGTATTTCATGCCTTTTCTTATTTAAAAAATGAGTTGAGAGACTGTGACATCAACAATGACTTAATACTTGAAATCAGCAACCTTGAGCCAAAAGCCAGGCTGGAGAGAGAACCGAGGAATCAACATTCATCCATAAAGCCCGCACCAGGGAAAACAATCACAGAAAGGAGAAGCTGGAGTCCAGCTGAGGACAGAAGCCAAAGTAAAAAGTGGGAATAAACCCAAGACTTCAAATTTGAAGTCTCACATATGAGGCAAAGCCCCTCACATATGAGGGGAAAAAATAAGCCCTTTAAAGAAAAACACCCTGGTATCAGAGGAAAATAGAATGCCAGTCCTGTTATCAACTGTTGGGACTTCAGATGACTTCAGATTACACCATGGTCAACTGCCATCCTAAAATATTAAATGGGAAAAAAATCACAGAAGTAAAAAAAAAACATACATTTTACTATAATATATTTTTATACTTTTACTGTTTGTCTTTATGTTTTTCTATGTTCTGTTATTTTGTCAGTCTCTTAGGGTACCTAGTAGTATAGATTTGTATGTATAGGAAGAAATCTAGTTTGGGTTTGATACTATCAATGATTTTAGGCCCCCTCTGCACTCTTGGAACATATAGTTGAAGATAAAGGGAGTAAGGGGGCTAAGGTACAATGTTGGACAATGCAATATTTTGGGTGCTGTATTGGTTGTCTACTGCTCCATAACATTTTTTACCACTGAATTAGCCACTTAAAACAGCATTTAGGTTCTCATAGACTTCCTGCAACTCAAGGATCCAGAAGCGTTTCAGAATGGCCTGGCCCTGGGTTTCTCCTGAGGCCCCCAACTAAGCTGCGAGCTCTGGATAGTTGACTAGAGCTGCGGGATGCACTTCCAAGCTCACCAGCATGGTGCAGGAGGCTCCTTGGCACACAGGCTTCTCCACTTGGTCCTCCATAATACGGCTTCTCCAAGCAGAGTGGTCTAAGAACGAGAATGCAAATGTATGTCTTTTACAATGTGATTTCATGTGATCAGTTTTACCAAATACTCCTGGCCACAGACACCAACACAAATACAATGTGAAAAAGTGCCACACAGACTATAAACACCAAGTTCCATGGAATGGCATAAGCACAGGCTATTTCAAAGCCCACATTTTGGACCATCTGTTTGGGAGTGGCTTTATTGGAATTCAGAGAAGGAAAATGTGGGTCCAGGGAAATGGCTTTGTAGGTAAAGTGCTTGCAGTAATAAGCATAAAAAGTTGAGTTCTAGGATGGAGAGATGGCTTAGTGGTTAAGGCATTTGCCTGCACTGCCTAAAGGTCCAGGTTCAATTCCTCAGTACCCACATAAGCCAGATGCACAATGTGGCACATGCATCTGGAGTTCATTTGCAGTGCCTGGAGGCCTGGCATGTCCATTCTCTGTCTTCCCCTCTCTCTCGCTCTTTCTTTTTTTCTCTCTCTCTAATAAATATATAAATAAATAAAATGTTGAAGAAAAAGAACCTGAGTTCTGATCCTCAGAACCCATGGAAGCCAAATGTGGTAGCATGCATCTGTCATCCCAGTGCTTCTATGGCAAGACAGAGGGCAGAGAGAGGAGAATCTTTAGAAGTTCCTGTGACAACAAACAAACAAACAAGTTACTTACACAGTGGTAAACAGCAAGAGATTTTGCTTCAAACACCAGAGGTTGTTCTCTGACCTCCACACATGTGCCATGGCAAGTGTCTGCCCACACAAACACATAAACTCATATACATACATTGTATCGTACATACATCCACAAAATTAAGAAGGAAAATATTTTAGGAGCTGAGCTGGGCTTAAAGAAATGCAAGGGGCTAGCCAACTAGGGCAGGTACTATCTGTATGAAAATAACAGAGTAGAGCAAGGGTTGCAAAAGTTCTATATAGTGAAGAAAGCAGATACTTCAAGTTTTTGAGGCTCCATGGTCTTTGTTGGGGCTATTCAGCTCTATCTCAGTGATGTGAGTGCAGCCATGGATGACTAATATAAGTATGTTGTAGGAAATTTCTAATTATGGACATTGAAATTTGACTTCCATGTGTCACAAAAGAGTACTTTTTTATATAAAATATCTTATGTTAAGATTTGTAAGTCTTAGTTTATACACCATGCAAAAACAAGCTGATGACATTTGGCTGATGGGCTAGACTCTGGATTCCTGGGGAGAAACGAATGTGGTTGGCTGAAGTTATGTAGGTTGGTGTGTTGTGTGTGCTCATGCACACATGTGGTATATGCACATCTGTGTGCTGATTGAATCATCCTGTGCCCACAGGCACAAAGGTCAGTAGAGGACATCAAGTGTCTTCTTCTATTGCTTTTCCAACATATGTCCTTGAAAAAGGGCCTCTCACTTAACCTGTAGTTTATGATGTTTCAGGCTGGTTGACCAGTGAGACTGAGAAATCCTCCTGTCTCTACCTCCTTCAGCACTGAGGTTACAGGTGTGGGACATTTTACGTGGGTGTGAGCAACAAACTCAGCTCCTTATGATTGCCTTTTACCCATTGAGTCATGTCTTCAGCCCTTTGTTTATTCGTGTGTTTTTCTTTTTTTTTTGTTGTTTATTTCATTTATTTATTTGAGAGCTACAGACAGAGAAAGAGGCAGAGACAGAGAGAGAGAGAGAGAGAGAGAGAGAGAGAGAGAGAGAGAGAGAGACTATGCACGCCAGGGCTTCCAGCCACTGCAAACGAACTCCAGACACGTGTGCCCCCTTGTGCATCTGCCTAACGTGGGTCCTGGGGAATCGAGCCTCGAACCAGGGTCCTCAGGCTTCACAGGCAAGCACTTAACCGCTAAGCCATCTCTCCAGCCCTATTCTTGTGTTTTAATCACAGTAATTTGATTACTATGTTGTATTCTTTATCAAGAAAGCAAACCCCAGGCTAAGAAAATGGAGCAGTGATTGTTTAAATATGGTAGAAAAAATTTAATAAAGAAACGAGACCCAGATGATACTCTAAAACATGTTTCAAAGAAATGCTTGTGATTTCAAGTGAAGATGGTGGTCTCCTGACCATGCTTCTGCTCCTGGGGTAATATCAGGCAAGATTTGTGGGGCTCCAGTTCTAGTAGGGCTTAGCAGATCTCCACTGGGTATACACAGAGGGGCACAGTTGGTTATCTGCTGATTTTCACACTCTCAATAGCCTACTAGACCCTCAGGTCCCCCAAACCACTAGAACCAGCAGCTGTACCCCTTATTCCCTGACAAGGTTCACCACCGTGTTACAGAAGACTTGCCTCTGCATGCACTTCCCTGTCTCCCACAGCTGTATGTGCAGGTTCCCACCTGTCCCTGTTTGCAGACTCTCCAAACTCTGTGCCTCCTGGAGATGCTCTTGTATATGTCCCTTGGCCAATGCCCCTGTCTTCCCTATACCAGCCAATTCCCTCATCTGACCTGGGCTGTGGAACCCATCAACCCCCACCATCTCTCCAATGCCTCACCCCACTCCAAGTGAATACTTGGGGCATCATTTCAACCCCAGAACTGGAACTTAGGAATATCAAGAAATCACCTGCCAGGGGAACAAGTGACTCCTCCATATCCTGCCCAACTGGGTACAATAGGAGATCAAGGGTAAGTGCCACTGCCCCGGAGCCACAGGCAAGACAGAGCTGAGACCAGGTCGAAGGGATCCCAGATCTCCAATCCCATGTTTGGTAGTAAGCACAAGCCTACAACCTGCGAATACAAAAATAAAAATACAGAGCCATCACAAGCCTATTATATTCAAACACAAAACAGAACAATCCTGTTTCTTCCTTAATTAAATAAGACTACCACCCTGAGATGGATAGATCCCACCATAATATTACAAAATAACAAACTGAGAGAACTCCAACAAAGTTGCCTAAGTCCTATAATTAAAGTCTCCAGTGAAAACATAGAGAAAGCAAAAGGAATATATCCCCAAAATGGAAACAAAATATATATGACCCTGACCAAGAAAATTACAGAACTGGGAGCAAATAAAAAAAAAAAATCACATAATGAAATCCACACAGCTGTCTTTACTAGGCTTAACCTAATAGATTAAAACCAAAGAGACCTCAAAAGAGAGATAAATGAACTTAAGGTGTGCCAAAAAATAGAGGATGTTAATAACCAGCCGACTAAGCTTAATGAAGACATAAGTCAATGTAAGAATGTATTCCAAGAAGCATAAAGAAAATCAAAACATGACGTGAAATCAGAACTTGACAAAGATATGGACACTATACAGAAGAAGTCCAGAACCAGATGACTTCTCAGACAAATTCTATCAAACCTTAATTAAAAATAAAACAAATTTTTCTCAAACTGTTTCATATGATGGGAGAAAGAGGGATGCTACCCAACTCCTTTTATGAAGCTAACATCACCTTAATACCAAAATCAAACAGAGATACAACAAGAAAAGAAAGATATAGGCCTATTTGCCTATTAAACTTAGATGCAAAGATTCTGAACAAAATCCTCAAAAACTACTTCAAAAATACATCAAAAGCAATATCCAACTTGACCGAGTAGGCTTCATGCCAAGGATGCAGAGATGGTTCAATATATGGAAATTGTTCAACATAATATACCACATAAATACACTTACTAACAAGAACCCCATGATCATTTCAATAGATACAGAGGAGGCCTTCAACAAAATACAATACCACTTCATGATCAAAATGCTAGATAGAATAGGCATGGAGGGTTTATGTCTTAATACAATAAAGATTATATATAAAGGCTATATATAAATAAAAACAATAAAAACTCAAACAATCCACTCAAAAAAATGGGATAGAGAACTGAACAGGGAGTTCTCAGAGGAAGAAATACAAATGGCTAATACATACTTAAGAAAATGTTCAATATCCCTAACCATTACAGAAATGCAAATTAAAACAACTATGAGGTTCTGCCTTACTCCAGTAAGGATGGCAATCATTAAAAAAAATCAAAGAGCAACAAATATTGGTGAGGAGGTGGGGAAAGATGAAACCTTGTTCATTGTTGGTTTGAATGCAAACTTGTACAACCACTATGGAAATCAATAAGATTTCTGGAAAAGATGGATATAGAACTACCAAGAGACCCAGGTATTCCCTTACTGGGCATTTATCCTAAATGCTCCATGCTTCACTACAGGGATATTTGTTCAACCATGTTTATAGCTGCTCAATTCATCATAGTTAAGAACTTGAATCAACCCAGGTGCCCATCATTGGACAAATGGATAATGAAGTTGTGGTACATTTACACAATGGAATTATACTCAGCAGTAAGAAAAAAATGATACAGTGAAATTTGTAGGAAAGTGGATGCATTTGGAAAGATCATAGTCAGTAAACACAATCACAGAAAGACAAACACCACATGTTCCCATTCATTCGCAGTTCCTAACCTGGATCAGCTTGATGTGCTGGCTTACCTGATAGGCAACTTGAGGTCCAGACAATAGGGACGGAAGGGTTTGGAGTGAGGGGAAGGGGAGGTTGGGGGAAAATAAACACAAAACTAAACTCAAAATTAACTGATACCATAGAAGCAATTATCCTTAAAGATGGACTGAAAGATAATCCTCAACAGGAGTGTGGAGAGAGTGCCTAAAAAGATGGACCCTGGAGAGGGTGGAATGAAGCCTAACCTTTAAAAATTCTTTGGCTCTTGCCTATAACTTCCAGGACCATATTTGCTACCCACACTGACCTATTGATTGGAGAGACCTATGAGGTCCCCAGAACAAGACAGGCTCCTGCCTAAGGCAAAAGGTACGGCCCTATTGTTGAGGATATCATGTGCTGCTGACATAGAAAACTGAGAGACCCAACAGGAATCCAAAAATGAGACAGTCCCCAGACAGTTAGTCTGTGTAATGCTGGAAAGTGCTACATGAGCTACTGAGGGTAAGTGGCCAACAATGGCATGAACAAGCAAGGGTCTAAGCTACTCAGAAGCAAACACCCTGGTAAGAAATACACACCATTGCAATGGTGGCACACAGCCTTGGTGGGTAACCAGTAGCTAGATTTCTGGCTGGTTAAGAGATCTGCTCAGGGGAAAGAAACCCATATCTGGAACTGGGAATTAGGTTACAATCCTATGGAAACAATGATTATGCTCTCCAGCGACAAGCTTCCAGTAGTATTTGGCTAAAAGAGGGGCTACAGCTATCAAATTCTCTAACTCAGTAACACCAATTTAACTTGTGCTGACTTTACTCTCTGTTGGACTATCTGTTTTTCTCATTCAGAATGTAGTAAGACCCAAGTTAATAAACCACTCCTTACACTTCAGCTAAGGCCTAGGTGAAACCACAAAGGAACTGGGGAGACAAACAAGAGTGATGCTTCCATGGTGAGTCTGACAATCAGTGCCAGGTTGAAGGAGGCAGACCCTGAGGACACTCAACACATACCAAAGCAGAGATCCAGAGACTTCTAAGAGCCCATCACTGAAGTAGACTTAAAACTCACCCACCACAGCTCAGGGAATTTTGAGGAAGAGGGTCCAGAAAGGCTGTAAGAGCCATGGGTTGGGACATCATACATAGAGGCATCCCCCCCTCCAATAACTGACTGCTGCTCACACAATGCATATCCCACAACCCTATGGGAAATACTAGCAACCCTACTGGGGAGGGCCCCCAGCAGACTGGGGGCAGGAAGGAGGGAAAAGATGATACTAACATATGATATATCCATACTAAGAATGTCCTTCATAAAAATTTAACAACATGAAATACTATTACAGAAGTCTTTTTTAGGGAGACAGCATAACCCTGAATCTTCTGTCTATTGAGCTGTACCCTGCTCATATGTTATCTGGTTAGTGAAGCGATAGACACAAACATCCCTGAACAAACAGCTTCCTGTTCTACATTTGTACTTTCTTATCACTGACTTATTGGTAAGCAATTTTCTGTTTGTACCCTCAAATTACATAACTTCAGAAAATAGTATAACAAAGTCAATGTGTTGTCAGACTGCCTGCCATGCTGTCTATAAAACCCCTGAGCAATCACAGCTCAGTACTCAGGCTTTGGAAGTTATTCCCAAGTCCAAGTTGACATGCATCTGTCTCATACCTTTAATCTCAGCAATGGGAAGGTCAAGGTAGGAGTATCACTGTGAGTTCCAGGTCACCCCAAGACTACATAATGAGTTCCAGATTAGCCTGGGCTACAATGATACCCTACCTCTCAAACCAAGCAAAACAAAAACAAACTTCTGATTCTCCACTCTATCTCTGATACCAGTCTGTGTGCCTCAGTTTCCTTAACAAAACGGTTAGATACACTTGCTTGTAAAGCCTGTCAGTCCAGGTTTAATTCCCCAGTTCCTACATAAAACCATATGTACAGAGTGGTGGGCACATGCATCTGGAGTTCATTTAAAGAAGTGGCAAGTAGCCCTGGCATTGCCTCTCTCTCTTTCTCAAATAAATCAAAAAAAGAAAGAAAGCAAACCTAAAAATATGTAAGATATCCTAAAAGGAAAAAAAAAAAAACAGTCTGAAAGCAACTTTAAACTCCTAAAGTTTTAATTAGTAGAGCTGAAGGTCATGGACCCATGGAACCAGACCAAACATTAGAACAACCAGTGGTTAATCCAAAACTCTTATAAATATTTATTTTACAGAGCTAGAAATGGAACACAGAACCTTGTGTATGCTAGACTAGGGTTCCACCACTGAGGTAAATCCCAAACTCTTGCAATTTTTTTTGAGACAAAGCCTCATTTCTTAGCCCAGGCTAGACTTGAATTGACACCGTTCTTCTAGGATTATAGGAATATGCCACTATGGCAGGCATTTAGACTATTTTTATTTATTTGTTTTATAGCAACTTCTTATGAATTGAAACATTCCCTCTTGGAGGGAGACTCGGGAGAGACACAGGAGGTCAGTAAGTCTTGGAGAGCTGAAATTTAAAATGTCACAAGATTCCTCCCCAACGTTGTAGACGCAGTAAACAATTGCTTAGGGGAGACTCTGACTTGCAATGTGTAGCAATTTTCTCTGAATTGAAACCTTCCCTCCTGAAGAGAAGCAGGAGGCTCGGGAGCCTCAGGAGGTCAGTAAGTCTGGGAAGCTGAAACTTAAAAGGTCACAAGACTCTTCCCCAAGGTTACAGAAGCTATAAACAACTGCTGGGAGAGAGAGGGGCCCGGGAGAGAGACTGAGAGAGAGAGGGAGAGAGACTCTAACCGGTGGAAATGCCTGCAAATAGCCGGCAGTGTGCTCCAGAAATCCAACTTCTGGGAGTCATCACCTAGGCTCCGGTGGGCTTTCTGGTGATGCAGCTACCTGCGCCATTATTGCTCTTGTAAGCAACCCCTCACCCGGCTCTGCAAATAACTTTAATAAGCTCACTGGTTCACCAAGTTGGGCTTTGGTGTAATCACTGTGCATTTTGTTGGTTGTCTTAGCTTTATCTGGGGTGAATAGACATGTGTTCACGTCTCCCCAGGGAAAAATAATCACACACACTATTTGAAAACATAAATTTTGGTGTTTTGCTTAGTTTTTTTTTTTTTTTTTTTTAAGATTTCATATATACCTGGCTGGCCTCTTTGTAGCTGACAATACCACTGAACATCTGATTCTCTTGTCTCTATCTCCTAAATGCTGAAATTACAGGCATTTGCCACCATGCTATGCAAATATTTTATTTGTTCATACTTGGTTATTGATATATCTGAGAACAGAAGTTTGTATGATTAGTCAAAACAAAGGGAATCACAAGAATATGTGATGAAGAATTAACCTTGGGACTGGGGAGATGGCTCAGTGGTTAAAAGCACTTGGCTTGTAAAGCCTGCTGGCTGGAGTCCAATTTCTCAGCCACCCATGTAAAGCTAGACTGGTGCTCATTTTCAGTAGCAAGAAACCATGATGCATGCACATGCACACACACCACACACACATGTGCATACACACAAACATGCACATGTGCACACATGTGTTTATGCAAATAGATAAACTTTTTTTAAAAAAAGAACTAGCCTTGAAGAGACTGGACTTTTGGGACTAGCATGGCTTCCCAACAGTAGACTCTGCACTCACGCATCAACCCTCGTAAGTGTGATGAATAACATGTCAGATCAATGCAGTGAGAATCTCAGAAAGTGCTGTGATGACTTGCAAAGAAACAGGTAGTAATGATGCCTCAACTCCTGCTCTTTTGAATTTTATTTCAGCCTTTTAAAAATGAGAAATGAATAGCAAAATTATTATTAATATTCTTTTTTATCCAAACTGCAAAAATGTTGGATCAGTCCATTAATTTTAATAATTACTTGATTTCATTTTAAGACTCTTTAATACCATAACAAACCACTAGGCATTTTTTTCCTAACAACCAATGTCCTTATTCTCAGGGTGACTCAACTGCAAAGAAACATTCCTATGCTGGTCAAGACACCTAGCCATTGTACCACATATTTCTCAGTCATATGTATTCTTTCCTTCCTTGTTCATTTATTCATTCAAACATCTATCATTGAATTTCTGCTATTTTCTCAGCTCTGGACTCAGTCGATAAACTATGATTTCTTAAGAACTTACAAGTTTGAACAAGGTAATGAGACATAAATGCATTAACTATTAAATAACAATACAAAATCGCAAATGATTAAATGGTAGAAAGGATGGCAGGGACAGCGATTGTTTAAACACTCAGAGAGGGAAGAATGATAAATGAACATCTCTGAGTGCAGCTTAGGGAGATAATGGAACTGTGCTGGGTTTTAAACAATGAGCAAGAATGAAGGAAAGCTCTGACTACACATGCTGAGACACAGAGGAGGGATTTACCCAGCAAAGGAAGAGCTCTGGCCCAATCTTCTTGTCACTTTTAGGGCTGAGAACTTTCCTCCAGGGCAAATGTGACCCAACCTCAGCAAAGCTACAGAGCATTGCACCCAGAATAAGGTTTCCTCAGGTGCTCAGGAAGGAAAACTCAATGCAGTTTGTTCTCACACACACACTAGGAAAATGCTATGCCTTTTTTTCATTGTTGTAAACTTTGTTATTTGTGTGTTTCTGCATATGTGGGGGATGTATGTGTGCATGTATGCATTCATGTGTGTGTGGGTGCACATGTATGAGTGCATAGGCCAGAGGTGGACCTTTGACATCTTCTTAAATAGTTCTCCACCTTAGATTTTGAAACAGGATCTCTTACTGAACCTGGAGCTCACTGATTTGGCTAGACTAGCTGGCCAGAAAACCCCAGGAACCCTCCTATCTCCATCTCCCCAGCACTGGGATTGCAGGCATCTGTCACCATGTCCAGCTTTCTCAGGGATGATAGGGATCAAACTTAGGTTCTCCTGCTTGCATAGCAAACACTTTAATGACTATGCCATCTTCTCAGTCCCCTTTATTTTTATTTTATTTTTTATTTATTTTTTACTTATTTGTGATATATACCTATGCATACCTACACACACATACACACCTATGTGGAGAGAGAGAGAGAGACAGAGGGAGAGAGAGAGAGAATAGACATGCAGGGCCCTCCAACCACTAAAAATGAACTCTAGACACATGCCCTACTTTGTGCATCTGGCTTCCATGGGTACTGGGGAATAATCAAACCTGAGTCCTTAGGCTTCACAGGCAAGTACCTTAATTGCTAAGCCATCTCTCTAGCCCCCCTTTGTTATTTTTAAGTGTGAGTAGCACCCAATAGTGCACTCCTCTATTAATTAATGACCTCAATAATTTGTTGCATATCCATATATATATATATATATATATATATATATATATATATATATATATCAAGATGATAGATAGATAGATAGATAGATAGATAGATAGATAGATAGATATGTATATCTACCTATGGCTAGTTGGATTTTTTTTTTCCAAAACTGTGTCATTCTGTTAGGGAGAAAGAACAGAATTTGAACTGCTAATTTAAAAAAATTATCTTTTAATAACTCCTATTTGGGTGTGGCATAATAAGGAAAACACATTTCTGATAACAGTATCATCTCCCTAGTTCAGACCATCAGTGCTATGTGAACAAAAGAAATGCCTGGATATGAGACCTGGTACTGTTCTCACACCTCACCTCCCAGCATCACATCTCCAACATAGGCCAAGAAGATGAGTGACAACGGAAGGTTTCCATTGTGAATTTGTTTGACCAATGTCAGTTATTAGAAAGAATGACTTCATTGGTGAGGTAATTGGAATGCCCTGGAGGAAATCTGATTCTTTTTAGTCTTAAAAATATTTATTCATTTATATTGGGGGGTATTCAAGGTTGGGTCTTACTCTACCCTATACTGACCTGGAATTCACTATGTGGTCTCAGGTTGACCTCAAATTCATGGCATTCCTCCTACCTTTGCCTCCTGAGTGCTGGGATTAAAGGCGTGCAACACCATGCCTCGCTAATACTTTATTGATTTCATTTTTGTCAAGAGACACACTAATCTCTAAACCCTAGCTTCATTCTTCCAATGAAGCATCATAGAAATCCATCAGAAAAAAAAGGAATGTCCTCTTAGAAAGGAAGAGCATGAGAGGGCCCGTTGCCGCATTTGAACTTCAAACAATTCCTGAGAGCGCTTAATAAAAGCTGGTTTCTTTTATAATGTCTGAGCTGGGATGAAGTACAGCAAGATGGAACCTGTGTGCCATCACTGTGTAAGGCACACTGCATTTTCCTACTCAAGCCTGGAAAGTCATGAACCCGATGTTCTCCTTCTCATTCCTCTGTCTGCTTTATCTGACCTCTGATAATAGTTAATAGTTTAAGGCATTTGTCCAGAAATGGTGGTTCTGTACTGCTTTAGATACAAAAGAATGCATATGATTTAAAAATATTCCTGCTCCATGTATGGTGCACTATCCATAGTCATAACTGAATGGACAGGAAGAGCCCTTGATAAAGAAAGGAAGATTTTCATCACTATTATACAAAATATACAGAGGAAGCCCCTTTACTGCATAACAAACAGACTGACACAAACTTATTTCCTGTCTTTTGGGAGATGCCCAGAATGAGTAGAAAACATGTAAATTAAACAGGAACTTCAGCCTCAAAGCAATAAATCAATGCATGAATATGCAATACTTTATTTGCATCAAATTCAAGTTCAATGTGATTTAAATATAGGGATAATGAATAACAGTCTATCTGGAGTAAGAGTAGCAAAGTTTCAATTCCAGTCAGGAAGAACTCTTAAACCTTTTCTGTTGTGATTGGAATGTGAACCATGTCCCACAGGCTCACGCATTTGGACATTTGGACCCCAGCTGGTAGCACTGTTTGGGGAGGCTGAGAAATCTCTCATAGGTAGGGACTAGCTCCAGCAAGTGGGTCATTGAAAGGGCAGATATTAAGGATTACATTTGAGCTTGCTTCTAGCCCCAGCCTCTCTCTGTCTCTTTGCTTCCTGAACCACTGGAACATTCGCAAGCTGCTTCGTGCTACTACCCCCAGGATCCTCCACTGAGCCCGGTCTAGTACCTTCCCTTTAGGATAGACTGTATCCCCTCAAACCATGAACCAGGACAAATCCTTCCTGCCTTACAGTACTTCTTGTCAGGCATCTTGTTACAGCCGTAACAAAGTCATGAATACACTTTCTAATCTTTGTTCATTTTTAATAGGTAGTTTACTGAAATGAATTAGCTGTGGAAAGGGAGATTAAAGATAAGAAGGAGACTGGAACTTAGGGAAGGTGGGAGCCCTATGCTCTGCTACCAAATGAAGCCAAGTCTTGTTCCTGAGGTACTCTCATGACCTGTCATGATGCTCCAGACCCCCAACCATATGTTGTCTCATACAGGACAGCTTGTTTAATGACTTAGGATGGATTAGGGTACAGTCATTTATTTGAGATCAAACCTAAAATCAGAGTCTAGGGATGACACAGTATAAACCAGTATAGCTTGTGCTATTGAACTGACTAACATCCTGGCATTTGAGACTCAGTCCCATCAGTAAAGCCTTGAGGATCCACTCAGAGAGTGACTCCCAATGAACTTACCAAAAGAAGCAAGACTGGACACTCTCCATCAGGTCCTGTCACCTATTGCTTCCTGCCACTTGTCCCAAACTTAGTAAAGCACCACTGCTTCAGAGGAAGTTGTAAGGAAGAGAAACAGACAGATGCTCCATGAGGCTAAACACAGAAGCTCACACAGGAATGGTCCGACATGCCTGTGGCTGGAGTCAGAAGCGAGCAGTGGGAGTCAGTGAATGAGAGACTTCTGGTCAGTGTCTAGCAGCACTCTGATCTAGTCATGTCCACATTAGGTCCACTGCCAGTGAGTACCACTCTGGAGCATTTTGAAGATT
The DNA here is from genome assembly GCF_020740685.1 of Jaculus jaculus. NCBI lineage: Eukaryota > Metazoa > Chordata > Mammalia > Rodentia > Dipodidae > Jaculus > Jaculus jaculus. The sequence goes on from NC_059103.1 coordinate 27,959,559, forward strand.
CCCAGGGAATTCTATGAACTATAGTAGGTACATTCTCAATTTTTATCCTTCAGAGTTGGTTTCCCTACCAATATAGGAGACTCCCCCCACCCACTTCACTTGAATGCTAGTGGTCTGTCCTGAAAGTATTAAGTTGTAGTCCATGTTACAGCTTTACTTTAGTTTCCATGGAAGTCTTACAGCCTCCAAGTCAAAGCAATTACCTACCAGGATTCAAACTTTTCACTTCATTGTAGCACTCAGCCAGCAGGAAATGCAAACTAGATGTCAGAGTGAGGGGCTTCTTTCCCTTCACATGCCCCCCTTAATTTTCCCTATCTGCCTCACTAACCTGGTGAGGGCCTTCTAGCTATGTACTCACAAGGCAGAAGAATAGATGTACAAGGTGGCCTAATGTGACATGTGGCTGCTTTCATAAGAATCTTTCAGAATGGCCTGCATAGAGTAATCATCACTCGAAAGCCACCCCCCCCCGCCTTAAGACTATCATGTTGGTCACAATTGAATTTTAAAGGACACCTTCAAATTTAATGCCAAGAGGTAAGAGGCTTGTTTGTATGACTAGACCCCTGGGATACACTACGTTAACTTTTTATTTATGAAAGAGAGAGAGAGAGAGAAAGAGAGAACGAGCTCTAGGACCCCTAGCCACTGCAAAAGAACTCCAGATGCATGTGCCACATTGTGCATCTGGCTTATATGAGTCTTGGGGAATAAAACTAGCCTTGACACTCTAAGTTCATTCCAGGTTGGATGAATCTGTCCAAGAAGCTGGAGGACCGGAAGCAGGAGACCACCTCAGAGACCTACTTGGCCTGGGGCAGTGGCAGAAACAGCTGGGGACCTCTATGGTCTGGCTCTGTTAGTATCTGGTCTAGCCACAGCTTCTGGGGTAAAGGCTAGCCAAGCTACTGTGGGTCCCAGACTATCTAAGAAGAGAAGGAAAGTGGGAGAGAAAGAGAGAGAGATAAGGAAAGGCAGGCAGCCAGTAGGCAAGCAATACACATAAAAGTTAAAATGAGGAGCTGAGAATATGCTGAGTAACATGCTTTGGGCACAAGCATAAGGACCCTCATAAACTGTCAGGCATGGTGGCCTATGCATGTAGTCCTAGAACTTGGGAGACAGAGAAAGATGATAGATGCCTGGAAAGTACTGCCTAGCTAACTCAGCCTAGTCAGTGAGTTCTCTGTGTTCAGTGAGATACCCTGTCTCAGAAAAATAAGGTGGCAGATGAATTGAGGAAGACATCTTCCACTGACCTCTGGCCTCACATGATTGAGCGCACGCATGTACATGTACCCTCTCACACACATGTCTACATGCATGCATACACAACACACATACACACACTAAAATATGTAGATCCATGTAAAATAAAAGCTCTGTAAGCACATACTAGTCCCAGAACTTCATAAACCATATAAAATACTAGCAGGCTTTTCATATCTATTAAGATTCTCCATGACTTTAGGTAACCAAAGGAGACCTTCTAGGCCCTACAACTCTGCTACTCCAGTGATGGCAATGCAGGTAGTGTATCTTATTCATTTGTACTGTGTTGTTCTACTCAGCCACCCACAAGTCTCTAAAGTGCTTAGAGTTCTACTTTCAAAAGCAACCTCTTGAAGGTAACTCATGGCCCGCAGCTTGCCCTGACAGACCTGTTCTGCCTGCAGTTAACAACTTCTACCTGCCTTGCTCCAGGCAATTTATCCCACCTTCCCGGGGAATAATGCAGGGAAGGCTTTCTCCACACTATCTTTGCACTCTGCAAAGAGCAAGACTAGACATCCTCCTCTTGTCTTGCTTTCCAAAAGGATGTACAATTTAGTTATGCCCCCAGAGAAACTTAACCCAAATTCCCAGTAGGTAACTGCCAATTCTAGAACACTCTGCCAGTTAATGAGGGCATTTTAATACATTTCCTTTTTGATGAGCACAGAACAGCCCCCACCCCTTCCCTCTAAATCTAGGATCTGCCTGCCAGATTTGCATATAGTTAAGTATTTCTTGGTTTTGCTGCTGTTAACAAAAGCTTTTCCCTGTATAAACTCTCTGAGGCCAAACAACCATGCTGAATGAGACAACATTCCAAAAAGCAGGTTTAAACAGCAATTTTGAGCAGAGTGGGTTTGACTTCATCATAGAATCTCTGACACTCCACAGGGAAGAAACCTAATTTAAGAGTAGAGAGTAAAAGAATGCTGTAGCCAAAAGTTCTGGAAGCCAAAAACGACATCTAAAAATAATATTCGTAAACGTACCCAGAGGCTATTGTATGATGGGCACCCAAGGGAGCAGGGCTCTAGGCATCTACCCTATGCCTTCGGCTCCTTATGTTGATTGGCTCAAAACAGCAACATCCTTCTTTCACCTAAGGCTTCTATCCTCATCCTCCAGCTATAGATGTGACTCCCCAGGTAAGCTTGTATTGATCCACCCCTTAGGTGGGAAAGCCTGCATTCCACTGCAGTCTTGTCTCTTTGAAGCCAGTGATTCCCTGTCAGCATTCTTCTCTTTCTGCCTTCAGTCTCCTCACCCCTCACAATCTGTACCCCCTTGTGTCTGTGTTACCATGTTTACTCTAATACATCCAGGCCTCTTTGGGTGTGCATGTTCAACTTTTCTTGTCTCACGTTTCTCTGGGCTATGGGAACTAAAGAGGAAAAGGCAATCCACAGTAGCATGTATGCCACGTGAAAAAAAAAAAAAAAAACACATTCTCAACTTGTTCTAGGACATGTGGGCCCTGAAACTGTTGGTACAGCAAAAGCTATGGCAAAATCTCGGCTAGATTGTGAACTTTTATCCTTAGATCAGGGTCAGCTGTGGAAGGTTCTATGTCTAGAAACACAAGTATGCCTATATAGTAGAATGATTTTCTGTTAAGGAAGACCAGCATAGGTATCTATGGCATGTAACAAATTATCTCAAAACCCAGAAACTCCAAAAAACAAAAATGTACTATGTCTACTTTCTGTGGTTTAGAAATTCAGCATAGCTGAGCCACTTGTCTCATCACAGGCTCTCTCAAAGTTTGCAATAAAGAGGTCAGTCAGGATCCCCACTGGTTGCTGTCCTGAGACCTTCCTCAGTTCAATCAGTACCTCTTCTGGACCTGTCCATGGCAAGACTAGTTTCTGTGGACTTTCCACAGAGTGAGTCACACTATGGCTGCTGGCGCCATCAGAGCCAGCAAGTGAGAGAACAGAGGAGAGAGCATGCAAGACAGAGCCCAGGGTATCTTGTAACCTTTCTGGAAGCAGGTTATATGGCTTGTTCGTTAGGAGATCACTAGGTTCAGCCCACATGCTAAGGAAGAGAATTATAAAAATACAAATGAGGGCTGGAGAGATGGCTTAGCAGTTAAGTGCTTGCCTGTGAAGCCTAAGGACCTCGGTTCCGGTTCATGGCTTGATTCCCCAGAACACAAGTTAGCCAGATGCACAAGGGGGCACACACATCTGGAGTTCATTTGCAGTGGCTGGAAGCCCTTGTGTACCCATTCTCTCTCTCTGTCTCTCTCTCTCTCTGCCTCTTTCTGTCTCTGTCTGTCACTCTCAAATAAATAAATAAAAAGGAAAAGGAAAAGAAGTCTTAAAAATACAAATGAAAGGGCTGGAGAGATGGATTAGCTGTTAAGGCATTTGCCTGCTAAGCCAAAGGACCCAGGTTTGATTCTCCAGGACCCATATAGGTCAGATGCACACATGCACAAGGGGGCGCCCACATCTGGAGTTCATTTGTAGTGGCTGGAGGACCTGGAGTGCCCATTCTCTCTCTCTCTTTCTCTGTCAAATAAATAAAAACAAAATATTTTAAAAATACAAATGAAGACCAGGATGTGTAAATCATTGGAAGTCACAAAAAAGAGGATACAGAGGGCAGGGGAGGGAACTGAAATGAAAGGAAGGGAAAGGAAAGAAATGAAATGGAAGGAAAGGGAATAAGAAAACAAAAGGAAGACTTGAAGATAATGGCAAAGAATGATTAGTATGGTTGGCATAGAGGTGTCAAAGCCCTTCTTAAAACCTACCAGGACAATAGGAATAGTTCTGAATTAGATATTTGGTAGAGAGTCTCATCATACCTTAGTTTTCTCAATCTTAAGTAGAGATGATAATTATATCTTGTACATTGGCTTGTTAAGATTCATGAGTTACATATGCATTTAGAACTACTAAATACATGCATATAATGTACTTTATCTATATAAATTTTGATTACCTTCTCTTGTTCTCATCCAACTCCTGCTGAATCCCATCTTCCCAAGTAGTCCCCTCCTACTTTTACGTCTTCTTGGGGGTGGGGGTGACCCACTGAGTTTGATGAGAGTTGCTTATATTTTCCAGAGCATGGGCTACACCATGGAGGACAGTGTCTCTCCCTCCCAAAGCAACTATTACTTGTCAATAGCACCTCAGTTAAACTAGTTAAATTTAGCAGAATTTAATTGATCAGGGACTGCACCACAATTTGTGACAAGTCCCAAGTTAGAAGAGGTTCAGAGAACTGTGCTTTGCTCTGAAAATGGGCATGTAGGGAAGGAAAACACAAGCAGTTTGCCTGGTTACAACTCAGTGTTTGCCAGTGATAAGCAGAAGTTCGACTCTTCTGATGGGGTGTTCCAAAAACATCCTCCTAATTTGAGGCTTTCAGTTAGTTCTGTCCCAAAGCTGCAGTTCTTACACAAGGATGCAAAGTGTAGAGGCCCCTTTGTGCCAAATTTAGTTGAATAGAACAAAGCTAACACCTACTTCCTATATGAATGCTGGTTATCCTCTGTCACTCCTGAAAGAACAATTTCCTTAGAGCCAGAGCCAGATTCAACTGAACAAAGATAAATAGCAGTCGATGACATAAGGTTAGTTTGTGCCAAAAATCCTTTCAAGATGGAATTTGATAGGAAAATCTAGGCAGATGAGGAAGGGCATTGTTTAATTCAAGGCTGGTAGAGAGCAGTGCTTCTCAAAGTGAGTTAGAAGTACAAACCTTCCAGCCCACTGTAATCTGCTGAATTATATTAATTATATCTTGTTCATTAGTTAGTTAAGATTCATGAGTTACATATGCATTTAGAACTATTAAATACATGCATATAATGTACTTTATTTATATAGTGTATTTTGATTACCTTGTTCTCATCCAGCTCTGGGTTACAGCAGTCCTTGCAGGTGATCTTGTTTTGTTTTGTTTTAAGTGGTTTTGTTTTTAACAGTTTTGTTGAAAATATAACTGAAGCATAGTAAATTGTGCCTATTTTAAATACACAATTTATGCAACTGAATGATAGCGTGTATGCTAAATGCATGAAGTCCTTGCTTCAAACACAGTAAAATAGAAAAAATAAAATAAAATCCACGATGTCTAAGTTTGGACACATGCATGCAACATAAGACCATCAGCACAGTCAAGGAAATGAACACATCCATCACCCTCCAGTAGCCCCTCCCGCGTGTCTCCCAATTCCTGCCATGCTCAGGTGATTCTGATGCTAATGTGTGAGACCCGAGATTAACTGTCATTAAGAGGACTTAGAGCCATAGCTCAAAAATTAGTCATAAGGATGAAATCCTCACTGTGAGGAAAGGAAGGGAGATTAGCAGCCAGATCAGCACCTGGGAAAGGCAGACTCAGCTAGTGTGGGCGGGTTAATGGGAACCCAAGGCCATGCACAATGGGTGCGTGTGCTCCTGCTGTGTGCAGAGCGCCTCCAGACACTTCTCCCACACTGCTGCCAGGAACAAGTTTCTCTTCATGTCTCTCACCATAGCATTTTCCATCTCAAAACCTTAAATAGATTCCTTTTACTAAGATGCAGTAAAAACAAATGGACAGAAAACAGCCACAAAGCCTTCCTAGCCTCCTTTACTGACATACAGTTTGGCCACATGTTTTTTTTTTTTTTTTTTTTCTAAATAATGTTCCATTCAAGTTTGCTCTACTCTTATCCTAAGGTTTATCAGTCAGAGTTTTCCAGGGCAACAGAATGGACACAATGTGTATGTACTGAAAAAAAAAATTATTAAGGGGCTGGGAGATGACGCAGCAGTTAAAGGCACTTGCTTACAAAGCTTGCTGTTCCTGAGTTCAATTTCCAAGCTATCCTGTAAAGACAGATACAAACAGTGATGATGTGTCTAGAGCACATTTGCAGCAGCAAGTGATCCCAGCCCATACATGCACATACATGTGTACCACACACACACACACACACACACACACACACAAATAAATATAGCTTTTAAATAGGGAGATTGATTAGATTAGACTTTTCTTAACTTATTATGAGATATGGAATAGGCAGTCCAACAATAATTGTTTACAAACTGGAACAGTGTCTGTGGTGTATGATATATGCTAGGTGTAGAACTGAGGAATGCAAATAATTTCCCCACATTTGTCATGTGGTAAAACGTTACTATCTTGGCTACATGTGGATGTTTGCTGAAAGTGACAAAATCAAGAGACAATGGTACATGCTTCATCTCTTGGGGCTGCCTAGCTCTCTCAGTCTTAAGCATTTCTTCCTTCATTACAAAGATCCAATTTCTTTTTTTTATTAAAATCTTATTATAATATGATATATGGTGTTCATTTTGCAAGTCACATTTAATGAACTGTTTGCTCACTGGGCTATTAAAAGAAAATAACAGCCTGATTTCCTGTTCCCTTGCTGACTGTTCCCAGTGTAGCCCCTGTCAGCACCACCCTCTCCTGGAGGCAAATTGATCCCCTTTCCTTTGTAGCCTATTTAGTCCACTTCTCCCCTTTCCTCTTTGCTCTCAATCTGCTTCCCACTGACATTTCCTTTGGGTCTTTTGATGCTGTATAGACCCTTTGTCTCTGTTCTCATCCTCCGCTTGCTCCTGTCTATGGTATGTGATACAATTTCAAATCACTAGGAGCATAAGCTGTATGACATTGTTTGTCCCTTAAGTCAACAAGAGCAAAGGGAAAAAGGAAATCACCTTTCTGCCTGAGTGAGCCCTTGTTCATGGGGCGAGTCAGGGGATCTATTGTACCAGCTGGAATGAACACTGGGCACAGTCATCTTGATGGGAGAACTTCTGAAGCAAAGAGAAGGCATATGTTTTGGAGAAACAGACTAGGAAAATGTAGTGAGGTATCCATCAATAGGAAAGTCAAGCTTATGAATGGTGCTCTGATTGTTTGATCCCATGATAACACTTAGCTTTACACAGAATAGTCAAATGCATGAGTGATAGAATGATGTTGAACTTACATACTGATTTTCATTTGTCTCAAATGTATAAGGAAAACAAATTTTTCATTTTGGTCACTAACAAGTGAGAGAGTCAGCTAGCAGAAGCAGCTCTTCAGTGACACTGCCTCTGAAAAGTCCCCCACAGTGAAGGAACCTGTCATTCTCTGCCAGGTCATTTGTGTCTAAATCCACCTGTTTCTTTCATTGTTGTAAGGAGTATCTATCTCCACATATGCCATAAAGTATACATTACACAAAAATGAACATTGAACCAGAAATGAAAATTTGAATGCACAAATAGGTCATTTCCAAGAATATTACAATCCAGTCTGGGAAACATTGACCTCACTATTCCTCCCCAGAACAGCTCAAAGCTCTCTCCCAGATGATCTACATTTATCTATCTGTCTGTCTATGTATCTATCTGTCTACCTGTCTGTCTATCTATCTATCTATCTATCTATCTATCTATCTATCTATCTATCTATCTATCATCTATCTATCTAATTCTTCTATCAGTTTGTCACCTTCTCTGATTATATATGCACCCTGAAGAAACTGGTAAGAAAGATATTCCAAGCTCTTACTTTCAAGTACCACAAAAATCTTTCAAAACAAAAACAAAAAAAACACAAATAAACAGCAAGCATGTTTAGAAAGGCAAATGTGCTAGCCTAAGACTGAAAGGTGTTGAAAACTTTTGCAGATTTAGAATGAATTCATGGACTAGAGCTGATCAGAGAACCAGATGTAAAATATGGAGATTTTATTAATTCCCCTCTCAGTGGATCTTCACAACTTAGCCCCGGTCTTTCACTTGATATGAATTCTCTGAACAACAAATATGCCCAAGTGCATATTGAATTTAAAAATTTACTTTCCAAAGCCAACTATGATATCTGAATATCCACAACTATTATATTCCAATAAAAATGAAGATATTTTTCCTCATGCTTTTATTAATCAATATATTTTTAAAACTAGGTAGATTTTAAAAATTATAATTTATCAATGTCATATAAAAGAGAGTGTGTCTTTGTAAAGATAGCTCATCTTTATTATTCCATTGACATTTCTCTCCATGAAGAGAAGCCAGATAATGCCAGTATGATTCTAGCCTTTCTCCCTTATGAACTCAATGAATTCATAAAAATAAATGTCATAAACAGAGACCAGCAATCATAAAGTCTATATTACAAGGAATTTCATTTTGATCTGTCAGAATATATTGCCTTAAAATATTTTAAAATTATTATAAAATTTTGTGGGTTATTTTGTTTTTAATTTTAGCCTTTCAGTTGATTTAATATATTCTTTATTTACTTATGACTTTTTGTACTCTGTCCTTTTTTAAATTACATTTGTTTTTTTTTATAATTTTTTTTAATTTTTATTTATTTATTTGAGAGCAACAGACACAGAGAGAAAGACAGATAGAGGGAGAGAGAGAGAATGGGCGCGCCAGGGCTTCCAGCCTCTGCAAACGAACTCCAGACGCGTGCGCCCCCTTGTGCATCTGGCTAACGTGGGGCCTGGGGAACCAAGCCTCGAACAGGGGTCCTTAGGCTTCACAGGCAAGCGCTTAACCGCTAAGCCATCTCTCCAGCCCTAAATTACATTTGTTTAAGAGGACAGTATCTCTCTACCTAAGCCTCTTGCTGTCTAAATTGTGTCTCATTTTTTTCATAATGAATCTTTGAATTACAAATCTTTTGGAAATACAATTTACCAATCCATAATACCAGGTAACCTTTAGAGTATATTTTTAATTTTTATTTATTTATATGTGTGTGTGCACACACATGTGTGTTCACGTGTGTGTGTGTGTGTGTGTGTGCATGTGTGTGTTGCAAAGGAACTCCAAATGCGTTTGCCACTTTACATCCAGCTTACATGGGTGTTGGAGAATCAAGCTCTGGCTAGCAAGCTTTGCAAGCAAACCCCATTAACTACTAAGCTATCTCCCAAGCCCCATCTTTACAACATTTTGAAGTTTTAAAAAGTCTTATGAATTGCCAGAACCAGAAGGAAGAAAGGTAATGTTGACCACAGCCCAGGTTGAGCTCATGTGGCTTTTGAGGTAATAGTTGTATCCCCTTTCGCTCCTTTACAGAGCTAACTTTACCTGCACCACATAATTGTTCAGATTTTGATGACCATATAGAAAGAAAGGTTATACAGAGGACAGATGTGAGTAATAGATTGTAACCAGGACCTAGGAAAAGTAAGCTGCCTGGTAGAAGACTTGTGATTTCAATATACTAGATTATTATAACTCTGAGATGTTGATATAAGATCAACAGAGCCCCACATGCCACAGCGGGAGTAGTGTCACTTACACTGTCAGAAAATAATCCAACCACAGAGGCATAGGCATGGGGTACTTGTAGAAAGTTGTCAGGCTCATCATACTTCTTGAGCCTTGGCTATTATGATGAGATAACTGACTGACGTTGGGCTTGAGAGGACTCAGGAGCAAAACAGAGTCAGTATTTAGAGGATATGAGTTGACTATGAAGTCTTAAAGATTGTAGAGTTTCCAGACAATAGAAGGAAGATGGTGTTAAGATCTCCTTCCATGCTATCTATGGTTATAGTCCATGATTCTACTCTCTGTTCAGACGGAAGCAAAACTGTGCAAGAAAACAGGGTGTGAGAAAGAAATCTTTCTAGGGAAGTGAATGACTCTGAAATGCTAAAATAAATGTTGACTACAGGAGACTTTAGATATGCTTTCATCTTTTTGTGAGGAAACAGGTAGAAGAGAGATAAATGCAGATATACTAAATTCTTACTGTAGAAGTTCCAATGCTATGTCTCCCATAAGCTCATGTATCCTGAGTACTTAGTCTCCAGTTGGTGCAATATGGGAGGTTAAATCTCGCTGGAGGAGGTGTGTCACTGATAGTAGACCTTGAGGTTTATTAGTCCAGCCCTACTGCATGTTCACTAGCTAGGTTTCCCTTGCTGCTGCCACCCAGATGATGTGACAAGGTATGATGCACAACCTCTGCTCTACCATGCCAGGAGCAAACTTCCCCTTTCTGCAGGAAGACAAAATACATCCTTTGTTTTCATGTATTGCTCTTAGTGAGGTGTTTTGTCCCAGTAACATGCAGCCAACTGTTACACTTTTTTTGATTTTCCAAGGTAAGGTCTTGCTCTAGCCTAGGCTGATCTAACATTTCTCTCAGGCTGCCCTAGAACTTATAGCAGTCCTCCTACTTCAGACTCTCAAGTGCTGGGATTAAAGGCATGTACCGCCATGCCCAGCTACACTCACTTTTGAAAGGCAGCCATTTAAAGTTCTGGGAAAGGGAATAAAGATAAAGAGAAACCTATTTAAGAGAAATTCATGAAACTTTGGTAAGAAAGGTGAGAGTATGTGGCATTTGAGCCAAGCCCATTTAGTCCTTCATCTCTTCTCCCTGATTAACAAGACAATTCCAGCTTGGGGGTACAGGCCAGAATACAGTGTTCTTTCTCTCTCCAGATCCCATATTGGGTGGCAGTGGGCAGGGGGACTTTGAGAAAGAGCATTGCCTGTGTATTTCTCATCCTGCTCCCAGCTACCTGCTGGTGACTCTATTGTGGGGGTTCTAATGTGACCTCAGGGTATCCAGGCTCTACCCCAGAGAGCATGCTGAGGATGTTAGGGCTCTGATACACATTGCCCCACCTCAAGGGGCAGTGGACTTAGAAGAGACAAGCTGAGAGAACTTCAAGCTGCTTCTTCCTCACCCCCTAATCAAGTAAGCCAGCCAAGCCTAGAGCAGAGTCATTAGAGGTTTCAATAGTCTCCACTTTCAGTCTTAGAATGCTGGCCTTACAGATTTCTCCTAATAGCAAAAGCAAAGAATACTGTAAAAAAAAATAAAGAAGAAAAAAAAGAAGAAGAAATAGAAGAAGAAGAACCTGTCAATCACCTCCCAAAGTCACTCACTTCCTTTACTGTAGGACATAGAGAAGATGAAGGTACATCTAAGAACTGTAGAACTGTTTGTGGTGAGGCCATTGAGAGGAGATCCCAGATACAGCCTGGACTACTGCATCTCATGGCATGGTTGAAAATGGTAAAGCAATAACCCAATTGAGTATTGTAAGGGAAAAGGAAAACAGAACCCTACTCAAACCACTGTTATTCCAGTGTTAATAAGTTGTAAGATATACAGAATAGGCCATAGGAAAACCATTTTTTTTTAATTCCAAAAGCCTGGATTTCAAAATCATTAAACAAATTGAAGTACTACACTAGAACAAGGATTACTCTGAAAGGATGCAATGGTGGGATGCAGAGATGTGTAAGGGTTTGAATGTGGTCTGTTGCACAAGAGTTCATGTGTTAGCAGGCTGAGACACAGAGAGAGAGATATTTAAGAGGTGGTAATTGGCTTATTGGGGGCATGCCCTTGGAAGGGATTAATGTGGTCCTCCTGGGAACTCCATCATATTCTATCTTCATAGCTTATCATGTGGGTCTCTTCCTTTGTCATATATCCCCACCATTGTTACACTACCTGTCATACAGCTTGCTAGAGCCAAATACCTAACCTTCCACAAGTATGAGATTAAAATTAATCATCTTTTCTTGATGAAGTATTCACCCTCTGGTGTTTCATTATAGTAACAGGACAAACAGTCTAATATAAGTAGCAAAATGACATGAGAAAGGCAGCAAAGATATAAATCCAACTATGGTGGCTATAGAGATGGTTTAGCAGTTAAGGCACTTGCCTGCAAAGCCTAACGACCCATGTTCGACTCTCCAGATCCCATGTAAGCCAGATGCATGAGGTGATGCCAGTGGAAGGTTGCACATGCACAGAAGATGGTACACACATCTGGAGTTTGAGTATAGTGGCTGGAGGCTCTGGCATGCCAATTCTCTTTCTCTCTTTCTTTCTCTGTCACTCTCATTCTCTCTCATTAAAATAAAAAGAAAATCAACCATAGGGGCTGGGGTAATGGTTGACTTGGTAAAGGCTCAAGGTATATAAGCATGAAAACTTTAGTTTAGAAGCACAGAACCCAATGGTGGGGATATATGACAAAGGAAGAGACCCACATGATAAGTTATGAAGATAGAATATGATGGAGTTCCCAGGAGGACCACATTAATCATAAATGCTGGTGGGGCTGGTGACATACCCATAATCTCAGCTCTTAGAAGATGGAGAAGGGATTCCCAGAGCAAGCTGGGCTAGATTAACTGAACAGTTGAACTCAGGGGTCAAGTGAGAGATCGTTGCTCAGAACATAAGGTGGACAGTGATGGAGAAAAGTGCCAGAAGTCAACCTCTGGCCTCCACATGCACATTCATACAGGTGCACTTATAGCTGCATACCTGCATGTGGCCACACACATACAAACACACACACACACACACACACACACACACACATTCGCACCCACACACATACAACACATACCTAAACAAAAAATCGAACTACATCAATGATAACATCAAATGTTAGGGAATCAAATAGTCTAGTGAAAAGCAAAAGATTTTTAAATTGGAAAACAAAGGTTACATCAGAATACATGCTACTTACAGAGATAACCATCAGGTGCAAGGACAAAAGAGATTGAAGTAAAGGACTGGAGAAGCATGCGTACATACTCCAGTAAGAAAGCTGTGGTGGCTATTCTTATATTAGTCAAAATTGACTATTAAAATAATGATGTTAAAGATTAAAAGAGGGTATTTTATTTACAGATCTGTGGGTTAGGATGATATAACAATATAAAATATATGTACACACACATATTTAACAGATGGCTTAGCATTTAAAGCACTTGCCTGTGAAGCCTAAGCACACATTTGAATCTCCAGGTCCCATGTAGTCAGACTCAGTAACACAAGCATGGAATGTCACACATGTGCACAAGGGTGTACATGTCTGGAGTTCATTCACAGCAGCTTAACAGCCCTGGTATGCCCATTCTCTCTCTCTCTCTCTCTGTCTCTTCCTCTTTCTCTGTCTCTCTCTCTCAAAAAAAATATACATATAAAATAAAATTGATGTAATTAAAGAGAGAAATTGACCACTATCAAAGCACTTTTCTTGAGTGAGAATGAGTATCTGGTCACCATAGATAAGGTGATGATGACAAATCAAAGAAACAATTCCTCTGTAGTAGTCTACTTTGCTCAGCCAATGAGTCTAGTAGCTGTCACTTACAGTAGTGTAGGTGTCATCAAGGCAGCTGCATCATCATAAGGCTCACCCCAGCATGGGTGATGACTCACTAAACTCACATCCCTAGAGCTCCCTATCTAATTTGCAATGTGTTGTACTGAAAACTTTCCTCACCCCTAGCAATGATTCAGTGCTTATATGACTTGGGAGGGGGTGTTCTCACTGGATCTTGTAACTTTATGAGCTTCCTGAGTCTTAAATTTCATGAGCTTCCTGAGTCTGAGCCTTGTAAACTTTCCCTAACTTCCTTAGTCTTAAAAGCCACCCTCCTACAGTCTAGAAGGGAATGTTTCAATTCAATGGAAGTGGCAGTAGCTGTAGCTACAACATTACATAAAAATTGTAGTTTACTGTTTCCTACTTTCAATAACCATAGAATAATTAAGCAGAGCTTCAACAAGAAACAGAAGACTTGAGAACAGTATCAAAATTATTGAGACTGAACCAACAGAACACTTCACAGAGTAGCAACAAGCACACAGGAAACATTGTCCAGGATAAAATGCATGTCTATTCATCAAAGAAACCTTAGTAAACCTAAAAGGTTATAAAAAAAATTACAAATTATGTTCTCTAACCAAAGTAGGATGAAATTAGGAAGTTCACAAATGTGTGGAAATTAAATAATACATCCCTAAAAAAATTGATGAGTCAAAGAAAAAAAAATCACCTTGAGGGATCTGAAAATGCTTTGAGGGCTAGAGGGATGGCTTAGCAGTTAAGGCACTTGCCTGCAAAGCCAAGGGACCCAGGTTCGATTCCCCCAGGACCCATGTAAGCAGATGTGCAAGGTGACACGCAGGTCTGGAATTTGTTCACAGTATCTGGATGCCCTGGTGCACCCAGTCTATCTCTCTCCCACCTCTCTTCCCCTCTCTGCCTCTTTCTCTCTGTCTTTGTTTGAAAACAAATAAATAAAACTAAACATATTTTTTAATAAAAATGCTTTCAAGTGAATGGAAATAAGATACATATAATAAAACCTATGGCATAAAGCAGAGCTTAATGGAGAAGATACCTAATATCTCTATTAAGAAGTATTAAACACTCCCCGTGTCTCCTGGTGTGAGAATGACCTGAAGGAGCAGCGCTTCCAGCTCTGTGTGCGCAATGCCTGGGGTTCCACAGAACAGGCCCCTGAGCCCCAAAAGTTCAATGTCCCGTGTCCATGGCGTTCCGGTCCCTGGGCACTTCCTTTGTACGCAAAGTTGGGCTACCTCTCTGGAAATACCTGGGAAGTCCACAGGGAACTGCTGGCTTGCCCCAAAACACAAACCCACAGCCTGGAGCTCTCAGAGGCCGAAGGAGCTGCAAGAGTCTGCGGGTGAGCTGAGCGCACCCCGCCAGCCTACCTCAAAGCCCTCAGCTGCACCTTGCCTCTCCCACCTCTACCTGCTCCAGCAACAGTTCACCGGAACCGAGAAATACATTGTTGGAGACGAAGTGATGCCTGCCTTCCTCCTGATCTGGGACATCCAATACCTTAAGTATCAAGTCTTGCTGACAGACCACCCCTCTTCGAGTATCTGGTGGGCAAGTTTGTCTTCCACCTTGCCCTAGGTGAGCAGGATCCAGCAGATTTCTTCAAGTAAGATGCCTAATTGAATGATCCTCTGGAGACATGTTTGTCCCTATGCCCTGTGCTTGGTTCCATGTGATCGCAAGGCTTTTGTGTTTAATAGATGCGTTGTAGTGCTCATTGTCTCAGTAAAATAACCTCAATCAAAAAAAAAAGAAAAGTATTAAGAGGGCTGGAGAGATGGCTTAGTGGTTAAGGTGCTTACCTACAAAGCCAAAGGACTCCAGTTTGATTCCCCAGGACCCACATAAGTCAGATGTACAAGGTGGCACATGCAACTGGAGTTCATTTGCAGTTGCTGGAGGCTCTGGAGTGCCCATCCCCATCTCTCTTTCTCTCCCTGTCTCTCAAGTAAGTAAAATAAAACTAAAAATATTTTTAGAAAAAGAAGCATTAAGAAAGATTATTGGAGCTGAGAAAATGGTTCAGCAGTTAAAGGTGCTTGCTTGCAAAGCCTGCCAGCCCAGTTTCTACTAACCAATACTCACATAAAGCCAGATGAACAAAGTGGGACATGCATCTGGAGTTCGTTTGCAGTGGCAGAAGGCCCTGGTGTATCCATTGTCTCTCTCTCTCTTTCTGAAATAAGTGAGGAGATAGATAGATAGATAGATAGATAGATAGATAGATAGATAGATATAGATATAGATATAGATATAGATATAGATATAGATATAGATATAGATATAGATGAAAGATCACATTTAACCTGACTCAAGACATTGGTAGAGGAAGAGCAAGTAAAATGTAAAGCAGCCAGGAAGAAAGAAGAAATAATCACTATGGAAATCAATATGGAAACTCCTGAAAAGCATGAATATAGAGCTAGCAACAGACTCACTTATTCCCTTACGGGGCATTTACCTTAAATGCCCCACACCTCAGTACAGAGATATTTGCTCAACCATGTTCACAACTGCTCAATTCATAATATCCAGGAATTGAAATCAACCCAGGTGTCCATCATTGGATGAATGGATAACCAAGATATGGTATATCTACATAATGGAATTCTACCCAGCAGTGAGAAACAAATGACACAAAGAAATTTGTAGAAAAATGGTCGAACTTGGAACAGATCTCACTCAGTGAACTCACACAATCACAGAAAGACAATCATCGACGGTCTCACTCATTTGAGGTTCCTAACCTGGATCAGCCCGAGTTGCTGACATACTTGATAGGCAACTGAAGACCAGGACTATAGGGATGGGAGGTCTTGGGGGGAAGGTAAGGTGGGGGAACACAAAACTGAACCCAAATTGAACTGGAACCATAGAAACTTATATCCTTCAAGTTAGACTAAACATCTGAACCCTCAACAGGATCTTGGGAAAAACACCTGAAAAAAAGGGACCCAGGGGGGACAAGATAACATAACCTTAAATTTCTCTTGTTTCTTTTTTTTTCTTTTTTCTTTTTCTTTTCCCTTGGCCCTGGCCTGTAACTCCCAGTACAAGGATGCAGTTAACACCCACGATGAGCTGTTGATTGGAAAGACCTACAAGGTCCCCAAAACAAAACAGACTTCTGTCAAAGCACTTGATTACCAACTAGAGGTTAACAGATCTGCTCAGCGGTAAAGAACTCACATGTGGAACTGGGAAACAATTCAGTTATATCCAGACAATGATTTTGCTCTGCAATATCAAGCTCCCACTAATCTTGGGCTATAAGAGGTTCTACACCCATTATATTCTCTCTAAATTAATAATGTTTATCCCATTTAACCTGTGCTGAATTCACTCTCCATTGGAGAATCTGCTTCTCTTTTACAGATGGGAGCAGGACCTGAGGAGATAAAAGACCCACTGCACTTCAGCCCTGCCCCAGCTGAAACCACAGAGGAATTGGGGAAATGAGCAAGAGTGCTGCTTTCTCAGTGAACCTGATAATCAGCACAAAAGTGAAGAAGATAGACACGGAGGACACTCAAGACCTACCAAAGCAGAGATCTAGAGGCTCCTAAGAGCCCATCACTAAAGTAGATTTTAAACACACCCAACATGGCTCGGGGAATTTGCAAAAGACAGGACAGAACGATTGTTAGAGCCAGGAGTTGGGACATTATGTCCAGAGGCATTTCCTCTTCCCACTAACTGTCCCACAATGCATGACCCACAATCCCCATGGGGATAACCTGCATTCCCAATGAGAAGGACCTCTTTAGAAAAGGGGCAGGGATGAGGTAAAGCATGGTACCGACATGTGTCATTTATATATTAAGTATGTCCATAACTAATAAAATAAATTAAGAAAAGAAAGAAAGGAGAAATAAAAAATTATATAATAAATTTATCAAAGAGGAATTGGAAAATGGTTCAGCAGTCAAAGGTGCTTGCTTGCAAAGCCTGCCAGGCAGGGAAACCCTGCCAGCTGGTAGTTCAATTCCCAAGGTATCCACATAAACCAGATGCAAGAAAAAGCACAAGTGTCTGGTGTTTGCTTGCAGTGGCAAAGGCCACTTGGTATGCCAACACACACACACACACACACACACACACACACACACACACACACAAAATAAAAGAAGAAGAAGAATATTTCAATGACATTAATGAGAGCAAATAGAAAAAAAAAAACAGAGAAAAAATCATTGAAATACTAAGCATTTTCCTTGAAGAAAACTCAATAGCACTGATAAACTTTTGGGTAGAACAAAAAAATTTTTTAAAGTGAAGGCTCAAATTCCTAGATGAGAAGAGACAGCATACTGATAGCGACCTACTACATGGCTAATCAATAGAATCATAAAGTCACACTATGAACAGCAGCAAACTCACCACGGTCTCTCCTGCTCTTAAGTTTACCCTTAAAGTTTAATCTCCTCCCTGACTTGGTATAAACGAAGTCTATTGCTTTGGCACAAAATTAAGAGCTACTTTCTATGTAGCTTGCTTATCTTGGGCAATATTCCTAGATAGACAGGACCTATTCAATACTCAAACTGACATAAAAGACAATCTGAATAAACCTATAATAATTGAAAGGGTATAATCAGAACTTCAAACAAACAAGCAAAAGACTCACAAAGGAAAGCTCAGGCCCAGATAGAATTCTATCACACAGTTTGTTTTAATGTGACATAAACACTGCTTCCTCTGAGGAGGAATTAGGTAGCTTTATTTTCAGGTAGCCAGTTAGGAGAGGACCCAAAGAGGGAACCAAAAGAGATGTCTGCTTCAGCAGAATTGGAGTTTAGCATCTGATCCAGTCTCATCCAATCAGCTCTCTTTGTCAGACTTAACTTGAATCTGAGGGTAAAGCCCATCACAATAGGATTATAAATAGACAAATAGATGCTTTCCAGGTAGGTAAGGGCTCTGGCTTTTTTGTTTGTTTGTTTTGTTTTTTGTTTTTTGCCTGTTCATCTCTCCTGAGGCCTGAACCTCCATGTCTCTACTCTGATAAGCCCCCACATGGCACATCTCAGCCTGCTGGGCTGAGATGAGGTGGGGACCACTATTCCCACATGGACTCTAACCCTTCCTGCCTTCTGCATAGCAGGAGCTCTCTGCACTTTCTCTTCTTTCCTTCTCTTAATCTAATGAAGTCTCTCTAAACATTACCCTCTGGTCTGTGAATTTTAATTCTTTAAATTTATAAGGATTCAGGGATACCCCAAATTTATTGGTGCTCTGGCATATATTGGTACATTGGCAAGGAACCTCAAGACTCTCATTAGACTTCCCCTTTAGAAATAAGAAAACTGATATTCACAGGAACCGTGGAAATTGGCCCCATTGTCAAGTATTCTTTCTCTTGAAGATCCTGATCTCATTCCACCTTACCATAGCGAAATACCAGCTGCCTCCAGGAAGATTAGTAGGATAAAGCCAAGACCCAAGCAGACACCTTGAGTGGAGCAGTCACATTAAATGGAACCTTAGATACATGCAGAATAGACCTAGAAAATGACATCTCTGTAAGTGGGCAAACTACTCATTTTTTAAAAAATGATTCTTGGTCTCAGCTTAGTAGGCCATCTTCTTAAAGCAAAAATATTTCCAAGTACTAATTTGAATCCTGTCAAGAGCAATTTTAAGCCTCTGTTTCTTCACCATTTATTTATTTAGCTTAGTTGCAGGTCAGTTTAAAAAGCCTGCTAATGGGCCAGTAACCTCTTTCAAGAGGGCAATTGTACAAATTGTACCAGAACCGTTATAGGGAATAAAATGTCTTAACAAGATTTCCCTTTGGAGATTTCTAAGATTCAGGTCCGTGGAGGCAATACACATGCATCTGCCAGCAGAAGCCACAAAGTCAGCTCCCTCAAAGGTTTCTGGAGTTTTCTTAAGAAAGACACAAAAGGCAAGTGAACCAGCCTGTAGACTGGGAAAGCAAGGGAGGGGATAGAAAGAAGGACATTTTCTTTTGTCCTGGGGGGGGGGGCTTTTTTGGAGAGGAGGTAGGACACCTAGAGGGGCCTGACTTCTCTGAGGCTGCCTTCTCCTCCTCCCTACACATAAAGAGCATCATTGTTAAATGGAACAGAGCCTGATTTGGAAAGTAGAGATCACAAAATCTACCTGGTTCTTCCTGAAGTAACTCTGAATGAGAACTCCTATTGTCCCAGGCTAGTGTTCAAGGTACAATGCTCCCATTTCTGTTTAAAGACAAAATGTTCTATGTGTCATTTGAATACTATATAAAATTGATATAGAAATGTACATAAACACAAATATATTATATATACATGTATATAATATATAGATAGATAGATAGATAGATAGATAGATAGATAGATAGATAGAGAAAGAGAGAGACAGAGGAAAAAATGGATATATCTCATATAGCTCACTATGTTGCCCAGGCTGACCTTGAACTCCAGGATTCAATAATTCTCTCACTTCAGCTTCCTGAGTAACTGGTACTTCAGGTATGCTACCACATCTCATAGTAAGAACTATGAGGAGGAACATTTGTTAAAGAAATCCTTTTTGTGAAAATGAGACAGATAAAGGAGATCTACCTCCTCAGGGATACTAGACAGGTGTTATTAAGTTCTGCTGTTCAGGTGTTATTAAGTTCTGCTGTTTTGTGCATAAATGTGTGTGTGTATACTTTGTGCATGTGTGGGCATGCATGCCTGCATTGTGTGCTGGTGTATGTGCACATACATACATGTCTGTGTTTGTGTGGTGGTGTGCATGTATGTGTCCATGATCTAAGGCACTGCTAACATCACACTAATTCTTTAAGATATTATAGTAAGTTATTCCAGTATTTATTTTCCCATAAATAAGACATTGAGGGTGGGCCAACTTACTCCCTAATTGACAGCTGTTGGACTCACCCTTGTTGCTCAGGCTACCTTGTGCAAAAAAAAAAAAAAAAAAAAAAAAAAAAAGTCTGTCAATCAAACATCCAGCCAGACTACCTTGCAACAGTACCTGCTCAAGCATTCCATAGATGCCTTGGGGGAAAAAAAACCACATAGTGAACACAGGTGATTGCCCCAACTGGGTACAACCTCAGCCAGGACAGTTTGCACTAGAATTTTTACTGCCACAAGCCTCTAGATAACCCTGTAACTATTTCCACCTAGGCCAGAGGGGAGCACTTTCACTGGTGGTCTAGCAGAGGGACTGCAGTGACTAGTGCTAAGAAGTAAGAAAAGAAGGTGTACAGTCCAAACACAGATCTCTATGGCTGTGACTGATGATAAAGAGGTGTAATATGATTGGTCCAAAGTCCTCTTCTCTGGCTATATCCGCAGGCTGCTCAGGCTCATCTGGTAAGTCAACTGGGAGACACTCTTCTTGCTGCCTCCCCTGGTGTTAAAAAACTGGCACCAATAAAAAGCTCTTTCAAATGATCTGTTCTTGTCTGGTTTTAGTAGTATGGGCTGAGCTGGTGTCGTGGTTTGAATGTTAAATGTCTCCCATAGCCTCCTGTATTTGTGATTAAGCCTCATACTCAAATCTCTAGCTGGTGACCATTTGGGAAGTGGAGCCTTGCTGGAGGAGGTGTGTCACTTGGAGTGGCCCTCGATATGTCACTCCTTGACCCTGCCTGTCAGAGCTCATCTCACTCTTGTTGCTGCCTCCCAACTGCTGTGGCAAAATGTAAAGCCCACCCTCTGCTCTGCCATGCTATTCCCCACCACAACAAAGCTCTCCCTCGAAACTGTAGGCTGAAATGAACCCTTGCCTCCCACATCCTGATTTTGATTGGGTGTTTTGTCCCTGCAGTGAGAAACTGAGTGCAACAGCTGGTAACGTCAAGAAAGCAGCAGAGACATGTGACTATAACAGCAGGAGTGGCAGTGACAGTCAGCAGTCTGAGTGGCAAAAGCGGCCAGGCAGCCAGCTGCTTGGCTGCTGAAGCAGCAATGGGATGGCTCAGAGCAGCCAAGACAGGAAGCACAAGGGCTGCAGGGCTTGGGAGCTGGCAAGAGAGGGCAGAAAGCATGCGCTGAAGAAGACTGCAAGGAGCCAGAGAACAGAAACCTCAGGATCTGGACACAAGAATAGCTCTAAGAGATGCTAGTCATTAGGGCCAAAGGCCACAGATCCTGGCCCGAGAGCTTTAACACCGGCAGGTGTTCAGGGATAAGGAATCTCCACTTCCTAAGCTTACACAAGAGTCCACAACTAAAGGTCCTGACCATAGGCCTGCACAAGGGCTATAACACTAGAGGGTGCTACCCACTGCTGCTCCCACTTGCTCTCTGTCCTCACTGCTGCCAAACGCCCAGGGAACATGTGATTCTCTTTGCCTACCCATAATTCCTATCTGAGTAGAGCCAAAGGAACTCAGGCAGCAAATGGATTCATGGGTAAACTCAAAGGGTGGATTGCACGGGAGCAGCTTTCCTTGTATACATAGGTTCAGTAGCACATCTATGAGTTTTCAGGGGGTGAGGGGTGACTGTCTGTACTAGGCATGGAGCCCAAGGCCTTGTGCATGCTAGGCACATGCTGTACCGCTGAGCTATAGCCAAGCCCCTACACGTATTCTTCATGCAATCCTTAAAATACATAAGACAAGTCTTCTGAGAAGAAGGGAAGAGAGACCCGATGGCGCCTAAGTGGAAGTCCTGGAAGGTTAAGAGAACTTGTCATTGTCCCAGGAAAACCAGTGTTCCAACTGCTGCTTTGTCAGATTTCTCAGTCTTAGACTATTCATAAAAATTCCAGCTTATGTCAATCTACAAAATCTTCAAGGCTTTGAAAAAAAAATAAGCCAATTAACATTAATCAAAACCCATATGGTATTGTATCGTATTGGTAATAGAAGCAGATTTTTTTTTTTTGGTGTAAAACAAAGAGACACAGCCTTTACATGAAACCGCCTTCTCCTCATGGCTGGACTGTGTCCTTCACTCAGCTCACACCAAGTACCTTCCCTAATATGATTTTAGCTTCAGCTTCAGCCCAAACTGTGAACGCCGTTGAAGAAAAATGCCACAGAGCATTTCATGTGCCATTACTCTGAGACAAGATGGGGGTCAGTCTTGCTAAGGAAGGAATGCCTGCACATTTCATCCAGTGAGGAATAGAACAACTCCATTTGTTTCCCCCACACACACACACCTCTTGTTTCTACAAACATTTTAATGTAGCTTATCTAGACAGCAATTGACAGAGGCCAATGATTAACTTTTGGCTGACAAAGTGATTTCTGTGGGATAATAATCTTTTCTGTCTGTACTGTGGAATTGTTACTGTTCCCAGCACACACACACACACACACACACACACACACACACACACACACATACACACACACATGCATGCACAAAAAAATACTGAGGGGAAAATATGATATGCAAGTTATCAATAACAGGCTTCTCAGACAGCAGAGTTTTTTGTTTCCTTTCTAACTTTAGGGGTATAAACATGACTTGATTATAGGCACACAGTGTTCAGCTGATGTCATTTTCCCAACTTATCATAGCTTTGACTCCCCTTCATGTGGGTTAGATTAGTGTGGCCATAAGACTATATTTATAGACCTCTGAAGTGATTTAAATCGGATGTCCTCCATAAATTTATGTGTTTTGTATGCTTGGTCCTCAGCTAGTGGCAATTTGGGAGGTGGAATCTTGCTGGAGGAGGTGTGTTACAGAGGCAGGGTTAGGGGTGTTATAGCCAGCTCCCCTTTTGCCAGAGTTCAGCTCACTCTCCTGCTGCTCTTTTCTAACTGTTCTTGCAGAAGTGATATCCAGCCTCTGCTCATGCCATCCTTTCTCCTGACATCATAAAGCTTCCCCTCTAGACTGTAAGCCAGCAAGCAATAATTCCTCCAATCAGCTGCTGTGGGTTTTTGTTTTGTCCCAGTAATGTGAAGGTAACTACAACAGCCAGTTTTCCATATATCCTGCCATTCATTAGCCTTATGTCTCTTTGAAGAGATTTTCATCAGAGGGAGGATCCAGGTCTCTCCCACCTCCATGCCATCTCCTTCCTTTGGAAAAGTTGGCACCTCATCCTGAGAGAAGATTGACACTTCTTTTTCAGTTTCTTCTGGGCACGTTCCTTGAATATGTCTGGAGAGTGCCTCATCCCTTCCTCCATCTTCTCTCTTACCCCTTTCCTGGGCAATCTGCCTCCGGAGAAGAGGCAGTGATGATGGAAAGAACCTATGCTGGCTAAAAGCATGAAATGAATTTAATTCTGGAGAGTTTAGAAGCCTCTGTTGCCACAATCTAAGTGACATTTATCCGTGACAATGTTGATTTTCAAGCATCTCCTTCTGCCACAGTTCAATTCACAGAGATGGAGAGTTGAATGAGGAAGGAGGAATGGAGCTATTATTTGATGGATATCAAGTTTCAGATTTGCACTATGGAAAGAGCTCTGGAGATGTTTGGTGTTGAAGGCTGCAAAACAAGTTGAGCTATATATTTTAAAATAGCTAACAGCTGGGGATGTAGCTTAACAGTAGAGTTGTGGCCATTATGCACAAGACCCCAGGTTCATTTCCCTGCACTGGAGAAAAAAAAAAAAGTAAAGATGGCCAATCCCAAATTTGTTCATTTCTCCCACATTCTTTTATGTGTGTTCTCCAGGTTTAGCAGATTCTGTTTGGTCACATACTCAAAAGAAAAAAAAAAGTATTATTTATTTATTTGTTGATTTAGTTGAGAGAAAGTGAGGGAGAATGAGAGAGAGAGAGAGAGAGAGAGAGAGAGGGAGAGGGAGAGATAAAGAAAGAAAGAAGGAAAGAAAGAAAGAAAGAAAGAAAGAAAGAAAGAAAGAAAGAAAGAAAGAAAGAGGCATGGCAGGGCCTCCTGGCACTGCAAATGATCTCTATGTGCATGTGCCACCATGTGCATCTGGCTTTATGTGGGTCTGGGGTATTGGGCATTGAACTTGGGTTCTTTGGCTTGCTGACAAGTGCCTTACCTGCTAAGCCATCTCTCCAGCCCTTTAAAAATATTAATTTATGAGAGAAAGAAAGGGGCAAAGAGAGTGGGTGAGAGAAAGATAGACTTGGGAAAAAATGGACATGCCAGGGCCTTCAGCCACTGCTAATGAGCTCCAGATGCATGTGTAACCTTGTGCATCTGGTTTCAACTTTTGGTATCAATGACTTGAGCAAACCAAAGCTAGGAATGTTACAGACGAGGCTTCAAACCATCCTTTGTCTCATGAGATGAGTTCCCTCAGAATAACTTTCTTAGCTGTCCCCATATTCTCTAAGTCTGTCCACTGAGAGGAAAAGTGACTGCCTTGCAGACTGCATTTTCAGCACTAGCTTGCAACCAGAAAGGTGTGGAAAGGAAGTCTTTCTACCCTCACAAGAGTGGTTCATCATGGCATAGCTCTTCCCAGAAGGGAATGGGTTAGTTTAGCTCTGGAGCTAATAACAGAAAACCAGTTTTGTTGTAGTACAGTAGGCTATGTGATTGTATTTATTTACTTATTTAATTTACAGCAGTATTGGCATTAGAACCTAGGGCCTCATGATAGTCAGGCAAATATTCTGTCACTGAGCTGTATCTCTAACCCTTTGTATACTTTTTAAAATCTTGGCCAGACATGGTGGTGCACACCTTTAATCCCAGCACATGGGAGGCTGAGGTGTGAGTTTGAGGCCAATCTGAAACTACATAGTAAATTCCAGGTCAGCCTGGGCTAGAGCAAGATCCTTCCACAAAAACAAAAATTATTTTTGACAGGGTCTCACTAAGTTACCCAAGGTGGTCTTGAATTTACAATGCTTCTTCCTCAGCCTTCTGAGTACCTGAGGTTAAAGGCCACCAGGCTTGGTTTATCTATTATTTTCCAAGTATTATTCTATACTCTCTAGTAACAGTGTCATTTTATATCTATCCTTCCTATTTCAGGTTCCTAATTTTTTCATAGAGGGAAGAAAAAATCCTACGTAAGGAAAAAGGTCAAACCATTATGCATTGACCCCCTCAGAGCATTTATTTAACATATTTTTATTATATCTACATATTTAATATGAAATATCTATGTATGTATTCTATATTAACTATATATCTGATTCCCAAAATATCACAAATTGAAAGCATTACCCCCACTACCTTCCCTGCTAAATTCTGGAAAATGCTAGAAATATGGAAATTGAGAAAGAAGGGCTAGAGGATAACAACAATAAAAAGGCATCAACTAAAATTATGACAGTCAGATGCTGCCATGCTTAGAGGTTAGAACTAACAGAAATCAACATAAAATGGACAAGATTATCCATCTGTGGAAATCATCCCAGGCAATAAGTCACCCAAGAAATGATTCACAGGCATATTGCTAGCAATTTTAGGGTGCTTTCTAAGAATCACCAGGGGGTCTAGTGTGCATCCCTGAAAGAGAAGTCATCAATTTAAAATGTAACTAGTGGAAGATTAGCAGTAATTTAAGAAATTGCAAACTGTCATAAGGAAATGTTAGAGGTTTTAGATGACATAAAGAATATGGGAAATGAATAGTATAGTAGAACTCATCAGCATGTCCTCACATTCTCTGGGTGAGGAAATGCTCTGATTCTAAAGACAGTACAGCCTACATATATTCCTAGGAAAAGAAGAGTGAATCATCTTATTACAGAGTTGAATAGTCAATAATCACAGCTGAATCCATAAGCTCTAGTTCTGTATTCACCAATCAATATCCTGACATGACACTGAGAAGGAGTCAAGTTCCACCTAAAGTCACATGCCCAACGGTTATATGTGTACAGATGGCCACTGCAGTCTTCTTATTAGATATAATCCCCAAGCTAATTAATGAATGGACATAATCATTTCTAAAGCTCACATAGTGAATTGGAGCAAGAGAAGTGATTGTATAGACTTTGCATCTTAATGTACTAATAGGATATACATTCTGGAGCTAGGGATATGGCACAGTGATTAAAGGTACTTGTTTGCAAAGCCTACCAGTCTGGGTTCAATTGTCCCATCATCCATGTAGAGCCGAATAGGCATTCATTTGCAATAACAAGAGTCCCATAACATACCAAATGAATAAATAAATAAATAAAATTACTCTAAAATAATATACATTATATTTGTGTTATTCAATGGGTTGCTCGCATTCAAGTTCAAGTATACCAAGCCACTGGACATCAATACAATTTTTGCTTCTATTCAATGTCATTCATTTTGCATCCTTTCTATGTTAAACCATAAAAACATTCTTTGAATGCTCTATCCATGTCACATACTAACACTTGGCTGTTATGTGAGTGTGTTCTTTAAGGTTCACATGCCAAACACTCTACCCTCAAAGCAACAGTGTTAAGAAAGACCTTTAAGAGGTGATAAGCCCATTTTATGAATCCTTAAGAATGGATTGATGGCATTACTATTGTGTGGTTCATCATCATGACAGTATGTTGGTCATAAAAGGTGTGAGTTCCCTCCATACTCTATTCTTTTAACTTTATTTATTTGCTTATGACAGAGAGAGAGAGGGAGAGAGAGAGAAGCAGATAGAGGAAAGAATGTACATGTTAGGGCCTCCAGGCATTGCAAACAAACTCCAGAAGTACACACCACCTTGTGCACCTGTATGTGGGTACTGGTGAATCAAATATATGTCCTCAGGTTTTGCAGGTAAGCTCCTTAACCACTAAGCAATCACTCCAGCTCCCACATATTCTTTTGTGCCCTTCTACCTTACTCCATGGCTTAGTCAACAAGAAGTCTTCTGACAGATACCAGCCCTACCATCTTTTGACTTGCACCCTCTATTAGTGTAAGAAATCAATTTATTTTCATTACAAATTACCCAGTGTCAGGCATTCTGTTATAGCATCACAAAATTCACCAAGACATGCTCAAATTAAATCTAATGGAATGTTCCTGCTTATCCTTTCTTAAATCTAAGTCGAGGCTATCAGGCTATGAGAGTTATGTGTTAACAAAGTATGTCAAAATATGAATTCATATGATTATATGTGCCAATCTTTATTCTCATGTAAGACTTTCTCTTCTATGAGAGAGTGAGACAGGAGACATATTAGCGCTTCATAGGACAAGGAAACGCCAGTATTCAGCAAAGCCAAGAAATTCAAAATGTACAGCAATCCCAGTCATTGGATAATACTGAAAGATAGAAAACAGTTCTGGAAGAGAGTAATAGACAGTACCTGGCATCTCCCAAGGTCCTCTCCTTGGCCAGTAATGTCAAAGAGAAGTGCCTACTAGGTTTATAGACTCAACACAAGGAAATATATCTCCTACATTCTGTGCATGTAGTGCTTCCAGGGACCATCAATCTGTGAGTCCACTGTGTCACGTCTACTTAAAGAGCAAACAAGAGGTGACAGCTTAAGAAACAGGCTTCACCATAACATGGAGGAAAAGTCAGTGTGTCCTTCTCCACCTTCCTTTCCCTTCCACCCATCTAAAGTGACAGAATCCAAAACTCTGAGCAAACAGAGAATTTTTACTTCTTTTACACAGAGATGACTAGAGTACACTTTCTTCAGGAAATATATGACACCATAAATATAAGTCAGTTCTAGGACAGGTATGGGTTTTGCTTAAGTTGTGCACTCGAGCAGGGCCTTTACATTTTACCTGCTGCCCTCAAATGACCAAAATATCCTTTTAATAAGCTCCCTATGTCCATCTTATATATTGCTGCCAAATTAATCTTGCTAAATGACTGCCTTAACAATGCATTCAATGGCTCCCTGTTGCTTTCAGAATTAAGTCCAAACTCTTTCTCCCCAAGGCATCAAGTAAGGGTCCTACACCATCTGCTCCACAGCTACTTTTTAACATTTTACCTTCTGCCATTATCAGTATGAATCATCTATTTCCAGAAAGCAGGTCTTCTGCCATACAGCCTCCCTATGCCTCTGTCCAACATCTTCTCCATATCTGAAATGCTCTCCCAGCTGCTTTCTGTTAGAATAGTCTTAACTCACTTCAACAGCTGGGTTTTAAAGTTTCTCCTTTCAGTATTATACACAAACCCATCCATTTTTATATTCCTTTAAACATTTATTTATTTGCAAGCACATAGAGACAGAGAGAGAAATGGGCATGGCTGAGTCTCCAGCCAATGAAAACAAATTCCAGATTCATGTGCCATTTTGTGCATCTGGCTTTATGTGGGTATTGGGGAATTGAACTGGGTCCTTAAGCTGTTCAGGAAATCACTTAACTGATAAGCCATTTCTCCAGCCTGGTGTTCATATTTCTTTGTCATAAGAAGAGTAGCAGTAAGCTGCCACAAGAGATTAGAGGAAGTGCAGATTATCTCAAGATGAGCCTGTTAGAAAAGTCTTTCTAAAATGTGGACACACATACCCAGCCATAATTGCAGGCAAGATTTAAACACACAGGAATGGAGGAGGGAGGGAGAGAGGAATCTATAAGGAATTGATAAAATAATGAATAAATAATCCTACATGTAGGTGGAGGTTTCTGAATGGTTGAAACAGGCCAAGACTATGTTGCCATTTTTCAGCAGGTAAAGTATTTATTGTCTAAACTACAAAAGTTTTAATATAACTGTTAGCTGTGTCCATATAATATAATTTTTCTGCATATAAGTGTCACTAAGTTGGCTATCAACCTACTATTTGGAATACTGCACAGAAATGATTTGTCATGGCTGAAGATATACTTCAGCAGTTAAAGACACTTGTCTGCAAAGCCTGATGGCCCAGATTTGATTCCTCTGCCACCTGTGTAAGCCAGATGCAAAGTGTGGTACGTGAGTCTGGAATTTGGGTGGCATGTTTTAAAGGTCACAGATAACTTCTGATGTGTAGCCTCGCCTTTGTTAATGATGGTGCACACTGTGTGGCATTGTGAAACTGAGCACTGATGTCTGTGCGATGCTAAGTGACACATAGGAAATGAAATATCTCAGGTGACAGCTGTGTTAATGACAACAGTTAACATAGAAAATTACAGAACCTGGATGAGATAGAAGGAGAGAGAGAGAGAGAGAGAGAGAGTAGTAAGCATGTAACAGAGAACAAAATGATCCAATTCATATTCCTGACACAGAACTAAAATTTTGTTTTGCTTTTAAAGGGATGGTTCAAGTGCATACTAAATTTTTTGTTTCTTTGAGACGGGATTTCATATATCTTGGGGTGACCTCAAGCTCAGTCTGTAGTGGAGGATGAATTTGAACTTCTTATCCTTCTGGCTCTACTCCCCAAATTCTGAAATTACAGGCACATGCCACTATACCTGATTTCTGAGTTGCTGGGGATCAAACCCAGGGCTCTGCACATGCCAAGCAAACAATCTAGCAACTAAACTACATCTCTAACCCAAGATTTTATAAATATAAGAATATAAACTACATTGTTCCATGGACTTGATAGCCCTGAATGTCACCATGGAAGGGACTAATTTTGCTAGGATGGATGTTGAGCTTCTAACATTACAAACTGAAAAATGGAATCTATATTCCCACAGGTAAAACAAATACTCAAATATAGTTAACTTCTTCTGTGATTAGTTCAAATAAATTTTTAGTTAAGTGAGACTTTGTGGGCTATTTAAATACCATAAAATTTGGTTTTTTTTTATTATTGCGTCTATGTGGAAATATGTTCTCAGTGACAAACTCTTAAATAAACTTTTAGGAAAAAAAGAAAGTCAATTTTTATTTTATTTTGAGAGAGACTGAGAATAAATGGGGCAGACACACACACAGAGATAATGGGAATGCCAGAGCCTCAGGGGCTGCAAACAGACTCCAGATGCATGTGCTCCCTTGTGTGCATGTGTGGCATTGTGCACTTTCATCACGATGCATCTGTCTACATGGGACCTGAAGATTCAAACAAGAGTTCTTAGGCTTCACAGGCAAGCACTTTAACTGCTAAGCTGTCTCTCCAGTTCCAAGTCAAATTTTAATTTAGGAAATATCTATATTTCTTTTGTAGTAGATCCAGAAATGGCAGAAAACTAAGGGAAGTGTAATGAATTTCTTTTGGGAAAGTATAGCAGTTACCGTCTCAGTGCTGGGAAAAAATACCCATCCATCTTGAAGGAAGGCTTCGGCATGGCAGAGAAAGCATGGCACAAGCAGACATCCAGGCATCACATCTTGTCATGTCAGCTGAAAGGAAGCAGTAAGAGAGAACAATCAAGTACTAGTAAGGAGAGCTGAATTATAAAATTCCATGACCCATTCCTGGTGACATACCTCCTCCAGAAAGGCTCTACATCCCAAAGAAGACTCTACCAGCTGGGGATTAAGTATGGGCCTTAATCAAAAACACATGAGGGTCCAGGCATGGTGTTCCACACCTTTAATGCCAGCACTCAGGAGGTAGGAGGATTGCCATGAGTTTCAAGGCCAGTCTGAGACTATGTACTGAATTCCAGGTCAACCTGGACTAGAGTAAGACCCTACCTCAATATAAAAAGGGAGAAAAAAAGAAAGAAAGAAAAGTATATGAGTCTATAGGAGACATTTTTATATTCATTGAAATGAATGTATGTATGCAGGTGCTTGCTTATGGATTCACTGGGTAAGAAGAATAATGGTTTGAGGGCAGTACTGGAAATGTTCAATTCTCCAAGTGATGATTATGGGGAATCTCAAACATAAAATGGTTATGCAAATTATGATCAGTATCACTATAAGACAAAGATGGCTATATCATATAATTATTTGGAAATAATTAGGAAGCCACAGATGAGACAAAACTGGTCTAGATCAGTCAAGTGGAGCAAAATACTCAAAGGATCATTGGAATAATCTGGACTTAGGAGTCTATGACTCTTTGGGGAAAAGCATGTGACACTTCCCACTCTGAAATCACATTTAAATCATCTCTTCATTCACTAAGTTATTTTTCACTTAGTTATTCAGCCAATGAATTACTTTCCTACCACGGCAGTAGCCAATACCACAAGTCTAGCAGCTTAAATAGCACAAACTACTATCTCAGAAGTACAGATAGATGTCAAGATGTCAACTCCCCAAACTCTTACCTGCAGACTTCGTAAAGATTCCTCTTAGAAGCCCATTCAAGCTGTTGGCATCACCCTGTTCTTTCCTGTGACTGAGGTCCTCATTTCCTTTCTAGGTGCCAGATCATTCATGCAGGCCTCTGTACAGAAGAGCCAACAGCAGAGCACTGATCCTTCTACACTAATAATCTCTCTGACTGACAATTGGCCAGAAAACTCAACTTTTTGTTCTGGAGGGCTAGAAATCTCTTCCTGCCTAATGTTAACACACTATGGCACCTTGGTTTAAAATGGGATGATACCCTATTTTTGTTTGTTTGTTTTGTGTTTTGTTTTGCCCTAAATATGGTGGTTAATCTCTATTGTCAACTTGATTGAATCAGTAATCAAGTAAGATACATGTGTCTTGGGCAGGACTTTGAGGTTGTTGCAGGAAAGAGTAACAGAGGGCAAGGAGACCTTCCCTGGGTCCCAGAGTGGACAGCCCTTCTGCCAGTAGGTAATATATATGTATGCCTTTGTTCCTTGCCACTGAATGCCATCTTTCACTGATAATGGAACTCAGCTTTTTCAGCCTTTCCACTTGGATTGAAGACCAGTGGCCTGACAGGAACCCTCCAGGATTTCAGTGCTAGATTGGTATTGCTGAGTCATCAGTTTCTTGTCAACTACTAAACTATGGGGTTCTCAAACTTCCCTATGTACAGACAGTAAAATAATTACTGCAATATCCAGCCCATGTATAAACCAATCTAATAAATCCCTTTTGTGATATAAATGCATTCTATCAGTTCTGTTCCTCTACGAAGCCTTGATTAATACACCAGTTCACACATCTGAAAAATCCCTTTCAACATATGATACAACATATCCACAGAATCAGGTTATCAGTGTATGGATTTCAGAAGGGGAACATAATACCTCCCAGTCAATACTAATTACTATTTCACAATATGTGTCTTCTTTAATTTTTATTTATTTATACTCTCAAGCAGGGGTAGAGAGAATGAGTGAGAATGGGCATGCTTGCCCTTCTTGCCATTGCACAAACTCCAGACACATACACTATTTTGTGTATATGGCTTTATGTGGGTACTGAGGAATTAAACCCAGGCCACTGGGCTTTGTAAGCAAGCATGGTTAACCACTGAGCAATCCCTTCAACACATAATATTTCTTAAAAAAGAAATATCAGTACTTGATCATTAACCTTATTGATGTCCTGCCAAGAATTTGAATTGTTGGTCATACAGTTCATAAGTAACCTGATTTTTAAATACCCATTACAAATTATCAAAGTGTATTTTTTAGTATGGAGTCAAGAACAGTATACTGAAATTGTATGTAAATACACACCAGGGATATGACTTGTGTGACTAATTTATTGCTAAATGGATAAGGTGTAAGGAAGTGAGAATTCTTATTCACAGCTGGTGAGAAGTAAATTGTTACATTTCTGCAGGGTGATTTGGCAACATATAGAAAAACATTAAAATATGCATATTCTTTGACACATAAATTGCCCTTCTAAGGATTTCTTTTAAAGAAATAATAATGGATATGGTTGAAGCTTTCATTACACAGATATTCTAGACAGCATAACATATGATAGTGAAATATTAATGCCATCTAAATATTCAACAAGAGAATGTTTAAATAAATTATACTTCTTTCATACAGTGAAATAATGTTTTGTGATAAATTTCTTACACAGGTTTGGAGATCTGAATTCATAGGGGACCTGTGTTTCTAAGTCAAGACCAAGCCTGCAAGATTGGCAAAAGGGCTCAGTGTTCCTCCATGTCCTATAAATAAAGAAGCAGAGAATATCATCTTCATGGGGAAACTCCAGGCCAATGGTCCAGAAGTCAACAGGGAGCACCATTCCCCGTGTCTCTGAGTACAGCCTAATTGCACTGAAATATTGTAGACCATAAGGCAAGGAGGATTGGGATTACCTCATCCTGGGTTGAGTGGGGAAGAAAAAGAGTGACCTAGAATGTGCCTACTCAATAAAAGAGGTGGCCTGGGATATGGACTCTGTGTTGGTTTTAGTTTGCCTGTGAAATGTATAATTCCAAATGAGTTGCTTATTGTCTCTGTCAACTGACCTGCACTTGGAGGGGCCAGCAAGATCCCAAGGTATCAAAGTATCAAAATATTGATCGGAAAGGCATGTTTATGTTTACTGCCACACTAATTACAATAGATAAGAATTGGAATCAGCTGAGCTGTTCATAGACAGATGAATGGGTAGTAATAATGTGCTGCATATCCACAGTTGAATTCTATTTAGAAGTATAGAAATAAAAGTATGAAATTTGTAGGAAAATGGATAGACCTGGAAAGGATTACATTAAGTGAAATGACTTGAGCTCAGAAAGACCAAAACTACATGCTCTCTCTGGTATGTGGTTCCTAGCTCAAAATATCTATAACTATGTATATATAAAGAGTAATTGTGTGTAAAATCTATAAAGATAGAATGGTAACCAAGAGTAAGATTCTGGGGAGATAGCTCAGCAACGAAAGGCACTTGCTTACAAAGCTTGCTGGCCTGGAATCAGTTCCCCAGCCACCCATATTAAGCTGGACAGCAGTAACAAGAGAAACTAGTTTATCTACACACACAAACACACACACACACACACACACACACACACACACACACACACGCAAATAAATAAATAGAAATAAAAATTGGTAACCAAGGGTGAATATAAAGTAATGAGTCAGAATAAGGATGAGGGAAAGAAAAAAGGACACAGGTGACATGTAAACGGAAAGGGGAAGGATATTGGGGGAAGAGGCAATGGAAAGAGAAGGTGATTGAGGAAGGGGAGATGACCAACTAAAACAAATTATTTTTTGAAATGCCAGAATGAATTATACCTAAATTTCTGTATGCCAAATAAATAGATAAATAAATAGAAAAGGCATGCTTAATACATTGCAATTTTCACATTTCCATGTCAGTATTGATAAATATACATGGCCACCTATCCCTAAATGCAATACACAGCTCCTTTAAGGGTCCTATTCCTGCCCCCAAAGAGTTGCCAGGACATGGTAAACATGCTGTCTTTTGATTTGTTTGATGATATCAAAGTTTAACAAAACAATCTGTAAATACTGTGGAGACTTAAAATTTATCAAAGCAGAAAATTAGATGCTTCTAAGAGCTTAGCACTAAACTTGATTCCTAATATGCCCCCAAGATTCAGGGACCATTCAAGGAGAGGGAAAAGAAATAATTAATAGCTACAGAGAGGGGAGGTATACTCTGAGGCTTTTTCTTCTCCATAGAAATTGTACTCCCTATAGAGACTGACTGGTACATTCATGACCCCACAGTGATTACCAATAACCCCACTGAGAAGGGACATCAGTAGAATAGCAGCAGGGGAGAGGGAACATAAGAACATGTATAAACATAACCAGGTCATAATATGATCAATTTGCACTTCATTTGAAATATGTCATATATTAAATTTTTGCAATTAAAAATAAAACAGAAAAGCCGGATGTGGTGGCACACACCTTTAATCCCAGCACTTGGGAGGCAGAGGTAGGTAGGAGGATCATAGTTCGAGGCCAGCCTGAGACTATGTAGTGTATCCCAGGTCAGCCTGGGCTAGAGCAAGACCCTACCTCAAAACAAACAAACAGGGCTGGAGAGATGGTTTAGCGGTTAAGCGCTTGCCTGTGAAGCCTAAGGACCCCGGTTCGAGGCTCGACTCTCCAGGACCCACGTTAGCCAGATGCACAAGGGGGCGTATGCGTCTGGAGTTTGTTTGCAGTGGCTGGAAGCCCTGGCGCGCACATTCTCTCTTTCTCTCTCTCTCTATCTGCCTCTTTCTCTCTCTGTCACTCTCAAATAAATAAAAAAAAAACAATGTAACAAAAATATAATCCAAAAATAATTTTATATTTTGAAAGTGAATTCTGAAACAGTTATCATAATGCAACAATAATTGTGCCAGTAGCAACAAAAATACAATTAATGAACAACATCAAGTGTTAGTCATTTGATGTTTTGATTTAAACTCTCTGATCAGCTTATGGCTTTACTACTGGATAGAGTTGCCTACTTTATCCAATTTTTGTGATTGCAATTTTCTTTTTCTACTTTTCTATATTTTACAATGTTTTATAAACTATGCTTATTTTAAATTATAATAAATAATAAAATTTTGTCCCTCTGAAGAAATCAGATGGTTAAACACCATCAGAATCACTTCTGGAAATGAGACCTGCCTGTACTTATGTCTGCTATGAATAAATTTACTTTGGGCTGGGATTAGGGCCCACTAGTTAAAGGCACTTGATTGCAAAACCTGTCAGCTACCCATATACAGTTGGACAAGGTACTTATTTTTGGCAGCATGACAGCCTGGCATGCCAGCATAAACATACAAGTGCAAATAAATAAGTAATTTTTTAAAACTCATTATGATCTATATGGGAAAGAAGAGAGCGGGGAAAAGAAAGAACTTTGGGTGTCAGCCTAGAGATAAACTGGAAAAGCTAGACAAAGCCACCTTCAAAGGGGTATATCTGTGCTTTCCCTGTTCTGAACACCTGAAAGAGACCTTGAGATGACCCTGTCCTTAAGAAGACATCATTCCATAGCTGGAACAAACCACATGAGCTCTTGACTCTGCTCCCAGTAAGAAACAAAAACTCTTTCGTGGCAGTCATATAACTCAGCCTATTTCAGTCACAAAGAATATGACCTAAAATCACAAAAGATAACTTACCACAGAACTCTCTTTTGTGGATATGGTAGATGTAAAAACCAAGCTTAATCTCTTTTAATATTTCGGCTGAATCGAAACCGCTTTGGAACCATGACCACACTGGGAGCTTTTTCTTCATGCTGCAGTTGGCTCTCATGACACATGAGGGGCTCGCTGGTTTGTAGCTCTGATGGAATGACAAGGAGTAGATTCTGATTTGGGGTTTAACAGTTTAAGGATGCTGTAAAGTATATCCAGGGTGGGTTAAAAATTCCATGTCATTCTCTTCAAGCCTCAGTCTTTTAGATTTGATTAAAAAAGATCACAGTGAATGAATTACTTAGATCCTTTCCTAAGGGGCTTGCTGGCTTAGATGAAACAAGAATGATTAACTATACTCCCTTCCTGGTTTGTGGCCCTGACTCTCTTGGGGCAGGGGTGAATGATGTAGTCTGGTTTTGATAGCACAGATCACTTATTAGATTTATGAGGTGGGAACAACTGGGAAAAAATAATAAGAATACAATATAGGATGAATCCATTTGTGGTTTTTTTTTTTTTTTTTTTTTTTGGTTTTCGAGGGAGGGTCTCTCTCTAGCTCAGGCTGATGTGGAATTTGCTATGTAGTCTCAGGGTGGCCTTGAACTCATGACAATCCTCCTAACTCTGCCTCCTGAGTGCTGAGATGAAAGGCATGCACCATCATGCCTGGCTCAATTTGTGCTCTTTATGTCTATTAGTTTATGAAGATGATGACATAAGTATTTACACTTATCTAGAATTCCTTGGGTTTGAATGAAACAATCAAAAATTACTTACTATTACCAAAGTGTGGTGGTTTGATTCAGGTGTCCCCCATAAACTTAGATGTTCTAAATGCTATGTTCCAGCTGATGGAGATTTGGAAATTAATGCCTCCTGGAGGGAGTGTATTGTTGGGGGCGTGCTTATGGATGTTATGGCCAGTTTCCCCAAGCCAGTGTTTGGCACACTCTCCTGGTCCTGTTGTCCACCTTATGTGGGCCACATCGCCATTTTCCCTGCCATTGTGGAGCTTCCCCTAGAGCTTATAAGCCAAAACAAACCTTTTACCCACAAGCTGCTCTTGGTTGGGTGATTTCTACCAGTAGTGTGAATCGGACTATAACACAAAGCAAAGTAAAATTTATAACCATTAAGTTTTGACTATGATTAGTACATTCAATATAACTGTAACTTTTACAAATAGCTAAAGTATAAAATAAATATGTAGGTCGAGATGGGTTCCACTATGCTTGGTGACTTTGGTTTTGTTCACTTTGTGTGTAGAATGTTGGAAGGCCTTGGTAGAGAGGGTGTATACGTTCGTCTTTTGGTCTGTTCAGCCATTGAATGACAGAGCCTATGCCATCTGCTACCTTTAATTGCCAGGTTTCCATCATGATCTGTGCCTTACAACTGGCTCATCCTGTTCCTCTAGTCATGGTTCTAGGTTCCTACCACACATTCATCTTTTGAGGCACTCATATTCTTCTATCCAGATAAAAAGACAAGATTGTGAGGAGACCCTGTCACATGATTGACCTTACTCATTCATGAGAAATGGATCCATTGGAAGTACTGAATTGAATTCCCATACACCAAATTTTACAGCCAAGCATAATGCTTTCTACATCATTCATCTTTTATTTAATCCCAGGGAAGTTTTGCCTTCTTTATATTTATTATTAGAGCTATATTTTTTTAAATTTTTGTAGTCAGAGAAAACAGTCAAGTTGGTACCATTGTTAGCCTCCTTCCTGTCCTCCCTCCTCCCCAGGAACCCTCCTTGTTGGAGTAGATAGGTCATGCATTGTGGCGTTAGTCTTTAGTTTGGGGTAGGAGAAAATGTCTCTTCTTGTCATGACCCAACGTGTGGAGGTGACATTCTTTCCTCCCCCTCTTTGGCAAATTTTCCTGAGCCATGTTGGGTTCATATTAGGTTGCTTCCATGGTGAGATCTTGGGCGCCTCTGTGTCTCTGGATATCTGGTTTGGTAGGGGTTGATTGTTCTCTGTGTCTATCTCCTTCACCATTGTCGTGGTTCCTGGTTCACCAAGAAAATAGCATTCTTGCTTGTTTCCCCAATTATTCTTAGTTTCAGCTGGGGCCCTTTTGAGGTATGATGGGGTGGTTCTCGCCTTAGGATCTGCATCTATTTCAAAAAGAGAAGCAGATTCTCCAATGCAGAGTAAAGTTAGCACCAAGTAAACATGATAACTGTTGTTGTTTAGCAAGAGTTTAATGGAGAGCAGGCTAAATTTTAGATGTGGTCTGACTTGTTTCCCAGCTCCAGCTATGGGTTCCATTCCACTGAGCAGATCAGTTAGTCAAACTGAGAGAGCAGTTGGTTTCCCACCATGGCTATGCACTACTATTGCACTTGTATGAGCATCACATCAGTTTTTTGTTTTGTTTTGTTTTGTTTTGTTTTTCTGCTAAATAGGTTAGATTATGCATTGCTTGGACAGATATTGGTTGTTATCCTCCAGTCGGTCATGTAGCACCTTCTGGCACTAGACATGCTGTCTGGGGACTGACTGTCTTCCAGCTTCCAGCCATGTCGCTCCATGATATGTGCCAAGAGTGTATGGTGCCTTTAGCAATAGGGTATTACCACTAACTTATGGTGCATCATTAAGCATTCTGACATAAATCTGTCTTCTCTTGGAAGACCTTTTAGGTCTTTGTGATCAAAAGCTCATTGTGGATGATATCCACCTGTTGGTACCAGGAGTCAGCCCCATGGATGAGAAAGAAGAAAAGGATAAGTGCTATAAAAGTGATAGGGAGATGAGAGAGAGAGAGAGAGAGAGAGAGAGAGAGAGAGAGAGAGAGAGAAGCAGAAACATAAGGAGATAGTGGTCAGTTTTTATCGTACCCTCTCCAGGGCCTTGTGAATCTGGTGTTCCCTCTAAGGGCCTGGTGGAGGTTCAACCATTTGGTCTGTCTTTTAGGACGTAGAGTTTTATGGTACCATAGTCTTTTGGGTCCAGTTTTGTGTCCCCCACCTCCTCCCTCACTCCCCATCCTCCCTATTGTCTGGTTCTTGAGATGCTTGGTAGGTATGTTGGCAACTTGGGTAGATTCAGGTTAGGAGCTGTAGATAAGTGAGACTATGTGGCAATTATCTTTCTGTGAATGGGTGAGTTCACTGAGAATGATCTGTTCCAGGTTCAACCATTTATCTTCAAATTTCATTGTGTAGAGCTATATTTTTATTTCAAACTCCAGAGGCAAAATAGTTTTGAATATTCTATCCTCTTACATGTACATTCACTTGTGCATTCTAAGCACTTGGGTTTATACTCTGATTGTCTCCATCTCTACAATATAATCCCCAGCCAGACAAAGGCTGCTTTACACATGTCTCAAGTTGGTCATTAATAGTAATCTCAGACTCTCAGAAGAGCCAAGTGAAAGTGTTATAAAATGGTTTATTTTAATTAATATCATTCTTAGTTCCCATTATGTAAGCACTTCATCTGGGAACTAGAATGCGAAGTATTTGGTGAAGATTGGAACTGAATCAAAAAAAAAATGATTTGTTGTCCAAATGATGAAAATAAACAAAGAGTAGGTAAAATTTTAACAGTGCTGCCACTCAATAAGTGCAAATGCTTATAACATAAAAGCAATTGTATTGTTCTGTATGGATATTAAATTTTAATAAAACAATTGTTATTAGAGACATATAAGTTTTACCTATTAAAAATCAAGAGTAGGATGAATATTCATGATTATTATTTATTCAAAGTTCTTTCATTTTCAAAATACTTCATATTACAAATATAACATCTGTTAAGAATGGAATTTTTAAGTAATTTGCCTGGAAAAACAAAGAGATAAAGAACTATTCATAAAACCACCACTTTATGACTGGGGGTTTTAGAATAGCAATTTCTAAAATACAGGGCACTGATAGGTGGAGGAGATCTTCTGATACTCAACAAGGTATAAATTGTCAATACAGCTGGGGGCGTGTTAGCACACACCTTTAATCCCAGCACTCTGGAGGCAAAAGTATAAGGATTGCTGAGAGTTTGAGGCCACCTTGAGACTACATAGTGAATTCCAGGTCAGCCTAGACTAGAGTGAAACCCTACCTCAGAAAACCAAAATAAATAAATTAATTAATTAATTTAAAAAATTATCAATACAAAGTGGATAAAATTCCTCACTAAAATTTTCTTTATTTAAATTTTAGCATATATTTAGATTATATCTATAAAGTTCATCTCTGTATCTTTCTTTGTCACTGAAGCCAAGATAAAAATTATTTTATTTTTTTTTATTTTTTTTTTGGTTTATTTTTTTTTTAATTTTTATTAACATTTTCCATGATTATAAAATATATCCCATGGTAATTCCCTCCCTCCCCACCCCCACACTTTCCCATTTGAAATTCCATTCTCCATCATATTACCTCCCCATT
The DNA here is from genome assembly GCF_020740685.1 of Jaculus jaculus. Lineage (NCBI taxonomy): Eukaryota > Metazoa > Chordata > Mammalia > Rodentia > Dipodidae > Jaculus > Jaculus jaculus. Next base: position 28,000,137 of record NC_059103.1, read on the forward strand.
ACAATCATTGTAATTACATATATACAATATCAACCTATTAAGTATCCTCCTCCCTTCCTTTCTCCACCCTTTATGTCTCCTTTTCAACTTACTGGCCTCTGCTACTAAGTATTTTCATTCTCACACAGAAGCCCAGTCATCTGTAGCTAGGATCCCCATATGAGAGAGAACATGTGGCGCTTGGCTTTCTGGGCCTGGGTTACCTGACTTAGTATAATACTTTCCAGGTCCATCCATTTTTCTGCAAATTTTATAACTTCATTTTTCTTTACCGCTGAGTAGAACTCCATTGTATAAATGTACCACATCTTAATTATCCACTCATCTGTTGAGGGACATCTAGGCTGGTTCCATTTCCCAGCTATTATAAATTAAGCAGCAATAAACATGGTTGAGCATGTACTTCTAAGGAAATGAGATGAGTCCTTTGGATATATGCCTAGGAGTGCTATAGCTGGGTCATATGGTAGATCAATCTCTAGCTGCTTTAGAAACCTCCACACTGTTTTCCACAATGGCTGGACCAGATTGCATTCCCACCAGCAGTGCAGAAGGGTTCCTTTTTTTCCACATCCCCGCCAACATTTATGATCATTTGTTTTCATGATAGTGGCCAATCTGACAGGAGTGAGATGGAATCTCAATGTAGTTTTAATCTGCATTTCCCTGACGACTAGTGACGTAGAACATTTTTTTAGGTGCTTATATGCCATTCGTATTTCTTCCTTTGAGAACTCTCTATTTAGCTCCTTAGCCCATTTTTTGATTGGCTTGTTTGATTCCTTATTGGTTAACTTTTTGAGTTCTTTGTATATCCTAGATATTAATCCTCTATCAGATATATAGCTGGCGAAGATTTTTTCCCATTCTGTAGGTTGCCTCTTTGCTTTTTTCACTGTGTCCTTTGCGGTGCAAAATCTTTGTAATTTCATTAGGTCCCAGTGGTTAATCTGTGGTTTTATTGCCTGAGCAATTGGGGTTGTATTCAGAAAGTCTTTGCCAAGACCAATATGTTGAAGGGTTTCCCCTACTTTTTCCTCTAGCAGTTTCAAAGTTTCCGGTCTGATGTTAAGGTCTTTAATCCATTTGGACTTAATTCTTGTGCATGGCGAGAGAGAAGAATCTATTTTCATCCTTCTGCAGATATTTATCCAGTTTTCAAAACACCATTTGCTGAAGAGGCTGTCTCTTCTCCAATGAGTATTTTTGGCATTTTTATCGAATATCAGGTGGCTATAGCTACTTGGGCTTACATCTGGGTCCTCTATTCTGTTCCACTGATCTACATGTCTGTTTTTGTGCCTAGTACCATGCTGTTTTTGTTACTATGGCTCTGTAGTATAGGTTAAAATCAGGTATGGTGATACCACCAGCCTCTTTTTTGTTGCTCAGTATTATTTTAGATATTCGAGGTTTTTTTGTGATTCCAAATGAATTTTTGGATTGTTTTTTCTATTTCCATGAAGAAAGCTTTTGATAAACCCTTAGCAAATCTGACCAAAAGAAAGAGAGAAGAGACACAAATTAATAAAATCAGAGATGAACAAGGTAACATCACAACAGATTCCAGAGAAATTCAAAAAATTATAGGGACATACTATAAAAGCATATACTCCACAAAGTATGAAAATCTGAAAGAAATGGATGATTTCCTTGATCTATATGACCTACCTAAATTAAATCAAAATGAGATTAATCACTTAAATAGACCTATAACAAACATGGAGATCCGAGAAGTTATCAATAATCTCCCAACTAAAAAAAGCCCAGGCCCGGATGGATTCACTGCTGAATTTTACCAGACTTTTAAGGAAGAGCTAACACCATTGCTTCTTAAGCTTTTCCAGGAAATAGAAAAAGAAGGAATCCTACCAAACTCCTTCTATGAGGCCAGCATCACCCTGATACCAAAACCAGGCAAAGATAGAACAAAAAAAGAAAATTACAGACCAATCTCCCTCATGAACATAGATGCAAAAATTCTCAACAAAATATTGGCAAACAGAATACAAGAGTATATCAAAAAGATCATTCACCATGACCAAGTAGGCTTTATCCCAGAGATGCAGGGATGGTTCAACATACGCAAATCTATAAATGTAATACATTACATAAATGGGTTGAAGGACAAAAATCACATGATCATCTCATTAGATGCAGAGAAAGCATTTGACAAAATCCAACATCCCTTCATGATAAAAGTCCTACAGAGACTGGGAATAGAAGGAACATATCTCAATATAATAAAGGCTATTTATGACAAGCCTACAGCCAACATATTACTAAATGGGGAAAAACTGGAAGCTTTTCCACTAAAATCAGGAACAAGACAAGGGTGTCCACTGTCTCCACTTCTATTTAATATAGTTTTGGAAGTCTTAGCCATAGCAATAAGGCAAGAGACACACATAAAAGGGATACAAATTGGAAAGGAAGAAATCAAGTTATCATTATTTGCAGATGACATGATTCTATACATAAAGGACCCTAAAGACTCTACTAGCAAGCTGTTAGAGCTGATCAAAACCTACAGCAATGTAGCAGGATACAAAATAAATACACAGAAATCAGTAGCCTTCGTATATGCTAACAACAAACACACAGAGGATGAAATCAGAGAATCACTTCCATTCACAATTGCATCAAAAAAAATAAAATACCTTGGAATAAACCTAACCAAGGAAGTAAAGAATCTATACAATGAGAACTTTAAAACACTCAAGCGAGAAATTGCAGAAGACACTAGAAAGTGGAGAAACATCCCTTGTTTCTGGCTTGGAAGAATCAATATCGTGAAAATGGCAATCTTACCTAAAGCAATCTACACATTTAATGCAATCCCTATCAAAAATTATTTTAGATGTAATGTATAATGATTGAAATGACAAATAACCTGAATAGGAGCAGATATTCATTTGTTAAATAACATATGCTGGCAATGCCCATGAGGGCTTGCAACTATCCTAAACTTTCCTGTGCAAAAGATGGAAAAACACCAAAGCCTTTGTAACCTGGCCATGAATTTCCCAAATATCTCTGAGGATCCCTGAGCTGCTATGGGGTCACTGTGTAGCTTAGGAGTTGCTCAATGGCAGAGATAAGATGCTGGCTTTCAGGAGCTTCAGGGTAAAATGTTCTTAAGAGCAGCAGACCACTGGTCCCAATGGCTCAAACTGTGCCAGCTTTCTTAATTGCTTCAGCACCATGTCCATAAATGAGAAAGTAAATTTGACTAATTGACTAGAAGTTTTTGTGAGCAAATTTGAAAAAGCTAAGGAAAAACTAAGGGATCCAATGAATTTTATCTTTTGAAGTAAAACCTAAATTTCACAACTAAAGCAAATGAGCCATCTCAGGTTGGGGCTATAAAGGAGGTATTTCTATATCTCTTTATCTTCTATAAAGGAGGTATTTCTATATCTTCTTTAGCCAGTTTTGGGCTAAAGAAGCAGGCCTATCCCTGTATCATTCAGTCCTGATGAAAAATCTTCTTTTAAACTTTACAAAGCGTTCAGAAGGGGGAGACATGTCAATACACTTGACATCAAGCTTCTCTGGGAACTAACATGCTGAGCCACATGGAAGTCATAAGTAGATCTTTTGAAGTAAAAATGTGTCATTGGCTGAGCTGCGGTGTAGTAAGGACCTGGAGACAAATGAAGGAATAATGAGCTAAATTGTGCCACCTGAGTTACTGACTTATAGTAGGACATCACAGCCATCTTTGTGTCATGCCATCTTCGTACCTTGTATCATGCTACTTTCACATGTGCTGCTTAAAACCCTCAAACAAATGTTACAAATCATTCATCCTCTTATATCATATAAAGAAACTGACATTTGGAGAATATAAATAGCTTTCCCAAGGTCAAAGAGCTTCAAAAAAGCAGAGCCATTCTTGAACTCAGTCTTGATAGACCACCCAGCCAAGGTAGAAAATACTAAGGACTTTGTTCAGTGTACTCTGACTTCAGCAAACACTGATAGTGATAGCATAAGATTTTTTAACACAAGTGGAAAGAAGGCTAAGAAATAAATATTAAGTATTATTCTCACCTAAAACCATAGTGCGTTTGTACTTGGAATGGTGTGTATGATTATAATACAGTAGTTCCCCTACCTGTGGGGACACATTTGTGACAGCAAAACTAACATGTATTTCTTTTTCCTTCTTTAGAGTTTACAGGTAACATGTATTCTCAGCTTGGGTCTTAACAACATCAGAATGCCATTTATTTTTTCTTTCATTATTGAGTACTGAGCTGACACATCAATAGCCCCATGGTGAATACCAACAACCCCACTGAGGAGGGCCCTCAGTGGAGGCAAAGGAAAGGGGATATAAAAGGATAATAAAAGAGGAATGCAACCAACACACGATTTGTTCATATAGTAAAGTTCACAATTAATAATAAAAAAGTAACATTTGGTGGCTCCAGGGATTAAGGCTCAATATCTTGATATCTGTAGGTGATATTGACTATAATTACTACACTTGAGAAGAAGTACGAGAGGAAATAGTCTACTATTTAAGGCTCTGAGTGTGAGCCTGTTGCCATCCTGCCCTGAGATCCAAGTACCTGCCTATGAATGAAACCCAACAAAAAGAGGAGCAAAACCACAGAGAGATACAGAACCTGAATGATCTCCTTTTAGAATACAGCCAGGTACAAAGTTAAACCACCTCTGGGTTATAAGTTATTTCAGCCAATATGTTTCCTTTTTGCTTAAGCTAGATTTTCTTTTTTTCTTTTTGGCAATCAGAAAGACCAGTATAAATTACCTCTCCACAATTAGAACGTAGCTTCTAGAAAAGCATCTCCTGTTGGATCCATTTATCATCATTGCGACTTAGGAAATAGTCTACTTAAATGCAATGCTCTGGTATACTCATGTGTCCATATTGTGAATAGTTACTTTGTGTTGAAGATAGAGTCAAGTTGTTCCTGAAAATTCTGATTTTTTTTTTCTTTTTCTAAGACATATTAGAACCTGGCTTTTCCTGCTGGTTTTCTCTCAGTATCACCTGGCTCCCACTCTATTTCCTTTTCTTTCTCACCTCAAAGCTCTTCTAATTGAAATGTGACAAAGCAATTGAAATGTGGTACCTTGTTGAATTACTGTTAGACATAGTGGCCTGTGGCTCAGCAAGTCTTGCCATGAAAAGAGCCAGCATGTGTTGGTAGAAGTTTTCTTTTTACTTTTTTTAAAGAAAATAACCATAAGAAATTTCATAGTAGTCAAGTTTTGTCTAGAAAAAAAATGAAAAGAGGTAAGTTTTAGAATGAGAAATACATGATTTCACAATTAAACTTTGTTATAAAATATGTATGAATTAAATTATATGTTGTAGCTATAGAGAACTGAGGTTATGTGAAACAATGTAAGGTGTAATATTTAGTTTTAAGGGGCTGGGAAGATGGTTTAGAGGCTAAAGGCACTTGCTGAAAAAGCCTGCAGGCTCAATTTCAATTCCCAAGCCATCCACATAAGTTAGTCACAAAAAGTGGCACAAGTATCTGGTGCTAATTTGTAGCAGCAAGAGGCCCTGATGTGCCCATTTACGCACACACACAAACACACACACACACACACACCTAGAAATAAATAATTTTTTAAAAAGATTTAACTTCAAAAAGGCAGCTTTTTGAAACATTTCCTATGGGGTGGAAACTTCATAATAAACAACAGAGAAACCCAGGCTAAAGAAGTCAACATATAGCAGTTGTGTGAGAACTTGATCAAAGAGGGTGGCAACAGAACACATCCAGTCAATATCTTTAGGAAAGCTTCCCACAGCTCTTTCATTTAATTTCTTTATTAAGAACTTCAGTAATGCCAAAAGTAGCTTATTTATCACATGGAAAGAAGATAGAGCTAAGAAACAAAAATGAATATACTGATTGATAAAATCCAAATATCCCTGACAGCCTGGATATTGAAATCTAAGTATATAAGCCTTGGGGCTAGAAAGATGGCTTGGTGGTTAAAGGCACACATAGCCAAGCCCAGGTATTTGTATGGGTCCTAGGGATCAAGTCTCTCAGGCCTCTTCAGACCCTCATGCTTTTGTACGAAGTATCCTTAACTGCTGAGCCATCACTATTTTTACCCTGCTCTCAATTTTTTTTTTTTATATTTAATAAATCCTTCCATTTGAATGCACAGAACTTGAAAACAATCTTGGTCTAGGAAATTCATGTTAGAAAAAAAAAACTCATTCTACTTTTATTTTCACATCTGAAAGAGCATTTTTGACTATTATCTTTAGCAAAACATTTAATATGAAAATGTACATGACCTGATTTCACATCAATATTACAACAGGCCCTTTGAGAAGGGGGCATGAAATTCTCTGAAAAGCCATTGTTTAAACTCATTCCAAGGCTTCCAACATGATGATGCTATTTCCTCGTATGAATACCGTCCCAATACTATTTTGCTGCCCACTAGTTATCATTTCCACACATTCATTGATCATAAGATTCATGAAGAGATCAAATCTCCATAGTATCCCTTGGACATGTCTGGCCCATTTAATTTCAGTGATACCTTCTTGTCCATAAATTTCTTCAGCTCACAAAGGTGAGCCTGACTCATGGTTTATCCTCAGTGGGATCCAGCTCCTTTCCACTCTCAATTAAAAAAAAAAAATAAAAATGGTGGTTTGATTTAGGTGTCCCCCATAAACTCATGTGTTTTGAATGCTAAGTCCCTAGCTGATGGAAATTTGGGAATTGGAACCTTGTTAGAAGTAGGTGGGTGTTATAGCCAGTTTCCTCTTGCCAGTGTTTGGCACACTCTCCCATTGCTGTTGTCCGTCTGATGTTGGCCAAGAGATGAAATCCAGCCCCTGTTCATGCTACAGTTTTCTTCTGCTATTATGGAACTTCCCCTCAAGTCTGTAAGACAAAATAAACCCTTTCCTCCTGCAAGGTGTTTGATCAAATGTTTTGTGCCAGCAATGTAAAAGTACAATTGCCTAGTGAGTTACCTGGACTTTGGTTCTCTGCCTGATCCAAAGGGGCCAAAATTCATGGAAAGATAATAATACCTCTGTGTTCTATACCCACGTTGTGTTTCTGTAAGAGCCACACAAACTGCTTAAGACAAGGACCAGCTGGTGAAATGTGGGAAACCATACCAAGGAATTCTTGGAGGGACTACACTGCTTAGGATGCAAATGAAAATTTCCACATGAATCAGAGGATGCGTTTTCAGATTTGTAAGTCACATTGATTCCTAGGCCACAATTCAGAAAATAAGAGTCAGTGGTTATGGAGGAGATATTAGTAACTTGTCTGTTTTCAGACCTCCCACAGTGACAATGATGATCAAAGAGGTAATTTTTATTTTTAATTTTGTTGTGGATTTTCAAGTACAATTTTTTTTTTGTTGATTCCCATATACTTTTCTATCCTCCTCTCTATCTTCCCCCAACCCTCCTCCCTCCTGTACTTTATTTTCCTTCTGTTAAGTGAAGTGACTCAAACTCAGACAAAATCCATATTCTCTCTGATATGCAGGACTTAGCTTATAATATCTGTAGTTATATCCATATGGGGGGATGTGTATGAGACCTATACAGATAGAACCATATCCAAAAGTGAATATAAAGATATGAGCTGGAAAAGGGGGAAGAGATGGACAAAAGGATTCAGACATGTTATTTATATTTATGTATTTATTATTTATAAGCAGAGAAAGAGAAATAATGGGCACACCAGGGACTCTAGCCACTGCAAATGAACTCCAGACGCATGTGCCACTTTGTGCATCTGGATTTGTGTAGGTACTGGGGAATGCAAACCTGGTGGTTAGACTTTTCAGGCAAGTGCCTTAACCACTGAACCATCTCTCCAGCCCCAGAAAGGTGAACTTTAAAAACCTGTTATATGACTTCTAGAGCAGCTTCCAGGTCATTGAATGTGCCTATTGTTTTCACTTTCCAAAGTGTGTGTGTGTGTGTGTGTGTGTGTGTGTGTGTGTGTGTGTTTAGTCATGTTCTATTTAACATTTCACTTAGCAATAGCCCCGTAGAATTGTACAGCCTGATGACATTATATCCATCATAGTTTGTTTATGAACACTGAAGTATCTATACAGTCAAAAACATGGCCAACATATTTCTTAGATTGTGTCTTGTTTTTAAGTGAACAATGCACACATATGTTTATATATGTACACATAAGTCTTAAGTTCTTAAAATTAATATATCCTCAAATAATATAGCCAAACTGTGAACTTAATATTGCTTTCTAAACCCTCCCCATAGCCCAGCTCCTGATTACTTAGTCAACCTGGGGAAAAGCACTGTAACTCCCACCTTTGGACACTCAATCAACAGTGGGTGGGGTCCTAAGAATTGAACAGTTCTAAATAACCTCCAGGAAACAAAAAAATGTTTCCTGAGTTTGACAAGCACTCTGATATAGGACAGTCTAGGGAGATAAGATGGGAGCAGTTCTTATCTTGGCCTCAGGAAAGCTTGTCTCATTGCTAAGTATGTGTCATCATGTTTATAAGTGGACATGTTTTTAAGTTTACTAGGACTGCCAGGAGGAGTAGTTGCTATTAGAAACAAAAGCTAGAACCCTGAGCCGTGTTGCTTAGTTAATCAGTCCCAGTTTTCTTTCTCTATGTATGGAGGGTGTCACCCAACTCCAGTCCACCTGAGTGAGGTCCCCGAGACTCCAGCCCATCATTTGTGTCCATTAATAAGCTGCTGGGCTTCATGTGAGTCATCCCCATTACTGCTAATAGGAATGACGAATATTCAGCTGGGAACAAGACTCTTAATAATTGTGGGATTTTGTGTTTACCAAGTCAAGTCACATTTAATGCTTCACACTTTTGATAACACTTCTTGGCAGGCTTACTAATTTGCTTTTATTTTGGTAATCGCTGTTCTTTATCTGAGTAACTATTTTAAAATGAAAAAGGAACCTAAATTAGTATCATACATTTCAAGACATACATTTGTACCCATCATAAACTTTAATTTATACTTTAGCCAAATGATTTTAACAGTTGCTATAAAATCAGCTATTTAATAATAGTCTTTATAGCCACATTGAATGCAGCAGGAGACAAGCTTAATAGCCTTGTGTCCACAACAAATTTTCAGCTACTATTCAAACATCCTACATGTCTTTGAAAACTACAGATCAGTCAAATTCCTACTGATTGCATTGCTGACTGGTTCCCACATGCACCTGTAGTTTTTTATTGCCTACATCTGTTTTTCCATCCACAACTTCTTTTCCTTTCTCAGATTCACATTATAAAAACTACTGTTATTGTCAATAGAATAATTTTCATAATCATATATGTGGCCTTTCACAGGACATCTGCAATTTGGTTCTAAAGCACCAAAAGGAAAATGTGAGTTAATGAAATATTTCTAACGTTTACTTTTGTAGTGGTAAACATAAGAGATTTCAGAGGGGAGGAAGCATATTTCAGACATATACCAAGATAATTAAGAAAATTTAAAATGGGCAATTTGAGAGAAAGTATAAAATAAAATTACATAAAAGAGTAACTTGCTCACATTATATGGGAATTCATTTTTGAAAATTTTGTTCATTTTTTAAAATGAATAAATATATCCTTGAGTTACATGAACTTAGGTAACTTTGATTATCTGAGCTTAATTAAAAAACAAGAATTATTAAATCCAATTAAGTGAAATATTCAAATTATTTAATTTGTTTTTGTTTTTCAATATAACCATTCATAGCACTTTACACATGGAATACAGTACAATATGTGATTGAATAAATGTAATGAGGATTCTTTCCTTTCTCCTTTCCCCTTCCATTCCCTTGTTTCCTTCCTTCCTTCCTTCCTTCCTTCCTTCCTTCCTTCCTTCCTTCCTTCCTTTCTTTCTTTCTTTCTTTCTTTCTTTCTTTCTTTCTTTCTTTCTTTCTTTCTTTCTTTCTTTTTTTCTTTCTCTGCTTGGGTTCAGAGCTTCATGCATTCCAAGCAAGCACTCTACTACTGAACTATAACCTCCAACTCCTAAGAAGTTGTTAAGTCTTATTGAGCTTGGATTGTTGGACCTGCCTGGCACTACCTCCAAATAGTATGCAGAAATGTAGACATAGAAGAAGACCAACCACAAAAGCATGGAAAGATACTTGGAGATTGTTACAACAAGGGTGTCAGCTGCCGTTACTTGTGCTGGGCTGAGACTCAAGCAGGTAGAAGAACGGGAAATCTTAGTAATGGGAAAAGGCCAATGCCAACTTTACTCTAATTGGCAGCTGCAGGCAAGCTAACTGCAAGGAAGACATCCAATGTCATTGGTTAATGGGAGTATATTTGGATGTCTTTCATTGACCCTAAGTTAGAAACTGGGGCAAAAATTATGGAAGTTGTAATTTATTAATCAAATTATAGCCATAGGGGACCAGATATTACCAGAGCTATTGTGAGATTTCCTATACTGGTTAGCAGAGAAAGGAATGTTATTTCCTACAAATGTAACTCATGGTAGGTTGGCCTCATGAATTGGTTACTATACTTAATGGTCTGAATTCCTTGGCTGGTTGCTGTAGACTGTGGGCCAGAGTTCTGTTTTTATAAAGTCTGTCCTGAACGTTTTCTGGTTGTAGATTTAAAATCTCCATTACTCAGAAATAGGACATATTGTAAAATCTTATGAACAAGAAAAAAAAATAGAGGTAAGGTACTTAATAGTGTTCCCTGTGCTAAAGACATAGTTTGGCAAAAATGCAGTTTTAGGAAAATTTAACTTGTATTAAAGTTACATTTGTACAAAATCTCTTATGATGAATGAACCATCACAACCCCAAAACACAGTCATATACATTTCCCATTTTTGGTGTGTGTGTGTGTGTGTGATGCTGTGTGAGTGCATGTGCCTGGGTGTGTGTGTATGATGCTGTGTGAGTGCATATGCATGTGTATGCACCCATGTGTCACCCTATGAACTCATCTGCAATTGGGTGTGGTGCAGAGTAGAACATTGGGTGCTTTACCCCATCACTCGTTGGCCCATTCTTTTGTAATCTGGGATTTCTTACTGATCTCAGAGCTTGCAATTTAATTTTTTCCAAAGCACTGAGCTCCAGTGATTCTTGAGTCTCTTTTCCTCTATGGGACTGGAGTTACAGATACGTGTGGCCATGCCCAGTTGCTTATGTGGGTCCTGGGGATCAAACTCAAGGGGTGTCTCAGGCCTCCTCAGGCACTCATGCTTGTAAAGGACATGCTCTTAACTACTGAGATGTCTCTCTAGACCATACACACATTTTCCATTCTTCAGGTGATGACTTTCAACTCTTTGGCTATTTCTTTGGGAACTTCATGTAGCAACTATAATGTTTACACTGTTAATCTAAGACTTTTCTGTTGACTCCAACTTACAAAACAGAGCTTCAGTTCTTTTCGTATCATTCTTTACATCATTCCACCCTATAGTACAGAGAACACATTTCTGCATTCACATTCTTTCATAAGGTTCTATCATACTTTGATAGCTAGCTATTTGCTGTCAATGCCTTTATGACCACAAACTGAGATGTGGTGTATCCTGTGATGGTATTTCCTTTCCTTCACAGTGTTTTGGAATTATGAATAAACTTGTGTTTTGCTGGCTTACTTTTCCAATTATTTAGTTTTGTCAGCAATGCCTTACAAACTCTATCCACAAATATTTAACTCTCAGTATGTTTAAGCATATCAAGTATTCTGGGAGTTCCTATTTGCTTAGAAACATCCTCCATAAAGTTCACGTTCTCCAGTCTTTTAAACAGTTGTCATCCTGGAATTTTCCTCCATTACAATCCTGATAATTGTCTGTGTCTTTATTTATGCAAACCATTTGAATCCCAAATTATATTTCCTTAATTTTTGGCTCATTCCATCAATTTTTGGGAGGATTCTTGTGGTCATAGAGTTAATTTTTCTGAAACTATTCATTTTTGTTTTTATTAAAATAAAAAAATTACTAAAAATTTACATATTCCCTTACCACAAACATCCTTTGTTCCTCCTTCCCATCCCTCTCTACTGAAATCCCTCTTCTTTCCTACTATTCCCTGTTCTGTATGGATGTTTCTCTCCATGTCTCTCTCTCTTGTTCTCCCCCCCCCTCTCTCTCTTCCCTTCCTTCTCTCCCTACCTCCTCCATCACCCAAGACAACCTGTCAATGAATCGAATCCAGTACTATGCAGGTCTTGTGAAGATACTATGAGATAGGAATACAATAACAACTTTGTGTGTCTGAAAAACAACATTCTAAAGCACTCCTTCCCGTAATTTGGCTGTTAACTTTCTTTCCACCACATTTTCTGCTCTAGTTCCAGAACTTTGGAGGGTGTATTAGAGGTATCTCATTTAGTGCTGAACACTCCACTTTCTTTTCTTCTCAGTTTTGAGTCTCCCTAGCAATCACCACCATCTGAAAGGAGAAACTACTCTAACAAGAAGTGATAGCAGCACTAATATATAAGCATAGATGTAAGTATTTAGAGGGGAATTTGGTGGGCATAGTTTATCTATGTTCAAACAGCACTTTTGAACATGACCTGATTTCACCCTCATACTTTATTGTAGGGTAGGTAAGAATACAATTTCCTGTAGAAGGACATTTGCTTGCAGAATTTTGAAATCTTTGATCTGGTATTTTTCAGACTCTTGATGCTGGAGAGAAGTTTGAAGTTGTTCTGCTTCATAGTTCATGGAATAATTTCTTAAAATATCTTTTCTTTCACCCATTGTTCTGAAATGTCACAATGACATGGTATGGTCTGGGGCAATTTCCATCTATTATGTGGGGCTTTCATAGGGACATTTCAATCTAGAGATCCATATCCTTTGTCTGTGAAATATTTTCTTGGTTTATTTCCTTAATTATTTCTTACCTACTCTTTTCTCTTTCATTTCCAGGTGGAATAGCATTGTTTGCATGATAAATGTTCTGGCTTAATTTTCTAATCTTTTCATTCCTATTTTTTGTCTCTTTGTGTTATAATTCTGCTTTGGGGAAAATGTATCAACTTTACTTTCTAGCCTTTATACTGTATTGTTGACTTCTACTATATTATACCTTAACGTTTTACATTCTCATTCTTATCATAATATTCTATTTTCATAGCATCCTGTTATTTGAAAGATGATGTATGTCATTTCTTTTGGAATATAATTGGGTTTTTAGTTCTGTTTTCTAGTGAGAAATTTTATCTAACAGATGTGACTTTAGGTGTTCAAAAGAGAATAACTAAAGAGAACCACAGTTATATGCTGTACTCCTTGTTCCTTGTCAGAGACAATTGGACATTTTGTCTCTAGTCAGAGTCTGGGGGGACACATGGCTTAAACTTGCATGGGGTCTGAGATAAAGGGGGATCCATCCATTTTTTTTCCAGAGCCCTGCTTTCCATGAATTTAAATAGCATATGTTGGAAAGCAAGAGCAAAATGAAATTACAGAGCAGAGAGATAAACATCCTGACATTCCTTATCCTATTCTGAAATTGTTTGCTTTTATATAGAAAACTTACCCATTTGTGAAACATAAGGTGATAGACTCTTGTCTATGTTTAAACTGGTTAAACCTCCAATTTCATCTGTATTTATGACTTTGTGACCCACCTAGCATAGGTATCACCTGTGTCTAATGTAAGATGAATTTAGATTAAGATTATGTCCCTATATAAAACTTTTAGAGTATCCTTAAGAGTCTGTAAACAGTTGAAAATCTCTAACTTTAGGCATGGTGTTTAGGTTTAGCCTGAAAGTTCTTTCCTGCATACGCACATATTTATGCACATACTTTAACATTCTCATCTAAGTACCACTCAAGAAGCATTTTAAAAAATATTTTTTATTCATTTTTATTTATTTATTTGAGAGTGACAGAGAGAAAGGGAGAAAGAGGCAGACAGAGAGAGAATGGGCATGCCAGGGCTTCCAGCCACTACAAACGAACTCCAGACACATGCGCCCCTTTGTGCATCTGGCTAACGTGGGTCCAGGGAATCCAGCCTCAAACCAGGGTCCTTAGGTTTCACAGGCAAGCGCTTAACTGCTAAGCCATCTCTCTATCCCTCAGAAAGCATTTTTAATGAGCATTCAGTGTCCCAACATTACTCCTTCAATCAATTCATCTAATCCCATTATTAACCACCTTTCTTATAAGGCTATGATGAAAAACTACACCAAATTAATCCTATTACTCACTAACAAGTGAATAGCCTAAAGACAATTTTATGTCATTAATACCAATAAGACACTAAACTAAGGCAAATATTGTCGCTATCTTGAGTCAGGCTCGCCTAGAAGTCAGGTCAGTTGCCTCCTCCTTTTAAGTACATTACAAATTTTTAATAAACCTCTATGAAAGTTGAAGTTGACCTAGAACATAAATTCAGTAATTATAACAAATATAACAAAGTTGACATATTTTTTAATGTAAAACTTCAGTTATTTATAGGCTATAGTTAAAGGTGACTTTTTCTTTCTTTCTTGCCACTTTTTGGTGTGCTGTGGTGGCTGGGCTGGGCTTGCATATACCTTAGATCAGCCCTGCCTTACTCCCAGCACTCACCAGGGGTCTGGTCTGGTACACTTGGAAGTGATGGCCAAGAAGTCTGCTGGGAGGCCAAGGATTCTGACTACCTGGAGGGGAAAGAGTGGGGGCCTCCAGGACTGCCAGGAGGCCTCTGAAGAAGGCGGCCCACTGGGAGGCCACTGAAGATGGAGTGGGCCTGCTTGGGGGCCACTGGGAGAGGAGGCGGAGACATGGCACCTGCATGGGCAGAGGTGCCATTGTCTGTCTGCCACCTGACTCTGACCCAAGCCACTTTGGAGTGCTTGCAAATCTGGTTTGTAGTTTTGCTGCTTAAAGGGAGTGAGGGGAAATTTCCTTCCTGAACTTTTCATTTCCTAGCCAGATAAACTATGTGGGTCCACATGGATGCCTAGAAATCCAAAAATGACCTGGAGGACTTCTTCACAAAAGGAGCCTACCTCCCTCTGGGAGAGCTAATTCCCTTAACTTTCAGAAAGCTCTTATTCCATGAATCTGATGATAGATAGATAGATAGATAGATAGATAGATAGATAGATGTATAATCTTGGTGGGAGGCAATGTTACCCATGACAGAGAAAGATTGGAAATTCCAAGACGAGAGGCCAACGTTCCCAAGGGCTGATTTGCACATGGGGGAATTCCCCAAAGATGTGGGTGTGAGCCTGTCCACAAGTTTAAGAGGCCAGCAACCTGCCCTACAGGCTTTTAAGAGGTCGATGTGTTACCTGGTTTGTGTGTGTGTGTGTGTCAGAGAGAAATACATAGAGGGTTTTTGCCAACACCCAACAGGCTGTTGGGGTCCAGGCAGAGGACAGCTGGCCTCCAGGCAATACTGAAGAGTGGCCTTGCCCAAGGGACATCAGTTGCCAGTTCATTGGGTCTGGTCCCATGCAATGGTGTAAACCAAAAATAAAGGAGGAGAAAGAGAAACCTGCCAGCCCTCAAAAACATGGAGGCAAGGCTGCATGGGCCAATGTTTCCCAGTCCCTCTGGGAGAGCACTCACCTACCCTGTCCACCTCATAAGGTCCCTGTTCAGGCACCAGCTGTGGGTTTTTGGATTTTTGCTAGGCAGCCTCTGTGGTTCACCCCGAAGGCACCCAGGCCACCAGGGGTGGGTGAGCATGTGAAGAGAGAAAGACACTCCCAGGAGAATGTTGAGCAGCTCTCTCCTTAACTGCTGCTGTGTTGAAATCCCAGTCTTGTCTAGTCAAAGGGAAGAAGGTATCAATGAAAGCTGGATTATTGGTGGGATTCCCATCAGTGCCTGGAACCAATTTCTGGGCTTCAGTCTGGCTTCTCTCTCTTTCCTCTGTAATAAAGAGAATCTTTATGGGGTCTAGGGGCCCCATAACCCAAAGAGGGAATACTGTGATTCCAAGAGGAAGTAATTTTAATGTCCTGAAAGTGGTCCATCAGTAAAGAAAGTGGGGTAGTCTGCATCTGTCCCATCTGTTCAAGCACACAAATAAAAGGAAAAAGAGAGCAAAAAAGTTCAGCTGGCCAGTGACTATAAAACCGAAATTGAGACAACAGCCTCTTGCATTGTCTCTACAGATAGGGGAATTAAATCCCCTCCGGGAGGGCCTGGGGACACCCAGGACCTGCCTTCCAAACAAAGTGGCCTCCAGGGGCACATCCACACAACCACAATTTTCTAATGAATGGAATAATGAAGGATAGGCTTTCAGAAAAGACCAAACACAGAAGCACAACACAGAAGCACACTTAACAGCCAGCGACCTGAGCTCCACGTGTTGGTGGTCCTCAGCAGTCTCTGAGGACATCTTGGATGAGCCCCCAAATGTTATACCCAGTTCTCAGCACCCCCAGTGACCACCAAGGAGAACCAAACACATATGCAAGGGCAAGGAGCTTTATTTCAGGCTTAAGCTCGGACTCCTGACTTCACCAACGCAGTGGATCAGTTCAAGAGCTTTTACTTCTCTTTTCTTTTTGTTTTAAAATTGTGGATTTTTTTTTTCTATTTACTGCTTTTTTCTCCCTTTTAGAGGTTTTTTTTTTTTTGTTTTTTTTTTTTTCCTCAGGTTTGGGTGGTCACTGATTTTCTACCAGACATAAAGCTGGCAATTACTTAATAATGAATTTTACCTGAACAGGGCTAAGTAAATAAAAGTGGGGAAGCTTTTGGCAGGTATGAAGAGGATGAGAAATTCTGTGCATGGGTAAAGCTTGTCAACTATAATAAGCTATTTGGTAGTTTCATGAGAAGACCCCAGTATCAGATCAAGCTGCTTTCCATTGGGCTGGTCTGTTTACACAAGGAAAATCTCATGGAAGCCTGTGAGGAAAAGGGTATTTTCACATCTTTTATTTTCACTGTCACTTCAGCTTATTTTCAAGATGGCACCCGCCATTACACCTGCTCCCCACAAATGTAAACCGCATTTATGGTGGTTTGGCTGTAAGGTGCCACTTATACTCTCAGTGTTTGTGATTAAGCCTCATATTTAGACCCAAGCTGGTGGAGACTTTGGCAAGTGGAACTTTGCCTGAGGAGGTATGTCAGCCCCACTGGGTGTGGCCACCTCATTAAAAGGACTTCCTCCCAGATGATACCATATGGCTCCTTGCTGTCTGCTCTGCCATACTTTCCTCAACATGATGAAGCTTCCCCTTAAAACTGCAAGCCAAAAATAATCCCTTTCCATCCGTAAACTGCTTCTGGTCATGTGTTTTATCTGAACATTGAGAAGATAACTGTTTAAAAATCTTTTATAAGTGTGCCAGGAATGGGGTCTCCAGCCAGACAATAGGAGAGGCCTCACCTCACCTTAGTGACATGGAGAGAGGATAATTTGGAGGCAAAAATTGCTGTATTTTAAGCAAAATGCCAACATTCCTGTTTTAGTCTATCTTGCCTCCCTGGAGTTTACAGGAACTTTTGTGGCTCAGATTCAACAGATCCTGTGGCTGCCAAATGCTAGCTCCTTGTTCTGCTGAGCCTCTAACCACTCAATTTTGCCACCCTGCTTTCCCTCTTTCATTTCTGCTACCTCCTCGTCTGGTCCTCGTGGCTTACTCCCCTTTTCCACTGTATGGTTGTTGTTATTTTGTAGGGGAGGAGGCTTTGGTGAAGGAAAGTTTGATCTGTAATCTTTAATCTAAAGTTGTGACAAATCACTTGAAATTTTTTGTCCTCCTAATTTTTTCCTTTATAAAAGAAATGAGGTGTGTGGAGATGACTCAGTGGTTCAAGGTCAAAGCTGTTAGCTCAGGGCTCAATTACCCTGCACTCACATAGAGTGGTACATGCATCTATGATCTCAACACACTTATGACATGGGAGGCAGAGCCTGAGGGCAAGAGATACTATCTTAAAGAAAGTGGAATACAGGCACCTTGAAGTTGTCCTCTGACATACATACATGCACTGTGGCATGCATGCCAACACACACACACACACACACACACACACACACACACACACAAACACACACATATAAGTAAATAAATAGGCTGGAGAGATGGTTAATGGCTTGGTGGCTTGCCTGAAAAGCCTAAAGACCCACATTCAATTCCTGAATACCCACTTTTAAGTCAAGTGCACAAGTGGCACATGTGTCTAGAATTCCTTTGCAGTGACTGGCGGTCATTTATGCCTATTATCTCTCTATCTACCTTTCTCTTTCTCTCTCTCAAAATAAGTAAATGAATAAAATATAAAAAAAAAATATATGAAAAGGAGATCTATTTTACTAAACATTTTGCAAAAGGGAATAAAATATTGGCTCTTGGCTTGTTTGTCAAAATTGTTTCTGGCTGGGTGCTATGGCATATGCCTTTAATCATAGCACTTGTGGGGCAGAAGTAGGAAGATAGCCTGAACTAGAGCACTAGAGAAAGATACCACCTCAACCCCTCCTGCAAAAAAAAAAAAAAAAAAAAAAAAAGTTCCTGAAGATTTTGGCATCATTACTTGGGCCATGTTCTGATGATTCCCAAGTCTAGCTTTTAGGGTACTGACATGAGATTTAGGTTCAAGTAGAAGGCAAGAGGTATGCATAACTAAGTAGTTCTGGTCGGTATGTAGCTGTACCCATAGCTGACTCATCATTGCTTTGGCCTCAAGTGGCCTGCTAAGTTTTCAGAACTGTGTAAAATCTCTTCCTGAGACATATGTTCCTCCTTTGGTTGGCATCAGCCTTGTTTTCTCTATCAAGAGACTCATGGGAAAACTCCAATTCCTTGTAGTCTATTGTTTGAATAGCCTGATAGCCAAAGGGAGGGGCACCATGACCTTTCTTTATCTTTGCTTCTGCCAGGACAGTTACAACACTATTTATCTGATACATTGTTGTCTACATAGCTCTTTATAGTACAAGTTGCTCTGAAATAGGAAGCTCTTTTGTGGTGACATGATGTTCCAAATGTCTGGGCTTCTGGAGCATTTCATATTTTGATTTGCAGAATAGGGATGGATACTCAGCTGATAAACTGATATATGCAAATATCCCAAAACTGGAAAAAAAAAATCCCTGAACTCTAAAACACTCTGACTCCAAGAATTTTAGATAAAGGGTAAGATAATTAAAGTTTCTGAAAAGTGCTGCATCTACTTTGAACTATGCTAAGTGGACTGACCTAACTTCTGTGACATGGAGAGATGGAATGTTGCAGGACCAGAGCCAGATTACCTTTGGCTACCTTTAGCCCCTTAGTAGGCATTTATTTCTCACCTCTGTGTCTGACCTAACATCCTTGTGACTATCAGGTAATCAGGAGAAACCTTTTTGGAATGTACTTATGGACATCAGTTTCCACCAATACACATGCAAAGCCTGTAGTAGTGCCCCTCCCTCCACTCTGCTGTTACCCACCTGCCTGATGTTTCCACCAGTGTACTTGAAAATGCCTCAGTTTATGAAATTCTTTTACTCTGTAACTATAAAGCACTCATGAACTTGTTAACACATAGGAGCATAAAATTTGGGTCAATCTGTCTCTTTTCTTGGGCCATGTCATTCATATTTGGCTCTGTCATTCATTCCCTTTGAGGTGAGTGGTGTGTGTGTGTGTGTGTGTGTGTGTGTGTGTGTGTGTGTGTGTTAATAGACAGATTCTTAACCTGAATATAAAGAATTTCACATATATCATATTTTTCCTTTTCCATTTTTTGAGGAGGTATACTAGGGATTTTTTATTTAGGGCCTCACAAATGCTAGACAAACACTCTACCACCAAGCTATATCCTTAGCCTTTGCTTTTTTTTTTTTTTTTTTACTTAAAAAAAAACTTGATATGGTTTCACTAAATTGCCTATGTTGGGCTTGAACCCAGTCTGTAGCATAGGCAGGTTTAGAACTTGTGATACTCCTATCTCAGCATTTTGAGCAGCTGAGATTACATGCTGTGTCACTAGGTTTGGATCTCTAGATTCTTGTCAAAGTCTTGTCTACTGCAGGTATTGCTGGTCCTTTATGTTGCAGTTGCCTTTTCATTACAGGGACAAAGCACCTGAACAAAAGCAGCTGATGGAAGGAAAGTATTTATTTTGACTTACATTCTCAAGGGGAAGCTCCATGATGGCATTGGAAATACAGTAGATCAGAGGTTGGATCACCCCCTTGCCAACATCAGGTGGAAAACAACAGCATGAGAGGAGACCCATTCAAGCAAAGGGAAGTTGGCTATAACACCCATAAGGCAGCTCCCAAGAACATACATCTTTCCAGCAAGGCCCCACCTCATAAATTGCTACCAGCTGGAGGTAAAGCAATCAGAACACATGAGTTTATGGGAGACATATGACCCAAACCACCACACTTTAACCTAAGTGGAAAGTGGTTCTCAGGGCCTGACTGGAATAAGAAGTGCCTGTGGCATTAGTGAAATAATCAAGCAGTAAGATCTTATCAAACTAAAAAGCTATTGTATAGACAAACTATCAACAGAGTCAATAGATAACCTATAGAATGGGAAAAAAATCTTTGCCAGCTATTTTTCTGACAGAGGTCTCACATCTAGAATTTACAAAGAACTAAAAATACTAAGCAAATAAAAATTTGAGCAACCCAATCAAAAGACGGGGCAGAGAATTAAACAGAGATTTCTTGAAGGAAGAAATACAAATGGCCATTAAACACTTAAAGAGATGTTCAACATCTTTAGTCATCAGGGAAACAGAAATTAAAACAACTTTGAGATTCTGCCTCACTTTAGCCAGGATGGCAATCATCAAAATATCAAATGACAACAAATGCTGATGAAGCTGCGGAGAAATAGGAACCCTTACACACTGTTGGTGGGAGTGTAAACTTGTACAACCTCTATGGAAGTCAGTATGGAGACTCTTAAAAATGATGAAAATAGAACTACCTTTAGTTCCATGTATTCAACTTCTGAACATATTCAGAGATATTTGCTCAGCAATGTTTGTTGCTGCTTTATTCACAACAGCTAGGAACTGGAATAGGCCCAGATGTCAATCAACTGATGAATAGATAATGAAGATGTGATACATATACACAATGGAATTCTACCCAGCAATAAAGAAAAAAATGAAATAATGTTATTTCAAGGAAACGAATGGACTTGGAAAAATGATTCTAAGAGATGTCACACAGGTTTGGAAAGACAAATGTCACATATTCTCTCTCATATATTGTTACTAACTTGGATCTGCTGAAGTTGAGTGTAAATGGTAGTAAACCCCAGGAATATGGACAGAGAACTAGAGTGAGTCTACAAGAAAGTGGAAATAGGGAAGTATGAGAGCAGGGGATGCTTGACAGGCTAGGTGAGGGTCAAAATATAGGAGGTGTAAGGGTCTTGGGGGAAAGAGAAAAGAAAGGGAAGGGAATTACACAAAATTAAAGGTAACATGAATCAGTACCATAGAAACATTCCTTGTGGACAGTATTCTACAAGATACAACCCTCAATAAGTGGGGTAGAGGGTGGTCCTGTCAGGATACAGTTTAATTTTAAAACCATAGGCTCAGGCTAGTAAATCACAGGGCCAGAAATGGGTTACTCCCCACAGTGAACTGTTGGTCAGTGATGCCCTTGACAACCCCTATAGCAATGGAAAATGCCATGAGAGCTTCTGGGGAAAAAATGGTCACCAATAGTATGAGCAAGCAGGGGATCCTACCAGCTACAAAAGCAACCTGCAGGCAATAAGTACACACCTGCAATAGTGGCACACAGTCTATAAGGATAAACAATTGTTTTCAGATTAGACATGAGGCCAGCTTAATGGGAGAGTAATTATTCTTTATACTGGGGACCAAGTCAGAACCCCATGGATAGGAAACACATAGACTCCAGAGAGAAGCCCACTGCTCTTTGGCTAAGAATGGGCACACACATTAAAACGATCTCTCAAATAACTTAAATAGCTATATTTATTTCCTTTAACCAAGTTGTTGTCACTTGTGGTTGGAGAATCTGCTTTATTTTACAGATGGCAGAGAATATTGGAGACGTAAGATCCTTCATGAGACCAAGAAAAGATAGCCAACTACTTACCATTTCTATCACATCAGCTGAGGTCCAAGAGACTTCAGAGAAAGCAGTGACATGAATACTGTACTGCTCTCTCTGCTGCACTGACACCCAGCTCCAGGGAGATGGCTAAAGAGACTATGTTCACTCAAAACTCTTTAAAGCAGAAATTGAGAGGCATTAGAAATCTCTTAACACTACATCAAATTGATAACACACTCAGCAAGGCCCAGGAAACATGGCAGAATGGGGGACAGAAATATCAGAAGCCACAAAGTACACAGGAATATCTCCAAGCATTCCTTCCTCACAAAGACTGACTGAGTCCTTCATGACCCCACGGTGAATTCCAATAACCCCACTGAGAAAGTTCCTTAGTAGAATGGTGGTGGGCAAAGAGGGAATACAAGAGTATAACTCAAAAGAATAAAGCAATATTTTTTTTTTAGAAAAGCTTGGGTGATTCTATGGTGTTTTCAGAGAAGATTAACTGAAGGGGTAAAAAAACCACCCTGGATTTGGGGAGCACCATTCCATGACCTGTGGTCCTGGACTGAGTGAAAAAGGAAAAGGAGGAAGTCAGCAGAGCACTGGCATTTTCCAATTTTTTCACTTCCTGATCTGCCAAGATGTAAACAAGCAGCCTCTCTCTACCATGCCTTTCCTGCCATGAGGGACTGAAATGTGACTCCAAGTAAACCTCCCATCTTTTAAGTGGCAGGTATTTGAGATCACAGTAATAAGAAAAGTAACTAATACAAGGTTCTTGTGTTCCAAGGTCACATGAACATAGAAGAGCTAAAGGAACATGCAGAAAACAGGCCGAATGAGATTCTAGTTGATCATTACATGTCATTGTCATGGGACAAAAGGGAGTGTTAGGTAGGATAAAAGTTCCAAGTTTCTAATGATTAAGCAGTTTGTATTGTTTGTTTTAAACCTAGATAACAAGCTGGGCATGGTAATACTTACATGATCCTAGCACATTGAATGTATGGAAGGCTAAAATAGGAGAATAGTGAGCTAGACCATCTACTATCTTCCAAGCCTGGTCTATCAGTGAGACTTTATGAATTTTTTACTGAGAACTTGATGAACATATTACATATTGGTCATGTTCCCATCTGGTCATGCTCTTATGTCCCCTCTCCCCTGAGGACCCTTCTTCAGTGAGGTTATTGCTATTCACTGTGGGGTCATGAATGTACCAGTCAGTCTCTGTGGGGGAAAAGATGCCTGAAAATACACCTTCCCTCATGTGACTCTTACATTCTTTCTGCCCTCTCTTCCGCAATGTTCCACGAGCTTTAAGTTTCCTTTAGTGTTGAGCTCTCAGCAGCCTCTGAGTTTCTGCTTTGATGAGTTTTGAGTCTCCTCAGGCAATACTATATTTTAAAGAAATTTAACAAAAATACATAGAAGCCTATTGTTAGGAAGAAAAACTGAATCATAGAAATTTAAGATTTGAAGATACTGAATTAGATTACCTATAAGGATATTGATAATATGTCATGATCTAAGCACAAACTATTCTTTGTTATGGTTCAATTCCAGTATTTTTTTTAATCTTGGATGTTGTCCTCTGATAGATATGGCTCCTCATCCCTCCTGAGGATAGACAGGCCAGAGACTACTTGTCTTTAACACCTGCTAGCATCTCTTTCCTGAGCTCTAAGGCCATTTCTGAAGAGTAAAACAGGTAATCTTGGAATGTATAATCCTGTTTCTTCCAATTTACATTATTTTTATCATTGTCCCTTTATTTCATCAATTAACACATACTGTTATGTGTCCAAGGAGAAGGCCTTTGAGGAGTGGAGGAGGACACAAAGAAGGGGAGGGAGTTTCTGTCTTGGATATATTGTCATTCTTCATTCTGTTTCCCTGTCTTTTTTTTCCTCCCAGGGTGTTGCAGTCTGGTTCGTATTGCTGGTAGAAATCACCCAACCAAGAGCAGCTCTGGGAAAAAGAGGTTTATTTTGGCTTACAGGCTCGAGGGGTAGCTCCACGATGGCAGGGGAAAATGATGGCATGAGCAGACGGTAGACATCACCCTTGGCCAACATAAGGTGGACCACAGCAACAGGAGGGTGTGCCAAACACTGGCAAGGGGAAACTGGCTTTAATACCCATAAGCCCGCCCCCAACAATACACTCCCTCCAGGAGGCGTTAATTCCCAAATCTCCATCAGCTGAGAACCTAGCATTCAGATCACCTACGTTTATGGGGGATGCCTGAATCAAACCACCACATTCTGCCCCTGGCCCCCATAAACTGATATCCATACATGATGTAAAATACAATGTATTCAGTCTGACTTTAAAAGTCCCCATAGCTTTTATCAATCCCAATGATGTTCAAACATTCCCACAGTCCAAGATCTTTTAACTGAGCCATAATACCAAAAAAATAACCTCAAAAAACCTATAATGGCACAGAATAAATATTCACACTGCAAAAGATGACATTGGGCATAGCAAAGAAACATTTAACCAATACAAGATTTAAAACAACCAGGGAAAACATCAAACTCTGAAGCCAATGGTTTGGCTGGATGGTCTGGGACTTGGAAGGAGCACAATTGGAAAATTGGGGAAAAGGACATTTGGCGAAGGTGTATGTTGATAGACCTCTCTGAATGGGCAAAGGGTATAAAGATACTTGTGTCCCATGTCAGTGCTCATCAGAAGGTGACCTCATTGGAGGATGACTTTAATAATCAAGTAGATAACCTGACCTGTTCTGTGGATGGTGGTCAACCCTTTTCCTCAGCCACCCCTGTCATTGCCCAATGGGCCCATGAACAAAGTGGCCATGGTGGTAGAGATGCAGGCTATGCATGGGCCCAACAACATGGACTTCCACTAACTAAGGCTGACCTGGCTACGGCTACTGCTGAGTGCCAAATTTGCCAACAGCAGATACCAACTCTGAGCCCCCGATATGGTAGTATTCCTCGGGGTGACCAGACAGCAACCTGGTGGCAGGTTGACTACATTGGACCTCTTCCATCATGGAAAGGGCAGCGTTTTGTCCTTACTGGAATAGACACTTATTCTGGGTATGCATTTGCCTTTCTTGCATGTAGCGCTTCTGCCAAAACTACCATCTGAGGGCTTATAGAATGCCTTATCCACCATCATGGCATTCCACACAGCATTGCTTCTGACCAAGGAACTCACTTCACCGCCAAGGAAGTATGGCAGTGGGCTCATGATCATGGAATTCACTGGTCTTACCATGTGCCCCACCATCCTGAAGCAGCTGGCTTGACAGAACGGTGAAATGGCCTTTTGAAGAAACAGCTACAGTGCCAACTAGGTGGCAACAGCTTGGAGGGCTGGGGGAGTGTCCTCCAGCAGGCTGTATATGCTCTGAATCAGCATCCTATATATGGTACTGTTTCTCCTATAGCCCGGATTCACGGGTCCAGGAATCAAAGGGTGGAAATGGGAATGGTCCCACTTACCATCACCCCAAGTGACCCGTTAGCTAGATTTTTGCTTCCTGTTCCCGCAATCTTATGCTCTGCTGGACTACAAGTCTTGGTCCCAGAGGGGGGAGTGCTTTTGCCAGAAGACACAAAGAACATTCTATTGAACTGGAAGCTAAGACTTCTCCCTGGTCACTTTGGGCTCCTAATGCCCTTGAGTGAACAGGCTGAGAAAGGAGTTATAGTGATTGCAGGGGTGATTGATCCAGATTCCCAGGGGGAAATTGGACTGCTCTTCCACAATGGAGGTAAGGAAGAGTATGCCTGTAGTGCAGGAGTTCCTTTACGGCATCTGTTAGTGTTACCGTGTCCTGTTGTCAAAGTCAATGAACGACTGCAACAACCCAATAGAAGTAGTGTGATAAATGGCCCAGATCCTTCAGGAATGAAGGTATGTGTTACCCCTCCAGGTAAAGAACCAAGACCTGCCAAGGTGCTTGCTGAAGGTGGAGGAAATACAGAATGGGGAGTAGAAGAAGGCAGTTACAAATATCAGCTAAGGCCATGTGATCAGTTACAGAAATGAGGACTGTGATTGCAATGTTTCTATCCTGCCTTGATAACAGAGTGTTTGTATCTACACCAATATTAAGATTATATCATTAGCTAACTGTTGAATTTATATTAGACCCCTTGTATTAGAGACTAAGCTTGTGTTGGGGGGAAGATTTTGTGGTTCTGGTTATATGTGGGATAGTTATGCGATGTTAGGCAGAATTATGAGCTTGTTACTGTTTTCATTTGGAAATTAAGTATGATGTAAGGAGACATGATTTGATGCCAAGTTGACAAGGGGTGGACTTATGATAGTTAAGGAGTTGTCAACTTGATCTGTTTAGTAATCCACAGGCTGCTTCTAGGAAGGATCAACTAAAGGAGGAGGTCTTTCCCCCAGGGTGAGCCCTTCCCCCAGAGTGGGTGGCCCCACTCAGAGGGGGACTTGATATAAGGAAGCTCTGGGTAAAAGAGTTCCCTTTTCCTTCCTTCCTTCCACTTGGCTGCCGGAGCTGCACCCTATCTTCTAGCGTGGATTGAAGACCAGTGCGGACTAAAGACCAACATCAACTGAAGACCCATGTGGATCGAACCCCAGTGGCTCCTCAGGAAGCCTCCAGGCTTTCCAGCACCATCTGCAGTGCCAGGTCGGGACTGCTGAAGCATCTGGCCAAGTGGACTGAGCAGCTACCAGGTTTGGTGATTCTCGGGCCTGCAAATGCTATTGGACTACTGTAAGATAATCCAATAAATTCCCTTTTTAAAATAATTCATTCTAGCAATTCTGTTCCTCTAGAGAACCCTGACTAATACACAGGGTAACACCATGACATGAAGATACCCTTCTTCTACTTCTTTATCTCTTTGACATGAACTTGTATGGTATGCTTTCCTCCTTACTCAAGTGATAGAAGGAATCCTGCTCTCTTGTGAGAAATGTAGGATAAAACTTTCCATTTAGAAATACAGAAATGACTGCCCCTCAAAGTTTGTCAACTGAATGCAACATTAGGGAATAATAAGCAGGGTTTTAAGAAAAATAGTAAGAGGAAGAACACGTTTTTGGAGGGAATGGTTAGAACATTCCTTTCTGAGGAAAAGACACTAAAGATTGAAGGAAAAGAAGAAACCAGCCATGGAAAATGATGGTTTCCAGGGAACAAAATCCATAAATGAATAACAAAGACATGGTGTATGTGATATAGATCATTGGAGATCTACGTGGGATTTGAGCTGAGTCTACCAGGTAATACCAAAGGTCACTTCACTCAGTCTCTACCTCCAACCAACCTTCCTCCACACAGAAAATGAAAAATGAAGAGGTGACATTCTTTTTGTTGTTGTTTATTTATTTATTTAAGAGCAACAGAGATAGAGAGAAAGGGAGAGAGAGAGAGAGAGAGAGAGAGAGAGAGAGAGAAAGAGAGAGAGAATGGGCGCGGCAGGGCCTACAGCCACTGCAAACAAACTGCAGATGCGTGTGCCCCTTGTGCATCTGGCTAACGTGGGTCCTGGGGAACTGAGCCTTGAATCAGGGTCCTTAGGCTTCCCAGGCAAGCATTTAACTGCTAAGCCATCTCTCCAACCCTAAGAGGTGACATTCTTGACTGCACTGAGGCACAGTATAAGTAGAAGGATGCCATCTTGACTGGTGAGCAGTAGAAATCAGAGAACTTCCCTTGCCAGCACACATCAGAAAGAGTCTTCTACTTTGATGTTTCCCCTTTCTTTCTGAAAGGTAGCTCTGCATTCCATACTCTGTGAATGAGTCAACACTTAAGACATGACAGAGTAGAAGGAAGAAGTCATGTGGTTCCTGATGGCATTCTGATATGGCTGTCCTACCTGGACTGCTACCTCCAAATTCTGGCTAATGTGTATATTTGTCATTTTTGTTGTTGTGTCACAATAACCTGACATTGTCTAAATAGAGGACATATTTAAATAGCTTCATGTTTCAGAGGGTTCAATCACAAATACTCAGTCTCATATACTTGAGTGGGAAGGACATTATGGCAGCATAAGTGTGTGGCAGAGGATTGTTACTCACTTCATGGCCAACCAGGAAACAGAGAGCAAGGCTGGAAGTATTTGTGGGTAATATATAACCAAGGACCTGCCCCTCAGTGACCTACTTCCTCCAGCTAGAACCCTACCTCCTAAAGCTTCCAGAATCCTCCAAATTATCATCACCAACTAGGGACCAAGCATTCAAAGTAGGAACTGTGGCTGGAGAATGACTCAGTAGTAAAGGTGCTTGCCTATGAAGCCTGAGGATCCAGGTTCAATTCTCCAGAACCCATGTAAACCAGATGCACATGTGGCACATGCATATGGAGTTCATTTGCAGTAGCTATAGGCCCTAGCCCACCCATTTTTTCTTTCTCTCTCATAAATAAAAACATTAAAAAAATAAAAACATGATATTGTAGAGGACATTTTCTATTCAATTTATTAAAATATAAGAAACTTTCGTTTGCAGTGGCTGGAAGCCCTGGCGCGCCCATTCTCTCTTTCTCCCTCTGTCTGTCTTTCTCTCTGTGTCTGTCGCTCTCAAATAAATAATGAACAAAAAATATATAAAAAAATAAAGGATACTATCATTTAAAAAATATATAAGAAACTAAACCTATTTATCTGTCCAGATAATGGCAGCAAGTGTTTTTAGCTTTTTCTGAGCAATACACTTAAACTTATAGCTAAGACTCCTAAAAACCTAAAAAACATGACAACAACAATTACCCTAATCTTTGAGTAAGGAAGTTGAGGATTGGGACTTTACCCAGGTACTGAATAAGTATAGGAGCTTGTCACTGAACACAAGCAGTGTGCTGATGGATTCCACGCCCTTCACCATTGTTCTTGCGGGTGTTGGCTGGCTTTTTTCTAACCAGAATGATCACAATCCAAACTTAGACATCCATGTGCATTAATTTTTTTAAAAAATATTTTATTTATTTATTTGCTAGAGAGACAGGCAGAAAAGGGACAGATAGAGAATGAGTATGGGCATGCCAAGACTTCCTGCCACTGCATACAAACTCCAGATGCATGTGCTACTTTGTGGATCTGCCTTTATGTGGGGAATTGAACTCGCGCCATGAGGCAGTGTAAGCAAGCACCTTTGACCACTGAGCCATTTCTCCATCCTCTTCCATGAGCACTAAAATCATCATATAAACAAGGTCAGTGCAGCATGTAGCCAGAGGATGGCAACTGAGACAATAATTTGCTAAAGGATTTGTGATGGACATACAGCAACAGGGTGAAGAAGGGATCTGGTACTTAGAATGTTTGCCTTCAAGTCACAGTTCTACCTGTCACTGCTCCCTGAACATCTATGGCCTCATTATGCTGCCTTATCTTGATAATGTCTGCCATGAGGCCTCAGTGTCCTCATCTTGAAGATGGATTTCATAGCCGTCAGACTTTCAATGTTGTGCTCATGGCTAGAAATCAGTAAAAGACAGCTTTAGGAAACATTCTGGGTGAGTTTGAGTGTTTTCCCCATAGCTTGTCTCATTTTACAGTAATACCTGTCTAGAAATCATCAATTCAAACTGCAACATTTGGAAAATTTTAAATATCCAAGATAAAGAGAAAGTAAAGATGATCACTGCTTTGATGTTTCATATTCCACTGGAAACCCAGCCTTATTACAGATCACAGGACCCAGGACACATTGTTCCAATAATTTAATCTGAAGTAGGAATGACAATGTTAGCATAACGTTTCTTAACAGTATTAGTCAAGCTGAGCTTTAAGGAACCTACCTATGGACTTCAAAGGATTTGTTTTAAAGAATGTGAAATTAAAAGGAAATAAAATACCATGGAAACATGACAGACTAGCACAATTTCTAGCCTGAGTTTTGGACAATCTGACTAAACCTCCAAACTGTGTTCTGAGAAAAATGCACTTGTCTCATGCAAATGCACAGGAGCTAATATAAAACGTTAGTTCAAAGCCTCTGGGCAAAAAGGGGACACAAAGGCAGATACTCTCTCTCCTTTAATGAACCCCCACGTGGAAAGTAGCTGCTGCGGGGTAAGCGAGAGCCTATGCCTTTGAACTGGCTAGGATTCAAATGGCAAACCGTCATTTTACACTCTCAGAGTGAGATGGCATATTTCTGAAAACTTCCTAGTTTCCAAAAGTTTGCAGGATGCATTGTCTTCTTCTTCTGGATTTATGGTGGTGCAAACAAAAAATGGAAGTGTATGGCTCTGGTCACATCTTCATGCATCAAATTTTCTCTTTCTAGATGAATAATAGTTAATCACACTTGAAACCTACTGCTGATTGAGTGTGGCACATAGTCATTGTGTCTACTGTTGCTGCTACAGTGAGTAGTGGGATTCGATTCTGTGTAGGAAAAGGCCTGCCTAGCTTCTGCTGCCCAGAGGCACCGGGCACACAGGCTACTTTAGTCACAGGAGGGCTTTTGCATGGGTGGTTGTTTTTCCTAGTCCAGGATGCAGGGGCGGAAGGAAGGAAGGGCCAAGTGAGTCCCCCACTCCCCTGGGTGTAAAGGCAGCCTGGTGTCCCGACTGCACATAAGCACATAAGCAGGAAGTGACCAGGAGCCCTGAGGCATTTTCCAAAAAAAGACCTGGGGTGTGGGGAAGATCAAATGGGGACAGTGACTCTCTAGCTGGTCCCTTCTGTGACCTATTGTTCTTAGAACACAGGTTCAGACATAGCTGTAAAATCCCATTTTCTGATATATGGAGACCACCTTGTAGAATCCACTTGTTACTGATCCTATGACCATATAGGAAATTTATAAAGAATTTCAACCTACCCAACTATTTTAGGTAAAACTGCAAATAGAAAGTCCTCATCAAAAAAAAAAAAAAAAAAAAAATCCAGGGCCGCTGAGATGACTCATCAATGAAAGGTATGTCGTTGCAAAGCCTGTTGTTCTGGGTTAAATTCCCCAGTATCCATGTAAAGCCAAATGCACAAATTGGCACATGCATCTGGGGTTGGTTTTCAGCAGCAGGAAGCTGTAGTACACTCTTAAGTCCTTGCTTTTCCTTCTTCATTCCTTCCTTGAGTCCTCCTTTCCTTCTTACTCTTTTCCTTCCCTTCCATTCTTCCCTCCATCTCTCTTTCTCTCTATCCCCTCACAAATAAATAAAGATAAAACTAAATAAAAATACAACCTATTTATAAATTATGAACTTAGGGTGTCATCTGGTAAAATTAAATAGAAAAGCTTGTCTTGGGATACTTTGTATTGTAACAACCCAAGAGGTTAATAAGGTCACTGTTCCAGAGGTCCACAGAACAAGCCATTGGCATTGGCTTCTAGTGAGGGCGCCATGGTGAATATCATCACAGGGGAGGTGTGTATGAGAGAGCACTCAGTTGATGAGAGAGGAAACAAGACCATGGAATTAAACTGCCGAGTTGAATCCCTTCACATGGATAGCCATCACCCAGTGATCTCCTGCTAGGTCCCACATCTGAAAGTTTTCTTATTAATTTCTTGTGGCTGTGATAATATACCTGACCAGAAGCAATTTAAGGAAGGAAAGGTTGGCTTGGGCTTGTAGTTCAAAGTTACAGTCACTGTTAAGATGGGTGTTCCCACCTCAATTAACCTAATCCAGAGAATCCCTCACCTTCCAGGTGATTCTAGTTTCTGTCATGTTGACAATATAAATCAACACAAGGTGCCACTACCTTTAACTATCACTACACTGGGAACTAGGTGTCCAGTGCATCTTTGGCAGAACAAACCATAGCAAATGTACATCATGAACTCTGTGATAGGATGGTCTAAGATCAACATATAGCTCACTAATAATAAAAGTGCTCAGAATTATTTTAAGCAGTTCATTATCTAATGTAATTCTTACAAATGTGACACCCACTGTTTTTATCAAGTGATGTAAGCCTTTATAAACAGTGGCTTTGAATTCTGCCAGGATGAGCTTCCCTTTTATCAGTGACAAGTCCTGACCTTAGGTAGGGTATGAACAGCCACCAAAACGTGTTCCTGTCTCGAGTCTTTCTCCTTACTCGGGTTAAGAGCCAGGAAGGAGATAATTAGACTATCTGACTTCTTACACCCATGAAAACCCAGTCATGTTCTTTTCTTTTTCATCCCATTCTCTCTAGTTCCATGCAGACATATTGGCTATGGGTTGGAAGTGGTTGATCTCCTCTGACACTTAGGAATTTGATTTCCATTGTGAAGTATGGAGAGAGTAGAAACTGAATCTAACTCTAAGGTTTATGGGAGGGGGAGGCTTTGAAAAGTGATAGGGCTTAAAAAGGTCACTAGTGTTTCATATGCTAGAGATGAACTTTGTTTTTTGCTAGGCAAGTAGCCTCCCGTTAAGTCACATTCCCAGGCTAGTACTGGTGGACTTTTTGAAACCAGAGGAGACACATATACACACATATACTTCTTGCCTTATACCTTGTGTTGCCCTGTACTGCATAAGACTTGACCTTCTTCCTCAGAAGTATGAGACAAAATAAACTTCCTTCTGAGCTCATTTATCTGTGCTATTGTGGCATCAGAAAAAGAAGACAGACATTATTCCAAAGGAGAGTGAAACTGTGGAGTGCAGCAAGTTCTGGGTGAAAAGTTGTTTGCTTGTCTTACATCTGAAGCTAGGGGAATGGAGCTCAGTGGTAGAGTGCTTGCCCAGAACATGTGAGGCCCTGGGTTCAATCCCTAGCACTATAATATACATACACACATACATACATACACACATACATACATACATACATACATACACACACACACACATACATACATACATACATACATACATACATACATACATACATAATCTGAAGCTAAGTAAAGTAGACTCTGCATGAGATAACTGTACATGAGTCCAGAGATCTGTTTATCGCATGGCCAAGTACCCTCTGCTACCCTCAGGCTCACACAGCCTCTGAAGCAAAGAAATGTGGGAGCAGGAGGGTGGGAAGCAGGGCACACAGAACACTTACAGCTTTGCCAAACCAGAAGTCAACATAATAATAAATCACTGTTGCCCATTGCCCCAGAGTTTACAGCGAATTTTCACATCTAATACTATTTCTACAGTCCATGAAGCCAAAATGCACTGATTTTACTCACATAGTCAGGATAAAAATCAATTTGGAGCTGTGGTGGTTTGAATGTAAACTGTCCCTCACAGCCTCAAGTGATTGTGATTAAGCCTTATACTTGATCCCTAGCTGGTGGAGCCTTGTTGGAAGGGGTGTGCCACTAGGGTCAGGCTGTGGGATTTTATAATCCAGGTTCCCTTGCTAGTGCTGGTTAGTTTACTCTTGCTGCTTCCTCCCAACTGATGTGAGGAGATGTGATGCCTTGATGTCTGTTCCTGTTATGCTTGCCTCCAAACCACAAATCTTCCCCTAGAAACTGTAAACTACAATAAACCCTTTAATTCCAAAAGATGCCTTTGGCAGGGTAGTTTGCACCAGAAATGATTTAAGAGAAGGTAATTACAACAGATTCCAAATTCAGAATTAGCTATTCCCTTTTTCCTTCCATTCTTCTCTTTCCCTTTACCTACTGTCTTTGATCAACAGAAGACAATTCATCAGTGTGGAAACTTACACTGTGATGCTTTCTACATTTTCCATTATACCAAAATGTACTTTCATAATCCAAACAAACGTCTAAAAGCATGATGTGGTCACTTAAGACAGTCACAGGATTAAGGCTCCAGATTACACTGCACCACAACTTTGTCCCATGACCTTGAAAAAAGAGTAATAGCATGTAACACCAAGATGTCTCACAAGATAAGCAGCAGTTGATTGAGAAGATGGTATCATGGTTGCAGAAGACATGATGGTGGAGGCACTTAATTAAAAGTCAAATAAGAGCTAGATAGATGAGCCAGCACTTAAATACACTTGCTTATAAAGCCTACCAGCCTGGGTTTGATTCACCAGTACCCAAAGAAGCTAGATACACAAAGTGGTGCATGTGTCTGGAGTTTCTTTGCAGCAACAAGAGCCTCTGGCATGCTTATAATGTCTCTTTCTCTCTCCCTCTCTCTGTCAAATAATAAAATAGCAAGATATGGTGGTGCATGCCTTTAATCCCAGCACTTGGGAGGCAGAAATAGGAGGATCACCATGAGTTCAAGGCTATCCTGAGACTACATAGTGAATTCCAGGTCAGCCTGGGCCAGGGTGAGACCATACCTCAAAAAACAAAACAAAATAAATAAAAATATTGTTAAGTAAAATGAATTTAAATGATTGTGTTCAAATACTTTATAACTTTTGTGTTGATGTGATGTGACCAAAATACCTGACAACAATTTGAAAAAGGTATTATTTATTTTGGCTCATGGTTCTAGGGGTATCAGTTCATCATGGCTGGGAGGGAGGTTGGAACATAAAAGTTTGCAGCCTTGAGGCCAGGAATCAGAGAAGTGACACAGGAAGTAACTACAGGGAGATATAGCCTCCAAGGACATCTCCAAATAGGCCCCACCTCTACCTGTCACACTTCTCAAAAATGTATCATTGTATCATTCCATTAAGGAATTCATTCATTCATTGTGTCAGGGCTCTCATCATCTAACCCTGGAAACATTACAGAAACATCTTGGGGTGCTGTTTACTTATCTCCTTGGCATTTATTAATCCAATCAAGTTGACAATCAAAACTAACCATTATGGGTAGCAAGCTTATTATGCAGTCTTAGATAATTAGTATTGTTTTCAAAATCGGTCTCTTTATGTCCCAGTACAGGGTTCTAGAGTAACTTTAGAGAAAGGCACATCTTATCATAATGTTTGTTTCCATATGTTTCAATGTGGTCATTGAGAAGTACTTGACAAAACTAAGTTGTGAATCTTACTGTTGGAATATTAGATATGTCCTTTTCATGTGAAGCATAATATTGCTTCATTACATTGGCACCTAGATGGACATTGAATGCTAGATTTGCTATTAGTTTTATGTTTTGTTTGAAAAATTACAGTTACAATTTCAAGTATTAAATAATTTAAGTTAGAAAAATTTTGAACAGTGCTGAATGGATAGCTTAGTGGTTAGGGTGTTTGCCTGCAATGCCAAAGGACCCTGGTTCTAGATTCCCCAGGACCCACATAAGCTAGATGCACAAGGGGGTGCATGTGTCTGGAGTTCATTTGCACTGGCTGGAGGCCCTGGTGTGCCTATTGTCTCTGTGTCTCTTTCTCTCGAATAAAGAAAATTTTTAAATGCTATTCATTGTCAAAATTGGAATTTTGTGTTTTAATTCAATAGAGCCCTTGAATCATCTCATAGAAAGTTACTTTCAACAGCAATAGGAAAGAGGAGAAGAGAAAGGACAAACAAAAAGAAATTCTGTTTGACAAATGCCATGACAGTGAATACTGAAGAGGCCAAAGCCTCAGCATGGTGACACAGAGAAGGGCAAGCTTAGCACTGTACAAGTCACCTCCATCACACCAGCCAGGGCTCATGGAACATTGCAGAGGAAGTGGGCCGTTCTCATTGCGAGCCAGAGAACTTTCTCTATGGTGGTGGTGGTAGACACTGAGGAAACTCCAAACTCATCCCAGCTGAAAAAAAGAGGTTGTTGAGAGCTCAACACTAAAAAATGACATCTCTATCACAACCTCCAAGGCTCAGCAAACGTGGAAGAGGGAGCAGAAAGAATGTGGAGCCATATGGTAGGAAGAATGACTCTGGAGCGTGGTGTTCTAGACATGAACCAATGGGTGCATTCATGACTTCACAGTCATTATTGATACACCAACAAGACCTGCTCTGTTCTGAGCCTGCCAACATTTGGACATGGAGTACTGAGGATGAAAAAAGGAATGAGACATCAAAACAGATGAAGGACTATATGGAAACAGGAGGGTTCTTAATAGAATGGGGACCAAGGAAGTTGACAAAAGAGGGTAATGGGTGAGAATATGATCAAATTATACAATGTTCATATGTTAGTTCTCAACAAAAATAATTTTAAAAAAGCCAGGCATGGTGGTGCATGCCTTTAACCCTAACACTTAGGAGCAGAGGTAGGAGGATCACTGTGAGTTCTTTGAGTTCTTGTCCAGCCAGGAACTAGAGAGTGAATTCTAGGTCAGCCTGGGCTAGAGTGAGAGACCCTAGCTTGAAAAATCAAACAAGAAAGAAAAAGAAAGGAAGGAAGGAAGAAAGAAAGAAAGGGAGGGAGGGAGGGAAGGAAGGAGTAAAAATTAATTGAAAAATGCAAAAAAAGAGAGAGAAGAATGCTATAACGAAACCTAATAAAAATAAAACAAGTAATACACTTGTGAGAAAAACATTAGAACTGAATTGAAGATATAGGTTAAACAATCTACATATAAAACTTCATCTCATAATGATTAGATTTGATCTTCAAAAGAATAGCATGGGGAAAGGCAGTGAGTAGCTCAGATTGACCTACTATTGCTTCATTTAGTTTTGATAGTTCTCACATTCAATATTAGTGAAGACAGAGATGGAAGACTTAGCTTCTGCCCTACAAGGACTTAAGAATGTGTTCGAAGACATAAACCAATTACAAAACAGAACAACAACAAAGAAAAATCTATGAGAAAGCAATTTAAACTTTCTGAATTAAAAAAAAAATCATATATGTGTGTGCGTGTGTGTACTTTATGCATCTGACTCATGTGGGTAATGAGGAATTAAACCCCAAACATCACGCTTTGCAAGCAAGTTTCTTTAATGACTAAACCATCTCCCTAGCTCCTCTAATAGAACTTTCTGTGATGATAAAAATGTGATTTATCTTTGCTGCCCTATGTAGCAGCCATTAGCCACATATGCACACTGAGTACCTCAACTGCGCTTAGTGCCACTGAGGAACAAGACTAACTAACAGACGGGGCGCTCAAAGCGCCCCGCAGCGTCCAGCGTCCGGGCGCCCTGGTGTGCCCCATCCCCCCGCGAGCCCCGAGACTCCCCGCGCCCCACCCCCGCGCTCCTCGAGCCCCCCCCCCCGTGCACCCCACCCCCTCCCCGCATCCAGACTGCCCCCCAGCATCCCACAGCATCCAGCACTCCATCTTACCTCAGCGTGCTCCACGCCCCCTGCGCTACCCGCGACCCCCTGGACCCCCTCCCCCCCCCTCCCCCACGCGATCCGCCCCCTACCCCCCTGCGAGTCCAGAGCACCCCACGGTATCCCACAGCACCCCACGCTCCTAGCTGCCCCCCCTCCCCTCACGCCCTGCTGTTCTCACATCACTTGCCGCCCGTCAGTTTCTGCTGTGTCCTGATTCTGTACCCACATCATCTGCCTCTGCGCTACAATTGCACTTGCAGTGGGCCCAGTCCCACAGCAAGAGCCACATAAGTCCACACTGAGTCACTAGCGCCAGCGCAGGTGGCATCCCCTACCTGTACATCGCCACCCATCCCCCACTCCCCTGAGGCGGAAGAGCACAGACTGTTTATAGACCCCAGTGTACCCAGCCAGAATCTAGGCACCTTCAAGGCTTGCTACCTCAGTCCCTTTTCAAGCTCAAAGACAGGCAGCTTAGGTGCATTACTGGGTGAGAATTCAGGCAACTTTGGTGCCCCTGTCAGGCTATAGGTTGGCGGCTTTGGCAAGAGTGAGCAAAAACCCAGGCTGCTTACAACTGCCCCAGGCTGCCTTGATTTGCATTAAG
Source organism: Jaculus jaculus (assembly GCF_020740685.1). Taxonomy (NCBI): domain Eukaryota; kingdom Metazoa; phylum Chordata; class Mammalia; order Rodentia; family Dipodidae; genus Jaculus; species Jaculus jaculus. Next base: position 28,037,812 of record NC_059103.1, read on the forward strand.
CTAGATCCCAGGCTGCTCCACCCACCTACCTGCCCATACACTGACATGGGTAGACCACAGCACAAAAGAAATAACACGAAAAATAAAATGGAAGAAAATCCAGCCAGATCACCCAGTCCAACAAGGATCACAACAAACCAAAACATAGAAGAGTGTTTAGGATCAGAACATCAAGTGGAAGCAATGAACAATGCAACCCTAACCAAACTACTGCTAGATCTGACAGGAAAGCTACAAAGGATAGATAATCGTATGGATGCTACCATCACGAAGCTAGAGCAATATGATAAGACACTGGAAGGAATTCAAAGAGAGCTAAGAGAGTTGAGGGAGAATGAAAAAAAAGAGGACCTTAAAAATCAGCTGGCCACACTAAATGAAAACATAAAGAAATGCAAGGATGATTTCCAAGAATCAGCAAGAAAATCAGAAAATGAGACAAAAAGGGAGCTGGACAAAGCGATGGAAGTGATACATAGGAAAGTAGTAGAAAATGCAAACTTAATTGAACAAGTCCAAAACTCACTAGAGGCTCTCAAGAATAGAGTCAGTGAAGTGGAAGATAGAAATTCTGATCTGGAAGACAGGATGGAAGAAACAGTTCGAGAGTCCAAAAATTTCAGTAAGTTCAAAAGTTCCTGTGAACAGAACATAAGAGAATTGTGGGATACACTTAAACGTCCTAATATCAGAATCATTGGAATACCAGAAGGAGAAGAATTTCAGACCAAAGGCATGGAGAACTTATTTAACACAATAATTGAAGAAAACTTCCCCCGTCTCTTAAAAGAAAGGCCCATCAAGATTCAAGAAGCAAACAGAACTCCTAACCGACTAGACCAAAGGAGAAACTCCCCAAGGCATATTATCATTAAGACTCTAAACATTGACACCAAGGAAAAAATCCTAAAAGCAGCTAGGGAAAAACAGCACACCACTTTCAAAGGAAACCCCATCAGAATTACTTCAGACTTCTCAATGGAAACCCTGAAAGCTAGAAGGGCCTGGAATGATACTCTTCAAACGCTAAGAAACTATGGCTTTCAACCTAAACTACTCTACCCAGCAAAAGTCTCCCTTATAATAGATGGTGAAAGGAAAACTTTCCATGATAAAACTCAGCTTTACAATTATATGAACACAAAACCAAACCTACAGAAAGTACTCCAGGAAATTCTCCACAGAGAAGAAACAAATAACCAAACACAAATGCCTACAAGAAGAAGATCACAGCAATCAAACCCAGAGTAGATACAAAAAAAAAAAAAAAAAAATTCCATGGAAATGCCAACACACCTCTACCACCACAAAATGACAGGGATCAAATCAAATCTCACAGTCATCACCCTAAACATTAATGGCCTTAATTCACCCATCAAGAGACACAGGCTAACAGGGTGGATCAAAAAATTAGACCCCTCAATCTGCTGCCTTCAAGAAACCCACCTTACCACTAAAGACAGAAACCTCCTCAGGGTGAAAGGGTGGAAAACAATATTCCAAGCAAATGGGAATAAGAAACAAGCAGGTGTAGCTATATTAATATCAGATAAAGTTGACTTCAAACCAAAAACAATCAAAAAAGACAAAGAAGGCTACTTCCTACTTGTAAAGGGAACAATCCATCAAGAGGATATTACAATCATAAATCTGTATGCACCAAACACAGGGGCACCGCAGTTCATAAAACAAAACCTACTTGACAATAAAACAGAAATAACCACCAACACCATCATAGCTGGGGACTTTAACACACCATTATCAGTAATAGACAGATCATCCAAACAGAAGCTCAACAGGGAAGTAAGAGAGCTCAACAAAACCATAGAGCACTTAGACCTAACAGACATCTACAGAACTTTCCACCCCAAATCCACAGACTACACATTCTTCTCAGCAGCCCATGGAACATTCTCTAAAATAGACCATATACTGGGTCACAAAGATAGCCTCCACATATTTAGGAAAATCGACATAATTCCCTGCATGATATCAGATCATAATGCTATAGTCCTAGAAATCAACAACAAAAAAACCAACAAGAGCCCCAACGGCAACTGGAAACTGAATAGCACACTCTTCAACAATAAATGGATAGTGGATGAAATAAAAAATGAAATTGCAAAATTCCTGGAATTGAATGACAATGAGAACACATCATACCAAAACTTGTGGGACACAATGAAGGCAGTCCTCAGGGGAAAATTCATAGCACTCAATGCCTTCATAAAAAAGACAGAAAAATCCCAAATCAATAGCTTAACCATCCACCTAAAGGCATTGGAAAAACAAGAAAAATCCAACCCAAAGAGCTCCAGAAGGAAGGAAATAATTAAAATCAGAGCAGAAATTAATGAATTGGAAACCAAGGAAACAATTAAGGCAATTGACAAAACAAAGAGCTGGTTCTTTGAAAAAATAAACAAGATTGACAAACCTCTGGCCAATTTGATCAAGCAAAAAAAGGAGAGACTCCAAATTAACAAAATTCAAAATGAAAAAGGAGAGATCACAACAGACATCAGTGAAATCGGCAGAATCATCAGGACTTATTTCAAAAACCTCTACTCCACAAAACTGGAAAATGTGGAGGAGATGGATAAATTCCTGGATGCATATCATCTACCAAAGCTAAACTCAGAGCAGATCAACCACCTCAATGAACCCATCACACTCATGGAGATTGAAAAAGTAATAAAAAACCTCCCAAAAAAGAAGAGTCCAGGACCAGATGGATTCCCAGCCGAATTTTATCAAACCTTCATGGAAGAACTCAAACCAATCTTCCTAAAACTGTGCCACACAATCGAAGAACAGGGAAAACTACCCAACTCCTTCTATGAAGCTAGTATCACCCTAATCCCAAAACCAGGCAGAGACGCCACAAGAAAAGAAAACTATCGGCCTATTTCCCTAATGAACATAGACGCAAAGATCCTCAACAAAATTCTCGCAAACCGAATCCAACAACACATCAAAAGCATTATCCACCTTGACCAAGTGGGATTTATCCCAGGAACACAAGGGTGGTTCAACATACGAAAATCTGTCAATGTAATACACCACATAAACAAGCTTAAACATAAAAATCACATGATCATTTCAATAGATGCAGAGAAGGCCTTTGACAAGATACAACATCACTTCATGATCAAAACATTGGAGAGAATCGGCATGGCCGGTTCATGTCTTAATATAATAAAGGCAATATACAAAGCTCCAAAGGCCCAAATAATTCTTAATGGAGAGAGACTGGAGGAATTCCCATAGAGATCAGGAACAAGACAGGGATGTCCTCTCTCACCTCTGCTTTTCAATATAGTTCTGGAAGTCCTAGCCCAAGCAATAAGGCAGGAGAAGGAAATAAAAGGGATACAATTTGGAAAGGAAGAAGTTAAGTTAGCTCTATTCGCTGATGACATGATTGTATATGTAAGAGACCCGAGAGACTCCATCCCAAAACTCCTGAAGGTGATTAACTCCTATAGCAAAGTAGCAGGATACAAAATCAATGCACAAAAATCGGAAGCATTTCTATATGCAAATGACAAAGACACAGAAAAAGAAATAAAGGACATAGTCCCATTTTCAATAGCAAAAAATAAAATAAAATACCTTGGAATAACGTTAACCAAGGAAGTAAAAGATCTATACAACGAAAATATAAAAACTCTCAAAAAAGAAATTGAGGAGGACTTGAAACGATGGAAAGACCTCCCATGCTCCTGGATAGGCAGAATTAACATTGTGAAGATGACAATCCTACCAAAGGCAATATATAGATTTAACGCAATTCCAATTAAAATCCCTACAATGTTCTTCACAGACATAGAAAAAATGATCTCAAATTTCATATGGAAAGGCAGAAGGCCTCGCATATCCAAACATATCCTCAGCAAAAGAAATACCTCTGGTGGCATCACCATACCTGATATAAAGTTATACTACAAAGCCATAGTAATAAAAACAGCATGGTACTGGCATAAAAACAGGAGTATAGATCAATGGAATAGACTTGAGGACCCGGATTTTGGGCCAAGCAACTATAGCTACTTGATATTCGACAAAGGCCCAAACAATATAGACTGGAAAAAAGATAGCATCTTCAACAAATGGTGCTGGACAAACTGGATAACCACATGCAGGAAACTAAAACTTGATCCACACATTTCACCATGCACAACACTCAAATCCAAATGGATCAAAGACCTCAACATAAGACCAGAAACTCGAAAACTACTGGAAGAAAATTTAGGAAGTACTTTCCATGATATAGGAATGGAAAAAGACTTCCTGAATAAAACCCCAGTGGCTCAAGTTCTTAAACAATCACTCAACCATTGGGATCATATGAAGCTGAAGAGTTTCTTTACAGATAAGCATATAATAAACAAAGCCAATAGATTACCCACAGAGTGGGAGAAAATATTTGCAGGTTATCCAACTGATAGAGGCCTTATCTCTAGAATTTACAAAGAACTCAAAAGTCTAAACAATAAGAAGACAAATACCCCACTCACAAAATGGGGCACAGAGTTAAACAGGCAATTCACAGAGGAAGAGATACAAATGGCAAACACACACCTAAGAAAATGTTCATCATCCCTAATCATCAGAGAAATGCAAATTAAAACAACTATGAGATTCCACCTTACCCCAATAAGGATGGCCAACATCAAAAGGTCAAATGAAAATAAATGCTGGCGAGGATGTGGAGAAGCAGGGACACTCATTCACTGTTGGTGGGAATGCAGGATGGTACAACCACTTTGGAAAGCAATATGGAGACTCCTGAAAAAGCTGACTATAGAAATACCAACAGACCCAGTTATACCATTACTGGGCATGTACCCTAAAACCTTCAAACCAAAAGCCAGAGAGATTTGCTGAACCATGTTTGTAGCAGCTCAATTCGTAATAGCTAAAAGCTGGAATCAACCCAGATGTCCATCATTAGAAGAATGGATAACAAAGATGTGGTATATCTACACAATGGAATTCTATACAGCAGTAAGAAAAAACGACATAAAGAAATTTGAGGAAAAATGGTTGAACCTGGAACAGATCATTCTCAGCGAACTTACCCAATCACAGAAAAAAAATCGACACATAGTCTCACTCATCTGCAACACCTAACCTGAATTTGCCCAAGATGCCTTACATACCCAGCAAGCACCTCATGGACTAGACAATAAGATGGATGGGTGGGCGGGGAGGGAATCAAAGGGTGGAAAATAGTAATCCGGACCCAAACGGCAATGGTACCATAAAATTCTACTTCCTAAAAGACAGACCAAATGACTGAACCTTCACTAGTCCCTTACAGGAAACACCTGAACCACAAGACACTGGAGAGGGTAGGATCAAGACTGACCTAAATCTCCTACATCTTCCTTCCCTCCCTCTCCCCCTCTCTCCTCTATCTCTCTCCTCTCTAACTCTGGTATATTAGTTATCTTTTTCCTCAATTTCTTAGTGGACACTGACCTGTAACCCCCACTTCCAGCTTGGGCCTACAATCCACAATGAGCTTTTGATCAGAGAAACCTACAAGGTTTCCCAAAACAATGACAGACTTCTGTCAGAGTAATTGATGACCCACCAAAGGCCAGTGGTAAGACCCTATTGCTGAAGACTCCATACGCAGCTGGCACGTAAAATGGAATGACATGGCTGGAAGCCAGGAGAGAGTCAGTCCCCAGACAGTCAGCGTGTCTAGTGCCAGAAGGCGCTACATAGGCGACTGGGGGAAGTGACCAAGATCTGTCCAAGCAACACATTGTTTAACCTAAGTAGCAACAATTAACTGGATGTGATACCCACACAAGTGCAATAGTGGTACACAGCCATGGTGAGGAATCAATTGCTCCTGATTTGGCTAACTGATCCACTCAGTGGTACTAGACCCTTAGCTGGAGGTGGGAAACAAGTCAGAACCATACCCAAACACAAGCCCACTCTACAATATCAAGCTACCATCAATCACGGGGTATAAGAGGGCCTACACCTATCAAACTGTCTATCAAAAAAGTAAGTGTTATCTCAATTTTCTGGGTGCTAACTTACTCTCCGTTGGAGAATCTGCTTCTCTTTTCCAGATAGATGCAGATCCTAAGAAGAGAGCTGCCCCAACATACCTCAGAAGGGGCCCAACTGAAACTAAGGACAACTGGCGAAATAAGCAAGGGTGATGTTTTCCTGTGAACTGGATACCAGCACAAAGGGGAAGGAGATCAATGCAGAGAAAAATCAACTCCTACCAAATCAGAGAGCCAGAGCCTCAGAGGCCCCCAACACCTCAGCACTGAAGCAGACCAAAAATGAACCCAACATGGCTCAGGGAAATCTTGCGGAAGAGGGGGCGGAAAGAATGTCAGAGTTACATGTTGGGTCATGATTTTCAGAGACATTTATCATACTAATAACTGGGGGCTAACTCCACAATGCATGACCCATTTTCAATAATAAGGAGGGTCTAATGGGAGGGGGTAGATCACAGATGAGCCTAAATAATGGTACCAAACTGCCTGTATTTACTGAAAAGAAAACTAATAAATTAAATTAAAAAAAAAAAAAAAAAAAAAGACTAACTAACAAAATAAAGGTAAACAGCAACTCTCTGAGAGTTACATCATAACATGACTTATGTATGTGTTTACCTCTTATATACATAGGTACACTGTTTTTTTTTAGTGTAACATCTAGATGTGCATGTATGTGGTTGTCTTCAAATTTTTCTGGTATTTATTTTAAATGTAACTTATCTCTAGGTTTTTGTACATAAATTGATTTTTTCTTTTACAAAATTGGTATTACATATATACTTCTAATAATTATATTAACAATTAAAACATACAGATCATGTGTAATACATAAGTGGGATAATACATGTAGTAGTACATGCATATGTGGAGATTTTACATATATATGTATATGTTGTCATCGGAAAACTACACGAAGGGTTGGTGATAAAGCTCTCAGGTACAGCATTTGCTTGAGCATGCTTACAGTTCTGAGTTCAAGCTGTACCAAATGCCCTCCCCTTAAAAAATACAATCCAAAACATAGGCTTTCTGCTTCTTTTGTCAAGCTATATTAGGATAATATGTTTTGCTGGCATGATTGAGCTCTTGGAAATACATGACATGTGGTGTGTCGTCTTCCTTGGTCCTCTTCCAGAAAGCCCGTGCATGTTAGGAGCTAGCCTGACCTTACCTCTCACCTCACTCTGACCAACTATTCTTCAGAGGTCATCGTCCCCAGAATGACATGCCGCTAGACTGCAATGATACATCCACTGGTGAGTAAACAAGCCAAAGCAAATGTTCCCAGGAGGGCTCCTGCAGGGCCCTTCTTGGGAGAAGTCCAATCCAGTCGTTTTCGAGAGAGGCCTTCATTTGGGTCAAATGTTGCTCGGAACCAGTGACCTGCAAGAGGCAGTAAACAAACTGTAGTTGTCAGGATTCTTAGGAGAAAGAGCTGTTGGCAAGCTCCCATCACCCTTTGAAATGTGCAGGGCAGAGTCAGCTCAGCATTGTATGGGGAACAGCAGAATAACTGGAAGTCAGACTCACCCATTAAGTCATGAGAGGAAAGCACTGGGTTTCTATGGGAGTACTGGAATCATGCTGTGCTAGCAGTGTTTGGATACCCAAAGCTGGGGGATTCCAGAGGTCCAGACTGTCAACATGCTCATTAATACGCCAGGTATTGGCTGCTGCTGCTTTTCTTTTTTCTTTTTCCTTTCCTTCACACTTTCTTCTTTTGTTTGAATCATCTTTCCAATTAAAAATCACTTGTACTTAAACCCTAACCTCAAGGTCTGTTTCCAAGGGATCCCAGCCAAAACAGCCTCCAGCGCTTCACGCAGTGTTTCATGACTGCAATGTTATCTTAATAGATGTTTGCTGAAAGAATTAACCTACATTGTGACTGAAATCCTACGCTAATATTAACCTTTTTTCATCCAACAGAAGTTACTGAGAAGCAATGTGAAGACACTGGATTTTTTACCATCTAATCCAAATACTCTAGAATACCATCAGCCTCAAACTTTATTGGAACAAAAAAAATTCATTGCTGTTAATGTTTTTTTTTTTTAAAGTAAAATTTAACTCTTGTCACGTGCACAATTTCATCAAAATGGAAATCCCAGATTGCAGATTGGACCCCTGCCACTTGCTGGTTCTTTTGAAATAAGTATGACACTTCAAAACTTAGTATTGCAGTTCCAAGCTAAGGCTTGATTGGTACATATTTGGATAAAGTAGCATGGTGATGTAAGGTCATTTTATGAAGTAGATGATTAACAAGGAGACTTTTAAAGGGTGGCCCCATAAAGGACCTCCTAAGTGGAATTCCTGAAGAAAGTGCAGGTTTTGCCTTTGTTTTGACCAAGCGCGAAATCCAGGGCTCTCCACATTTGCTGTAAGATATCTTCGTTATACTCAAGTCTACATCAGCTGGGGTCATTTATTTCTTTGGCCTTTAAGGCATCATAAAGTGTGAAGGAAGGGCTCAGCAGAGGAGTGTCTGGGAAAAAACAGCAGGGAGAGTTTCAGGCACTCCATTATCAAGGGCTTGCCAGTATACCCCGACAACAAAACACTTTAAAAAAACAACCAACCAACCAAACAACAACAACAACAAAAACCTTGGGATTTCATTTTAACCTCTTTCCAAGGCCTCCCCTGCACGCAGTGGGGTAGGTCAGGAGCCTGCAGCTGCCTGGCACTGGCTTAATGTGCTTGATGGTAGAGTCACTTCTTGAAAAACACAAAATCTGAATTTAAAACATTTACTTTTGTTTAAATGTACTTTTTCTTTTGCTGAAGCTTTTTCACTCGGGTCAATAAGTCATGCCCTCCCCACCCCACCCCCCAAAAATAAAAACCCAGAAAACTAAAATCTTTTAAAGATATCATTTGATTCTTTCTCAACCTTTCTTCCTCCACTGCGACCCCAGGGAATCCGTACCGCAATACAGAAGTTAAGGATAGCGTCCGGAGCCTGGTGGCTGGCCATCGCCCGCCGCCTTCCGTGCGCCGCCGCCCGCGGGTTTGGGTGGGGGGGTGTCGTGGGTACTTCGCGGGGTGCGGGCCGCAGACCAAGGCGGCTCGGGGGCGCTGCTACTTCCCGCTCCTTCCGAGACAGAGAGAGAGAGAGAGAGAGAGAGAGAGAGAGAGAGAGAGAGAGGGAGGGAGGGAGGGAGGGAGGGAGGGAGGGAGGGAGGGAGAGAGAGAGACACGCAGCGGCTCCGCGCTGGGCCCAGGGCGGCCAGGCCGCGCCCCCGTCCCCGTCCCCGCGCGAGCTTGCTCCCGCACCGCTTGCACAAACCCCCCTAAAAAAAACTCCTCGTGGCGGCGGCTCCGTGACCCGGGACAAACTTCTAGCGGAGCCCTTCTCCACCAGCCCGGGGAACTGATGCGGCGGCCGGCGAGACGAGGAAGCCAAGCGTGAGGAGGCTCGTCCGCCCTGTGGGGAGTTGTGGCGCTGGGCGGGCGGGTGGGGGGGCCGCCGCCTCCTCAGCCGCCTCCTCAGCCGCCTCACGTCCGCAGGCCGCCCCCCTCGGCGCCCGCGCGCTGAGCCGCGGAGCTCCGCCGCTCCCCACAGCCCCGCCGCCCCTCGCGCCGGGATTCCGGCCGGGGCAGACGGGACGCGGACGCCCACGCCCTCTAGCGGGCCGCGGCGGTGCCGGCCGGCCGGGCGCGCGGTCCGTGACGTGGGCTCCCTTCAGCCGGCCTGCGGGGCAGCGCCAGTCAGTCGGGGGAGCGGGAGCCCCGGCGCGCGCAGCGGAGCGCGCGGGCTCGGCCGTTGGCGCGCGGCCGGCCGGCCCGGGGCTGACCCGCGGCGTGAGGGGAGGATCGCTTGCACTGAGGCGGCGGCGGCGGCGGGGCAGGACTGCGCGCTCGCGCGGCCACGGGCCACGGTCACACGCCGGCGGCTCGGCATCCCGAGCCAAGGGGCAGAGCGGCGGCGGCGGCGGCTACAGCCGCCGGAACCCCAGCGAGCATTTCTTGCTTTCTTTTCTTTTTGTAAAAAAAATATTTTTGACTCTGCGGGGCGCGCCCTCCGCTCCCTTGTCACTGCAAGCGCCCAGGACCCGGAGTGGGCAGGACCTGCACGACCCGGAGCGGCGGCAGCAACGGGGCTGCGGGGAGACACGTTGTCCCTCGCGCCCAACCCCCGGGAGCCGCCGGAGTTGAGACTTTTGTGCAACTGTTGACACTTTGCGTGCGAGGGCTTTCGGTTCGGTGCTTGGCTGCTTCGGCGCTCTCTGTGTGGGTGTGTGTGTATCTCTCCCTTTGGCAGCCCGAAGTCCCGGCTTCCCATCCATCCGTCCGTCGGCCGGTCCGTCCATCCACCTCCCGCGCCCACCCCGGGAGCGGGGCCACCTCCCCGCGACGAGGAGCGGCCGGCGCGCGCTCCACGACCATGAGGACACTTGGGACTCGCTGGGTGACTTTGGCCGGACTTTTGCTAAGTGCTGCGGCCGGGGAGACGTTTTCAGGTAAGAGAGAACTGCCTCCGTCGTCACCCCCCGCCCGGAGCGTGCGCGGGGGGCCCCTCCGAGGAGCGGGGCGTCCTGGACGTGGGGGCGGCCGTGCTCGCTCGGGGTCGGGGCGAGAGAGTCCGAGGAGGGCCTCGGGGAGCCACGTCCACGTAGCTTAGGGGGCCGAGTCCCAGGAGCGCATAGGAACCCCCCGCCCCCACTCCCAAGGAGGTGTCTCCGAACCCAGACCTCCAGCTCGTGGGCCCCGAGGCCTGGGATCTGGGTGTGGGGTTGGGCGGCCGCCACTCCGCCCAGGGACTCCCGAGCGGTGCGGCGGAAAACTTTTTGCCTGAAGTTCCCGGCTGCAGCCGCCGCCGGGAGTAGGCGCGGCGCGGTCCCCTCCGACCGACCCCCGAGCGGCGGCCGGGCGCGGGGCAGCGGGGTGCCCACATTCGCCCGCGGTCGTCACCCGGACGTGGCCGTGTCGCCTGCGGCAGTGATCTCCAGGCAACTTGACCTTCCCCGGCTGGCTGTCCCCTCACTCGGGCCAGGCGCGGTCAGCGACCTCTGCAGGCCTGGAAGCTTCTCCTGACCACCAAGGCGGGACTACTCAGTCTGTCTCCGCGGGAGGTCTCCCCCTGATCCCGTGGGATCAGCAGCCCCCTCCCAATCCCTGGCTGCTGAGGCCAAGCACCCCCTCCCAAAGGCTCGGCCTCCCCAGCGGAGAGCCGCTGCCAGTGGCAGCTTGTTCGCCAGCCCGGGCTGCTGCTCAAGGTTCCCGGGTGGAAGGAGGAGACTGGCAGTGTATACATGAAATAGCTCTTGTCTGCAGTACTGCTGGGGACTTGGTGAGCCTCAAGGAGCCCGGTGGGGAGAGGGTCCTGGACCAAACCTGGCTCAGAGTTCCAGGGTTTCTAAACCTCCAGGATCGCCTCTTGTACCTGGTGGACTCACGTGGATAGATGGCAAACGCTGGCAGCATGTGCACATGTCCCCGTGTTTATTAGATTAATTCCATTCAGGTCCTTGCATAATGGTGGCAGTTGACTTTCTTTCAAGAAAAAGCTCGAGGTTTTCCACCGTGAACATATGGTGCAAAATAGGGTTCTGTGTTTATTTAGGAGGAACAAATTGGGCTTTAAAAACTGGATGAAAGGGACTTTCTTAGTAAGGAGCACATTTTTAAAACATTAAAGATGTTTGGACCTCTGGTGTAGGGAAGCATCAGGCTTTACTTTCCGGGAGTCCAGGGTCATTGACTTTTGGTCTTATAGGCACTGGAAGTTGTGTCTTGCTTGTTGATGGGAGAGATGGAGTGGAGCTGGTGTGTAACTGATGGCTCTGTGCAGTCAGGTAAACCCCAGCCATCAACTTCCATAAAGAAAAACCCTTTCCTCAAGTTTAATAGTCCCTTAACAGAACATTGCACGTGCTAAATAGGAGTTAGTGTAAGGATTCACGGCTGTCTGAAATCAAATGATGCTATTTGTGGTGGTTCTTATTCGTGAATAATGGAGACACCCTTTGTCGGTTTGGGATCCTTGTTAACTCATTGGTATTACAAGTCAGGTTCTTAGTTTTGTTTGCTCAATAGCCCTGTCTCCCTTATTAGGAATTTATTTATATTTAAATTGTGCTGAATATCATTAGATAGATTTTTTAAATTCTGTGTAAGTGGGCAGAAACAATAATCCTCATGGCTTATTGAAGTCATGTGTCCCCATTTTCTGAAAAGCATTTGAGCTTCAGTACTGCCCACCCATGTACTTGTTAAGGATAGTTTAACAATGATTATTCAAGCCAGAGTAGTCTTTTGCTAACATTCATTCTGAATGTTGTTGGAGGAAGTACACCTTTCTAGTTGTCTAGTTTCTAGTTGTCTGAGTTAGTGGAAGTGTCTTCACTTTCTCATTTGGAAAGCTGGTGTTGTTCAGGTATGTTAGTAGGTACAAGGGAAATGAAGGGCTATGTCCAAGTAATTGCTTAGAAACTACTGCAGTTTTAAAAAAGTTGCAAGATGCCGTGTATACAAGGATCGGATTTGTTGCAGCTCTTTAAATTCTCCCTCTGTGTTGGCTTTTAGGCATACAGGTTGTAAGTTACTTCCTACCTTGTGACAGTCAGGTGTCTTTTTTAAAGTTTTGCATATTGAGAAAATTAATTTGGTTGCTCTGATTTGGACACTATTTCATACAGTTCTGGAAATGGCAGTAATTGGTTGCTTTTCACCAGATGTGGGAATAAAATTTAGACAGAGGAGCTAGATTGTAAGCCCTTTGAAGGTGAAGTGATTTTTCCTTTTCCTTCTTGATTCCTCCCTCAAAACATGTAACCTACGGCCTTGGACTTAACAGACACTCACTACATATTTGGTAATTGACCAACTGTTGACAAGCATGCAAATGCTGTATGAATGGGCAGGCATGGAAAAAGGAAAGTGATGATAGTTGAAATTTGGGTTTGGGATGTAGCTCAATGGTAGCGCTCTTGGCAGAATGCTCAAAGCCTTGTGTTCCATCTGTACTACAGCACTCTCTGTACCTCCACAAGAAAACATGGCTTGCATCTTCTAAATGGCTTACCACCTCATGGACTAAACCATGACAGTTATATAATCAGTGTTGCCATTTACCTTCAGAAACGCACTTTTGCCTTCTTTGAACTGGGTTTGGGATTAAGATTGCTAATTAATCATTTCAGGAGACAGACTAGCCATTTTTTGGATGTCAGTCATCAGAAATAGAGTGTCCATGTCAACTTTATGAAACAAACATTTTATTTGAAAATCATTTCCCATCTTTATGATATTTAATTTGTCAGGCAAAAGTAATAGGCATTAACCTTCTGTCTTTAGACTTTGAATATTAATTAAAAATAATTTCTGTGAGAAGACATATAAGACATGATGCTGAGAGGTATATCATTTCACACTTAGTAAAACAACTCTCCTTCATGTTGAGAAGCTAAGCAGTTGTCAGGCTGTTTTTGACCCCATTTCTTAAAACCCATATTGTAATAAGTGAAGTGTTTATAGTTCTACATCTTAGTGAGGTTAATATATTAAGATCTGTTAAGCTGTAACTTGGAGAAACAAAACTACAGAGCTGACTCTTTGTTTTAGCTATAGTATTTGGAATAGAGTTCACATTAATATAACTATGAAATTGGGGCCCTATGCAGAAGTTTATTTTCAAAATAATCTTTCAAAGATATTATTGGGAAAACTGATGAGATCTATGTCAAATCTGTTGTGTTTAAGAGGTTGTACTACTGACTGTTAATTTCTTAGCTTTGGTAATCCTCTGGTTAGATAAAATGCTAGCCCTGGGAAGGGGTACTTGAGCTCTTAGGACTGCTTTTGTATCTCCACTATAAGTCTACAATTATTTCAAAATGAAGACTTGGAAAGGACTGGCTATTTACAAAGAATGAATAGATTTGTTTAGCAGTCTGATTTATTTATTTTTTCTTTTCCAGATATTTACAGTCATGACATTTTATATTTTTTTTTGTGGTACTTTCACAAGATAATTGATAGGAAGAAATACTTCAAGTTTAAATCAGTGAGCCAGAAAGAAATATGCTAGGAAATTACTCTAATGTTCTTAGTGCTATGTGTTGGTAAAGAAAAATTGCTTGAGCACAATAAATTGTTCTGATGTAGAAAATTATAGGTTTTAGTCTGTGTTTTCTAAGGGTTATTTCGCAGGTTTTCAGAGAAAGATGCTTCTGACATACAGTGAAGTATGGATAGGTGGATATCCCACTTGTGTAATTATCCATGAACTTTCCTTAATGAACAAGCAATATAAATTATCTGTTCAGATTATGTAAGCCATGTATGAATGAAACAGAGCCTTTATATTTGGGAAAATTTGGTTCTAAAATGTAAACATTTCTGGACAGCCAGCTGTCTAAAGTAAGTGGCTATGTTTGAGCTTTTTCATAGAATGTAGGAAATGTGTGGGTTGTTAGGCTGCATGTTTCTATTCTTGTGGAGTGACTTTGCTTTAGATTAATATTGTTTCCTTATAGATTTGGTTCAGATTTCATTAAATTTCCTAGCATAATGTATTATTTAAATAGCACAAAGTACACTTTTTGGTTACGAGGGGTCGGGCATTTTAAATCAAATATTGTTTCAACATTTTTCTAAGCACAAAATTTTCATGAGTGGCATTCACCACATATTTTTTAAAATTTTATTCTAAGATCCTGTTGTTTGAAAAAAATCAACTTTTCCATCAACTTTCTTAGTTTCACCTTATACTATTCTACTTCTATGAATATGGCACAGAACATGTTATTAGGCTTATTTTGTAAGCCAGGGAAGGTTTGTTTATGACAGTCTTTCCAACTCACTTAATGAAACATTTTTGAAAGATACAAGTACTGTAAGCCTTCTATTACAGGACAACACAGCTTCTCTAGTTCTTAAAATAAAGCAGTGGTTTTCAGTTTAGTCATCAGAAAGCAGGAATTCACCCTGGGGTTCTGAAAAAAATCCAACAGAAAAGAAAAATCAGTAGGTCTGTCTGTGTAGGGTGGGGAGAAGGAAGGACTTAGTCACCAAGCTTCCTGGTCCATAATGCACCCCTCTTCCCTTTGGTGGGGCAGCTGGCAAGGGCAGGGTGTAATTAGGAGGCTGGGAATATAAGAGAGAAAAATACAAGCAGAAAACAGGAGGAGAAAATCTTCAGCTTAGGTGGGATAAGCACTGGTGAAGGAAGGTCTGCCAAGAAGCCCCTTTGTGGAGGGAGGCCATCAGAACGACAGCTGTGCAGAGGCCTCTTGCAGACATCGTGAACTTTTGCTGCTTTCTGTGGTAGCCCCAGGAGGGTCTGGAATATTGCAGCCCTATTGATGGGGAATTGGAGGAGGACTCCAACATTTTGAGGCCCAGCCATAGTGATTCTTCAGTTGCTACAGAGGAGAAACCCAAAATGTGTTCAGGTGAAAAGGGCTTATGGCCATCATTTGGGACAAGTTACTTCAAAAGAAGAGGTACTAAAGTGAAGTCCTTGGGCAAAAGCGTCCCTTCAGAAATTGTGGAATTTGCACTCTGGGCTCTGGAGCCAGTACGTTTGGGGTTAGAACTCAGCGTTCTGTGAGAACAGCTCTCCCGGACATTTTGATGCCCCCAGAAATTCTAGAAGCACTGTTGTAAAAGTACCTCTATTATCACACTCCTTGACTGAAAAGAGAACTAGGGAATCAAAAAACACTGGGGTTAATTCATTCCCTCCCTCCTTGTTGTCATACAGGTGACATGAGTGTGCTGTGACTATTAGGGGCGATCACCAGTGTGATATTTCATATAACTGGCTTACCTAGGGAAGATGTCAGATCCAGCCAGTAGTAGAGCTCAAATACAAAAAGACTTAACACACACACATATATGTATATACATGTATGTGTATGTCTATATGGGGGAGGGTGTGATGTGCGTGTGATATATGTATGTGGTACCCTTGTAGCATCCCATGCACTCACTTGTGGTAAGAGCACTCGCCTGAAGTGACCTGAGCAGAATCTCAGGCATCTCACTCCATTGCTCTTCCACCCATTCTTACTTGAGCTGGAATCTCTTTACTGATACCAGAGCTTGCTGTTTAGCTGTGAGCCTAGGAAATTTCCTGGTATCTGCTTTCTTTTGCAGGACTGGGGTTATAGACATCTTGGCCACAGCCAACTGTTTGTGTGGGCTGTGAAGATTCGAATTTGGGCAGTTTCAGGTCCCCTTAGGCCCTCACACTTGAACAGAAAGCACCCTTAAGCCTCAGCTGTCTATTAAGCCCAGATTCCTATATTTTTATTTAGTATAACATTTGGAAGGGATTGTGCTGTAATTATTTATTATTGCCACTGGAAATTCCTCTGGGTTGAAACTCTACATCAGATATTTGTTGGTCGTTGTAGGAAGGATATAACCCAATGTGATTATTAAAATTGTACTTTTAACCAAAGCAAGTATTTATTGCTTGCATGCTGTTTTTTAAGGCCCCCAGATCGAGTGGTATTGGGCAGAAATAGGGTGGATTTTGTTGCTGAGCTTTAAAAATGTTGTCCAACTATGTAGGATTCCAAATCTGCTAAAATATAAAGAACCAGGGATTTTCTCAGGGGGAGAGAAGTGGGAATTCATTTGTGTGGGTTGGAATGTTAATGTAGAAATGTGAAATTTTGCCTTTGGAAATAAACTCAACTTCTAAATAGAAAATAAGCAGTATTCCTTTTGTGTTTAATGTGCTTCCAATGTGTATCTTAACTTAGAACCCAGTTCTTTTGTTGGCCACAAGAGACAATCCCTGAAATTCTATCATTTAACACTCCAGGAAAATGGAAGTGATTGTGATGTTGTTTAACAGAGTTACTTGAATACATTCAGGTAGCTGGTCTTTCTTAGAAACCGGTGGGGAATGCTTATCAGGATCCAGCCAGCCTCCTGCTGCCTGTTCTCTTGCTGAGCTACACTGATCACTAGGTGTAGCTGCTCTCCAAACCCACCTGCCTGAGCCAGGAAAAGCATTCTGGACTCTTTCATTACAGCCAAGGAAAGAGATGACAGTGGATCTCTATTCACTTTGTCTGTTATCTCTAGCTCTTCATTGTCAAATTCTATGGAAGCTACAGTTGCACCAGTTCTGGTTGTTGAATGGCTTGGTAACCCAGCACTGACCCAAAGGCAGCTTTAGACTTGTCTGCAGCAGTCTTGCCCATTTACCCATATTTTTAAATTTTTATTTATTTATTTGAGAGGAGGTGGAGAGAGGCAGAATATGGATGTGTCAGGGCCTCTGGCTGCTCCAGATGAACTCCAGATGCATGTGCCACTGGGGAATTGAACTCAGGCCATCAGGCTTTGCACATAAGCACTTTAACCACTGAGCCAGCTCTCTAGCCCCTCATTTTTTCTTGTCTTTTTTTTTTTTTTTCTTGCTTGTCTGATTTGTTGCTGTTAGTCTCTATGAGAGGCAGAACGGAGAAGGAGTACTCATTTGCAAAACAAGTAGGAGGTTTTGGTAAACTTGGGACTTTCATGTAGTTGACCAACAAAAAGCAGTGTGATGAGGCTCCGGATAGGTGTGCTACAGCTTTCAGAAGATGCCTGTGCACACTAGGTTTACAGCCACAAGAGATGATATGAGACATGGAGGGTCTAGGTAGGGCAGTTCAGAAGTCACTATAATTTGCTTGGAGCTCTGATACAGCCATTTATTTTTCTGCATAGCACTCATATGATAATGATTCCTTACAGGTTTTTTTTTTTTTATAGGCAAGGGGAGGTGGGAGGACCAGGGGAAGAAGAACTGGGGCTCAGAGGGAGGAGGTGATGTTACAGTAGAAAGAGGGGTGATTGCAAGACACTAGCTGCAAAAGGATGGCAGTGGAGGAGCCAGAGACTTTCCCAAATTACTAAGTCTCCTGAATGTCCCTCAGAGCAACAGGCCACTATTTAACAATGATTTATTGCAACATGCAGCAGCTTAACGGAAGCAAGGCATTGGCTTTTTATGGGCTGCAAAGCATAAAAGCTTACAGAACATCAGTTTATTTTCAGATGGGTGAATATTCATTTTAATCTCCTATTCAATATGCAGAAGGCAAATTTATTGCAAGCAATCAAAAAGAAATGTCTTAGTTTCACTTCCTGCGAACTCTGAGGCCTCATGCTTCTGGATTCCGAATATGAGAGCACAGTGGGTTCTCAGATGGACTTTCACAGGGGGTGAACAAGAACTGTACCACACCCTTTACACACTGTTTTGAAGGGATCCTTTTCATCTTTGTTTGAATAACTTGACATCACATCATAATCACATACCTTCTGAAATGCAACCATAACATTCTGTATTAGGTATATAATTATACGGTGATTTAAAACATTCCTTTAAAATGCTGGCGATGAATAGGTAAAATTACTGAATCATGTCTAACATGTAGGAATCACCCAGCAAATATTTGTTGAATGAACAAGTATGGTTTCATGAAGTTCACTTGGAAAAGAAAAAGTTAAATCATTCATACTATTGAGATTCCCCTCCTTCTACTTCTTCCTGTCAGGTTGACTTTTTTTTAAGACTTTGTAATAACCTTAATGATAGAACCAGGTATGGGTTTAAAGCATGATGCCATTATCAATTTATGTGTGTAGAGAGGCTCTGATTGCCAAAAGTAAAGGAGAAAAAAAGGCTACCTTTTGTTAATTAAATTCACAAAAGTAAGCCTGCAGTTTTATCACATACAATAAAAATTTATAAATCAGTTCTTATAAGGTAAGTTTTTGATATAGTTCTCATCACCAAATAATGAATTTGCCAATAATATTATCATGATTCTGTTCCAAAGGAGTTTGATTTAGGCACTGGTTTATTAAAAGAAACTATGGTATCACCATCAGTAAGAATGTTTTGTGGCTTAGAACATATGTACTCTGTATGCTGCCTTTTATTTCAGATAGAGAATGAAATTAATTTACCCCTACAAAGCTGCACCTGAGTTGTGGTCACACCAGGCTCATCTTCATTACAGCAGGCATGCCCTCCTTTCTCTTTCCTTTGGTGTCCTGCCCTACCACGTGAAACTTCATAAACAGAGGCTATGTCTACATTTATCTATGTCTATTTTCTTGAATTTTGAAATCTTGACCCCTGACTATGGTGTACATTTCCACATGTGCCAGGCTTGTGGCATCCATAGATATTATGTTCTGTGTTGATTGTAAGGTCATAAAATATGACACCTTTCTTCACTGACCACAAGGATCATAGACCAGTTAAGCATAAAAAAAGCATAAAAGATTTATTGACGATTTCTTGTTTGAGGTAGCATGAGAGAGCTTTCAGCCATGAAGACACTAGGATGTCCCTGCCTCTAGAATGGACAGTTCTACAGAATTGCTAGTGGTGCTAGATGGGAAGGGTAAATCCAGTTTTGGAGTCTTGGCCTCCAGGGATGGGGCAGGACACTTTGGAAAGAGGATAAGAAGGGATCATGAGCTTTCTAGGTTTTAGGGATAGTTTTGGTGGGAGGGATTCTCATTTTCAAATCTCTTCCTCTTTGGAAGGCTTCTGTGGGGAGGGAAGAGGCAGGAGAAGGTCAGGGAGGCCTTGCTTCTGAGGTTGTGTGAGGCCCTCCAGGATGGTTTAAATTAAAGTTCTAAGCAGGCAAAACCTTCAGACTTTGAGGTTTCCTTTTCTGGCCCTAGAGAGTATGTTCTGGGAGTCTCCTGTGGTCAGTTGTTTGCCACTGACATTTCATGTATGATGTAGTGAGTTCCTTCTATCTTTTTGTAGGGGGTTCTGATAGGCAGCTGGTTGAGAACCATGTTTTGGACCTGGTAGGCTAGGGGTTTGGCTGCTCAGGGCAGAAGACAGTGGGGATGAAGTCAATGGCATCAGTTCTGGTGCCCCTGGGTGCTGGACCTAACTCTCTAACCCCATCTTGCATTCCTAGGTTTGGATTTTATATCTCTTACTGGATAGCCATGTGCTCTTGCTTGGGCATAGAATGTCTACTGTGCTTCCATCTTTGTTTCAGGAAAATTACCATGTAGGATTATTGTAATACTAAATTGGAGAGCATATACCTCTGTGCTCTTGAGGGAATGGGGCTGTGTGTATAATGGTTAGCCTGTTCGTCCATCCTCTAGGTTCCTTGTAGGTGGACCATACCAACTTGTTGTTTTTATAGATTAAAAAAGGTTGAACATGGAGTTTCTCTGTTATAGTTCAAACTGCTGGTCCCCTCATTTATTCTGAGGCTTTGGTCGTGGTGGTTCTGGGAACAGCATATGTGACCTGCAAGTGTATGTATGATTATCTATGTTTGTGTTATGAGCATATGGCCAATTTTAAAAGAATCAAAACCCTTGAAATTGGCATAATGAGCATTTTGGAACTGAAGAATACCAATGTCTCAGATACACTGTCCTTGTGTATACTTAGCCACATCTCTGACTAGCATTAAGCAAACATGTGATGGTCAGTACATGATTTTTTATATCCTAAACTGTGTGTGTGATGTGTCAAAGGCTTTCTGGTGTCAGCAGAAAAAGTAAACTAAGAAATAAGTTTTGGATCCATGCATGGTGTCACACATCTTTAATCCCAGCACTTGGGTGGCAGAGGTAGGAGGATTGTTGTGAGTTTGAAGCCACCCTGAGACTACATAGTGAATTCTAGGTCAGCCTGGGCTAGAGTGAGAGCCTACCTAGACAAACAAAAACAAAAACTAACACATACACACATACACACAGACACAGACACACACACACACACACAACAAGAAAGAAAGGAAGACTTTTTTGGGACTGTGGAGGTGGTTTAGCAGTTAAAGGTGTCGCTTACAAAGTCTGATGGCCCAGGTTTAGTTCTCCAGCCATCTATGTAAAGCTAGATGCAAAAAAGCACAAGTATTTGGCATTTATTTGTAATGGTAAGAGACTCTGGTGTGCACATGCATAAACAGAGACACACACATAATCAAATGTGCAAATAAATACACATTTTTTAAAGAAACATGTTATTTTATGGAAACCTGCTTCATACCCATCCTGCAAGTTGATGACCTCCATTAAACGTATCATTCTGGAATTTTGAGCATATAATCAAAGATTAGAGATAGTTCAGGGTACTCAGAATATTAATGATTTTAATTCTCTAACTTTCTAGATCTGAGCTGCATTTTGAGATGACTCATTCAGGGAAAATCATGAGACAAGATAATCCGTGAAGTATTTTGGGAAGATATTTTTCCAGCACTTATCCTTTCTCAGTGTTCACTGAAACATATGGGTACTATGGAATAATTTGTGTTAGGTATCCCCTAAGCACAGAGGAGAGCTAGGCCTTAAAGTCTCAAACATCAAAATGAACTGGCCTGGGAAAGCACATGGACTTTCTATTTCCTCATTTTGGTCAAAGAAGAAAGATGCTTGTTAAGGTGTAGTCTCTGGCAGAGGTGGTTCATTAAATTATCTCTCATATGACATTCCTCATGTTCTCAGTGTAGTGGATAGGGTCTGTGCCAAAGGCAAGGAAGCACTGAGCCATCCTTTGACTCTCAATCCTGGTTTTTGTATCTTTCCTCTAACCTAATTCCTAGTCTCTTCACTTTTCTCACCTCATCCTAATATGCTTTGCTGCATTTTATATCTCATTATAATCGTCACAAATGCACCAAGTCTTTTAGGAACTGGATGGAGGAGGCAGGAAATGAGTTTGCATCTTAGCATTTGAGTCAGTGTTCCAAATGTTACTTCTCTCTTCTTGTGCATTTCTTTTACTTTTGTTTTGGAGACAGGATCTCAGTCTGTAACCCTGCATGACCTAGATGTTGCTGTGTAGATCAGTCTGGCTATGAATTATGGTAGTCCTCTTGCCTCTTCCTCCTGGGTGCACACTAATAGCTCACTAGAGGTAAAGAACACACTAAAACCTACTTCAGTAGTTCTCAGATTTGTTGTTTGACTTATCAAAATCCTGGGCTGGATATGTGACTCAGGACAGAGAGCCTGGCTGGTGTGCAGAAGGCACTGTACGAAAAGTATTGATATATTTCTTTACTTTTTGGTTAAGGAAGGTTTGCATGATTAGAAAGTCATAGAAATCATTTGGCTAAACAACATTTTATGTGGTCAGATTCAAAAAGGATTCTCTGGGGCCAGGGAAATGGCTAAATAGTTAAAATAACTTGTTTTCAAAGCCTGATAATGTAGGTTCAATTCTCTAGCCACCCACTTAAAGCCATAAGCCAGAAACTGGCACAAATGTCTGGTGTTATTTGCAGAAGCATTAGCCCTAGTGTGGCCCCCACCATGGACAAATAAATAAATAATTTACAAAGTCTCTTCAAGCTGGAAATATGGCATACTGGATAGCTATCACGGTCAAACTATCTTAAATTTAGTGACATAAATGAACCACTTGGTATTTTTAATGATCCAGAGTGGTTCTAATCATGTAAATTGGGCTTGGTATACTTCAAGTACACGTCTCAGCTCAGCTGACCTTTTCTGGGATCTTTGAAATTCTGAGGTTGACTGGCTAGGATGGTTTTGGCTGGGATACCTGTGTGGTTACCATGTGATCTTTCTAATATCCAGAGGTTCTAGAAACAGAGCAGGCATGCCCTGGGGTGATTTGGCTCATGCTTGCGAAGGGCACCTTCTCAGTTCTTCTTTATTCTTTTGGCCAGAGCCAGTCCTAAGGTCAGCTGAGAATCAAGGGTCAGCAAACAAACCCCAGGGCCACATGGTAAAGGTTATGGATCTAAGGTGAGATGGAGAATTGAGCCCCACACAAGGAACTGGTTGGACTTAGCACACATCACATGAGACCATTCCACCTCACAGCACATCATCAGTAGTATGAAACAAAGGGGAAAAAAAGGAAATTTGAAGTTGAAAGACTGAGATGAAAGGGTCAACCTTTCCATTTACTGTCATCTGAAAGAGGAAGTTGTTAACATCCTTGAACCCAGTTATCAACATGCAAATAGGGTTATTCAGTACCATTGTGACTTGTGATTTGCTTTAGAGATTAGATGACAGGACTCACAAACCTTATATCTGGGGTCATTCTGAAGGTACAATATCCAGGTGAAAGCCCCAGTGAAACTCCAATGAGTTCTCATCCTGGCTGTGTCAGTGTCCAGTCCCAAGAGTCCTGATGTACCTCTACAATATTTTGTTTGTATATGAAGGGGTGAGGGAATTCTGTATAGAGCACAGTACTTGTCTAGAACAACTGCTATTTCTGGAGCCTTGGGACCTTGGAATAAACTTGACCCATTACCTTATAGTTTTCCTTCCTGTCTCTATATCTCAAAGTGTATGGTTTTCCAAGGCCTCCATTTAAAAAAATGATTGTGATTCATAAACTTACTTCTATTTTTCTGGTGTCCCAGGAACAGTGGAAAAGGAGATATGACTGTTGCTTGTCACCTAGGTGCTAGATCCTTTATACAGCATTTATTGACTCCCTAAAGCTATTCTCTAAGATGGATGAGGGTATTTTTATTTCCTAGGCATTGAAGGGTATATGGAATGGAGGTCCTTGAATGTTTCAGGGTGTTCCTGAGGCAGCTGATTTGGGATCCCAAAATATTTCTTTATTTCTGGCCTCTTGAACTCAAAGACTGTATACTTATCTCCACTCTTTAAAAATGTATATACATGTTTTGTGTGTGCACAGGTACATGTATGTGCAGGGGTACATGCAGGTGTGTGCATATGCCTGTGGAGATAAGAAGGCAAATTTGGGTATTTTTCTGTCCACTTAAAAAAAATTAAAAACCTTAGGGGAGAGAGATGGAGAGAGGTAGACAGACAGACAGACAGACAGACAGAATAGGCACACCAGGTCCTCCCACCACTGCAAATGAACTCCAAACATATGTGCCCCTTTATGCATCTGGCTTTCCTTGGATACTGGTGAATTTACCTGAGCTGGCATACTTTGCAAACAACTTCCTTTAACTGCTATGCATTCTCCCTTGTCAAAACAGCTACATTTATAAGACTGGGTCACATTGGCCTGCTGGAGCTCACCAAATTAGGCTAACATGGCTGGCCAGCAAGCCTCAGGAATCTTCTCATGTCTGCCTCTCTCCAGAGTTAAGTTTTCAGGTGCATACCACCATTTGTGCAGTTTTACTCAGGTCCTCATAAATGTGAGGCAAGCACTTTACCAACTGAGCCATTTCCCCAGCACTCCAACTTGTTGAGGCAAAAGTGCCTGTCATAATTTTCAGCTCTAGTTTTATATTTAGTACATTTTTTGTGTAAATATTAAAATCAATTGTAAAATTGCCCAACTGTGCAACATACTTACTGCTATTTTGTAGCCCTCAGAAGTAGTAAATTAGAAGGAAGAATACTTGGCTCTTAGGGATTTGAATAAAATCAATTAAATAGAGATTTATTCCGTATTATAGTGGGGCAGAGTGCTTATTTCTCTGTGGTTTCAAACCCTAAATAGAATTGTGATTCCACTATTCCTTGTGTTTTGAATCTGACTAGCCCATCAAGGTGAAGGGTATGAAATCTTGGGTCAGTGATTTCAGGTCAGACTGCTTCTATGGTCAGTAGTAATATATCCACATGCTCTATGTCACCTTGCTAAAGAACAACATAAGCCCAAGGCTTGGATGTAGTTCAATGGCAGTGTGCTTACCTAGCATGCACAAAGTCTTGGTTTCAGTACCCAGCATGGCACAAGAATGTTTTAACCTGGAGATGTTTAACCTCACTGCTAGAGCAGTTTACCTACCATGCTTGAAGCACTAGGTTCAATCTCCAGGACTGCAAAACAAATAATAAAATTAATAGGAACAATGTAAATCCATATTTGAATGATTTAGAACAGTCCAATACTTATCGTTGGTGTTCTTCATGGGAAAACTATTTGACATAATAGTTTACAAAAATTACATACTTTGATCACTTAAATCACTTTCTTTTAAAAAGTTATTGGGAAGAATTATATAAAAAATGTTTGTTAGCAGAAGTGAAATAAATGAACATTAAGCAGTATTAACATTTCTCAGAGTTCAAAAGTTGTCATTAACACACATTAATTATACATATGTATAAGGTTTGGTGTGATAATTTCCATATATACATATGCCCTGTATTTATTAAATCCAGAGTACATTTTAAAATGATGAATTTTGGCTTTTTACTAAAATTTCTTGGTAAGCTGTGATTGATCTCAAACCCTGAAAATTCATATGTATTATTTTGAAAAGGTCCCTGACCCAATGGAGAGAAAATGAAATATTCTCCTTTCTGCAAAGGTGATGACAAAGTCCTGATGTTTGATTCTGCTATTATAATGCACATGATTAGTGTCATTTATCTTAATTGTTGTTCAAGTCCTGAAACAGTTCAGTGATATTTTATTTATTTTTCTTTTAATCTTTGAGACAGAGAGAGGGGAAGAAAGAGAAAGAGACAGAGGGGAGAGAAAGAGAATAGGTATGCCAAGGTCTCTAGCCATTGCAAATGAACTCCAGATGCATGTGCCACCTTGTGCATCTGGCTTATGTGGGACCTGGAGAATTGAACTTGAGTCCTTAAGCTTCACAGGCAAATGCCTTAACTGCTAAGCAATCTTTCCAGTCCATACAGTGATATTCTTCCAACTTAAAAAAGAAATCTCCCAATGAGTTTAATTTTAAATAGAATTGCTTGTGTGAGCATGGGTAGGGGATTATTGACTGACACATGAATTACTCACCAGTGGTTGTACCACTGAAGAAACTATTTCCCCTCCACTAGCAACAACTAACTGCCAATAGCTCCTCAGGGAGGAGTGGGGCCTCATTATCTCCTCCCCTATCCATGATGGAATGCTGTTGGAGAGCCCAATCATACACAGTAAGCCACAACTACTGTGAGTGCATGGATACAATTGCCATGTCATGTCTGGAAGACAGTATACTACAGCACTCCTCCCTTATAGCTCTTATATTCTTTCTGCCTTCTCTTCTATGAACACTGAGTTTTATGGGTGACACAGACATCCCAATTTCAACTAAGCACTAAAATGTTACTTATTCTTAGCTCATAGCAGAACCTGAAGGGGACCTAGGTCAGCTGACCCTTTTGTTTCTAAGTAGAAATAGCGAAGAAACTCAGAGAAGGAGAAAGGAGGCAGCCCTCTTCCCAGGGCTGGCCTAGCATGGGAATCCCTAGAAATATGGAGGGAAGGGTGTGGTGGCTTGAATATAAAAATATTCCCCATAGCTTTATATGTTTTGAATACTTAGTCCCAGCCTAGTGGCAACTTAGGAAAGTTGCTATATATAAGGGTGGCTTCTTGAGGAACTGGAATGTGTCACTCATTGGAAAAGTGAGTGGAGGAGGGATTTGTGAAGGTTATGGACTCAAAAATATGGCTACTCTTTCATTCTTAGTCCTCACATTGAGTTTCTAGACTTTTAAAATAATGTTCTTGTCTTCTCCCTCCTCCATTTCCATCTTGTGTAATAGGCGAGTTTACAGAGAAAATAATGATCTACACAGGTATCTATGTCATATAGAATCATTGTCAGTCTTCTCAGAGGGAATTATCAGTGGGCAGCATCTTGTCCTTATCTTGATTCTCTGCAGGATATGGGTGGGGAAGTGAGGGCTGGTCCAGATGGAGCAACCTGGTAAATGAATACCTCACAATACCACGCTGGTTCAGGCACTGGTCAATTCTCTGTTTGTGTTTCTTACTAGCCCAGCAATACTTTAGTATGGCAATAGGATATACTAGGGGGATAAATGACAGCCAGTTAATGCATAACATCTCTAGGGGGTGTCTAAGGTGCTTTATAAATGTGTATTGACTGATTTTATAGTATAACAAGCCAAGTGAGCCCTGTTTCATAGGTGTGGGTGTAAATTGAGAAGCTAGCAGCTAACTAGGCAAATTGTTAAAGGGCCAAGCTAAGATTTGAACTTGACCAAACTGACTGTGATACCACAAACCTACAGTCCAGGTTTATCATCCCTGATCCAAGAACCCAAATCCGAAATGCTCTAAAACAGAAGCATTTTTTATCACCAACTTGGTGCCACAAGTGAACAGTTTCACACCTGACTTCATGTAGGAGGTGACAGAGTAGAGGACAGGTACATTGAAAATAGTGTACAAAATTATCTATAGGCTCTTGTGTAGAAGGTGTTTAAGAAACATCAATGAATTTTGTGTTTAGACTTGGGTTCCATCTCCAAGCTATCTCAGAATTTGTGTGTGTATACAATACATGCACACACATACACACACACCTTCTAAAATCTGAAAAGGAAAAAGCAACTCTTTCTCAAGATTTAAAGTTATTTATTTATTTATTTATTCATTCATTCATTCACTTGAGAGAGAGAGAGAGAGAGAGAGAGAGAGAGAGAGAGAGAGAGAGAGAGGCAGATAGAGGGGGAAAGAATGGGCATGCCAGAGCCTGTATTCACTGCAAACGAACTGCAGACACATGCACCAACCTTGTGCATCTGGCTTATGTGGGTCCTGGAGAACTGAACCTGAGTTCATTGGTTTTGCAGTCAAGCACCTCTACCATGAAGCCATCTCTCCTGTCTTAGGATTTAAAAAAGTGTATTTTTATTTACTTAGGAGAGAGTATGTGTGTATAAGTATGGGTGCTCCGGGGCCTCCTGCCACTGCAAATGATCGTATGTGCCGTTTTATGCTTCTCTATTGGGTACTCAGGAATTGAACCTGAGCTATCAGGCTTTACAAGCAAGTGTCTTCCACCACTGAGTCATTTCTCCAGAGCCTTGGGATTTCCAATAAAGGATTCTCAGCTGTTTTATAACACTTGACGTTTATTAGAGCAAGTTGGCATCACTCTGTATCTCCTATGAAGTTAACCTGCTTCAGCTTTAAGATTTTGAATATTTCTTATGCTTCCCCTTTGAATGGTTAGTTAAGGGTCCATTAAGAGTATATGGATGAGCCGGGCGTGGTGGTGCATGCCTTTAATCCCAGCACTCAGGAGGCAGAGGTAGGAGGATTGCCATGAGTTCAAGGCCACCTTGAGACTACAGAGTTAATTCCAGGTCAGCCTGGACAAAAGTGAGACCCTACCTCAGAAAACCAAAAAACGAAACAAAACAAAACAAAAAACCCCAAAGCCCAAAAGAGTATATGGATGAGAAGAAGGGATGGAGGAGTGTCCAGCACTAAAACATCTTACACCCTCCAATGCTCAGGATCCACTGCAAAAGAGGTGGCAGAAAGAATATAAGAGCCAGAGGAAGGGTACCACTCCTTACATACAACTGTCTGGACAGTATTTGGCCTTGACATGCAGGACCTCATAGTGCCTAGCAATACCCACACAAGACCCTCATAATAGGTGAAAAAGATGAAGACATCAAATTAAAAGTGAGACTAATGGAGAGAGGGAGTGGATATGACGAAGAGCAGTTATGAAGGGGAAAGTAGGCGAGGGAAGAGGAGGGAAATACCATGGTTTGTTGTCTGTAAGTATAGAAGATATCTATCTATCTATCTATCTATCTGTCTGTCTGTCTGTCTGTATATGTATATGTATATGTATATGTATATGTATATGTATATGTATATGTATATGTATATGTAATGTGTGTGTTTGTGTGTATGTAACAAAAAAGAGTATATGGAGTATAGAAGATCTATCTATCTATCTATCTATCTATCTATCTATCTATCTATCTATCTATCTATCTATCTATCTACCTACCTATCTATCTATCTATCTATATATCTCAAAAGGTAACAAAAAGAGTATATGGATGACTTAGTTACAATGGCATTTTATAACCTGAATAGCAATACTCAGGACCTGAGGGAAACAGCAGTTCTCAAGACAACGAAATTGTTTTCTCCATTGTACTTGGCTAGCTCTCAGAACTGGTATGTAGATTACCTGATTCTGGAGACTATAGTGTAACATGGTCAATAGGCCTGCTACAGTCAGGAGCAGGAGTAAATCATGATGAATGGTATCTTGCTCTAGGGAAGTGGTTTTCTCTAAGCAGGGAGCCCTATGCTAAATTCTGAGTTCTGTGGGGCAATTTCCTGACATTTCCTGCTGTATATTCAGTAAGAATTTAAAAAAAAAAAAAAAAAACAAAGCACATCTTCAAATGTTTTTAAGTTAACAACCAAAATTTTTATCTTGTTTGTAAAATTCAGGAGACAATTTATACATTGTGGTAAGTATTGACATGTTAAAGATTTTACAAAGGTCTTTTAGGATTTTGACTGGAGATAGAAGCCAGTTACCAAAGGGTTCAATACCCTCTATAGTTCACTTAAAAGTTCATGAGCAGCTTTTATTTAACTGATATAAAATAGACCTCATTATTTTTTCTTTTTCAACTGATTATATTTCTTCACACAATTGTGTCCTGTTATATATGACATGTTTAAGCTTGAAAATATTTTACTGATTACTCATCAAACTTCTCTGAAGCAATAATATATACACAATTAAAATTTTTATTCCATCTTCAATTTTATGGGCACATAAAGCTTTAAGAACTCAATTTCACCCAGTTATCACTAAATTTATTAGTATCAACTTAAACATTATTAAAATTTATTTCAGAAAATCAATTGCATTTTAAAGGAATTAGTTCATGTATCTGTGGAGTTCACTGCCAGAATTAAACTGGGCTTAGCACCAATTCTAGTTCTACTTCCTTTTTGTCAATATGTGCTGAGAAACTTTGTTTATATACATAAGAGTAGAAGAGCTTCTAGGGTAATAATGTCTCTGAATACATTTCATGTTATATACCAAGTGTGGTGGTCTGAATGAAATGTCCCCTACAGGCTCATGCATTTTGAATATGTAGTTCCCAGATAGTAGCAATTTAGGAAAGTTATAGGGCCATTGGTGGTAGAGTCTTGTTGGAGGAGGTGTCCATGGTGACAGACCTTGAGGTTTATTAATCCCTCCCTACCAGGTGTTCCCTAGCTGTTCATTCTTATTCCTGTCCCTCTGTTGATGTATGAAGATATGAACCAGTTGCTGCTTTGCTGTGCTTTCTCCACCATGATGAAATTTTCCTTAGAATCTGTTAGCCTGAAATAAGCATGTTCCTCCCATATTTTGGCCAGGTATTTTACCCAAGTAATGAGAAGGCAACTGCAACATTAAGATTTATGACCAGAATTATTTTTAATAGCCTAAAAGCTGACCTTTAATTACATTCATTCTCAAAATTGCAGGAAACAAAACAATTTGGAAACGAAGTACGTCTTTTCAAGAATTTCTTGTTTCAACATGCACATTTGTCTCATTTGTAGGGAAGTAAACCAGGAGTTTTGCCAAGATCCATCAATGACTGTTAATTACACCTGCTATGTTTCAATTAAAAGTACCTTGTTTAACCCAGAAGTATCTATAAATGGTTGTGAAAGCAAAACAATATTAACTTTTTTATATTTTAGTAAATGCATGTCTTAAATATGCATATTATTATAACATGTATATATTATTCTCTACTATTTACATTGCATAAACAAAGAGAAGATGCAGGATAATCAGTGAATAAGAACTGTCTATCCAATGATCTAGTCAGAAAAGCAGTCCCCATCAAAGCTGGTCATGTCAGCCATATTTTCTACTAGACAAGGTCTACATTAGTTTGTATTTACAAAGAGTTTAAATTTATATTTTGAGGAAAAATTAAAATACTCCAAAGAAATGACAGATTATTTAAGGCAGTTTAGGCAGTTTAAATAGTGTAAATTTAAAAGAATTATATTTTACAGTGAGTTACAAACTATGACACATCTATTTGTGACTCTTTAATTTGTGTGAATGCACAATAGTGAGCATATAAATTTATGAGCTATTATAATGTAAGTATTGTAATTAAAAAAGCATGCTACTTTCTGTTCAATGTATGTGAATGAGTAAGATGAATGCTGGTGACTGAATTCTTGGACTACTACTATTATTATGTGAAAATTATGTTTATAATTTCAGGAATAACTGCATTAATTTTCAAAGACTCAAGGATCCAACTATGTATATTTCCTATGTATCTAGTAATTATAAAAGTATTAAAAATTATATAATTATAAAATTATAGAAGCTAGCATCTTTTGATTAATTAAGAAGTAAGTAAATATTAAATGTTTCATAAGAGTATAGTGACCAGTGGAAAACTGTATAAATGAATGTTTAAAATATAGATATATAACATCTACTGGGGACTAAAAATATCTCTTATACAATGTTCTATCCATCACTGAAACATAGGTGACAGAGAAGAGCAAGAAACTGTCTAATTAGTGTCTGATATTGGAGTGACCATTCACAAACACTTCCTCAAGGGCAATAGCTCACAGGGTTTCTTGGACTGAAACATGGATATGTTACACTAGAAGAATATGTCTTCCTTATGGAGGGTGTGAGATCTGTTGCGAAAAGAACATTTGGGAAGAAAAAAGACTCGTGCCTTTTGATGTATCAATATTGTATACTCCAGAATTTTCTTGTGTCTAGGCATTGTAGCTCTGTAAGGACTCTAGACCAGGCCCCTGGCTGTGAAATCTATATCCTCCATCATGGTCCATGGAGACTTCACTGTTTGAAAGTGTGACCCAAAGAGACAGAGTCAAGGTGAATTCTTGGTTATCGTAATTCAGTTCTAGTTTTACTTTGGGTCCTTGTTCACTCTGCCTCAGCAGTGCCTTTGGAAATCAAAATGCAGTTATGACTTAAAATAATTTAGATGTCTGACTATAGCTTATGAGTCATAATAACAGTGGTCTCTTGGTATTCTTGTGTAATTGGCTCCAGGATACCAAAGTTTGTGGATAGTCAAGTCAGTAATATGAAATGGCATGGAATTCACATATAACCTTTACTTATCGCCTCTGGATCACTTTTAATTCTGAACACAATGCACATATAATACAAATAGCTATTATTTGTACTGCTTAGGGAATTATAACAAGAGTCTGTGCATATTTCATTTTTTTCTGAATATTTTTAGCATGAGGTTGATTGAATCCTTAGATGCAGTACTCTTGGATATAGGACACTGATTGTAATTAGGTAAACATTAAGCAATGTTAAAAACTCCTCCTTGGACTAGAAACTTATACCACATTTTTTTCCTTTATGTAAATAAATCTTCTGGACACATGACAGTTTCTAATTCAATTTTCACCTTGTTCTAGGACACAAATTTCAGAGGACAATTGACACAGAGTTGTAATGGCTTAAAATTTCCTGTGCATTGCTGTGCCACATATAATTGGGTTTTATATTGACACTTTCTGATGTTTCTTCATGGGAAGGGAGTGGCATTCACAGTTTTTCACATGGTTTGTGAACACAGATTAAATGGGTCATTCTGGACCCACAGAAAGTGAGAGCTCAGGTTTCCCATGAGGGCCCTAGAGTAACAAAGCTTTGGGAGTACCCTGCTAAGGTATTCCAACAGTGGATTCTGATCCTTCCTGTGAGTATTAAATCCAGGTTCTTCTCTTCTGAGATACACAAGGGTAACATCTAGTAAGTATTTTTATACTTTGTGTTCACTGGAATATTCTAATGTGCTTTTAGTACATGAGACGCAGAGGGCAAAGCAAGGAATCATAGAGGTCAGACCATTAGTCAGTGGCTGTTTATGATATGATTAATCATTAAAATCCTTAGGTTGTGCACACCCAGATTGGAAAGACCATCCATCAGAATGTATTAAAGACTGTCATAGGACTTGACCAAATATGATAATTTTATCCTAAAGAAATTAGAAAGAGTATACACACACACACACACACACACACACACACACACACACACACACACACACACACACATCCTGCACTCATCTTTATTAAGGCATAATTTGGAGAGACAAAATAATTTAGGATAACCAAATATGCAACAAAAGAGAAGGTTAAAAGAACTTGTGTGCAAAGCCTGTGAGCTTGGGTCTGTTCCTAAGAACCCTCCACCCCAGCACACACACACTGTAAGCCAGATGCAAAAAGTGCTGCAAACTTCTGATTTTTGCTTGCAGTGGCAAGAGGTCCTACTGCACCCACTTTCTACCCCCCACAACATGTACAAAGAAATAAATGAAGAAAAAGATCATATTGTAATTATGAAATAGTCTGCCATACAGCCACTAATGATGATGAAGACTGTGAATGAGATAATTATAAAAAAGTGGTGTGGAACAGAATTTGGCCACAAAAGTCACGAATATAGAATAATGCCACTGTTATTTAATTGGTTAAAATGTTTATAGAAAACCTAGGGACCTGTATAGGCTAGAAACCAAAATATTGTTAGTTATTTCCAGGCCTATGGATTTATGAGTATTTTTGCCTACTTGAGGTTTCTCTAAGTTGTTTCATCTTTCTTCATCGTGTTTATCCATTTTATAATGAAAGAGAGTTACTTACATAAGCTATTTGGTAGGGTCTATGAGTTCTTAACTGAATAAAGAAAGAGCTTTGATGATCTTTATATGAACCAACAGAGACCTATTCTCACTCCCCACTTTTAGAAGCTGACTAGTGAATGAGGAATATTTCCTGATGAAGAAATGTACCTCTTTTGTGATGAAATGCATAAGTCACAAAACATATATCTGTAGGTGTAGAAATGCACTGTGGTGGGATGTCTAAAAACTGATCGTACCCTCCATCAGTTGCCTTCTAATCCTCATTTCCCTGGTGTTTCCTCTAGAATTGTTTCTTTGTAGGAGTGTTAATGAATTGGTTAATTTGTGAACAACACTCCTAATTTTATTAAATCTCTACAACCTTATTAAGCAGTTGTGCAGAATTACATCTGATAGCTTGGGGAAGCAGTGCGTCTATGGACAGATGCAGGAAAGGGGAGAAAGAAAGGGAGGGAGAATTCTAAGGCTAACAAGTGGGCCTGGGCACTAATTAGGACCCCCTCCACTCTTCCACCACAAATAAAACAAATCAGATCGAAATCCCATGGCCAAATGTTCAGATGTATTCTAAAGTATGCCAGTGCTTTGAAAATGCCTTGAGAGAGAGAGGGAGAGGGAGAGGGAGGGGGAGGGGGAGGGGGAGGGGGAGGGGAGGGGGAGGGAGAAGGGGAGGAGGAGGGAGAAGGGGAGGGGGAGGGGGGAATATGCAAGCTGGCCTAATCTTTTTATTTAGATCCATTAGGATTTGCTTTTATTTAGGGGAAAAGAAATAAAAATTAGCAAAATCTCAGGAACACTAGATTTTTTAAAATTTCTGGTTGCTTTCTGATTAAATTTAGGTAAAAGACTAGAGGTATTCTGTGCTGAGAGGCAGAGAGGGAAACATTTTCAGAAAATATAATTGGGCCATGTCTATTTTCAAAACTAAAGATAGTAGCCTGGAATATACTGATTTTTAAAAACTTCAGTTGACATCTGCTTTCTTCTGCAAGAGAGATAAATTCAGCCCCAAGATTGTTTACTGTGCCTTTGAAAAATGGGGACAGGGAAAAGGGGTGATGAGGCATTCCACTGCCTGTGTCCCCCATAGTCTGTTTGCACACCTCCTTGCCTTAGAAGTCCATTTTCCTTTTCCCCAAATTGTAATGTTGATTACTCAGAATTATCACAACCATAATGGAACTTGAAGTAAAATATTTAGCAACCTGCTTGCATTAAAGCTATTTATTCATTGTATTATATATCTAGACATTGTAAAAGTAAGAAAAACTACAGTATCATGAATAATGAAAGCTGGTTAGATGCCAAAGCTATTAGCTTTCTTCTTTTTTAAATTAATTAAATAATACACACACACACATATGCTCACAAACAACAAACCATGGTATTTCCCACCTCTCCCTTGCTTTCCCCTACATAACTCTGCTCTCCATCATATTCCCTCCCTCTCTCCATTAGTGTCTCTTTTAATTTGATGTCATCAGCTTTTTCTCCTATTATGAGGGTCTTGTGTAGGTATTGCTAGGCACTGCGAGGTCTTGGATATTGAGGCCAATTTCTGTCCGGACAGTTGTATGTAAGGAGTGGTACGCTTCCTGTGGCTCTTTTGTTCTTTCCACCACCTCTTCCTCAATGGACCTTGAACCTTGGAGTGTGTGTTAGAGATGTTCCAGTGCTGGAAACTTCTCCATCCCTTCTCAGCATTGTGTTGCCCTTTGGGTTATCCCAGTGGTCATCACCACCTGCAAAGAGAAGCTTCTCTAACCAGAAGTGAGATTACCATTAATATATGAATATGAACATTAAGTGTAGTGCTTTCTATATATGCATTTATCCAAACAAGAGAAGGCTTTACCCCCTAAGGCTCATGACCTCCCCTGCCATAGGCTTTTGATTAGGTTTTGAGTACCAGGCATGTATTCTCTCCCATAGAGTGGGCCTTCAGCCCAATTAAAGAGCAGTCGGTTTTCCCCAGGGCAGACATGACATTATTGCTCTTGTTAGCTTTCTTCTTTATTAGTAATTCCACTATATCTTATCTAGGATTTTTGTAATCATTGTTATTTTATTTATCTAATTTATTTATGAGAGAGGAAGAGAGAGAGAAAGACAGAGAAGAGAGAGAGTGTGAGAGAGAGAATTGGCATGCCATGGCCTCTAGCCCCTGTAATCGCACTCTAGATGCATGTGCCATCTTGTGTGTTTGTGTGACCTTGTGGACATGTGTCACCTAAT
The DNA here is from genome assembly GCF_020740685.1 of Jaculus jaculus. Taxonomy (NCBI): domain Eukaryota; kingdom Metazoa; phylum Chordata; class Mammalia; order Rodentia; family Dipodidae; genus Jaculus; species Jaculus jaculus. The sequence continues at coordinate 28,073,472 of NC_059103.1, forward strand.
GTATCTGGATTACATGGGTTCTGGGAAGCCAAGCCTGGGTCTTTGGGCTTCACAGGCAAGTGCCTTAACCACTAAGCAACCTCTCCATCCTCCTGTTTGAATTTACCTATTTTATTTATGAGGGAAAGAGATATCAAGAGAGAAAGAGAGAGAGCATCGTTGTTTTAAATGCATGGGTCTCTCAGGTTTTCCCAGTCACCTGGATAATAGAGAAGTAAAGGCTATTATTAATTTTTAAAGTTTAAATAATCCATGTTGCCACATTTGACATGGACATGGAGGCTGCTATGCTTTGGGTCATTTGAGTTTGTGTCCCAAAGGTTCATATACTGGAAGCGTGGTCTCTGGTGTGACCATGCTGAAGGGATGAGCCTAGGAGAAAGTATTCAGGTCACTGGGGCAAAGCCCTGGAAGGATATTAGTGTAGATCTCAAGGGATTTTGCTATTTCCTGGGAGTGTAGGTTATAAAAGAGAGTGAGCTTGGATTGTGAATGTTTCTCTGAGAGGTAACAACTGTGGTCATCTGATTTTCATCTTTTAGTCTCTACAACTATGAGATAAATAAAAATCTGTTAAGTTTCTATCTTCCAGTATTTTGTTAAGGCAATAGAAAACTGGCTATTACAGAGGATAAAAAATAAGGCAACTGTAACCATAAATGAAGAGAGGAGCAGATAACATTGTCCTTTTGGATTTCTGGGAGTGTCATTTTCTATTCATCTCTAATATCAGGAGATGGCTAGGGATAACTCATAGGTATCCCCAAATGTGTAACTCCCCTCTGTCATGTAGAGTCTGCTACTTCCTGTCTCTCAAATACAACTGATTATTCTTTTTTGGGAGGTTTTTGAGGTAGGGTCTCTCTCTAGCTCAGACTGACCTGGACCTCACTATGTAGTCTCAGGGTGGCCTTGAACTCATGGTGAGCCTCCCCAGTGCTGGGATTAAAAGCATGCACCACTATGCCTGGCTTGATTATTCCTTTTCATTTGTTAGGTATATAGTGTGCATATCATTAGCCTTCATTGTACCATCATTAGCCTTCTACAACTGATTATTCTTAATATAAACACTGAGCTAGCCACTATGTCTCACTCTTCTGTGAACTTGTCCTGCTTCTAAGCCTTTTGAGACCCTGTTCACCTGCAGTTCCATGACAGAATTCCTATGCTGTCCCAGAGGCAATTGAGGAAGTGGCTCCTTAGCTTATAGTGTTCTAAATCAGAAGTTATTATAGATTGATGCAACTTTTATAGTGCATATGGTCTTAGAATTTTGGGGGTTAAAGATTAGAATGTGTTATAAAAATCATGGGGTTAATAATAATGTTTGTGAGAAAGCATTACTAAAGTTGTAACTGATAAAAGTATCCAAGTGCTAAAGCATGTGCATTAGCTTTCTGATACTATATCAGCAAACCTGAGGCAATCTACTTTAAAAGAGAAAGGACTTATTTTGGATCATAGTTTTAGAGGTTTCATTGTATGATTGGCCTTGCTTTTTTTTTTTTTTTTTTGCCTATAGCATGCTGGAAACTCATGGCAAAACTGTTCATCTCATAGCTTTGCAACTAAAGAGAAGATGAGAGTTAGGGGGTTGTTCAGCAGTTAAAAGTGCTTCTTTGCAAATCCTGATGGCCTGGGTTCAGTGCCCAGTCACCCATGAAAAGTGGTGTTTGCAGTAGCAAGAGATCCTGGTGTGCCCATGAACATACATGCACACACACAGATAGCTACATAGAGAAACAGATGAAGGAAAGAAGGAAGGAAGGAAAGAAGACAGGCTGGCACCAAGCTTTTAATAAAAGGGCCTTGGGGAGACACATCTATTGGAACAAAGCCCTGGAAGGCTCTTTCTGCGCTTGTGAGAGGAGCAAAGGAGCATGGTTTTTCCCTTTACCTGGATTTGAAATGTCAAGGCCTGTAGGGAAAGTTCCTTTTTCTTTCAGATTTTAGAATTTTCTAAGCCCCTATGACAACAATATGAACATATTTCCCACTCTTTCCCACTCAGTTATATATATAGGATGTTTCCTTGCATGAAATCCATGGCAAGGAAAGTGCACACTAATAGCTTAGTTAATAATTGCTGGTGTGGTGTGTTCCATTCTTTACCTTTCCTCCTTTAATTGGCTGAGTATTAATAAACTCATGGTTTGTTTCAAGGGCACAGCTAGGTTTTAATGGTCTTACAAAAATTTCAGGAAGAAAGCTGAAGAATTAGCATAATAAATAATTATTGCTTGCAGGGTTTTTTGTTGTTAAGATAATAAAATGTTAAAAAGCAAGCTACTTGAGCAGAAAGTAATTGCACTGACAAGCACCACCCAGGCAACACTCACAATAAAACAGCCCTTCCCTCCACGGCATCTAGATCTGCAGCCCACATAAACACTTCCTCCCATTATGGAAATGCACTTTTCCTATCAACAGGATAGAATGAAACTCCAGGCTTCTAATTAATCTTGGCTGACGTTTGATTTCCTACCCAAGTTCAAGGCAAAGGGGCCATACAGTTTCCTCCCTCTCCATACCCATGACCACAGGCAAATCTTTCCATTAATGTCACATTGCATCTATGTGTCTCATGGTGGCTGCCACATGTCAGTCATTTAATGCATGAGCAATTACTTAACGTCCACTTTATACCCGCTGCTTCCCTGCTTGAGAAAACGGCGTTGCAGGATTTTCACTTTGCAAGCCTTTAACCTTGAACTCTAGATTAATGACATGAAGAGTTTACATGCAAATAATGCTTTGTATATTTCTCATTTGCCTTTGCCTATTCTGCTTGTTGTGAATCTCAGCTTGCTGAGGAAGGCCATATACCCACAGTTATTGAAAGTGATCATGAAGATGCAAAAACCTTATGGGGTTCATCTAAGGATGTATTAGCAGTAAGGAGCTGAGTTAGGATTGAGTCCAGAAAATTTCCCATGTGGGCTAGGAAGCCCCTTTTGTTCTTCTCCTGTGCAGTACCTGTTGATATTAGGAAAATAGTAGACATTTTTGACTGGCCAAAATGGAGAAGAGGGAAACCTTGAATTTTTACAGAGGAAACTGTAATGTTAGTGTTCACAGAAAGATAAGAACATGTATACCATCACAGTGACAAAAGAAAAGCACATATGTCCTTAGATGTCAGTCTTCATTCAGCTCCTTAAAAACCCTGCTAAGGGGGAAGTACTGGAAGTGTGGATAAGAGAGAGAAGTGACACTCCAAAGCTACTCTGTGGTCCACTCAAGGTGTTATGGAATGAATGATGCTCTTCTTATGAACAGTACTGAGTAGACTATGTGGAGGTTCAAAATGAAGGACATAACTAACTTGAACAGTTCAGTCAAAACAATTATGTTGGAGGTTAAGGTGCCCCATTGCTGTTTTCATGTAGAGACCAGAATCTGCATGGGGGCGGGGGGCATTGGTTCTTCAGTGATCATCCCTTCAAGATCAACCCTTTGTACTGGATCTTGACAGTAAGGGAGTAGTAAGCATTCTTATTTATTTGTATGTGTGTGTCAGAGCCTTTTGCTTCTACAAATGAACACCAGACACTTGCATTACTTTCTGTGGCTAGCTTACATGGGTGGATTGAGAATTGAAGCCAGTTTAGCAGGCTTTGTAAACAAGCACCTTTAACCTCTGAGCCATCTTCCCAGCCTCTTACCAGCCCTCTTGCAACATGGCAAGTGAAGTTCTAAGCTAGATGGCACTGAGAAGGATCACCATGACTCCATCATTCTGTGAATGGCTCATTCACTGGTATATGCCAGACTACATGTGGGTGGGAGGAGCCAGGCTGTTCTAGGCACAGACAGGGCCTGGTTATAACACCATGTTCCCCTCTGCAAACAGAGACAGGAATGGCAATTTTGCCTGGAGTACTTTGGAACAGGCATGGCCCAGGGAGCCATCATGTTTGTGTAAACTCAGGGCACCACTTTTCCTACCTGCATCTGAGGAGGAACTGGTTGCCAACTCTACCTCTCAGCAGTGAAACAGGTTGGCTCCAGGATTTAATGGATTTTTCTTGCAGCTATTGAAGTATTGGGGAACACCTCTCCAAGACTAATTTTGTGTTCCTGTAGTATGAAGCCATTTTTTGGAGGATGATAATTGGATAAAGGCTGTTTGGGAACATGGTGTCATGAGTGTCATGATAATGCCACCCTTTAGAGGCTCAGCCTTTCCTCCTGTAGTGAAGGTGATAGGCGACTAAAGGAGAAAGTGGTGGCCCATAGATGCCAGGAGCAATGAACCGCTACCTACATATTAATAAGAAAGAGCTAGGTATTGGTGGTATAACCAATATTTTGCCTCACTCATACATTGTTTGTGAATATTTGAATTTGTGAACACTTCTATGCTTAAGCCTATTGACGGTTCACTTATCAAGATAATAATAAAGGTCAAAACTTCCATAGCTGATTGCTTTTTTATTTTGGCCTATCTCACAACTTATTTTGTTCACAAATAATCCTTGAGTTGGTAATTGTGGTGGTTTGAATGTCCCCTCCCCATAGCCTCATGTTACTTAAATTTTTAGTCCCCAGCTGGTAGCTGTTTGCCAGAGTTGTGGAGCTTTGGGGAGGTGGAGTCTTCCTGAATGCAGTATGTCTCTTTGGGTAGAGCCTGATGTTTATTATTCCAGCCAACTGGTTTTCAGAGCTAGTTTACTCATTTCTTTCCTGCTGATGTGGAAGTGGTGGCCTAGGCCTCCTGCTAGTTCCATGCTTTCCCTGCCAGGATGAAGCCTTCCCTCAAGACTATAAGCTGAAATAAGCCCTGTCCTTGCACGTGCTTCTTTTGTTCAGGTGTTTTTCCCCAGAAAGGAGAAGGTAACTGCTACAGCAATACTTTCTGTAATTTAGAGACAGGGATGTATACTAGACCATAGAGTGCTAGCTCATGGCAGGACCCTGAGTGTGAACACTACCAGTCTTTGTGATTCACACCTGGTGTTCTCCCCAGGGCACTGTGGTTCCTCCCATCTGGAATAGGTTGTGCAGCATGGATGCCCTTTACCCATTGCACCGCCACATCAGGGAAACATGTCTCTCTGAATGGAGCCAAGCTAGACCTGGGGAGAGTCTGGGAACTAATTAGCCTTTGGTTTTAATAAGCAGTATTTGGGCCTTCTTAATCCCAGGATAACAGTATCATTTAAATCTTGAGTGCTAATATTGTGCTGGATGCTTACAATAGAGGACTGAGCAATATAGGCCCTGTCCTTATCCTTAAGGTTGAATTTTAGTGTAAGAGCCACATACTACTAGTTTCATGCTACACTAAGAGGATGGACTTCATTCTGAGAGTGTGTATAGTGAGATGATGACTTCATCAAGGAAGGCTTCCTAGAATAAGTTTCTCCTTTCCTCCTTGCCTCCCTTCTTCCTTTCCTTCCTTTTTCTTTCTCCTCTCCTCTTCTTCCCCTCCCTCCCTCTTTCCCTCCAGTTGTGCTGAGAACACAACTCAGAGCCTTATAAATCTACCCTAGTACTCTATCACTGAACTATGCCCCAGCCCTAACAAATGTCTTTTAATTTATCATTCTTTGTGCCAGAAAAAATCTCTCTCATATGTATGTTTGATTAAAAACCAGAAGAACAAATAAGTGCTAAACTGTCAAATATGGTTGTTTTACTTCTAAAGCACTGAGAAATTGCAATGGAGACCCAAAAGTGAACGAAGCGTATTGAAATGTAATAAGATATTTCCATAGCTACTTTTATGTATACTTTGTTGTAATTTTTTCTAAGTTTTTGAAATATTTCCTATATACACACTTACATGTGTATATGTATGAATATGTATTTATTTGTGTGTTTATGTGCTTTTTAAATATCCCCAATTCAAAAAGTCCTTTAAATGGGGAATCATTCTAATCCTAATGGATACCCACTTTGTAGTAGATTTCTTATAAACTCACATCTCCAAAATTTATATTAACACTCATAACATATATTGGAAACATTTCATTACTTACCACTTGTTAAAAAAAACAAAAAGATGGCTTCTTTGGAAATACGTTGAAAAGCACTGGTAAGTTGATGGCCTTTTGTGTTTATTTATTGCCCTTTATTTGTCTGCTGGAGTCTGCATCTTGTCTTTGTGTGCATAGAATTCTTTGTAGGAAAGTTACTAAATCCTTTCAAAGTCTTTCCCACTACCTTCTTAGTAACATTTTATCTTTTGCTCATAGTGTTTCTTTGTAACAGGGAAGCTTAGCAGTGAGTGGTATGGTAAAGAGCTGGAGGCTTGGAGAGTCACTGATGAAGAGATCAGAGTGAGGTTTGAGGAAAACTGTTTCCTTACATCTCCTTGTCCTCGTGTACTGCCTCAGAATTGGAGCTTCATCCTTTCTGACACTATGGCAATGGGAAGTCACTCTTCCTCCATTCTTTTGTGGTGGGAAAATGTATATAGGATGAAACTAGACATAAGAAGGTAGGCTCTGGTCCAAGGTGAAGTCACCTTTTTTAATGTCATTTTTGGTCTGGGGAGATGGCTTAGCCTGCTGGCCCAGGTTTGATTACCCCATACCGATGTAAATCCAGATGCACAAGGTGTCACATGTAGCTGGAATTTGTTTGCAATGGCAGAAGGCCCTGACACAATAATACTTTCTCTTTTTTTCTATTTCTTTCTCCCCTCACAACTAAATAAAAATATTTTTAAAGAATTATATTAAAATTTGGCCCCATCTTCCATTTCTCTACTTAGGTACACAGGAAGGGGATGCTAAAGCCACAGGGTTGACTCTGGCATGTCTTATAGGTCTACATGATGTAACTTAATTATCTCATTAGTTGTAAGTGGTACCAAATTAATTCAAAGTGCTAGATTAGATGTAGATCACTATTATATTTCTTGGACAGATTTTGATAACCATACCATTTAAAAGAAATTCTGAATTTGAAAAGAACAAATAAATTAACAAAATCCTTCCCAAAGTACTGTAAATCCAATTATGGGATACTTTGCATTTTCAAAACTATACTTTGTAGAATGAGCCCTTTTTAACTTATTGAGATATTTTAGATTACTGAATAAAAGACTTTTTTAAAAAATAAGTTGATTTAAGACTACAGCAAAAGAAAATTATTTTTATCTGAATCATATGTATGCATTTCTTGGTATTTCTTGTTTAGGAACTCAGAATTGCCAAGAAAGTCTTCCCGAAATATAAAATATTTATTAAAATGGACAATGATCTTCTAATAAATAGTTTGGTTCCAAATTCTGATCTTTTGCTTCTGTCACTGGAATCTGACTTAAATGCATACACATGCACATGTGCACACCAGGGTCTCTTTAACACTGCAATCAAATATCTGTCCAGTCTTCCTTTGGTGACTGGGAAATTGAGCTCCAAGCTGGAAGGCTTTGCAAGCAAGCACCTTTAACCACTGAGCAATGTTCTTAGGCCCATCAGTACTTTGGACTTTTCTGTTGTTTTTTTTTTGTTGTTTTTTGTTTTGTTTTGTTTTTTCCTTTCTCTGCTTAGTGAACATCCTAGCACTGAACTGCACCCTTAGCCCTCATATTCAGTTCTTTGGGATGAGGAGGGACAGAATTTAGGTTCACTAAGAGAACTTTCCAGAAGTAAGTAACATTATGTTTTAAAATAAAGCTAATCTCATGTCCTTTTTTAACTGTTTCCATAATGGAGCATAGTACTGTTGTTGATGTCAGCACTTTACTTGAGAGAAATGCTTTTCTGCTTATTCAACTTTTGCCTCATGTAAGATTTTTTTTTCTACTAAACATTGTTACTTTGCTGTTATCTTACCTTTTTTTAACCATTTGACTTGAGAGTTTAACTTACTTTTATTTTTATAAAGCAACACAGCATAAGTGAGCCAGCTGCACATCCCTTGGTACAGTAGCCAATTTGAGATGGTTTATATGCACTCATTTAGCAGAAGAGTCTCATTCCTACAGGGTGCCTGGGAATTGCTAGGCCTCCACAAATGTGAAAGCACTAATACCAAGCTTTTAAATGAAGGTATTATATATACGTATCTCAGTCACAGTTTTGCAATTTCCATATACTTTAATCAAGTGTTTGAAATTTTTGCTTCAGCCACATCACAGGGGCCTTACCTTACTGTTACCACCAAGAGGTGATTCTTTAGGATTCATAAGTAGGTTACAGTGCAGGAATGTTTAAGAAAGAAAAGGGAACTTGGATGTCTCTTTAGAAAAAGATGTTTTAGGTTTTGAGATATAACTAAATATTTTTAAATTGCTATGGTGTAGTTTTTAGCCTAAAATTTTATAAAGTGGTTCCATAACCCCCAGGTGAGTTGAATTTGTAACTAACAGCTGAAATACTGAAGTTAGAACAAAGATTGTACTAAGTAAATTAGTACAAGTACAAATACTCTCAAGTAAGTCTCCAGTTTGCTTGTATGGTTGCAAGTTTAATAAGTAGTCACTAAAAATGCCACTGTCCAGTTGGGGTGTGCCCATGTTCTATGTGGACAATAGCTAATGGCAGTCACATAATCTGCCTTAAATCTATAAATTTTGTTTGTAACAGCAGAAATCCTCACCCTTAGAGGTTCACAACACTGTCTTATAGGCTTGCTGAAGCGTAGGAATGGACTGGGCAGTTGTGTTATGTGGCGGGTGTGGGGCCCAGGAATACTTGTCATTTACCAAAGCACCCAGGTGATGTAGAACCCACTTGAAAGGAAAAAAAAAACAAAACAAAACAAAAAAAACTTTTCCGGGCATGGTGGCACATGCCTTTAATCCCAGCACTCAGGAGGCAGAGGTAGGAGGATCGCTATGAGTTTGAGGCCACCCTGAGATTCCATAGTGAATTTTATTTCAGCCTAGGCTAGAGTGAAACCCTACCTAAAATAACAAACAAAAAAAAAAAAACAAAAAAACTTTATTTTTTTTTTTTCATGGTCAGAAGCTGCTGTTGGCTCTGTTCCCATGGCATGCACACATGTGACTTCCCTACATACATTTGTTACTTCTGAAGGACATGTGACCATCATCTCTCATCCTTGTTTTCTTACCTAAGTGATAGGGTGGAACATGTGTCACATCCCACCTTCTTCCTTGGATCTCCTTTCACTGTCCTGTAATCTTGTCACTTTACTCTTCTCCAGTGTATCTTCTGTGGTGCAAAGTTTGTTGTACCCTTATCTGTTCTCCTAGTGGTCTACTCAGATTTCTTATCACACTTTTTTTACAACGGTTAAGAGCAGGGCCCTGGGGCCCAGCCACCTGGATTTGAAACCTGTCTATTCCTAGAGTGAAGATGCCATCCTGGACTATGTTGCATGGCTTTCCTTACAATTCTGATTCATAACATAAATGTCACCAGGCCTTAGTAGTCTATGTCTCCAAAATACATCATGTTGGCTTTAGTGATTCCACATCATGCCCCCTTGACTACCACTTAGTGCTTTCTTCATGTGCTCCTCACAGAGCCTACTTGAAGGCCTCATCTGTCCTGTCCAGTGTATTAGTCACTTAGCTCATTTTGGTGATAGAATATCTGATGGGAACAACACGGCAGGAGGGATTTATTTGGCTTAAGATTTTAGATGGTACATGTTGGTGAAGGTGTGTCTATGGGAGTTTTGCAGCATGAGTTTCTCACATCTTAATGGCTGACTAGGAAGCAGAGATCTTGGTAGGAAATGGGTGGGCCTATAACCCTTAAATCCTGACCCTTCCTCGGCCAGCTAGGACTCATTTTGACAAGATTCCACAACCTCACAAAACAAGGTCCATGAGTTGAGGATCAAGTGTTCAAGCACATGTATCTTTGGTGACATTTCACGTTCTAATCATGACACTCATGAAACACTCTGTGTCAGCCTTTCCTTCCTTTGGCTCCTCTTGAGTGCTACAGAAAGGAGCAAGGTGTTGCTGTTGCTGGCAGCATGCACTGTGCACTGCAACCGTTTGCACTCAGGTGTCAACACCTCTTTTGATTCACTCTAGGCTCTATCTGTCTACAAAGTGGCTGAGGAGAGCATAGTCTCCCTCAGACCTAGCCTCTACTTGTGCCTTCAGGCTATGGATCCTCCATCTTTAGGAGCGCTGCTGGACTCAAAGCAAGCTGGCTCTCACCTCCTGTGAAGGACATCTACACCTCTGTCTGCAGATTGCTTTTGCCTGACTTGCACCCGTGAGTTGATTGGCATTTGTCAGAGCTTTGTGAGTTGCTGGCCCAGTGGTATGTGTATAGCTTTCCCAGCATAAAATGAACATATCCCGAAGGGACCAAATGTTCACCTTTAATGAGATAGAAAACAGGTCATAATATCCAAATGACCATTTTTTGTTCTCCAGACAGCAATTTATAAACAGTTTCACGGATCTTGTGTGCAAGTTTCATTGAGCATCCTCTCCTTCCCCTCCACAAACAGTTTCTGTAAGTACACTCCCAGCTGTGGATACTTCTGCTTTTTATTTCTTACTCTCCAAATCACTACTTTCTCCCTGGTAGATTAGTTTTCTGGGACTGCTATAACAAATTACCATAAACTTATATGTTTAAAACAAGAGAGATTTATTTTCTCACAACTCTGCAGGTTGAAGTACAAGATGGAAGTACTGGGACAGCAGGGCTCCCCACCAAGGCTCTGGGGATGGTCAGGTTCTTGCCCCCTCCTAGATTCACAAGCCACATGGACGCTGCAGTGCCCATTGTCTTGTGTCTGCATTGTGTCAGTCTCTTCTTCTGTCTTCATATCAACTTCTCTTTTCCCCCTTTATATGTCTCTTTTAAGCATCTTTACCACTGGGTCTTTCTGAACAATCCAGGATATTCTTGACCTCTCAAGAACTTTGATAGTATCTGAAAAGACCCTTCCCCAAAATAATGTAAAAAGTTACAAATTCCAAGGATTAGGACTTGACATCTTTGGGTGAACACTATTCAAACCATACCACCTGTATAGCAATAATTCTCATGACCTGGTACATGTTATATATCATATGTTATATGATCTGTTATATCATACTAATTTCATCAGGCAAATTTGTGTCACTTTCGTAATCAAAATGCTGCTGGAACTTTTTCATATAAAGTGAAAAACGCAACAGCAATAATTTTTGAGGCTTTTATTATACCACATACTCAAACATGCAGCTTAAATCAATCCAGGAGGAAGGTGCCACAATTTTCCCATTGTATTAATGAGGTAATGAGGCTTAGAGCATTTATGTCATGAGAAGTTCTGTTGTAAAGTCCTATTGGCCACTGTCAGAGTCTATGTTCTTCAATGTAGTCAGGATTGAAGAAGAAGCCTTGGGTCGGGAATGGGCTGGAGACCCTTGGTGTCCTAGTCTTTACCAATAGCTTGGTGGTAAGACCATGGTGAAGTTAGTCCATTTTGGTGAACTTCACTCAGTCTAGCACACAGAAAGACCATGGGGCAAGCCAGAGCAACTTTGATTTCTGGCAAGTACAGATTTTTCTCTATTTTTCCTTTCAGAGATCCAGTCATCCTAACTGCACTCTGTTCTCATTCTTCCCTTTGATGAGAAGACACTCTAACTGCTTTCAGAGGACAGGGAGCAATGTTGTCAGGTCTTGATTACTTCTGGCTGAACAGGGGTGTAGGAATATGGCAGTTAGGGAGACTCTCCCAATGAGAGTAACTATTTTAAATGATCCCAAGTGTATTGATGGACTATAGGAAGATATTCTTGGAAGAAAATGTTGGGGAGAAAGAATAAAAGTAAGGAGTTAATGAGAAGTGAGCAAACAGCAAACTGGTTGCCTTTAGGGTCTTTTCGTGGACTTCTAGGCTTTGGGGAGCATTTGAGGGACCCCAGGTAGATGGAGTTGGATTGTCTCAGGACCATCTGAACATGAGCTGGCCAAGATTTTCTTTCAGAACTGTTCATTGAATGGCTCAGTAGTGTTTGACATGGCATGAATCTGTTTCTGTATAGCTTGTAAAACAGATGAGATATTAGCAATGTTATCAGGAACACAACATTTAACCATGATGATGGTGAATATGCCATATTTTGTATGTATAATAGCCTTTCAGAGTGTAACTTTTAAATTTTGACCTGGGGATAGCCAGCACCACAGGCTGGTACCACAGGGCCATTGGGTGTCAGTAGGAACTGTACAATATATTGTTGGCCTCAGGACTTACTTTATGATGTCTTGGCATAAGTTAGAAGTGACTCACCATTGTTTTCAGTATAAGGAAGTCTTTTTAAACTAAGTTACCCTTGGTTAGAGTCATTCATATATGTTTTAGAATTGAAAATAACCATTTTGACATCTATAGTTTTTTTTTTTTTCTTATTGTAGAATTAGGACTATTGGGGGGGCAATATGCCATAAGGTTTTGTTTGTTTTTACTTTAGGAAATCTCTTGTGTTACTTAATAGGCCATTCACATAGTCTATGAAATATCCTTTTATCTTTGGTTATACATTTTCCTCTTGAGTGTTTCAGACCAAGCAGATAGCCAAAATTTAATCAAGGATTAATTTTTGAGGTCACTAGTGGGTCTCCAAAAGAGACTTTAGGGACACAGAAGTAGCTCTGTAGCTTTTCTGATACTAGGGTTATCTGTTAAGATGAATCAGGGCCATGTTGGCCAAGTAGTTTTCCCTTCTTTGGAATACTAAGAGGATTGATTTCTCTTCAGTTGTGACTTTTCTGTTTCAGATTGTATACCAGTTTTTGTTTGTTTGTTTCTTAGTCTCCATATTCTCCCTGATCAGGTAGACAGGTGACTTAACAGTGGGCCAGTCTAGAAGTATCCCATCATCTCCAATGGCCTGATGACCTGGGAGCAGGGACCAAAATATGGGCCATTTTAGCTCTTGTGAATCCAACTGGCTTTAGCTTCTACATAGATTATTACGACTCTTAGAAAGGAAGCTACACCAACCTTGAAGGGTGTACATACATAGTATATTTGATTACAAAAACATATTTAGTTAAAGAATGACACAAATGTTTAAGTTATTTTGTCTATCCTCTAATTTAAGTTATTTTGTGACAGTATAGACCATATCTGAAGCATAGAAAGTAGGCATGTCTTATCTTATAAATATCTAATAGCTATAAATACAGGCAGAACCTGTTATTAGTTTTGAAAACAATGCAAATCTAAACCAGTTGATTTAATTTAGAAATTGCCAGCAAAAAGACAAGTAAGACAGTATAACGTCTTGGCATTTGTGTTTGAAAGTTTAGATAACTGTGTGAGTACCAATTACCCAGGGGACTTTAGAAGCAGCACCAGAGCTTGAAATTATTTCTCTCAGATGTGGACCATTGTTTGAGCATGAGGCTGTACCCTAAAGTAGGGAATGTACCTTAAGAGTTATTTTTAAAATAAGAAGGGGAGGGGATATGACGGAGAGTAGAGTTTTGAAGGGGAAAGTGGAGGGGGTGCTTATCATGGTTTATTGTCTGTAGTTAGGGAAGTTTACAATAATAAAAAAATAAAAAATAGAGTTGTGTTATAAGCACTGGACTTGAGATGCCATAAATAAAATGATTATTTTACATATAACAGAGACGAATCTGGTCATTGTTGAGCCAAAACAGCTAAGCTCTAATGCAACCTTTGACAGTATCTTTTTAAATAGAAAACACTATTTGACAACTCATGTTTTTAGCTTACCCTTAGATAGCAATTGATCTTATGTATAATAGGAATTCTTATTAACAGAAAATAATTTTATGTCTTACCCATAACTAAAAAGTGATAAAGGTTAGGCAAATTTTCTAACATATTTTACCTGACAGGAGGATAAAACTTATGATGACTGAATGTAAGTCACTTAAGCCTAAGTGATTAAACCTAGTGATGACAATTTGATAGAATTACCATAAGTAAAATAAGAGCTATCTTCAAAGTCACATACCTTTAGATATGAGTACCTCATTTTTGAAAACTAAACACTTATGCATGAAATTTTATCTTAGACGCAGTTTCTTCCAATAGTTAAAACCTTGACAAATAGAGGAACCTATTTTCTTTAACTGAGAGCCTTAAAGTCAGTTTTTATAACCCTTAAACTATGCACAAAGTGGTGTTGTTAACTGTTGGACTCAATTTTTCTACTGGTTAAAATCTTGGCATCAAGTAAACATTTATTACATTTAATCTAATTAAATGTTTTAATGAAGGAGCCCTTCCTTCAGAACCTTCATTACTGCTATGGTCTCCTGGTGAGGTCTATCTGTTTTTGTTTTTTTAATCTCCCTTTTTTTATTTTGGTTTCCCAATTATAGTAAAAAGAAGTTGCCACTTGGAGCAACCGTTTTAAGCTCTAATCTGTTTTGGCTAGCAATTTTTGGAATTTCTTACAAATATCAGTTTGACTGAGTTAAAAATTTATCTCTTCCAAGGAACCTGGAGTTACATTAGTATGTTTTGTAATTATCTCCTTAAGTCGCTGGAGAAAAGTAATTTTTATTCTCCCTGTGTTATCTAAATGAGCCCAGATTTTAAGGAGACAGGGTAGCAGAAACTTTTGGAGTATCTTAGATGCCAGTTGTCCCATCTGAAACAAATTGGAGGAAAGTGAAGAGTCTAGAGTCAGGCTATGTCCAATCCTGGCTCACATCTACTTGTAAGTGGGGAACATTCCTCTGATCAATTTTGAGATAAGAAATTAGTTTTTTTTTTTTTTTTTTTTTTTTTTTCCTGAGGTAAAGTCTCATTCAAACTAACACAGGCTGACCTGTAATTCACTAAATAGTCTCAGGGTGGCTTTGAACTCATGGCAATCTTCCTACCTCAGCCTCCTGAGTGTTAGGATCAAAGGTATGCGCTACCATGTCCTGCTGAAATTAGGTTTTTTTTTCAATCTCCTTTCCATGGGAGTCCTAACACAAATTTTCCTGTTTTTCCCTCTAGTCAAAAAGGGACATATAGCATGGTCTGTGTGCCTCCTGAAGCAAGGAAGGTCCAGGATAGAATATCTGCTCATCCTCCTGGCCAGCTCCCAAGCCTGAGTACGCCAGCATTCCCCCAGCCCTGCACGTGTCTTACATCACAGTATATAAACAGTGCTATTGGCAAGATAGGCCCAAGTATGAAGACTCCTGCATTTACTCCTGTCTTGACAGCCTGAGTACCCTTCTCGAAGGGTGGTTTCCTGGGGCCGCTTTCCCTTCTCTGCTCTGTGGGAATCTGAGATGTAGGTCCTCGCACCTGTGAATGTTTTAGAATGGTCTAAGGACTAAAGGGTATTATTTTAGAGGCAGTATTTGGTTTTATTAGCTTAAGTAGAAGGATCCTACCCTTGGTTGAAATTTTGGAGAGAGAAAGAGAGAGAAACAGATGAGAGAGATCATTTACTTGGTGCCTTTTTATTATATGCTTTACCCTGATATAGACTTTAGGTAAACCTGATGTTTTTCTTATGTAAGAAGTTTGTAACTGAAGGACCCCAAAACTAAATGATGCCATGACAGGTTTCAGTAGAGTGCTGCCCTGGTTAGGCCTAAGTTACAAGTTTCAGCTTAAAGAAACTAAGGGGCAGCTGCCCTGCCCCCTGTCCAGGACACCTGAGACTTGTCCCTCCTACCTCCCTGCCCCCGCCAATTAAGAAATTTATCCCTCCTACCTCCCTGTCTTGGCCAATGGAAATACATACAAATGTTATTGCTGCTTGTTGCTAAGTTACCTATCTCTCCAACTTTGCCTGCCCAAACCCTAAGCCAATCAGAAGAATACAAGTGCAGTTACTGTTTAAATCAACCAATCATGTACCCCTCCCCTTCTTCTATGTTCAAATGCCTATAAACACCCTACCCTCCCACTACTCAGGCTCTTGTACAGATCCACTGCATTGGTAAAGTCAAGAGACCGAGCTTAAGCCCAAAAATAAAGCTCCTTGCCCTTGCATACGTGTTTGGTTCTCCTTGGTGGTCACTGGGGGCGCCAAGAACTGGGCATAACAGTAACCTGATCAAATAACTTGACTCAGTTTATCCATGTGACCTTTTGAGTAATGAGAAATTTACCCGGTAGCAGTGACTTCAGTTGTTTAAAAGAGAGGAACTAAAAAGAATCAGTTATATGTTGTTTGTCATTTCCTTTTCCTTACCAGAGAGAATTGTCCAGTTTGTCTCTGGATAGGGTCTCGAGGACATATGGCTTAAACCTGCTTGGGGTCTAAGGAAAAAGGGGCACCTTCCCTTTTTCCAGAGTCTATCTTGCCACAACTTTAAATAGTATATAGCAGTAAGCAAGAGCAAAAGGAAACAGAACAGAAAGCTAAGCATCCTGACATTTCTTGTCCTATTTTGAAATTGTTTGTATCTAGAAAATTTATTTTACCTATTTGTAATATATAAGGTGATAGGGTCTTGTTTATGTCAAACATGGTTAGATGTCTGAAGAATGTAAATTACATCTGTGTTTATGATATTGTGTCCTACCCAGGACAGGACAGGACATCACCTGTGTCTAATGAATTTAGATTAAGTCTGTGTCCCTATGTAAAAATTTCAGAGCATCGTTAAGAGTCTGAAACAATTGAAATATCCTTAATTTTAGGCATGTTGTTTATATATGTTTAGCCTGAAAATTAACCTTATGTTTCTTTTTTAAAAAATTTTTTATTTATTTATTTGGGAGCGACAGACACAGAGAGAAAGACAGATAGAGGGAGAGAGAGAATGGGCGCGCCAGGGCTTCCAGCCTCTGCAAATGAACTCCAGACGCATGCGCCCCCTTGTGCATCTGGCTAACGTGGGACCTGGGGAACCGAGCCTCGAACCAGGGTCCTTCGGCTTTACAGGCAAGCGCTTAACCGCTAAGCCATCTCTCCAGTCCAAACCTTATGTTTCTTATAAAAGGAAATTAGTATTGGGTTGTGATCGAAAAAGGAAAAAAAAAAAAAAAACGAAACAACTTAGAACACATTCCACCTAGCAGTGTTTAGTTCCCAAGCCTCCGGGTGTCCATGAGGCCCATCCTCAGGGCTTAGAAGAACAAGCTCCCAAGCTCCTGAGGAGTTCAGTCTTGGTAAGCATAGTTGAGGGCTGGAGAAGCTCAATGAAGTGTATCTTCCTCCAAGGTGAAGTTGTCACCTTTACAGAAAGAACCCAGTCTGGCACCATCCCAGTTTAGTCCCAGGCTATAGTACAACAGGTCACCTGACCCTGTGCTCCACTCTGCTGGGATTGTGAACCCTGGTGAGTGGGGGCTGGGGTGGAGAGTTCCCAGTCTGACCCATCTGCCTGCCTGGCCACCACCAATGCCATGTGACATTCATTTCCCTCAGCTTAGTCAAGAGAGTCAGAGATAGTGGATCTTAACCTACAGCAAGATAAAACAAGCCAGTTTTCCTACAAGTAAGAGAAGCAGCTGAAAAAATGTGCTTCCAAATTTTCTCCCATAATATAATAATCATACTTTTCCTTATAAAGATAGTCCCATTAGGGTCACCATATATAATGGGGTGCTTGGGGTCCAGAAAATTCCTTGAACTCCAAACCCTAGGGTTGTTTCTAATTTTAATCAAAGAATTAATAGAGACTGAGAAGGGACTGGAGAGATGGCTTAGCAGTTAAGCACTTGCCGTGAAACCTAAAGACCCCACTTCGAGGCTTGATTCCCCAGTACACACGTAATCCAGATGGAACTGGACATTCCCAAGTGGTCAGAGAGCCTGTCCTTCCCTTGCAGATATATTTATAAGCTTGTGATGGTAAACTGTCTTCTGGCTCAGGTGAATCAGAGAGACAGCTGGTTGGTTAGGACTAGGTGCTGTCTCAGGAAGAGGCTAGCCCTGACACAAAGTTGCAGGGGCTGAACTTTATCAACCACAGTGTTTAAATTCTAAGAAAGACCTCCCTCCCAGAGGGGTACTAGTTGTTTTTGGAAAAACAGGTCTAGGGAATTAGGCAAGAGATAAAGTCAGATCATCTTTGATTTTTTAGCAAGTGTTGACTTTTCTGCCTTTTTTACTTTCGGGGATCCAGTCACCCTAACTGTGCACCCTCTCAATTCCAGCACTGATGCTTGGGTTATCTTTGAAGTTCACTTTTATAACAGTGTAACACGTTATGCAAATGTGCAATCATATTATTTCAGCATGCTACTTTAAATATAAACTTGTTTGAATAAAATATTAATTAGTGATTTACTGGGTTTACATATATTTCATTATTTGACATTAAAATATTAGGAGAAGGTATTGTTAAATATGTAAGGACTATTTCATTGGAATAATTTCCCTTAGTTCTGTCGTTTAACTTCATAATAACTTGATTTAAAATTTTAATTCTTTTTTGACATTTTTATACATGCATATAATGTATTTTGATCATATTCATCCCCCATTAATTTTATAACAAAGAAGTAATTGGAGTTTCTGTTAACTGTAGAATTTGTTGAATTCATTGCAAAGCTCTGAGAATGCTTTCTTACAACTCCATTTTAGGAGACTCATTCTGAGTTTTTCTGGAGTATGTTTGATTTTTTTTGGAGTGTGTTTGATTTGCATGCTAAATGAACATCTGCCTACCGCCTGTTAACCTCTGCTTGGCCTTGGCCTGGCTGGCTGTGGCCCTTCCCCTCACCAGGCTTGCTGGAGTCTGCAGGATCTGGGTGAGGCAAAAGGCTCTTTACAAGGACAGCCTCCTCCTACATTTCCTCCCCTCTCTGCATGGCTGGCTGGAGTTATGTTTGTTTGAGGCTCGCTGAGTCCCTCTGCTCCTCCAGCATCATTTCTGTAACTGCTGGTTGGTAGCTTTGGCTTTCACACTGGCAAACCTCCTGTTCTCCAGCTCAGCATTAGTGATTTTTATCTTTTCAGGGAGCTTGCTGTGTTGCACACAGTAGCTAGTGGAGTCTGCTAAGCCTGTGCTTCACAAAGGAACATTGATCCCTGTGGCCAATAGCACCCAGGCTTCTGAAGCAAACATGTGCTCAGGCCAGGATGCATTTTCAGTGTGGTTTGAGATCTGTCACAGGGAGGAACTGTACTTTTTAACTGAACCAGGGCTTGTATTCTCTGAATCTCATTTTTTTTTTTTTATAGAAGGGTGTTCACAGATTATCCCATCTTTATACAAAAATAATTTTCCATTGATGTATTGGTCACTCTAGTTACTGGGCATTGGGCCTGACCCATTTGTTTTTTTCATTTGAGATTTACTAAAATTCCTTCTCTCTTTGGGGGACTGTAGTAGTCAGCCTCACATTGTTGGGATGAACTTTCAGACCAGGCACAATTATGGAGGAAGAAATTTATTGAAAATAGAAGGAAAGTTACATAATGGCAGAAGAAGCTGGCCCACTTTCACAGGTCCAAGCAGAAGACAGAGAGAAAAGCCAAAAGCTACCACAAGTAAACCCACTTTAGGAATCCCAGGCACAGCTCTTGCACTTTGCATTATCTTTAGATGGGAATTCCAATCTACCCCCTCCCTCACCACACCTTAGGGCTGGACCCTAGGATCCACCCATCGTGACACCTCCTCCAGCTAGGTGGCTGCAGATCTAAATTACAAACTTCAATAAAACTTTGAAGAAATTGGTGCCATCCATTCAAACTACTACAGGGACTACAAAAAAAAAAAAAAAAAAAAAAAAAAAAAAAAAAAAAAAAAGACTCAGGTCGTGAATAAGTTGTTCCATTTCTTTTCATGCCCAGCCGGGCTTCAGGCTAAACTAGGGACCTCCAGAGATAGATTTAGTATCAGAGGGTTAAGAGTGAGGCTCATGGCTTCAAGCCATTTGTGGGAGTTGAGGCTGAAGTTTCAAATATGGTTGGCACAGTGTTGCTGCTTGCTGAAGAAACAACTGCATAAATCACTCAATGTGTGTGGGATATGTGCAGGTATTCTGTGATGTGGGAAATCTGGGCAGATGTAGCCTGTGTGATGTGATAGCACCTGGAAATACTCATGTCAGTTCCAGTGGGGGATTTAGAGGGGCTGCATGTTTGCTTTGGGAATGCTATGTGTTGATGATGCCAAATTTATGAATATGGAAGGAATGTGCATACCGAGGAGCTGGAAGTAAATGGATTTAAAATGTTATTTTTGACATTGCTGACCAGTGAACCTGTGCAATTGGCCTTCATTGAATACGAAGGACCATAGAAGATTTGGTTCCTGAAGGATGACAATAGCTAATACTACCCAACTTCCTTGGGAATTTGGGCAGAGAGAGCACTTAGGGGTACTTCAGCTGGTGGGGAGAGGACTGTGATTTCTAATGTACTGTCTGATGGCATGGGGCCAACAGTTCCTGCTGTCTTTCAGTGTCTTCTTCACCACTATGTGTGTCAGGCTAGCTGGCCCGTGAATTGGGGATTCTCTGGTTTCTACCTCCCATGTATGAGCACTAGGATTATAGATCATGGAGCTACCATACCTGGCTATATGGGGGTCCTGGGGATCTGAACTCAAGCATGATGTTACTATGATGTTTCAAATACTTTCTTCTTGCTGGGACAAGATACTTGATCAGAAGTCACTTAAGGAAGGAAGGAGTTTATTTCAGTTTATCACTTAAGAAGGCAGAGTCCATCATGGTGGGGAAAGCATGGAAGGAGCAGGAAGCCAGTGTCACATCATCACATCCTCAAGGAGGAAGTAGTAAGAGAGAGAACAACACACAGGGCCAGGCTGTAATATCCCAAGGACTACCTCCTAGGAAACACTTTCTCTAGTAAGTCTGCCTGCTAAAGGCTCCACAACCTTTCCAAATAATGCCATTTTGCTGATGACAAACTGTTCAAACACATAAGTCTGTGGAGGAATACCATTTAAACTACCACATATGACAAATACTATCCACTGAAACATCTCCCCACCCCTCAGATTAGTTTTTGATGTGATCAGCTAAATAAGTTTCACTCACTACATACTACATAGTAG
Source organism: Jaculus jaculus (assembly GCF_020740685.1). Taxonomy (NCBI): domain Eukaryota; kingdom Metazoa; phylum Chordata; class Mammalia; order Rodentia; family Dipodidae; genus Jaculus; species Jaculus jaculus. The sequence continues at coordinate 28,094,336 of NC_059103.1, forward strand.
AAAGGCTATGCTTATGCAGAATTTTGATGACTCTTAGATAATAGCTGTGTTTGTCACTTTGTCATCGTTTTAGAAGCCAGAAAAAATGTCATAACCTCTCTTTTGGTAGCCTGCTTCATAGCAATAAAATTTAAGAAAGAAAATATATTCTTATACCACATCAGCTTTTTCTCTCAAGTAGACATACTTGAGTGGCACATAGAAATCAGCTGGTCTTTTAGGCCATCATAGTGAAAACCACCTTGAAAGATTAGTTCCTGGTGGCTCTGCAGTGTCATTTGGATGGAGTGTGCTCATGGAAATGTTACCTATCCAGAGGCTTTGGATTCCCAAGGAGCAAGTGATGAGTCATTGTACTACAGAGCTGAAGGGGTCTACCGTATTGCTTACATGACTTTGCATTCAATCTCCAATACAGATCCACCTTCTCTATATGGGCACAGGCAGACAGATGTTATGGGGATTAAAGGTGTGTGTGGGATAAGCCTTTTGCAGTGCTGAACAGACTGGGAAAGCTGGGGTTTGGCACCAGGGAAGCAGTTCTGGACATGATCTGGACCTAGGAAGTAGGGACAACAGGAGCATCTGTGGAGACCCATTCAAGGCAGCCATTCCCTTCATCTGTCCTCTAGACCTCAAGGGTATTGAGTAGGCAGTGGCCCTGAGCATCAGACTGAAATGGGATGGCTCTTCTGCCCTTTGCTCTTTGCCCTCTTTCTTGAAAGAAAACTAGAGCATCTTTACACCTCTTAAGGACCAAGACTGGCAGTGTGTAGCTGAGTGGTAGAGTGCCTATAAAACATACCTGAAGCCCTGAGTTATACCTCCAACTCTGCCAAAAATAAAAATAAGAACAAACTAAAATGATGCTAGTGACCCTTAAACAAAACAAGCAACCCACATTCAGAGGCTCTAGTGGCATGTGTGGCGTATTTAGGGATGACTCCTCTGGCTAACAGTCTGGACAGTCAAGCCAGTTTTACCTTTCATTCTCTGGACACTAGTGATTCAAGGGACCCACTTAGGGAGTTGAGAAGAAGAAATATCTTGTTGTGATTACTCTCAGGGTTGTTGCCTTGGGAGCAGGAAGGGACATCTCTTCAGTCCTCAGTGTGTGTCAGGCCTTAGGTGCATTTTTATGCTATTTCATTAAAAATTCACACTAGCTCTTAAAGAGAGATGCTGCTTTCCCACACTTAGTACTGCTTTGATGTCAGAGACTAACACATGGAGCTGGCAGGAATGGAACTATCATAAGGAAAACATAGTTACTGCAGAAATTCTCATGCAGCCTGTTTGTGCTTTCTTCACTTCCTGCATATGGGAAAGCTTGGTCTCATCTGAGATCATCTATGTACAGAGGTGTCTAGCTTAGGGTTGGACACAGCTGAAGCTGAGGAGGCAGGTGTCTGGATTCCTGTCTTTCCGTTGGGCCCAGGCTTGATCTTGGTCATATGTGGTTATATGTGAGCCTCTTGCCTCAACCTCATAAGTACCCGAGACTGTAGGTACTCTGGGATCCAATTTTTCACTTTTTTTTTTTGTTTTGTTTTTGGAGGTAGGGTCTCACTCTAGCCCCCAGGCTGACCTGGAATTCACTATGTAGACTCAGGATAGCATGGTGATCCTCCTACCTCTGCCTCCTGAATTCTGGGATTAAAGGCATGTGCCACCGCACCCAGTTCTGGGATCCAGTCTTGACAGTATGCCTTCATATGTGACCTCTGTTATGTTACTTAATGTCTCTGTGCCTCCATGTCTATGACATTCCTTAAATAAAACACTGGAGAATAATTTTCATGTAGGAGTGGTACTGTTCCCTGACTTTTCCAGCTAGATCTGGTTGAGGACAAGTCAGCTATGGGGAGCTGTCATGATAATCTCTTAGCTATTTGGTTTCAAGTTGTGGCTGTCTGCTACTGCTAAGATGTCAGTTTCCTGAAATAAGCATTCTGGGTCACATGCCTTACTCTGCCAGCCTCAGAGCACTGATGTTACCAAGTTACCCTTGGTGCTGAAGTTGATTTTCTTCTGCCCTGACACCTGCCATTTAATCCCAAGTGGCCTGAAGAGGAGGCCAAGAGCAGCTCAGTGGCCCCTTAGTATAGTTCTCGCCTTACAGCTGCCCTCTGAAGGCCTTTTAGGGGAATGGGACTCTTCTACTGGGCAGGATCTCTCTGTCACCTGTTGCAGTAATGGATGAAGCCCTGAAGCCTCCCTGGCTAGGGAAGACACTAGAGGGACAGGAGCCCCTGGGAGAGGTGTCATGTTGACTCATACTCACATCAAAGGGACATTCTTCTAAATTTTTTTCTAAAGAGACAACTGTGTAGAAATCTCATGAGAATGTTGAGGTGTTTGGGAAAGGCAGCATAAAGGCTCTGGAGAGAGACAGGTTTATCCTGATGCAGTTTTCTGTTGGGCTGGCATGCATATGCCTGGTTAGGACTACATGGGACTTGTGCAAGACAAGGAATGTTTCTACTAAATTCTTGCATTAAAGTTTTAGGAAAAAGTATATGTTCCAAGGGAGATCTGGTCCTGTGCCGTGAGATGACATGAGTAAGTACTCTGAGTTACCTGATTTATTCAGTCCCCCTGAAGCTCTGCATTGACCCCTGGAATTATTGGCAATGAACCTATGAACCTGGGAAGTGAGAACAAGAAGGACCTGGTTTTCAACCACTGGTGCCTGGCTATTTATAGAGTCCAGATTTCCTTGTTTTGTTATTTAATCTTGAGCCTTAGGCTAAGGGCTGTGATAGTTCTTGGTAAAATCTTTTCTTTTTCTTGGGCTGTATTCTTGTGCCATAGTGATTGAAGATGGCTCCAAAGGCACCCAGCTGCCCTGGGAGAGGGGAAACTCCAAAGTAGCATTATCTCTTCTGAAACAGCTTGGAGACCGTCAGATCTCTGGAAGTGGGGATGAAGGAAGGGTTGATGAGAACATCTCTCAGTTATTGCAGATGTGAAAAAAGGCAGCAATCCCAGAAGCATATGGAAAAAATAGTCTGGAAGTGTGGACTAGCCCCTGTGCACCCCCTCAGGGTGGCAGATCAGAGGTAGCAACAGAGTTAGGGTGAGCAACCTGGAATACCCTCTGTAGTTCCTCTTTGCTCCCTTAAAACACGTCCAGGCTATTATTAAATGATTATATATACTTGTTCATTCTTTCCTGGTGTATACTTTCTATCTAATGTCATTTCATGCTAAAAATAATTCCCTGGTCCTTAGTTAGCATTCCTGAGATTTTCCTGCCTAGCCTTCTTCTGATATCTTGGCCTCCTAATACTGTAGTCATGTGTTGTTGTGCCATGTGCATGAAGGGAGGTCCTTGATGATGAGAGATTTCTCAGTACAACAAACTGGCAGCATTGCACGTGTAGCCAGAGTCACAGAGATTCTAAGATACATTGCCCTGGGGAGCAGCTGTGGGTATCTTTCAGCTACTGCCTTTGGCTGTCTATTTCCTTGGGAAGTCACTTCTTCATTCAGAGAATCAGAGTTCTCTCACATAAAACTAAATTATAAAATAGCAGTGCATTCCAAAACCTCATCTTATAATTGTGTGTGTGTGTACATAGTATTGTGGTTGAAGAGGTGTGTGTATCATGTGTGTAGATGTACATGCTCAATACATATGCATTTGGAGGCCAGAGAATGTCAGATGGCCTCCTTTATTGCTCACCTGTGTATTTCCTTGAGATGACCTCTTTCTATGAGCCAAGAGCTATAGTTTCTGCAAACTCCAGAAGACTTTCTGATCTCCACTTCCCCCTGGACTGGGGTTATAGACATGAGTGGCCATACCCAGCTGTTTATATGGTGCTGAAGAATCTAATTCTAGTAGTGCTCCTCACCACTGAGCAATCTTCCCAACACTTACCCTTACATTTTTTAAGAAGAGAAACCTTGTTTAAACAATTTATGTGGGGCCTGTTTAGAACATGTACATAGGGGCTGGAAAGATGGCTCAGCAGTTAAGGCGTTTGCCTGCACAGCCTAATGACCTAGGTTTGATTCCCCAGTACCTGCCTAAAGCCAGAAACACAAGGTGGTACATGCATCTGGAGTTTGTTTGTAGCAGCTGGAAGCTCTGGTGTGCCCATTCTCTCTCTTCTCTCTATCTCTGCTTGAAATATATAAATGGAAATTTATTTTTATTTTTTTTGTTTATTTTCATTTATTTATTTGAGAGTGACAGTCAGAGAGAAAGAGGCAGAGAGAAAGAGAGAGAGAGAGAGAGAGAGAGAGAGAGAGAGAGAGAGAATGGGCGCGGCAGGGCCTCCAGCCGCTGCAAACGAACTCCAGACGCGTGTGCCCCCTTGTGCATCTGGCTAACGTGGGTTCTGGGGAATCAAGCCTCGAACCAGGGTCCTTAGGCTTTGTAGGCAAGCGCTCAACCGCTAAGCCATCTCTCCAGCCTGGAAATTTTTTTTTCCAAAAGGAACCTGTACATATATATAACCAGAAACCATTTTACCTAACTTCCTTTCATTTCCAGTTGAGAACCCTACCCCAGGAACCATTTTTATTTGAGGAAAACCAATTTCTGATCCACTAGATTTAATGGGTCTCTTGAATCCTTATTCCTATTAGACTTTAAAAAAATATTTTATTTATTTGAGGAAGAGAGAGAGAGAGAGAAAGAGCTGGGGTAAGGGAGAATGGGCACATAAGGGCCTTTATACACTGCAAACAAATTCCAGCTGCATGTACTACCTTGTATAGCTGGCTTATGTAGATACTGAGGAATTGAACTTGGATCCTTAGGCTTCACAGGCAAGCACCTTAACCACTAAGCAATCTCTCCAGCCCTTTTATTTTTCATAAAAATATTTTATTTATTTATTTGAGAGAGAAAGGGGAAGATAGCGAGCTGCTGTTAGATTCTGATGACACCAACATATAGCCTTTGGGGGATAAGGGATATATTTGCATGGGGGTTAAACAGTAGTTTCTATGGGTTTTGGATGATTTTTAGGGAAATATTCTGACCAGATGGTAGAAATCTTACTGGTTATGACTGCTGTGGGATGCAGGGACTCCCACCATATTGGTAATAAGAGCTGTGGCTGTTTTGTTTCTTTGGGGAAATTCCAAACAAATGACTTACACTATTACATTAGTGTTGGGATTGGGTGAGCATTTTAAGTGAAAATGGTGGTTATATTAGAAATATCAGTAGGGCTTACCTTACTTAGGTGAGTGCGCGCACACACACACACATATATTTAGATAGATAGTGATATAGATAGAGATAGAATATGGCATCCCTTTCACAGGATACAGTTATGATTTTTTTAAAGAAAAAATTCTTTCCTCCAAACAAATCAGTTGACCTATTTAGATATAGGGCATGGAAGCTAGAAGATGAACTCTGTGGAATAGTTGGCACACTTGATAGGGTAGCTGGTCATTTTAGGAAAGTTCTCAGAGTTGTCTTCTACTGACCTTGGAACAGAGGCAAATGGACAAGGGCAGCGAGTTTGAAATAGTTGGTTATTTCACAGTAGTTCTGAAAATGAGAAATGAGGTTCTCAAGCAGACAGTTTAAAGTATATTTTTAAAGAGACAATTATAGGGGCTAGAGAGATGGCTCAGCAGCCAAAGGTGCTTGCTTGCAAAGCCTGATAGCCTGGGTATGATACCCCAGTTCCCATGTACAGCCAGATGCACAAAGTGTGGCATGCATCTGGAGTTCAGTAGCAGTAACAGGAGGCCCTGGTTCATATGTGTGTTGTGTGTGGTTGCATGAGCACATGTGTGTGCATATGTATGGAAGCCAGAGGTCAATGTCAAGTGTCTTCCTTATCGGCTTTCATACCTTATTCTTTGAGGCAGTATCTTTCTCATTGAACCTTGAGTTCACTGATTTGGATAGTCGATCTATCCAGTGATCCCTAGGAAGTCTTCTGTGTCTTTCTCCCAGGTTTGGGATTATAGGTGTATCAGGTGTATGCCTCCATGCCTGGCATTATACAAGGATGCTGAGGACTCAAATTCAGGTCCTCATGCTTGCACAACAAACACTTTACTCACTGGGCTACCTCTGTAGCCCTGTAAACTCATTAAACATGTCATTTCTTTTATTTATTCATTTTTAAAGAAATATCACTTTTAAATCATTTATTATTTTATTTATTTACTTGCAAGCAGGGAGATTCAGAGAGTATGGAGATCCTAGGGCCTCTAGCAACTGCAAATGAACACTAAATACATGCACCACTGCGTGCATCTGGCTTATGTTGGTTCTAGGGATTCAAGCCATCATTAAGCTTTGCAGACAAGTACCTTAACCATTATGCCATTTCTCCAGCCCTTCTTCTATTTATTTAAACCTCTTTTTATTGTTTGGACAAAGTCTTGGCTTTTTTGAGAATGAGAAAGAAGCTATAATGAAATTATTCCTTCAAAATACACATGTGAGGCAGAGATATGGACTTGTACCAGCTCTTTGCATCCAGTTCCCATTCATTTCCATTGCCCCTACCTTCTGAACCTTCAGGGTGCCTAAATTTCCTCTAACATTTTGTAAGTGGGGTTAGTACCCCTAGAGAAGGTATTATAAATAAAGCAACTTGAGCTTCAAAATAGCCCATGGTTCCAGCTGTATAGCAAGAAGAATTCCTATCAGTGTGTGTGTGTGTGTGTGTGTGTGTGTGTGTGTGTGTGTGTGTGTGTGTCTGTCTGTCTGTCTGTCTGTCTGTCTGTCTGTCTCCATGTGCCTGTTAAGCTCCCAGCCTGACTCCATCTCCTTCTCCATCCTCAGGGCAGAAGGGCCTAAAGGGTGATAGGAATTGCTTCCTTATCTGGTGATCAGGAAGTTGATGTTGTTGCTACTGTAATGTTTATCAAACTCTTTGGGATGGATACCACCCCATAAGGCCTACAGTGCTCATTCAAATACAATACCATGAGTCAACCTTCCTATAAAAATATTGCTTGGAGATGTCAAAGATTATTGAGTTTTAGTTCCTTCTCTTCTCTGAACCACTCTAGGCAGTGTAACCCTTGTGATTTTTTGTCTTTGTCATTGTTGTTTCATGTGGTAAGCAATCAAATAAATAATGCTTATAGCTGTGGTTGACCTACTTACTTTGTTTCTTCAAGGATATTGAAAGAACCCTGAGAAATGGGACCAGGTTGCTCATTCACTTAGTGATCAGTAAGTAAATGATTGGTTGACTTTAATGTAAGGACAAGGAAGCTCAGATTAATCTCCTGGGGCTGGCAGATTAACACTACCCACTCCCAAAGGTTTTGCTTGCAATTTCTTTTACTTGGACATTCCCAGATGTTTTATGGGTATATAACTTGTTGCTTAGATGGAACAGATTCTTCCAAATGGAAATTCATGTATTTTTCTGGTAACAGTTCTAGCTTTATTTGGGCTACAGAATCGTCATTGGCAAAAGGACAGCATGTTGGTGGTTTATTGGGAGATGGTGATTGGGATCAGTTAGGCACTGGAATCTGCCAACACACCACAGACAGGAATGTACTTCATCATCTCACTGCAATAGTTTAGGGTAAGAAGTATAAGAGCAAATGTATGTTAAACAAAATCCAAAGCCAACCTGCTAGTTATATAATAATTTCAGGGTTATTGTGGAAGTGTATGTTAACTGCCAGCTCAGCATCAAACAGTAGCAGTCCCAGCCAAACTTGAATCACCACAGTGCTAAGTACACACAGGACAGGGCCTGTGGTCAGCAGCAGTTAGACTACTTCTGGAATGCCAGCCTCAGAAGCAGAGAAAAGATGCTCAGAGTTTGATTCTGTGTGATCAAAGATACTTAAACGCTAAGGAATTGAGGGGATATTGAAAGACTCGGAAATATTTGTATCTGAGGTGATTAGAATGTTCGATAAGCTTAGAAGTAAGGAGTGAATGATCATTAAAAAAAAAATAGCTGTTTTAAGTGATGTCTCTTTCTACAGAGACAATTGGATCATTCCTAGGCAACCAACTCAGGTATTATTCTGAATATTATCAGCCACAGCTCAATTTTCTGATTTTTTAATTTATTTTACATTTTTCTGCCTTGCATACCTAATGTGAAATGCTAGTTCAGTGTACCTCTCATTTTTCATTAGGACACTGTCAGCTGCTGTTGACAAGTAATGAATTTGACATGGGATCAGTGTCCCCTCACTCTTTAGTATACCTTTATGTTCATTCATAAATGTGGCTTTGTGAAGCATGGCTTTACTGTAAAGAGCTGTTTTTCACTTTAGCAAGCTTAGAAACAATCTTTAGTCTAATTACTCCCCCTGAGTTTCATCAATTTTTTAAGAGGCTAATCAGATATTTAACCATTTTATTCTTCTGAGTATGACTGAAGTGAAGATCTGAACTCAGACCTACTTCTTGTCCTCCTCCTCCTCATATACCCCATCTTTTACACATACACGATTATAGTAAGATTTAACAAGTCAGATTTTTATAAAGTTGAGGATTTTCGGGTACAAAATTCTTTGCTATTTAACCTTGAAATATTTTCAATTTGGAGTTCTGGCTTGATTTTGCTTAAAAAATGGACTTGGTCATTTAAATGCAATTTACTAATATTATAAATTTAGTGTAACGAGTCAAAATCTGGAAGTGGGAAAAGCACTATGACCTTATTAGTAATAAAAGTGTGATCATCAGTTGTGTATTTTCTCATCCAAGTTTTTTTTTTGTTGTTGTTGTTGCTGTTGTTTTGTTTTATTTTCAGAACATGGGTGGTTTTATGTTTGCTGTTCCTGAGATCTGATTGTTCTGTCAGCTTGAGGGGATGAGACAGATTCTTCTGTTTGTGGGTTGAATCGTCAATATCCTCATTGGCATTGAGGTTGAAGGGACTGTTTTCCCTCTTCTCAGAAGCCCTGGTTCTTTCCAACAGGAAACAGTGTTGTGCTTGGTAGTTTATGTTGCCTACAATAGAGGACCATTATACATTGCAGAACTCAAAGTTTGATTAAATGGCTTTCTCCTCTATTAATCTGTAAGCTCTTTGAAGGCATAACCTCTCCCTTTCCATTTTATTTCAGTGGAGCTGATATTACATTCTCAATAAAAAATTGTTGAATTGAGTCAACTTTCATTATAGATTTTTATGGAGTTTTGTCTGTTTGTTTTATGTGCTGTGGATGGAACCCAGGGCCATACTAGTCATGTGCTTTACCATGAAGCCATACACCTACCCTTAAAAGCAGTTTAAAAAGGGTTTGCATCAAACTCTTTAAAGATATGACATATGGTTATAGATATAGACTCCCCAGTCCCACCCAGCATAACCCTTTCATGAGAAGCAAACAGTAGCTCACCACATGAGTTACTGTGGCCGAATGTCTGGAAATTGAGAGGCAGAGGAATACTGATGCATTGTGTGCTCTTATGTTTTCAGTCTAGTTTGTCTGCCCTCTTGTCTGGAAGATCTGGATGGTTGCCTCTGCTTCTGGGGGACTTCTATGTGCATTGGCTTGAAGGAGGAAGGATGCTAGCAGTGACCCCTGAGAGCTTCAGAGGCTGGGCTCACGAGAAGCGAGGAGACTGGAGTCTGTTCCAAGATGCTGCTGTGGACAGATATCTATTAGAAATAGTATTCCATGGCTAATGAGAATGCTTGACACCCCCCCCCCCATACACAAACCCCCTACCAAAATCCTGTGGCCTGGCCCTCCCTCACTCCTTCAAAAATCCCTTCTAGAAATGATTTCTTAATAGTGCACATTTCATAAATGCTGGAATAAAACACTGTGATAGAGAAAATGTCTTTCTTTACCAAGGGGAATAACAGGGGTGACACCACTCCAGCAAAAATAGCTCTCTCATAGGTTTCCAGGCCCTGCCCTCCTCTTCCTCCTTCTCATGACTTCCACTTCTCTTACTCTGCTGTTCTGATTATTTATTCTCCTAAATCCCACATTTGAAAAGAGTGTTTATTTTCCTTAACTGAGCTCAGATTTATCACATTTTGGAATGTCTGTTTAATGTATTAATAAAATTACCTCTAGTAGGAATAATAAATTGGAAATGTGACAAGCATACATGTTACTGAAAGTGCAACACAAAACACAGAACCTGAAAGATTATAAACCTACAAATAAGCCCCTAACTCTTAAGCCCTATACCCACCGCCTTGTATATATAACCCATTAAGAATTTCTGTTTTGTAACACCTGTCTTTGTACTTTTTAAATAAATTGCCATGACCTTTGATTTGTGATGCTTTTCCCTTCACCCTTTCCCCCAGTGACATTTGACGTGTGCCATACAAGACAGTGCCCCTGGCTCCCCAGCTCAGTCACCGTCGTTAAGCCTTTCCCTCTGCAAAGGCACTCATTCTGAAATGCACAAGTGATGGTATTAAATCCTCTGCTAGCAATTTTGTGTGGGATTGAGTATTGAAATGCAGCAAAGCAAATAATGAAGGCATATGTTTACCTATAATTCTTTTTACCTTGGGAGAAGGATTAAATAGGAACAGTTTGGTTGTTGTCAAATTCTTAACAGTTGCTTTCAAGCATGAAACAGTCCCCGGGCTCTTGAGGATTTACTTAGCAGTTTGAATAGAGAGGTCTTTACTGCTAATGGAACCGAGATGGCAGGCTTAAGCAATAGGGTGCTTTATAGCCTCTTTAGCCATTTGTGAAGATGTAGCATCAAATCACTGAGACCGTCCTGGCCTCCATCGGTGTTTTGGAAGTTGCAAAAAGATTGGTGAATAAATAATTCAGGCTTGTGTGAGTGTCTGGATGCCAAGGGTATTTGAGAGTATCTAAAAGCTTGGTTCCTGGTGGCGGGGAGGGCTACTTTCTGGGAGACACGCTGGAAGACTTCTTGAGTTTGGCTCTAGGGAGCATTTATAGAGGATGACATTTTTGAAGAGAGAACTTGCACTTGAGACTGACTGAGCTTTGTAAAGAAGCATTTCACCTGGGACACCAATCTTGGAAATGTGTGACTCATAAAACAAACAATATTATATTCTCACTGCAAATGGCTGTCACTTGTTGCTTCTCTTTGTTTATATATAAGATGGTGATGTTCACGTGAAGGTTTCAGTAAGGTAACTAGTTCAGGGTCGTCTTATTTAATGGGTGAGCTTCAAGAGAACACTTAAGAATTGAGGGGATGGCTCAGTGGATAAATCACTTGCTGTACAAGTATTGAATATCTGAGTTCAGATCCATGGAAGTCATATAAAACCAGATGCTATAATATGGATCATGTCTTTAATCCCAGCCTGCCTATGGCAAGATGGAATGATGAGATAGGAGAATGTATTGGAAACAAGTGAGCCAACTGGCAAATATAGTGGTGAACAATGAGGGACTCGGTCTCAAACAAGGCGGAAGGTGAGAGCACATCCAAGTTTGTCCGTACTCTGTTCTTCACACATGCCATGGCCTGCATGTGCCCTCATTCACATACATGCACAAACATGCACACACACACACACACACACATCAGAAAAACACAAATAAAGCACTTGAAGACATAATGATAATTTTTCTACTGGTAACAAGTTGGAACTTCTGTCATCCTTTCTTTTTATGGGTTTTATTTAGTAAAACCATTTCCCAAGTGTTCTCTGTTAGGTAGGAAAGTGGATCTTGGCATTCATTGGCAGGTATTCAGTCCCTTTTTCTGGTCACACATAGGATTACATTTCCCTGCTTGTTTGGACATGGCATGGCCTTATGACATAAATGTTTCATATGGACAGCAGCCTTGAGAGCTCTTCTATGTTTCACCACCTTGTAGGACAACTTGGGAAGCAAACAAACAAACAAACAAACAAACAAACAAACAAACAGCTGATGGGTAGTGAGCGCTAAATGCTATAGTCCTTGAAAGCTGGTGTTAGTTATGTTGCTGTAACTCGTTCTACCCTGAATGATGTAACATAGGGTGCTGAGATTTTCTTCAGGAAGAAAATGAACTGGGGAGGCCTGCTGGCATCGCCTCACTTTGGAGCCTTGGCAACATATCAAGGGTGTGTGAGGACTAGATATATATTGGCTGCTGGAAACATGTTGTGTCCTGGGGCACTAGCTTTGCTCCTTAGTCAGTCTTTCCTCTCTCTCTCTCTTTCAGAGGTTTCTCTGGCATTCGTATTTTTCTTCCCACTGACAAAATATCTTTTGCTTGGTTTCTTGGTGGAATTCTCAATTTCTCCTTAGTCCAAATGAAGATAGCTGCTGTCCTTTAGGTACCTGACCCTCTAGCCACCAGATCCTCCTCTCTTTTCACTCTCCTGTCTTCCACAGATGAAATAAACTTTGTCTCTAAAACTGAGTAGAGTGGTCCCTGACATTGCTCAGTAAGGGAACTATAGATTCACAGTCTAAGCTGGCGATGGTCATGCTGAAGACATGTTTTCACAGGTACAGGTCAGAGCTTTGTGACCCTGCTTCTTTTCAGTTTTTCCAGAACTTTTGGGGACATATATGTATTGCATAGATGTGGAATTGTAGCCCAGGGTTCATGGTGGTCAGGCCTCTCGCATATTGCTGTGAGAGGAATGGATACTTCACAGTGGTGTATGCCATCTCCTAATAGTCTTTACTGGCTTACTTAGCTTCTATATTAAGCTCTCAGTGTTGCTACTGATCTATCTAGCGCTCCCAAAGGTTTAATCCTGGGTTCCCTGTGGTTTTGCCAGGCTCCCTACTTCATTGGTTTTGTCCTTTCCACAAGAACAATTGGGCTAGAGTGTAGCTCAGTGGTTGAGTCCTCACCTAGAAGATGCAAAGTTCTAGGTTCAATTCTTATCTCTGCGGGGAGGGGGGGAATCTGTTGATGTGATGTGGTTTTCTGTAGGAAGAAGAGAGCAAGGCATGCTGGTAAACTAGCTGGGGCTCTTCCAGAGATCTGCCAGTCGTCTGCAGATGCTATCATGTGGGAGCTAAAGGAGCACAAGTGGAGCCAAGGCAGACTCTGTGCCACACGCTCGGTGGGCTGCACCGTGGCAAGGGTCCAGGGAAACAAGGTGATTGAGGGAGAGGCAAGGCCCAGACTGGCTGGAGCTGCCTGCTGGGTGGGAGTCCACCGTGAAGTGGGGACAGAAGAAAAGGGTCTCTTGCCCAGAGCAGCAAGAGGAGGCCCCTGTGGGAAGCAGGACTCCTATTTCTTTCTTTTGTGTACTGTCAGCAACCGTGGAGGGTGAAGCAGTTGTCAAACCTGCCTTGTATATGTGTCTGTTGAGAGCAAAAGAGAAGAAAAACATGGGCATGTTGAAATTGTGGGGTTCGGCCAAGCTCTCATCTAAACCATAATCCCTCCAGTATTTCTCTCCCAGGCTTAAGAGGAAAAGCCATTTTCGAAACTTTTCCATTTCTGATTTTTTTGTATTCTGGGAAAACTTTTATAAAAAAAAAAGTTATGCTACTTTTCTTACTTGTAAATCCTGTGTGTATTAATCTTGTATATGTTAATGTTATTTTTTGGAAATTCTCATTTAAAAATATTTTTCACCTCTTTATATACAGTAATGACTTATTGGGATGATATTTACTAACTTAGTTACTTAAAATGATTTTGATTTTAGCATGAATCTTACCTTTTTTGAAAGATGGAAATTTGTTAGTGGTTAAAATAACTTTGTTCTAAACCCTTTTTATGAGTAGAGGGGTCCTATATTATCATTGCAGGAAGAACTAGAAAAACTGAGGGCACATAAAAGGGAAAACAATACAAAACAATTACTAAGAGAAGCACTGTGAACATTGTTTTGTATTTTCCATATTGTTATGTGTGTATACATGTATATTTACTAGTATGCATAATATTTACGATTTTATAGAGTACATTTTTCAGTGGTCCACTTAGTCATCATTTTTCAAGCTGGAAATAACCTCAGAAGTATGATTTATAGAGCTGCATGACTTACATTCTATTCCATAGTTTACACATTCTGACTTTGCTTTGTAGGACATTCAGGCTACAAACAGCTTTCTGCTATTAGTAATGATTCATTGAGAACAACTATACTATTGAGCACTGAACTTTTTAAAAATATTTTTTATTTTATTTATTTATTTATGAGAGAGAGAATGGGTGTGCCAGGGCTTGCAGCCATTGCAAATGAACTCCAGATGCATGTGCCACCTTGTTATGTGATTGCTAGGGAAGTGAACCTGAATCTTTAGGCTTCATAGGCCACTAAGCCATCTCTCAAGCTCTTGAATGTTTTTTTTTTAATATTATTTGTGTGTGTGTGTGTGTGTGTGTGTGTGTGTGTTTATGCATGTATGCATACATATGCATGCCAGGTATCTTGCTACAACTTGTGGTTTTTTTTTTGTTTGTTTGTTTTTTTTGCTTCAGGTTTACTTAGGTAGCTGGAGAATTGAGCCCAGCTGGTAGGCTTTGCAGGCAATTGCTCTAACCACTTAGCCATCTCCCCAATCCTCAGGTTTAATGGTTTTGATGGGAGATGATAAAGGACTAGTATGTTAGACCCTTTTGTGCTGCCAGAAGACAATATAAATTGGGTGAGTTTTATACAGCTGAAGTTCATTTGGCTAATAGTCCTTGAGGCTGCAGAGTATAAGATTGAGAGGCCACATTTGGTGCTTAGTAACGTGGAGGAAGTACATCATGATAAAGTAATATTAGATCAGCCTTGCTTTTATTGTACATTGATTCTTGAAAACAAACTCACTTCTCCAATAATGGTGATGGCCTGAGCATACTCATTAGGATCAAATCACCTCTTAAAGGCCCCACCTCACAATACCATTGCATTGGGGATTAAGTTGGTAGCATGTGACCTCTGGCAGGGTGCGGGGGGAGTATTCAAATCATAGAATAGTAAAACTAACTCCTATTCACAAGCTTCTTTTCCATGATTCTCCTCCACAGGCAGTGGACATTTTACTCACTCTATGAAGTTGGGGGCATGTGCCTCCCACAGAAGGTCAACAGGCCAAGTAATGTCTGTGCCAGGAGGACAGTGAAATGGGATCTTGTGGGCCGAGTATTCTCTTTTATCTGACTTGGACTCACATAGCAAGAAGATCCATAGGAAGCCCTGTGGGTAAAGCAGTTCTGGTGATTGGACAGGAACCTTCTATTCTACTGTATCTGTGACCAGACCAGTTAGGACAGGTATAGATTGGAAACACTCGTATAGAGGTACTTTCCCAGTACTTTATGTTTTAAAAATGATGGCTCTAGTAGCACAGGGTTTTTTCTATGCATGGCTATGAGTGGACCTTGGTGGCCAGCAAATTGGCCTTTTCTGTTGTTTCCTGAACTGATGTCTTCCTAAAGAATGAAGTCTCTTTGAAAGATACTTTATTCTTCTCCTTTCATGCTTCTCCTTGACTGACCTACATTGCTATCAGTTAGTATGGCAGTGTGGAGGACTGGCTAGACTTGAGTCATAGCACTCTTCCTAGAAGTATAAGTGTGTGTGTGTTACTTAGCTTTTATGTACTCTACTCCTCTTTTGCAGGATGGAGGCCACAATATTCACTGGCTTGGAGTGACCAGGTGTGAGTATGTACAGAGTCTTAGCTGCTATGAGCAGCTTGGGCTATTAGCAGTAGGGCCCCAAGGCTTTGAAGGCACCATTTTTGTTGCTGACAAATTTTAAAAGGTCTACAAGAACTTGACATACACAAATAGCTACCACTGGAGTATATGCATTTAGAGAGCAAAAAGATAAGAGCTTTTATAAACAAAACAAAACAAAACCAAAAAACAAACAAACAAACAAAAAACAGAACCTTAAAAGGATAAGAAAATTTCAAGATCAAAGGGCTTTTTTGGGGGTGGCCCTGGAATGTCATTTCTAACATTTTCATTGTTTCCTGATATCAAAGTAGTTAAAACAAAAACCAACCTAAGAGTTTATCAATAAGTCAGAGGTTCCATATTTCCTGATTCACTTTCACTATTCATAATATCTCAGGTCTTGCCATGTTGAATGCAAACAGATGTTTGTAAAAGCCTAGTTTCCCATACTTTGATCCCCTTTGTTATTTTTGGCATAAGGCTGGAGGAAGAATACAGCCTAATCTTTGTCCTGTGGTGAAATCATGTTGGAAGGTAAAAGAATAGAAAACAAAGCCTTTCCCTCTAATCCTTCCATGTCTTGAATGGAAAGGTTGGGAGTTAGCAGAGGACTTGGGAGTCAGGGTGCACTGACTGTCTCCATTAGGCGCCTGCAAGGTAGCATGGAGATCAGTTATTACTGGTCAGTGTATGACCTCACAGTCGTGTCTGGATTTGAAAAAAGGTTCACAGCATGCAGCTGGAATGGAACATTCACGGCTCAGCTCCATTTCTCTGTAAAATGGTGATACTTCCTATTGTGAGGATTGAATGAGTTAACATTTTTGATTGTGTCTGATGCCAAGCTTGTGATTTGGCTCCTTTTCCTCTGATGATGATGGTTACTGGGAGAGATCAACCCTTGGAGCTTCATTCTCCAAAGCAGGACTTCATTCTCCATGTAGATAGGTTTTGAAACTAGCTTAGTTTCTTAACTAACTAATAAGATAATGTGATACAAGACATGTTGCAGACCCTATGTGAGATGCATTTGGCTTTGGAAAAGACTCACATGTAATTAAATATTTTATTTTTATTTATTTGACAAAAAAAGGGGGAGAGAGAAGGAGAGGGAGAGGGAGAGGGAGATGGAGGGAGAGGGAGGGAGAGGGAAGGAGGGAAGGAGGGAGAGAGAGAGGGGGGGGAGGGAGGGAGGGAGGGAGAGAGAATGAATGAGAATGGGCACACAAAGGCTTCCAGCCACTGCTATCTGGCTGATGTGGGTCCTGGGGAACCAAACTTGGGTCCTTTGGCTTTGCAGGCAATGCCTTAACCGCTAAGCTATCCCTCCAGCCTGACCCACTTGTATTTATTTATTGTATTTAAAAGGGCTTAACAATCTTTGCTCTTTGGCTAGCATCACAGAGTGTGGACCCAGAACAAAATTTAACAGAAACTTTTCTACTTCATAAGCTACTACGGAAAACTTCTTACGCAACAGACAGCCCTGAAATGGATGATGGGAAGCATGAGTGTGGGGAATGGGAGGGGACAGATAGATAATAATTGGTAGTGTGGCTCTTGCCCTCTTCCAGGAATACAGCCAGTGGTTTTCTGATAGAGAGGACAGGTTAGTATTGCCCAGGTTGGCTGGCAATCCCAGTGTTACATGCACAGGAGCTAAGCTTGAGCATGATTAAGTTCCAGTTGAGATGTTTCTGACATGCTTCCTTAGTTCCTCATGTCAAGTCCCCCTACTGGGGCATTCATCATACTTAGCGGCCTTTCAGTGGGCATGGCTCCATAGCCTGTCAACCAGGAAGGTGGTTTAGTTTCCTTCCATGAAGAGGGACTTCTCTGGTTTTCTTCCTCTTCTCAAAGTTCTGGGATGACTCACTGTAAACTCTGGGTAGAATTAAGATTCCTTTTGGAGCTGCTGTTTCGATTTACCTCTAAATCCCACCGACTTGCACAGCTGACACTCTGTCATAACTTTGGGCAAGATGATTTTTCCTTTCCCTTTTGTGTCCTTCAAACATTCTGATTCTTCTTAGCTCCAGATAAGGACCTTCCATTCTTGGAGTCACAGCTTCCTTCCTCAAGGGTCTTATTAAACCCAGAAGCTGGGTAGGGATGCAGTGTTACCTAATCCTTTATTCTAAACAATATATTCTGTATAGGGCTGGGCTGTAGTTAGTGGAATAGCATGTGAGGTGCTAAGAGCTCCAACTCCAAACACACACACACACACAAACTCAGTCACCTTGTATATATGGAATTACTCATAGATGCAACCCTCCTCGTGTCTCTATTTGTCTTGAAACCACCTCCACATGAGGTCCTGGTTTCTGGGAGCTCTGGCTGTTCCTAGCAACCAACCATCTTTTGGGGAAAAGTCTTCATTCTAGTGCTTCATGGCAGGACTCTGGTCCTTGTTGTCCGTGGACAAGAAGCCCTTGGACTGCAGACTGCTCAGGTCATTCTAGAAAAGTCATTAAGAAGCACTTTGTAGGCCCAGTGCTAGATAAGAGGGTAAGGCTAGTAGGTTGGCATTAGAGGTGCTGTGGTTTGGTACTGGGTTTTGCTTAAGAGTCTTTATAAACCTTTCAGGGGGGAGATTTTATGGGAGAAATTAGAACCGAACTCTGGCCAAATAGTTTTCCCTGACTGCATGGAACAGCAGTATATCAATATAGAGGTTAGCTAGAATTGGGTAGTTTGCTATAGCAACTAGAATCAAACAGAGTTTCATTTGTTCCAAAGAAGAAATCCTGTTTATATCTGGGCTCTGGCTCAGTAGTAGAACTTGGAAGGGTCCCTGGGTTCCATCCCCAGCTTTACACACATAAACTCACTCACACAGTCTCTCTGAATATGTAATTCATGGTGGATGTAGTACTAATCGTATTTCTATTTGCAGACAAAAAAGCTACCTCATTTAATTTTTAAATATTTTAATTTACTTCTTAGAGATAGAAAGAGGGAAAGAGAGAGAGAGAGGAAGAGAGAGAGAGAGAATGGGTGTGCCAGGGCCTCTAGCCATTGCAGATGAACTCCACATGCATGTACATCTGGCTTACATGGGTACTAGTGAATTGAACCTAGGTCCTTAGGTTTTTCAGGTATTCACCTTACCAGTCTCTCCAGCCCACCTCATTTATTTTTAGAAAAGAATGTCATCTAGACATCAACTGACTGGTGCATTCATGATCTCACATTGGATGTCATTGCACACAGAAGAAAAGCACAATCCTGAGCTCATCAATATTTTGACATAGAGTACAGAGGACAAAAAGAATGAGACCTAGGGCTAGAGAGAAGAGGTAGAAGTCAAAACACTTGCCTGCAAAACCTAAACACCCAGGTTTGACTCCCCAGAACCCACATAAGCTACACACACAAAGTGATGCATGTACACAAGGTGGCACACATGTCTGGAGTTCAGTTACAGTGATTAGAGGCCCTGGTGTGCCAATTCTCTCATAAAAATTAAAAAAAAAAAAGAGTGAGACATCAACACGGAAGAAGGATGATGTGGAAAGAGGAGGGTGCCTCAATGGAATAGGGTGGGTGGGGTAGGGGCATCCAAAGATGGTAATGGGATGGGAATACTTCAAATTATAGTATGTTCATCTATTAAAATTCTCAATAACATGTTTAAAAAAGTAAATGGCATGAAATAAAATGAATCTGAAGAATTTCAGGGTGGCTATATGACATCCTAGTGTATGTACATAATATACAGAGAAACATATATATTCATATATCTTAGGAAATATATTCTTTTTTAAAAATTATCTATTTCACAGAGAAAGAAGGAGGAGGAGGTGGAGGAGAGAGAGAGAGGGAGGGGGAGAATGGGCATGTCAGGGCCTGCAGTCACTGCAAATGGATTCCAGATGAATGAGTCCCCTTGTGCATCTGGCTAACATGGGTCCTGGGGAATCAAACCTGGTTCTTTGGCTTTGAAGGCAGATGCCTTAACTGCTAAGCAATCCCTCTAGCCCTCAGGATATATATTCTATGAGCTATTAGTTTTTTTTGTACAGGACTAGATTTTTCAGTGTCTGTAGCATTCACTGTGTTTTCATTTTAATATAAAAATATTAATATAATTCAAAATAAGAAATGATAAGTAGTTTAATGATTCTACTTATAATTAGTGCAGCTAATTTAATGCATTTCTGTTATTCCCCTATGTGCTGTTGCTGCACAGCAGTTACTGTCTCAGAAATGCGAACTTTAAAAGATAATATAACTTTCTGAAAATGGCACAGAAACTGAATGGTAAATCATATGTATGTCTCAGGCTGTTTTATTTAAAAGAAGGAGATATTTAAATCACTTGAATAATCTGTCAAAACCATGAGTTGGCCTTTTGAGTCATTTAATGAATATGTTTTAATTTTAACTAAAAGGTAAACTAAACTTAAAATCAATTCTATTTTCCAAGCATATTAAAAAATTTAAAATTGGGCTGGAGAGATGGCTTAGCAGTTAAGCGCTTGCCTGTGAAGCCTAAGGACCCCGGTTCGAGGCTTGGTTCCCCAGGTCCCATGTTAGCCAGATGCACAAGGGGGCGCACGTGTCTGGAGTTCATTTGCAGAGGCTGGAAGCCCTGGCGCGCCCATTCTCTCTCTCTCCCTCTATCTGTCTTTCTCTCTGTGTCTGTCGCTCTCAAATAAATAAAAAAAAATTAAAAAAAAAATTAAAATTGCCTAAGTTCTACTATTGTCCATGGCTGTTATGAATTCAGATGACTGTCATGTTGCCAGGTGATGCTTTAATGTTGGAGGAGTTGGGCTCAGTTGATACAAAGCCCTGTTTCCAGAGAGCTCATTTCTTGTGTATATACACTTCTGTGGCTGTGTGCTTTCCATGCATGATGTCTTTTCATCTTCATTTCTGCCTAAAGAACAGGAAGGAATATTGTTGCCCTACTTTAAAAATAAGGAAGTTGAGGCTTGGTGAGGTTTCCTATCTCAAACCACAGATGTGGCTGGCTAAATTCCCAGCTCATTGACATTTGCCCTGAATCTGGTTTTGTGGTTTTGAACCATTGAGTTAGCTTCAGTGAAGAGCTGTGGAACAACCCAACATGGCATTGGGGACTGCACTGAAAAATGATGGTAGAGCTATGGAAGCCACCCAGAGGAGAGCCATCAAGATGGTAGAATTACTGGTCACACAGGGTGAGGGCCATTATAAAGAACTACTGAACTATGATCAATAAGCAGCCAGTTCAGGAGGCACATTTCAGGAAAATAGAAGGAAGAGTTGTCTAACATGTCTGTAGGAGGAATGGATTGTCTTGTTAACTGCTGAGTAGTGACTGGGGATTTTGGACTTATGGATGTAATTGAGAGCATTCAAGAGTTAGAGGATGGCTGTTTTTGTCAGATTCCCAAGTTTGCTCACCAAAGTGATCTTTCAACTGGTTGAAAAGGTGTGATCTGGTTGCCTTGGGATGCTTTGATTCATAAGGTGATATTACATGGACAGTGAATATCTGGAATTTCAACTAAATATTGCTATGTTGGAGGGGTTGGCAAAAAGACTCAGATGTGCAAAGGTCATTTTTAAATTTTTTTTTAATTTTAGGCAGAGAGGGGGAGGGAGAGGGAGAAGGAGAGGGAGAGAGGGAGAGAGAGGTAGAGAGAGAGAGAGAGAGAGAGAGAGAGAGAGAGGTAGAGAGAGAGAGAGGGAAAGAGGGGGGGGGGGGGAGAATGAGAATGGATTGGCATGCCAGGGCTTCAGCCACTGAAATTGAATTCCAGACACTTGCACCACCCAATGGGCATGGGCGACTTTGTGCTTGTCCTGCCTTTGTATATCTGGCTTATGTGAGATCTAGAGAGCCAAACATGGGTCCTTAGGCTATACAGGCAAGTGCCTTAACCACTGAGCCATCTTTCCAGCCTTAACTTTGTTTGTTTGTTTGTTTATTTATTTATTTGAGAGAGAGAAAGAAAAAAATGGGCAGATAGAGAATGGGCATGTCAGGAGCCCCAACTGCTACAAATAAACTCTGTACACATGCACTACCTTGTAAATCAGGCTTATATGGGTCCTAGGGAATTGAACCTGGATTCGTTGGCTTTGCAGGCAAGTAACTTAACCACTAAATCATCTCCCCAGTCATGCAAAGAGCATTTTTTAAAAAGTGTGTGGAGCTCACTGGTGTCTGGCTAAATGCATATTTTATGCTCACCAGACTGCCTGGTAAGCACTTTCCTTAATGTTCATACCCATGTATTAATGATACCCCCACTTTTGGTTAGAGAAGCTTCTCTTTTCAGATGGTGGTGACCTCTGGAATGACTCAAAAGGACCCATAGTTCTGAGAAATGACTGAGGAGTTCTCAGCACAAAAACATCTCTATAACACCTTCCAATGTTCAGGGTTCATTGTGGAAGAAGTGGCAGGAAGAATGTAAGAGCCAAAGGAAGGATAAGACTCCTTACAATGTACTCTTCCACACACAAAATGGCCTGGATATCTATCACCTCACAGTGCCTGGTACTGCTTACAAAAGACCAGAACAATAGGTGGAAAAGATGGTGACATCAAAATAAAAGAGAGACTAATTGAGGGGATATGATGTAGAGTGGTGTTGTGAAGTGGAAAGTAAGAGGGAGAGGGGATTATCATGGATTATTTTCTATAATTATGGAAGTTATCAACAATAAAAAAATAAAAGAGAGTAGTTGAGAGGGGGAGGAGATATGATGGAGAGTAAAGTTGCACAGGGAAAGTGAGGGGGAGGGAATTATCATGGTTTATTATCTAGAATTATGGAAGTTGTCAAAAAATTTAAAATAAAAATTTTTAAACAGTGTATGGAATACTTTAGAAACTCATTTTGCCTACTTTGTAGCTATACTAAAGAGACAGAGGAGACAGAAGGAGTTGTATTAAAAAATGCATAGACATAAAAATATGAGAAACTGAAGATTTTACCAAACCATGCTATAAATCTAAGTGCAATTTGAAACCACTTTAGCTTCGAATAAAATAGCTGGCAAGATTGTGTGTGTGTGTGTGTGCACAAAAGTGCACATATGTATAGAAGGTAGTTAGGTTAGGAAGAGAATGGACTTAAAAATGTAGGTGGAGAGGTGTCAGTAGACGGTCCAAGAAGTGCCAGGTGAGTGATGATGTCGTAAAGAGGTAGCTGAGAGCTGATAGGAGCTAGACTCCATGGTTGACTGAAAAGTGGGTAAGGAAGAAGCAGCTTGGGAAGAGAGATGCCTGAAGCCTTTCTCATCCTGGGAGCACAGGCACAGGTTCATGACAGTGCTGTGTATGGAGGATTGGTGATACTTTCCACAGCCACTCTGAGATGCACAGTGGGTGGTTGGAGACATGACTGTAAGATCAGGAGCAGTCAAAGAGTTGAAGCCAAAGCATGGAATGAAGCTGCTCAGAGGGCATGGAGTATGTTGGAGAAGATCCAGGGATTTTTTAAAAACATACTTTTTTTGTTAAGTAAGTAACAAAAATATGATTTCTTTTGATTGATTGATTACTATGTCAGGCTAGAACTCACAGTATTGTGCATGTGAGGCAAACTCCAGTTTATAAAATACTAAAGGATGAGATAGACTTTTGTTCTAGTTGTGAATTGATTTGAGAATTGTAAGTGAGGAATTAAAGAGGAAAATACTTTGGAGTAATGCCTTTAAAGTTTAATCTTTGTTATTTTAAAATGTTTCTATCAGGGACTGAGAAGAGTCTTAAGTGGATGATGGATTTGCTTCTGTAGTCTTTTACGCAGTGAGCCCCTGTGAAGCTACTTTTTGAACCTAAAGCTTTGTTTTTCTCTTCTTGAGATAAAGCAAACACACCTACCATTAACACCATATTCTGCCTGGGTGTTTAAGAAGTGGGATGGTTCCACATTTGTACTGCAGTATCTGAGATCCTGTGATTTTTGCATAAAAGAAGCCCTTCCTGTCAGCTTGCCTTAATTGTTCTGAGTACACAAGAGCTTAGGCCTTGGATCTGATTTTCCCCTTTAATTGAGTATCATATTAAATTCAGGGGCCTTGTGGACCACTGTCCAGAAACATTTCCCCTATATTGATTTGCTTTTCTGTTCTGCAAATCTCTGTCTCATTTTGTTTGAAACACATGTAAGTCCTTAATTAAGAAGGTTTTAAAGTCATGAGATTACAAAGTAATCTTGAATGCAGTCCTCTGCAATTTTAACCAAATCACCCAATATCTTTAAGCCCAAAGTGTCCTTTCAATTTTAAATTGAAACTGAATCCTACTGAGAAAATATTACTTAGACTCCTTAAATCTTGTGTTAATTCTTTTCCTTCTTTTCACCTTTTCTTTAAGAATCGATAAACTTGATTTTCTATTGCCGTGGTTCTCAACATTGGTAACTGATAGGATAAATTTCTCCCCATTAGCCTTGCTGTAATAACACATTTGCATGCAGGATGACAAGGAGGTAACAAAAGCCTGGATGTTTAATTCAGCATACACTAGATGATGAGTTGGTGAGGTACTCTTGATAACCACAGAATCCCATTCAGGGGTGAGATAATAGTCTAGTGATAGCAATTTTCTAGGTACCCCAAGACCCCAGTTTCCCCAAGACTATCTTGTTGCCCAAACAAAACACTTGACCAAAGACAGCATATGAGAGGCATTTACTGTGTTGAGACATTTCATCATGGTGGGGAAAGGTAGGCATAGCAGAAGTTGGGCATTACATCTTGCTATAGTGGCTGTGACTAGTAGCAAGAGGAGGCTAGCTCTGGAAAGGAGGAACTGGGCCATAATATTCCAAAGTATGCTCCCAGCAGCAACCTACTCCAGCAAGGCTCCACCTTCCCAATTGCCACCGGCTGGGAACTGAATATGAGATATCATAAACACATGAGGCTGTGAGGGATGCTTTGTATTCAACCAGCATACTCTGGGTCTGGGATATTTATTACAGTGTTCTCATACTGCAGATCCATTAGGGGGTAGCAGTCCTGATAGCTTGTGGGTGCTATGAACTTTGCTTGGCAATATATCCTAGGCTGATCATGAATCACTCACATTAAACAAAACAACAAATTTCAGGTAAATAAAACCACTGACAAAATTTGTACTGTAAATTTAAACTGCTGTGCAGTTTCTATGCTGGTGAAGTGGTACTCAGATCTCAGGCGATGCCAGGTGAGAAGGTTGATGAGTGTGGGATCAGCGCAAGGGGATCTGAGTGGATGGTGTCAATGGCCAGTGGATAGCAGCTACTAGCTTAGTGTATTTATCTTCCTTATAATTGACATAGCTATGACACAAGCCAGGCATGGTATTTTCTGAGTGAACAGCTTTGTTTGTTTGTAGTTCCACTCTCCTGGACCTCCTATGTGCAAAGAAATGACATGATGTGCTCATTTATAGACCAGTATGTGGTGATCAGAGACATTGTGTAATTGGCCTGAGCGTTACGTAGATAATAAAGGTCAAGTTGGAACTGAATCTTGTGTATATTCACACAGGCTATGTTTCTATTCGTGGTGCTTTTTACTGCTATGATATGGGTACTGCATAGGTCTCAATGACATAGGTCTTGCCTCTCTCCTCTTCTTGCTTCATTGCTTGGTGCCATTTTCCTGAGTAGAGAACTCCTATTTCACTTCACTGAGACATTGTCCGAGTTGAGGTGACAGAGAGAGGCTCCTTGGGTTAGCACATCTGTTCTCATTAGGGAAGTGTAAAATTGCAGCCATCCACTCTGCCTGGAGTCTGAATAGAATTCGTGTGACAGCCGGTAAATGATCTGGATTTAGGGGTGGTTTTGGAAGTAGCTGTAGAGATGAGATGATGAAGGAGGGTTATAATGGTCTCTCACCAGAGCTTTTTGCTGTTTACTGTAGGAATTAGCATGACTGATTAGTATACTACTCTGAGAAGCTGTGAAAATGCCTTAAAAAACTCAGTGACTGCTTCAATGCCCTAAATAGTCTTATGTCAGCAATTAGTGTTAACAGTCTTTCATTAATCCATCAGCTTTCTGAGGTTGCACAGCCGCACACAGGAGATAGTAGCGAATCCTCAGGATTTAGCCACGCAGCATTGCCCTTCGGTGTTTTGGTATGGCATTGGCATTGAGACAGCTGACTGAAGCAGGAAAACTGTCGTGATGATTCTCTAAGCTGTTTCTCCTTTCTTTAACTCTGAGTGAATACTCTGATCATGAATTCTCCCACAGTTTGGAGGCATGTCAGTGGGCTTTTTATATGTATTATTGTGATCCTGCTGTAAAACAAAGATTTCCTGGAAGGATACGTTGGTGCTAAATTCAAAGGGTAGGGGCTTAAAAGATTGCTCAGTAATTAGAGGTGGATTCAATTCCCAAGCACCCATTTAAAGAAAGATTCATATATATATATGGTGTGTGTGTGTGTGTGTGTGTGTGTGTGTGTGTGTGTGTGTGTTTGCTGCAAAGCAGTTCACGCAGTGTGTACCAGTTATTGTCTTGTGGCTAAGACAAAACACTCAACTAGAAATAGCTGATGGAAGGAAAACCACTATTTTGTTTGATTTTAAGCTTGATGAACCAATGGGTTATATAAGGGTTAATAGAAACACAAGTGGATGGTTATTAATTTGGCTTACAGGTTCCAGGGCAAATTCCATCATGGTGGGAAAAGGGTAGCAGAAGCAAGATGGAAATCAACATGACATTCAGCACCATCAGGAAGCAGAAAGAGAGGACAGCATGTGGACCTAGGCAGTAACACCCTGGTGGTCTGCCCCTGCCCCTGCCCTGTGATACAATGTCTTCAGCAAGGCTCCACCTCCTAAAGGTTCTACAGCCTTCAGAACAGCACCACCAGCTGGGGATTAAGGATTCAAACACATGAGCATAGGGGGAAGGGTGGGGAATTTTATCTTCCAGCCACAATACTATGTATCCATTGCTTGATGATAAAATGGGCCTCCTCCCTCTCTCCCATGGTTATGTGATCCAGTATTAGCAGCAGACATCTTGCTTGCTCTTCCCCAAATCCACCCTTGGTTGGTTCTGGGTCAGAAGCACTCAGCAAATATTTCACACCTTTTCTGAGTTGAATCTTCAAATCATGGCAGGCACTTACCTCCCATTTGACTTTCACATACTCAGCCATCATCAACCCTTCTGGCTTCCTTTCACCATAGCAGAATCCTTCCCTTTGCCACCCATCTGTAGCATGTGAGGGTGTTGGAATTTGAGAGATCTGGGTTAGAATCCAACTTGCTCCATTGGGGCAATATGGCAAATGGCCTGGAACCTTCTATTTCTAGATTTTTTTCTCTCTCACCTCCTCTCCACCTCAGAAAATGGCAACACCTGTGTTTGGGTTTCAGGTAGAAACAGTGGAGTCATCCTTACTTCCTCCAATTCTCTCACACCCACATTCAACTTGTTGGCTGACCCTGTTGATTATTCCTGTGAATATCTCCAGTCACTCTTCTGTTCATGTAGAGCCTGACCTCTCTCCAGAATCACTGTACTTCTAACTGGCCTTTCTAGACTTAGGAATCATTGTCCCATGATGGTCTTCTCTGATACTTGCAAAATACGAATCAATCTCACAACCTTCAAAGGCTTTGCAGTTTCATAAGGCCAAATACAGAGGCCTTGTTGGGAGCCCCTGGGCCCTGAGTAATCTTCTCCCGTATATCCTCTGAGCTCTTCAGTTTCAGCTCTTCCCTTAGTCTTTGCAAGCCTCCATGCTGTCTGTCTCAGGGCTCCTCTCAGTTCCTTCAGGATACGTTCTCCTTTTATTAAAATATTCACATTTGTATTTATACATCAAAATAGAGAAATGTATAATTGTGGTGGTGGTGGTTTTGTTTTTGTTGTCCATGAGAATATTTGTTCCATAATAACGGGTACTTTTTTATTACATTATGTTCACTGCTATCTCCTTTATCTATCTCCCTCTCATTGCTCACTCTTTCTAGTTTGAGAAATGTAGTTCTATAAAGTAAAGTTCAAACTCCCTACAATGGTATGTGGTATTGTTCATGATACTTGGACAACCTATTCTTTTGACCTTACTATATTGTATACTCACAGGAACCTAGTTGTACTGGACTGTGCCCATGATCCCAGGTAAAATATAGTCTTGGCTTTGTTCTTGTAAAGGAAGAAACATGAAATTCTGTCCTCATCCTTAACTTTAGTGCCCTACTGTACTGCCACCCACAGAAACATATTTTAGTCTCCTCCAGTGAAATTTATCCCTCTTTCCTTCTGCATTTTCTTCCAATTATGTAGCATTTGCCACCTTGAACTTTATGTAAGTTATTTATAAACATCTTTCTGTCTTTCAGTCCTGACATATTTCTTGAAGGTAAATATCTTTTCATGCAGATTGATTGTTCTATCTTTATAATTATGTATACTGTGTTTACCTAACTTCTTTACTGATAGAAATAGCTCAATGTTCATATTTCAAAGAATCTCAATTGGTATAGAATGCTTTTTATTACTTTCTCCTGTATGAATTATTT
Organism: Jaculus jaculus; assembly: GCF_020740685.1. Classification (NCBI taxonomy): domain Eukaryota; kingdom Metazoa; phylum Chordata; class Mammalia; order Rodentia; family Dipodidae; genus Jaculus; species Jaculus jaculus. The sequence continues at coordinate 28,122,343 of NC_059103.1, forward strand.
ACTTGAAGAAGAAATAACATGCATATTATAACCAATTAGGATTGTTATTTTCAAATTATACATCCCTAATAAGCCATGAATTATTGATGCATCAGTCAGGTATTTATTTAATTTCATTTTTAATGGAAAACCCCAAACTGAAACCAAGTGAAAGATCCTAAGGTGGGTTTTAGTTTGTTGCAATGGTGATTATTTTTGCTTATAAAGAAGTCACTACTTAACAATGAAAAATTCAACTTGCTTTGTGCCTTCTAAAGTGATGATGTATATTTGGAATGTATCCTCCATATGTTTGAGGTCTTAAAATTTTTTTTTACCACAGTATAGAAAACTATACTCAGGTCATTGTTACATCAACATTTATTTTATATTCCTGTATTTAAAATATTTGGGATTGTAGTGGCTGAGGAAGCTTGACAATGCAGGTCCCCTGTCTCATTACCTGTCTGTCCTTCTTTCAAATGTTTCATGATCTAATGCACTAGTGTTTTGTATAAAGTGCTTAGTATAATACAGTGTATTTAATATATAGTGAACACTCAGTAAGTGGTAGCTTTTACTATTCAGAAAGAAGTGCCTCTTTTTCAGAGTCCTTCTACCCTTACTCACCATATCTTGCCTTGAACTATCCTGATTTTCAGTGCCCTTTCTAGCTAAGTATCCTTTAAGATTGTAGAGAATTTTGTACATTGTAAGGGCTTAATAAATTATTTATCTGTTGAATAAATAATGAACATGCAAACAGGCTCTTAAAATTTAAGTAGCTGTGATTATTTGACGTTTCAGAATACTGAGTCCAAACATGTTGGAAACTTGGGAGTACAGACAAGTTAATGCCTGCAAAAAATCCTAGAAAAGCCACTGGAGACAGGAGGAGTCCCCAGGGACTAACCAGAAGTCACATTTGCCTGTTTGCAGCTTCACTGCTGAGGCAGTTCTAAGGAACAAACGGGATACATTACAGGCCCAGAGACCTCCAAAGCACCATAAAACCCACAGACTACTCACTACAACTAAATGTGATAAGGTTCCCCACTTGGTAAAGATTAGTTACTCTGTTTATTTATGGCTCATGACTCATTTGGCTTCTATTTGAGAAGGGCAAGATAAACACAGAAGGAGTGTAAGATCCTGCAGGCTAAATTACTTCTGTTTTCTGCCTATAGAAGAGAAGGCAGCACATCAGAAAGCATTTGCTGTATTACCTCACCTTGAAGGTGAGAACCATTAACCTGTCCTGACATATGTTCCCTTTTGCCTACCCATGAGCCATTGCTGTGATAGAACTCTAGTAAGCTTCTAGGAAGACTTGGCACTCTGGGGCAGACTGCATTGCAGGTGGAGGAGATAAGTTTACTTTCAAGGCCCGGCTCTGTGTCCAGCCTCATGTGAGTCCACCAAGGCTCAGTGTTTTGCTTGAAGGGTAAGTCATTTGCAGATCAATGAATGGAATTGATCATTTCATCATTAATGAGTTGTATCATTGATGTCTGAATAAAAGCAGTCATCCATGTCATGATTCTGTTAATATTGTTTCCACAATGATTCAAAAATCCTATGTATTTCAGAGTTGTAAGTCTCACTTCCAGGTAGTAAATGGGTCTAACTGGTAAATACCAGGCCATTCATCCATGCTTGCAATGTTGTGAGAGACAGAAAGCCTGTTTACAAGGCTGTCAGTGCAGGAAGGGAATTGGTAGAAGGGAAATGTTCTGTACAGTTTGGTGTAATTTTAAGAAACAACTTCAGAGAACAAGTTACATTTTGAACAGGTCCTCAAAGGAGATACTAGATATAAAGAAATGGAATGTATGAAAGATTTAGTGAGGACATGACAGTAAGATACAGCAGCAGGCATAGTACTTGAACTGATAACTAGGACCATATTTGTGATTATACATATATATGGGCATAAGTAAAAATAGTATATTTTTCAAGATAAGGTTAATTTAGTTTTTCCTCCTTTATATTCTCTTGGTAGAAGGCATAGTTCCATATAACATTTTGGCTGGTTCATGTTTTTGTACCTGTTCTATATTTTTAAAAAATTAATTTGTGTGTGTATTTGTGTGGACGTGCATGCCACAGCACTTGTGTGTTGGTCAGAAGACAATTTACAGGTGTCTGCGTTTCACCTTCTTTGAGACTTACTGGTACTAACCAACTGCCAGGTTGCAAAGCGATGTCAGACTTGCTGGCCCAGTAGCTTTGGATTCTTCAGACTCTGCCTCCCATTGTCTTTGGTTCCTTGAGATCACAGGTACACATGCCACTTTGCATCTGGCTTTATCTGGGTGCCAGAGAGTGATCCTGGGCTAGCAGGCTTTGCATGCAAGTTTTGTTAACTATGGCGCTATCTCCTCAGGCCCTCCTTTACTGTTTTATTTTTTTGGAAAGCATTATGATTCTTTGTCAATAATACTAAAAGAATATCATAAGCATATATGATTTTCTTTGAAGTTATGTTGGTTGAATGGGGTCCTTAGTAAATAGTGGGTGCTTATGGGGTTCTGAGTTGTCATCTGCCTCTTACCCACTAGCATCAGATGTTACTTCTTTGCTCTTTTGCTCATGTACTTCCTATGTACCAGATACTGTCTAGTGTCTTTGAATTATGCTTGCCTGCTTGATAGTAGTTTTTATATTTCTTTTGTTTCTCTATTAAAATTTCTTTGAAGGATATCATTGGCTCTTAATAATCACCAGATGTATGCATGTTAGAAAATCTCAGAAGGGAATTCAAGCATAACTTAGTGAGACAGACTTATTGAAAGTTTCATTACAGTTTGGGTCTGGAGTATAAATATTAAGTCCTGTGTTGCATACAACTTAATTTAGCATAGAATGTCTTTTGCTACATTTGACAATTTCTCGGTGCTTTACATTGATTTCACAGATAGTTCCACAGATGAATCAGACAAATGTTCAAATATAACTTTGTATTTTGACTAACCTTGTCATTTTATGGGATTTGGGGGGTTGCTTTAAGCATTGAACAATGTTCTTAGCTTTTACCAGGGAAACATATGTTCTTTATGCTTTTATTTGTGCTAAAATTCTTTTGTACCATTCTAGCTTTGAAATGATTTAATGGTATGTAAAATCAATTGATTTTACATATCTACCAAACTGAAAACTTGATTGGTTAGTTTACATCTTATAGCAAACATGATTCCTGTGTCTTGCCTAAGGCACCCATTACGCACATTTCCTGGGGAGACACAGCAAAGTGAAGGACAAGGTAGGGTTTCAGAGTAAAATGTCTCAGGAAGAGCTTTAGCATTTCTAGGAAGGAATTCCTTAAAGACACAAGTTGATGGTTTATAATTTTTACTTGATGTCATAAACTTAGTTTGTTTCATTTAAAATGTGTATTAATAATTTGGATAGTGGCTCAGGCTTTGGAAAAAGATAGTATATTACACATGATTAAGTTAAATTTAGTTTAGCTATCATCAGTGTTTCTGTCAGCCCTGTCTGGGATCCCCTGTTATGTAGACCTCATGGTAGTTAGAATTTTCAAAATATATTGATCTAATGACATATGCTTGAAAACATCCACATTTTGTGTCTATTCTAAAACTTTAATGATTTTAAGCTCATTTCTTAGACTGAGACTGTCTTTTGAGTCCCAATCATGTTGTGTACCACATTATAGTATGAACTTATTTAAATTAATATTATTGTTTAAATGCAATTGTTAAATTGGTATCCTTAGGCTGGTTTAATGCCAGTTTTAGATTTATTTGATAGAAGTTGTGAAAATCCTGTTAATCTCTATTATAGAATGTGAACATATGGTTTATTAATTTCTATTCTAGATCTCCTGATTTGACAATATTTTTGGGAACAAAACAAGCAAGTGGTTTTTTTTTATTTTTTTCTTTTTAGTTTTTTTTCAAGGTATGGGATTATTCTAGCAGAGGCTGAACTGACCTATGTAGTCTCAGGCTGGCCTTGAAGTCATGGGGGTCCTCCCATTTCTTCCTCCCGAGTGCAGGGATTAAAGGTGTGTGCTGCAAATGTATTACTTATGGGTGTTTTAGTAAATAGTTTTCTTGTGATTTAGCTACTTGTCATAAAACATATTCATAGCATTTCTAAATCTAATTATATATTAAATTCCACAGGTAATAATGCTTGTAAACTTTTCTTCATTCCTGTGGAAAAGTAAAACACCTCTAATAAAACACCTTAAATAAGCTTAGTCATATTTGTTTCCTGAAAACTGCAGTGTTTTGCTTTGTAAGATTCCTGGTTTGGGGGTGATTACATTAGGGATCTCATTTCCATTTTTCAGCATTTACTCTGATTCGATTGACTTATAAAATGCTGCATGTTTTCAGTTCTTCTAAGTGTTGAGCTAGCAGAGACTTTATATTGTAGCTCATGCAGTTTCTTTCTGTTTCCATTGGCTTGTTTCCAGAGAGCAAATAGACTGTATTTTTACATTAGCTTTCATTCCTTAGTTGTGCTTGGCAATTTAGCCAGGGAATGTAACTACATCTTAACAAGTAGATAGTGAGATAGGAACTTGTCATTGCGTTTATTGTACTTGTAACGAATTGTAAGTTCCTTTGTTATTCACAAGACTTTTATCCCAAGCTTTTGTGTAGGTGATTAATACACTTGGAAGGAGTATTGGGGGTGGAGAGGAGCTGTAGTTAAAAACAAATGGTACAGTGAAAAACTGATGGTCTGTGAGAGATATTGATCAAAGAAGGGGAATGATACTTAAAATGGGTCCCCTATATCTTAGGCGGTCAATACAAATATTATATCTTTTGTAAGGCAAGTGATAATCATTTGGGCTTCCTTCCTGCTCTAGTACAAATTATTACAATGAAGAATTTACTGCACAAAGATACTCCATATGTACAGGTAAATGAGTTCTTTAGAAATAGCTATGCCTTTCCAAATAATCTAGTAGTCACATATTTTGAAATTAATTTTATGCAAGGAGCTTTAGAGATGATATGACTGTGAAGCTGTTTTGTAACATTCAGGAAACTGAGGTCCAAGAAAGCTTACTGTTAGCAAGCTTTCAGTTAGTTGTTAACAACAGAATCCCCAGTCAAAGCTAGTGTAAATTAACAACAAAAACAACAAAATACAATCACATTCTCCCATCTACTAATAACACATTATTAATCTGAAACCCAAAATGTAATTCATAGACAGGTTTCAGTCTAGCTACTAGATCTACTTTGGCTTGCAGTATTAAAATGTTCAGTAAATATGCTTGTATATTTACATTTTATATTTTTTCTTAACTCTCTTTAATAAGTTATTGTAAATGTGGTCAGAAATCTTTACAGTATTAGGAATGAAAGGAAAAAAAAAGTAAAAGATGTAGTAAATCCAGGGCTGGAGAGATGGCTTAGCGGTTAAGCACTCGCCTATGAAGCCTATGGACCCCGGTTCGAGGCTCGGTTCCCCAGATCCCACGTTAGCCAGATGCACAAGGGGGCGCACGCGTCTGGAGTTCGTTTGCAGAGGCTGGAAGCCCTGGCGTGCCCATTCTCTCTCTCTCCCTCTATCTGTCTTTCTCTCTGTGTCTGTTGCTCTCAAATAAATAAATAAAAAATGAACAAAAAAAAAATTAAAAAAAAAAAGATGTAGTAAATCCAAAGCTATATGACGTCATGTGATTGCTATCACATAATAAAAGGGTGTTTCCTTTCCCTTATTAAGAAACACAAATCTTCCATATACTAGTGATAAAAACAACAAATACATGCCAACCAGAGGGATGGCATGAATGCTAAGGAATGGACACTTACCCAAACCTATGCTTCTTCCTCTGGTTTGTAAACACATTCACTGATTTTTCTCACATGATACTGATAACATAGTGATACATTAAGGCAAATTTAAAAATGGAAGACTTTCATTTATCAGTAGTGATTTGTTACAGACAATAGGTGAAAACTTTATTGGGTGCTTACTCTTTGTTTAGCACTGTGGTGCACATTCAGTATAATAGTGTTATAAATACCAGCCCACTTTACACAAGAAAAAACTGAGGCCAGGTAGGCAGATTGTGGTGGTTTGAATGTGGAGGGTCCTCTATAGCCTTATGTGTTTATGATTGGCTTTGTGCTTAATCCCCAACTACTGGAGTTTTGGGAGGTGGAGCCTTACTGGAGGAGGTGTATCAATGGGAGTAGGCCTGGGACTTTATATTCCAGCCCTGCTTGCCAGACTTTGTCCCTGCTAATATGACAAGATATGGTGCTAGCTGTCTGCTTTTACCATATTTCCCCTGCCATGATGAAGTTGCTCCTTAAAACCCTTTCCTTCTATAAGCTGCTTCTGGTTGGGGGGTTTGTCCCAGCAACAAGAAAGTAACTACTGCACAGATCTAAGTGTGACTCCATACTCATGGGGATGTTGAGGGTTGAGGAGGGTTCATCTAAGATCAGTGCTCCATAAGGTCTAAAGACAGCTAACTTTTAAACCTCTCTGTGTCCTTGCAGACATCAATGTCCCATCTGTTTCAGAATGGAAAAGCAAGATGCTATTTAAGGTTATTGACTTATGGCTCTTAAAAGAAAAGAAAGGCAAATTTTTGTTTTTGAGATAAAGTATTCAAAAGTAGAGCATGATCTTAAAATATATCAAGTTTTAAGAAGTTTTTTTTTTTTTTTTTTGAGGTAGAGTCTCACTGTCACTCCGGCTGACCTGGAATTCACTATGGAGTCTCAGGCTGGCCTTGAACTCAAGACGATCCTCATACCTCTGCCTCCCAAGTGCTGGGATGAAAGGCATGCCACTACTATACCTGGCTTTAATAAGTGCTTTTTAGATGGGAAGAGTCCCTAGATTTTGTCCAGAAATGCTCTATAGCACTATCCCAAAGGAGGAATGGAGTATACATAAATTCACCTCCTTCCTCCAAACTATTTGTTCACTTTTAGAGATGAGATTTTGTCTTAAAAGTCAGACAGATTTCACATCTAATTCTTCTGCTGTCATTACAATTTCCGCTTCTAATCCTAAACCCCACAGAGGTTTTATTTCATTGGTTGGTGGCATTACCCTGTCAACAGCTAGATGAGACAGAAGTTAGAGAATGGACTTTTCGAGGTCAGGTTGGTAAGCAGTTAGAAGAACCAATTTGTCAACTTAAATCATCTGGGAGTGGAAAAATTATTCCATGATGCAATGTGGGAACTGTAACACTGCTTCTAGCCTGTGTGTTCTTCCGTTGTTCTCTGTTCCTTTTACATTTCTCTTCATAGCTTCATCATGTGTGGGTTGATAGACATTAATAAAGTTTGCATATGTTGATGAACTTCACTTGCTGGGTTTATAGAACTGGAACCTTAAAAAGTGTGTATTACTTGTCAAAGGAAGAGAGAGAGGTGGGAAGAGAGAGAGAGAGAGAGAGAGAGAGAGAGAGAGAGAGAGAGAGAGAGAATGAGAATAGGCTACCAGGCCTCTTGCTGCTGCAATGAAACATGCACCACTTTGTGCATTTACCTTTACATGGGTATTAGGGAACTGAACATAGGCCATGAGGCTTTGCAAGCAAGTGTTTTCACTGCTGAGCCATCTCCCCAGTGCTAGAACTAGTCCTTTATAACATTTAGGACTATATTTGCTATGTAGTATATTATAAAATTTTATAAAATTAAGGTATAGACTGGTTCTTTAAAAATAAGTATTCTTATGCTTTGTTATACTAGTAAATCTTTTACAGTCTTTTATGAGGCTGTGAGATGGGGGTGTGCTGAAAACACAGATCATCATTGGGCTCTGGCTGGTCACACCATTCCTATGACTTGTGCTTAGTTTTTCCCTAGAATAAGTCTTTGTAAAATAAAACCTTACATGCTGAAATGTCATGAAATAATACCCAGTATTGGGAAATTGTCATTTTTCTTAAAATGGTTTAAAGCTACATTTCTTTATTTTTCACATGAATCCATGTTTTTCTGGTTATTTTAATCAACTTTGAAATCTAAATTATTATTATTTTTGTTTCTTGTTGGTTATGTACACAGTATATACAGTCATGTGTGTACCATCATTAGCCTCCTCCCTGTGTCCCCCACCACAGAGACCCTCCTTGGTGGGGAATATGGGTTGTGCATTGTGGGGTTAGCCATCAGTTATTGGATAAGAGGCAATGTCTATGTACATAATGACCCAATGTGTGACTCTAACATTCTTTCTGCCCCTCTTCTGCAAATTTCCCTGAGCCATGTTGGGTTCATTTTAGGTCTGCTTCAGTGATGAGGTCTTGGGAGCCTCTGTGTCTCTGGATATCTGGTTTGGTAGGAGTTGAGTATTCTCTGTGATGGTGCTAAAAAGCTACTGCAGTTTTCAAATCAGAAGCTCTTTATACACTATGATGCTTAACCTAATACATTTGATTGTCATTACTATAGAACATGTTAATTCCACCTCACAACAAACACAATAGGGCTCTGTGTCTTGAAGAGCAGATACATATGTTTTGTCAACCTTCTTTATCCCGTGCATATTTTAATGTAACAAATTTACAACATTACTCTGTAAAGAGAGGGAAGAAACCTGAGTTGGAAGTAGAACTAAAATGGATTTTGGTTTAAATAAATGCTTAAAGAAAAATATAAGGTTTAATGGTAAGTAAGTTAGCTGAGGAAAATGTACAAGATATACTGACTGGAAGCCTGAAAGAGCATGGGTGGAGGAGGATTCTGTACCCTGGGAAAAGTTCATGGTCCCACATGAAGAGCTTAGAGAACAAAGTTCAAAAGAGGCATTTTTTAAAATTACTTTTCAGCTCTCATTTTGAACTATCTGTCCAATGGACTAAGCTATACTTTCCTTAAGTTTTAACAAGAATGCCCTCCCCTACCCCCAGGGATTACAGAGGCTTGCTTAGTAGATGTTAGTGAACATCTACATAAATCGCTTGTCAAGTACTTCAGGCAGTTATATACATTGTGTCATACTAGTTAAATAAGAAAGAATTTATTTTTGTTTACCAAACTTTGGATGACTGGATTTTGGAGTAAGTTAGCAAAATTGTTGTGTTGTGTTTTTTAATTGCAATACAGGAAAGATCTTATTAAATATTAAATATTTAATTTGAATGAAGACAAGCTCTTAATCACAGAAACCAATTTTCAACAACCAATTTCATTTTACACTATTTGTTTGAAGAGTTGTTCAATACGAGGAACATTTTTATAACTGTGATTTAATTGTGTTTCCAGACTACTTATGTAACCATTTCAACAATTCTAGGAAAATCCTTAGTGTTTAGAAATTGATTTATGACCCACCTATTTTATCACAATGGTACTGCCTGGTTTTCTATTGTTTGGATCCCTTCTGTTAAAGAAAGATTCTAAGAAGACTGGATTTGTACTCCCTGTACTAGGTCCAATGGACCAAACCAATGCAGAGTTTAATCACAGCTTCTAGCTTTGACTGGTGGCAGAAAGCCCTCTAGTCAGTTAAATGATTAGACTGTAAACAATTAAGTAGTTAAGCTGTAACTAATTGGTTGATTGACGATGGTGCAGCTAGTTAAAGCTTCCCATAAACACTGCGTAATCCTGTTGCTCCTTGATTTTCTCAGAATTGGCTCTAGTTCTGGGAGTGTCTGATACATGCATCATTTTTGTCTTGATTGCTTTGCTCAAACTCGACTGAATTTAATTTGTCCAAAGAGTTTTCCTTTTTAACACCTTCTAATCCTAAAATACAAAACAATTTGAGAAGGTGTGTAGACATTGTAGTATCAGTATGGTGAAATGCAGCTTGGGTCTTGCAAACCATTAAAGGCATAAATGCCTAATATAAACCGTGCTGTCTAAAAGGCAATATATGTATGAGGAATGCTGCTCATTGTGCTTGTCAGACCACTCATAATTCAATATCCAATCCCGAAAGAGACCAGCCCAGGATATTGTTTTCTGAATTTTTAACACCTGTGGAAATGGAAAGGAACAGGCTTTTTAGTGAGTGGCATCCAAGAAAAATTGGCCATTTCCTCCAGAATCAATCCCTGGTGGGCAGTGGCTCCCTTGGGAATTAGTCCCAAAGTTAAGATCAGAGCCTGTTTCTTTCTTTGTGTTTACAGAAGGGAGGAGCAAGTCTGTCTGCCCACTGGGTCTCCAAGCAGACACAATGCTATGTTATTAAATTTTATCTTATTTTTTTTTGAGATAGTCTCACTGTACCACCTAGATAAGATCGTCTTGATCTGGTGGCTTGAGTGCCATTCACTGTAGGGGGACTGCAAGCACGTTAATGTATAATGATAACTTAATTTATAACAGACCACCTAAAAGGACTTGGGCACATAGCCTATAGCCAGGACATCCTTTTCCTGGCAAGCTCTGTATTGTTACCATTATAATAGAGCTATTTTTGGTGAGGCTGGAAGCAAGGAATGGAATGCACTGGAAGATGTCAGGTTTCTTTCATAAACATGCCCAGAGCTTAAAAGTGGCCATGTTATCATTAGCAACCGCACATTCTTATACTCTGCCTGTGTTTTGTCTGGGTTAATGAACAAAGTAGCATCATTGCTGTCCCCACAGAGCTTACAGTCTAGAAGGAAGGGCTCTCCAGTATGTTGCCAAGTTCTGGGAAGCATGTCTTCTGTGGTCTATGATGACCTGACTCCCACTAGGGAGAATGCAGAAAGCAGAGCAGAGACAAAACTAGAAGGGAAGCCCTTGGTGCAGATGCCTGGGTAAGGAGGTTTGGTTTTCTAAGGAGACGGGAAGAGCTAATGACTAGAGCTGGGAATAAGCTAAGAGAAGTAGGAGGGCTGGTGCCTAGCACAGGGCCTCAGGTATCTGAACTCAGCTTTCTTGCCTGCTGGTACCCCATGAAAGGAATTCATCATTGCCAGAGTTTATTAGAGAATATCCACACCAGAAGTGTTGGTAGCCAGAGTAACTTCACTATAGATAGAACCTTCTCTGTGTAGAACTGTAACATTGAACACAGAGGCCAATCTAAGTGAGTGTTGTGGAAATGGTTGTATTCTGAGAAGGGAGGGAGGTGATGGTGACATCTTCTTTTTGAGCCTTCCCAGATGATCATTTTTATGCAAATAGATTTATGGTGAGAGGCAGAGTGACTTAGGTGGCACGTGGGGTCTTTGACAGAATGGCCTTAGTTATCTGTCTATGTTCAGAGTAGGACATCCACACCTGTGACACCCCAATGGCCAGTCGAGCTGGTGGAGAAGCATGTCCTTTTTTTATGTCCAGGTTTTGATGGACATGGCTGTTTCTGTTTGGACTTATACCCAAAACAGTGAAATATGTCAGTAATGTCCTGCATGTGTAAGAATTCCATTGAAAAACTTAATCTTACCGTGTCTTTCAGATCATTCTGATGATTGAAATAAAACATGGGGTTCAGATAACAGTGTACCAGTATTTACCAGTTGTAGTAAGTGTACTTCACCTGTATATGATGCTAATGGAAGCAGGGGTATATGGAGCCTTTACATTTTGCTTAGCTTTTGTATAAACTTAAACATGCTTTAAGAAGGCAAGTCATTGCAGCATTGGGCAGAGAACAAAGACTTGAGTGAAATGCAAGGAGTTAGAACAACCAAGGCCATCTTTCTTGATGTGGGGAAAGGGGAACTCCTTCATTTCCTGGGACCCATCTCTCATGGCTTACCTGCTTTTCTTTAACAGGGGAGCCTTCAGTCCCCTTTTCAGGGGAGAACCAGGACACATTTTCATTGCTTCTCTATTCATGGATGGGATTCCATTTGTACAAATGATTTTCTCAGTTCAGTGGAAGGGGAGTAGGGGGAAATGGTAAGAGAATATAACAGGAGGGATTATGATCAAAATACAGTATGTTCATGTATGAAAATTATTAATAAAATATTGAAAAAAATCAATGATAAAATTTCACCTTCCTCTGAGTGATGAAGCCAGTCTATATAACAGCCACCATTTTTTTCTCAAAGGGAGAGTTCTGGTTCTTTTTTCATAGTTATTCCTTCTTTTACCTAGCTAAGGTGAATATATGTAAGAGACAGAAATAAATCCATTTTTCCTTATTATCTTTTTGCTTTTTATTAGCCCTAATTTTCTTACATGCAGTTCCTTATTTTTACTAAAATTTGTATTGTGCATTGTACAATAATCAAACATACAAACAAACAAAAACCTAGGAGAAGCAGGCAAGTCTGTCTGCAACTATCTCTTTAAAGGACCCTTCCTATCACCACACTTACTTCAGTATTTGCCAAGTCCTCCTGGAAAAAAAAAAAAAAAAAAGAAGGTGGCTTTTGAAGGCCAGAGGGTCCTGTGCCTGCCTATTTCTGGCCCTGCCACTGACAGTCCCCAGATTGCACTCTTGCTCTTGAGATGACAGTCCAGGGCCTGCTTGCTGTTGCCCTTGGGCAGTGCGAGCTGGGCCCCCCCATCCTCCCGAAGGAGGACACTCATTCCTCCCGAGCTGGCTTGTCCTTCCTGATGATAGATTGAGGCAGATGACTAGCACATGGATAGACAAACACCTCGCTCAGGCAGTTGGTGCCATTTAACAGTTTTCTCCTGCGGTTGACATTTTCATTTCCCTCCTTCACCTCACTCATCACAGACTGTTTGCATCTGATTTTCTGTACACAGTGGTAATGCAGAATGACAGAATACACACGCTAGCTCCATTACTCATTTTATGTGCTATCTTCTAGTGAAATTACACAGTGGATTTTGTAGGAGCTGAGCCATGAAAGGGGCATGCAGTTTTAATTGTGTGCTGGCCTTGAGCAGGGCAGTGTTGGAGGTGGGCTGAAATTTTCATGAAGCATTGCTACAAAAAGAAAAAAAAAAAAAAAGCTGCAGTGAAATGAAAAAAAGGATTTCATTTGTGATTTGCCTGTGCCAGATTGGGCTTGCCCTATTTGTCAGGAGGTCTTGTTTCAGGGAACAATGTAGATTTTTACTCATATTCCTATGGGAAGAACACCATGTTGTCACCTCTTCAAGTCTACCCTCCCCTCTTAGTTATTGAGTTATAATTGGCAAATAAAAATCCTGTCTATACAAGTGTGCAGTATAATGTTTTCATATACATTGTATAATGATTACTACTCATCACCTCAGTAGTTGCACTTATTGTGTGAGGGGACATTTAAGATCTGTTTACTCAGCAAAATGCAAGTGTGCAAGGCAGTATAATGGAAGTCAACATTAGGTCACCAAACTTTACTCTTCCTATATAGCTGGGACTTTGTACGTTTTGGCCATTCTATACTAGTTTTTTTTTTTTTTAATTCTTCAATGATGTTCTGTGCCCTAGGATGACTCAAATGAGTGTCTACTTGGGATTTTACTGTTTTCTGTTGTTTTGTTTTGTTTTTTTCAAGGTAGGGCTCTACTCCAGGCTGTCCTGGAATTCACTTGGTAGTCTTGGGCTGGCCTTGAAATCGCAGCTGTCCTCCTACTTCTGCCTCCTGAGTGTTGGGATTAAAGGCATGTACCACCTAAACCAGCATAATCTGTAAAAAAAAGGCCTGTGAACCTATTTAAAACTTAAATCAAAATGTTTATTTATTTTAAAAGAGCAAGTTTGATGTGAAAGGTAGCAGAGTGTCAATAGCTATTTCATATAGTTTTCAGGCACTTCAGTTCAGATTTGGGTTGACTCTACAGGCCTCTCTGCTGCCTCATTCTCACCCTCTCCTTACACTTGTCACTTGGGGAATGCATGGCTGTGGTGGTGATTGTGTAGTGAAAGCACCCTTTCCCCTGCCTGTAAGGGCTTTGTGCTACACATAATGATCCTGCTCATGTAGAGTTCTTTCCAGTGAATTTTCTGTTCTCACGGTCTTACTCCTGACTGGGTTCTTAGTTGGGGATCATTGGGAAGAGTTCTTGGGCAGGCAGTGGCAATGTGTGCACCAAGATGAGGCAGAAGACAGTCTCTCATTCACTTCCAGACTAGTGAGTAGAAATATAGTCTGCCACCCCACCATTCATGAATATGAAGTCATGGAGAAAAGCAACTGGGTGGCACAGGGAGATCAGTGACCGTGTAGATAGGTGATGTGCATATTCCATTGCACACCTGCACTTACCCTGTTAGCATATGCTGTGCTAGTATATATAAATACATACACTTCCTTTGTTATAGCTGGGTAAGGCTGAATAATATCTGAGAATGAGGTACAATGTGAATTATGGAATGAATGCTGATTATTAATTATTACCATTAGTGGGTTTATTATTGAATGGTGACAGTTTATCCAATGTGCTCACATGTATAATTATAGTCAAAGATGATTGTTATGAACATTGGTCATGGTTGTGTTCATTTCTCTTTTAATTGCCCAAAATACTTTTTATAAGTGTTTCATCCACATTTATAAAATACATTGTTCTCTTTGGGCCTGGTGGCCAGCCCGTATGTAGTAGGCACAGTTGTTAGACAAGAGTAATTGCACTAAATGGTGAAACCACTCAAGAAGAGGAAAGCAGGCCTGTGTGATTTCTTCCAAGAATCACAAGGCCATCTCTTGCAAGCACATAAGCCAGCATTAGGCACTCACTTCACCCTTTCCAACAGTGGTTTTGGATGTAGGAAGTTTGGGCTATATTGATATTCTTTGGGCAGAAACTGAACTTCTTTGAATTTTGCTCTCTTACTGAGCTAGTAATGTTCAGTGTGATCCTCAACTGCTGCTGAGGCTGAGCCATGGCAGTGACCACAGCCAGTCAGCCCTATGATCACCAGGGCAACAGCACTCACAGTATACTGTGCTGCCCAGCCAGCATGAGCATAGGCTGGTAGTTCACTTTCTGCTTCTGATCGTCTCTGGTTACTGGTGGGTTTACTGGAACAGAGCCCCAGCAAAAGTTGAGGAGTGTCAATATTAACCCACTGTTATAATTAATAAAAATTTCCTCTACTGGTGACCTTATTTATTATTTATATCTAACTTGAACCAAAATGGCACTTTAATTCACTGAACAAATCCTATTGGACAACTGCTGTGGGGAACAGTGTTTTGGGTATTGGAGATATGGAAGAGGACAAAAAGACCCTGAAAATCATTTCCTTTGTAAATTTTCTAGGAACAAGGGGGGGGGGAGGGGAGGAGGAAGAGGGAAGGAGAGGGAGAGGAATGTGTGTGTGTGTGTGTGTGTGTGTATGTGTGTATGTGTGTGTGTGTGTGTGTGTGTGTTGGGGAAGTTGGAACATAAGCAGCCATGCAAGTGTTGTACTTAGATTTTTCTGTATAACAAGATACCATGAGACTTACTGACTTAAAGATTAGCAACCTTTTGCTTACAAATTAGCAGGGTAGGCAAGGCTCCATGGTAAAATTTGGTAATGACTTCATATGTAGTCATTTAAGATTGGAGTAGGCCCTGTGTACAATGAAAAAGAGAGTGTTCTTGTTAAAAAGCAGAAAAAAAAAATACATGTCATTAAAAGGTAATGCAAAACCATAGAATTGCTGGGGCTTACAAAAACAGCAAGCTTCAGAATCAGGAAGTGTGTCTCAAGGAAACAAGAGTATAAACCATGGAGGAAGGGTACCTGGTGTCTCCTCTGGCCTCTAAATGCACACACAAGTGGTGCATACATCTGTGTACACATGTGCATACATCTCTCTGTCTCTCTTTTTCTTTTCGCTCTCTCTCTCTCTCTCTCTCTCTCTCTCTCTCTCTCACACACACACACACACACACACAGACACACACTACATCACCCATTCTACACACACATGCATGCAAATAAAAGATAATGCAGCTTGTCATGGTGGTGCATGCCTTCCAGAAGTAGGAGGATTGCCATGAATTTGAGGGCACCCTGAGACTACATAGTGACTACATAGGTCAGCCTGAGCTAGAGTGAAACCCTACCTGGTGGCAGGAGGGCCAACGATAATGCAGTGAAAGACATTTTTCTTTCCTTCTTTGCTCTCTTTCTTTTTTTTTATTTTTTCTTTTTATTTTTTTTTTAAATTTATTTATTTATTTGAGAGCAACAGACACAGAGAGAAAGACAGATAGAGGGAGAGAGAGAGAATGGGCGCGCCAGGGCTTCCAGCCTCTGCAAACGAACTCCAGATGCGTGCGCCCCCTTGTGCATCTGGCTAACGTGGGACCTGGGGAACTGAGCCTCGAACCGGGGTCCTTAGGCTTCATAGGAAAGCACTTAACCACTAAGCCATCTCTCCAGCCCTGCTCTCTTTCTTGACATAGTCTAGTGACTATATATTTTAAGGGAGGGAGGGAGGGAGGGAGGGAGAAAGAGAGAGAGAAAGAGAGAGAAAGGGAGGGAGGGAGGGAAGGAGGGAGGCAGATAGAGAAAATGGATTTGCCAGATCCTCCATCCACTGAAAACAAACTCCAGATGCATGTACTGCCTTGTACATCTGGCTTACATGCATACTTGGGAATCAAACCTTGGTCCTTATGCTTTGCAGGCAAGTGCTTTAGCTCCTAAGATATCGCGATTTTTTTTTTAATTTTTATTAACATTTTCCATGATTATAAAATATATCCCATGGTAATTCCCTCCTTCCCCACCCCCACACTTTCCCGTTTGAAATTCCATTCTCCATCATATTACCTCCCCATTACAATCATTGTAATTACATATATACAATATCAACCTATTAAGTATCCTCCTCCCTATCTTTCTCCACCCTTTATGTCTCCTTTTCAACTTACTGGCCTCTGCTACTAAGTATTTTCATTCTCACGCAGAAGACCAGTCATCTGTAGCTAGGATCCATATATGAGAGAGAACATGTGGCGCTTGGCTTTCTGGGCCTGGGTTACCTCACTTAGTATAATACTTTCCAGGTCCATCCATTTTTCTGCAAATTTCATAACTTCATTTTTCTTTACCGCTGAGTAGAACTCCATTGTATAAATGTACCACATCTTCATTATCCACTCATCTGTTGAGGGACATCTAGGCTGGTTCCATTTCCCAGCTATTATAAATTGAGCAGCAATAAACATGGTTGAGCATGTACTTCTAAGGAAATGAGATGAGTCCTTTGGATATATGCCTAGGAGCGCTATAGCTGGGTCATATGGTAGATCAATCTCTAGCTGCTTTAGGAAACTCCGCACTGTTTTCCACAATGGCTGGACCAGATTGCATTCCCACCAGCAGTGCAGAAGGGTTCCTTTTTTTCCACATCCCCGCCAACATTTATGATCATTTGTTTTCATGATGGTGGCCAATCTGACAGGAGTGAGATGGAATCTCAATGTAGTTTTAATCTACATTTCCCTGATGACTAGTGACGTAGAACATTTTTTAAGATGCTTATATGCCATTCGTATTTCTTCCTTTGAGAACTCTCTATTTAGCTCCATAGCCCATTTTTTGATTGGCTTGTTTGATTCCTTATTATTTAACTTTTTGAGTTCTTTGTATATCCTAGATATTAATCCTCTATCAGATATATAGCTGGAGAAGATTTTTTCCCATTCTGTAGGTTGCCTCTTTGCTTTTTTCACTGTGTCCTTTGCAGTGCAAAATCTTTGTAATTTCATTAGGTCCCAGTGGTTAATCTGTGGTTTTATTGCCTGAGCAATTGGGGTTGTATTCAGAAAGTCTTTGCCAAGACCAATATGTTGAAGGGTTTCCCCTACTTTTTCCTCTAGCAGATTCAGAGTTTCCGGTCTGATGTTAAGGTCTTTAATCCATTTGGACTTAATTCTTGTGCATGGCGAGAGAGAAGAATCTATTTTCATCCTTCTGCAGATATTTATCCAGTTTTCAAAACACCATTTGCTGAAGAGGCTGTCTCTTCTCCAATGAGTATTTTTGGCATTTTTTCGAATATCAGGTGGCTATAGCTACTTGGGCTTACATCTGGGTCCTCTACTCTGTTCCACTGATCTACATGTCTGTTTTTGTGCCAATACCATGCTTTTTTTTGTTACTATGGCTCTGTTAAAATCAGGTATGGTGATACCACCAGCCTCTTTTTTGTTGCTCAGTATTATTTTAGATATTCGAGGTTTTTTGTGATTCCAAATGAATTTTTGGATTGTTTTTTCTATTTCCATGAAGAAAGCCTTTGGAATTTTGATAGGGATTGCATTAAATGTGTAGGTTGCTTTAGGTAAGATTGCCATTTTCACGATATTGATTCTTCCAATCCAGGAACAAGGGATGTTTCTCCACTTTCTAGTGTCTTCTGCAATTTCTCGCTTGAGTGTTTTAAAGTTCTCATTGTATAGATTCTTTACTTCCTTGGTTAGGTTTATTCCAAGGTATTTTTTTTTTTTTGATGCAATTGTGAATGGGAGTGATTCTCTGATTTCATCCTCTGTGTGTTTGTTGTTAGCATATGAGGGCTACTGATTTCTGTGTATTTATTTTGTATCCTGCTACATTGCTGTAGGTTTTGATCAGCTCTAACAGCTTCCTAGTAGACTCTTTAGGGTCCTTTATGTATAGAATCATGTCATCTGCAAATAATGATAAATTGATTTCTTCTTTTCCAATTTGTATCCCTTTTATGTGTGTCTCTTGCCTTATTGCTATGGCCAAGACTTCCAAAACTATATTAAATAGAAGTGGGGACAGTGGACACCCTTGTCTTGTTCCTGATTTTAGTGGAAAAGCTTCCAGTTTTTCCCCATTTAGTAATATGTTGGCTGTAGGCTTGTCATAAATAGCCTTTATTATATTGAGATATGTTCCTTCTATTCCCAGTCTCTGTAGGACTTTTATCATGAAGGGATGTTGGATTTTGTCAAATGCTTTCTCTGCGTCTAATGAGATGATCATGTGATTTTTGTCCTTCAACCCGTTTATGTATTGTATTACATTTATAGATTTGCGTATGTTGAACCATCCCTGCATCTCTGGGATAAAGCCTACTTGGTCAGGGTGAATGATCTTTTTGATATACTCTTGTATTCTGTTTGCCAATATTTTGTTGAGAATTTTTGCATCTATGTTCATGAGGGAGATTGGTCTGTAATTTTCTTTTTTTGTTCTATCTTTGCCTGGTTTTGGTATCAGGGTGATGCTGGCCTCATAGAAGGAGTTTGGTAGAATTCCTTCTTTTTCTATTTCCTGGAAAAGCTTAAGAAGCAATGGTGTTAGCTCTTCCTTAAAAGTCTGGTAAAATTCAGCAGTGAATCCATCCGGGCCTGGGCTTTTTTTAGTTGGGAGATTATTGATAACTGTTCGGATCTCCATGTTTGTTATAGGTCTATTTAAGTGATTAATCTCATTTTGATTTAATTTAGGTAGGTCATATAGATCAAGGAAACCATCCATTTCTTTCAGATTTTCATACTTTGTGGAGTATATGCTTTTATAGTATGTCCCTATGATTTTTTGAATTTCTCTGGAATCTGTTGTGATGTTACCTTGTTCATCTCTGATTTTATTAATTTGTGTCTCTTCTCTCTTTCTTTTGGTCAGATTTGCTAAGGGTTTATCAATCTTGTTTATCCTTTCAAAGAACCAACTCTTGGTTTCATTAATTCTTTGGATTGTTCTTTTTGTTTCTATTTCATTAATTTCTGCCCTAATCCTTATTATTTCTTCCCGTCTACTAATTTTTGGTTTGCCTTGTTCTTCTTTTTCCAAGGCTTTAATGCGAAGCATTAGGTTGTTTACTTGCGACCTTTCTAATTTCTTAATATAGGCACTTAAGGCTATAAATTTACCTCTTAGAACTGCCTTCATTGTGTCCCAGAGATTTTGGTATGTTGTGTTCTCATTATCATTTGACTCTATAAATTTTTTGATTTCCTTTTTGATTTCTTCATTGACCCACTCATCATTTAGTAGTGTATTGTTTAGTTTCCATGATTTTGTGTATGCTCTATAGCCTTTCTTGCTACTGATTTGTAGTTTAATTCCATTGTGGTCAGATAGAATGCAAGGAATTATTTCAATTTTCCTGAATTTGTTAAGATTTGCTTTGTGTCCTAATATATGGTCTATTTTAGAGAATTTTCCATGTGCTGCTGAAAAGAATGTATATTCTGCAGCCTTTGGATGTAATGTCCTGTATATATATGTTAGGTCCATTCCTTCTATGACCTCATTTAGTCCAGATGCCTCTCTGTTTATTCTTTCCCTGGATGACCTGTCAATTGATGAGAGTGGGGTGTTAAAGTCACCCACCACCACTGTGTTTGGTGTTATCTGTGACCTTAGTTCTAATAGTGTTTGTTTGACGAATTTGGGAGCCCCCATGTTAGGTGCATATATGTTTAGGATTGTAATGTCCTCCTGTTGGAGTGTGCCCTTAATCAATATAAAGTGACCTTCCTTATCTTTCTTGACTAACATCGGACTAAAGTCTACCCTGTCTGATATTAGGATAGCAACCCCTGCTTGTTTTCTAGGCCCATTTGCTTGAAACACCGTCTTCCAACCTTTCACCGTGAGATAATGTCTATCCTTTGTAGAAAGGTGAGTTTCTTGGAGACAACAAATTGTAGGATCCTGCTTTTTAACCCAGTCTGCAAATCTATGTCTTTTCGTTGGGGCATTGAGACCATTGATATTAAGAGATATTATTGAAAGGTGTGTATTTATGTTTGCCATTTTTGTGTGTGTGTGTGTGTGTGTGTGTATTACTGGTTCTACCTGTGCTCTCTTCTGTTAACTGGTATTTGAGTATAGCTTGTTTTTTCTAGGTTCCTTATATGTGTGCTTTTCCTTTTGTTCAGCATGGAGGATTCTATCAAGTATTTTCTGTAGAGCTGGTTTTGTCTTCAAATACTCCTTTAACCTGCTTTTGTCATGGAATGTCTTTATTTCTCCATCTATTTGAATGGATAACTTTGCAGGATAAAGTAACCTTGGTTGACAGTTGTTATCTTTCAGAACTTGGAATATATCACTCCAAGCCCTTCTGGCTTTAAAAGTTTGTGTTGAATAATCTGCTGTAATCCTGATGGGCTTGCTTTTGTAGGTAACTTGATTTTTCTCTCTAACTGCTTTTAATATTTTTTCTTTGGTTTGTGTGTTTGGAAGTTTGATTATAATATGGCGAGGAGAGGTTCTTTCTGGGTTTTGTCTGGCTGGGGTTCTAAAGGATTCCTGTATCTGTATTGGCACCTCTTTCTCAATTTGGGGGGAAATTTTCCTCTATGATTTTGTTGAAGATGCCTACTATGCCTCTGGAGTGGAGTTCTTCTCCTTCTACTATGCCCTGAATTCTTATATTGGATCTTTTCATAGTGTCCCGAATATCTTGAAATTCCCACTCATACTTTTCTATAAGTTTGTCTTTCTCTTTGTTTGACTGCATTAGGTCTGCCACCTGGTCTTCTAGCTTAGATATTCTGTCCTCTCCCTCATCCATCCTACTGGTGAGATTTTCTACAGAGTTTTTTATTTCATTAACTGTGTTCTTCATTGCTAGTAATTCTGAGTGGTTTTTCTTTATTATTTCTATTTCCCTATTTATGTCTTGTATTGCCTTCTTTATTTCATTAAATTGGTGTCCTGCCTCTTCTTTGATTCCTTTGATTTCCTCTTTGATTTCCTCTTTGATTTCTTCTTTGATTGTTTTCATGTGTTCTTTGACCTCTTTGAACATATTTATAATTATTCTTTTGAACTCTTTCTCAGGCATTTCCTCTAACTCTTTCTCACTGGAGGACATTTCTGATGCATTAATACTTTTAGGTGGATTTATATCGTCTTGCTTTTTAGTGTTTCTTGTGTTATAATGTATATATTTTTGCATCTTGGATTAAGTTAATGCTTGGATTTTCTAGCTAGCTGTGTATTCTTAGCTGTATCAATTGATTTGATGTAATATATTTTCAGGGTAGGACCTTAAGGTATTAGGTGTGGCTCTTAAGACTCTCAGAGTATCTACAAAGATGTTCTTAGGGGTTGAGTTTCCCTGCTATAGGAGTATTCAAGCAGGCTGAGTGGAATAAAATACAGGTAGATTCTAAAATTTAACTAAACACTGTACACATTCAATCAAAAACAGCCCCAAGTATGTATGCAAGAGTAGTTATTATAATGACCAGATCCTCTATCAACAAAGATGTTTAGATTTCTGGTCTGTTGAGGGATCCAAGTCAGCTTGTGACCAAGTGAGACCCTTCCCTGGTGCAATCCCAGTTACCTTGGGTGATTTTGGTTTCAGTCAAGTTGCTGCCTGGGTCGTCGGGCTGCTGTTCTGATTTCTGGAGCTGGGCACTTGCTTTTCCTACGGGGCAAACCGAACCGCTGCTGCTGCCTCTGCTGCTGCCGTAGCTGCCACCACCGGAGCCACCAACGCTGCTGAAGCTGCCGCTGCCGTGTCCACCGCCGCTGCTCCCCCCGAAGCCGCTGCTGCGGGATCTGCCGCCGCTGCCGCTCCTGGGTCCGCTGCTGCTGGGGTCGCTGGTACCGGTGCTGGAGCCGCTGAAGTTGCTGCCGAACTCTGCTCCTGCTTGGGTCCCGCTGTCAGCCCAAGTTGTCGCGGCCCGGTCCCGGGCCGCTGCTGTGTTTGCTGGAGCTGGGTTCAGGCGTTGGGGGAGGGGAGGGAGCCGCGGCTGCTCTGGTTGTCTCGCTGCTCCACGTGTTCTTCTACCTCGCAGTCTTCTCCTCCGCTGCTCGCTGCTGCTCTCCCCTCACGTTTCCCGAGTTGCGGAGAGCGTGGTGTCGATATCGCGAATTTTTTAAAATGACCTTTATTTATTTGAGAGAGACAGACACAGAGGCAGATGGAGGGAGGGATAATGGGCACACCAGGGCTTTCCACTGCTGGAAGCGAATTCCAGACACATGTTCCACTTTGTGCCTCTTGCTTAAGTGGGTACTGGGGAATTGAACCTGGGTCCTTTGGCATCTAAGGCAAGTGCCTTAAATGTTAAGCCATCTCTCCAGCTCAGTGATTTTTATTTGCTTGTTAGCAATCTCATGTTGATCATGGGGGAACTGAGCACCGTTGATGTTCCCAGGCACCCTGGACTCCTCCCTCAGTACATTTATCCTAATACTTGTCAGCCCCTTTACCCCCATATCTCCAGAATATCTGTGTTGTGGCTGGCGGTGGGGACATCAACTGGATTTGTTTGGTTGCCTCTGGTTAGTCATTTCAGTCCTTAATGTATTGATGATCCTTGATGGATTGCAGCTTCCATACAGGGTGTGCTTAGTGTTTGGATTTGAGAACCAGTCCTACCACACATCACAACCACTGAGGTACTACTAGGTGTGCACTGGGTGTCCCCATCATGATGTACCAAGTTCATTGTACCTGTGCCTGGCCCTTCCTGTGTTTTCACATAGGCTCTCATCAGGGAAGAGGAAACAATGGTCAGTGGAGTTTTATGTGTGTACCAGGGAGAGGGGTTGGCACAGCAGGACAAGGAACTAGAAAGACGGTAAAAGATCATCCCAAAGAAGTAGTACCTTGAAGGAGTGAAGGGTCCAAGTTGTAAGTCTCTGTGGCATGGTCCCCTTGCCATTTACTTTCAGAACACCAATCCAAGATAAAGGTAAGAATTTTAAGAGCGTGACTATGGAGCATTAAATACCATGCAGAATCTGTTGTGAGATGAGGCCTTGATTTGTGTGGTATCTCCATCCTTGCCTATGCTAGACCAGCACTTACTTTGGCTGGCCACTTGAGGCTGGCTGTTGCTGGGAGCTCAGCTCAGTTGTGGGGAACATTTGCCTTTCTCCATAGGGGCCTCTTCACATGTCTTTCTTGGGGCATGTACAAGGCTGTCCTTTAGCACAATGGCTGGGTTTCAAGAACAATGCTTTCTGGAGAACAGGCAGAACCTACAGTGCATTTATAGCCTGGCTATGGAAATTAAGAGTCATTTCCCACATACTCTGTTGAGATAATAACAAAGTTCCACCTATATTCAAGGGAAGAAATTAGATGAGTCAAGGTTTACTGTTGTGGTTGTATCATTACAAAATCTATGAGTAAGATTGTATATGAAGTATTAAATGCTATGGAAAAAAATACAGCAGAGAAAGGTGGAAAAGGACTGTTGGTGCAGAGGGGTAGTTAGGAACATTGAACAAGGAGTGCCTCCTTGATGTTTGATGAATGTTACTGAAGGGCTCATTAGATATCTAGGAAAAGAATTTTCTAGCCAGAGAGGGGTTGGTTTTATTGGAGATGAATTAGAAGAAGAGAGTAGAAAAGAAGCTCAGAAGGTCACATTATGCCTGAAGGCCATTAAGGCTTTTTCTAACTTTGGGAAGCACTGGGGGGCTTTTGAACCATGTGCTGGGGTCACTGCCTGCTTTTTGTGGACTGGACATTCACAAGGGTGGAGTAGGGTGACTTAGCACATTATTGAACAGTCATTAAAAAAAGCTGATAATTGCGTGGACCAAGTAGTAACCATGGAGATAGTGAGGAATATTTAGGAGCTGAGCATATTTTAAAGGGTGGAACCAATAAGAAATGCAGATTGGAATTGGGAGTTCTAAAATGACCAGTTAAGGTGACTTGGCATAAACAAAACTGAATTGATGATGATGCTACTGTAGAATTCTTTGGGTTGGAACACCTTTGGAAGATGGGAAAGGATGGGGGAAACCAAGATATGGGCTTGGACACTTTAAGTTTGATATGTCACATAGTGGGTATGTTGAATATGCAGATGAACATATTGGCTAATTTCATGAAAGAGGCCTGGGGTTAAAAAAAAAAATGTTTGTTGTAGTCACTGTAGGATCAATAAGAAAGTGAGTATTTTGCCCCAATTAGGAATTAAACTAGTTTGACCTTGAAGGTGAGATTACCCTTGTACATTTGGAGTAATGACTAAAGGAATAGATTATCATTATATTTCCTCAGCTTATATACTTGGATGGAAATGACTTGATCAGTATTATGTGTGTGTGTGTGTGTGTGTATATATATATATATATATATATATATTCTTTTTATGAGGTAGGGTCTCACTCTAGCCCAGGCTGACATGCATGCATTGCACACATATGCCTGTGCATTATATTTGAGACAAATAAGTCATGATCTTTTATTTGTGATGTATATAGTTGACTTTTATTTAGATATATTTTAAGATTTTCAATTTTCCATTTTACTAGATATCTTATATGCATTTTATTTTTTTTAAAAGATTTTTTTTATTTATTTATTTGAGATTTATTTATTTGAGAGCAACAGACACACAGAGAAAGACAGATAGAGGGAGAGAGAGAGAATGGGCGTGCCAGGGCTTCCAGCCTCTTATGCATTTTATTTTTAACATGTAAATTTCTTACACTTGTAAGTGAGTTTCTAGCTTAAACAGTGCCTCAAAGTTTGGGAGGACAAATTATTCCTCCCTCTGTCTTCCAGTGATCTGATTATTTTTTGAAGGTATCATAAATTAAAAGACTTTTTACAATTAGAATATTCAAAGTTATTCTTTAGTATGCATACCATACCTATATTTGAATCAGGAGTCTGCAGAACAGATTTCTGTAACTTTTGTTAATGTTCTATGAATCATAATTGGTAGATAGTCTACTAGAGTCATAGCTGAGTTAAATTGATGGATGACAAATGGCAGAATGTGCTCTACCTAAGGAGAAAGACGTGCTCTCATAAAATATTTTAGAGACACCATTAAAATTCATTTTATGTGATAAAGAATGTTTTCAAAAACTTTAAGAGCTAAAGCTATTGAAAATTTGGGGTAATAGTATTTTTGTTCTTGGATTTAACATCCCCCTTTACTTGGGGGGTCTCAGAA
The DNA here is from genome assembly GCF_020740685.1 of Jaculus jaculus. Taxonomy (NCBI): domain Eukaryota; kingdom Metazoa; phylum Chordata; class Mammalia; order Rodentia; family Dipodidae; genus Jaculus; species Jaculus jaculus. The sequence goes on from NC_059103.1 coordinate 28,148,010, forward strand.
CTTTGTTTCTAAGAAACTTTCCCCTTTTAATCTAATATATATCCACCCATTCTTCTCTTACTCCTTACAAAGGGGAGAGTTCAAGGCAGATGGAAAGGAGAATAGATACCCAGATACCATATTACTATGAACATGACTGTGTTACTCTTGCTTTCCCCTGTGACAGAACCTGAGGAGGACAGATGTTCAGAATATTTTGTCAGAAACGCTAGAACATCCTCAAGCCTGGGCCAGTAGTTTTATTTTAATTTAATTAAGGGAGAGGCTCAAAGGCCTGAGCAGTTTTTACAACATTTGATCCACACTTTTAGGGCTACTTACTCATTGTAATTCTATCCCCCAGCCTCAGTTAGTTCTAAGCAGCTGTTGCAGTTAGCTTCTCCTTGCTGGGACAAAACTCCCAATCAAAAGCAGCTTATTAGGAAGAAAGGGTTTATTTCAGGCTTACAGTTTTGATGAGAAGCTTCATCATGGTGGAGAAATCATGGCAGATCAGAGACTGGGCATCACAAAGCAACTATCAGAAAGCAGCAAGAACATGAGCTAGCTAGTGAACAGCCAGTAGGGCTGGGATAATAAACCTCAAATTTTGTCCCCACTGGCATACGCCCTCCAACAAAACTTTACTCTCCAAAGGCTCTACCATATGGGGACTGAGGATGAGGCTTAATCACAAACATATGAGGCTAAAGGGGATATTTTACATTCAAACCACCACAGTTGTCTTCTGAAATTCCAGCAGATCCATTGTCCCAGTCTTTACACTCATTTCTTGTTTATTAGGATACAATTTTCAGATGCAAACTTTGGGGTTTTTGACAAAGCATGCTCTTTTTAAAATTTATTCTTTTCTATCAACATTTCATATCAAATGAAGAGTTTGCATAGAACCTTAGAAAAATGCTTGTAAAGCTTTTGTATCTGGAGATTCAAGAAAATAAGCAGACTTCTTGAGAAGACAGGTCATTTGGTTGGTAAGGAGGGTAGAAAGGTTTTAAGAAGAAGTCATACTTAGAGACAGTGACATTTAGAGTGGGCCTGACCTGCCTGGGAGATTGTTGTTGGACATCAGTGTATGGTTCAAGGCCATGGCTCAGATGCATGATAATTGTGTTGTACTGAAGAACATTTTCAGTAAGTAATACCAGAAACCAAAGATATGAACATGCCCAACTGAGAGGAAATTAAGCACAGTTACTTGACTAATAATGATGGCAAACAGTTTCAGGTGTTAGAATTTCATTAAGACTGCGTGCTGTCTCTCACAATACCTGTTTACATTCTATGTCAGGTGTTTCAAATTAATCATGAGCTTAATTAATAGTTGTAGTAATTAGATTGCCATTTTATGATGATCTGAAAAACAAGAAGAATGAAGACGGCCAGTCAGGTCTATATAATATGTATGCTGTGCTCAGTGAAACATCAAAACAGGTCAACTCCCAGGATTAATGTATTGATGCTTCAGTACATGTTGGCTTCTTATTATAACAGCTGCAAATGGAGAAAATTTAATGGGAAGGGAGCTCTCTTAAGGCAGTTAGATTCCAAAAGCAACTACACTGAATTATTTTATAATAAAGGGATTATTTTGTAACAATGGTTCTTGTTGAAGGATAGGTTTATATTACTTTTGGTAACTCCACAATAACCAGGAAAGAAATACAAAGCATGCATGGCATTACACTCCTTAAAAGCTTAATTGAATTAAACATCAGTCTGCATAGTATGCTAAGAAAAAAGGGCATTTGGCATGTTAGAACTTTAATGCATTATTGAACATATTTCAGAGAGAATACCTTTAAACATCTTTCTGATTAGCTCTTGTTAATAACCTAAAAAGATGCTTAGAAAATTATCCATAGGCTCACAGAAAAAGGATATTTGCATGGAAGTCACTTTCCAGCCATGGTTTGCACTAGAATGATTTCAAATGATTGTATAATGAGGGCAGAATGTTGCAAGGCTACATATAAACTGCATGGTACTTAATAAATTATTCATGTTAGCCCAAAGGTATAATTATTCAGTGAAACGAGAACTAAGAAAATTAGTTCTGTATTAGTGTTTATTTATACTGATGATTTTTTTTTTTTACTCACATACATTTTCCTGCTAGTGGAGGTAATCTAAAGGCAGACCACATCCCTGTTATGTTTCCTGATTAATTGTTGATTCAGGTTACCAAGGCCAGGTTAATTGTGTTCTCCCTGTTTTTGTTGTTGTTGCTATAATGTGTTTGTTTTTCACATGAATAGTTTCTTACATGTAACAGTGAAGTAAAACTTGTTAATGCTGTCCTCCTTCAAAGTATAGGTGCAGTGTCCAAATCACACTCAATGGTACTGGTGGACACTGCATACACCCGCTCTTGCTCACACATGATTGGTTAGAATGACATTACTTACCTTGATACTAAGGAATTTCTTCATATCTTTCACTTTGTCTCAGCCTTTCTTCTCTCTGTTCTGATCAAAAACCAGCATTCTGATCTTTCTTTCTGGATTCAACATTATTATTTAGCTTTCAACAGTATTTAGCATATTTCAACTAAATAGTTCCTACTTCTGCCTTGGTCCCTCTAGCACGTAGCCTTAGACAGGATGATTCTTTCAGAATGCATAACAAATACTGTCTAGACTCAAACCTTCTCATCTCAGTATTAGAGACGCAGTCCTCAGGCTTGCCTCTGCATCCTTTATGTCCTATGTTCTATGTGTGCCTGTCCCTCTGATCTGATCCTGATCCAGCTGCCTTGCCCCTCAGGGGCCTCCTTTCTGGTGGGGGAGGGGAATATGTTGCCTTCAGCTCACCTCCTGGAGGCAGCTTGCCTTACTTCTTCACCCGCCATGGTTTTCAAGGAAGTCTGTCTTCCAGCTAGGCTCACCTTGACTCTTCCATGGACCTGCTGCTCTTGCATCCTGAGCCCCAGAACTTGCTTCCCAGAGCTGTTTTATTTTTGCTCAGTATTTGCTGCATTCTAGGTAATTTACCTATAATATATGTAATCTAACTCTTTGCTTGAACAGGGGTCCTCTGTCTCAAATCCTTCATACAATGGACATAGTAGGAGCTCTCTAAACATTTTTCTGAATGAATGTAGATTTCTAAACTCCTGCATGGTAAGGTAAATTGACTGGTCTCCAGGGGTCTTAGAAACAGCAAGGAGCTGGACATGGTGGTGCAAACCTTTAATCTCAGCACTCAGGAGGCAGAGCTAGGAGGATCACCATGAATGAGTTTGAGGCCATCCTGAGACTACATAATGAATTCCAGGCCAGCCTAGGCTAGAGTGAGACTCTACCTTGAAACCGTTCCCACCCCCCAAAAAAGTAAGTAGCAAGGGCTGAAGAACCCAGTACCCATGTAAAGCCAAATGCACAAGGTGGTGCATGTGTCTGGGGTTCATTTGCAGTGGCCAGAGGCCTTGGCCTGCCCATTCTGTATCTCTCTTTGCCTCTTTTTCTCTCAAATAAATAAATAAATTAATTAATAAGTAAAATACTAAAAAGAAAGAGCAACAAGTCTCCATGATGTGACTGCTCAGAGACTAATGTGATTTTCCAGTTACCACTAAGAGCAGAAAGATGCCAAGTTACTCACTAAATCAATGTGAGCTTTTGTAGCTTAAGGCTAGAATTCAGCAAGAGAATCCTGCCATTCCCAGCACATCAGCCATTTTATGTCCATTTATGTTCTCCAGTCCTGTGACAAGTATGTATCTGAGTGGCATGACAGGCAGGGGTGTGGGTGTTGAGTGCTGAGGGGTTAAAGTCCTGCTGTGCTTCACCTGACAGGGTTCCCTGGTTGCCTTATGTAGGTGTCTTCCCATTGTATAACTTTCTAGAACAGTGATTGCTATAGCACATCCATCCAATTTATAAAGCATGTGTCTAGGTTGTGGGAGATTGGGGTCTTCATTTGCTTGGAAACACTTTACAGCAGGAAGCAGTGAAACAGAGACAAGTTTTGGAAGAGTTAAATGTCAAGGATAAAGCTAGAGGCAATGAGCTGAATTTTTTGTTTCAGTGATCTTACCTGATGGGCAGTTATGCTTGCTCCCCATCACCCCAGGCAATGTGAGAGAATTACCAAGGGAAATCATATTATTTTATACCTTAATTTTAATTTAATTTAATGCATGAATGGTCTTATAGACTGTTTCAATAACAGTCTCTGAAACCACAATGTCCAGGGAGGGAAGTTTAGCTCAGTGGTAAAGTACTTGATTAGTATGTTTAAGTCCAAGAGATCAGTGTGGTGTATAAGAAAACACAAACACACACACACACACCAAAATCAAGCAAAGGAAAGATCCTCAAAACAAAACAAAAACTATACACTTTTTGATAAAAATAACACTGTGGCGACAAAACAAAATAAAAACTACACACCATTCCATAGAAAGACACTGAACTGAGCATAGTTAAAGATAGTAACAACTTCTAGGAGACACTTTTTAAAAAGTTTTAATATATCGCCATAATGTATTTTATCTAATATATCCAATGGTGTTGTTTAAGCCTGATGTGAATATAAAATTTACTGATGAGATGTTTTACCTTATTTTAAAATTAAGCTTCAAACTGACAGTACATGTTATATGTTTAATTCAGTGTGGACTGGCCATTTCCAATGCTTAGTAGCCTGATGCTGTGTTATTAGACAGGCAGTTGTAAAGAGATGTGTTTACTTTGATTAAAATTTTGATTTTAGTCTATAAGTTGTGATATAGCTTATTTGAAGCCATTAAGTCAGACTAACAGCCACAGGGAAGAGTTGGGTATTACTCTCTAGATGACCATAAGTGTAAATATTATGGTAATTCTATTTCCCCTTTCAGTTTCGTGTGTGTGTGCGCGCGCGCGCGCGCGCGCGTGCGCGCGCAAAGCAGTCTGACAAATAGTTTTTGTTTTTCTCTGTGATATTTAATAGAGGTATGGCTTAAGAACTCATATAAGGTTTGTTTTTATATTGAAACATTATTTTAATCTAAATGTTAGTATAAAATTTCTAAGAAGTAGTTGTATGTTTGGCCCATTCTGAGGAATTTTAGCTACTCACCAACTTAAATGAATCAGAACATGATCACCTCCAGTTTCTCTTGAGGTGTATGGCAGATGACTTGATTAACTATGAAAGGTGCTTGGAGCTTGCGGTGTGAGCTAAGTTTGAGACTCCTGACAAATGAGGTGAAGACAATTTCAAAACTCTTGAAATTAGGAAAAAATAGTATTGGATTTTTGTTTTTAACCATTTTAGTATGAACCTTTGGGATTGAAAAAGATGTTAAACTTATTAAACTAAAGGTTAAAAGATTTAGTATTGGACCAAGCCCAAAAACTTTGTCTTTCTTGCCTATCATTTGTTTTTAAGCCTACCTCCATCTTTAAACCCTATGCACATCTCCTGGTGCTGTTTTCCACTCCCCACTCCCAATTCCAAGAGACAAGTAATTATATACACACCAGCTAAATGTCTGGTGAAATCTCCAGGCAAAACAGACTTGACTTGTGTGGAACTGAATTTAAAAATACTTGATAGAATCTGCTGCAGATTGCGGGTCCTTGTCAGGTTACATTTAGTGCTGTGGTCTCCTTAGTGAGAGCTCCAGTCCTCAGAGGCACTGTCCTGCTTCTCCATTCTCCTTCTTACTGATGAGACTTTCAGTTTCTAGGGAATTACAATATACCAGTTATTGACTTTGCTCTTCTCCATGAGAAGAATGGAATAATAGCTAAACTGAAATTTTTGTTTTATTATTTATATATTTATTTTTATATGATGAAATTATCTAGGGGAATATTTCATTAGTTCTACAAATGAACTACATCATAATATAAAATGTATAACAATGATTATTTACAAATTATTCTCCCAAGAGAAAGTAAACTTGATCTAGAAAAAGTCAGTCATGTATTTATTAGTCTCTTAAATATATTTAACCATTGCAGTTTATTATGATTTTGCATTTGCTATTATAATCAAAATGGGTGGAGTGTCCCCTGGGACAGAAAACGAAACCTTAGTTAGTCTTTTTAAAAAACTTTTTGGAGCCGTGCGTGGTGGCACATACCTTTAATTCTACCACTTGGGAGGCAGAGGTAGGAGGATTGTTGTGAGTTCAAGGCCACCCTGAGAATACATAATGAATCCCAGGTCAGCCTGGGCCAGAGTAAGACCCTACCTTGAAAAACCAAAAAAAGAAAAAATACTTTTTGAATTTCTAAATTTATTTTATTTTTTAAAAACTACATTTATTCATTTAGAAATGCTGTGTGTATGAGCACACCAGGCTCTCTTGCACATCAAGTGAACACCAGATGCTTATGACACATTTTGCATCTTGCTTACACCAGTGGGTTGGGGATTGAACCTATATTGGCAGGCTTAACATTAATAAGCAAGTGATTACTGAGCCATCTTTCCCACCCCTGCCTTTTCTTAAGTTTATTTTTATTTTATATTTATTTTTGACAGGCAGAGACAAAAGAAGAGAGAAGGGGAGAGAGAGAAAATGGGCACACCAGGGTCTCCTACCACTGCAAACAAGTGACAGATGCATGCACTCCCTTACATGGATGCTGGAGAATCAAACTCAGGCCATCAGGCTTTGCAAGCAAGCACCTGTACCCACTAAACCATCTCTCTCACTCTATTTAAATTGATTTTTAAGTGAAGTAAAAATTAAAACATAAATGGAGACAAGATGTGAATTTTATATGGCCACCTCCTTTTTTTATTTTGTGGCTAGTGTACAGTATAAATCTGAAGGAACAAGTGGTAGAATTGCAAGGCTGAGACAGAGTGGTGGTTATCTAGAATAAATGTTCTGACCTTTGGTTGTGGGAATGGAGCTTAGGATGGAATGGGAGGGCCTTGCCTATCATAGATAGTATTTGGTTGTTTTTACTAAAATAAAAGTTTTCATCAAAGTGTTTAAGTATTAGAGGTGGTGATTTTTACACCTGTAAGCCCAAAAAAAGGAACCCAAAAGGCAAAAATACAGAGAAGAAATTACTATCTGCTATTAAATAGCTGTAACTCTGAACTACAAACTAAACAAAGCTTGTACAAAGGAGAGAGGTTGATACGAAATTACAGTTCCCTCAGATTCTGGTAAGGATACAGGTTATTGGCATAGTGGTTTCATGAAGATAATGGATATGCTGGGTGGCTATCCCAAATTGCTGGAGGGTGGTGCCAATGCAGTGGGGGGGGGGGTCATGAAGGAGACACTGTGGTGTTAGGTAGGCTGTGAACGAAACAACTCCAGGACCTCTATAACAAAGGTTTCTGTGAATGAAGTCCTGTGGGAAGTGACCTCTTCTCTACCAGGGTAGCCATGTACCCCTGTCCTGTTTACTGCAGGTTCCTAAATGTGAAAGATGCCTCAGAACATCACCACACAGGGTCTGTGACACAAGGGGAGGCTATAGCAACTTTACTCAGGTTGACGGGTAGTCATTTCATAACCTGAGGACAGGTTCATAGATGAAAGGAACCCAAAGGTTAGTGAAAACACAGTCAGGAGGCAGAATGTCTCACAAACAGGAGAAAATTCTGTTCTGTAAGGCTTTTAGGGCATAATGATAACTGGGTTTTGTAAAAAGATAGTTTAAAGAAAGAATGCATACGATGAAAGGAAAGAGAAGATAAAGGGGATAGAATAGCTGATTCTTCCCAGTAAAAAGAGGAGAGAGAAAGAGGATTGAGAGTGAGAGAGAGAAGGGAAAGAGGAGAGAGAAACATAAATCTACTGTGAGAATGACTCCCTTAGAAGCCCCCAGATGTAATAAACAAATATAAATTCAGCGTTAGAGAAATGAAAACAAAACAAAACAAAAAAACAAAAGTTGCAGTGAGATGAAGATTTCTCTGTAGCTGACAGTGGGGAAAAACAAAGGGTTACTTATCACCCATCACATATTTGTTTTCTAAGAGAAGAAAATGGAAACTAGGAACAAAATTTCTTCAAAAAGATAACAGAAGAAGCTTCTATTGATAAAAACATGTATTTGTGCAGGTCACACTATCTACTAGGGAAAAAAATTAACCTATTTGGCAACAATTATTTTAAGATGTGGTATTTCTGAGTGGCCAAGGACACAAGTGGGGTGTCTCTATGGGGAACAAGACAGCGCCAGAGCTGAAAGCCTCTTATGAAGTAGGAGGGCAGGTGTCACGAGGAACTGGGCTGAAATACCAACAAATGCCAAAGAAACTTCCCCCTGAATGAAGCTGGAGGGAGAGAGAAATGGGAGTGAAGGAGGTTCTGTCTCTTTCTGATTTTACTTTTATTGACACAAAATAACTGTGCATATTTATAGAGTCCAGTGTGGTATTTTATTACATGTATGCAAAGTGCAGTGAACTACTTGATAACGTTAACATATCAAGCATCTGGAGCATTTATCTTTCTCAACATCATCATCAGCATTTGTTCCTTTTTCTTTTTAATAAATTGTGTGTGCATGCATGTGTGTGTGTGCATGCATGCCAGGCCCTCTTGCTGCTACAAAAGAACACCGAGCACATGTGCCATTTTCTGCAACTGGCTTTATATGGATACTGTGGAATTGATTCCCAAGCTAGCAGGCTTTGCAAGTAAGCACCTTTAGTGGCTGAGCCATTCTCCTAGATCTACTTTGGTTTTGATAATAATGATGCTGTGTTTTCTTAAATGGAAAAAATATTTTTTTCCTCAGTTACATATGTTTAATAGGTAGTTCACTAATAATCTCAGAAATCCTTCTCTTCATCAGATGTTTGATCCCTCTGCAAAATTCTGGGTCGCCAAGCTTGAATATGGAGCTTTACTCCATCAATAATATGCTTTTCCTGTTGTATTGCATTCTGAAGCTCTTCTTGTGAAGATAATTGAAGCCAGCCCATACCTCTGTGAAAGCCAGTTGCTCTGTCAAAAGGTACAGAGCATTTTCGTTTGTGGCCAAACTGAGCAAAGTGCTCTCTCAGCTCACTCCCTGCTGCCATCCAAGGAATTTTTCTGACCAAAGCAATGGGCCGACCACCATACAAATGCACTGCCATAGCGGCCTGCACTGCCAAATCGGCCATGTTTAGCGTGCAAGACCTTCCAAATGGAAAAATTTTGCAAAGAGTTAAGTACCCTTAGATTATGTGGAGCTATAAGGAAAAGGTTTTTAATCATGGATGCTAACTGGAAGCATTTGGCATCTTATAACATTGATGATGGGTCCACAGAGATTCTTATTTGGTGGATATCAGACATGGACAGGATAGAGATTTTAAAGTTGCCTGGGGTGATTATAAAAGATAACTAAATTTGAAATGATTTTTGATAAAATATGATACAAAATTTAAAAGGGATGAGAAGGAATTAAACACACAGCATAGGTAAAGAGACAGTCTTGGTCCATTTTGTGTTGATGTACTATCCCTTTGTCCCACCCTTTAAGGGCTCACCACCTCCTGACACCACTGCACTGGAAATCAGGCCTCCAGCACAAGGGCCTTTGGGGGACAGACCCTATCCAGAACTTAGCAGGGACTATTCCAAAACAGGAGTGGGATTTCTTCCTCCATAATGTCTGGATGGAGTGATGGAAACCCTTTCATTTAGACACATAGGATTGTCAGCTGGAGACTGAAGTCATCTCTGCTTAGGGCTTCTGTTTTCTCTGCAAATGTTGGGGAAGGCTAGTAAATAGGAATGAAGATAAGGACTAAAGTGAGGAATAAATTCAATGAATATTTTAAACTTTTAAAAAAATTATATTTTAGAGGAAATGTGAGAGAGAATTGGTGTGCCAGGGCTTCAACCACTGAAATCAAACTCCAGACGCTTTAGCCACCTAGTGGGCATTTGTGACCTTGCACTTGCCTCACCTTCGTGTGTCTGGCTAATGTGGAATCTGGAGAGTAGAACATGGGTCCTTAGGCTTGGCAGGCATGCACCTTAACCACTTAACCATCTCTCCAGCCCTCAAGGAAGTTTTTCAGGGAAGTGAAAGAGAATACTAAGAAAGAGCTAAAGGAACAGTAAGTGGGCAGACTAGAGAAATCTGAAGATTGAGGTCATGAGTTTTGGGTGCCTGGACTGCATGAGACTGTCTAAAAATCAAAACAAACAAACAAACAAAAACCAGGCTGGAGAGAAGAGATGGCTTGGTGCTTAAGGCACTTGTCTGAAAAGTCTTGGGGCTGGAGTTCAGTTCCTTAGTACCCATGTAAAGCCAGATGTACAAAGTGTTGCATGTGTTTGGAGTTTATTTGCAGTGGCTGGAAATCCTGTTAAACCAATTTCCTTTCTTTCTCTCTCTCTTGTCTTTCTCTACACATACACATAAATAAATAAATAAATAAATAAATAAATAAAGAAAGAAAGAAAGAAAGAAAGAAAGAAAGAAAGAAAGAAAATAATTTTTAAAAACCCATAAATTTAAAGTTCATTGTAGCTCTATTCTGGTAGGCTTTTCATTCTGTTTTTCTCGACACATAGCTATGATCTCAAACACAGTTGTTCAGGCAAAATGAAGCTACATAGTCATTAACTATGCCTACTTAAAAACACTGACAAGAAACACAAAAGGCCCACCTCTCCCTAAATTGGCTGTCTCATGGACCAAGTGATATTTCAGAGTGTTGTGATAACTGAGCACTGGGACAGCATGCTTTGCTCAACTACATCTTGGAATACAATGTTCCTCAGCTTGGAAGGAAAATATAGACTAGATTTAACAAAAATTATCTCACTTTGTAAATAGTTTAGAGATTTTTATTCTTTTTGGATGCTGTTGGAGGGGTCCTTGTGGTTTTATTTTGTGTGTTTGTTGTACCTGCATTGTCATTTATGTTTTTTTTAATATTTTATTTTTATTTATTTATTTATTTGACAGAGAAAGAGGGAGAGAGAGAATGGGCACGCCAGGGCCACCAGCCACTGCAGATGAACACTGTGGATATTTGCTATAGATAGCCATGAGAGAAATTCAAGTAAAACCTTTTGGGGGGCTGGGGAAATGTCTTAGAGGTTAAGATTCTAGTTTGATTCCCCAGGACCCACGTAAGCCAGATGCACAAGGGGGTGCATTCATTTGGAGTTGGTTTGCATTGGCTGGAAGCCCTGGCATACCCATTCTCTCTTTCTCTCTGCATCTTCCTCTCTCTGTCTGTCAAATAAATAAATAAATAAAATATTTAAAAATAACACTTTGGGATTCTATTTCACTCTATTCAGAAAGCAAATAGCAAAATGTTGCTGAGTACGTGGGATAAAAGGAGCCCTTATTCACTGCTAGTGGGTGTAAACTGGTACAGCCACTATGGAAATCAATGTGGAGGTTTCTTAAAAGGCAAAAATTTAACTGTCATATGACCCCAGTATGCAGTTCCTAAGCACATACCCTAAGGACTTGATATCTTGCCACAGAGATACTTGCTCATTCATATTCATTGCTGCTTAACTCACAATAGCTAGGAAATAGCAACAGTTGCCCATCAAGTGATGATGATTATCAGATGATAACAAAAATGTGGTACATATACACAATAGAATTTTATCCATCTGTAAATAAAAATGAAACTATGAAATGGATAGAACTAGAAAAGATCATACTAAATAAGGAATATTTTATTTGTTAGAAGAGTTCCTTTCCTTTTAAACTCTTCGTTTTTGAGGTTTATCCTGTTAACCACGGTGTCTTTCTCCATATTTCTCTATGTACAGAGGTATATAAGTATGCATTATGTATCTTGTATTCCACATGTCTATATAATTTGTGGCAGAAATAGAATCAGGTCAGCACCATTTCTTCAATACCCAACATTTTCCAAAGTCTATTGTGTTTATTCTTTTAAAATGTCTTCCTCAATCATTACATATTGATCACTTTCCTTCTCTATAATTGCAATATAGCATTCTATAGACAGATGAATACATACGAGTTAACCATGACACTATTGTTGTGAAAAGGCTGTTTCTATTTTCTTAACCATTGGAAATAACTTTTCTTTTTGGACAAGGGGTCTCAGCTATGTTATGCAGATTGGCCTTGAACTTATAAACTGAAGCCATTCTTCTGTCTCAGTTTCCCAAATAACTAGGTGTTTAAGTGTATAGGCTTGCCCCAGTGGGTCTGCCTTTATACATATTCTTAATAAAAGATATCTATAGACATCTGTCCTTAAATGCTAATAGTGAAAGTGGGGTTTCTGGCTGGAAGACGCATGCATGTTTAACTGTAACAGCCATCTTTAGATACCCCACCCTCCCAATGTCAATTCATCCTCCCTGCATGATGTGGAGTCTGTCCATCCTCACATCTTTACAGGGAGTGATGCTCAACTCATTTAAGTATTTTCCAACTCATCAGGTTAAAAAAAGGAGGATATCCTTTTCTTTTGTCCTATATTTTTTTTATTATTTATCAAGTCACGTGTGTGGTTGCATTCTGTACAGCATTCATTAAGTCAAGTTAGAAAGGATGACATACTGCTCAGATTTTTATCTGATTTAATTTATCTTCTAATCCCATGCTTTCTGTTTTATTTCACGTATAAGGTATCATACATATTTTCTGATTTGATTTCTAAGTATGGCTAATAATCATATCAGGATTTATCTTTTGGAAGCATTTTTATTTTCTCAGAGATCTAATTAAAGTTGTTATACTCACAAGTTTTATGGATGATTAGTTCAAAGTCCAGGAGGTTTTGTATGCCTAAAATAAGGCCAACTTTGATGTGGTTTACTCATATAATCTTTAATTTTGGAAATATACGTGTATTATATGTAATTGATGGAAGCAATAAATGTTAAATATATCAAATGAAAAGGATGAAATGCAGCATCGAGCACAAATTAGTGCACAATGGAAGAGTGATAATGGCATCCTTGTCCTTGAATCCAAAAAGCAACAATGTCAACAGCAACTTGCTTACAGCAGCATGCTATATTCAAGGTGGCAGGTTTCTGTCTCCAAGGACCTTAGTGTATTCTAAAAACTTCATTGATTGGTTCTTTAAACATTGTAACACAAAGTTGTTACAGGGTAGTAAAGAAGGGAATTTTCTTTGTGAGCTTTTGACATTTTGAATACACCTAGAAACACTGTCTCTCCATGCTAGAATGATTATATATTTCTGCTGTGTAAATTGCACATGGACAAGGGACTGATATGTGTGGGAAATGCTTCAATATTGATTTTCATGGGAAGACCATTGTTTTGGACAAACTGAGAATAAAAAAAGATACACAGAGATTAACTCTTAGCATAAGTATTCTGTGTAGATACTGAAATTCATCAGTGTTGTTTGTCCTCTTACTGTGCATATGCTGTGGATGTCACTCTTCACTTTTGTTGTACCTGTTCTGGGCTACTACCTCAATATGGCACTCTCAGTTGTAAGATACATACCTTGTCCTTGTGGAGTCACTGTTTGCCCAGTCCTCTCCTAGTGATAGACCTGTTTGAATCTTGGAATGAAGTGTGAAATGTGTGGTGGTATCAATTGGGAAATATGGGGAAACAGAGTACAGTGGTAGGAAAAGGTCTGTCCATGTGCTTTAATACCTAGAACTTCCTTAAATAAGCATTAAGTAACCAACTTTGATGATTAGTGTAGTTTTAGTAGGAATGCTAGAACTGCTTGAATAACAATAGTAATGATAATAACAACAATAAAACAATGGATACCCTAACCTCTTATCCACTGTTATGCATTGTTTTATTTCATCTTCAGATGACTATGGGGATTATGGTGGTTTGGTTCAGGTGTTCCCCATAAACTTAGGTGTTCTGAATGTTAGGTTCCCATCTGATGGAGATTTGGGAATTAATGCCTCCTGGAGGCAGTGTATTGTTGGGGGCAGGCTTATGGAGGTTATGGCCAGTTTCCCTTTTCAGTGTTTGGCATACTCTTCTGTTGCTATTGTCCACCTGGTGTTGGCCAGGGGATGGTGACCACCCTCTGCTCATGCTATCGTTTTCCTTGCCATCATGGGGCTTCCCCCTAAAGCTTGTAAACCAAAATAAACCTTTTTCCCCCACAAGCTGCTCTTGGGTGATTTCTACCAACAATGCAAACCTGACTGCAACAGGGTTACACTCATATGATCCTTTTTGTGGCTGAGGAAACAGACTGGGTGATAGTTAAGGTAGTTTGCAAGGGGCTCGCATGGGTAAAGAGAAGAAGCTGGGCTGTCTGTACAACCCATCCTTACAGGACTTTGTTTAAAGCAGTTTTCTTGTTTGTTTGTTTGGTTGGTTGGTTTTGGAGATAGGGTCTTACTTGAGCCCTGGCTGACCTGAAATTCACTATGTAGTCTCAGGGTGTCCTTGAACCCATGGCGATTCTCCTATCTCTGCCTCCCAACAAGGTGTGCACCACCACACCTGGATTAAAGCAGTTTTTTTTTTTTTTTTTAAAGGAGAAAATTTGTAATTCCTGGTTTATGGGAAAGTGGAGTTTGATGAATGCCTGGGCTGTGCACATGACATAAAAACAATTCTTCCTTGTAATCTTGTTTTTAACATCTGCTTGATGCTTAACGCTGCTGAGTCTTCCTTCACTTCTTGTGTTTGGGAATTATAGTAGTGTTATATTTCTTTAAAACAAAACCTTATTTTTGCTCAGAAATGGTTCCCAGGCACATTCCCACTTTAATCAGACACTACTGAGTTGAATAGAGGTGCCTACTTCACTGGCCTCTTGAATGACTTGATTTGCAATGACTTCCCCTTTAACTATATTGCTGATGTCATTCATATATATGGTTTTCTCATGCCTATGGCTGGAGATGAGTAACTCTGTGGTTCTATTGGACTACTGTAGGAATGGGGGTCCCTGGAGGCAATGTCCCAGGAGTCTTTCCTGGATACTGTTCATGGACTGACAATTCTCCAGATGAGAGTTTGTGAAGATAGGAAAGCCAAGTCCTCAGGGCCTGCCCAGGAACATTCTCAGTACAATGTGACAGCTGAGGGTGTGTTATCTCACTTTACCTCCCCCTCTCCTATGCAGTTGATGTTCCTAGGATCTCCCTTTTCAACAAGAGGAAGCAGAGACTTGTGTATTGGCCCTATATCCACAGCTAGTAAGTAGTGATTCATTTGGTAGGATTCTTTATCTCCACAACCCCTCTTTGGTCCTGAGAATGAAATTCAAGGACTTGTGCATGCTAGGTAAGTGTTTCATCACAAAATATATCCCCAGCAATTTTATGGTGGTTATAGGATAATTATAAACTCAAGAGTAAAGGCACAGTTTGTGTGGAAACAGCTCATTCCTTGCTTGCTTTTATTTACTGTTGTGTAATGCTAAGCTTCTATTTGAGTTATAATGTGAATAACCAGGCTTAATTCCTGTGCATGTCCATGTAGGGCCACTTCGACCTGCACACTGCATAAAGATTGGTATCTGTGGAATCGGAATCACATTCAGTAAGCATTGCTATTCTTTTCTTCTCCTTTGGTGAGAAAACATAGAGAAGGACTTTGTAATGATACTCTCTTGCCTCCTGAGAAGAATGGAGAGCCTGGTATGAGAAGTTGTTTGAGCTCAGCATGGGTTCCTTAATTGAAGGATATATTGCTTTTCTGTTGTGACATAATAAATTTCAACAAAATTTATTAAAACAACACCTCAAAATTCTGGAAGTAAAATGTCCATGGAGGCTTCACAAAGCTATTGATCACGGTGTCTTCTTGTGCAGATTGTATCTGGAGATTCACTTCCAAATTTGTAAGTATGGGTGCAATCTTTTAGTTTGTGGCTAGAAATCTGAGGTCCTTATTTCCTTGCTGGCAGTTGTCAGCTTCTCAAAGCTACATGTGTTTTTTCCATGTTGCCCTTCTATCTTTAGGCCCAGCAATGAATTATCCAGCCAGAGCTCTTTCATTTCCCATCTGCCAGTAGCTTAGAAAGGTTGCTGTTTCTAAAAGCGAATGACAGTATCCCCCTCCTAGTATTTGTTTAAAAATACTCCATATGAGATATTTCCTCCTTTAAAATTTTTGTTTGGCAAAAGTGTGTATAGTGTGCCTTCATGTGTATGGTTTGTGTACATGTTTGTATGTGTGTGTGCAGTTGTGTGTGCACATGTGTGCTTGTGTGTGAGGAGGACAGAGGACACTCTGGGGTGCTATCCCCAGGTGCATCGTTGTGGTTTCAGTGTGAAGTATTTGGATATTTGGTCTCTAGCTGGTGGCACTGTTTTGGAAGGTTTTGGAGCCTTCAGAGGTAGAGCCTTGATGGAGGAAGTGTGTCACTGGGGTGGGCCTTGAGGATTGTAGCACATCCCCATTTCATGCTCATCCTCTGCCTCCTGACTCTGGCTGCAATGTGACAACCCAGCCTGCCTTGTCTTCCCTGCCATGATGGAATGCATCCCTTTGAAACTGTAAGTTAGAATAAACCCTTTTCTTCCTTAAGTTGTTTCCTTTGGTTACAGGAACAAGTAGAATAACTAATGCAACCACCCACTTCTCATTGGCTTAGAGTCTATCAATTAAACAAGACTGGCCAGCCAGTGAGCTGCAGGCATCCTGCTGTCTCCATCTTTCCAGTAATGGGATGGCAAGTGCATGCTTCCACACCCAGCATTTTGATGTGGGTACTGGGAATGGAAGCTTAGATCCTCATGCTTAAGTCCAACTGATGGTCCCAGGATCTATCTTCTTAATAGACTTTGATATATATCGTATAATATTAATTAATATGGGCACAAATTGTGCATATCTATGAACACTTATTTATCTTATATCATTTACTATGGACACAGTATTATATAATGAATCTCTAAGATTTATGTAACTTAGACCCATCCATCAACACCTCCCTGCTTGCTCTTCCTCCAGCCCCTGACCCCCACATTACTATTCTTTGATTCCATGAAGATTTTAGATACTTCATATAGGTGGGATCACATATGATTTGTTCTTTTCTGTCTGGCCTATTTTACTTACTGTACTGTCTCCACAGTACACCCATAGTATTACATATTACAGGATTTTCTCCTTCTAAAAGCATAGAATATACATATAAACACAAATTTAAAGATAGAATATATATGTAATTACTGATCTGTTTTAGGATTAGGCCTTGTTGTATTGCCAATCTTGCCTAAAACTCCTGCCTTAGCTTCTGAGTTGCTGGGATTATAAGCAGTTGCTGTTGCATACAGCTACACTACCCTTCCTTATGAATCCATCAGCCCATCAGTAGACATGTAGTGTATTTCCACATGTTAACTAAAGTAATGGCCATGTAATGGCTTTGGGAGTGCTGAACTCTGTGAGATTCTGATTTACATTCATGTGGCTAATCACCCAGAAAATGGAATTGATATGTTGATTGTATGGCAATTCAATTTTGAATATTTTGAGTATCTGTCTTGTTCCCAACAGTGGCTATGCCAGTTGACATTCCTACCAGCAGAGTTCAAGGATTCTAATTAGAATCTCCCACTTCTTTGGTCACAACCCAGCAAGATGACAACATAATCATAATTATGCTTGAGCTGATAGGCATAATCACAGGAGTTACACATCTTCATATATACCAGTTTGGCAGGGTGTGGAGTCTAGGGGTGTGTGTGTGAGGATATTTTTAGCATTTCACTCATCACCAAGGGTAATCAAAAGTTACCTTCAAATGCCAACAATTCTGTATGGGCTGTGCTGGAGTAAGCCCATACCTTTATCATTGTTTGCTGGCCAGCATCTTGGTTCAATAGGGATGGCTAATTTCATTTTATTTTAAGGCGTTTATGAGCAGAATTTACAGCTAATATATAAGCCTTGCATCTAGATGCCCCCAAAGGCTTTAGAGTGCTTAAGATGAGAGTAAATGTATTAGAAAATGAGCTAGTATTGTTCAAGGTTTGTAGACCTGTTTCTATCTAGACATAGTGTATTGAACAGGTGAGACAAAGACATATTATTGGTCAGTTAACTGCCTATTTCATTGTGGGAATGATTCTGTGGAACTGGGTCACTTGCAGTTTCTACAGATATAATTGAGATTATAGGTCACAAATTAGAAAGTCCCTTATATAATTGACAAGTGCAGTATTACCATCTTGATCATTTACCAGATCCAAGGGCTGCATAGCAAGAGCAAAACTATTACAAATTGTTCTCTGGAGGCTGTTGATTCCTTGCAGTTTACTTCTAAGGACTCAGCCAGTACACAAGGTCAGGCAATAATTCATCTCCAGAAAGAGCACCTGATAGTTAAAATGGAGTCAATGCCCATTATCTTATCACAGAGATAATCTCATCAAAGGGCACCTATGTCAATTAGGGTTCTTTGGAAACAAGTAATAAAATTAGACATTAGTTCATTAAAACCAGAAGAGGAATTTATTGTAAAGACATCAGGAAGCTTACAAACACAGTAGCACACTGACGATCTGGGCAAAGACAGAAGAGGCAGAGAGATCCTGGGACCCCATCTGCTGTATAACAACTGCCTGTCTGCTAAGGCTTTAGAAAATAAAGCAATGTAAATGCATTCTTTGTCCATGCACCACATAATTCATGTCCCAAAGCCTTTCTAGACGGAAGTGTGCCATGAGAGACTTTGTCTGTACCCCAGAAAACCTCTCAAAGCGTTTAGTCTGCTGTTACTGAGTAGTAGAGGGTACTTGCTGAAGGGAGGCCCCTGTAACAACAACAACAGCAACAAACCCTGATATTTACTCTAGGATCCATTGTGGTTCCAAGTTGTGCCTCAAAAACTGTTCTAAAAAATGAAACGAGAGCTGAAGAGATGGCTTAGAGTTAAGGTGTTTGCCTGCAAAGCCAAAGGATCCTGGCTCGATTCTCCTGGACCCACATAAGCTTGATGCACAAGGGGGCACACACATCTGGAGTTCGTTTTCAGTGGAGGCCCTGCTATGCACATTCTCTCTCTCTCTCTCTCTCTGTCTCTTTCTCTCCAGTCAATAATAAATAAATAAATAAATAAATATTTAAAAATGAAAATAGGTGGTTATTTTAAGAAAACAGAATATTTTATGTATTTTTTTTGCATGTGTACCAAGGCATTTCGCCTTTGCAAATAAATGTCAGATACTTGTGACACTTTTATGTTTGGTTTACATGGGTGGCTTGCGAATTGAATGCAGGTCAGCAGGCTTTGCAAGCAAGTGCCTTTAACCATTAAGCCATCTTCCCAGTCCTAAAATTAATAAAACATACTTCTTCAGTATTTGTCTTTTATTGTTCTATATCTCCTGTCCTAAATCAAAGAAATCCAAGTCTCCTGAAAAGAAGCAAATGTGAAATTTGAATATTTTACACATATCCTTAATTGAATAATGTCAATGACATCCTTTGTCTAGGTGTGTGAGAAGATATCACTTAGCATATCATGGTAGAACCTTATATTCCCTTCCCACAAAAGTCAGCAAATACACAGGAGCAGAAAAACAAAAAAAAAGTATAATTCATGATCTTCAAGTCATGTGAACTGGGCATTTACTTGCTAAGTGAATTCAAACTACCAAACTAATCTCCATTCTATTTATTGCATGATCATTGCTTTGTAAACTGGACAATATTTGTGTCTAATGTAAAACCCTCTGTATCTGACAATTTATGGGTAAATGATCATGTTGTAATAGCATTGTATCAAAAGCTGCTTTCCTTAATAAACCCTTGTATTTAATCCCTCCAACCAGCCACCCTGCTGCAAGCCTTCTGGGGAATTAATTTAAGATTGAAGATAAAAAAAGAAAAAAGAAAAAAGGAGCCCAAAGTTAATGACATCAAAGAGCAAAGCTCCTGAAGGAAGTAATAGTTTTACAAAGATTTTTACTGTAAAATGAATCTAAGCCTTTGTAGAAAGACTAGATGTGTAATCTAATATTGTTACTTCTGATTTATTCAAAATCATTTTCTTCTAGTTTATATCCTCAACTGATGTTGTAATAGATTTCTTAAAGTAAAATTTTATTCTGTGCTTTAGGAACTGCATTGACCAGTTTTATTATTAGATGCAAAAATATTTTTTAAATATTGATATTGTGGTTTCTGACAAAAGCAAAATATTACTTTTGGTAGCACTGGATTTTTAATACCTTCAATGTGAATCTTATGAGTGGATAAATAGACAAAAGGGATTTTGTTGGTGAATGAGCTAAAAAAATTGAAGAGTTAATTGTGTTCTTGTGAGGAAATAAAAAAAAAATAGCATAAATCCACTGGGGAAATTCAAAAATGAAAAGTTTGCCAAATGTTTCTCATTTTAAATAAAAACACTTCCATGTAATGACACCTATCATGGTGTTGAAGCAACACAATATTTACACATTTAATCTTATTTTGATTTACTCTAATTTATTTGATATCAGCAGCCACTAGATGATAACTAAAAAATCTGCTGCTACTATAATTGCTTTAGGAAACTTTCCTAATGATAATTTTATTCCCTGGAATAATTTAACTTTCCATTTAAAATGTACATCTCAACACCATAGAGTGTGTATTGGCAACAAAGATGTTGATGTTCACAGAGAATGATGATTTCCTTAATGGACAGCAATACTAGGCTTTATATTTTATGGTAATGGAAATGAACTAAAATTACCATTTGCTACATGTAACTTCTCTGTGTAGCATTAAACAAGGAGCTATAAGGGATTTAAAAACTTAAAATCATTCCCTAGAAATGTCTTGTGGATGCAAACTGAGCTTATAGTATCATATTTTTGTCAGTTCTCACACTCTCTGGCTTAACCTACTTCCCAGCTGGGTGGCATTTTTGACTTACATCTGTTTTTTATCCTGGGCAGATAGATGGTGGACAAGATTGGAGCCTTTAATTCCTGGCCTTGTTTGATTACCACATACTTATGGCACAGAACTCTCTTCAATCAGGATCCTTGTTCACTGTAGGAAGCTGGTTTTCATAAAGAGGAGGACTTTTCTGTGGACTGAATCTGCCTAGATCAAAGCAGAGTGAGTGATGGAAAATCTGCAGGGTAGGTTATGTGGTGGAAAGATGTATCCATCTAGAAAAAGCAGTCCAAACTTCAGAGGAGTACTGCCTGCCTGTTAGAGTAGGGAGGCTTATACTGTTGTCCTGTAGCATCTGGGGCATTGGTTCCAATATGACCCTCAGATACCAGTTCCAACATTCATATTCCTTATATAAAATGATGTAGTATTTGCATGTAACCCATACAGTCCTTCCATATACTTAAAACCATCTATAGATTACTTATAGTGCCTAACACAGTATGAATACTATTAGAATAGCTATACTGTGTTGATTAGAGCCTAATACCAAGAAAAATGGCTGCCCATCGTTAGTATAAATTAAAATTCTAAAACCTCTTCATATGCTTGGTAGGTTTGAACCCAAGGATATGGAAGGCCATGGTGTCTGTACTGCAAAGGTTAAGGACAGGGTGGGGAAATTGATGCTTAGGTGATGGCATTCTGACAACAATTATAGGAATTACTCACTGTTGTAGTTACCTTGCCATTGCTGGTACAAAACACCCAACCAGAAATAACTCGTGGGAAAAAGGGCTTATTTCAGCTTAGAGACTTGATGGTATATGGAAAACCTTGCAGAATAGGCAGCTGAGCATCACATCTTGGAAGTAATCAGAGTGAGCTGACCGTGAACACTCAGTGGGTGAACTAATAAACCACAAGGCCCACCCCAGCAACATACCCCTGTCAGCAAGGCTTTATTTCCGCAAGGCCCCACAGCTCTTCCCAATTGCTTCCAGCTGGGAACCAAGTCTTCAACACACACAAGCCTAAGGGGAATATTTGATTCAAACTACCTCATTAAGTACTTGTTTTGTACCTGAAGTCTAAACATGTGGTATATAAGGTCTTTATTATAGAGATTAATATAAATGCTATGAAAATGAAACATAAACTGGATTCATGGACTAAAAAGCCACATCCTGGTTGAGATTAACAACAACAGAAAAAATTGTCAATACAGAACTTTGTATTGAGGTAGAGAAATTATAAGAACAGGAGCTTCATGGGAACCATAGATGTTTCTCAGTTTCTGGACATGTGAACACCCACTATGATGAGGAATCATCTGTCCTCTTTGCATCTATATGCCCATAGTGGGTGCATGGGACCTTGGGCTAAAAGAGTGATTCCTTTCCTCTTCCTTACCCTCATCATCTTTGTCAGTGATGCGGCTTTGGAACCCTCCTCCTCCTGCTCAGGAAAGATTCTGGTCTCCTTATACATAGAGAATGCCAAACAAATGGTTTTCATAATCCAGATCCTGTCTGTGTTGGGGTTATAATTGTGGTCTACCTCCTACTAAGTATTGTTTTCATCATTGAATCAAAGTCTTGCTATGTAGACTTGTAACTATGGTATCTCCAGTGCTGAGATTTCAGGCATGTTTCACCATATACAGTTTACCATTTGATATTGTTAAAATAAATTTGATCTTTGATCTGAGAGTAAATGGATGTGGTGGTTTGCCTGTGAAGGTATGTCCTTCCTAGCCTGAGGCATTTTGGATTAAGTGTGAACTCCTTACTTAAGTCTCTAGCAACTTGTTTGGGGAGGTATGTCACTGAGTGCTGATCATATAGTACAGCTCTAAGGTGTGTTTAGAGACAGTTTTGAACTCTGGTAGTTTGTGCTTGAGGGTGCTGGCTATTCTCTCTCTGCCATGGACCTTTGGAAGTGAGCCAACTTCTTCCATCATGATGGAATTTTCCTTGTATTCTATATGCCTGAAATAATACTCATAAACTGCTTCTAGTGAGATGGTTGTCCTACCAACACAAAGGTAAGCTGCAACACCAGACCACTGATATGTCCTATCTTTTCCATAAGGAAATTAAGTTGAAGTTGACAGTTTAAATGTGAACTTGAAATCTAATAGTATCTACTGAAAAATTGTGCAACCCAATGTGAGAAAACATATAACAACTGCAAAATGTTGCATTAGATGCTTCTCTTTTGACATCCTGGGCTTTATCTTTATTTATTGTACTCATTCAAACTGTAATTCTTCATAAGTCCTTGTTAATTTTTTTAAAATAATGTTAAAAGTTGATATGGGGTCTTAAACAAGTTTTGCTTTCTAAAATGGAATTCCTATGCAAGTGATAAGTCCTGTCCTTTCACTTTCATTGCAATATCCCAATGAAATAATTGCCAAGGAGCTTCATTTTAGATGCCTTAGTAGATAAACTATATGAAAAATCTGTCAAATAGACTGTTTTTTGATGAAGTACCATCATTAGTATATGACAATTTTAATACATGTACATAATATATTTTGTTTATTTATTATTTATTTTTAGACACACACACACAGAGACAGAGACAGACAGAGAGAGACAGAGAGAGAGAGAGAGAGAGGGAACTGGTGTGCCAGGACCTCAGCCACTGAAATTGTTTTCCAGATGCTTGGACCACCTAGTGGGCATGTGCAACCTTATCCTTGTCTCACCTTTGTGCATCTGGCTTACATGGGATCTGGAGAGTTGAAGAGGGGTCCTTAGATGTCACAGAAAAATGCTTTAACTGCTAAGCCATCTCTCTAGCCCAATAATGTATTTTGGTCATAATCCTCTCCCATACTTTTCCACATAATCTTTCTGCTTTTACAACTAGTTCCTTTAGTTTGATATCTTATTTTTTTCTTTTCTCCATCATCTATGATTATATGTTCATGGACCCAGTTTGGGCAGGTTATAATAGCCACTGAGGGGCTGTGAATGCAATGGCCACTTTATATCCAAAAGACAGCATTCTAAAGCACTCCTTCCCACTTACATTCTTTCTACCTCGTCTTCTGCAATATTCCATAAACCTTTGTGAGTAGGTATGATAAACATGTCTTATTTGGTGCTGAATAATTAACTGTTGCTTGTTCTCTACTTTGATTCTCAGATCTCCCTACATACAAAAAGAAGCTTCTCTGAACAAAAGTGAGAACAGCACTAATCTATGGACATAACATAAATATTTATAGGGCAATTTGATGAGCACAACATATCCTTTTATGCTAACAAAGTACCAACAAAATTTAAAGGAGTGAGGGGCTGGAGAGATGGATTATCAGTTAAGGTGCTTGCCTGCAAAACCAAAGGACCCAGGTTCGATTCTGAAGTATTAAAGTAAGCCACATGCATAAGGTGGCACATGCTTTCTTGCAAAGCCTTATGACCTTGGTTCAATTCCCAAGTACTCATGTAGTGCCAGATGCACAAAGTGGTATGTTTCTGGAGTTTGTATACAGTGTCAGAAGGAGGTTCTAATGAGACCATACTCTATCTCTAAATAAATAAATAAAACAAAAATATTTTAAACAAAACTTAAAGGAATGGAATCACTTGCCAAATTCTGCATAACCAAGACCATTTATTTTTGTGGTACTGGGATCAAATCCAAGGCTTTCTGCATGCTTGAGTAGGTGATATGGTGCTGATCTACAGTCCTTTGGTTGAAAGCAGTAGCAGTGAATTTCATTCAGTCATAAATCATGAATTGTGATGGATGAACTCTTTATATCAAAAGCTAAGAGGCCAGATGCACCACAGTTAATTATTTTGGGGGCTAATCATACCTATAACATAGAAAAAAAATCATGTTAAAACTTCAGTCACATTCCATCTTTTGCTTCCAAACATATTTAACCATTGTATATTCTTCCCTTCCTCTGTTATATGCTATTTATATTACTATATATTGTGATATTAAACTTGTTTTTATTTGAGACTATTGCTTATTAGACTAAGTTCTTTTTGTCAGACACAATGTGTCTTACAAAGTGTTCAGACCTACTCTTGGCTCATATATTTCATTAAACATATTTTTTTTTCTGAAGTAGGGTCTTGCTTTGGCCCAGACTGATCTGGAATTCACTGTGCAGCCTCAGGGTGGCCTCAAGCTCATGGTGATCCTCCTACCTCTGTCTCCTAAGTGCTGGGATTAAAGACATGTATCACCACGCCTGGCTTCATTAATTTTTCTTAAATGAATGAAAGTATAACATTTAAGAGGTTCCACAGAATTATATGTTTAATAGGCAATTTAAGAGAAAACTCTTCTCAGAACTTCAAGTGTTAAAGCCAAGAAATATTCCTGGCATATGTAAATTAAAGAGTGTCTGCAGCAATGTAACTCACTATTTTAAAATGATGTCTGTTACCTAAACTTCATTAATTCTTTCTGCCTTGATAATTCCCTTCAGGGAAAGGCCTAACATTTCTTCAGCTGTAGAGTGGTTAGAATTAAGAAGTGAATGCTGGAGAGATGGCTTAGCGGTTAAGTGCTTGCCTGTGAAGCCAAAGGACCCTGGTTTGAGGCTCGATTCTTCAGGACCCATGTTAGCCAGATGCACAAGAGGGCGCACGTGTCTGAAGTTCGTTTGCTGTGGCTGGAAGCCCTGGCGTGCCCATTCTTTCTCTATCTCTATCTGCCTCTTTCTCTCTCTGTCACTCTCAAATAAATAAATAAAAATGAATAAAACAAATTAAAAAAGAGAAGTGAGTAGTGGGTTTTTGTAAAGGCCTTCTCAAGTCTATAATTCTTTTTTGAACCAAAATGAAATTTAAAAATAATGACGATTTATTTGTTGAATTCTTTGTCATTGGAATGTCCCTGGAATATGCATAATACCATCACAGTAAGTCTCAAATGTCTGTTTATCTGACCCAGAAAAATACATTTGTTTTTTTTCTTCTAGGGGGCTATTTCTTAGATGCCATCTTCATTAGCTGGGTTTTAAGGGCAGAATATTTAGCATGTTTTTATTTTACCTTTTTATATTTTTAAGACTTCAGATTACTCAAACCAAGTTCCTTATAGAAGAAATTGTAAAAATCAGGTTTGCTTTTCTGTTTTGAAATATTGTAAGCAAACTTCTGATATGTTTATGTTGGGTATATGGGTCCAGCCTGTGAATTTGTAAGAAGTGCTTTACATAAAAGCTTGAATTTGTTCATTTCATATTTGAGGTTTGAATCTCAAGTCTTCATTCTGAATGCAAGTTCCATGAAGTGAAAGTATTTCACAAAAAAAAAATCCATACCTAATCTCATAGAGTCAGGCATAATGTTTGTAGGATGAATGAACAGGAAAAATTGACTCAGGGTTGTTAAACTCCATGTTGAATGCATTTGGGTTTTTTATTCTGGGATTATATCTCATGTAGTCCTAAATGTATAATAAAACCCATGACAACTTGATGGCGCCACACGTCTGTAATCCCAGCCCTTGGGAGACAGAAGTAGGAGGATTACCATGAGTTTGAAGCCACCCTGAGACTGCATAGTGAAATCCAGATCAAGCCTGAGCTAGAGTGAGACCCTACCTTGAAAAATGAAAAAAAAAAACCAACAAAAAACAAAACTTTCATAGTGCTGGAAAGTGCTATGCAGCCTGCTGGAGGAGAAGTTATCAGCAGTCTTAACCAGTAGTAGACCCTGTGAACTACACAATTGGTTAGCAAGGCAGGATGTGCCCATTGGTGTAATTGTGGCATGTCTGTTATGGGGATAACCATTGTACTCTGGATTTGAAGCCTGCTCCATAGGAAGGAATTCATGTCTGGTACTGAAAACCTAGTTAAAAACCTATGGCTTGGAAAATCATAGGCCTTAGTGGGGAGGCTACTACTGTTATGTAGCTAAATAAGCATGTTGTGCCCCACAAATTGCCCTCTACATATTTATGTTTACACTACTGTGACTAGGGGGCAGATAAGAGGATGGGCACATCAGAGCCTCTAGCCACTGCAAACTCCAGACACATGTGCCACCTTGTACATCTGGCTTTATGTGGGTACCGGGGAATCAAACATGGGTCCTTAGGCTAAACTATCTCTCCAGTCCCTTCCCCAGGTTTTAATGAACCCTCTATCCTTGTTACTTTTTACTTGTTCTGTTAACTTCTTTTTACATTCGAAGACTTACTAGCCCCAGAAAAAAAAGGTGGTAGAATTGATTAGAGTCTTAATAAGCCCCATGTGTCTACATTTCTTCAATCACTTTCCATTCCATGAAACGATGTTACAAGCAGTTACTTGTGTGTACTGTTGATTCCTGCTCCTTCCTGAACAGGGCTGCATCTGAATATACTGCCTTTGAGTTGGATCAGGTACATACAATTAAGGCATTCAGCCTGAGAAATACCTTTTCACAATAGCTTTTGACATATAAAGCAGGTCAAGTATAGGAAAGTACTCATGGACTGTGTATGGTGTATGCCTGTTTAGACAATGTGGTAAATTCATTATAAAGGTTAGAATAAATGTTTAAAACAATATTTACTAAATCAGTGTTAAAAATCCAAATAAAGGGATACAGAAAGGCATGGAAAAAGGGAGGGATGGGGAGAGAGAAAGAGATGGAAGGAAAAAGGGGGAAAATGCGAGAGAGGAGACAGAGAGAGAGAGAGAGAGAGAGAGAGAGAGAGAGAGAGAGAGAGAGAGAAGAGAAGAGAAGAGAAGAGAAGAGAAGAGAAGAGAAGAGAAGAGAAGAGAAGAGAAGAGAAGAGAAGAGAAGAGAAGAGAAGAGAAGAGAAGAGAAGAGAAGAGAAGAGAAGAGAAGAGAAAGAGAGAGACAGTCTTGAATGTTTTCTGAGAACTGCTCTTGTGTCTGGTTTCCTGAAGCATATTTCGGTCTCATTCTGACAGTGGCCTTTGGAAGGAGAGTTGTGGATACCCCTGTGCTGTAGGTGAGGAAACAGACCAATGTGATGTGATGGACTTGGACCATGTGGTGTTATTGCTATGAGTGGAGAATGGGGGTTTGAGCCCAGGGAAGCCTCTCCTTGGGTGGCTGCTCACAGCCTCCTCTACTAATGGAGTCAGTTTATCCTATCAGTAAAACCCCTTGTTAAAGACAGATACAAATTAAAAAGTGAGTCTCAGGTCCTTCATGTTGGTTTTGATATACTCTTAAATGTCCACTTTTGACTGTACTTTGGCCCTTCTGGATGCTAAGTATGTCTCAAGGAGCATAGCAAGGCCCGTGGCATGGACTCTTATAGACACAGGCTGCTACAGGAGCATTTTGCCATTCCAACCTATGTCCATCAATAGACTGCTTAATGCTTAGATGGAATGTGCCAGAGCATTGGGGTATACTGTCTCAGTCATCTCTTAGTGCTAAATGCATTCAGCAACACATGTTATTCAAAGCATTTACAATAATTTATCTGATTCCTCTGTGCAGCATTCTGTAATTTCAGACCTTTAAAAATGCCCATGCCTGACTTTGACTTATGGTTGTTTATTTTCAATGGACTTGGTATTTCTAGTTTAGATGTTCTCTACCTCAGAGGTCTTAAGGTAGAATTAGCTCTTCTGACCATTGACTTCTGCCAGGTTAATGGGGAGAATGATGTTAATGCCATATGGTGTATAAACGTGGTTCAAATGCAATGGCCTGCAATTTATGGTCAGCCTCTGCAAAGTGCAGCCTTCACTTTATGCCTCCAGAGAAGCAGTGGGGTTTGGCAAGCGTATTGCCATTTCTTTTGTGATGCTTTAAATATAAGCAGGGAAATTGGCTTAAATTCCTAATGTTAAATTACTTTTACAAAAGTTCCTTTTTTAGTGCCATAGATTGCACTGGCGATATTATTACTATTTTTGATATAGTCTAACATGAGCAACCACTTCATATCAATGAAGCCTTCCAATAGTTAATGTTGGCATTTTAGCACAATCATTTAACTATCTCAAAATAACAGAGTTATTCCTCAGCAAGTAGGTTCATTTTCAAGTGAACAACCTGGCTCACCTATACTATCAAGTATGTCTAATTTCATATTTTTTTCTTTAAGTGATATCTGTAGAAATTTGTGTGTATACACTGAGATTCATGTTCATTTTGACACTTTTATTTCTTTATAGGATCATTGAAAAAATCTTTTTCTGTTTTTCAAATGAAGCCTTTGGAGAAATGAGAACCATCTCCTGGTTTTTTGATTCTGATGACACACTTGGAAGTTTGGTGCATGGCGTCTAAATGTCAATTTTCCTAGTACCAGTTTCCCAGAGCAAATTTGCTTTTATGTCTGATACCCAGTTATATCTGTACTATAAATTATGATTTGAATGAGATTTGTCACTTCTCTGGCATATTTTGTGGTAGTCATTCATAGGAATATTTCCTTAGCTATAGAGGTACAAATGTGTTATAGAAAGGTTCTTTGAAAACTTGGGCTCACACAGTGTGTTTTCATGGTTTCCAGCTAATGTCGATCATTTTGTTGCCAGATATTTGTTTTTGCATGTCCTGATGCAGAGTTTGTTCATGAGGCTGCCTTCACTGTTCAGGCTGCATGTTCTCAGATGATCCATAGAAATAACAAACAAGGCATTGTGGCGCCCGTATTTCATTCCTAAAGCTGAATAATGTCAGGCATAATTACTGGGACTAACATCTGGAGCAGTTTATTAAAGGGAAACCTGCCAAGATTGATAGTATACATCAAGCAACATTATCCATATGTGCCATTTTACCATCATTGAATGTTGGGGTGTATTAGCATGAAAGGAAATGAGAGTGACCTAGCCAAGAATGGCCCCACATACAGTATCATCTCAGAGCTGATTGCCATTTAGTTATAGGAAGCAGTCTGTTAGAGGTTTGAAAATCATGCCTATTACCCAACATGAGAATTTTTAGATCTTCAAGGCCCTGGCTACTTGGTCTTTTCAGAATTAAAGTGTACTCCTTCATAAAAGTGCTGTTGATATTTTTTTAATGTTCTCTGAATCCTAAAATAAGTTGAAGGCCATCACTATAATAAACAAACAATGTTAGCTGCTTCTGAAGTCAATATTGTGAAAATGTAGTGGTTACACCTGAGGAATTTAATAGGTATCTTGCCCCACATAAGGCCTTCTGCCCTCCCATTTCCTGATTTTATCACTTTTTGCAACCCAGCTATACCTCCATACAGTCTTATTTATACTTGGGCCTTTGCAGTCAGCTCTAACTGGTCCTTTGCTTTTATTATTTAATGATTCTTAAAAATGGATGTGTTGGTGCACATTCATGTATGGCACACTGTGTGGTACTATGACATATGTTTGTATTATGCAGGAAGTGAATCAAGATAATTAACATCTCAGCTCATATTCGTTGTTTTTGTGGTTAGAGCATTTGCAAATTCTGTTATCTATAGTTATTTTTAAATACATATTATATTATTGTTACCTATGGTCACTATACTGTATATTAGAACAAGAGAACTTATTGCTAGGCTGGGGACCTAGCAATGTAGTGAAGCTATCAGAGCCCCCTCAAAAAATTATCCATTTCTTCCTTACTACTCCATGTTTTTATTCACACTCCTATGACAACGGGCTTTCATAATTTTGCATATGAGTGACATCATGCTACATCTGTCTTTCTGCCTGGTTTACCTCACATAGTCTAGTATTCTTCGGTGCCATCAATATGGTCCCACTTCGTCATTTTTATGTCAGAACAGTACTTTCATGTGTGTATATAAAACATTTCTGATTTCATTTATGTATTGATCAACACTTAGGTGGATTTCTTATTCTGACTACCATGAATAGCTAAATATTGTGAATAATGGTACAAGCATGATAGTGGTAGAAAAACAAACACACAGACTAATGGAACCAAATTGAATGTCCAGAAAGAAATCCATGGCTGTTCTTTGACAAAGATGCCAACAACACACATTGGGGAAAGACAGTCTTTTCATTAAATAGTGCCTGAAAAATTGGACAGCCACATGCAGAGAAATGCAGCTCAACTTTTTATCTCTTACTATATAAAGAATAAACTCAAAATTTATTAAAGACTTTAATATAAAACCTTAAACTCTGAAACCACTTGAAGAAAATGAGAACTGCTTCATGGAATTGGTGTGGCAGGAATTTTTTGGATATGACCTCAAATGACAGTCAGCAAAAGTAAAGATATACAAATAGGTTATTTCATTGGGAATCTCTTTGCTTCAGATCATACCATATTGATTTCATTTATGTGAAGCATACAGCACCCCTGTGTGAAACCCAAACATCTTGGGAAAACCCTACTGGCACTGTGATTGCATGCAGAGAGGGTATGGTGTCTTTCTTACTCTAAGTTATGGACCTTCCTGTCTTTGGCTCTGATATCTTTTTTTTTTATTTTTATTAACATTTTCCATGATTATAAAATATATCCGATGGTAATTCCCTCCCTCCCCACCCCCACACTTTCCCGTTTGAAATTCCATTCTCCATCATATTACCTCCCCATTACAATCATTGTAATTACATATATACAATATCAACCTATTAAGTATCCTCCTCCCTTCCTTTCTCCACCCTTTATGTCTCCTTTTCAACTTACTGGCCTCTGCTACTAAGTATTTTCATTCTCACGCAGAAGCCCAGTCATCTGTAGCTAGGATCCACATATGAGAGAGAACATGTGGCGCTTCGCTTTCTGGGCCTGGGTTACCTCACTTAGTATAATACTTTCCAGGTCCATCCATTTTTCTGCAAATTTCATAACTTCATTTTTCTTTACCGCTGAGTAGAACTCCATTGTATAAATGTACCACATCTTCATTATCCACTCATCTGTTGAGGGACATCTAGGCTGGTTCCATTTCCTAGCTATTATAAATTGAGCAGCAATAAACATGGTTGAGCATGTACTTCTAAGGAAATGAGATGAGTCCTTTGGATATATGCCTAGGAGCGCTATAGCTGGGTCATATGGTAGATCAATCTCTAGCTGCTATAGGAACCTCCACACTGTTTTCCACAATGGCTGGACCAGATTGCATTCCCACCAGCAGTGCAGAAGAGTTCCTTTTTTTCCACATTCCCGCCAACATTTATGATCATTTGTTTTCATGATGGTGGCCAATCTGACAGGAGTGAGATGGAATCTCAATGTAGTTTTAATCTGCATTTCCCTGATGACTAGTGACGTAGAACATTTTTTTAGATGCTTATATGCCATTCGTATTTCTTCCTTTGAGAACTCTCTATATAGCTCCATAGCCCCTTTTTTGATTGGCTTGTTTGATTCCTTATTATTTAACTTTTTGAGTTCTTTGTATATCCTAGATATTAATCCTCTATCAGATATATAGCTGGCGAAGATTTTTTCCCATTCTGTAGGTTGCCTCTTTGCTTTTTTCACTGTGTCCTTTGCGGTGCAAAATCTTTGTAATTTCATTAGGTCCCAGTGGTTAATCTGTGGTTTTATTGCCTGAGCAATTGGGGTTGTATTCAGAAAGTCTTTGCCAAGACCAATATGTTGAAGGGTTTCCCCTACTTTTTCCTCTAGCAGTTTCAGAGTTTCCGGTCTGATGTTAAGGTCTTTAATCCATTTGGACTTAATTCTTGTGCATGGCGAGAGAGAAGAATCTATTTTCATCCTTCTGCAGATATTTATCCAGTTTTCAAAACACCATTTGCTGAAAAGGCTGTCTCTTCTCCAATGAGTATTTTTGGCATTTTTATCGAATATCAGGTGGCTATAGCTACTTGGGCTTACATCTGGGTCCTCTATTGTGTTCCACTGAACTACATGTCTGTTTTTGTGCCAGTACCATGCTTTTTTGTTACCATGGCTCTGTAGTATAGGTTAAAATCAGGTATGGTGATACGACCAGCCTCTTTTTTGTTGCTCAGTATTATTTTAGATATTCGAGGTTTTTTGTGATTCCAAATGAATTTTTGGATTGTTTTTTCTATTTCCATGAAGAAAGCCTTTGGAATTTTGATAGGGATTGCATTAAATGTGTAGATTGCTTTAGGTAAGATTGTCATTTTCACGATATTGATTCTTCCAATCCAGGAACAAGGGATGTTTCTCCACTTTCAAGTGTCTTCTGCAATTTCTCGCTTGAGTGTTTTAAAGTTCTCATTGTATAGATTCTTTACTTCCTTGGTTAGGTTTATTCCAAGGTATTTTTTTTTTTTGATGCAATTGTGAATGGGAGTGATTCTCTGATTTCATCCTTTGTGTGTTTGTTGTTAGCATATATGAAGGCTACTGATTTCTGTGTATTTATTTTGTACCCTGCTACATTGCTGTAGGTTTTGATCAGCTCTAACAGCTTGCTAGTAGACTCTTTAGGGTCCTTTATGTATAGAATCATATCATCTGCAAATAATGATAACTTGATTTCTTCCTTTCCAATTTTTATCCCTTTTATGTGTGTCTCTTGCCTTATTGCTATGGCTAAGACTTCCAAAACTATATTAAATAGAAGTGGGGACAGTGGACACCCTTGTCTTGTTCCTGATTTTAGTGGAAAAGCTTCCAGTTTTTCCCCATTTAGTAATATGTTGGCTGTAGGCTTGTCATAAATAGCCTTTATTATATTGAGATATGTTCCTTCTATTCCCAGTCTCTGTAGGACTTTTATCATGAAGGGATGTTGGATTTTGTCAAATGCTTTCTCTGCATCTAATGAGATGATCATGTGATTTTTGTCCTTCAACCCGTTTATGTAATGTATTACATTTATAGATTTGTGTATGTTGAACCATCCCTGCATCTCTGGGATAAAGCCTACTTGGTCAGGGTGAATGATCTTTTTGATATACTCTTGTATTCTGTTTGCCAATATTTTGTTGAGAATTTGTGCATCTATGTTCATGAGGGAGATTGGTCTGTAATTTTCTTTTTTTGTTCTATCTTTGCCTGGTTTTGGTATCAGGGTGATGCTGGCCTCATAGAAGGAGTTTGGTAGAATTCCTTCTTTTTCTATTTCCTGGAAAAGCTTAAGAAGCAATGGTGTTAGCTCTTCCTTAAAAGTCTGGTAAAATTCAGCAGTGAATCCATCCTGGCCTGGGCTTTTTTTTAGTTGGGAGATTATTGATAGCTGTTCGGATCTCCATGTTTGTTATAGGTCTATTTAAGTGATTAATCTCATTTTGATTTAATTTAGGTAGGTCATATAGATCAAGGAAATCATCCATTTCTTTCTGATTTTCATACTTTGTGGAGTATATGCTTTTATAGTATGTCCCTATGATTTTTTGAATTTCTCTGGAATCTGTTGTGATATTACCTTGTTCACCTCTGATTTTATTAATTTGGGTCTCTTCTCTCTTTCTTTTGGTCAGATTTGCTAAGGGTTTATCAATCTTGTTTATCGTTTCAAAGAACCAACCTTTGGTTTCATTAATTCTTTGGATTGTTCTTTTTGTTTCTATTTCATTAATTTCTGCCCTAATCTTTATTATTTCTTCCCATCTACTGATTTTTGGTTTGCCTTGTTCTTCTTTTTCCAAGGCTTTAAGGCGAAGCATTAGGTCATTTACTTGCTACCTTTCTAATTTCTTAATATAGGCACTTAAGGTTATAAATTTACCTCGTAGAACTGCCTTCATTGTTTCCCAGAGATTTTGGTATGTTGTGTTCTCATTATCATTTGACTCTATAAATTTTTTGATTTCCTTTTTGATTTCTTCATTGATCCACTCATCATTTAGTAGTGTATTGTTTAGTTTCCATGATTTTGTGTATGCTCTATAGCCTTTCTTGCTACTGATTTGTAGTTTAATTCCATTGTGGTCAGATAGAATGCAAGGAATTATTTCAATTTTCCTGAATTTGTTAAGATTTGCTTTGTGTCCTAATATATGGTCTATTTTAGAGAATGTTCCATGTGCTGCTGAAAAGAATGTATATTCTGCAGCCTTTGGATGAAATGTCCTGTATATATCTGTTAGGTCCATTCCTTCTATGACCTCATTTAGTCCAGATGCCTCTGTGTTTATTCTTTCCCTGGATGACCTGTCAATTGATGAGAGTGGGGTGTTAAAGTCACCCACCACCACTGTGTTTGGTGTTATCTGTGACCTTAGTTCTAATAGTGTTTGTTTGACGAATTTGGGAGCCCCCTTGTTAGGTGCATATATGTTTGGGATTGTAATGTCCTCCTGTTGGAGTGTGCCCTTAATCAATATAAAGTGACCTTCCTTATCTTTCTTGACTAACGTCGGACTAAAGTCTACCCTGTCTGATATTAGGATAGCAACCCCTGCTTGTTTTCTAGGCCCATTTGCTTGAAACACCGTCTTCCAACCTTTCACCGTGAGATAATGTCTATCCTTTGTAGAAAGGTGAGTTTCTTGGAGACAACAAATTGTAGGATCCTGCTTTTTAACCCAGTCTGCAAATCTATGTCTTTTCGTTGGGGCATTGAGACCGTTGATATTAAGAGATATTATTGAAAGGTGTGTATTTATGTTTACCATTTGTGTGTGTGTGTGTGTGTGTATTACTGGTTCTACCTGTGCTCTCTTCTGTTAACTGGTATTTGAGTATAGCTTGTTTTTTCTAGGTTCCTTATATGTGTGCTTTTCCTTTTGTTCAGCATGGAGGATTCTATCAAGTATTTTCTGTAGAGCTGGTTTTGTCTTCAAATACTCCTTTAACCTGCTTTTGTCATGGAATGTCTTTATTTCTCCATCTATTTGAATGGATAACTTTGCAGGATAAAGTAACCTTGGTTGACAGTTGTTATCTTTCAGAACTTGGAATATATCACTCCAAGCCCTTCTGGCTTTAAAAGTTTGTGTTGAATAATCTGCTGTAATCCTGATGGGCTTGCTTTTGTAGGTAACTTGATTTTTCTCTCTAACTGCTTTTAATATTTTTTCTTTGGTTTGTGTATTTGGAAGTTTGATTATAATATGGCGAGGAGAGGTTCTTTCTGGGTTTTGTCTGGCTGGGGTTCTAAAGGCTTCCTGTATCTGTATTGGCACCTCTTTCCCAATTTGGGGGAAATTTTCCTCTATGATTTTGTTGAAGATGCCTACTATGCCTCTGGAGTGGAGTTCTTCTCCTTCTACTATGCCCTGAATTCTTATATTGGATCTTTTCATAGTGTCCCGAATATCTTGAAATTCCCACTCATACTTTTCTATAAGTTTGTCTTTCTCTTTGTTGGACTGCATTAGGTCTGCACCTGGTCTTCTAGCTTAGATATTCTGTCCTCTCCCTCATCCATCCTACTGGTGAGATTTTCTACAGAGTTTTTTATTTCATTAACTGTGTTCTTCATTGCTAGTAATTCTGAGTGGTTTTTCTTTATTATTTCTATTTCCCTATTTATGTCTTGTATTGCCTTCTTTATTTCATTAAATTGGTGTCCTGCCTCTTCTTTGATTCCTTTGATTTCCTCTTTGATTTCCTCTTTGATTTCTTCTTTGATTGTTTTCATGTGTTCTTTGACCTCTTTGAACATATTTATAATTATTCTTTTGAACTCTTTCTCAGGCATTTCCTCTAACTCTTTCTCACTGGAGGACATTTCTGATGCATTAATACTTTTAGGTGGATTTATATCGTCTTGCTTTTTAGTGTTTCTTGTGTTATAATGTATATATTTTTGCATCTTGGATTAAGTTAATGCTTGGATTTTCTAGCTAGCTGTGTATTCTTAGCTGTATCAATTGATTTGATGTAATATATTTTCAGGGTAGGACCTTAAGGTATTAGGTGTGGCTCTTAAGACTCTCAGAGTATCTACAAAGATGTTCTTAGGGGTTGAGTTTCCCTGCTATAGGAGTATTCAAGCAGGCTGAGTGGAATAAAATACTGGTAGATTCTAAAATTTAACTAAACACTGTACACATTCAATCAAAAACAGCCCCAAGTATGTATGCAAGAGTAGTTATTATAATGACCAGATCCTCTATCAACAAAGAGGTTTAGATTTATGGTCTGTTGAGGGATCCAAGTCAGCTTGTGACCAAGTGAGACCCTTCCTTGGTGCAATCCCAGTTACCTTGGGTGATTTTGGTTTCAGTCAAGTTGCTGCCTGGGTCGTCGGGCTGCTGTTCTGATTTCTGGAGCTGGGCACTTGCTTTTCCTACGGGGCAAACCGAACCGCTGCTGCTGCCTCTGCTGCTGCCGTAGCTGCCACCACCAGAGCCACCACCGCTGCTGAAGCTGCCGCTGCCGTGTCCACCGCCGCTGCTCCCCCCGAAGCCGCTGCTGCAGGATCTGCCGCCGCTGCTGCTCCTGGGTCCGCTGCTGCTGGGGCTGCTGGTACCGGTGCTGGAGCCGCTGAAGTTGCTGCCGAACTCTGCTCCTGCTTGGGTCCTGCTATCATCCCAAGTTACCGTGGCCTGTCCCGGGCCGCTGCTGTGCTGCTGTGTTCGCTGGAGCTGGGTTCAGGCGTTGGGGGAGGGGAGGGAACCGCGGCTGCTCTGGTTGTCTCGCTGCTCCACGTGTTCTTCTACCTCGCAGTCTTCTCCTCCGTTGCTCGCTGCCGCTCTCCCCTCACGTTTCCGAGTTGCGGAGAGCGTGGTGTGAGAGGAAAATCCCGCACCTGGCTTTTCCTGCGGCTCGAGCCGAGAGTCTGGTGGCTTTCTGCTGCGCCGCGGCTGCGGCGGTTGGCCGAGCTGCCGGAGCCGCTTTTCCCACCTGTGCAGGCTCTGGATGCTCTATAACTCTTCTACTTCTCCGCTGCCGCCTCAATTTCCTATACACCTCACTTTTTCGTAAAAGTGTGTATTTTGCTGAGTTTTTTTGCTCTTTTTCCCCCCTAGGCTGCTTTGGCGTGGTACCTACGCCGCCATCTTAACTGGAAGTCCCGGCTCTGATATCTTAGTACCTGAGACACAAATATCCCAAGCCACTTTAGCATGTTACCTCCCACAGTCATCTTTGAGCTTATTGTTGAAACAGAGGGAATGTGTGACTGGTACGCCAGAGCTTCCAGTGCTGGAGGTATACATGCACTGTTTATGGAGTAAATGCATAATTAAGGCGACAGTTGAACTTGCCCTTGAAAGAGGAGTAAGGTTTGCCAGGGATGAATGCCAGTTAAATACACATTTGCTAGAAGGCAAACTTAAGCAGGTCCTTCAATTTTAAAAAAATATGTTTTAGCAGAATAGACTTCTTAAGTATATTGAAAAACAGGCTATAGATGAACTGCCCAGCAGTTACCATGTTATAAAGTCTTAATATTTAACCCTTCTTTTTTATTCAAGGTAGGGTCGCATTCTAGCCCAGGCTGACCTGGAACTCACTATGTAATAGTCTCAGGGTGGCTTTGAACTCATGACGATCCTCCTACCTTTGCCTACCGAGTGCAAGGATTAAAGGCATGTGCCACCATGCCCAGTAATATTTAAACATGTTTACATTATGTATTTATTTACTTGACAGAGAAAAAGACGGGGAGGGGGGCAAGAATGGACATGCCAGGGCCTTCAACCCATGCGAATGAACTCAAGATGCATGTACCCCTTTGTGTATCTGGCTAACGTGGGTCCTGGGGAATTGTACCTGGGTCCTTTGCCTTTGCAGGCAAATGCTTTAACCTCTAACCCATTTCTCCAGCCCTAAAGTTTAATATTTAAATGCATGTTGTGTTCAAAAATCAGTTACACAGTGTAGTATGCAAGCAATTTCCCTATACCTTGAATAAGTGACTTATTTGATTTTCAAATATTCATATTTTGTATTGCTATTTTACAGTTTTAGAAATGTACCAACCATCACTGCCCTAGTGGTTCCCATATGTGGAATAAAAATGCACACACATATGGAAATATTTATATCCATAAACATTTACTGAATTACATTTCCTGAAATAAGTTTCTGAGTTATATGTAACTGTAGCAACAGATAGTTGCTAAGTCATCCTAGAGACTGTTTATATTTGGAGACACTAAGTCAGTATCTATAGAAAAAATGGGGCCATCAGAGGTGGCCTTGGTGTTTTTTCCCATCTGATAGTATACATCATCTCTGCCTTTGCTTGGTTGCTGCTGAAGGCTCTCTCATTCTCCTCTCCCCTTTCTCCTCTGCTCTTCTCTGTGAGTGCCCTTGTGTATTGAAAGGACCTGAATATGTTTTCAAGTAAGACAAGCAACACATGCAGGACTTTGGCAGTCCCACTTCTGCACTCTGTGTTATGAATGTAATAACATGTCCAGCAAAATAAGAGCATAGTGTTTTTTGTTTCTACTACTGACTTTTCTTGGTAAGTGGGCAAAGGATCTTCATGCTTTCTTGGATTGATGAATTTGAACATCAAATGAACATGTATCATTCATTTGAATTTCTTTTTCTCAGTGTTTTTTTTTTTTCTTTTGCCCATTTTTCTGTGTGGCTGCTTTGACTTCAGTAATAGTAGGAGCATTAGCATGCTTGTAGCTTGCTACATGTAATGGTCAAGACCCATGCCATGGGTTGGAAGGTTGAGATAAAGCAGGAACATTTGGGGCTGGAGAGATTGCTTAGTGGTTAAGGCAATCGTCTGTGAAGCCTAAGGACCCAGGCTAAACTCCCAGAACTCACGTAAGCCAGATACACCACCTGTGCACATGAGGTTTTCTTTTTATTCTTAAATGGCTCTAAGGATTGAATTCCTTTTCTTGTCCCCCTGTAACCCATAGCTTTTCATAAAAATTACTTTCAACTCAAATCCTAGGATTTCCCTCCCCTTCTCCTCTCTCCCCCCTCTTCTCTCCTTTCCCTCCCTTGTTTATTTCCTTAAATTCCTTCCCTCCTTCTTTCTCTCTCTCTTTTAATCTCTTCCCTTCCCTCTTTCCTTCCTTCCTCCTTTCCTCCCCCCATTTATTTATTTATTTATGTATTTATTTATTTATTTATTTATTTATTTATTTATTTATTTATTTATTTTATGAGAAAGTCTCAGTAACCTAGCCCTGTTTTCTTTTGCCACTTTCCAAGTTCTGGGAATAAAGGTGTTACTACCACATCCAGTATGCATCCTAGGATTTCTGTTACCTAGTTCAAATTGGTAAGCCTTATATTGTGTATGTTGGCCTGATATATTCAGCATCATGATAAAAGTAAAGAGATATGCTGTATGAATATCTTTACATTATTCAGACTTAATTAAGTATAAAATTTTGTATTTTAACTTTTATAGGAAAACTGAGCATGTTATCTGTTTAAGTCTATATGATTTTAATGTCATTATTGTATTCTGACAAGTATATAAACTTGTAAAATCAGTGATAGTCATAAAATAATACAAATGCATAACTTCAGTGATACAAACAATTCAACACTATGGTACTGACTTACATTCTTCCAACAGTATAAAAGTGTTTAGAATTTGCAGTTACTCACATTCTGAAGTCATTCCAAAGACATGCCTCCAGGACATTTGATGATGAGCTCATGGTAGAAATTGATGAAGTACATCAAAGAGAGAGGGAGAATAGTAAGAGCTTCCAAAGAGAACAGATGGGTTCTATGCCAACAAATGATGCTATTAATTGACAAATGGCATTGAAACTAAAAGTGCTAAGAGAAGATATGTTGACCTTGGATTGCGAATTTTATTTATTTATAAATTTGAGAGAGAGAGAGAGAGAGAGAGAGAGAGAAAGGGGGGCAGATAGAGAATGGGCATGCCATATCCTCAGCCATTGCAAACAAACTCCAAACACACACACTACCTTGTTCATCTGGCTTACATGTGTACTGGGGAATTGTGCCAGGGTCCTTAGGCTTTTCAGGCAGGTGCCTTAACCGCTGTGCCATCTATTCAGCCTGAACTTGGATTTTTCACCAAGACAAATTATCATATGAGATTAAGGATAAAATGAATAATTTTAGGTATGAACAAAAATATAGGATATTTTCCAAAGAAAATTGTAAGTTGGCAATGAACACAAACACATCATCAATCTCACTAACAAATACTAAGGTACAATTTTAACAATTACTCACTTAAATGTTGTACTGAAAGTTATTAAAAACCTCAGTGGCTAGGCATAGTGATGCATACCTTTAATCACAGCACTTGGGAGACAGAAGTGGGAGTATCACTGTGAATTTGAGGCCATCCTTGGATTATACAGTGAGTTCCAGGTCACATCAAACAAACAAACAACCACAGTAGAAAACCATGTGCACAAGAATCTTGGGTAACATTACAATGAAGTAGCAAATGACTTAAACTCATACAGTATCTTGTTTTTTCCCATGATTATAAACAATATCTCATGGTAATTCTCTTTTTCCTGCCACTTTCCCTTTGAAACTCCACTCTCCATCATATCCCCTCCCACTCTGCCTTTTATTTTAACATCACCATCTTTCCCTCCTGTTATAATGGTTTATGTAGGTGGTGTCAGGCACTGTGAGGTCATAGATATTCAGGCTATTTTGTGTCTGGAGGAGCATGTTGTAAGGAGTCCTATCTTGGCTCTTACATTATTTCCATCACCTCTTCTGCAATGGACCCTGAGCCATGGAAGGTGTGATTTAGATGTTTCAGTGCTGAGCACTCCTCTGTCACTTCTTCTCAGCACCATGTTGCCTTCTGGGTCATCCCAAGGTAATTGCCAACTGAAAAGAGAAGGTTCTCTAACCAAAAGTAAGAGTAATACTAATATATGGGTATGAACATTAAGAAAGTGGCTTACTGGGAAGTTTGGTGAGCACAGTACATACATTTAGCCAGACAACAGCACATGACTACCCCTGTTGTAGGTTTTGAGGGATGTATTCCCTCCCACGGAGTGAGCCTCCAGTCAAATTAGAGGGGAGTTGCTTTCCCCATAACAGATGTGCCGCTATTGTACCCATTGGTTCATTTGGCCAGGCTCACCAAATATAAGGCTTGCAGTGTCCTCTGTTGAGTATCTTCACTGGTGGTTTCTCTCTCTCCCATTGAACTTCATGCCACGTGGCTTTTTCCAGCTTTCTTTCAGCTGATATACATGGAGGAGGTTTTAAGCTCAGCTCCAGCAGGGTTTCTCAGTGACCTTGCAGCCAAAGTTTGTGAAGTCTATAGCCATAGGGTTTTACTATCTATTCCTGGTGAGAATACAAGGGTGTCAGCAATGGCCTGTAATGTTTTGGGGGCATTAGGGACCTCAACTCACTGGAAGGTATCCCATCTCTGGCACTGAAAATTTTCTAATTTTGTTGTATATGTCCAAATCATGAAGGGGAGAAGTATCTTATTAATCAGCTACAGGCTTTTCTAACTGAATTCAGGGAACTTTACCTAGTGTTGGGCCTTGAGAGGCCCAGTCGCAAGGCCTAGTGGAACTTCCTGAGCCTAGCTAAAGTTTGGCAACCTGTCTCTGGCCAGCTATGACTCAGCAGGGCGCCAAATTGCCTCTGGTCTGCTACTTCTGCAAGAAAAGTTAGAGTTCCCATGCTTAGAACCAATCATTTCAAAAGTTGCGATATGCTACTGGTCCTTACACCTCATCCTTTCCTGAGACCCCTGCCTTTGTTCTCAATGCTATATAAACACCTTCCTGTTACAATAAAGTGAGATCCTGCTTCAACAAGTATCCTGACTCAGTGTGTTTCTCTCCGGTGTAAAGGAGGGGGTCTGGGTCATCGACACTCACCATCCCACTCAGTCTCAAGGAGAGACTGGCGGGACCGGCTCTCCTACAACCCTACCTGCTGGAGGACCCGGCACCTTAAGATCTTTAAACAAAGTGTGAATTAATGTATGTAATGCCAGCCATCTAAATATGTACTATGCAGTTTCTTCATGATGTATTCCATATACACTGGCCATATACACTGGGTGACAACAATATTACACAACCTGTTATTTCACCATATTCTTGATTATTGACACTCAACTTCTTTGTTCACTCTCAAACTAGCTTTGATAGCATGCACTAAGGTTTTACAGTAAAATGACTATCTCAATTTATTGAAATATAAATTAAACAGAGGTTCATGGGCATGTCACTTTGATATATAACCAACTTTTATAATATCCCATTGATAACATTACTTGTAACCAAACAACATTTTACGGTTTGTGTTTCACTCCACATCAGCTCAGTGGATGACTCATAAAGAGTGTAATTGACAGCTAGTAATGCTTTTGCAAAAATAAATCAGCTTTTAACTTCATATTAAATTATCCTTTTCTAAATGACTAAAAACTATAATCAAGCACTTTCTGTGTAATTTGCTATAGATTACTACTTTAAGAGAATAACATCCTTTGTTACAAAGGCTTTCATATTATTGCTTACCTTGTCCCTCCTTCCCACTGAATTAAAATCTTTCCTGTGCTGCTGCATGCTCTGAGCTGTCTTCAACAATGAAATCCTAATGAATGTGGAAACTGGGGTAGATCATTGGAAATAGGCTTGGATTAGCTCTGTGGCTGCTCTTGACCTTCAGGGAGAGAAGAGTAGTAAGCTACCTAATACCGAGATGGAAGCTTTGTCAAATGTTTTAAAACTTAAATTGTACAGTAGAGTCTGTAGCCTTCATTGCTGGCTTTCCTTTGTTTCTTGAATCTGCTGATCAGATGAGAAAGCACGAGTACCCGCACAAGTAGAAATAGTGAAAAATATAGTAACATGCAGAAAATTAGGAGCCTAAAGTCACTCATTTAACCATTTATCCCATATAATACTCGGCTTTTGTCAATGGAATATTGAAAAGTGCTTTCATGGAGTGTATAGAATTATGGGTAAGATGTTTATTACAATTTTAAAAATATTTTATGAAGAAGCCTGTGCCAAAGTTCAACACCCATTCCTTTGAACACACAAAGCAACACATTGGTTAAAATTATAATTTGTGAACAATTCTTTAATTTTAGATGAAATATCTAGACTACAAAATTTAGGTCAGCATCTCCCTTAATGCAGAAGCACTAGAATCTTTTGTACTCAGCCCTCAAACAAGGCACGGTTGTATTGCTGTTTAACTTTACATTGAAGGTAATTTCCCAAAAGATCAGACAAAGATAGATAATTGTAGGTATAAGAATTACACACAAGGAAGGAAAATTCTCCCTTTACAAGTGATACCTGAAAATCCAAAGACTTAATAACACAATATATAAAAATAATGAAAGAATTTGGCAAGATATAAAAGTAACAGAAAGTCAGTATTCTTCATGCATAGAAACATTAACTAATAGAGATGATAAAGTAGATGAAAATCCTACTTATGACAGCAATAACTGTGATAAAATTATATATTTAGAGTAAAATTAAGAATATATTTATAAAATATATATAAGGGAAAAATTCTAGATGATCCAGAAAAGTAGACTAAAACAAAAGGATATAACTTGTTCTTACATAGGTTGATTCTTCTTCATAAAGAGTCAGTTCTTTTCAAATTAATGGCTTTAATGTGGCACCAATAAAAGTGACAAGTTTTCACTCTAAGCCAGACAATTTTATTCTGGTATTCTTTCAGAAAATACACACTAGAATATTAAGGAGCCTTTCTTTCTTGACATTTTAACCATTTCATTTAAAAATGTTATTTATTCATTTATTTGAGAAAGGGGAGAGAGAGAGGAAGAGGCGGATAGAGAGAGAATGGGCATACCAGGGCCTCCAGACACTGCAAACGAACTCCAGATGTGTGTGCCATCTTGTGCATCTGGCTTACATGGGTACTTGGGAATTGAAGCTGGGTCCTTATGCTTGTAGACAAGTGCCTTAACCACTAAGCAACCTCTCCAGCCCCTGAGGAGTCTTTCAGTAGATAGAAGGAGTCAGGACTGCTGGACATGGTGTCTCACACCTGTAATCCCAGCACTTAGGAGGCTGAGGCATGAGAAGTGCTTTGAGTTTGAAACCAATGTGAGCTACAGCCTGTCTCAAAAATAACAGAAAGGAAGAATAGATGATTCATGATTTTCATATTCTTACTATGTGTTTTCACTACTTCATAATGAAATCTTGCTATGTTTGCACAGTGACCTCTGTAGAAAATCCAGAAATACATCCAGTTACACATAGAAATTGGGATAATTAAAGTGTCTTCTCAAATCAGTGATAAGAGGTAGAGTTTTAAAACACTTCATACTGTTTTATGTTTCACTGTGGTGAAGTCACACACACCACTGTGCAACTACTTCATCTTGCTGACTCTATATGCCTTAAACGATGACTGCCTATTCCTTTGGCCTCTCACCCTGTGATCACTTTATGAAGTCGACTGCTCTCTAAATAGAACTATACAAATAGATTCATTTAGTACTTGTCCTACTGTGACTGGTTTATTTCACTTAGTCTATTAT
The DNA here is from genome assembly GCF_020740685.1 of Jaculus jaculus. Lineage (NCBI taxonomy): Eukaryota > Metazoa > Chordata > Mammalia > Rodentia > Dipodidae > Jaculus > Jaculus jaculus. Next base: position 28,192,988 of record NC_059103.1, read on the forward strand.
TATCAAGTTTGTACATAATGCATATGCAGAGGCTCCTTCCATTTTTAAGATAGAGTAGTAGTTCATTGTATGTATAATGCCACATTTTGTCTGTTGTTCTACCCACCTACAAATATACACTTGCATCTACTTCCAGTTTTTGTTGTTAGGAGTACTGTTGCAACACAGACATACAAATATCTCTTTAAGAGCCTACACATCATCCTTTCCTTTTGCATATATACTCTGAAGTTTACTTGCTAAATTACATGATAATTCTGTTTTGATAATTATTTTTATTTTTTTAAAGAAAGAGTGTGTGCATGCGAGTGAGCGAGCAAGAGAGAATTGGCATGCCAGGGCCTAAGCCACTTCAAATGAACTCTGAACTCCAGATGCTTGTACCACCTAATGGACATTTGCAACCTTGTGCTTACCCTACCTTTGTGTGTCTGGCTTATGTGGGGATCTGGCGAGTCAAACACAGGTTCTTAGGCTTCTCAGGCAAGTACCTTCATCACAACCATCTCCCCAGCCCTGTTTTGATAATAAAAAAATATTTATTTATTTGTGAGGACAAAAGAGGCAGATAGATAGAGGTGGGGGGAGGGAGAGATTCGGCACGTCAGGGCCTTGAACCACTGCAAATGAACTCCAGATACATGCCACCCTGACTTACGGGGGTTCTGGGAAATCAAACCTAGTTCCCTTGGCTTTGCAGGCAAGCACCTTAACCACTAGGCAATCTCTCCAGCCTGTTTTAATGATTTTGAAGACTGGCCATAATGCTTACCACAAAGGACATGCCACTTTACATTCCCACTAGTAAAATTACAACATGAATTTCAATTTTCTACACCGTCATCATTTGTTTTTCTTTTTTTTTTAATGATAGTGATCCTAGCAGGCATGAAGTATATATTAGGTTTTGATGTGCATTTCCCTACAGATCAGTGATTTGAGCATATGTTCATGCTCTGTTAACCATTTTTTTTTTTATCAATTCTTTGGGGAAATGTCTGTTTAATTCTTTGGCCATTGCATAATTGGATTGTTTATCACTTGTCATTGACTTTAGGAATTACTTGTATAGTCTGGATACTAAGTCCTTATCAGCATCATGATTTGTAATTATTTCTCTCATTCTGTGGGCTGTGTTTTCACTCTCATTTATGTTCTTTAAGCACAGAAGTTGTAATGTTGTTTCCTGGTGCTGGGAATTGAGCCAAGGCTTTGTGCCTACTAACTAAGTGCTCTACCACCAAACCATATCCTAAACTCTTGTTTATTTGAGATAGCTTCTTGTTATCTAGTTTAGGCTGGACTCCAGCCTGTGATCCCCTGCCTCAGCCACTGAGTGTTAGGATTATAGGTGGGTAGCAACAAGCTCAGTCAAAAGTTTTAAATATTAATATAATCTAAAATTATTTTTCTTTTGTTGCCTGGACTTTGGGGTATCATATCTTGGTATGATGGTTAATTTCTGGTTGTCAATTTGACAATACTTAGAATACCCAGGAATCTAGGAAGACCCAATTCCACTGTGGGGCACCCCATTCTATAGGCTGGGGTCCTGGCCTGGATAAAAGGGATAAGTCGAACAGCAGCATTCATTGCTCTCTGCTTCCTCCTTGTGGACTAAATGTAACCAGCTGCCTCGCTACCATGCCTTCTTTGGCATGATGGACTGTAATCTGGAACTGTAACCTGAAATAAAGTTTTCCTTCCTTAAGTTGCTTCTGGTGAGATATTTTGCCCAGTAACAAGAAAATAACTAATACACTAGTAAATCATTGCCAAATCCAGTGTCATGAAGCTTTATTTTAACAGTACCAAGAGATAAAAATTTATCTGTTTCTTCTGAGTTTTTGATGTGCTTGAATCTAAATTTTGTATATGGAATACAGTAAGGTTTTAGCATCAATCTTTTGTATGTGGATATTCAGTGTATCTTGTTCTATTTGTTAAAAATTTGATCTTTACCCATTAAGTATACCTGGCTCTCTTAAATTAAAAATTATTTGATCATATATGTGAGAGTTTATTTCAGGATTATTTACTGCATTGTTCTATGTATATTTATGATAATACCACCATTTTGTCATTTGGTTTTATTTTTTGAGAAAGATTCTTAGAAAAAAAAGTATAATGGGGAGTGATTTTCCATATACTTCTCTTCATTAATTTCCCCTCTTTTAAACATCTTGCATTTGAGTGGTACATTTGTTGTGATTAATGAATCAATATTGATAGATGACTCTGAATTAGTCCATGGTTTATGTTAGGACTTAACTCTTTTGATAAGTGGAAGTGTCTGTTACTGCAGTGATTTACAGAACAATTCTTTCACAAATATCAAAGCCCTCCCTGTTTTGACTCTTTTCTTTCTTTCCCACAACTCTCAGAAATTTATTTTGTCATGGAAGCTCATAGATATAGCTTTCTAGCATGCTTTACAGTCAGATGGCTACTTGAGTTCAGTGATACTCATTTAAGAATCTTCCATGTCCTTTAATGACTCCCTAGTCCATTTGTCTTCACTGGAAATGATAGACTTTTGATATGTGTTGAGGACACTGAAGAATCATCTTGGTAAATATAAAATAAGATTCATACTTCATACCATTGTAAACTCCAAATAGTCAGAGATGTTAACGGTAGGGAAAAAATATAACCCAAGAAAAAAGTGAAGCTAAGTGCCAAAATAAAATTCCAGTGAATTCATTTAAAATTGTATATGATAAAGGCCTTTCCTTTTATTTTTAAAAGTTTCATTTATTTGTACGTGTGTGTGTGTGTGTGTGTGTGTGTGTGTGTGTGTGTAAGGGTTTTTGCCTTCCCCTTTATTATAATTGCTGAGTGTCGCATTGATCTGATGGAGATGGATATGGAACAGTTGTTGATCAGAGCTCTTGATACAGACAAGAAGTTCAAACACCAACTATTCCTGGAAATTGGACAGTGAGCATCAGTCATCTATCATCATTTAGGCAGTGGAAAAGATCAAAGCAACTTGCCATCCATCATATCTACTTAACTGTTCTCCAGGGTGGATTAAATTGTATTTAACAACTTTCATCTTGTGAGAGTTATACACTCTAGAAGTGAATAGCACTTATCCATCAAATTGATGCTTTCTGCTTATCAATTTAAGACTTTAAAACTTGTTCTGAAACACTCAATATTTAGTGAATTATTTTTCACATTTTGATGACTCTTTATCTATCATCTCACCAAATTTTTTCCTTAGCAATGAAAATATTAAATTTACCAGCATAGTAATGGGAAATGTATTGTGAAGAATACAGTGGTATCAAAACAGTACTTTATTTTCATACGTGGTTGTTATTCATGGAAATAAGTTTGGTTGTTAGTGAAAGTTTAATCTGGATCCCTTCAAGATCACTGTAGGAACCTACATTAGGGCCAGCTCTATCAGCATCTCAACAAGGCCATCTAAATGACCTTCAGATGAGCCTGGATAAAAGTGGATACTTCTTGATTTTTGAGGCTAGCTATACTTTTATCTTATTTTCATATAGAGAGGCTACATGGTTGCCACCAACCTCAGGTCTTATTGTTTGTCTGTGGAGATTTAAGACAGAAGGGAAGGAAGACCATTTTGAGAAATATGAGTGACTTTCAAAAGTTGTTTCACTGGGGCTGGAGAGATGGCTTAGTGGTTAAGCGCTTGCCTGTGAAGCTTAAGGACCCGGGTTTGAGGCTCAATTCCTCAGGACCCATGTTAGCCAGATGCACAAGGGGGCGCACGCATCTGGAGTTCGCTTGCAATGGCTGGAGGCCCTGGCGCGCCCATTCTCTCTCTCTCTATCTGCCTCTTTCTCTCTGTCTGTTGCTCTCAAATAAATAAATAAAAATAAACAAAAAAAAATTAAAAAAAAGTTGTTTCATCAATTTTGAGAAGTGAGAAGATGGACGTGGGGATAAATGTAGGGAAAAGTATACTGCGTTTTATCCTTTCTTCTCTACGGCTCATGTAACATTGGGGAGCTGCTGAGAAGTTGATGAATGAACTTGTTGAATTGCTGTACATTGCTGTTGGTATTAACTTTTTCATTAGATTAGATCTAGCCTAAGGTAATGGCAGTCATAAAACAAGAATGAGGTAAACAGTGGCGCATGCCTTTAATCCCAGCACTCAGGAGGCAGAGGTAGGAGGATTGCCATGAGTTCAAGGCCACCCTGAGACTACAGGAGTGGGAAAGAGAAAGTGAGAGAGAGAGAGAGAGAGAATTTTGGTGTGCCAGGGGCTCCAGCCTCTACAATCGAACTCCAAATGTGTGTGCCACCTTGTTTGCTTGCCTCACTTTGTGCATATGGCTAACATGGGACTGGAATGTTGAATCTGGGTTGTTAGGCTTCACAGGCAAGCGCCTTAACTGCTATGCCATCTCTCCAGCCCCAAGTAGCCATATTTTTAAGTGAAAGAAGTAACTGGGCCTTAGGTTCTTTCTCTCTATTTGGAGGTAGAACTACTACCTCCCAGAAGTACCATAGGCTGATGCTCAAGACTTTAACACATTTATTTTGTGTTACTTAAGATCTAATCTATAACATATCCTAAGATGACACCTAAAGGGAAAAGATGGTTGCTCATGCCCTAGCCATCACCATGTCCTCATTTTAGCTGCCTTAGAGGAGTAGGTGATGAAGGACAGTGGTGTGTTTTGGTGGGGTGGGGGGGCTGGGAAGTGAGATATGGTATCTGGGAGTAGTCACATAATACTTCCGCTTGGTTTTCATTTTCTTTGGTTAGAACTTATTTGTGGGACTATCTAGAAAGTATGGGCAGCTAAAATTAGGGTTATGTCATTATACATGATTTATATTTCCTGGCAGGGTCTTACTATGTAGCCTAGGTTGGTCTTGAATTCATGATTCTACTACTTGTCTGTCCAGTGCTGGGTTAAGACTAATCTAGTATGTCATTTTATTTTTTTAATATTCATGAGTTTGTTGTGCCATATGAAGCTTTGTCACTCATAGAGCCATTGGAAAATTGGTTGCTAATCAATCTATCCCTCATATTCTCTGTTTGTCATCCATGAATTCTTATATGACCAGTGGGTTTCTCTCCCATGTGCCCACAGAATGAAAGTACTTTGTGACTTTGTAAAGGCCCTAGAATCTTCATTTTATCACCTATGTTTATTTTTTATTTGCCTTTGATGTTTATTACTTGAAATGAATGACATAGTTCAGTTAAAAGCCACATGTCAAGGTTAAAGGATTCCTGGAGCCATGACTTCCCACAGGTCACAGCCTGTCACTAAGTAAGTAGGCCTCTGCACATATGCTTTCAGTCTTACACCTAGGTTCTCTGAGGCTTCAGAGTTATAATGTGTCTTCAGATTTCTTTCCTTCCCAACCAGATCTTTGGTTCGTTATAACTTGGCATGGGCCTCTTCTCTCTGCCCTCACACTGCCTTGCATGTCTTATGGGGCCTCCATGATGGCCTTTAACCTGGCTGAGCTCTCAACAGAGGAGGTTCAATTCAGTGCAGCTCAAGCTAACAAGCAGTCTTTTGAAACTCCTGGGGGCCATATTCATAGCTTGGGCTGTTGGGTACCATAGTTCAGTCATGGAACCAGTATCTCTGGGCTATTTGGTAGATTGTTTTCAGTGAGCTTTCCCAAAGCCTTGCAGACAGATAGCTTTCTGCTGTATTACAATATAGTCTATGCTACTTGCATCTGCTGGGAAAAATAATCAAAACAAAAACAAAAAAAAAATTGACATAAAACATTTCATCCTAAAAAGGGATCCAAGCTCTCAGGTGCATTGTACACCTTCATTCACAGCCAGTTTTGCATTAACTATTCAGAAGCCCTTTCTGAGCACCCCCATTCTCACTGGTCCAGAGTGTAAACAAATGGTATTAGTATCAAGAGCCATGAAAAATGACCATTTTATGTGTTAGGGAATAGTGGAGTTGGAGGAAGATAAATAGGACAAAGCATTACATGTGTCTTTCCACAGCAGGTGAGAGGGCACATTGTTTATGCAGTGCATTCATGTGTGTTCCAGCATATCTCGGCTTTAAATGTGGTCTACACCTGATCCTAGCCAAAAGGCTGAGCAGCAATATCTTGGTATATCTAGTAAATCCATGATCTATTTATGTAACTGTGATTTCATGTATATTTAAAAGTTTAATTTTATAATTATGTCCTTATTAGTGTTTTGAGTATTGAGTCAAGATTATCATGTAATTCTGTCAACAGGCAAATATTTTGGAGAGAAGGCAGCCATATCTCTATTCTAGTAGAGTAGGTAAAAAATTTTATTAATTTTTTTCTCAAGGAGTAAACCAGACTGGAGAGGGATTATATATGTTAATTAGGAAAGAGGAAAAAAAGAGGTATAGAATTTTACCATATCATGAAATGTTTTCCTGGCATGAAAGTTTCAGGGGGCATTGTGACATTGCTAAGTTCAATTTTAAAATAGTCTTACAGTTGCCTCCTTGGCATCCTGGGGAAAACATGAATTCTTACTTCCAAATTCATTAGGACAAAAAAAGTCATCCTTATCCTCTGGGGATTCGTTTTCTGCTGTAGTTAGAACTTACCTGCATTGCCATTTTTATAGCACAGGCACTTAAAGTCACAGACCCAGATGACTTCAAAGGTGAGGGATAGGCAACATTAGCCACTGAATGGCCAGGTAAAATAGTGACCATTTCCAATCAGCTCTGGTTGCAAATATGGTCCTAGTTTTGTCCAATATTTGTTGTTATTGTTGTTTCGAGGTAGGGTCTCACTCTAGCTCAGGCTGGCCTGCAATTCACTATGTCCAATCTTAAAAGTGGAAATAAAATAAGAGACATTGGATGGTGTAAGATACAGTTTGACACCTCAGAGATTCCAGGATTTATAGACACCTACTCTATATCCAAACACCATGATGTGCAGTACTGTAGACTGGGAAGTAACCACTGCCTGGGTCTCATGGCCTTGGTAAGGAGCTTTGTGTGACCTACTCTCAGGTTTGTGTTGGCTCATTCATAGAATGTTCTCTTGATCAGCTCTGTGCCTGATTTCTTTTACATCTGATCAGGATATGGCATTCCTAGTGGGGACGGTGAAGCACATGGGTCCAGTAGTCCTGTGCTCCTCACTTCACAGGCTCTGGCTGTAGAATGCTCACAGGCATACCTTTGTGTTTCTCTGTGAGACTAGTTCTGGATACTGTAGCTTTCCGTGGGAATGATGAATGCAACATTCACGAGCCAGTCTGCATTCCACTCTGCCATTTTCCGTGTGGGCATCCCATGGGTGCTTCAGATATTCTGACATTTAGAGTGACACATTCTGTCATGTCTTCCTTTGGATTGACATAGCCTTTCTTTTCATTACAGAGCATTTTCATTAGGCTTTCTTACTCTTTAATCTTAGTTAGGAGTTAGCACTGAATGGAGACAGTACATTCTAACTCAAGTAATTAGACTTCCTTTGTGTTTTACCTCCCATTATTCTGTGCTGTCTGTCTTCTGTGCACTTAGATCATCTTTTGCCTTTACTTGCAGTTTGTCGTTCCCTTAGTTTAGAATGCTCTTCCTGTTCCCTGCCCTGTGTATGTTGGGGGAGAGGTTATATCAACTTTGATTTTCTATAACTAATGGGAAGGTCTTCATATATTTAAAGAAACTTTCAAAAAATTATATTTTTATTGAAATTTTAAAAAATCTTTATTTTTAAAATTTATAGAATCCCCTCCCACCACTTTCCTTGGGTCCCTCCTGTGGTGGTTTGATTCAGGTGTACCCCATAAACTTAGGTGTTCTGAATGTTAGGTTCTCAGCTGATTTGGGAATTAAAGCCTCCTGGAGGAAGTGTGTTGTTGTTGGTGGGCTTATTGGTGTTATAGCTAGTTTCCTCAAGCCAGTGTTTGGCACCCTGTCCTGTTCCTATTATCTACCTTATGTTGGCCAGGGGGTGATGTCCACCCTCTACTCATGCCATCATTTCCTCCTGCCATCATGGAGCTTCCCCTTGAGCCTATAAACCAAAATAAACTTCTTTTTCCCATAAGCTGCTGTTGGTTGGGTGATTTCTACCAGCAATGTGAACCTGACTGCAACAGTAAAGTGGTCCTGAGGAGTGGGATTGCTGCTAGACACCTGACTGTGTAGCTTTGGCCTTTTGGAGCTGATTTTCAAGAGAAATGTGGAAGGATTTGAACCCATGGCCTAGAAGATGCCTTGCAGTGCAGCTTAATTGACTATTCTGGTCAGAGCTGCAAGACCTGAATGCAGTAAGAACTATCGACTGTGAGTTTTGGCTTATGAGGGTGAGAAAGAGCTTTGCTTGGACTGGACTAGCAGTTTGTGTGAGAAGCTTGCTCTTATGCCCGTGTCCTGAGAAGTTGTGCAGGGTTGCTTTGCGTAGAAATGAACTGGAGTGAGCAGAGGGATATAGCACAGAAAGAAAAATCTTTGGGTGAACTGCAACCCGTTCAGCTGCAATTGAGAGATTACAACCTTTGAGATTGGGTCAGGTGACCTGCACTGGGACAACAGGAAGAATGTAGACTCTTTTGAAGGGGACTTGAGTGCTCAAGAAGTGTCCTGTTCTTCAAAATCTGCTTTATTCTCCCCTAGATTAACAAATTGGCACCCTACATGGTATTGTGGAGTATAAGAAATGCAGGAAAGAGAGGGTCATTGAGTTTGAAACACGGTCTTGTGTTTTGGAAATGGTCATGGGCAATGTGAGGCAAGTTTCCTGGATGCTTGCACGGAGACCTGCTGGAGCCCTGAGATTGAACCATGGATTGCAGTGGAGACCCAGTGGAGATGCCGGGACCATGAGATGGCTGCTAAAAAGAGTTGCTGGTCCCAGATGAAGTTTTCCAGGACTGTGAGTAGCCTAGCTAGAGGGGTGGAATTGGAATGCCAGATACTTGTTGCTGGTTAGGATTATCAGACTTAGAGTCTTGTCACTGGCTAGAGTTATTGGATTTGGAGCTACAGAGTTTGGTGTTTGCCCTGTTTTAAATCTTGTATTGGTTGAATATTTCTTTGCTATGCCCAGTGCCATCTTTTGCAGTGTGAATGTTTATTCTGTGCCATTATGGATTTTTTGGTATTATGACTCAGTGAAAAGATCTTGGACTATGGGGATGTATGAACATCGCTGGTACTAATAAACACTATGGGGGCTTTTAAAGTTGGACTGAATGCGTTGTATTTTAAATCATGTATGGATATCAGTTTATGGGGGCCAGGGGCGGAATGTGGCGGTTTGATTCAGGTGTCCCCTATAAACTTAGATGTTCTGGATGTTAGGTTCCCCAGATGATGGCAATTGGACATTAAAGCCTCCTGGAAGTGGTGTATTGTTGGGGGAAGGCTTATGGTGTTATAGCCAGTTTCCCCATACCAGTGTTTGGCACACTCTCCTGTTGCTATTGTCCACCTTATGTTGTCCAGGGGGTGATGTCCACCCTCTGCTCATGCCATTGTTTTCCCCTGCCATTGTGGAGCTTCCACTGGAGCCTTTAAGCCAAAATAAACCTCTTTTCCCACAAGCTGCTCTTGGTCAGGTGATTTCTACCAGCAATGGGAACCTGACTGTAACATCTCCCAACTCTCTCCATTGAACTCCTTTTTCTTTCCTCCTTTTTCTTGTTCTAAATTTATTTCATTTTGTGGCTGTACTCCATCAGCCACAACAACCTGTTGATAGGCCCTTTATTATGCAGATCTTGTATAGATAATGGTAGCTGCTGTGAGGCCATGAATGTAAGTTTCAGTTTGCATCTGAGAAGTTTTCCAAAAGCATTCCTGGGAAATTTTATGACTGTTGAATCTTGCCAGCAGTCATTGGCAAAAGATTTAGGGTTTTACTGACTACATTATGGCTCTTAAATGACTTTCTACTTATTTCCTGCCCTGTAGTGACATGAAAAATATTTTTGTCTCTACTCTTTTTAAATATTTTTATTTTATTTGCAAGCAGAGAGAGAGAGAGAGAGAGAGAGAGAAGAGAGAAAGACAGAGAATGGGCACAGTAGGGCCTCTAGCTGTTGCAAACAAGCTCCAGATGCATGCACTACTTTGTGTATCTGGCTTTACATGGGTACTGGGAATCAAACTCTGGTTTCAAGGCTTTGCAGGCAAGTACCTTAACTACTAAGCCATTTCTCCAGTTTTTTAAATATATTAAGTAGAAACTTTGTATGAACACATAATATGTTGGTACCATCATTTTTATACTCCCTGTCCCTACTCTACTGAAGGCCCTCTTTAGTGGGATTGCTGGTTTTCACCATGGAGTTGTAGGTCATGAATTGTGAGGGTGGAGAGCAGTGCCTCTGGATATTCCCTCTTACCCTGTGGCTCTCACATTCTTTCCACCCACCTCTTCTGCAAAATTCCCTGAGTTGTGGTAGGTGTGCTTTCAGTCTTCATTAGTGTTGAGCTGTCAGCAACTTCGGGGTTTCTACTTCGGTACGTTTTGAGTATCCTCAATGTCTTTTCCCATCACTTTGGTGCTGGTTGTCAGGCTTGCCATGGAAGCAGCACTCTTGCTCATCTCACCATTCTTCTGTAGTTTCACCTGGGCTCTAGCTGTTGTGTGAGGGGTGTTTCATCTCCTGCCAGGGAGTCAGTTATCTATTCTTTATTGTTGATAGATTTTGGTTGTCCTTGGTTCTCATTGCTCTCTGAGAAAGAAAAACAGATTCTTTAGTGGAGAGTGAGATCAAGATAGGTTAAAGGGGATAAGCATTGTTAATTTAGAGAGGTTTTGATGGATGTAGCCTCACTTTTGGGCAAAGATTAGTGGGATCAGATTCTGGCTCAGTTCCCAGTTCCACTTATGGTTTCCTTTCCACTGAGCCAATCAGAGACTCATTGGTTACCTACCAAGGCTGTGTTCCACTATTGCAAAGGTGTGTACATCTTATCAGGGTGGTTGCTTTCATATAGCAGGGTCCCCTGGTAGCTCACAATATTGTTGGCCATTTTCCTCAAGCAGCTCATGTAGTACTTTTCAGCACTACACATGGCTTCCTTCCATATTCCAGCCAGACCTCTGGTTGTTTTGTGTCAGCAGCATGTGGTGTCTTCAGCAACAGGGTCTTACCTTTACCTAAGGTGGGTAATCAAATGTTTTGACAAAAGCTGGTCTTATTTGGGAACCTTGAAGGTCTCTGATCAACAGCTCAATGTGGATTGAAACCAATTTCAGGTATTTGGGAGTCATAAACCAGAGCCAAATGTTTTAGCATTAGGCTTCATCCCACACTATCCAGGATCCTTCTTGCCAGACAACCCTTCCATACTTCTATTGAGGGTTATATCTTTTAGTCTGCTCTCCTGGAGGAAGGTTTCCATGGTACCAACACATTTGTATATATCATTTCTGTGGTTTTGTGTATATCTTCCCCATCTTCCTGTTACTCTCCCTACAAACACTTTGATCCCACTTATCTCTCCTTTGAGGTACCTGTCAGGTATACCTGAAACTCAAGCTGTTACAGTTAAGGAACCAGATGAGGGAGAACATGCATAATTTGTCTTTTTGTGTTTGTGTAAGTTCACTCATTATGATCTGTTCCAAGCCCACCCATTTTCCTACAAATTCATTATATCATTTTTGCCTTACTGCTGAGTACAGTTCCATTATATATATATATGTAACCACATCTTCATTGTCCATTCACCAAATGATAGACATCTGGATTGATTCCAGTTCCTAGCTATTATGAATTGACCAGCTATAAACATGGTTGAGCAACTATCACTGCAATGAAGATTAGAGCCTTTTGTGTAGATGCCCGGTAGAGGAATGACTGGGTCAGTAGTATCTCTATTTTAATCTTTTCCAAGAGTCTCCATATTGATTTCCACAGTGGTTATACGAGTTTGTACTCCCACCAATAGTTAATGAAGTTCCTCTTTCCCTGCAGCCTTGCCAACATTTATTGTTGTTAGATTTTCTTTAAAAAATATTTTATTGGGCTAGAGGGATGGATTAACAGATATGGTGTTTGCCTACAAAGCCAAAAAATTCAGGTTGAATGCCCCAGGACCCACATTAGCTAGCTGCACAAGAGAGTGCATTTGCAGTGGGTAGAGGCTGTGGCACACCCATTCATTCTCTCTCCCTCCCTCTTTCTCTGTCAAATAAATAAATAAAAATAAAATAATAAAAAATATTCATTTGAGAGAAAGAGAGAAAAAGAGAAGGAGGCAGACAGAGAGAGAATGGGAATACCAGGGCCTCTAGCCACTGCAAATGAACTTCAGATGCCTGCACAACCTTGTGTATCTGCTTATGTGGGCACTGGGGAATCAAACCTGGGTCCTTAGGCTTCACAGGCAAACCATCTCTAGCCCCTTTGGCTTGATTTTTTAATGATTGTCATCCTTTCTGGAGTAGTTGTTTTAAATGGCATAGTTGTTTTAAATTGCATTTCCCCTGATAGTTAAAGTTGTTGAACTTTTTCTTTTTTTTAAATTATTTATTTACTTATTTATTTGAGAGTGACAGACACGGAGAGAAAGACAGATAGAGGGAGAGAGAGAGAATGGGTGCGCCAGGGCTTCCAGCCTCTGCAAACGAACTCCAGACACGTGCGCCCCCTTGTGCATCTGGCTAACGTGGGACCTGGGGAACCGAGCCTCGAACCGGGGTCCTTAGGCTTCACAGGCAAGCGCTTAACTGCTATGCCATCTCTCCAGCCCTGAACTTTTTCTTAACTAATAGCCATTTGTATTTCTTCTTTTGAACATTCCCTATTAAGTTCTATACCCACTTTTTGAGTGGATTGTTTGATTTTTTTTTATTATTATTGTTTAGATTTCTGAGTTTTTGGTAAATTCTAGCTATTATGTCCTGGTCAGGTTTATAGCTGCCAAAGATTTTTTTTTTCCATTCTGGGGGTAGTCTCTTGGCTATGATTATGGTATGTTTGTTTGTACAGAACCTTTTTACCTTAATGAATACCACTGGTTGAGTGGTTGTTTATTTTCTTGGGCTACTGGAGTATTGCTCAGGAAGTCTTTCCTCACTCCTGTATCATGGACAGTTCCCCCTATTTTTTTTTTTTTCATGTAGGAAATTAAGAGTTTTAGGTCTTAACATTGAGGGCTTTAATACATTTGGAGTTGATTTTTGTGCATGGTAAGAGGAGTGGGTCTAGTTTCAACTTTCTATATGTGGTTATCTAATTTGTCTAAACAATTTGTTCCAGATCCTGTGTATACTCTTGGCTTCTTTATCAAAGATCAAGTAGCTATAGGTATTTAAACTAAGGGCTGGGTCTTCAATTCTGTTCCGTTGGTTTACATATCTGTTTTCATGCCAGTACCATGATGTTTTTGTCACCATGGCTTTGTAATGTACCTTGAGATCAAGTATGATGATACCTCCATAGGTGTTTCTTTTGCCTAGAATATTTTTAGATATCCAAGGCCTTCTGTCATTCCATATGAATTTTGAGATTATTTGGTTTATCTCTGTGAAGAATGACACTGGAATTTTTATTTGTATTGGGTTGAATCTATATATTACTTTTGGTAGAATTGCAATTTTCCTGAGGACCCAGTAAAGCCATATGCACAAGGTGGTGCAAATGTCCTGAGTTTGCAGTGGCTACAGGTCCTGGTGTGCCCACTCTTTCTCTATCTCCCTTTATCTCTTTTATAAAATAAATATATTTTAAAATAATTTTGGTGAATATATTCTCCATGGCCTGAATTTCTTCACCTTCTGGTATGCCTATGCTCCAGATGTTTGATAGTTTTAGGTTATCACACTATTCCCTCATAGTCTTTCCATATGAATTTTTGAACTTATCAAAGTTTTTGGACTCCTGAACCATTTCTTCTGTTTTGTCTTCCAGATCTGAAGTTCTATCCTCCACATGATGAACATTGTTAGTGAAGGTTTCTAGGGAGTCTTTTATAAGCTCTATTTGGTTATTGTTTTCTGTTGCATTTTTCTGTATCATATCCATCCTTTGTATGCTTCCAGTTTCAGGTCATGATTTGATTTTCTTGATGCTTCTTAGAATACATTCTTGCATTTAATCATATATTCATTAAGCTTAATCAATTGGTTATTGAGATCTTCTATTTGTTAACTCACCTTCAACTCGTTTATGTCTCTTTTGAGGCCTCTCCAGTTTTCTTTGAGTGAAGCTTAGTGATGTAAGGTGTGTGCTATAAGAGATGATTCTGCTCAATTTTATTTATGCCCTTATTGTTTTGGGGTGTTTCTTTGATGATTTGCTTCCAATTCAGCCATTGGCTTTGTCAGGGTAAATAAGCCAAGTATGCCTTCATTTTGAGATTCAATTCCTGTTGTCTCCTCGATGTTGTCATTGAAAACTTCCATTTTGGGTCTAGGCAGCCTTGGTGTAGATCTCTCAGTTTGTTGTCTCCTGACCTTTTCTCTCTCCTTCTTTCTCTCTTTTTCCTTTTGAGTCTACCCATCTCAGGGTAAAAGTCTGTTTTACTAAGGACGAAACATGTATTTTTCCTTGTAGAATCTGCAATAAGTGTTCTACTAGGCTTTGAACCAGAATGGAGTGGTATGGCATTGTATCCACATATGCTTGGGTTGTGGAGATTGCAAGTGTGCCTGCAATTATGGGCTGGTGGCTGATAGAAGAGCTGTGGTTGGGGGTCTGGAATCTTTTCAGTCCATGATCACAGTTGTGCCTTGCCTGTGGGGCTCGGGGTTGGTAGCACTTGCCCCTGCTCCCTTACTGTACCTATATGAGCTGGTTGTAGAGGACTCACTCATACTCCCTGGCTGGTGTTTGCCAGCTATTCCTCTGCTCCCCATCTGGGGTACAAGTGATGTCCCAAGGTGGCTCCAGCAGTGGAGGAGGGTAGATTCTGGGAAGTGGCTGTGGGTTAGCAGGTATAGGGGCATTGGTGAGTAGAAGAAGATAGTGGCTTGATCAGATTTGGTGGCCAAGGTCCAAATGGTCTGCTGAGGCAGGAGGCACAGGATGGGGAGGGGGACCCGCTGGAGAGTGGTGACATAGATTGGGTGCACAGGCCCCACTCTATGACTCTCACCTGTCTTGAGTGCAGAGACTCCAAATGTACTACCGAGTACCTTACCCTTCTGGAGGGCACAGGCTCCAAACATGCTGGCTTTCCAAATGTACAGGCCCCAAACATGCTGTGACCCTCATGCTCTTCTAGCTCACAGGCCTCCAACACATTCAGCACCTCATCTTTTTGGGTCACACAGCTCTACTTAATCTCTTAAGGATATTGTCACATGTTGTTATTAGCTATTTGCTTTTTAAATTAGTGAAAGTCAATAATGACACAGGAATTGATGACTCACAGCCAGTACACCAATATGATATATCAATGCACCCATATTTTGGGGGGTATTTCAAGATCTTGTCCTGTGATTTCACTAAACGAAATCCACATACCAAAGTTTAAGGTTCAGAAAGATTTTTGTTATAGCTTAGAGTTTTTTGAAGGCGAACTTTAAGATAAAAGGAGCTTAAAGAAAGCAAGGAAGACATGGCTCTTACACAAGGAGGCAAGAAGAAGTTTGAGAAGCCCACTCCAAGACTCAGTTTGGGAATATTTATGTGAGCCTAGTGGATGGACTGCTGGTCTAGCCAGTTAGTCCCCACATCAGGTGTTTGGGGTCAGGATCTCCAGAAAAGATCAATCTTCCCAGAAATCCTAATTCTCTAGGAAGAGCTTTCTCATAATAGGATGGAAGTACTCCCTAAGGGGAGAGATAAGGAAAGGTCAGACCCTTCTGACATTTGGGACCATAGTAAAATGTAATGATGTAGATTTTTCCCTTATAGACCCAGGGAAAATTCCCATGTATAGTAAGAAAAAAGTTATGCACTTTGGGGCCCTGCCACCCTAAACTACCTCAGTCAGAAGAAATAGAGTTCTCTCTGTTGCATTATCTACACATAGCTGGTCAGTACACATCCAAAAATTGTTACTGAACGATTCTGTTGTTGTCGTCTTCATCATCATCATTGGGGATGGAATGCTTCAAGGTCTTGAGGGCTTGGATTTCTCTGAAGTGCAGATGGTGATACTTTCCTGCAGAGGTCTTATAGTAGTGGTGTGCATAGAGTAGGTGTGCAGTAAATATCTGTTGCACATGTAGGGCACCAAGTGGCCATGATGCCAGAGAACACTTGCCTCACAACTTTGAGCTGTGACAAGGCAGTCCGCATTAGCACTCCTCCACCCCGGGTTTGTATGCCAGAATAGTGCATTGGTTTTATTGGAAAAGAAGAGCCCACTCTACTCTGATTAATGTCCCTGCATTATTTTGTGTGTGGTGCAAGCACTCCTTTGCTTCTGCCAATGGCCACAATGGCTAGCACTTAGCCACAGACAAAGATTATTTGAAATCATTTGCAGCAAGGAATTTATTTTCCCAAGCCCAATTTCCTGTATGATTTGCTTCTGTTTTTGTTTTGAGGCAGTGTCTTGCTGTGTAGCCTAGTCTGACCTCAAACTTGTGATTCTTCTTCCTGTACCACGCAAGTGTTGGAATTATAGGCATGTGCCACTATACCTGGCACTTTTACAATTTTTAATGAAAGTTTATATGCTGGCACTAATATTTTTAGTTAAGTAAAAACGTATAGTAATTGTACTTAATTTTCTGTGACTTCCATGCAACACTGAAGCTGGTTGGTTTTGACAACACTGTTATAGATCTTATTAAGTTGGCTAACCTTTAAGGCTAGGAATGCTATATCTTAAGGAGTTTTCATTTCAGAGGGTGTCCCTGCCTCTGATGAGATGAGTTGCAGCCTGCAGGGTTCTATTGTAAAGGAAATCATGAATTCCTGTGGTATAAATGAACCTTCCCACTGGCTTTGCTTCAGCAGATGTGGGGATGTCAGCTTCTGTGTCCTATAATTGCTTTCATCAGTTCCCTATGGCAACAGCCAAATTACAGATCTCCAGGGAAGAAGTTTTCCTGCAGGGAAGTTCCTGTTTATGGGAATTGCTATACACCCATTTGTCAAGGGCTTTTCTTATTCTAATGTGTCAACTTCTAGTTCTTCCCAAGTTCTATTAGAAAGTGACATCTTATAGAACTCAGTTACTTATGTCATTAACACATTGATCCCCATGAAGTGGCTTAGAATTGGAAGGCAGAATAGAAGCCTGTAGAAAGCAGTATACAAATATGTCCAAGTATTTCCAAATTAGAATTACTTAGAGAAAGGCTGGACAGAGAACAGTATAAAGGAATTCTAAGTAGCCTTTTCATCTTCCCTGTTTAAACCATTTTATATGTTTAAAGCAGAATGATTTTAGGTTATAGTAAGTGAAATTTGTTTAAAACAGGAACTTGGCATTGAATTTTGGATGAGTGGATACAGTCAGTTTCCTCTCTCCATTCTTCCTTAATCTGTGTGTGTGTGTGTGTGTGTGTGTGTGTGTGTGTGTGAGAGAGAGAGAGAGAGAGAGGGGGGGGGGACACGCAGGGGCTGGGGTATGCCATAGTGCTTCTGCCAATGGCCACAATGGCTAGCACTTAGCCACAGACAAAGATTACCCTTTCAGAGTTGGCTAAGTCTGGTAGATATTGTTCATCTCCACAGTGGTTCTAACTAGAGCATAGTGAGTCCCAGATCAGCCAAATACAATGTTAAAAGGAGAGTATTAAGCTGGCTGGTGTCTGTCCCCTCATAGAAAGGAAGAGAACAGCCCAGTCCTACTTTTACAGTGAGTTTTTAAAAGCAAGAACCACATTCCTTTATAATGATCTAAAAAACTTCCAGCCACCTCCTCTACACACAATTGTCTGTAACAAGAACAAGCAAGCTACCATGAATACTAGAATAGAACTTTTGCACTTAGCACCAGGTGTGAATCAGATACCAAATATCACAGCATGAAGCAGATACCAAATATCACAACATGTTGATCTCAGTATGAGAACAAACACGATATGTGTTACTGGGACCCATCCCCATTCTTGTAATTAATGCTGTGTGTTAAGGTTTAATCTCTTATGGCTCCTTGAGAATGTCAAGATGACTGAGTGGCCTCAGATAGCTACCCTTAGATCTTAGGTTGTTTCATTAGAGGACACTCTGAAGTGTTGGCCCTAGCCTTCTACCTTGTTTGCGATAGGGTC
Organism: Jaculus jaculus; assembly: GCF_020740685.1. Lineage (NCBI taxonomy): Eukaryota > Metazoa > Chordata > Mammalia > Rodentia > Dipodidae > Jaculus > Jaculus jaculus. Next base: position 28,211,108 of record NC_059103.1, read on the forward strand.
TCTTGCTGTTCACCATATTGGCCCACCAGCTTCCAGGGGTTTTCTGTATTTGCCTCCCATCTTGCTGTAAGAGTGCTGTGACAAAAGAAGACTCCTGACCATGTCTGCCTTTACATGGGTTCTGGAGATGGTAAGTTGGGTCCTCATGCTGGCACAAGTGCTTTATCCACTGAGCCATATCCTCAGCCTATAATTTTCTTATATGATTCATAGGCTTCTTGGATTTTTTTCAATCTGATTGTGTAAGATAGTTGAGGCACTAGTCTCCCTCAACTATCTAGTTATTTATGCTTAATGCACAGTAGCAGGAAGTAACTTGGTTGAAACATTATTCTCTGAGAAATGCAGTTACCTTTCTAAAGAACTTTCTTGGTTTAAAGGAGACACTGGAATTTGGTGTAGCAGGTCAGACTTCTGTTTCTAATTATTTTCTGAGCATTCTGAGTCTTAAACAGCTAGAAGTATGAGAACTGCCCAGAGATTGTGATAATGTCCATTTATACATTTGTTAATAATTCCTACTAAAGAAATGAAAATTGAACTTTAATATTCAAAATTCAATGGAATTGATTTAAGTAGGAGGTATTTGCCCATTTCCTGGGCACTTCACTTCCTTTCTCTGTATATTTTTCATAACTGAACCTGAGATAATCCATAGACTAAAGCAAGAGTATTGCTTGAGTACAGGCCTTAGTGGGCAGCTTGGACATGACCAATGGGAAATAACATGCACAGTTGTCACCTAGCCTTTTAACATTCAAATCCTGTTTTGAATTGACAGGACTCCAGCACTTAAACTTTTAGTTGTTCTGAATAGAATGTGGAGGGTCCACATTCCAATTCTGCCACTTGCTACCTGAGTGGCCAGTGATTTCCATTAATTTTTCTTTGCCTCATTCTTGTAGGTACAACAATGGGAATTACTATATCCACTTTTCAAATTTAGTACACTGGTGGGAGGATGTTATGTTAACATGTGTGAAAATGTTTGGTACTGTATCATGTTATATAAGTGAAAGTTGGTTAATAATCTTATACTAACCCAAAGCATTTTTTTAATTGGAAGCTTTCACAATAATACAATGAACTATACTATCCTAGCCATGCTGATGCAGTTTCAGTTGGTTTCTACATGTTTACTGGATGATTATTGTGAAATGCCAAAATAGTGGAAATGTATGCATGATGAATTTTGATTAATATTATATTCTTAAACTCTAAAAGATGACTGGCTAAAACCTGGAGCTTTCACAAATTAGGCAAATGGAACTCCAGCTTTATTTAAGAAGCAGACCCAGGGCTTTACTATTGCAGGATTAAGTACCTAGTGTGCTCATGTCAGCGTATTTTCCCTTGAATATTTTGGTATAAAACAGAAAATGAGAAATTTACATATAGTGTAATTATTCCTTAATATGCCTGGGTCATTAACTGTTTTATAGAGAAATCGATGTTCATCTTTTAAATTGTAGATTAAAAACCTCCCTTCCAGCTATCAAAATTAATACTTTTATTTACATAAAAGTAGGAATGTATTATTTAGGTGCTCTTATTCTGGGCTTAGTGTGCGCTTCTCTAAGAGGCTTCATGAGTGTCTGAGATGACTACAAAATTCATCAAACAAATGGGAATGATTACCATGAAATCAGGCTTCTGACTTAGAATTTTCTGCAGTTAGTGGAAAAGCATCACTTATGGATTTAGGTATTTAAGATTGACTGCAGGAAATCCTTTTTAAAACCTGAAGCAGACTATATATTTTTAAGAATTACTCAGTAGAGACATAACTTCAAGGTGAAAAGATGGTGATTTACTAGGGAAACTGGCCAACCTGAGAGAGAGCCATGTGAACATAAGGGTATTGGTTTCCCCAGTTCTTCCTTCACCCAGCCACATAGGACCCATGAAAATGGTGCCACACAGAAACTCCTCAGAGTTTAGAAAAGGGACAGGAGATGGGGAGGAAAAGTCAGTAGCTCCTAGGTCCCAAATACCCTCCATACCTGAGGGAGCTGAGGATTGGACAATGAGAAACAGGCCAGTGGGGGGTCACCTGGAGTGAAGTAAAGTGACCAGTGCTCTAAATGGGTCATCTTACCCTTTCAGAGTTGGCTAAGTCTGGTAGATATTGTTCATCTCCACAGTGGTGCTGATGAGGAAGAGGAGATGTGCTAGAAAGACCTGTGTCCCTTCATGGGTGGCCTAGCTATGAAGGCTGCCAGTTGTAAGGATGATGTTGTACTAGCTGGGCTGGCCCTAGAATTTCACTTATATGGTGAACCTTTTGGCTTACCCACTGTACCAAGCCTGCCACAACCACGCCTCCTACAACTTGCTGGGGGAAAATGACACCACCAATGTTGAGGTCATGGTCTGAACCAACCTTTTTACATCTTATCCTTCTGGAATAAGGAAACCCTTGGTCTAGAATGATGATTCTCTAGTGGGGCTTAGTGGAGCCCTCACTGGAAATCAGGGTTCCAGAATACCTCCCAGAGACTGGGTAACCATACCACATGTCTCCTAACTCGTACTCACTCTTAGGTGATCAAGTGTAGCTTTTATTCTCCCTGTTTGAGGTTTGTTATCAATAAGAAACAAAAACCAGAGAAATCCTAAAATGAAGAAATAAATAAAAATAACCCAGTAAAGCTTCTTAAGAAAATAAATTTTGAGAAAAATAAATAAAATCAAGTTTGAAAAAGTCCAGGCCACTTATTCGGGTCTCAGAATGCTAAATTCTGATGGAGAACATCGGATTACATTTTAAGAGAATGAGTAGTGCATTTGTTTGACTGGAAGTCAAAAATGTAAGGTGAATATCTCAGAATGAATATTGAGTGGTAATTTTTTTGCCCTAAGGGTTTGGAAGGTGGTAAAATTTAAGAAACTGAATTGACAGGTGAAAAAAAATGTCAGTTATTCTGTAATGAGGAATGTTTTCATAGAGAATAATGTGAGAGGGAAGAGTGCCAATATAAACTATATTGAAAAAAATCTATGTAAACTAAACTACTGGGACATGCCCTATACTCTGAATTCATACAAAAGGGCTCTCTCTTTTTTTTTTTAATCCATAGAATTTTAGATCTATGTAATTGGCTTCTTTGTTATGTTTATTACTTCCAAATTCCTAGGACAGATAGTGCAGAGCCCATGTTAAGTAATAAAGAAACAAACAAATAAATTTTCATTGAATAAGTAAGTGGTCTAGAGACTGTTCTTCATCTTTGGAGCCCTTGACTTATATGTCTAAAGAATGAGAACTATATTGGATACGCCTCCCCTGCCATCACAACAAAACTTTCCCTGAGCTAGTATAAAGATAATTTTGACCACAGCCTTTCAGTGTCAGCACATGTTAGACAATCCTCTACCACTGCACTACATCCTCAGCACTATTATCTTATTTTCAACTAAGCTTCAGCTTCTCTTGAGATGTTATTTATTTGAAGTTCAAATATGTTTTCTTTTTATTTGTTTGTGGGTTTTTTGTTTGTTTGTTTGTTTTTGGTATGGAGAATTAAACCTGGGGCCTTATGCATGCTTGGTAGGAACTTTACCAGTGACCTACATTTCTGTAGAGAAAGAGAGAGAAAGAAAGAGGCAGATAAAATGGGCATGTCAGGGCCTCCAGCCACTGCAGATGAATTCCAGACTAATGTGCCCCTTGTGCATCTGGCTTATGTGTGTCCTGGGGACTCAAACCTGGGTCCTTAGGCTTTGCAGGCAAGTGCCTTACCCACTAAGCAATCTCTTCAATCCTTAATTTGTTTTGAAATAGATTCTTGCTAAGTTATCCAGCCTAGCCTTGCATTAGCCATCCTCTGGCTTCATCATCTTGAGTAGATAGGGTTATAGGAATGTCCTACCATAGCCACCTTTTATGTGTATTTTCTTACAGAAAAAAAGAGTTAAATGTATTTAGATCCTAAAGTAAAAAGTCTATTGAGAGGATGGTATTTTGAAGTCAAAACAGTCCTGAATTGTAGTTTGTCAAATTCTTTCTGCCATTTGTGCTGCATAAAGGATCAGATCAGAGAAGGCGTAATATCCAGTGGTAAGCAATTCAGCTCTGAAATTTTATTAAATGGTACTCAAACCTTCATCTTTGATAGATGATATATGCACAGAGGTCTCTCAAAAGTCACTAAACATTCTCCTCTGGTATAAAACCTGAGTAAAATGTACTACTTTTTGTTTGATGACAGGATTACATAAGAGAATGGAAATAAGTTTGTCAGCTCCTCAGTAATTTGCAATGGGACTATGTCATTTTAGAACAGTGTTGTTGCTGAGAACAGTTAGAAAATGATTGGGAGGACCACAAGGCCTTTTAGTCATCACAGGAACTTTTAAAGAGCAGCACTATAATGTAGAGTGTACAGATAGATGGGTAAGCCTTTTATTTGGGTGTGTCTTCTTTCTAGGCTAGATTGACTTAGCTGCCTGGCCTGTGGTTGGTAACTAGCAACATATACAAACCAGGAGAACTTCTGAAAGACTCACAAGACTGGAGTATGAGTCCAGGGCCTGTCAAAGGTGGAGGCTGTGGAATAACCGTGGTTACAAACTAGGTATTAGAGCACATAGGAAGTGGTAGGCTGGATGAAGGATTCATCTCAGGCACCGATTAGATTCAGGGTCTGGAATTGTTAGTCCTCTGAGCCTATCTGTTTGCTCTAAGCTAGTCATGAGGAGCCAGGCATGTATGAAGAAATAGCAAATCAGAGATCAAAACCAAGAGAAAATATAGGTAATGGATCTAGATGTTATCTAGGAAAAAGATTGGAGAGATATATGCTTGAATTGTGATTCATCTGGCAAAAGCATTGATGATGATGTTGAGACTTTGATACCAGTTACTAGAAAGTCTAACAATACAAAATGCAATGACTAAAAATTAACCTTGACTTTAATAGTACCACATATATATATAACTATATATACATATATATATGTCAATATATATATACATATATATATATATATATATATATATATATTAGTGAAAAGATAATAAAATATCTAGGCAAAAGCAAACATATTCACAAGCAAGCATGTACACACATACCCATACTTTTAAAAAATTATATTTATTTATTTGAGAGATAGAAAGAGGGAGAGAGAAAGAGAGAGAGAGAGAGAGAGAGAGAGAGGGAGAGGGAGAGGGAGAGGGAGAGAGAGAGAATGGGCATGCCAGGACCACCAGCCATTGCAAAAGATCTCCAGATGCATGTGTCACCTTGTGTATTTGGCTTAAGTAGGTCCTAGAGCGTTGAACTGGGATCCTTTAGCTTTGCCTTAACCACTAAGCCATCTCCCTAGTCTATTTTTTTCTTTTTTGAGATAGTTTCTCAATATGTAGCCTAAGGCTCACCTGGTATTTACTATGTAGTCCATACTGGCCTTTGCCTCCTGCATTCTGGGTAAAAGGCATATACCACCATGTCTGACTTGAACATCTTCAAAGATGACGTTTGGGCATTATCATTTTATGGCACACCATACAAAGGAGAGATCACAGTTCCCTTGATCCCACTCCACTCCCCTTACACACAAAAAGATTTATCTGATTTTATTTTGGTGTGTCCATCAAACGTACATGTCCTAGCTGTCTTGGACTTCACATAGAGATTCATATAGATATAGAATTGTTCAGTGCATTGTATGACACTGTCAGGTACTTGAAAAGAGGCTAGTTTCCTTAAACAATACATTAGTTAGTTTCTGTTTTACTTTAGTCATGTGAAGCTACGCATCCACAATAAACAGCACCCCTCTAACGTTGTAAATGTAGAAGTTCTTTCTTTATTTCTGTTTTGAGAGGAAGAGTACCTTAGGTTGGCCTCAACCTTGCTATGTAGCTAGCCTAGGCTGGCCTTGAACTCATAATCTTCATCCTTGGCCTCTGAAATGCTGGATTACAGAGATGTATTGGCATACCCAGTTTGGCAACAGTATCATGACTTTTCTTGCTCTTTGGCTTACCTCATGATAGAGTAGTTTGAGATGAATAGCCTGGTACAAATCCACACATCATTAGTGATAGGATTGGTGAATATCCTTATTTAAAAGTATTTATTTATTTATTTTTAAAGGAAGAGAGAGATCGATCTTATAGTACCAAAAACATGACCATACTTTACATGAACAACCTGAAGACTAGGAGGTAGTGTTCTCCCATGAAACCATGGCCTTCCATTGCCATTATGATCAGAATATACTGATTCATGGTAACCATTCATCAGACTCCCTCAGCATTTTTCTTCTATAAAATCTTTAGATGGACTTGCCAGTGTTTAACTCCATGGTGATTTCAGAAATTCTATGTGTATCTTTCTTAAACAACTTAAACAATCTGAATTTGTTTGCGATGAGGCAACTTCCTTGGAGAAGCAATTCATGTACAAATGACATGGCTTTGTGTGGTTTAGCTGTTTTGAGGTGACTTGCCCAGAAAAGTCTACCATATGGTCTTACAAAGAACCAGGGGACACCATGGGATCAGAATGAGCTGTAGCATCGCTAGTGGCTCCTAAAACGGGAGCAGGGTGTGGCAGCATAGTCCTAGCCTTCTCTGTATCAGTTAGCTGGCATCGTCCCCAGCTACTGTTTTGGTTGGCAGTATTATTATACACTGTGTGTGTTAAAAACACCATTTTTTGGTCAGGCTGTTTTGACAGGGATATGCTCTTTAAATAGTAATAGCTTGTTAAGTCTTTTTCTCCCTCCAAACCAGAACCTTCCTGGTTTCTCTGTATACTTGGGATATCAAAAGATAACCCAGTAATATTTTTATTTCGAGTGAGTTTATGGGTGATTTTTAAAAAAAACCAACAACTCCATGGGCCCACGTGGGAAGTGCATATCTTGACTGTGGTTGAACTTGGAGCCCTATTTAAATATAATTGCAGTCTGACCTCATTTGCCTCTAACAGTCTGAAGGCTTGTAATGAGACGATGGACCATTTGTGCTCACAGGATTATGTGCTGAAGGCTGGGGCTGCAGGCAGATGTAGGCAAATGCATGCACTTAACGATGATTTACCTGAATCTAATGCTTTGTGGCTTTTAATGCATAGATGTATATTCTCAATTCCCATGTTAGGGATATTGCAAAACAAAACAACCTTTGCTGAAATCCCCAGAGTTAAATTAAAGAATTCTGCTTTCAAGTGAAATTATTCACCTCCCAAGGCCAGACCTGTCTCTGCTTTGTCAATCATTTAAAATATTCATTTTCAGCAAGTCAGATAAAAGTCTGTGTTTGCAGATAACCTAAGAAACCTGCTATCTACCACTATAATGACAGTGAATACTGGTTAACTGTTTCTTTATCACTTATTAAGCAAAGTTCTTATTTGCTTCAGTTTTTAAGACCTGATACCATACTTGATAAGGTTTTCCATATCAATCCCCAAATACATAAGATTTTTCTAGGTTCCATAAGGAAAATTGGAATTAATGAATAGTTTTATGACTAAAGCATACTTTCTGTAAAAGGAAATACCATGGAGATAAGTTTAGTTCTGATAAGCTAAATTTTAACCCACCCTTTGCTTCCTTTTAAGTTTTATTGTTTTATGATTTTTTAAAACAAACATTCAAGTGATTTCTAAGGCTTTTAATAAAACAAGCCTGTTAAAGGTGATTTTGTAGTATCTTTTATGCTTCCATATCTTCCTCTAACTTTCATTTGTAGAATTAACCTTTCCTACTGATTTCAAAATCAACTGTGTGGTCTTTCGCTCAGCTTGCAAAAAGAATAATATCTTCACATCAGTTTCTGCTTCCATGTGTAGAATGTTCCATGTTGACTATTGTAAGCTTTTCTATTGTACAGTTAAGGTTTTCCTATATCCAAATCTACCTGGCTTATGCCTTGTTTCTGTTCCATCCTTCCCCTTCTAGTCACTTTCAGCATGGTATTTTCTCCATGAATCTTAAAAAAAAAAAAAAAAAAATGTGCCAGCTCATGATTAGCTTATGCTGTCTACTTCTTCATTTTTAGAAGAGTACACATCCACCTAGAATGAACTCTTTTGACTCCAGCAAAACTGAATACCCACTGTGCCGTGGTTTATAATTTAAGAATTTGGCATCAAAGGTCTGAAATCACAGAATCGAGGCAAAGGCCCTTGAGGTAACAATGAAGATTATATCATAGCTATGATAGAGTCTAGCTCACAGGCTTAAGTGTCCTAAGTGGGTTCAATATGAAATTGGACTTATCACCCCTGCTGATACTGAAATGTGCCGAGCTGTGTTCAATATGTATGGAGTAAGGAATGAAAAAGGATTAGACTAGCAGGTCCTTATTTAACATTCAAGGCCAATGTCATTTTGTTCCAAGCTTGTCTTTTAACAATCTCCTCCATAGATATGAACCTGTGCAAGTTGGTTCATGGGTGTTCTTATCTTCCAGGCAAATCTGACATTCCTAATTGTGTACTGCAAATTTCACCTCTCCTTTTCGACTGGACCCTTTCTTGACTCCTCTGTTGTGAATATCTCAAAATGTCCACATTTCATTAGATTTCTTTTTTCCTCCACTTCAGTTTTTACCTTGCTTGTGTTTTCATTTTCTTTGACACTCATTTCTGTTCATTTCATTGCCACTGTCTACTTTCACTGCCATGCCACTCTAGGAAAATGAATTTATGTCCTAGAGTTTTGAGCCCTCATCTTCCAATGAAGGGAACCAGCAATACCATTTTTTTCACTTGCAATTTCAAAATTAGACCTGAATGTAGATGTCTAGTTATTCCATGAACAAGTTATGTGATCTTGTGTAGAAAGTATAGTCTTTTTGAAGCCCAGTTTCTTTCTTTATGAGATGTATACAGTCCATTCCTGATTGAGTTGTTATGACAATTGGATGAGACCCCATTTTACAGGGCCACTTATATAGAGTTCCAGATACTGAACAGACATCTGGTCTACCCAAATAACTTCAAATGCCTCAAACATCATATACCAGTGATGATTCTTCCTCCCGGAAACACTTTATATAAGGTTCCTCCACAGCTAATAGTCCTCTATTTCTGTTTGGCACTTCTTTTCTGATGAATGACAACAAGTGCATTAAATGTTACCAATGGTTTCTAAGGATATTTGACTAGGGATTTATCCCTGTTAAATATTACTAAGTTTAGTTTTATGTTGGACTTTTGTCATATTTTCATTGTAAGAATCTTTTAATTTTTCTCTGTGAATGCAGGGAGCAGGGAATCCTTGAATGACAGCTTAGAGATTTTCCCTTATGCATGATAACCTTGATGGAAGAACTGTTAGCCATGTAGGCCCCTTCTTTGGCAGTTAGTCAGACTGCTGTCATGATGGTCCACTGCTTTGGATACATTAGGTGAATATTCCAGCAGCTGCAGGTGCCTCTGCAACCAGAATTCCTACTTCAGAAGGCCTCACTCCAGTTGATAATCCATACTGGAATTAGAAGATATTATTCAAGACAAGAGTCAGAGAATGTTAGCTGATCCTATAGAATCTGCAACTCTTTTTACTTGGGCTGTGGGGAGCACCTTACTTGGTGGTTTATAAAAAAAAAAAGGAAATAAATAAATATTTTTAAAAAGAGCTGGAGGGATGGCTTAGTGGTTAAGGCATTTTCCTGCAAAGGCAAAAGACCCAGGTTCGATTCCCTAGGACCATTGCACAAGGAGGTGCACACATCTGCAGTTCGTTTGTAGTGGCTGGAGGCCCTGGCACACCCATTCTCTCTCTTTCTCCCTCTTTCTCTGTCAAATAAATAGATAAATAAATATTTTTTAAAAACAAAAGCGTTGGATTGACAAGTATAAGGACTGGTCCTTATATAAGGTCTGTTATTGGTATTCCCAGAAGCTGTACTATGTTTACAGTAAATTACAAAGCTGCATTTGCACATGTTATAACTTGTTGAAGTTACTTTCTCATTGCTGGAACAAAACACCTGACCAGAGAAGCTTATGAAAGGAAAGGGTTTATTTATAGATTATAGTTTTCATGAGTAGTTTCATTTTGGTGTGGAAAGCATAGCAGGGACAAACATCCTGTATTACATCTTCATATCATATCAGCAGGAAAGAAGTAAAAAGAACAAGTGTACCAAGTAGGGATGGACTATAACACTTTAAGGCCAGCTCCCAGCAAAACATCTCCCCCAGAATGTCTCTATCTCCCAATGGCTCCACAAAACTCCTAAACAGTACTACTAATTAGATATTAAGCACCTAAACATGTGAGTCTGTCGGGGACATTTCATATCCAAACCATCAAATGTACCCTTTCTGGCTATATGTTAAGGCTGTTCAATCACCATTTGAGCGAACCATAGTCAACCATTTGTTGAGCATAGGCCCAGTGAAAAGCTTCTCCCGAGTGACTGGTTTTGGCATACTTATGATTTTTGTCATGGGCTCAGCCAGCTAAGCTGGTAATATAAACATGGCATGTAGGCCATGGAAGCAGTAGCAGCTATTGTGCTGGCAGCAGTAATACTAATGACAACAGTGATGACAGGGTAACTGTAGTGGTAGCAGTAGCTGCCACGAGATAGTTGAATAGTTCCAGAGCAGAAACAAGGAACAGAAATGGTGGAGATAAAGGACTGTGAAATTATGGAGTAGCAAGAAAAGTTAAGGAGCTGAAAACAAGAGATTGTGAGCCTTGTGTTCTGCCAAGTTTTAAAAACCGAGTGTCCTGCTACCCAAAAGGTGAAAGCTGTAACACTAGCTGTTGTTAGGAGCCAAAAGTCTTAAAATACAAGGCTTCTGTGTCATGATATTGGCTATTTCTTGCTGCTATCAGTGCTAGCTGCTGCTAACAGCTAGTGCTACTAACAGTCAAGACCCAGAGCAATATGCCTTTGAGCTGAGAACATAGTTAGCCTCCAGCCTCTAGGGACTGGAGGTATTGCTCCTCAATTTGAAGGCTCAAAAGCTATAAGCCTCTGGGTCTGCTGGCCAGCCTATGGAATCTTGGTACTCAAAGGCCCAGAACTGCCAGCATGGAATAGGTCACCCTTTGCCTGTTTATAATATCCATTTGGATGTGCAAAAGAGTGATCAATAAGAGGAACTCTCCCTGTGACAAGATGTTTAAAAGTTCATCCAGGCAGCATGATGCTCAGAGGAATGTGTTAAGCCCTAGAGCAACACTGTGACTTAGGTTGAAGCAGGGAAGGGCCAATGTGACTCACAGTGACTCATTCAACAGGAGGTGACTGGATGTCCTTTGAACTTGCCTCATGTTATCCTTTTGCCAGAGTACTGCCTCTCTCTTATATCTCCTGCCCCTAGGCACCCCCCCACAAAAAAAAAAAAACTGTAAGCATATACATCAGAGTCTCATTGTACTTTGTTTCTGAATTTTTTGGTGTAGCCCATTTTGTTTACTAGGCAGTAGATTTCTGAAGCTAACTCTTGGGTTCTGACAACACACATTTCTTGTGGTCAGCGCACAAGAACACACATGAATGACTTTTCTGTGTGGTATTTATCAAATTTAACACCTTTGCAATTTTCTGTTCTCTTCTATTCTCCCTCAACTTTCAGACATGTAGATTTATAATCTTCTTGACTTTAACTTTTATTGTAAAGCTCATGAATATGTCAACTTTTCTAAGTTGATAAGCCAAGTTAAGTTCTACTGAATACAGTTTTGTGGTTTCTGAATCTTGTAATCCATAAGGAGTGATTTTAAACCTCATTTGTACTTGTCCTGTATGAATTTCTAGAAAAAAATGACAGGCATTAATGACAGGGTTTTATTTCTTTAATTTTTTTTTGTGGTTTCTGGTAGTAGGAAGCATGGCAGTTATAGCTGATTTTAGGTTTTAATAATGTTCAGTTTGGGCTTGTACACCATGGAAACAATACTCAGATAGTCAACTGCTCTGCTGAGATGGGCTGGGGCTTCCAAGTGACTACCATTTGACCAAAAAAACCCCCAACATTTTCTAAGTATATTAGTTAGTTTGACAAATACTCTTGGTTTAAAGATGTAAATTCAAAAGTTTTTATTAATTATTTTCAAATTTCTAATTCATATTAAAGAGAAAAGTAATGAGAAATTAATGTTTTGGAAGGAAGGACAGATTATGGAAATGTGATCAGCAAGGTAAGGTGGAAATATCTTATAGATCTTGGGTTTGGTAGAGTAGAAGAGCCTCTTGCGAATGTGTTGCTTTAGCCATAGAGATTTAGTGAACATATTTGGAGAAACTACTAATTTTGTGAAACACTTATTGACAGTCAAGGACCTCTATTATTCATCTAATTTTTGTGAAAGAGAAATAATTTTATGAAAGAGAAATCTGGATTTTATGTTATATGTAACCTTTGTGTAAGTTTTTATACATGTACACACATACCTTTGATAAATTTTAAGAAGCAGCAGCATAAAAGTGAAATAATATAAGCATTGAGCAGACACAGCCTGAATTAACTACTATACCCTGATATGATTAAGTGGTATAACTGTGAGAAAGTTACTCTAACTCTCCCATTTAGTTTATTCTTCAGTTAAAAACAGGACAGTACTTGCTGTATTGGAGGGGTTGTTGGTCATGAGTACTGAGAAAACTAGTATAACTAACTGTAACATACTGGGTAACTAGTATGTAACCAACTCTAATCTTATTATCTTTACATAACATAGACTAGGCTGGGGATATAGCTCAGATGGTAGGGTACTTATCAAGCACACACGAAGCCCGGGGTTCAATCTCCAAAACTGAATAAACTAAGTGTGGTGACACATGCTTGTAATTTCAGCACTCACAAGGTAGTGGCAGAAGAATCAGAATTTCAAGGTCATCCTCAGCAGCATACAGAGTTTGAGGCCAGTATCCTGGGATGCATGAGACTCTGTCTCAAAAGAATTCCCTCTCTTTCTCTCTCCCTCTCCCTCTCTCTCTCACACACACACGGAATAAGAGGTTTTGGTCCATGCAGTGTATTCACATAGTTCTGAAGACTAACTTGGTCATCTGACCCTGAAGAAGTTTTAAATGGTTAAATTTGCTTTTCTTTAAAATACCGTTTTTCAATAAATAGGTTGAGTGTGATGGTGCATATTTGTAATCTCAGCTCTTGAGAGGCAGAGGTAGAATGATTGTCTCAAATTCAAGGCCAGCTTGGTCTACAAAGCAAGTTCCAGGCCAGCCAGAGTAACATAGTGAGGCCCTATCTAAAATAAATAAATAAATAAGACTAAATTTTTGACTGGGGAGATGGCTCAGTGCATAAAGTGCTTGCTCTGCAATTCTGAGTACCTGAATTCAGATCCCCCAGACCCCTACATATAAGAGCCAGAAGCTGTGATGGGCTTCTGGAATCCTAGCATGTTCATCACAAGTAGGGAGGTAGGGATAGAATTTCCTGAAAAACCCATGAATGGAGCAGTGTTCAAAGAACAAGAGACCCTGCTTCAAATGAGAGTTGTCCTCTGTTCTCCTCTTCAGCACCATGGTGTTCACACACATACACTCACACACATAAAGTAAACCAAAAGAAATAAATCTGCTACTTAGCATTGCATAGCAATTTTATTTTATTTTTTAATTTATTTATTGAGAGAGAGAGATGAGGATGCCAGGGCTTCCTGCTGCTACAAATGTACTCCAGATACATATGCCACTTTGTGCATCCGGCTTTACATGTACTGGAGAATTGAACCCCAGGCCATTAGGCTTTGCAAGCAAGTGCCTTTGACCACTGAGCCATCTTCCCAGCCCTGTATAGCACTTTTAATAGACACTAAGTTGTTTTGTGCATTTGAATTTTCTAATAAACATTTAAAAAAATCCAAAACAATACCGTTTTTATTTTACTGCATATCATTTTGCTTGGCAGTAACTGTTTATGTTTATGGTAGAATCATAGCGTTTTGTATTGGCTGTGTTTCTAATTACATTTTCTTTGGGGCTCATATATACTATTCCATTATGGGATCCATCACACTTGCAATTTTGGCTTCACTTGCCATACTCTTCATGTCTTCTTTTGACATGTCTCTTCCAGTTTCTCTTTACTAACCAGAATGCTGCATGTGTAATCTGTGGATCATCATTTATACAGAATTGCTTATGTTTATTTATTTACTTTCAAAAATGTAATTGTGACATTTTGAATCAGTTTATTATATGATGAGGAGAACCAGATGTAAAGAGTAAGGAAAAAAATAGCATGCAGTCAGGTGTGATGGTACACTCCTGTAATCCCAGCACTCAGGGAACTGAAGCAGGAGATTTCTTTGAGGTAGAGGCCAGCTTAGACTACATAACAAGATCTGTATCAAAAAACAGAAAGACAAAGATTTGAGGAATGGAAGGAAGAGAAAGAAAAAGAAAGGAAGGAAGGAAGGAAGAGAAGGAAGAAAGGAGGAGGGAAAGAAGGAAGGAAGGAAGGAAGGGAGGGAGGGAAGGAAGGAAGAAAGGAAGAGGGAAAGAAGGAAGAAAGGATAGAAGAAAGAAAAGATAATAATATAGATCCTAGGGTCTAGTTGAGGAAGGTCATCCAACTCTAGCAGAGAGGCTGGGCATGCCCATGTAGAGGAGGCCTTGAAATTCTTGGTACTTGGTTGAGTTTAGGCTTAAAGTTCACAAAATTGGGTCTTGAGGGCTGGTACAAAAATATTTTTTTTTGTATAGAATGAGAGGAATTCAACCTACCCTCATCTCCTTGTGCCTATTCTTAACTCTTGTTGTCGTAAAGTACGACGAAGTTTTTATTTAGAAAATCCTGTCTTTAGAAAGTACAGTGTTGTAATGAATCATATTTAGTGCTGGCTCCCTGCTATCTGTAGGCTCAGGAAGGAAGTTGGAGGATATGGACTCACACCTCATATGCAGAGGGCTGCTGTGCCTATATCCCTTCAACACAAATTAGCTTCCCCTTTAGTCTTTTCCTTATAAGGGGCTAAGTTGCACAACTTTGTTCTACTTGGAGTTCTTTGTAAGATCTGTCTTCATTTCCTCTGTTCTATCAGATTCCTGTGTTTCCTTGTACTGTTGGGCCAAACACCATTGCCTCTACTGTGTTGTGTGGGGCAGCAGCTGCTGGACCAGATTTGATATTAATTTCCTCTTCAGAGCAGCAATTCTGAGTTGAAGGACATTAGCATTTTTTTCCAATTTTGAAGAGAGATTTTGATCTCTGAGCACCCTTGACATATGTATCCATGCTTGCTTGCTTTTTATTTTTCCCCTAGTGCCATGTATTAAATCCAGGGCCTGATGCATGGTAGGCAAGTGTTCTATAGATCACTGAGCTATATCCCTAGATATCATTGCTTTCATGATAGCTAGTTGTGGTTGTTTTCACTGTGAGTTTAGGTTTCACTCAGGTTTCTGATACAAATTGAAAATCAAACAAATAGTCCCAGGTTTCTGTAAACTTTTCCAACACAGTCACAGTCTATCACCTCTCCAACTTACCACATGTGCTGTCACCTAACATGCTTTCTTTTGTACAGGACTGATTTGTTTGGCAGAATTATAGATAGGAGATACTAGATGAAGTTTATTGTGTATCTGTGTGAAAAAAGTTACCTTACTTCTTTTCTTTATCTTCCTGTTCCTGCAAGGAATGGAGCCCAGGGTTTTGTGCAACTAAGCAAGTGCTGTGCCACTGAGCTACATCCCCAGCCCTGTTTGTGCCTTTCTTTCATTGACTTGTTTCTATTATAAGGTTTTTACATAAAATGTCTATAAAGGTTCTTCAGTAGTGTTGAAATGCCAATACTGTTTGGCTGTTAAATTGAAAGATAAGGTCAAGGGTGTCCATTTTTTAATAAGACAGTTCTTAGGTAGTACATATGTAGTGACTATCCATGGAACAATCATCCTACTGCAATTATATAAAATTATTATGCAGTTACATAAAATTATCATACCTGAAGGAAAACATGCCTCTAAGGATACTTAGGATCAAAGTCGATCTCTGCATTGAACTAAAGTCAGGTTTCATCCATCTTTGGTTCCTTGTCTGTAAGAGAGTATGACATTTTCCCTCCTTTTTATCAAGCTATAGTGATGGCTATGTTGGCTCACATACAATTCATGGCAGTTTGAAAGTTCCATCTTGACAAGGTTAGACACCCCCGACCCCACAGCCTAGCAGGACTTTGCTTCATGTGGTCTTTGTAGCCTTGTCTTCAACCACTATTGTATACTATTTGTGCTGCAGTGAACTTTCATTTCTTGCATAAATCAGGGCCTTCTCAAAACAGCCCATGTTTATGCTCTGTGCATCCAAAGAGTACCTCTGGGCTTCACTTTAAATACCTTCTTCCCTGTGAGTTCTTCCTTGTTCTTTCTGATCTAAAGTAGCCTCTTAGTAATCTCTGATATTCTTTCACCTTCTTGCCACAATGATGAATTATTATGGCCACATATGTGCCCTGTATTCCTAACCAAATTTAGTTTCAGGATTCTGTGTAGTGCTCTGGTGTGGGTCAGGAGTTGCTAGGGGTTTACTGCATTGGTTTTCATATGTCAGGCAAACCCTTGGCCTTAGTGTCCATATTGTATAATACTTGAGGTTATGCTTAAAGTTCTTTCCAGCTTTTCAGTACCAGATGTCAGGGCTGTGTATTCCTTTGTAGACAAATGAGTTGGTCATCCTTCAATGAGGAACACAGAAAGAGAGAAGCACTGATACTTTCTGTGGTAATGGTCTCAGCGGATGAATGAGTAACAGCATGCTGAGAAATGCTTAGAGATGATAGAACAGAGTAGTGGTAGTGTCTAATACTTATCACAGGAGTGAGGTATTATATGTGCATGGGAGCAGGAATGTGGTGAATGGATGGGATTGCACTGTGCTAGAGAGTTAATCACTTGGTGATTAGAGAGTGTGAACTTCTCAGCAAGAGTTGAGTGGTAACAAGACATTTAATTTAGGCCAAATAAATGATGGCTCAACTGAGTAAAGAAATGACTAGAGTAGTGGATCTTCCCATCTTTCATCAGGAGGGGTCACTGGGGAATTTTCCTAAAATTCAGAGCCCCAACTCCATTCCCAACATTTTCAATTTCATGAATCCAGAGTGGAGGGTCAGAGTTTGTGCATTAATAAATGATCTCAAACAATTGATTGCAGAAGACTGGTGAACTACACTTAAAATAATGCTGACTTGTCCCTGAGAACTTAGTAACATAAGGAATTACATTTTCACACACAATATATTTCCCCTGGGGAGTCAGATCATGGCTGTGTCTGTTCAGTTCTCAAGGATGTTCTTAAGCTCTTCAGTCTCAGAATTACTGAGGTAGGAGAAAAAGCAATGCAACAGTGACAAGGCCATGGAATGAGTCCTGGAGTTGGGAACCTTTAAGGAAATATTTAGTGAGATTAGAAAAATTGATGCATTCAGGATCCCTTTGATAAACACATTAGGCAAGTGAGAGCTTTCCATCCAACTCATAAATTAGGAATACATTTGTCTCAATAACTGACTGTTTGGAATAGAAATAGAGTTTAGTGGACTTACAGACTTTAGTTTTCAAGAAACAGTTGAAACCCAAATCTTTTCCTGACCTAATTGAATCCTTTTGTTCCCCCTGGGTTTGATTTTTTTTTTTTTAATTTTGAAGTTAGTACTTCTCAAAGATGAAGTAGAATGAGGTTCTCTAATGAGGATTATTAGCAACGGTGCCCTGTTTTACTCATCATAGCTAAGGTCATACCTACATTTCTTTGATAAACATTTTTCTGAAATTGATAGAGCACGTGGAAAGAATCTAACATGGAGACAATTTGGTTTTCATTCCCAGCTCAACAATTTTCCCATCAGTCCAATGTGCTATTGAAAAGTAGTAGAGCACCCCTCATTTTCTTCTAAAGCCTGCAAGGGCAGAGTAAACATACTATTTATGCTAGCATACTCAGTGCCCAATGGGATGTAGAAATGCTGAGTGACTGTAGTTGGAGATGTGTATCTCAGCCCAGCCAACACTTAAGATGGGAGTTACAGCTTTCAAAGTCTCACATTGGATTACTGGTTTAAACATTCCAGAAATAAAGCTAGTTGATGAAGCTTACTTGGGACAAATTTGTGGCCCCATAACTATTCCTTAAGCTCAGTCAATGTTTTATTGTTCTACAAGGTTGTCTTCTTCATGCACAAGGTGATATCTTTACAGATTCTTAAAACCACTTGCTGACTCTCTGCTTTTCTTTTCATCTGTACTGTTTAGGATGGGCTTTTGTTCTTTCTTTTGTGGCTTACAAAGTTTTCTTCTTGCTTCCTTTAAATTCCTGGTGTGGTGTCCACAAGTTACCTTTCTTGAGGTCAAACACTATCTACTCATGCTCTGTATGTTCCCTCTAAGCCCTCCTTCCCTGTGCAGAGTGTGATGTATTGCCTCACATGTCTTCCTTACAACGGGTACAGCTGAGAGAGTGAGGTAAATGCCCTTAAGTCAGATAAAAAAGGGAGGAACTCTAGGAGCAGATGTCCATTGGTGAAATGAAGTTTTCCATGACTAGAGTCCAGTTGGTGGTTTTCCTTGATATTCCATTCTACCAAATATAGATCAGCGGGTGATTTTGTTCTTACCTTTCTTACAAAAGAAAACTT
This sequence comes from Jaculus jaculus, assembly GCF_020740685.1. Taxonomy (NCBI): domain Eukaryota; kingdom Metazoa; phylum Chordata; class Mammalia; order Rodentia; family Dipodidae; genus Jaculus; species Jaculus jaculus. Next base: position 28,229,693 of record NC_059103.1, read on the forward strand.
TCCATGATCCTAGCATTTTTTCTAGAAATTAGGGATGGGGATATAGAAATGAATATATTTAGCAGGAGGTAAGTGGCCAAATGAATATGAACAATGTAGATAAAGAAACATTTATTAATTTGTCTTTCACTTTGACATGACATCAACCAAACAGAGTGATTGCATCTTCTTGCAGCACTACCCTACACTTTGGTACATACCACCAAGTTCAGCCTTCCATTTTTCCCTGGGAGATGGATAGATAACAGGTGTTAGAAAGAATCATATGCTCTGTAGAGTGAAAATTGTCAGGGTTGTCCATGGTCAAAACTGTCCCTGAAAAATCCTCTACAGAACTTTTGAGTCTCAGATCAGCCCATTCTCCCTTAGTCATTTCAACAAAGCTACTTCAGCCCTCCTTGTCAGTGAAATTGATTGCTGTCTCCTCATTTGAGCTTTGAATTTAGGTGACCTAAAGTTTTTGTACTCATTTTGGTAATAATTCAAAACTTTTTAGACCTGAGAATTATCCAGATTGCAGTGAGAAGCCTCCCCACAAAAGGCATGAAGAATGAAGGGGAAAGAAACCTGCTAGGAGATGTGGAGATGCTGGGTAATCTTTGTCATCTCCTCTAGAGCATCTAGTTGCCAGGCTTCTGGACTAAGTCCAAGTACTAATCAGGTACACAACACTCTTCTCATCCCTGAAATCCTGCAAATTAAATGTGCCTCTCATGTGTAGACTGCTTATCTTATGGATCTTCTATAGTGAGCAAGAAGCAGTTAGTTGAAAGATCCAGGACTTCTTACATCCTGTGTCCCTGATCTCAGTTCAGCATAATCAGCTGTATAAGCTATCTAATGTCACACTAACCATTACCCAATTGATGGGAAATTGGAATGAATATTTCACCAAGAGTATATTTGAGATGATGTGTACTTTTCTGCTCAATGAATATAATGGGTAGAGAAGTATTCCTTGTGAGGTGTATATTTAGCTGTTCCTAGATTGATCAGCACCCAGTGAATATGATCGGTTGACTGAAATCAGGAGTTTATCTGTTGCCTCAGACAGACATTTTATTTTTGTTAGTAAAAGTCATCAAGAAATGGATTTGTATATCTTTGTAAGCTTGTAGAAGTGCTACTGGGTATTGAATGAATATATGTTTTTGGTTAATTTCCTCAGTATTCTTGATTGATAGCAGGAATTGTTTACTGTGTAGGATTACTCTTCTTGTTGAATAGTTCCACTTTGGAGAAAAATGACAGATTGGGTTATCTTAAAATGAAATGAGAGCAAAGAATTGAGCTCTTTGATTCAGCTCTCCCTTTCTGTTGATCTTATTTACTTGAGAGGTATCTGTGATTAAAGTATTAAGCTATTTTGAGCTGCAATCTCCAGCAGGCCTTGCTCATGCTATTTTTGAGGAATATAGTATACATAGATATATATGGAGAAAATATTTGTTTCAACTTACACATCTATATGCTTATTGTAATCTGCATATGTACACTATGATATGCATGTGCTGTAGAAACACCTAAGCTTAGTTATTTAAAGTATACCATTTTAAAGGAAGCAAGTAAAATGTCCCCTGTTTCTGGGCTGGGAATGGAACCCAGGAAGCACTGAGTATACTGTCATCCCCCTAAAAATGGCAAGATGTCTTCTTAAAATTGTTTGAAACTACTGATGTGGAGCACTCTTAAAAATAGGTTAGTGGGGCTGGAGAGATGGCTTAACAGTTAAGGTACTTGTCTGCAAAGCCTAAGAACCCAGGTTCAATAGCCCAGGACCCACATAAGGCAGATGCACTAGGTGGCATGTGCATTTGGAGTTTGTTTGCAATGGCTTGAATCCCTGGTGTGCCCATTCCCTCTAAAATAAGTAAATAGAAATAAAATATTTAAAAAAATAGGTCAATGATTATATTATTCTGGGACCTTTAGAAAGGTCATAGTAGATTCCTCGGGCTGCTCCCAGATGATTCTAGTTCTATGGATCAGTTTAGAACAGAGCTTGCCAAAGGTTAGTGTGCACCTGAATCTCCTGGGACTTATTAGGGTCTCATTCAGGAATCCTGAGGTGCAGGCCTAAGAATTTGAGTTACTAAGTGTCCTAAGGCTGCAGTTGCTGTAGGGACCCACTTTGAGAGTTCTTGCTCTAGTTTGGTACTAGAGAGGAAGGAATAAATCTTGATCTGATGGTTTTCTCCCCTAGACAAATAGGGCAGATACTCCATCATTTTATTTTCATTTCTAAGCCCACATCTAGGACAGAAACAGACAGCTGCTTTTTACAGTCTAGTTTTCTGGACTGTGATTCAGAGGATAACAGCAGCAGTGTTACAGTCAGGTAGTTATAGATTTATATAGGAAACTCATGAGAGTGCTTTAATTAACTCCAGTAGCAGCTCTATAAGGTACTTATTTGCATATGAAAAAACAGAGATAGTTGAATCCCTAATAATTTGGCTGCATAATGCAATATTTATAGGCGTGGAAATAACACAATTACCCACTTAAAAATAACAAAGATTTTTTAAGATAAATAAGGAAAACACATGTCTATTGAAATAGAGTCTTTTTAAATATTAAGAATTTAGAGATTGAGATGAAATGATGAGGTGTGTGTAATAAGCCATTGAAACTCTTGAAACAAGATAAGTCATTTGCTTTGTATTCTGTAGAACATATCTGTGGGCAAATAGCACATTTTACAATAGATCATAGGATTAGCTATTTAAATGCTTGTGCAATGTTTAAAAACTGCTTGCAAGATTGAATTATGTAGGAGAGCATTCTATAATGCTTAGTGTCTGATTCACTAAACATCACCAGCATGCTTAAAGTTTCTGAGGCATTATATGCTTTTATTGTTTGGCAGGCAATTAAATGTAGATGTCAGTGTGATTTAAAAGAAGAAAGCTGGGCTGTGGCATGTCAAGATAGGTATTTTTTTCTTTGACTCTTAAAATAATCATTTCTATTTTAGATAACTTTCTGTTTATCCTTTGAATTGTGTTTCTTATAATCTTCTACAGTTTTTTAAATTAAAATAAATGAACTATCTTAAATTTCATGTATTGTAGGAAAATAGAACATTATGTCTTGTGGCAGGGGTACTTTAGTGCTATTTTTGATCTGTGTTCTCTATGGAGAAACCCATTTAATACTTGATACATTTGATAAAGGCTGCCTTAAATGGGGTTATTTTGTATTTAGAACAAGTGAGAAAAATGTCCTGGAAAACTCCTCAAGGTATGTTATTCTTTTAGAAAATAACTTTTAAAGGACTATAATTACAATCATAAGAACAATTTCTAGTGCAAGTAAGTCAATTTAACCTGTTAAGACAGAATGATTCAAAATGTGGTTTTTTAAAATATGTTTATGAAGTGAACAATTGACTGTCCTTTGCTGGCTTCCTAGGAAGGAATTTACAATGCAGTTCATTAACAATCTCTGGGATACTTACTTGCTTCCTGGAGGTAGGTAAATGTGTGGGGGAGAGGAGAGAAGGAGCCTTACATATAGTCTCTGAACTGAAAGTCCTGGACTTTGATCAACATATTTGTTGACTCTAAATGACAATTTGTAAAAATGAGGGTGATGGATCAGGATCCAAGCAGGAGAAAGAAACAACATAGGGATTGGAGTAGGAGAAAGTGAACATAAAGGTAGTAAGCCTTCAGGATAGGAAAAATCAGCTAGTATAGACTGATGAGTGCTCTGAAGACTGAAGGCAGAGCAGAAGAGTGATCAGGCAGAACCCCAGCACAGACCTAGAACCAAGCAGCAGTCATTTCCAGGACTGGGATCCAGGGAAGGGCTCTGGCCCACTGATGGCAGGGTAGGAAGTCACTGCAGGGTGGTACCTGCAGAACTTGAATGGAATGTGTCCTCAAAGGGGGCAGTGCAAACTGTTAAATTAATGCAAAGTATGTCATTGAAAGGCTTGAACTGGAATCCACAGCTGCCCTAGACAGGAAGGAGAGGGGTGGGGGAGAAGGAGAGAGAGGGCATTGAGTGAGCACGCAGCCAGTGGAGCTGGGCTGTAGAACCTCAAGGCCTGCCCCCCAGTGACATTCCAGCAAGATACACAACCTCCCAGAACACCATAACCAATTAGGAATTAAGAATTCAAATATCTGAGCCAATAGCAGAGATTGTACATTCACACCACATGCTTTGTGGTGTGTGGTGTGGTGTGTGTGGATATGTGTATGTTTGGACACAGGTGTATGTGCTGGTGTGTAGAGGTCAGAGGTTGTCAAGGGACATCTTCCTCAATCGCACTCAACATTACTTTTTGATAGAGGTTCTCTCACTGAACCTAGAGCTCACTGATTCAGGTAGACTAGCTGACATACAATCCTGGGGTCCTCCTATCTCCACTTTCCTATCCCTGGGATGACTGGTATGTGCTACCACCTCTGGCTTTGTGTGGTTGCTGGGGGACTCAAATGCAGGTCCTCATGCTTATATAGCAAGCACTTTATCCATTGAGCTTTATCCTCAGGCCCCAAACCATATATATATATTTTTAAATCTGGCTATAAGTGGTAGACATTCTTTATCAGTTTGCTTTTCTATGGTTTCCTCTCCAGGCCTGGAACTTCAGGAGAACAGAGTGCTTATATGGAAATTGTCTAAGATTCCCCCTGGAGTGCAAATAGGCCATCTTCTTTATACCTTAGGCATAATGACATCATATTAATCTTGGTGAACTGAGTCTTTGTACTACTCCAGAGAAAATGAGAGATACATTTTCTCTAATATGCAAATGACAATATTTTATTTTCATAAATCAGTGATGACCTTTATAGACAGCTAGCTTTACCATCTAATTATGGCCAGAATAAAAAAAATGAGTCGGAGAACCATAATTTGTCAGGACTTCATTAACATTTTACTGGCTTATAGTTATCAACCATAATAAAAGTGAAGATATTCAGTGATTTAGTCACATTTTACAGCTGTGTTATTTTGAAATATACCAGAACTAGGCTATATGGTTTGGGATAGTTTTCACTGTTTGGGTGGTTATTATATTAAATATGTCAGATTCTGCATAGTGGAAAGAGTTTTCAGCAGTTAAAAGTGATTTCTTGCAAAGACAGCTATTCTGGGTTCAATTATTCTGTACTCATGCCAGATGCAAAGTGGTGTATACATCTGTGATTCCAGTGAGCCTGCTACAGTGGCCAATGGAGCCAAGAGAATCTGAAGCTAGAGGAACCACTAGTTCTTTTGCTGTCTGGCAGTTCCAGTTTTTCTGCATCAGCAAGAGAGCCTGTCTCAAAGGAGGTAGAACACATACACTTTGAAGTTGTCCTCTGACCTCCACATTCCCCCTCCAAATCTAAATCTAAATATGAATATGAATATAAATATAAATAAATATAAATGCTTGCATAGAGTTTTGCAGAGTATGTTGCTAGGCATTTATTGAGTGCTTATCATGTGCCAGGCTCCAGAGAATACCAGAGTGACTAATATTTAGTCAGAACATTGCTCTCAAGGAGAATATTCCTCCCTTGTCATGGGCTTTCAGATACATGTTCTTAAACTCTGCAGACTTCAAGAAAAAAATTCTGGGAATGTTTAACTCTGAAACTTGCACTTGAATTTAATTACTAGAAAAGATGCCTTGAAAGCCAGAAGCTTAATTGTTCTCTAGTTGGTTATTTCAATAATGTTTTCTGAGATAAGGTCATACCATATAATCCAGGTTGGCCTCAAACTTGTGTGATCCAAGTTGGCCTTCAACTCAAATCAACTTGTCTTAGCCTGCTAAATACTGGGATTTTATTATATTATTTATGACATCATTATTTATAATCTCATCATATTTTAGCCCAATAAATCATCTTTATCACCTTGAGTCTCATGAATAAAGGCTGGTATATAGGGGAATATATCCTGTGGCAATAGGAAATTTTTAGTGAATTTTCAGTTGTGAAGGGCTTGATAATCACACCTGGGTCTAGAAAGAACTATGTTGTAATCTTCATGTTTCAAGAGATAAACACAGCTTTGTGTAATGGGAAAATGTTATCATTCCACCAGTCTTAGTTCTTAGGTTTTAGTTACATACAGTTTTGCCTCAGTATCTGGTACATCTTCAATGCCAACAGTCATTATGTAAACCACATATCCTTGCCTTGGTTAGGGGGCGCCCTCACTGTTCCTCACTGGTTCAGGTTGCATTGAAGGACTTCATCAGAGTTCTTTCTAGATTGCAGTGCAGGACCCTTTCTTTCATAATTAAAGACTAGTACATTCTTGTTAACTATTATTTGTGCCACTGTTGCTTGGCTTGTTCCTGCATCAAAGCTGTTCTCTATGTCAAAACTATAGTCTATAGCCAAGGGAGGTTTTGTTTTTTTTTTTCCTCTTTTTTTTTTTTTTTCCAAACAAGTGCTTTCATACTCTTCTAACATTTCTTACCAGTATTGGAAAGTTATTAGCAGTAACTGTTCTACAGATCCACTTTGCATCTGAACTTGTTAAAACTCAATAACAGGGACATATAATGACCATTTGTTGTCAAGGTGAAACATTGAGTTTAATCCGCTACCATTTATAATGAGTTTTTGCTCCCAGGGGAAGGTTTAGTTGAGACTTGAACTGTTCAAGTACTAGCAAAGTCAGTGCACTTATTTCAACCCTGTGCCTGGAGCTGCCAACCAAACAAAGCTTGAAAGCTAAAAGAGGCCATTTAGAACAACAGGGTTCCTCAGCTTTCACAGGTTTAACACTTTATCATTACATGTAGGCAGACAAGCAGATGAACAAACAGCCTCAGCATAATATCAGATGCAGGTTAAATATCTCTTTTCCCAAACACTACAGAATGTCATATTTTGTTTCTTGGTATGTTGAAATAAATAAATGAAATACATACATATATATATATATATATATATATATGTATGTATGTATGTATGTATGTATGTATGTATGTATGTATGTATGTATTGCCCTAGTGATGGGGTCCAAATCTAAACATGGGATTTATTTCAGAAGCATTTCACACACATGGCCTGAGAGTAATTGATTCAGTAGTTTTAAAATATGTTATTTATTTTTTGAGATCGAAAAAGTGGCGGATAGAGAGAGGGAGAAAATGGATGCACCAGAGCCTCTAGCCACTGCAGATAAACTCCAGATGCAAGCACCACTTTGAGCTTCTGGCTTTATGTGGGTACTGGAGAATCCAACCTGGGTCCTTTAGCTTTGCCAGCAAACATTGTAAGTGCTAAGCCATCTCTCCAGCCCAGATTCAGTATTTTTAGTGCACCTGCATTGTAACTTCATCCCATCACCTGAAACTGAGTATAGAACTTTTCACATGTGTAATTATATTAGTGATCCCCTAAATTAAATTCCTATGCATTTTGAATTCTCTGAGTAATGCTCATTAGGCTGTATTATAAATCTAGGTAACATGACTAATAACTGAATAGTAGGGTAAAATTCTGAAAGCTGTTCACAGGGTTGAATATTGCATCAAATGAAAACAAAATGGATGTAAGGCTACATATATACTGTCTGGATTTAGAAAAAAAAATATGTCATCACGAAAGGAGAGACAACTTGATGCCAGTGGTGTGGAAGAGATGTGTGGGATTTCAGACTCTTAGCAGCTCAGAATGAACCTGCCAGGGCTGTTTACAGAAGAAGAGGTCAAGGACAGGAGCCAACTGAATTTTGGCTCCTGTGCTTAGTGCCAGTCTTTGGGATTAGTGCTGAGAGAACATTCCCTGGAATGCTGACTGGCCTGAAAGCCTTCCAGTAGGAGGAATTGAGGAGATCAGAGCATATTTTGCTTGAAGAAGGGAAGACCTAGAATATGTCAGCTCTTTTCAAGTTGTCATTTTTTTGTGTGTGTGTGCCAGGATCAGAGTTTTATTCTATTTATGGGGTGGAGCTAAAATAAATAAATATTCTTTGCAAGAAGCAGAGTTTTAAGGAGAGTTTTCTTTTTCTACATAGTAGGAGCACTTTATAAAATTCAGTGTCTCATCTCTTCAGAGGCTGTCTGGCTGTTTGAGAGATATGGTATTGGCTTAAGTATTTAGGTATAAGTTGATTCAGGAAATCTAATATCTGTTTCCTCTCTAAGGATATATAGCCACTATTTTACTTATTTTCTTGCTACCAAGGCATACATTACAGACATAGTGTAATAATAGTTGCAAATTAGTATTTTCTTATCACAAATAATTCTCACCACTGGCAAGCAATTATGACTAATACTTTGAATTAATATAATTAGTGTGTTATGTAATATCATCTATTGTATAGTGGTAGAGTTTTCATAAGCATCAATATAATTTGCTTTGCCTGTGTGAAACATTTGGGAAATTCAAAGTATATGACATTTAAATAGCACTCAAGGCTGTCAATGTGTTGGATAGCTTTGATGCTGAAACAGCTGAATTACTTAGCATATAGCTCATTTCTTATTATTTTTTTGTTTATGTACTTAAATAACTTTCCTAGTACCAAAAATTAAGCAGGTGTTTACCACATGTATATTCCTGAAATAATTTTGCCTTTAAAACATACGTGGATTATAAAGGGATTTTTAAATCTCTTTTAATTATGAGACCCCATATATCCAGAATCATAAAATGAAACCTGCCTCTAGGTTCGATTTAGAATAATTCTTTGAAAATGATTTCATAAGCAACGTCTGTAGTTCTCAATATGTTGTTCTTCTGTTGTGTCAGTGTTGTACATTTCTCTTTTAAGTTATTTGGACAAATTATAGTTTTTCTATTCAAAACATATTGCAAACTCGAGGGCATTCTGTTAAAGTTTTGAATGAAAGATGAATTTCCTAAGTTCATATTCATCTGGAATATGTGAATTTTAAATTTTCTTACTTCAATTGTCTTCTGTCAACATTAGATGACTTTCTGAGAGCAACACAATGTAATCATATGGGTGAGGCATAGTTAGAACTCAGCAAGAGTTAGCAAGGATATATAATAAGGGCCAGGTCCATAATTCTTGAGCAGAAGTTCAAATCAAATCTTATTGGGTGCCAAGAAGTTGTCTGGTTTCCTGAAACCATCACAGTTTATGCTATAGGTCTGGCTGTTATCTGGTTGCTACATTACTTTTTTCTTTGCATTGTAGGTGGCTGCCTCTTTGATGAGCCGTACAGCACATGTGGTTATAGTCAGGCAGAAGAAGATGACTTCAATTGGGAGCAGGTGAACACCTTGACCAAACCAACTTCTGATCCATGGATGCCATCAGGTTTGCTTCTAGTTTCCTTTCCAAAATAAGAGAAGTTCCAGTGTCTTAATCATAAAAAAAATCCACTGGATGTTGATTAACTGAAAAAGCATATTGGTTTTTAGGTGTTGCAGAAAATGGCTGGTCAGCTAGTGAGAGTGATATAATTAAGAGGACTTGTTGTTGAACTTTCCATCTCTCTTTTAAAATCAAATTACAGTTTATCTTTCCATACACTTTAACTGTATCATTGAGTATTACTCAGTTGATCTCTTCCTATGCAGCAGATATGAGAAACAGATGTGTATCTCTTCTGACAATGTGTCTCAAGGATGGAACTCTAGTTGGAGAATCTAATTAACATGGTCTTCACCTACCAAAGGCAGAAGGTATCCTTGGTCAGCCTTAGCCCCTCCCTCTGAGTTGCTTTTCTGGGTGTGACTTTGGGTGTACCTTTAAAATTTTAGATTTGCAAATTCATTATAGAAATGAGCTAATGAGCAAGCCTATTTAGGATAGAAACTGATGAAACATATTATTCTGATTTGAATTTCAGATGAAAGACATTATTGGTACTTTTTCATGAATATAAAGTGTTTTATGAATGCACCTATATTCAGCAATAATTCCATTTTGTAAGTAATCTGATAAATTTATCTCAAAACATGAAACAGAGTTTAATGTCAGTTTTACTAAGCTCTGACAACAATAGTGCCACTACCATGTTTCTGTCTCCCCTTCCTGACATTTAACTCATAATGTCAAAGAAAAGAGAATTGAGTGCTCTAGCACTGTGGCTATGCCAGGCTTCCAAAGTTTCCAGGTCTTGGTTGTAGTCTCACCAATCACCTTCTCCTTATCTTCCACTCCCCTTCTTGTGTGAGTGCGCATGTGTGTGCGTGCACATGTGTAAGTGCACATGCATGCATGAACTTGTGGTCAACTTTTTAGTTGGTTTTCCCCACTCCAGTTGCTGCTTCCCTTGTTTCCTAGTGGTAGGAAGGAGACAGTGGTCCTTTTGCTGCACTGTCCTATCTATCTCAGGCAGGGTTTTTTTTTTTTTTTTTAAAACCTCAGAGACCTTTGTGTCTTCACCTCTTACCTCCCATGTGTTCAGAGGAGCTGGGTGGTGAGAAGTGAAAGTCACTAGAGTTAGTCCTGGTAGATTTCTCCATGAAAACACAGCATGGACTCATGATTTCTTTAATGTTTTATCATTTGAATCTCTCTCTCTCTCTCTCTCTCTCTCTCTCTCTCTCTCTCTCTCTCTCTCTCTGTTGCTGAGAACTGACTCCATACCTCTGTGTATTACATATATGTTGCTGACTGTTGAATCCAGGGCCTCAGGCATGTTAAGAAAGTGCTCTACTGCTGAACCACACACACCTGTAACCCTCAATTTTTTTAACTTTCTACATTATGTAGAGCATTTCGTTACTGCTACTTTTCATACTGAAGTTTGATTTTGAAAAATATTTTTAAAAGACCAAAGATACTTCATCCTCAACTGCTTCTATTTGTGTCATAAGATAACCTGCCTCCCTTGATTTTTTTTAAAAAAGGCCGAAAGTATCCCTTCTTGGTTCCATTTTGTCCTTTGCTTCTCTCTGATGCCCTGTACTACCAACTCAGACTAAACTGCCCATATTAAAAAATATTTATTCATTTATCTTGGGAGGGGGGCAGATAGAGAGAATAGGCATGCCAGGGCCTCAAACTGCTGTAAACCAACTCCAGATGCATGTGCCACCTTGTGCATCTGGCTTATGTGGGTACCAGAGAATTGAGGAACTGGGTGTCCTTAGGCTTCTCAGGCAAGTGCCTTAACTGCTAAGCCATCACTTCAGCCCTACACACTGTCTTTTCTTTTTCTTTTGAGGCAAGCCCAAAAGACTGGCCTTTTAAAAATTTATTTTTATTTTTATTTTATTTTTTTTATGAGAGAGATTGAGAAAGAGGTGACTGAGAATTGGCATACCAGGGCTTCAGCCACCGCACTCGAACTCCAGCATGTGCACCTCCTTGTGCACATATGCAACCTTGCATGTTTGTGTCACTATGTACCTAGCTTACATGGGACTGGGAAAGTTGAACATCAGTCCTTAGATTTCGCAGGCAAGAGCCTTAACCACTAAGTCATCTCTCCAGCCCCTAAACTGTCCTTTTTGTTTTTTGGTTTTTCAAGGTAGGGTCTTACACTGGCCCAGACTGACCTGGAATTCACTATGGAGCGTCAGGGTGGCCTCGAACTCATGGTGATTCTCCTACCTCTCCCTCCCCAGTGTGTGCTACCATGCCTGGCCTAAACTGTCCATTTTTAAACACATTCAGAATTGGTTTCTAGTGAAGGCCATTAAAAGGATAATAAATATCAAAGACTCATGGTATCCCAGAATAATGATGTAGAGAGCAAGTGGTAGGTGGCTTTGAAAGTGTGTGGCCTTGAGAAGCAGGAAGTGGGGCATTCACATGTTCTGTTTTAATTTATTCTTCTTCTGTAGAATAACTGGTGGCTAGTGTCAGGCCTTTGGAATATAAGCATCTTGATGACTTTGTCATACATCTCTGGTGGTTATGAAAGATATATGCCGGATTCCTATCCACTATGCACAGTGTTGCTCATTGTTGGGACATGTGGGTTTTCTGTGTATCTGCATGTAAATGAGCAAAGGAAAGACTGACATTTTTTTTTTTTGACCCCTTTGCTTATGCTTACTTCTATGGGTACGGATGGTTTGCTTGAAAATAGTGTTCCCATCAGATTAATTGTTTCCATAATGTAGAACCATAAATCTTGGTAATTCTTTCCCTATTATCCAGTAAACAAAATTTAGTCACCACTAATTTGTTGAGCCTAGCACATAATTAGTCTGATGACACTTATATGGGAGATGAAGAGCTGTTATATAGTTCTTTCTGTATAAAATGTTACCTACCTGCGGAAACTAGTTACAAAATACAATTAGATGACAGTCCAGCTTCAGGTGTTTTCTCCTTTACATTTTTAAACATCTTCTAGTCTTTTCCTCCTTTTATATTAATGTGTGACATTTGATGTATTTCTTCGAAGCCACTTTATAAAGTTAGTCTCATGTAAAAGAAAAGAAAAGAAACAAGTGAAAGTAGCTTTTTACAAAAAGTTCTCATGGCAAATCGATGGTCAAATCTGATAGAACTATGGCTTTTATGGATTAATTTGTTTCAGCCTGTAGTCACAATAGTTTTGAATTTGTTCTCACATATATTTGTGTTTGGTCATCCCCATGTAGACTGGTGCTATGTTAATTAGATCAAGAGTTGACAAATTCTTAGTGTTTTAAAATTTTACTTTTAAAGTTCCTGTCCAGGCCCAATTCAGCCTGCTGCCAGTTTTACTGTGGCTTGCAAACTAAAAGTGGTGTCTCCATTATTAAATGATTAAAAAAGTTAAAAGGAATAGTTGTATTTTGAGACATGTGAAATTCAAATTTCAATGTCCACAATATTTTGTTGGCTCAAAGCCATGGGCATTCATTTTAATACTGTGTCTCATGTTAAGCTGTAATACCAGATTTGAGACATGGATGTTTT